>NC_016132.3:44175024-45425024 GCF_000005505.3 Brachypodium distachyon | reverse complement strand
CAAAAGAGATATCGTTAGATTCATATCGGAAAACTATTTCTAATGGTGTAACTTTTATTTACATACATATATACATACATACATAAATATATATATATATACATATATATATCTTAAATGTTATTTGTATAATTGTTGGTCAAAGTTTGGCACAAAAGCCAACATAAACCCGGACAAAGGTAGTATTTGCCAACTAAATGCACCAATCTTTTCTTACAAAAGAAATCATGAAGAGCTCTAGGGCCCACAATGAAGGGCCCATGCCCAGTCCAGTTATCAAGCCAGAAAATACAAGTCTGGACATTCCCTTGCGTGATATTTTAAATAATCGAAAAAGGTGCATTAGTTGTTAACATTTGCTCTAACAATAATATGTACATTATTTATACCAATATTGTTTTAATAGATATTTCGGAGGAAGAGTTGTCTTTCTTGCCGGAGTAGAGTTTCTTTGTCATAGAGGGAGATCGAATTTCCCTCTTACAACAAACATAAATGGTTTCTGTTCTCATGCGACATTAATCTGGTTAAATATTTGATCCCGAGAACTAGTGAGCCCACGATACGTGCCTTTTGTATTTAATTTTTATTACTGTTTCTCGTTGAACCATTTAAATTGTTGTGATTATATAGCAATGTCAAACATGCGCGTGCAATCTATAAAATCACGAGCACATAACTATATTATGATTAGGTACCAAAAAATAACAAATGACGGAAATCAGAAGGCATAATTAAAATACAAGCAGTCCACACGATTATCCACTATTATATTAAATCGGTGAACAACCATTTTTTTATGCGGTCAAGAGCGTCTCGTTCCATGGTCGGGAGGGATATTGTCTACAGCTTCATTGAATTCATGCTTTAAAATATGCACCAAAAATCGTTGTTTGAGCTTGAAACCACCCTACACATGCGTCATAAAACATTGTCATCAAAACATTCATGTGATGAACTGGTACAAATGAGCATGTTAAAAATACCAACCGTCGGTATTAATTGGATAATGTAGTCTTCCATTGTAACATGAGTGCATGAAATTGGAAACCAAATGTCCTGACAAACCACTCCAGACAAACCACTGCATACATAGAAAACCAAATGTCCAGCCTTTCATTGTAACATGAGTATGTGAGTTGAAACAAATGAGATAAGATTGTGTGGAAGTGAGAAACTTCGTACTCGTGAGAGTTCGTTGGAACAACATTAGAAACTTTACGTTCC
This sequence comes from Brachypodium distachyon, assembly GCF_000005505.3. Classification (NCBI taxonomy): domain Eukaryota; kingdom Viridiplantae; phylum Streptophyta; class Magnoliopsida; order Poales; family Poaceae; genus Brachypodium; species Brachypodium distachyon. Next base: position 45,423,797 of record NC_016132.3, on the reverse strand, counting down.
CATTTACATATTATCACCGTTCCATCCAGGGTTTGCAAACTTTGAGGGCAAGGTTTAAATTATTACCCATTTCTATAGTTTTAAATAAATGCTCCCCCAAAATGGTATTGGAAGCGGATCCAAAATATAGACAGTTTTTTTCCTAAGGTTGAAGATGAACAACATATGTAGCCCATAAATTTCATAAGGCAAATAAATCTGCAACAATAAGTTTACAAATACACTAATCGCATTATGACAAAAATAACCCCACACTTATATAAGAAAGAAGGAATAAAGTCTTACTGTGTCACAATCTGAGATATGGTACTCGTCGATGCACTCAGGCCAGGTATGAAACAACTGTGCTAGCTGAATAAAATGATTAAAAAAAGTCTTAGCAATATGATGAAAAATGTGATTATGCGATTAAAGTTCTTTACGCAAAACTTATTGTGATGAGGAGTTCGATCTTTTGGCTCTCTTAGCAGGACTCCGCGTCAACTTGTTGAGCAAGGAGCAAAGGACTCTAACCCGGAACGGCTAGATACAATTTTCTGACAACTACGTGCCCAACAAATTCACTAGTGTTAAAAAGGAGAGTGTAGTTGAGTACTTACTGTTAGTTCAAAGAAGCAGCCCAAACGTTTCGCTTGAACTATCCGGCTGAAAACTTCACATATCTTGTCGAAAACTTCTAAAAACCTCTCAACTGGAAGTACAGTTCTGATATCTGAACACATCACGATTCATTTACGGGGACACTCTGCAGATGATATAGGATGGAACAACGGGTATGAACAGCGAACGCATCACGATTCACTTATGTGGTGATTAAGTAAGATAAATTATGTAACTCCTTGTTAATTAACAATCATTGGTCGTCCGATCGGCACCATCGCGGATGTTATATTTACCGTCTGTATCTGTAGAACCTACCCTGACAGCCGAATGTAATCGCGGTCTGTCGATCTCTAACCGGAAACAGACCCCACGAAGGGACGAACGATGAGTTGTTTAGCGACGGCCCTAAGCGACTCCACTGCCGCCGCGGCCTCCTGCATCATGCGCACGTCTATGCCAGCTCTGACGAACGGCCCGAAGAAGAGCTCCGATATGGTGACAACCATAAAGGCGGTGCCGAGAAGGTACGCCACTGCCTTGGGCAGCCGCCAAAGCCCGGCCATCCTCACCCACCGCTCGGCGATGTGAGAGACAGCGTGGAGCGCGAAGAAGAGCAGCATCTCGCCCGTGGGCCGCTGCAGCGTCATGTACCAGTAGAGGCACTCGTGGAGCACGCCCGACATGAGGAACGCGGCGAGCACGCCGGCGTCCCGGCCCCAGCGCGCGCGCACCGGCCCGTACGCCGAGGCGCGGAGGAGGTCCACCGCCATGAGGTTCCACTGCCGGCCCCAGAAGTCGTTCACCGACGCCACGACGAGCGGCGCCCTGAACTGCCGCTCCATGCCCGCGCCCCCCAGCAGCGTCGCCGCGACGAGCCCGGCCGAGGAGAAGACGAGGTCGAGCGTGAGGAAGATCTGCGCGCAGTAGAGGTAGTGGAGGACGTAGAGCGGGAGCGGGCCGGTGTGCGGGTGGAGCGCGGCGAGGCAGGTGAGGAAGAGGAAGCTGCGGGCGCAGGGGACGAGCAAATCGGCCATGGGCGGCCCACCTGGCGCGGACGCAGAATCGTTGGTCTTGGTGGGCTGCTGGGCCGCGCGGAGCTTGATGGGGAGGCCGGCACAGAGGAGGAAGGGGAGGAGGGGCAGGGAGGGGTGGAGCGGGCCGAGGTCGAGCGCGAGGAGGATGAGCTTGTTGGTGGCGAGCCACGTGTGGAAGAAGGTGGAGAGGAGGCGAAGGTGGAGGGAGTTGAACAGGCACGGCAGGTAGACGAACACGGGGAACGTCGGGAATAGCGCCGCGAGGCGGGCGCGTCCTGGCCGGAGGCGGCGGCAAGCGGAGCGCGCGTAGACCGTGCATACCGGGACCAGGAGCGTCGTCCACGCCAGCGCCCTAAGCTCCGACGCCATCGTGGGCTGCTCGAGGGCTTGCATGGCGCCTGTGCACCGGGTGAACTGATCACAATTGGTAATTGCGGGCAACGAGCCAACCAATTACCAACGATGTAGCCCGTGTAAAATGGTATGTGATCAGTTCACCCGGTGCGGTGAAGTCGCTATATACGCCTAGGGAGATGTACGTGCGGCGTGCGGCGCGGGTCATGTGGTTTGTGGGAGAGCAGCTCCAAGCAGGAGCACCCTGCATAACCACCTTGTTTTGACAGGGAACGGAATAAACCTACTTGTACGTGGATTACGGAGCGCCCAATTGCTCATGAAAATACTGTGTGTGACTACAAGGAAGAACGCAACGAGGTGGTGAAAAATCGCCAACGAATGAAGCACTTCTGTCAATGGTAGGTACTTCAGCAGACATGCAATCTGTACTCTACACTTCCGGCAGAGGAGCAGAACAGACTCTGCTTTTCTTGTCTACACGAAACTGTCAACCTCGCCTATGTTCAGAACCGAAGCTGTTACAATCGATGCACAATACCACTACTCGAAGCAGAGGTATTACACAAATCAGACGATCTTATACAGCCTCACTGAAAGAATGAATTATTTTCTTCTAAGAATCAGCAAAATCCAAGCAGAGGTTTCCTCAGCTCGGAGGGCAGGTCTTGGCCAGAGGAAGAGGCGACGCGTGCGGCCCGTGCAGCACGCCGTCGGCGATCACCTTGTACACTGCCTCCGTCGGGTGCGTCCCGTCCCACGAGCCGTACGTCGATGGGTCGTCACACACGGTACACCCAGGTTGGCCACAAGGCACGGTCTGGTTGCCGCAGCACGACAGCAGAGCGTTCGTGAATCCTGCAGCGACAGCAGATGCATTACTAGTGGTTACTGTTGCGTTTCCTCCTTCAAATTCAAATGTTCTTTTAACAATCAAATTTCAAATGTTTATTAAGGTCACTTTTGCTAATTCTCAGGACTGTTTCTAAACCCCAGTCACTAAATAACTGAAACATGCCACTGAAAGACTGTATTATGAAAAAAATATTGGCTATCAAAAAGATACAACAAGTAGGATGAGCAGTTGGTTAGATCTAGTATGGATCATACATGGACGATAGTTGAAGCCAGCGGCTCTCCTAGACTTGCCTCATCTGGCATCCCTGTGGAAGAGGATCAAGTTGGCCCTTGCGAATAACCTGATGCACTATCTCCCTTCAACCCTTTGAGTGAAATGTAGCAAAAGGAAGAAAAATCCATGTGCCGACCCGATTGTCTCCACCACGTAGGATCTACGAGATCACCCCAAGGACGCCTTCGGCGTCCAAGGGTCACGGACCGACCATAGATTCTATTCAATAAGTGGAACACATTAGCCGTCCGCTCTCCGGTTGGGCGGTAAGGGTCAGGGAAGGGCAATCACTCGTTCTTAAAACCAACATTTTCTTAAGTTTAAGATCGAAGAGTCGGGTGGAAAAAGGGGAGAGCTCCCAGTTCCTGGTTCTCCTGTAGCTAGATTCCCTGGAACCACAAGAATCCTTAGAATGGGATTCCAACTCAGCACCTTTTGTTTTGAGATTTTGAAAAGATTTGCTCTTTGGAGAGCACAATATGATGAAAGTTGTAAGAGGATACTATGAAAGCACCGAATTTTGCCAATTCGGCAGTTTGATCTATAATTTTGCATTCATGGATGTTGATAAGATCCTTCCAATTAGTAGCACCTTAGGATGGCATAGGCTTGATGTTAATGGCTAGGTCCAAAAGAGGAAAAGCTTGCGGTGGATACCTAGGCACCCAGAGACGAGGAAGGGCGTAGCAAGCAACGAAATGCTTAATTCGGGGAGTTGAAAATAAGCATAGATATGGAGAACCTTTTAAACTGCCAGCTGAATCCATGAGCAGGCAAGAGACAACCTGACGAACTGAAAAATCTTAGTAGTCAAAGGAAAAGAAAGCGAAAGCGATTCCCATAGTAGCGGCGAGCGAAATGGGAGCAGCCTAAACCATGAAAACGGGGTTGTGGGCGAGCAATGCAACCGTTGTGCTACTAGGCGAAGCGGTTGAGTGCCGCACCCTAGATGGCTAAAGTCTAGTACCCGAAAGCATCACTAGCTTACGCTCTGACCCGAGTAGCATGGGGCTCGTGGAATCCTGTGTGAATCAAGAAAGGACCACCTAGCAAGGCTAAATACACCTACGAGACCAATAACGAAGTACTACCGTGAGTGAAAGGTAAAAAAGAACCTCCAATGGATAGTAAAATAGCATGTGAAACCGTGCTGAGATCCCAAGCAATGGGAGGGGAAAGGTGAAAAGACGTCGAACGTAGACATCCATAGAATGGTATGTTTCTAAACCCAGGACGATTTTCTTTCCTGAGCTTACATTGTATCAGACATTGGTTTCATTTTCAAATGGAACCGGGCGACGGCCTCTGGATCTTAAAAAACCCAGTCACTCAAATTTACATATTATTACTTAAAATTGCATTGTTAACGTGTGCAGTTTTGGGAAAACATAGTTGCCCCATGACCCAGACATAGGTCACATAGCCTGGGATCATCATCGGTGGCTTCTCTGGCCTTGCCGGCTGTTGTGTAGAATTCATCCATGGTAATCGGCTCTTTTCCTAATTGAATAATGGCAATCGGACTGCCTTTTTTTAATAAAAAATATGTGCAGATTTTGAATAGAGTGAGACGGACATGAGAATTGTTGGGTGTTTATCCAAGGTTCAGGAAGGTGTCGGCCCCAGCGTCTCTCGTCCGCGTTCAAGATCTATGGCACCATTGTCACCGTCTTGAGACAAAATACAATTTGGGCCAAAAATTCACCCAAACATTTGTGCTCGAAGTTATGGTGGGCTTAGATCCTATACCTTCTAAAATGTGGGCAAGGAATTTTTCTAGGCCCTAGGCCGGTCATGGCCCATCTCCGTCTTTGCCTTTATCCACACGTATGCTTATTGTTTTCCTTGTATGTTTCCACTTGCCCTCTTTAATCACGATTTTTCGTGTGCAAGTTTGTCTCGGTCTTATATGGACGAAAATCAAATACAGGTGTCAGATGAAAATATTTTAAATCTCATTCGTCATTTTTTTAATGATTTATATATTTTAGCATATGTTTCATGTCCTTTTGGTTTCATTATATGATGGATAATTCTATTAATTCCTGTCATTATAATTTCTCAGATAAAAGAAGCTCTTGTTGCAAGCGAATAGGCCTTACAAGACCATATCCAAAATTATAGGTCGAAGCGTTATCAATGGAGCATGGTTGACAGCTTGGAAGGAGTTGTGTGCTAAGCTTCTGCTTGTTCTGATACATCATGTGGACCAACCTGATTAGTTGTCTGCGTCTTTTTATAGACTCTGATTAACTCTAATTGCCAGTTTCTTCGCAAAATTACCAGGAATCTCAAGGTTCCTTTTAAAATTAAGATTTTTGCTTGGTACCTTTGTCTTGGTGTTGTTCTCAGAAAGGACAACCTTGATAAGAGAAATTGTAACGGTTGCATATGTCTTCTGTGATCGGAATGAAACCATACAAGATTTTCTTGGAACCGGTTAGTGTGATAGCTGTTTTTGTTTTTTGTGACATTTAATTTACCAACTCCTTCCTATATTTCCAATATGTTTGGACACTAGTTTGGGGTTGGGTAAATCACTGAAATCGCTTATTCTTGCATAGTCTTGGCTTTTCGGGAAAAAAGAAGTGCACTCTTGCTTAGCTGGAGATTTACCAAAGCTAAGTGCACCGGTGCACGTGACCATTGTCCCTCGATGATGGCCCAAGTATATTATTGGAAAACAGTCTGCGGCACAACGTGCTTGGTTGCTTGTGCGTATCTGGCCACAACTGCTTAACTATATACACTCTGTAACCCTGTAGCCTGTACTCGGCCCACGGTGGCACAGTGTTGCCAAAGAAACAGAGGTGCACCAAACAAACTACCATCATAGTCGGTGGTGATTGGGTGCAGTGCAATGTCGCCATCATCACAACAAAAAAAGAGCCAAAAGAAGAAGAAGATGCACACGTGAACATACATACCTAGCTTCCCGGGGGACTGGAAGATGCTCATCATGGCGCCGTACCAGTCGGCGTAGACGATGGCGACGTCCGGGTGGCGCAGCCGGAGCTCGTCGAGCCGCGCGTTGAGCACCCGGTTGTGGTACTCGGCGAAGGCGTTGAACCAGGCCAGGCACCCCGTCCGCGGGTCGTAGTCCCCGGCGCTGGCGCTCCGGCCGAACCGGCGCAGGTACAGCGGCGTGCACCCGAAGGGAAGGTTCCCGGGCACCATGAACGCCCTGGCGCCCATCGCGATCAGCTCCTCCACGGCCGCGGCCAGCTTGTCCACCACCGCGGGCACGAAGGCGCGCACCCGCTCCCGCGTCATGCCGGGGCTCCCGAACGCGAAGTTGTAGTCGTTCCCGCCGATCTCGCCCAGCGCCACCAGGGCGCCGCTTAGCACGTTGATGCCGACTGCTATGAAAATGTCACACGCCCGTACGGTTGTTGATTATTGATCCGGTCGACGTTCATTGGTTGAAGGCATGCAGTGATCACTAGTACTACGACACTTACGGTTCTGCTGCGTGAGCTGCTGGACATGGGCCCTGAACCAGAGCATCTGCGTGTCGAGCGAGAAGGGGTTGATGGTCATCCCTTTGCCGGCGAAGAAGGACCCGTTGTTCGCGGTGGCAGAGATGATGGCGAAGTTGGCGCCGTGCTGGAAGTCCGCCGGAGCCGTGCCCACCTGGATGGCCGTGATGTTGAGCAGACCAAACTCTTGCGCTGCATACGCCAAGCAAGACTCGAATTAATTGTGCTTGCATTGCATGGCACGAACCATCGGAAAGTTTAAGGCAGAGGTAAACGTTCGGGAACGTCTAGGCACGCGACGTGTCCTCCTCTCCTCCCATGACTAGAAGCAGCTTGCAAGTTGCAGCATCCATCCATGCGATGGGCCAATTTAATCATCAATGGCAGCATTTATCTTCGATCTTGCACGTACATGTATGGAGTCATGGACCTAACTCATACTACTTGCTAATGCTATACGTACCGTACCTACTGTGTCTGTTTCGGTGAAGGGGATACTTCTAGATTTATTACGCACAAGTTAAAGTTAGCGGACCATGGTTGCCTGTAATCCCAATAGTTGTAAACGATGAAACTATATATACTCGTATAAGCACGGAAACAGCAAACTTGTGCATGAACAGGGTTTCGCAGCTGTATAAGCGCGGAAACACCAGCCTTAATTGGCCCTTGTGCATCAACAAGGGTCGCACGCTTTTCTCGGAGAGCAAAGACGCTGCCACAATACCACATTGGTACGCACATATCATGTTGTAGTGGTCCGGGAGATGTTCGGTTTCTCGTGCTATTAGCTGAAGAATCGAATACGAACACCGGCTTTTTAGTATTCCACTGCCAATTGATGGAGACCATTTATCTACTACTGTATGTCTTTGGGTGAAAATTTCATAAAGCCAGAGTTAATTTGTAGACAAAACTAAAAGCGAGTTCGTATTTGTAGTGTAGTGACTCATCACTCATGACCTTGTAGTGTACCGGTGTTATATATTTACTTGGATATCCACTACGAAAAACTTAATTATTGGTGTACAAATATGTACACAATACGTTCTATCATCATATCATGCATGCGTGCTGCCTTCAAATACCTAATGGTCGAGTTTGGTTTTACCCAAACTCCAATACAAGACCCATAACTTTCCCCTCAGATATATTTGATCCCTTTACCATAGTAGCCCAAGTAGTATGATCGATGATAATCGATGATATGTAAGTGGTTTCGCACATATAGCACCAAAACAATAAAATAGATAAAAACAGAAAACAGAAGACCAGATTTTTCAGAAAATATATAAGCAATACCAAAGTATAAATATTCTAGAAAATATAAAACATACCAGGAATTTCAAAAGAGGGGACATCCGAACATATCAAGGGAAATACCAAACTATTTTGTAAAACAGGAATATTTGAAAAATTCTTTAAACAATTATGAAATATATTCATGGAAATATGTTGATTTTTATGAATGTATAAATTGTTTGTGCGCTTTCAAAATTCCTATGTTTTTCCACAATAGTTCCAAATATTGCATATTATGTTTTCATTGTAAATCTCTAGATTCTTGGTAAATTTCTAGGATTAATACATTTGTTCTAAAAAAAATCTGATTTGTATATTTTCTTCAAATTGCCAGATTCCTTTCTAATTCCTCACGGCTGTTTTTGCTGGTTTTTTGTTTTGTTTTTTCTAGTTGACCATGCCCCACGTGTGTACGTAGAAACCACCGTTACATCATCAATCATCGCACCACTTAGAAGTTTGAAATATGGCTGTTGTGATAAATAAGGATTAAATCTATCTACTTTTGGAGTCAAGGATAAAAATCAAGGGCATGTTTCAACCCAAACAGGGCTTGCTACTCCCTGGGTAATCTTAAAGCAAAGATGCATATTTGCAATTGAGTAAGCAAAATGCTGAAAGCAAATGCAGACAGAAGCAGTTTACTCACCGATGAAGTCGATGACAAGGCGGCCGTCGCTCGCCCGGCCGGTGGGGTGGCCAAAGAAAGTCCTCCCGTACGGCGGCGCGCCGTAGGGGCTGGGGTTCTTTGCGGTCAGGCGGACATAGTTGCCGGTGTCGGTGAGCGAGTCGCCGAAGCTGAAGACGCGCGAGTAGCAACCGAGAGCCGAGCTGGCGGCGTCCCCAAGGCCCAGCAGAGCACACGACACAGCAAGCGCCAGGGAGAAATGGCCTCCCAGGAACCACATGGGAGCTCGACACGCACACCGCTATGTATTTGCAGGTGACTCTAGTCCAGTGAGAGAGCTGTGAGCGTGTCTGCGGAAGCAGCGGGGGGGGGGGGGGGGGGGGGGGGGGGGCGGATGGAAGAGCAGGAGCTAGCAAAAGGCCAAGTAGGCAGCCGGTGTATCTTGTTGGGCGTTTGACAGAGCTCCGCATGCCATTTATGAAGGCTCGCGCGCAGGGGAAGGCCAGGATGGGTGGATGGATGCCAGGTTGCCGTCCAAGTTTTGGAAGAAGCCAAGCACACGTACAATCAACAGGGAAATAGACAACACCGTGACATAGATGCGAACATAAATACAGGCATACATGTATACCTGTGAAACGCTGAACTACGAAGTAATTAAGACTGATTATGTGAACAAATTCCCACGCTCTCTTCTGAACAAATTCGTGCAATACCAATCACGTCTTTTTTACCTCCCCATCTTGGCGAGTATGCATGCCCGCGATGGTCGTGAGTAAACAGATTACATCTCACCCCGTTCGTCCCCTTCTCATGCGTGAACACAGGACGTACAGCATGAGCAGCCAGATGGCGTGATGCAGATCGGTTGTCCTTTGGGATTGATTGTCTGTGGACTCTAGCTCTTTTCTCCGTCTTTCTATCTTGTTTCGTTCCATGCATAGGTTCACGAAATGCATGGTGGCCCTGGTAGCCCAAGGTCCAGCCGTCCAGGAATGTGTGGGTCTCAACGAAATTGGCAGGCGTTCACTTGTCATTTTGTCCGTCTCCGTGAGTGGGACGGCATGTGCGGAGTCATTTTAAGCTGAAAGGGCGATTCTCTGCGCTTGAGCAAAGCGAGTTCATGGAATTTGGCCGGAGTTCGAATTCTTCTCCGAGTGTGTTTGGGACAGTTTCGGCTCTACAGATTTGATGTGGAGTTGGTCATTCATAATTTCTTTTTTTTGTGTGGAGATGAAGCTACTATTAATTAGAAGTGCAATATAAAATAAAATTACAAAACATCTCCAAATTATCCACAGCTCCAACTTCACAAAACATTGAATCTACAAATGACCAACTCCACCAAACCGGTGGAGCTAGAGCTGTCCCAAAGACACCCGATCGTTTCTACTATAACACAATGATAGGGTCATCTGTTTCTATCCACGGCGCAGATAGGCTCTAGACTTTTGTATGAAAATGGTAAGGTATACAAAAATCCGACTGTTGGTGAATTGAAAATCATTCTGAGTTATAAATATACACTCCCTAGTCCCTAGTCCTTTTTATGCCAATATTGGAAGTCTAGATTTAAAAAGCAGAATTTCCCGCACAAGATCATTGGTTTAATTCAGTGCCTTGTATTACAGAGTTATAATACCGATGAATCTTAGGGGAAACCCTAGACTTATTATGGAACAAAATGTTTGCACCACTAATCAATTTTAAATTGGCGTGCTCCTCAGCATATACTCAATTTTATACAGACACTAGTAAGGTACCAATGCATTACAATTGATGCATTATTGTCGTCATGTCCTCCAATTTGAGCCAAAACTAACCTATAATCAACTATTGTATTCAAATAACCAAACGAGTGGTCGTGTGGACGATTCGGTGGCTGGATCTGGAGATGGTTATGGCCTTTCCTAGGCTGGTGGCGGTATGAGACGCCCCCTTTCCTAGACGGTGATTGGGTTCGATCCGGCTCGTCAAGTGCTACGTGTGGTGTTACTTGCGGAGGTGTCAAGTTATGATGTTGCCAGCAGGTGTTACGCATAACGTCTCATATGGAGCCGCCTATGGAGATGTCAAGTCATGCATGTTGCTATTGGACCGAAGGTAGTGCGACAGTGACTAGAAACAAGACGATATGAGATGTCTAAACTTCTAGTATCTTCTCCGGTGGTATCCGGCTAGCAAGGTGACGTTAACCTGTCAGATGTTGATGGCACATGGGTCTTCGACGATGAGTATGGGCACTCCGGTGGAAACACATGATCATAATCAGACAATATATGTTGATGCACGTCTGTGTCGTGCCCTTCTTGAAGATGATGCGTCGAAGCTCAGGTTTGGGTATGAAAATCCTGATACAAACCTACGGATTCGTCATCATTGGCACACATGCAATGATCCCTTCTTGAAGGTAGTGCCTATGAATTGTGTGTTTTTCGTTTGTTTAACCTTTTACTGTAAAGTTAGTGGTCGTTTGATGAAAGTACTGTCACGAGACTTCTATTTTTTTAAATAATACGAATTATTTATTTATTTTTTAAAATAATACGTGGTTTAAAATTTTTTGCAAATCTAGGCCTCCCTCGGATTGGGTACCTCCAGTCGGCCTGGCCGAAGCAGATTAGAGCCAGTCAGCCTGGCCCAGGCCAACATGCGCTAATCGGCTTCGGCCAGGATGATAGATCTAGTCGGTTTGGCCGAAACCGACTGGGTGTAGCAGCGGGCCAACATTCGGTCGATCGGGCGGCCAGGTGCGTGCAGGGGTATTCGGGTGAGAAGAGACGGGGCCAGATTTTGCCTTATCGCGAACCAAGGTGCTCACTGAGGAGTGCAGCTAGCTCGTCACGTCAGCCTAATTTTGCCTTATCGCGAACAGATGAATATTTACATTTACCCGACCAAGGCCCGCACATGTTATCCTGCTGCTGCACCCAGTCGATTTCGGCCAGGCCGACTCGACCTATCCTGGCCGAAGCTGATTAGCGTCTGTCGGCCTGCAGGCTGGCCTCCCGGCCTGGGCCAGGCCGACTGGCTCTAACCGGCTTCGGCCAGGCCGACTGGAGGTAATCGGCCTGACCCACCCAAGCCGAGGGTGGTACAGGTTTGCAATTTGAAAAAACCACGCATTATTTTCAAAAATGAATAAAATAATTCGTATTATTTAGGAAAAAAAATAGCCACGAGACATACGTACTCTGTTTGGCTGCCATGTCTTGCTTTGCCAGATTTTTGATAATTTATGGTTCTCGAGAAAATTCGCTAGCGGTGGCAAAGCCTATGACCAATGCTAGCAATGCTACGTACCCCATCAACCTATCATGTTTGCGCCCAACGGTTTAGTTAAAATTCCGATTTCGGGTCAGGGGAAAAAGAACCTTGACCAGTTTTGAAGCTGAGGGATGAAAGCACTGTAATACAAAACACCAAATCCGCAGGATCAAAAATCAAGAGAAGACACACGAAGTTGTCACGATCATCGCGAAGGTAGAAACAGAGACGCAATGGCATGGAACGGCAGAAGACACCAGAGAGCCATCTGACGTCCAAGTCATGCTCTTTTTCCTATCCCACTAGTTACCATCCCCGTCGTGGTCATCGCAGTCGTCGTCGGGTTCATGGTCCTCCAGGACCCACCTCCCGTCGCGCCCCTTCACCATGTTCTTGTTGTGGTTCACCTTCCAGCCCACGGGCACGGGGTACTCGTCGGCCAGGCAGTCGTCGAACTTGTTCACCAGCGCGACGTCCCGGTCCACCACGAGCTCGAACGCGCCGTGCTCCCCATGCCACCCGGCGATGCCGTGCAGGTGGCACTCGAGGTCGTGCGACTGCGACTCGCTGCCGTGGGGCTTGAGGAACGGCGACCGGCGCGTGTCGATGAGCAGCTCCACGCCGACGTCGGCGTAGCCCACGGGCGGGTAGAGCGGGATGCGGTCGGGGCGGTTGCGGACGCGGAGCATGCGGAGGCCCGGGACGCGGTGGAAGGCGTCACGGAAGTCGCGGTCACCCGTGCGCGGGCTGCCGAAGACCACGGCGGTGACCGGGGTGGCCCGGCGGCCGTTGAGGGCGAACCTGTTGTAGGAGTTGGCGGCGATGTCGACGGCGTTGAGGGTGGCCAGGGTGGCGCCCAGGCTGTGGCCGATGACTGTGATGCTGGTCTCCTCGTCCTTGTATTTGTCCATTAGCCTCGCGATCTCTGTCAGTACCTGTTCGGCCAAGAACTTGCTAAGTAATTTACAACAAAAAAAAACTACACTATGCAATACATATATAGGATAAACTCATGGGATCTCTCTAAGAAACATATTCCCTCAGTTCCATAATTCTTATCGAAATCTTACATGTATCTAGACGTTTTTTTAATAGATACATCTATTTTTGAGCAAATTTGAGACAATGATTATGGAACGGAGTAAATTCATTAGACCTCTCCAAGGAAAAAAATATATTCTTTCGCGATCATCACAACGAATTCACGTGTCAACGCATTTTGATTCTACCTCTGCTGCCTCTCTCAATCGCTTTTCGATTTAAGCAATAGTGCTGCTGTATTTACCCCTGCGGCCCTGACTACTACCAGCTCCCTTCCGCAACAGTCAAAACACAATCTCATCTTCAGTCGACAGCTACCAGACCTGTCCACTACTCCACTCCTTCAGTATCTCTATCAGACTATCTCACGTCTGTCTCCCCGCCTGTTCTACTTGTTGTACTGCCTACCAGTATATCACATTAGCATCCATAACACCGAGCGCGACACCTGCTTTTTGAGCTTAACACCACCTCAACATCAATCTGTTGCCGCCGAGAATTTTCGGGTTCATTGCAGTGCTCGCTACATTAAGCACATCAGTATCTCCTGTACACGACTAATTTTCAGATAGCAATAGGTTGATGTTGCTACCTATCACCTCACCTTGAAATTCTAGTAACTTTGCCCATTGAAAAACAAGTTTGTTAGCTCAGACTGTAGTTATTGAATTGTACGTTCCACACTCGACATATTTTATGATCTCCTTGAGGTGGTGTTAAGCTCAAGCAACTGAAATAATGTTGCATCTCGGTCGATATTTCCTCCTGAAACCACTGTCCCCGGTCAACTCAAAGCAGCCTCGGTAGGCTGTGTTTGATTGTTGCCAAACTGTATTATGTTAGTTTTTTGGCCACCACCAAAAAATTGGTCTTTCTTTAGACAGTTGACAATTTTTTGGCATGTCAGTACTACTTTATCCAATCTAGTTTATTTTGGCTAAGCAAACTCTAGTTTAACTTTTGCTAAAGTTGATTAATTTATGGACAAACAAAATCTTAAACAAATATGTTGGCTAGTCCAATTCTTGCAAGATTGGGAACAAACCTTTGAATCTTGTTTGCTCAGTGGGCTTTTTAGCAGGCCCATTAAGCCTTTGAATTGTAACCGACCGGATTGCCAATGCCATAATACTGAGTGCACATTTGAAATTTATTGCTCTTTAAAGTATAATTCGTTAGATCGGTTTCAAATCGGGGCGAATGAACACTTTGGTCCATAAACTCAGAAAACACACGCATAACACCATAAACTCGTATTAGTGATATAGTTAGGTCCAAAAACGATTCGGAAAGGTTAAATCTGGACACGTGGAAGCGCACCCAAGACCGAGTTGTTGCTGTATTTTCTAAAAAAAAATATCACAGAAGTCTTGTAGACGATTTTACATTGTGGGTCTATTTCTATACTCGGCTTGAGTGTGGAGTATTTCTTTTTCTTTTTTAGATGCATCTGAATATCTGATCCCGATGTAAGTAGAGAAGTCAAAAATCTGTCGAGATAGTCATGACACGACTCAGCACATCCTTATATATTCGGATTTGCTATTGCTCAGTCGCCTGAGAAATACTTATTTCCCAGTCGATGTAGTGAACCGTCCAATCATGCACCGAGATTCGTGCAAGTGTTTTGGTAGAGACAATGAGCTTCTAACTATATGAGGTAACAACCGTAAATACACGTAAAATGCAGGTTGGTGCAGTTGCGAGCTGGAGGTAGTGAATTCGAGCCCACGTCTGTCTTTTTTTTTTTCTTTTTTCTTATTTATACCTTGCTTCTTCTTTGGCTTTATTTATGCTTACAATCAAGCCTTCAGCTGTGCTGGCCTCATATGTTCATTGTTCCCTGGTTTTTCTATTATTCTTTTGTTTCACGGGATATTTTTTTTACATGCTATACATCAGTGTCAGTTGTACATGTATTTGTTGATGATAATCTGTACATTTGTGCCCATAATTTTTGTGACTTATTCATTGAATAATTTTCTAGTAATTGATTATTCTTAATTTTTAATATTATACCATATCTCGTATTGATGTGCAATAGAGATTTTTTGGAGGGTGGGTTGCGGATTAATATCTTTGACGCACAATTGGGTTTTTCGGGCAAGTTTCACATCAACTCTCTTGCTATGAATTTGACTTTTTAGGGTGAGTTGCACATTTAGACCTTTGATGTGGAATTGAGTTTCTTCGCCGAGTTTCACATCATATTTGTTGATGTGCAATTGAGTTTATTTAAGGGTGAGTTGCACATTAAGACCTTTGATGTACAATTGAGTTTTTTTTCGGGTGAATCACACATCATCTCTTTAATGTGCAATTTAGTTTTTTATGCTGAGTTGCACATTAAGACTTTGATGTGCAATTGAGTTTTTTCGGCGAGTCGCACATCATCTCTCTTGATGAGCGATTTTAGTTTTTTTAGGGTGATTTGCACGTTAAGATCTATGATGTGCCAGTGAGTTTTTTAGGGTGAGTTGCAAATTAAGACTCTTAATGTGCAATTTTAGTTATTTTTAGGATGAGTTGCACATTAAAACTCTTGATGTGCAATTGATTTTTTTTAGGATGAGTTACACATCAAGACTCTTAATGTGCAACTTAATTATTTTTAGGATGAGTTGCATGTTAAGACTCTTAATGTGCAGTTGAATTATTTGTGTGGGTTTGAGATTTAAGAGATTTTTTATTTCTCCGACACCTACCCTAGCCTAGACACTAATTTCAGTAATCAAGACCCAATAACCACAACGACGAATATGTACCAGCTAAATGTGATATTGCGGGATCCAGGCTTTGAACTAGATGGTACGCTCAATGGACATCTTATCATTTTCATGCTGGCCTATTTGTTCAATAGACCCAAAAAACAAAGCGCACCTAGCTAAAAGAAAAGCCCGGCTAGGATCAGACCGAATGCGGTGAGAATAAAGAAACGGGATTGGTTAAGAATGAATCGACTGAGAAATAAGAGCTTTCCGTTTTCCTATTTTATCAGTTGACTGATCCCTAAACACTCCCATAAAAATAACATGCTTCTATTTTTCCCTAGTAGTATCATGGTGTTGGGACTAATCTTTTTCTATTTTTAATCAGAATTTAAAGGTATTCCGGCTGAGTTGACTTGTGCAAGTGCTACAAAATATATATTTTTAGGTCACAATTTTCTAGTTAGTTCGGAGTAACACACTATGACACGGATACGTGTTTTTCAAGCATATAATCTGACGGGCCAATTCAGGTGAGACATCAGACCTTGACTAGCAGGTCCGACGGGGACTAAATTGAGACTACTAAGCAGAAGCTGGGAACATTCAATGTCACATAATCAAAACCCAAACAAATAACCACCGATGGAGGAAAGACAAAACTCTGCGTACTAGTACTTGTCGACTGAGAAATAAGTTTTTCTCAGTCGACTGAGCCATAGGTGCTCCCTTATATATTTCATTACATCACTATTTTTTTTGCGTTTTTAACATCAAATATTTTGTGTTCTTCATCATATAGACGGATCATGGAGTCGGTAGTTCATGTGCATCTGGTTTCTTCATCATATATTTTGTTTCAACGGAGTGGTTTCTGGTCTATGTTACTGAAGATGCAGACAAGTCTTAACATGTCACCATGTGAGTGCTCCTGTTGCTGAAATGAAAACTTAGGATGTGGCAATTTTCTTTCCTGGCAGCAAAAAAATTGAAGCTTCCATAGTGAAAGAAGACCAGGATCGAGATTTCGGCGGGTACCCTAACAGTACTCTTCTTCTTCTTCTTCTTCTTCTTCTTCTTCTTCTTCTTCTTCTTCTTCTTCTTCTTCCATTCATTCATTAATTGCATTGTATTTATCCATGACATAGTGGCCCACCGACATCAATGGGTATATGAGGTGGTGGTAATTACATTATCTCGAATGAGGCATAGGAAGGTGACACATAAGGTGGAGACCTAATGAATGAAGGTTATGTCATCGAAGGTTATGTTATTGGTGCTTCAGGAAGTACATGAGCCAGATAAGCTGTTACTCCACAGGTTCTATAAGACACCCTAGAGAAGTGGAATGTAAAAGAATTCATAACCCCCGTCTTTTTTTCTTTTTCGTCACACGTATCTTTTGATCTAGTGTTAAGGTTATAATGACAATACTTATACGGAATATATATTTGTCATCAGGGATCAAATGGTGGAATCATTGAGATGATAGCCAAGATCATTCAATTTATCAAATATTACTCAAGAGGAAAAACGAAATCGAATCACAAACAACACGTAAAGATTTCGGCAGGAGTCTAACACCCACCCACTCTAGGACCTTTGCATACTTACACTATTTGGAACACCACTCTTAGCTTAAAAGGAACTCAACTCTTTATTCATTATCACAATATTGGTACAACACTCATTTTAGGGACTACTCACTACTACACAACCATAATATCGAACCTCTTTAAGTGAGAAGAAATGTGCGCTTGGCCAGCATAGCCATGTCACGTTTAACTGTTTGGTGATACTGTTCTTTGTTGATTCTACTTGCATTTTTTGTGTGACTTCAACATCCTCTTAGCCCCTGTAATGATCTAGTCCAGCTGTGTTTCGTGGGCCCACATGTCAATGACTTCGCGTACGGGTTTCTTGGTTTTGCTGCTACCGTCGG
This sequence comes from Brachypodium distachyon, assembly GCF_000005505.3. Classification (NCBI taxonomy): domain Eukaryota; kingdom Viridiplantae; phylum Streptophyta; class Magnoliopsida; order Poales; family Poaceae; genus Brachypodium; species Brachypodium distachyon. Next base: position 45,406,307 of record NC_016132.3, on the reverse strand, counting down.
TTTCGTCGGCATAGGCACTGTGCCGATTTACTGTAGTACATTCGGGGGTTGTACTACCGGGCTGTACTGCGCTCGCCACCGCTCGTTGTACAACTTGTACTGCGGGTCTTATCAAGGGTTCTCGCTCTCTTCTCTCCCATCCATCCCTCCATCTCTGTCCCTCACCGCCTCTCTCTCCCGAGTCATCCACCGCCGCCATGTCCTCTTTCCCACCACCATCTACAGCCGTGCCACTCGCTGCTGCCTCACAGCCGTGCGTGCCAACCACTGCCGTTGTCCTCTTCTCTGGCCTCCTCCCACCAGATCCCACCGCTACCAGCAGCAAAAAAAGAAGAAGATAAGTTCTGCTTTTGTTCCTACTCTGCACATTATTATCATCTGTGTGTGGACGTCGAGGCTGTCTTTTGCATCTCCTGGGCTCGGTTTACTGTTTTGGCTGCTGGTTGTCCGTTTGTTTTTTATCTTAAAGTGTGAATAGTTGCTGCTTTGTATACTCCAATTAGGAGCAATGCGCAAAAATTGAGATGTGTCTCAGGATTCTCGCCTATTTATTTTCCTTATGATTATGACTGACACCTCTTATGTTATCTTGTTTTCTTGAAAGCATGATAAACCTGCTTACATTAAAGATACTTAACTAGGTCTAAAATTAAAGATACTTAACTAGGTCTAAAATTGTTCGGCATGTCTAGCTAGCTCTGCCAATTACCAGCTGCACAAGATAGAAAGATATGCTTTTAACTTTGCTTTGTTAGATAGAGTGTTGTAAATTTTTTTATTCTGCCTATTGTTCCTTTATTTTTGCATGTGATCTTGATTAATCCAAATAAGCTATTTGAGCATTAGATATAGAATCTGTATTTTTGTCTACCAATTTGATATTAGGCCATTTTATTGACTTTAGACTCGCATTATTCAGCCTCTAGTACTCCATCATGTTAACTCAACTCACTCCTTGGTGTGATGGTTGTTGTGGTACACCTCATGGGGCGGGGAGCATACATATTTATACTTGTACAAAACCGTTTAATTATTTCCAAATGGAAACCATCCAAACACTACACATATAAATATCTTTATTCTATAATACTCTGCCCATATTTTTTTTGACCAAGTCTGGACAAATATCTTTGTTCAAAATAATTCCTAATTTAATATGAACAGTTGTTTGTTCAAAAGAAGTCCTAATTTATTATGAACAGTTGTTTGTTCAAAAGAATTCCTGCTTTATTATGAACAATTGTTCTAGTGTATTTCACGGTAAATGTTAGCCCTCTCCATGCAACCTCTCAAGCCTTCTAGAATATTTCAATCTTCTCATATTCAATAGAAGACTCCTTGCAAATATCTAAAATACTCTAAAGACTTCTCAAGTATGCATAGCTAATTCTCAACACTCTCCAATTATCCAAAATACTATAGAATATTCTCAAGTATGCATTATTATTTCTCAACACAACAGATTGATTGTTCGATAAAAAATAACAAATCAGCCGGTACCGGGGAATCCATGTGCCTGGAGTTGCGGCCCAATAGGAGATGGCTGGCTTGCTAGGCCGATTTGGGAGTCTGATACACCCTGCATGCCTATTTTGTTTTTCTTAATCTATATAATAAACATGCCTGTTTTGTTTTTCTTAATCTATATAATCAACTGTTGCCAAGACTAATTTTGGGCCCACGGTTTTTTGAGGCCCTCTACGAGACTTGGCCATCGATGGGTCCTCTCGACCCACATGGTTCATCTCCTTGAACCGCTTACCATAAAATAAATCTCCTTGAACCGCTTCACCATGACAAAGGCCTCCTTGCCACCAGCGTCACGCAGTAGCACACGTCCAGATCGTAGCTCCTGCCCAGCACCTCCGTCGTCGTCAGAAGGTTCTACGGCTCGGTCCTCGTGCACGAACGTCAGCCTGCCCTTCCTCGCCTCATTCCGCCCCATCGAAGGCGTCAGCCAATTTCTCACCAGAGAAACTGCTCCCGGATATTGGGCATGGTCACCACAAAGTGGTTGTCCATGAAGCTCAAGGTGCAGAGGCCGTGGAGCGTGACGAGCGGGCGAAGGTCGAGCTTGTCAGAGAAGCCCATGTTCTCGAGCTACACGGCAAGGATGTCACCCTTGTGGCACAACATGATGGCCCAATCGGACGCCTCCGGGGAAGGAGCCATAAATTCGACACGACGGGGGCGAGTTAGGCTTGGGGGCGGAGGGGTGAAATTAGACACTCAAGCTGTTTTTTAATGATTTGGCTAATAGTTAGTAAGTAAACAAGAAATTTGTTAGGGGAGAGGGGGGAGCGGCATGGGGGGGGGGGGGGGGGGTGGCAAAGCCCCCTACGCCACCTGTCTTTGCCATCACAGAGGCTCTTGCTCGGGTACCAGCTCTGCATGCAGTGGGCTAGTGCTGCCGTCCTAAATGCCGGCCTTGAGCTTGAGGAGCGTCTGCGTTGCCGGGCACGGCAAGCAGGAGGAAAGAGAGGGGAGGGGCGGCGCTTCGACAATGTCCAGGGCAGGGTGGTGGGGAGAGCCAGCCTGCTGACGCCAGTGCTTGATGATTGCGGGTGGATGTCTCTATGGCAACGAAGCTGCTGCTGCTTCAGTCTCTCAGTCGCGTGAGGACAGTACAATGGCTGGCTTCCGCGACAATTTTCTCGAGATGGAAAGGAGGAGGAACGCAGGAAAGGGAGGAGCAGACATGAACTGCCGGCAGGGAGGGAGAGAGATTGAAGACCGCGGGCCATCAAAGGTTTCCCGAGGTTGAATCGCCAGAGCGGTGATCGCCTCGTGGTTGTTGTTAATAGAGGAGTAGAAAAGGGAGGGAGGGACAGAGCATCCCTCCTGGTCTCCGGCAATTTTGAGAAAAAACCCTAAGAAAGTGCAACAACAACCATGTGTCCGGATCTAATCTTTTCGATCGTTTTTTGATCCAAGTGTATCACTAATACGAGTTTACGGTGTTATGAGTATTTTCAGGACCTGGTCATATACTTGGAAATATGCTAATACGAATCTGTCATCAGATTAGGCAAATACGCAAATACGTAATCCAGGACCTGCTCGTTTCTTCGTGAACTCAATCGGAAACGGACGATGCAGGCGTATCTGAGTTGGATTAGGACCTTCTCGTTTTCTTCGTGATCTCCTCGGATCAGGACCTGCTCATTTTCTTCGTGATTTCTTTTATTTGGATTTGGAAAGGCTGCGATATGGAAGTTGGAAAAGGAGGTTGGGCCTGCTGGGCTGCGCCATGGAAGTTGGAAGCTTGACAACGGCCGAAAAACTAGGAAATCTTACGTACCGGGACGAAGATCAACGACGAAAACACTATTGTCTTTATTATTAGGTACAAATAATAGAGCATAGATCGAATTTTACCATGACCGCATCGTCCGAAACCACTTTGGGATAGTCTAGCCTAAGGAGAGCATATGTACAGTTTTGGCAGGTAAGGCAAACTTGTCTCTTCCTGTAGTTAGAACGAAATCCAAACTCCATAGTATTTTGAGGGACCAATTGCAAACTTTCTCGTGTTGCAAACATAGTCTGAGAAGACTGAAACTATGTGGATTGCCGTTTCCATTGCAAGGTAAATATGCATGTTCAAAGCTGTGAATTACGATTGTGTGGGGGGGAACGTAATCTCATCTCAAGAAGGAAGCAGAGCACACACACGTTCGTACGTACGTACCTGCATCCTGGCGCTTTGCTTGCTGAGCTCCGATCCCGGGTCGGCGGAGGTGTACAGCGACAGGTACCCGCGGTGCACCGACGGGTCGGACCCATCGGCGCCCTCCGGCCCAAGGATGCCCGCCGCGGAGGCGAACGCGAGCTTGAGATCGGCCACCCACTCGAGCGCCCGCTGCGTGCCGCGCCAGGCCACGACGATGTCCCGGCGGCCCAGCCTCGCCGCGCCTTCGTCCGTGGCCGCGGCCACGTACCCCATCCAGTTGCACTCCCTGGCGCGGCCGTCCCGGCACAGCGGCCGGAGCAGCGTCTCGCCGTGCAGCACGTCGGCGCAGGCCGTGGCGTAGACGTACCGCGTCACGGCGTACCACCCGGGGTGGGACACCTCCACGCGCCGGAACAGGTCCGCGCGCCTGTACCGGCACATGCCGGCGTTCGGGGACCGGCGCTCGCCGATGAACGCCTCGTGCGTGGCCATGGCCATCTCGCCGTAGGTGATGAGGCTGCGCCGGAGGTCGGCGTCCAGCGGGTCCAGCAGGCCGGCCCAGCTGTCGCTGCCGTGCAGCTCCCTCCACCGGCTGGCCATGCCGTCGTAGGAGAACATCGCCTGCAGGGCGCCTTTGGCTTTGGGGTCGATCTGAAAGCCCCGCTCTGGCCTTGCTCGTGCAAGTTAACCTGTTTGTTTTCGTCCTGACAAAGTTAGGTTGACCATCGAAACATTACAAGTGGAGAAGGGGGAGACAACTGGACCTGAGAGTGGAATTTATTGGGTCATTAGGTAGCAAATCTCAGCATTCTGCTGGATTTGGTGGCCTTTTTTTCTTTCTTTCTGATGAAACTGGATTTGGTGGTTCTTAATTTGCGGTTACTCCGGAGATGCACAATAAAGCAGACCATCACCATTGTTTTTTCTTCAAATAAAAAGGATACGACGTTCCAGGTTTTTCTATCTTCCTCCCATAGTACAAGGCATTATAATGATGGTTTACTGAAACATGTAGAAAAGTTTTCTTGTCAACAGGATTGTTTTTTCCTTGAAGAAATTTCTAGTATGGCAGGTATTCTTGTAGGAGCAAGTTCTTTTTTGGAAAAGGAGGAAATATCCCAAATCTCTGCATCAGTTTTTTTTTTGTATTCTTATAAGTAGAAGATGCCAGATTTTTCCAGCGAGTTCGAATTTAGCACCTTTGATAACGAAAAAAAAAACTGATATAGTAACATGCAAATATGTGTGTTTTGCGTCTTAGAAAACAATATCCAAGATTGACAACAATGTATAGGGCCAGTTGCTAGTGAAATTTTACTTAGCCATTTGCGTGCTTATTTTTTCTTACGGCAATTAGCCATTTGCGTGCGTTTTGTATTCTTACAAAACAGTTTGCCTATCGATGAGATAACTCTTGCACAAACTAGTTTTGAAAAGAGACAAAAAGGCATTCGAGACTTTAAAAAAATTTCACTGATCCCGGAAACAAAAGAACAGTTCACTGAAAAAAAAAATCATTTCAAACATACTTCTTCACTCACAAACAGTTAAGAACACACGAGGAACAATTGCCCTTTTTTTTTCTAGGGAACATTTCCGCATAAATTTTTAGGCAATGATCGTAGTAAGATGCAAGTTGTTGCCCGGTCGTCGTAGTGACAATTGTATCAGGATCAAGTGGCAAGCCAAATCAGTCATCATCCTCATGGTCGGCCAGATGCCACCGACCATCCTTGCCTTTCACCATACCTTTGTTCTGCATCACCCACCAAGACGATGGAATTGAATACTCATTCTTCAGTGCATCTTCATGTTTATTCACCAACGCGATGTCTCGATCGACCTCCAACTCGAACCCTCCATTGCTCCCCTGCGTCCCAGCTATCCCATGCATGTAGCACTCCATATCATGCCATGTTAAGGGGTTTCCGGGTGTCTTGATGTAGGGTGACTCCCCAGTGTCGATCATGAGCTCTGTCCCAGCCTCACTGTATCCTAGCTTTGGCCACTTTGGGACCACATCGGGGGAGTTCTCGACACGGAGCAATCTCAAATCATCTGCACTGTCAAACGCTTTCTGAAAGTCGGAGTTGCCCACTCTGGGGCTACCAAACACGAAGGCTGATACTGGGCAGCTCTGGTTGTAGCCGTTGGAGACAATGTCGGTGGCGCTGATGGTCGCAAGAGCGGCTCCAAGGCTGTGGCCTGTTATGGTGATGCTGGTCTCCTCTTGCTTGTACACATCTTGTAGCCTTTTGATTTCATCCAAAACCTGTCACAAGCTTGTTAGTTTGATCGGTAAAGGATTATCTCCACGTGATGAGTAAAATGAAGAAGTCACACCAAATATGGACGATAAGGAGACAAGGATGCATGCAAAGTTTGACACAATTTTAAAAAATCTACTTCGTTAAACAAACACCATAGCCCCACCAATCAGGAATGTCTTAAAATGCACGTTTGTTGTGCCATGATTTCCTTTATGTAGGCTTAACTTTGGATGGACCACAAGTGGGATTATCCTCCACCTGAAAACATCATGATGCTTCCTTATTGTAGTAAGATGGAGCACAGAGACACCAAGAACTAAATTGTGAAGAACAGGAAGGAAAACTTGTTTTTCCTAAAATTGAAGACTAATCGTTGACGTTGCTTGCCAAGGAAATTTTAGGGCCGCACTAGCACTCAACTACTCCCTAAACTAAAATGTGCAACAGCAATGCACATAAACAAGTTTATACAAACAAGCGATACATATTCTTCAGTTTCCTTATGTTGCTTCACTTCAAATGAAAGATTACTTAAACTTCAAGCACATGCATTGTAAAGTATATATATATACTAATTTAGATCATGGGGATTAGCCTGCACAGAGATTGTTATCGACTATATCCTAATTAAGTGGTTTGCTTCAGAAGATAAGAAAACCATATTCGTTATGTTGATATGCTAATGCTTGAACCGAAAATAACAAGAATTACCTGATACCGTGCACTTTGTTTATTGTACCGAGACCCCGGGTCAGTACTTGTGTAGACGGACAGCCAGCCTCCATGAACACAGGGATCATCGGCACTGCCTGGACGTACTATTTCTGAAGCAGGTACCAAAGAAATATCAAGGTCATCCATCCATTCTAGTATCCGTATTGTCCCACGCCATGCCACCACCACATCCCGCCTCCCGAGCACTTCCTTACCCTCATCGGTGGCCACAGCAACAAACCCCATCCAATTTGACTGCTTGCTCCATGCAGCCTTTGACAACGACTTTATCATGAACCCATCAGGCAAACTGACTGTACACATTGCATATATGAACTTTGTAATCTCATAAAGATTAGGGTTTGATACATCCACCCTGCTGAGGAAGTCCTCGCGTCTGAAGAGGCAAGACCCTGCATACCTTGATCTTCTCTCTCTGTTGAGCCCCGTGTAAGCTGCCTGTGAGAGCTCACCGTAGTTGATGATATTCTTACGGAGGTCGACATCAAGTGGATCAAGTAGACCCTTCCAGTAATTCGCACCATTGAGTTCTCTCCATCTTTTGGCAATATTTCCAAATCCTCTCAGAGAACTAATTTTTGACATGAGTGCTCCTGTGTCCACAACTTCTTATTCGACCTGCATATATATAGGCTTCTACATCAAACTTGAAGTCTAATATGCTTGTAGAAGAGGAGCTCCCCTGTCATTCTCTCACCCTACCAAATCTTTCGGGACTTAGCAACCATCCATCCTGGATTTCAAAGCATAGAGAAGCTTGCACGGATCAAATAAGGTCCAAAAGAGAACTCCATCATTCTCTTCATGCCAGCTGGCACTAGCCAGAACAAGGAAGACAAATAACGTGCAACACACCATATCATTGTGTGCTTCTCAAGAGAAAGGTTCACCATTTGTGGCCAACAATCGACAGCATCATCAGTGCAAGATTTTTCTCTGACCTATGATGCAAGTGATTGTATATGAAATCATAGTTTGCAAGCTATTTTCGAAACGAGATGCATCCATCAAATCATGTTGACTAACCAAAGCATTTAGATATCAAAATCTGCACTACCCATGATTAATAAATATAAGAAGTGCCATACCTCACTCAGTCGCTGCCTAACAAAAGAATGGTAATGACACATAGCCATACAGAAAATTAAGAAATTCTGTTCAGAAAGGCATGATCACAGAATGTACGATGAAAGAATCATTTCACTGTTACTGAGAGCATCCTGGAAAGTTGATGTATGACAGATGGTAAACCACAATATTTACTGAATTAGGTAGGGGGAAATAGGGTGAGCAAAGCTTAGCAGTCACTCCATTCCAATGAGGATTCCCTCCACTTTAGTTTAAGACAGATCTAGCTGGTTCAGATTTTTGCACTATAGAAGCTTTCTTATCTTAGAAGCTAAATGTACAACATGAAAAAGCCATAACAAGCTAAAGCCACAATACAGCTCAGATCTGCCTGTTCCAAACTATAATCTATTAAATGTACCTAGTGTACTACCAAGTTCTGGCCTAACGATCTCCGGCAGGACGAGAAATATTTAACAATGCTACTTTAAGATGACATTGTATTATTTAGCAAATATGCAAAGGAGGAATTAAGAATTTATCAACTTGATTAAACTAGGTTTTGCTTCTCGATCTGATCAGAGTTTACAAAGAACGTGATTTAGTACCTCATAAGGAGTACATTCTTTTTTTTTGAGAGGATAAGGAGTACATTCAGTATTACTTCAAAATACTATAAGATCAATAGAACATTATAGTATGGTCGATGTTGTAACAGATATGAGTATATAATAACTAGGTAAGAAACTCACCATGCTGCATCTTACTTTTTGGACACATTTTGCATGGAGCTAGAACCTTGTTCAGAGATGTTTTTGCTGGTATTGATCCAGATTTGGATGCTCAAGTAGAATTTGGGACATTCCAAAAAGTTGGAGATCCAACTACAAGGAAACAGACAGTCTGTTATGTTGGTTCGCTCAAACTGGTCCAAGCAAAACTTGTCTGCCATAAGTTAGTCATTCTATGCAGAAGAAAGCAGACAAATAATTGAACTGAGGCTGACCATAAGCATATCCTGTCAAAGGACCTGTATTACAAGAGCATGTCTAAACCCAGCAGTTTCAGATTACAGGTGACGATGTCCAATCCAAACCGGAGAGGCTTGCAATGCATTGGAATGAGATTGTACATGCTAAGTGTAGATTACAAGACAAGCCTGAGAAAGAAGACATACGCACATGGATTCTTCAAAGCTTGAAGTTGTTGATTTTACAACAGTGGAGAGAGCTACTATTATACCTAGTGTGTTTGGCAGCCCATTTTGACCTTCACCTGGACAGAATGGAATTATCATGACTTAACTAAATGTTCCAAGTTTCCAACACTCATTTCAGGCTATGCCTCTGCTCACATGAAAGAAGTATGCACCATTGTATGCTGTCATAACTCATAAGATGATATCATGAGTTCGTGTGCTCCACTCATTATCCTGACAAACTATTCTGCAGAGCATGCTAAGCTTCAATGGATCCTCCCCCACATTGCATCAAACTATATCGCAAAGGAGAAGCCCCAGTGCCATGCTGACCCTGAAAATACAGCATTATGTGGCCGATTTGCACATCCAATAATCGTTTCATAAGAAATGGTCAGGCTTTTGCAAAAATTCCAAGTAAACCTAAAATTGAATCCAGGAGCTCCCCATTATGCGAAAAGGACATGCCAAAATCAACTTTATGCCTCATATCAGCCACTGAATTCACATAAATCCATTTATCGAACAAATTTACTCCAAGTGAAAGACCCTGTCGATGAATCCAAATGAAGCAAATCTTCCAAGAACAATAAGAAAGAGAGTGATATAGATAAGAATATATATATCACCAGAAATCCCCACAAGAGCACAACCCATCTTCAAACCGGTGAAACCGACGGTTATCCCTGAGAATCACGACTCTTCCTGTACACTTACTGAGATACTTAATTGCATTGTGGCAATCATCACACACCCGTAAGTTCTTCATAACTCGGATTGGCACACCCTCCGGAACAATTAGAAGGCCTAATCCTATCGCTAGCCTTTCGCTGTGATAACCTAGCGTTTCACACTTCTCTTCCCTCGCCACATCCTTAACCACTGCACTAGTGTCTGCCACATAACCAGCACCCTCCATCTTCTCACCAACTTTCTCCAGCACATTATATATCTCGTCGCTTCTTGGATGTCTCCTGCAATTTGACACAAAAGTATGCACCTCCCCTGCAGCCTCTAGCCAGCTAAGTCCAGTCTCTTTCCGTACACCTGCATCACGCATTGCCTTCCTTGCAAGTGCTGCATCAACATGCCTTCCTGCAGCTGCATACGTGCTTGACAAGAGCATGTGCGCACCAGAGCTGCGGGACCCTGTCTGAAACAACCTCTTTGCAGCAATTGCTGCTGTGTCAGCATCCTTGAACATGCGGCATGCCATTAGGAGTGCACCCCAGACAGACTCAGGTGGTTCCATGGGCATTGACTCAATAAGCTCCAAGGCTTCTGTTATTCGACCTACACGACCAAGTAGGTCAACCATTGCAGCATAATGTTCAGCCTGTGGCTCAATGGTATATTCTTTCATGAGAGAAAAATAGCGCTTCCCCTCATCAACAAGACCAGCATGACTACATGCAGTGAGTAAACATAGGAAGGTAATGTAGTTGGGACGGAACCCGTCATTTTGCATCTCCATGAAGCGCTCAAATGCTGTGGCAGTATGCCCATGCTGTGCAGATGCATTGAGCACTGCATTCCAAATCCCAAGGTTTCTTTCAGGTGCTGCACTAAAAATCCGGTAAGCACGATCCACAAGGCCACACTTTGAGTACAGGGAAACAAGTGAGCTACCCACAAATGGTGATGCATCAAGTGCTGTCTTTATAGACCGTGCATGCACCTGAGCCCCAAGATCAAAGAGTGTGGCCGTAGCACACACACGAACAATGCACGAAACTGTGAAGTCATTCACCTCCACAGCCTCCTCAAGTGCCGAGCGGAATATCCACAGCGCTGCAGGATGCATCCCAGCGTCCGCATAGCCGCCAATGAGCGCGGACCAGGAGACAACATTCCGCTCTGGCATTTCATCGAACAGCCGCCGGGCGTCCAGAAGGTTCCCGCACTTGGCATACATATCAAGAACCGCCGACCCGACAAACACGTCTTCAGCGAACGGTGTCTTGGAGGCAAGGCCATGGAGAGCATGCGGGGCGAGCGGAGGGCGCAACGAGTCTGCGGCAGCCGCGACGGCCTTGGCGGCAGAGGGGATGGAGCGGTCGGTGGCGGGGACCCCGGCCGCGAGCATGCGGCGGAAGGCGTCAAAGGCGGCGGCGGGGAGACCGTTCTGGGCGAAGGACGATATGAGGGAGGACCATGCGGCAGCGGGTGGTGGAGCGGGGAGGTCGAGGAAGGCGCGGAGGCAAAGCTCCGGGAGCGCACAGCGGGCATAGAAGGTGAGGAGGTGGTGGGAGAGAAGCGCGTGGGAGGAGGCGATCGCTGGGAGGTGGCCACCCTTGAGGAGGAAACCATGGAGCTGCTGCCCCTTGGGAAGCGCGCGCGCGGCTGAGAGCACGACTAGGAGCTCGGCCAGCGACCGCGCGCAGGCAGCGAGTGGCGGCAACGGCGGGGGCATGGCGGCCTAGAGATTCTCGAGTTCGACTTGACTTACTCACGCGGTTTGAAAAAAAAAGGGAAATTGGCAGGCGACACCGTTATTTTGTGACCTTTGTCCAAACACACCGCTCAATCGTGGATTTGCTGGTTACCATTACAATTTTGTGACCATTTGTTGAAACATATCGCTGATCCAAAAACGAAAATTAATGGATAGCTTTATTCCAGAAAGTGATTAACAACTTCTGATCGAGTCATGTTTCATTTCTTCGTCTAGTTTTTCACAGAAATCTTTGAAATTAACACAATCTCTGTCTACAATTTTCAGTTCATCCCTAGTCGGATGCCAAACTTGTGCCCCATTATCACCAAATTCAGCATATGCACAAACCCGGACATCAATTCTAGTAGCTGAACTACTGTCCATCCTATGCAAATTAATAGCGACATGCATTAGAGACTCTACTACGAGGAGTTCGCATCTAATTAGGAATGAAATTTGGGCAAAAATTGCCTATCAGGCAACCAGGACAGGCCGGCATCCATGGCTGTATGTAGGCGATGGTCCAGCGTGGTGAATCCTTCACGGTCAGCTGCTGCGGGAAGGAGAGGGTCCATGACCGCACCTTGCCATGCCGGTCTCCACTGGTGCCCAGTCGGCTGCTGCGAGGCGAAGGAACGGCGACAGCGGCAGAGGGAGGCGGTCTTGCGGGCGACAGAGCAGGGCGGGCAGCGGCCGGGAGCAACGGCAGCAGCGGCGGAAGAGACAGTTCTGGTTCTGGAGAAAGAAGAGAAGGGTAATATGATAATTTCACGGCAACTGAAAAGTCAACTTTCCGTTTTTGGACCGACGATGTGTTTTAGCAAATGGTCACAAAATTGTAATGGTACCCAACAAATTCACAATCAGACGGTGTGTTTGGGCAACAAAATAACGGTGTCCCCTGGCCAATTTCCTCAAAAAAAATTCATATTTGGGCCAGCTACGTGCATGGTTTTACCATTATGAATGCAGCTCGGCCACGGGCCAGCATTGCTGCCGCTGGCGGGCCTCCATGGCTCTTTAGGTTTAACACCAAACGTGCTTAGGTGAACTCTAACCGTCAGGAACCTTCGGATCAGCGTTTTTCTTCCGGTGGCCCTCGTCTCCGACCGCCGATTTTGCATCGGGCGACGAGGGGAACCATAGATCAACGTCTGCCTGCAGTTTGTCTACCTTCTTTGTGAGGTTTTGTGTCCTCGCGACAGCGTCTTGGTGGAGGAGGCGACAGCGTACGTATGAAATAATAGTCTTCCGGCTCCATCCTCTTCTGGCGTAGTCAACTCGATCTACCCTATGGAGCTAGCAAATCTCACAGTTTGTTTTTTTGTTATTTTAGTCTTCCTTCCAGTGGGTTTGGCGACGAATCAGCAGATCGACAACCTCCCTTGCAAAGGGCGTGTCCCCGGCCAGAGTGCGTTCAACGATATTAGGTTCTCATCGGTTGCGGTGGACGACTCATGCGGCTATTCAAAACCTACAAGGTTAGTCCAGGTTATGCAGATTTGGTCTTCTGCAATTTCATCACCGAAGACATGGAGAGTTTTCAAGATACGCATGACGGATCAAGAGTTGTTTATTTCAAAGAATCTTGATGTAACTTTTAGTTTCATTAGGGTTTTTTGTTGTTGGTTTTTGTTCGATCACTTGTACTTTGTTTATTGAATATAAAGCAAGATGTTTCTAAAAAAAAAGCCAAACGTGCTTGTATTTTTATTTTAGTTTTGCTTATACAACGACAGGTCATATAAGCCCGTAAATGTTGAGCAATCAGTGAAGTCATTATACTCCCGTAAAAGACTCAATTGGAGGTATGGCCCATCGCCTGTATTGTGTCATTTATTTTTTGCGTCACATGTCGACTTGACACAAATCACTGAAATATTAAGGCATGGATTGCGCAGTAAAAGGCAGTACTTTTAGGCGACAGATGTATATATGCTATACCCTGGAAATCAATTTATTAATTTCTTTCAAAGTTCAAGTACAGGAAGTATAGACGACGAGAACAGTTAATTTGTTTCAGGGTAACAAGGACAGAAGGATTCATTCTAGCAAGAGTTTAGCAGGGGCGGGTTGGCGAACGGTCCGTGCAGCACCCCATCGGCGATGCCGTTGTAGGCCTTCTCAGTCATGTGCATACCGTCCCAGCTCGCGAAATTCGCCGGGTCGCCCCACATAACGGCGCTCTGGCTGCAATCCTGCCCGGTGTGGTGCCGGTCCTTGCCTCCGCAGCACGCGACCAGAGGATCACGAATACCTGCACACACGCAGAACGAGCAACATAGTTTATATATGACACCGTTAATTTAGGAGAAATTTGATCGATTGATGGAGCATTTCCGTATACTAACCGTATCTGCCTGGATTCTTGAAGACCTCCATGGCGGCACCGTAGTAGTCGGCGTAGATGAGCTTGACGCCCGGGTGCTGCGCGCTGAGGCGATTGATCTCATTGGAGAGCGCCTGGTTGTGCCTCTGGGAGAAGTCGTTGAACCAACTGAGGCAGCCGAACTGGTCGTAGTCCGGAGGGTTGGCGAACTTCCCGAGAATGTCCAGGTACTTAGGCACGCACCCGATGGGGAAGTTCCCCGGGATCAAGATTGTCTTCGCGCCCATATCGATGAGCTCCTATATGTACATTGCCATGGTTGATTTGTTATGCTGTTATTTTTTCGTTCTTTATAACTTGAACTTATATATATATGCTACAAACAGTATATGGGTTGGGGATCGAAATATATGCATGTTTTGTACGGGCTACCTAGCTACCTGCGCAGTACTGCTTATGATGCCGACAACTTCTGGCATGAGTTGGTAGGCTGTTTCACGAGGACGATCATGCTTCAAGAACAAGAAGTTGTACTCGTTGCCACCGATCTCGCCCAACACGATGAGAGACTCGCTCAGGACTCTCCTAACATCTGGCAGATCGATCGATCAGCATACGAACGAGAAGAGCAAATTAATTATTTAGCCTGACGTAGAAAATATCAACGGGTAGCTAAAAAAATGATGGCATGGTTGATATTTACCGCCTCCTGGAGCTATTCGGTGCACTACTTCTTTGAAACAGTCCATCTGGACGCCCAGGGAGGCATATGTGACCGCATCGATGCCCCACTTTCCTTTTAAGTAATCCTTTGGCAGCGCCGTGGCACCGAATGCGGCGAAGTTGGCACCGGCAGGGAACTGCGCCGAGTGCTGCTCGGGCAAGCTTGGTGGTACGAGTGGCAGTCCCAGCGCTTGCGCTGCCACACATATCCATGTTACCGTATACTGTATTTGTTATGCACTAACTCTATTGTATTCTTGCAGTACTATTGTACTTCCTCCGTTCCTAAATACTTGTCGCTGTTTTAGTACAAACTTTTGTACTAAAAAAACGACAAGTATTTAGACGGAGGGAGTGTGTTATTAGCCACAGCACTCACCGATGAAATCGATGATGACGCGGCCGTCAGAGATGCGGCCCGTGGGCTGGTGGAAGTAGGTCATCCCAAACGGGAGGTGCTTGATTGGGTTTTCTGGAACGCTTGAGAACGCAAAGTTGCCGGTGTCAGTTATGGAGTCGCCGAGCGCGAAGATGCGCCTGTAGCAACTACACGACCCTACCTGAGCGCTGAGCAGTAGGACGACGCCTACAAGGAGGATGCACATGGAAATGGAAATGGAACAACCGGAACCACCCATCTTGTTACTACTCCTTTTTGCTACTCAATTATGCAGCTTGGCATATCCATTCATTGGACCTCTTTTTATAGCCTCTCCACTACGAAATCATACAAACATGTATAAACGATAGTGATTAATAGTGTCATCGTATAAAATTATACATATTCAATGCATGCGACGGACATTTATTGTGGTGATCTCAAAAGGTTATGTTTAAATCGATGAACAATGAATTATTCATGCATGACACTATCAAATCCAAGGAGATATGAAATCTTAAATGTTGCTAGTATATACAATATCCAATATAAACCTCAGAAGATATGCATGCCATGTGAATTAACTCCAAAAGATACAAATGTATTAAATATTTGTTCAAGAACAATAATACTCTCCATGTCCGCCGATCAAAGCACCCGCCCACCGATCAAGACCTGGTTTGCATGCAAGAATATCGCACCGTACACTTAGCGAAAATGCTCGAGCATATACTTCGTTCTTTATCTCTGCCTTCATCCCTCACGCATGAGGAAATAGTAATTCTACAATAATACGCAGATTACAGATGTATTTAAATTGGGGAATAAATTTGAGGTAAATACAATAGAACTTGAGTCAAACGAGAGCAAACATGACTGCAGATCGAGATACCATAGTACAAACATGTATAAATGATAGTGATTAATAGTGTCATCGTATACGATTATATAATCATTGCATGCGACAGACATTTATTGTGGTGATCTCAAAATGTTATGTTTAAATCCTCTGGAAATTTGATGAACAATGAATTATTCATGCATGACACTATCAAATCCAAGGAGATGTGAAATCTTAAATGTTGCTAGTATATACAATATCCAATATAAACTTCATAAGATATGCATGCCATGTGAATTAACTTCAAAAGATACAAATGTATTAAATATTTGTTCAAGAACAATAATACTCTCCATATCCACCGAACAAAGCACCCGCCCACCGATCAAGACCTGCTTCGAATGCAAGAATATCGCACCGTACACTTAGCGAAAATGCCCGAGCATATACTTCGTTCTTTATCTTTGCCTTCATCCCTCACGCATGAGGAAATAGTAATTCTACAATAATACGCAGATTACAAATGTATTTAAATTGGGGAATAAATTTGAGGTAAATACAATAGAACTTGAGTCAAAGGAGAGAAAACATCACTGCAGATCGAGATACAATAGTACAAACATGTATAAATGATAGTGATTAATAGTGTCATCGTATAAAATTATATAATCAATGCATGCGACAGACATTTATTGCGGTGATCTCTGACATCTTGTTTTGATGTAGACATTAGGGCTAGATATTAGACATTGACATTGTAATGTGTTTGGCTGGCTTAGACATTAATCTGCCAATATTGCACATCGAGCCCAGCAGGCAAAAACCGGGTAGCAGCCAAAGTCGAGGTAAACCCCTCGACATCGTGCGGCATTCGGGATTTGCTTGCTACATCGACAGACACCCGCGCTCGAGTCCTCACGGACGCAATTTCTTTTTCCCTTCTCCCTTCTAATTCTCACGCGACCCACGCAGACCAGTTTCTCCTCAGTCTCGAGCCAACGCTCACGCGACCCACGCGAGCTCCCGGCGGCGGCGGAGGTACTGCTCCTGCCCGTCTCCTCCTTCTCCAGCGGCCCCTTCACGCCCCGCCTCCCTCCCCTCTCACCCCTCTTCCTCGATCTCCGCCGGTCACCTGCAGACCGTGGGCCTAGGCGGAGGCGACCCGGCGACTGGCTCAGGCGGCGGCAGTCTCCAGCAGGTAGCCTCCTCCCCTCCTCCACCTCCTCTTGCTGTTGCTGCCCCGATGCCTTCCCTCTCCCTATTCGATCTGATTTGGAACTCACCTCTGTGCAGCACGCGTGGGCAAGAACAGCAAGACGATTGGCGATTTCCACCCCGATCTGCGATTTCCCTTCAGAACTAGAGGTAAAAATTGTTGGATTACATCAAAGCATCGTGCTGCCTGATTCTGGGCTGGGTGATGCCAGTATGGGGAGAACAGTGAAGGCAGTGAGCTGATGGTGATTCTGATATTTTAGAAAAGGGGAAAAGATTTTTCATGCTGATGACGCTGTATAGGAATTTAGCTTACTTTAGGAGTTGCAACAGAGGAGCACACGGTTCATCATTGTATTCTGTTTCAAAGGGTTAATTTCTTCCTAGAGACTGTTTGGTCTTCTGTTGTGGTTCTTCTGTGTTGATGCTCGTCGGCAGAGGAACATAATGTGGGTGGGATCATAGAGATCTCCAAACCCTCCATGACTCCATCTGTAATTTTATTCTATCTGAATGCAAAGCTATATGTATTACCTCATATCTAGCGCCTGTTCTTCGGCTGTTGTATTTATTATTTGGAATAATAATCGGCGACATGCTGTCCTGGATGTAATGAATAAATAAGCAATCTAGACCTAGTTTCAGATTTGTGTGTAACTCCATTCCAGATTCATTTTCTTTGCACCTGTGAACAGAATAATTTCAATGCATCACTTGGCCATCCAAATAGGATTTGGTATTCAACCTCAATATCAAGTCTGGGTTCCGAATATCAAAACATCCAAACAGAAATATTGGCATCCGATCTCAATATCAATATCCCATGAAATTGGCATTGGAGCCAATTCAATGCCAAGCTTCTCAATGTCTACATCCAAACAAAGCCTAAAGGTTATGTTTAAATCCTCTCGAAATATGATGAACAATAAATTATTCATGCATGACACTATCAAATCCAAGGAGATATGAAATCTTAAATGTTGCTAGTATATACAATATCCAATATAAACTTCAGAAGATATGCATGCGAATTAACTTCAAAAGATACAAATGTATTAAATATTTGTTCAAGAACAATAATACTCTCCATATCCGCCGATCAAAGCACCCGCCCACCGATCAAGACCTGCTTCGAATGCAAGAATATCGCACCGTACACTTAGCGAAAATGCTCGAGCATATACTTCGTGCTTTATCTCTGCCTTCATCCCTCACGCATGAGGAAATAGTAATTCTACAATAATACGCAGATTACAGATGTATTTAAATTGGGGAATAAATTTGAGGTAAATACAATAGAACTTGAGTCAAACGAGAGCAAACATGACTGCAGATCGAGATACAATAGTATCTCAACATGATTTTGGATGCAAAATTTTATTTTTTAAACAAAAACACCTAGAGTCTATATAAACTCAAACTAACTTATTAGGACAAGCAGATTGGAAAAAGAAATTAAAACAAATCAAGATGAGGAACTGGAGGTCAAACATGAATGCAAAATCAAGACAGAAGTGGAAGCTTAATCAGGACAGAAAGACTAGAAGCGAAAACCCAAATTCACATAAGTTTGAAAGGAAAACCAATTAAGACTAAAAGCACTAAACCATTTTGGTACAAGTGCTTAGCAAATATTTTGTTGGGAAAGATAAACCGAAAACCTACTCACCATCATCTTGACCTCCAAGCGACGCGGCCACCACCATCACTGTGATCTCTCCGCCTTCCTTCCTCTAAGACCGTGTGGGGGGGGTACCTATGAGTGTTGTCACATAAAGCGGGAAAACCTAACCCTGCATGTCCTTGCCGAAGAAGCGGTCTTGCGCGGAGCAGAAGATAATATCCAGCCCTTGATGGATAAGTAATTGTGTGGCCGATGGTGCCGACGTTTTGAAGGAGGGTGAAGGGCTAACACATCATGCTAGAAGCATGTTCATGCTTGAGAAAAAACACACTGCCACCGGTGAGATGCGCATATATATACCCGATTTTCTTCGTGATGACATCAGCATTGTTGTCGTTGTCGCTCCATTTTTCTCATGGGCCGTGACGTATTGATAGTATAATCATTCATATATAGCTGGTGCACGTGTTCTCGGTCAAAATAAACTCATTAATGATGCCTTACCTTACAAAAATTGTATATATGTTGTCAATCATGATGTCTCTTCTACGGTCTTCTTAAAAAGCTGATAAAACCGACCCGAAACCAAATTCTGTTTTTTTTGGGTAATGGTTACGGCTAGCAAACTGCCGAACCGAATGGCTTTTGGTTATTTCGGTTAAAAATCAACAAAACCAGGTTAACCGAATAGAACCGAAAAAACATTTATTTGGCTCGGCGTGGCAGCTTCTACCAATTTCAAACGTGGTGGTCCGTTTCGAAGGCATCAGCTTGGGGCCCCTTGTTAGCTCCCAGCGAGGTGGGACAAATGCATGGCTTCTACTTCGTACTAGGGATGTAAGTGGGATTCCGCTTAAGTTCACTTCTAGACAGGGATTTGCTAGTTTAAACTTTTGGCTCCAGATTTAAAATAAAATTAAAGTTTAGCATATAAGTGAGTTATTGGTAGGATTCCACTTGACACATTTGCCATACGCACAGTACTACATACTAGCGCGAGCGGGAGGGCAAAGATGATCCAAGCCCATCATTACAACAGCCCGGGTGAGTTGCTTTGAGCAGGTAACAGTTCCAAGGCCCATGACAATTTTCTTTCGATGTAAAAACAGTTCAATCGAACTGTTGTGAGTTCGTTGGCGAGAGTGCACGGCTGTACCTGCCACAGTCCACAGTCCACAGTAGCATGGCTAAGAGCTTCTCTTTTGGGGGCATTTCTAATACGTAGACAGTACTGTACCTAGTAGTTGTAGGCCAGTTTTGAAATTGAGATATGTGCACCATAAGATAAGACGAATTCTACGGTAACTAATATTTCATTAGACTAAATGGAGTATTAGGGAAGGGCATTATAGACATTTCACCCTAAAAAACTAAATATCAATTATTCTTTCCCCGTTTTCCTAATCAATCTTGTCGCTCGAGCCTCCTCGCGCCGCCGCGGGCGCCGCCCCTGCTGCAGACGTCCGGCCTCCTCGGCTCCTCCAGCACTGACGTCGCCCTCCCCGTGTCCGTCCTCCTCCTCAGCCCTCCTCTAGCGTCGCCGCGGCCGCCCTCCTCCAGCGCCCTCCTCCCGCGCTGGCGCCGCCCTCGTCGCGGTCGCCGCTGCTCTCTGTCTTTTATCTCTCGATATTGGATTGACGACGTAAGTGCCCCTCCTCCCTAGTACTCCCTCTAATTTTGAGTTGATACTCCACTTGTCCAAGTTGGAGTAGTAAGGAGTAACAGTTTATCTGAGTCCTTAGATTGAAAAAATGAATGGTTCATAATAATTTCAAGGTACTGCAGAACAGCTCTAAGATAATGGGTTGATCAAACATTATTCGCGTCAATTTTGGTTAATTGGTTATTACCGAAACCAAACGAAATTAGGTTATAGCCGTAACCGAACCGTAAACTGTATTAACCGAAACAAATGAAACTGAAAAACCGACACCATGCGGCCATGTATGAAAGACCGTACTCTGGGAGCTTCGAGCAAGATTGATAAGGAATGATGACATGTGCTCGTCATGCAAAATGATTTTGACGGGAGTGTCAAGTATCGTACCTTGGTGAGAATGGAGTGTCAAAAAAATTCATGTTGGATTAGGAGTACTAGCTTCATCGGCCATCCAATAATCAACAATGTTGCAATTCTTGGCGTTCAAAATGCAAATAAAGGGGCTTTTCTACCGGAGCCCAAAGATCCAATATTAATCAAATTAATTTCATACCAAATGAATATTATTATTTTAAAATATTATTTCATTGATCTACCATTAAAAGTTATTAACATATCATTATTTCGTTACTATATCAATCTAACTTCAAATATCAATCAAATTTCACTATGATAAAAATATGAATATTATACATTCATATTTCATTACTTTATCAATCAAAATTCATCACAATATCAATATTTTATTCAGATATCATTTTCGTATATGTGGCCAGGTTCATATGCATGCCAGGTGTCATCCTGTGGTAGGACGGTCCTACCAGTGGAGACTTTGCCATTCACAGTACTGCACACATGTTTTCTTTGGGATCTACAAAGTTAATTATTTGGCGCCGAGTATATACTCCCCCCGTCTCATATTAAGTGACTTTCTATTACATGTATTGTTTTTTAGGCATAGATACATTCATATTAATTTAGGCAAATTTGAGTCATTTAGTATGAAACGGAGTGAGTATATATTATCTGTACACGAGTCCAGAGTTCGGACGATTGGTCCAACATGTTTGGCGATTTATGTGTGCTTTTTTTGGCAAATGCAATAATCTGCAGACTCATTGCCATGTAGGTGGTCCAAACATTTCACGAACTGGATGTAACGTAACATATATATAGGAGCATATATCTTATTCAAGGATTATATTTCTCAATAATTCTGTGGTGATCGATACAAGAATCTCTAGAAGTCTAACACATATCTTATATCTAGCAAAGTAGCAAACGTTCTGTCCCAAAAATGAACAGAAAAGGGTGGAGAGATTCTTCTAGCATGCGTGGAGCAACGGGATGTCGGCGTACGGGCCGTTCAACACCCCATCGGCGATGACATTGTAGGCCTTCTCCGTCATGTGGAGCTGGTCCCAGCTTGCGAAATTTGCCGGGTTGCCCCAGATCTTGGCATTCTTGTCGCAATCCTTACCAGTATGATACGGGCCGTTGCCACCACAACATGCCGTCAGAGGGTCATCGATACCTGTCCAATTCATGCGGAGAGGAAGCAAATGATCATCAGCACGTCTGCTAGTCCGGGTGATCCATGATGATTTCTATGGATGGATGGCTCAAAGACGTATGGAGAGTTATATATAGAAACTTGTGGAAGTAATGAATTACCATATTTATGGGGATTCTTGACGAATTCCATGGCAGCGGCGAAGTAGTCGGCGTAGATGATCTTGACGCCGGGGTTCTGCGACTTGAGCCGGTTGATCTCCTGCACCAGCATCCGGTTATGCTTCTGGGAGAAGTCGTTGAACCACCTGAGGCAGTGGAACTCGTCGTAGTCCGCGGGGTTGTTGCTCCGGAAACTACTGAGGTAGCGGGGCACGCAGCCGATGGGGAAGTTCCCCGGGACAAGGATCGTCTTGGCGCCGAGACCGATCACCTCCTGGACGCCGGCGCCGATGCGGGCAACCACGTCGGGCATGTACTGCTCGGGCGTCTCCCTGTCCCTGCTGGTCTTAGTGTTGAAGAACCAGAAGTTGTAGTCGTTGCCACCGATCTCGCCCATCACTAACAGGGACTCTCTCAGCAGATTCTTGGTTGCACCTGATCAGCAGGTAAGATTAAGATCAATAAACACGTGCACGTGTATATACGTACGGATCGACGAGGTATTTTTTTTTGCGGGTGGATCGACGAGGTATGCACACGTGTATATACGTACGTGTACCGGGTCCCGGAGCTATCCGCGCGAGCACCTTCTTAAAGGAATCGAGCTGCCTGTCGAGGCACCAAGGCATCGGCATCGAGAAGTTGTACCGGCGCATGTAGTAGTCCGGGGTCAGCCCCAGAGCACCAAACACGGCGAAGTTGGCGCCAGTTGGGAACTGCTCTGCCTCCTCCCCGACCATGCTCGGCGGCAAAAATGGCAGGCCCAACGCTTGCACTGCGATGAAACATATATAGTATACGAACCAAATTTGGATTCTCAGATATACTTATAGATCCGAATTAACTCAAGAATTAATAATCGTTAATTACGAGCGAAATGTGCATATACGTACGCACCGTAGAAATCCACGATGACACGGCCATCAGAGACGCGGCCAGTGGGGTGGTGGAAGAAGGTCATGCCATAAGGCCACTCGATGATCGGGCCTGGATTATTGCCGGCTGCATGGGCGAAGTTGCCGGTGTCGATGATGGAGTCGCCGAAGCTGAAGATGCGCTTGAAGCAGCCACACGACCCTAGGTGAGCATTGAGAAGGAGGACAGCGGAGACGAGGAGGAGGATGGATCTCCCCATCTTACTATACTCCTATGTACGTAAGTATCTAGTAGCTAGCTAGCAGGAGAAAGATAGATGCGGCTTGATGAAGAACAAGAGTAGTCTGAGATCTATCGATTTCTCGTTTTGCATATCCCAGATGACTTCCTTTTGCTCCCCCTTTATAGAAACACGATAATTAATTATAATTGATATCATTAAGTATTACAGCCTGGTATACAACCATGCTAAATGTCCGTGCTCTGCTACGAAATTAATAATTAGTATTACGCATGAGTTGTTTAAATATGTGTTGCTCATATTTTTTTAAATTTCTAATAAATAAGAATTATGTCAAAATATTATTTTTGAAAAAAAACAAATATCCTGAAAGTCATGAAAACCAATCAAGCATGGTCAAAAGATCGTGCTACGCATAGAATGAGTGGCAATTAGATGATTCCGTAGTCATTAAGGGTAGTCTCGTTGCAGTGAACTCATGACCACCAACTCAGATCTTTATAAGTGTAAAGAAATCGGAGTAAATTGCACAAAGACAAATATCTAGCGCTCTGGTAACAAATACCACAAATCCGAAGGCTTTTAATTGATACTCACAAGAACACTGCTACGCATACGATGGTTTTGGTACGATTCATGTACGATATATAGTCTAGATCAAGCTGCTTATTTGCTTGGCAAACAAAAAGTGACCCTCAGATTTACTGTGTTACCAAAGTCGTACTCACCATCATCGTACATACAGTAATTCCGTACCACAATTTCTATGCTAATGAGTAACGAAAAACCCGAAAGTGACCGGTCTTCCCGAGTTAATCGCCGTAGCCCACATGCCATACACAGGAGCCTAATTTCTGGATGAGGTGCAACAGAAACGGCTTGAGCCGAGATAGGAGCTGAGCCGGCGAGGCAATCAGGCAATGGGGCGTCGACCAGGCCGGCGAATCCGCCGCCGACGAACTGCTCCCCCATGGCTGAGCTGTTAACAACCTTTTACTCACATGAATCTATTATTCATCAATTAGGATTACAAGCCATGGATTCATAGAGTTCTAGAGCTTAGATATGAAGAAGAGAAGGAACGTGAGGAGGAAGAAGACAAAAGCAGGGAGGCCGAAGCCGTCCAGTTCCTAGCCATCTTCCTGCAGCCCATGTCTCGGTATTTGTAGCAGCTTGGTAAGTAGAAAGCGGGCCAGCCCAGTCCATGTCCATTTGCCGAGCCGATGCGTAGGTAGTATGCTAACATTCCCCATTCCTTAAAAGACGGCTTGCCCCCAAGCCGCCACCAGACGGAACCACCAGGATCCCATGGAATGGTCGAACCAGCCTTGTCACCATCTTTCTCAACATGATATCCACTGGAAAGAATTACACTGCCTCTGGAATCCAAGCAATCCATAGCACCTTGCTCAGAGGTGTTGTACCATGCAATTTTCCAGCACAGAGAAGCAGAATCACTAAGGCAAGCCTGTCCAGTATAGCATGATTGCACCAAATACTCCAATATTGTAGGACTGATGATGGCCATAGCTGAACCTGCTGTCAAGAGTATATACATGGACCTGCAGTAATTAGTCTTGTAGTAGCTCATGTAGCACTGCCACTGCTTCCAAGAAGACCAGGGCTCACACAATTGCAAAGAGGAAGCCAACAGCTTCATGAACTTGGAACTGGAAATAAACTCTCCTTGATTGGCATATATGTTTTGCAATGTTGTACCAGCACTAGCAATATCAAAAAGAATAATGCACTCATTTCCTTCTGGGCACAACGTGTACCATATGCTGGCTCAATGAATGGCCTGTAGCAATCAGAAAAACAGAATGCAAGCCACGGAATTGTTTTTGATGTGTCGAAGGATATGGTATGTAAGGTTCAGGATACTGCCACTGAAAATTGCTCCGGACAGTAGAAGACCCCAATAGAAAGTCCTCAAAGGCCACTCGTTCAACACAAATTGTAATATAAATCGGAGCACCAACAACAAGACTATCCTCATATTGCCTAACAAATATCCCGACACTGTCGAACTGATACTGGAGCAGTTCTACATAGATGCCCGGACAAGAATTCTTGGCTATCACAGTCCCACTTGAACAAGACAATTGAATCAGCCAAGAAAAATATTTTTGGTTGCTTGCATACCTTCGTTTCTGGTTATGGTTGTAACTGAGAGTTGAATCCTCATCCAGGCTCTTAACATATGCATCCAAAGCAATATCTCTGCCTATGATAGGATCATTGGACCTGGATGCCCTTTTCGGCTTCCCTGGGTCCCATTGCAGAGAGGAAATTGAGCTAGTTGTTGCACAACCGAGAACTGAACATCTGCTACTAAACTTGCCCTGAAGGTGATCCATAGATGTGTGGTATGAGAAGATATGTTCCTTGGTCTCCAACATTGTCAACTCCAGCAACTTAAGGGGCAGAGCTACCTCGTACATGTTCACGATTTTCTGACCATGGACACCGAGTGCGGCCGAAGCAAGTGACATTGCAGACAAGCTGGTAATGAAGCTGTGATCAATCGCTGCGCCGTTGTTGGTCCCCAAGTTGATGAAAGAGACAACGGGGCTACCCTGTAGCACACCTTGCAGGCACCTTGGCAATCATTGAGATGCCTTCGTCTGGAGTAGCCATCGGCGGCACACAGACCACCACACCAACAATGGCCAGTGTCCGTATGGGCACTGAACACAGATGTTGCGCAACGAGGTGGATGTTGCTGTCTCCAGTAAGCCCGGCGAGCTGCTGATCGCCCTCACATGTCGTCCAAGAGGTCGCTCCAGAGCTCGTGTTGCCAGCTGCACATAAGCACAAACAGGTGGCGCGTAGCGGGTGGGCGAGGTAATCGTCATGTGCCACGCACGTGCAAGCTGGGGACACTATCACCCAACCAGGCTCCACCGTCGTGGTGATGGAGGCAGCCCCCACATGGAAGTCACCGGTGCGATTTGAACTCGCCAACACACTGCAAGCAGCCGAAGCCGCTTCGCCAAGCACCCCATATGCCTCCACCGAAGCAGCCGGAGAACTCATGTCCCTGGCTGGACATAATGACGAACAGGTAGCGGGCGACGCGAGGTTGAGGTTGAGGTTGAGGTCCTCATGCTGCCCCACGGGCGCAGCCAGAGCGGAGGTCGGCGTCACACTCGTGTGGCCTGACGAGGGCTCTGTCCTCGTGGTACCATAGGCAGGCGCCCCAACGTCGAGGTTATTGATCGTCTGGGAGGATATGGCGTTGTCGATGAGCGAAGCAGTAGAAGCAGCGGAGGATTGTGACGCCTGAATTGCTGTTGCAATAGCCGCAAACACATCCGAGGCCACCTGCGCCGCGATGCTTGGAATGCGCGCAGTGAACTCGGCGTGACGCCGTGCGGCCTGATCCCCCCACCCTTGAAGGCGCTGCCTCCTGTGTTCCTTCACCAACGCGAAGTAACGATCCGGCCAAGCAGCCCAGGCGGATCCAATTAAACGACATGGCTGGAGAGGTGGATCCAGACTTGGACGTGGAGAAGAATGTTTGGCTCCAATTTGGTCGTGGTTGGGGATCTAGGGCTCCGGTACCAGAATGTTAACAACCTTTTACTCACATGAATCTATTATTCATCGATTATGATTACAAGCCATGGATTCATAGAGTTCTAGAGATTAAATATGAAGAAGAGAAGAAACGTGAGGAGGAAGAAGACAGAAGCAGAGAGGCCGAAGCCGTCCAGTTCCTAGCCAAGTCTTCCTGTAGCCCATATCTCGGTATTTGTAGCAGCTTGGTAGGTAGAAAGCTGGCTGGCCCAGTCCATGTCCATTTGCCGAGCCGATGTGTAGGTAGTACGCTAACACGAGCTCACAAACCTCTCTCCTTCTCTCTCCCTCTCTCTGGCTTTGTCTGCGCGCGGATCGATCGGACCATTTCCCCTTCCAAATCCAAGCCTTCTTCGTCCGCCGCCACCTTCTCCGTGGTCGCTGCCGCGCTCGTCGAGGCCCGCCGGCGCCGCCACTCCAGAGGGTGTCGGGACGGAGCTCCGTGGGGAGGATGGCGCAGCACGTTGCACGCTGCTTCGGCGGGTAGTTCAGTTGTGGTCGACGGCGCAAACTGAGCGGCAGGGAAAATCCGGAACCGCCGCCCCGTGCCTGATCACCATGGGCACGTTGAAGCCCACGACGAGGCTGACGCTGTACCCGGCCACGTCCGCGCTCCCGCCGTCGTGGACCTGGATCTGCGCCACGGTGGCAGGCGGCGCGACGCCCGCGCCGCAGTTCGCGCCGGCACCGGCGCAGCTTGTGCGCGCGGTGACGCGGCCGGCCCAGACGGTGGGTGCGTGGGAAGGGGACGGAGACGGAGAGGAGCGTGTTGGTGTCGAGGCACACGGCGTTGACGCTGCGGAGCGGCGCGGGCACGAGGGAGGAGGAGGCTGCTTGTGCGCGGGGCATCGGGGCAGCTGTGAAGCGCGGCCATGGTGCAGGTGATGCTGGTAAGAGAGAAAAACAGCCGGTGAGAGAGAGAAGGGCAACTACATTTGGGCTGGACTGGCTCAAGATGGGCGAGAGACTTGAGCCAACAAAAACATTACTCGCGCGTGGGCCTGAATCTTTAACATGGCCAAACCAGTTTCGGGGTCATCTATCTGTCTATCCCTAATGAAACAAGCAGAAAGGTTTTCTTCGTCATTGTCCGCAATGCATCAATTTTCGTGCCTATCCTAATTTTCGTGTCTCCTTACACTCCATCGGATCTTCCTTTGCCTAAAAGCAGGAAGGTTTTCTTCGTCGTCGTCCGTCATGCATCAATTTTCGTGCCTGTCCTGATTTTCCGTGTCTCCTTACACTCAATCGAATCTTTCTTTTTCTATTCCCACAGCGCTGCCTTCTCGGGCCGCCACCGCCGACTCAACTGCCCGCGCAGCACCTTCCTGCGGTGACCGCTCTGGATACGCGTCGGCACCGGATTAGATTCCCGTGCAAGAAACAAGCAAAGGGGTCTAGGGCTGACCGGCGCTATCCACCGCCGCGCGGTTCCTCGTGCACTGCGCCACCACGTGCTCCGTGACCTTCTTCTGACGCCAGCCACAGCCGGCGGACGGCTTGGACTGGGTGCCATGTCCGTGGCCGCGGCTGCTAGCATCAGCCCCAAGATCATTTTGATTGAATGTCCAATTATATTGTTATGCTTTGTATAAACATGAATTTTCGTGTGCACATGTTTAAGAGACCGTGGCAACGCACAGGCACTGTGCTAGTTTATTACTCATTGGTGTTGGAGTTGTGGATATCGGTTAAAATTATCTGGGTTTGTGGTTTTCTGTTACAAGAGCCGCTAGATATGTGTTTCTCTGAAAATACTCATTAAATGGGCCGGATATCATGATATACATACGTGCAGTGTTGATATCTGAAAGAAGAGATACGATTTTGATGTAATCAGTGATCATCCGCGTGTGCAAGATATTCAGCAAGTAAAAACGTGAAGCAAGCAAAAACGTGCATTATTTACACGGTGCAACGCAGGATCGATTGTGTAAATAAACGAGGAATGATTTTTAGATACACCATTTTTGTTGGACCATTAATAATTTCCTTCTTTTGTACAATCGCTGATAACATATTTGACCATTTAGAGGGCGACAATTAATGTGGTAAACTTTATCAACGCTAGTTAACGCAACCAAAAGACCAATCTGATGAAAGAAGATAGGCAATCCACTTATACTTCAACAAACCTGGACTGGAAATACTGGCAGTTGTGTAAAAGGATACAATAAAAAAGAAACAAACAATGCGAACTGAGCGTAGGTCAGGTGGTTGGTTTCTTGTGGTGGAACTAGCCCACCCAGGTTCAAGTTTCCGACTTGACATGAGTGCTCGCGTTGTTCAAGTTTCCGACTTGACATGAGTGCTCGCGTTGTTTTGGATTTATTCCAGGACCTAACTGACGTTGTGCTTTCAGTAGGAGTGACGTATCCGTCAACTACGAGGCGTTTGTGATGACTTCTTCAATCTCAAGATAATGTGCCGGACCAGTCTCTTGGAGGTGGTTCTAAGGGTGAGTGTGCGTGCATACTTGTGAGCGGCTGGATGTGTACTGTGTTTCTTAAAAAAAACAGCTATTCTAATATGTGCTTCCAAGTAAGTGTGTGCACGCACAACTAATCCTCACGTGTGTCGGCACTTACAACGGGGTTATTAGAGATTAGGTCATCGCCAACAACTTCCCATTATTTGGTTCTGCATAATTTTATCTTATAAAAGACTCGCTCTCCCCAAATCTGTCTTCTCGAGCGGATTCCTCAAATCTATCCCCTACATTTCACTCTCTTGTTTTTTTTGTAATTTTTTGTAACTAAACTACATATTTGTATGTCTCTTGTGTCCACAATTCCACATGGAAGCAGATCAGGGTACCAAAGTGCATAGATTAAACTTTTCACTCTGCTGGTGGGGTAGCTGGAGGATTATATATGCGATATCTTAATTGAGAGACTACACACGCATCGTAGGTGCATACTATTTGAAATTTTTGTTTCATTCCAAACACATTCGACCAATCTAGCATTTCATTGAATTTTGTCTAGCCAGCGGTTTCCCCAGTTCCTACAATCACAAACTTTTGAAAATTAATACCACTGACTGGCACGGCACGAGCAAGACTTGTTTGACCCGTTTCATATTACTATAGTCTTTGTTTGTGGCCCTGCGAGAATGTGTGGATTACAACTTTTTGCTGACAAAATTGACATATCAGCTCCTGGGCTGAGGTATCATGTCGAGCATGTGTATCTTTTCTACAAAATTTCATATTTTGAACGTTGGATTTTCAAAGAACAAAGACATAATAGCACCTTGGTAAAATGGGAGCATACAACTGTACAAGAGATTGCAATATCTTTTCTGCATACCCCTCGACTTCTTCTCCTTTCTCTAGCTTTGACTCCTCCTTGCCCTTTCGAGGTGACACTATCATGTCTTGTGTCCTGTGTCCATGACCCATGAGTGTATAGGCGGTGTAGAGGAGATTGCCCTTTTGAAAAGAATTTTCTTGAAACACACTTGAATGAAAACTTCTCCAAGTCCAAGGTATTGCCTAACTTCGCTCTTTATACTACGATATTCATGTGACTGAAAGCACTGAGATATAAAAAGAGTACTCCATCCGCCCAACAAAAAATATCTCAACTTTGACTAAATTGAATGCATCTATATAAAATTCATTGTCCCTCCCCCCTCGCCTCGCCCACCCCCAATACCATCATGTGATACATTCAAATTTTTACAAACTTGAAACATGTTTTGTTGGACGGAGAGAGTACTTAATTTTATCATAACTTTCCAATCTTCCTAGGGGTCAGTTGATATCCGTCTCCCTTATCCTTCATTCGGGACTAACTTAAAAAATAAACGCCAAGTAACTCGTTAGTCCCTTTAACACACTGTCATTGATAAGTCCAAAATCAACTAGGGATCATAGATGTACTTCTGCATAAAGAGTTTTTTTTTTCCAAAAGGAAGGGAAGCCTCGGCTGGAGAGCATCTTGGTGCACCCTAAATCTGATTGATTTCTGATACTCCCTCCGTTTCATATTAAATATTAAATGACTTCCTATTACATGTATCTGTTCATTTTCAGGCATAGATACATTTATATTTGGACAAATTTGATTCACTTAATATGGGACTGAGGGAGTACTAATTCTTCTTGTTTCCTAGGCACCCTAGATTGATTACTAGATTTGATTGATCCTCGGTATTAATTAAAGGTACTTCCTCCGTTCCATAATACGAGTCATGCACGCATTTCAAGATCGTCAATTTAGCTAACTAAATATAAATAAAATAATTAAAAAATTATATCATTATGTACTTTTTGTTAAGAAACATACATATTTAATTAATCAAATTGATAATTTAGGGATGCGTGCGTGCATCATGGGACGGAGGGAATAATAACACTGTGGTACAAAAACTTGTATCAAATGAGTAGTTTAGTACAACAATTTGAAAAATGGAACCAAGTGCTCCTTGCAATGCAAGTGCAAAGCGGCCGTTTTAGTCTCAATTGAGCCACGTGGCTGCCACGCCGGACTCTGCCAGGTTTGTTTTTTTGCGTTAAAGCCCTCCGGTATGTGGATTAGGTCGCTTTAGGTACCTGGATTTCGCTGGGGGGTGGTAAATTTGCAACAAAAAAACGTCTGGTTTCTTTTACTTTCCCAGTCGTTGATTACCCCAGAGCGTTTCATCTCCCCTCCCCACCTCGAGCACGTCAGCGGCGATCAATCTGGACTAGGCGGCGGCAGTGACGACGATGTCGCGCAAACTGCAACTCCGGCGGTATGACCAGGGTTCACCGCAGTATGGTATGGCTTTCTTCTCTTTGCCCACTGTTCACCGGCAGCGCCTACGCCACCGTAGCAGTTGACCCCATTTTAAGTCGTTGTACTAAGTTGCTCATGCATTACAAGTTTTTTACTGCGGGTGTTATTACCTCTATTAATTAATCACTTTTGCCACCGCTTCCTATAATCATCATGCGGTAAGTGGAATCAGTTTTTGGCTTCACCAAGATATCAGAGAAGAGTAAACTCACAGTCTGAACCGCGATCAATCAGATGTCTCTAGGAAACAAGCAATGTCTTTGACACCAATGGATGTGGAGAGATCACCATTAAAACTAAGTATATGCAGATAGAAAAGCGCAGCTATTAAATCAAGAGAAGGAAGAGCAAGCAGAAGCAGTACGCTCAAAACTTATGTCGCCATGGATGCAGCAAGGTAATCACGGTGTGATATTCTAACTGATTCGATTTCCAGAAAGTGTTTGGTTTTAAATACACTGGGATTTTGCATAATTACCATTAGATTATCCATTCTAAACCAAATTACTACTCCAAGTCAACAAAGAAAAGTACATAATTACCCACTCTTTAAGGTGCGAGCTATTTTTTCAATAGGCTGTGCCGAAGCAACGGGCATTTATAATATTCCTTCTGTAATGTCAGTTTGTCACACAACTGAACATCTATATACATCCACCAAAAACAAAAATACACAGCACACACTTGTTCTTGGGAAAATCATATGGTCTACAAATACATATATTTGTGTCGCATGTAATGTGAGGGAAGTGTGCTTACCTGCTATTCCGTTTAAAATATCTGTGTGTAGCGTACCGTTTGGCATGGTTAGAATAGCGTAGCGTTTGAAAATACAGAAGCCATGCCCAACATGCGTGTAATTAGGAATCGTCATATCTTTAACCGTAGTTACAGAACTACAAGTCGTAGAGAACCTTGTTGTATTCAACAGAAGAGACATGCTCTGCAAGTTGTCGACATGAACCGGTGGTGGTGAAAATTGCAGGCTGAGTGTATGGACCTCTTAGCAGGCCGTCGGCAATGGCTTTATATACAGCTTCTGTGGGATGAAAGCCATCCCATGAACCATACTTTTGTGGGTCAGAACAGACCTTGTATTCTCCATGTCCACATCCTGCAGCCCTGGACACACCATAAGGTTCTTCTCCTCCACCGCAGCAAGCCACCAAGGGATTCTCGATCTCTGAACAACAGTTATAGCAATGTGGAACAGGGAATCAGCCAGAAAAAAAAAACTGTCGTTTTCGGAGATGGTTGGGAAGTTCTATTTTATTTCCTTTTCTTCCAAGAGAAGAATTTGCCAGATTTCCAAAATTTATGAAATCTCCCGCTTCCGGAGATCTCTATGAGCTCCAATATATATATTTGTGCCGAGAGTTTTTCCTGATTAGAATTTGCTGCTTGCTTGCGAAAAGCAAGGAGGGAGAGAAATTCTTCCTAGTTTTTGAACTCACCGACTGGCGTATCTTATACTACCTCCGATCCTAAATTGTTGTCGAAATATTACATGTGTCTAGACACTTTTTATGAATAGATAGATCCATATTTGGACAAATTTGAGACAAGAATTTAGGATCGGAGGGAGTAGTTGGTAAAAAGTATTATTCATGTACCCCACAAAGTAATTTAATAGTAGAAACTAGAAAGCTTTTGAACTCACCAAATTGTTCAGGGGAACTGTAGATCTCCATAGCAGCTCCATAGTAATCAGCGTAGATGATCGCCACGCCAGGATGAAGCTTTCTCAATTTCTCTAACTCACCCACAAGAAGTTTGTTGTGGTACCGTGAGAACTTGTTCATCCAACGAATGCAACCTGTCTCTGGCTCATAATCTTCAGGCTTATTACTCTTGTACATCATGAGGTACATTGGGATGCATCCAATTGGAAGGTTACCGGGAACTACCAACGTTTGAGCACCCAGCTCAATCAATTCCTGCAAACTCAAGTCGTTTGCATTACTAACTATGTACTCCTGCACTATTTCTCGACTTGGGACTGAATGACAACAATGCCCATGACAACAGAAACAGTAGCAAATGACTTACGGCGATAGTAGAAGCAATTTTGCCAACAACACTTGGGGTGAAGGCACGAATCGTCTTATAGGGCACCCTACTGAGAAGAGGTAGGTTGTAATCATTGCCCCCAATTTCTCCAACCAAGAAGAGAGATCTGTTCATCATGTCTATGCAATCTGTGTGGCAAACATGGTTCTGAATCAGTATATAAACGGTGTTTACAAGAATAGTGCTTAAAATGACAGAAGAAAATGTATTCCGCTGTAGTTTTACAGTAAAAGGCTCAAATCAAGTTTATGACCATTCATTTTATCCCACTAGAGGGCAAAATTTAGAATTATAATCTCTCTGAGAGCAGATTAATTCATTTAAAGTCTTGTTGTATCACCATCAGTTCCTGGGCTTTCGCTGATGTCATGGAAACTGCTTCATGTTGGAACAACTATTTCAAATTTTCCAACTTCCTTTTTTTGCGAATAAAATTTTCCAACAAAGCTGCCTCCTTTGAAAGGAAAATAAACTTCGGTGGTTTATTGTGGAAAAGAATAAAGCAGCCGAACGCTTGATCAAATCTCTGAAACGTCTGCTAACCGGAAATCTGGATACTACAGCTTCAGCTGGGGTGTTCGATGCTGACTGAAACGGACAGCCTTGATGTGGGCGCTGACGCTGAGTACAGGGATCGGCTGTTAGATATAGTCATGCGACGGTGTCACTCGGTCATGCACGATGCAAGGAGTGGAGAACATGAACTGATGTGCACGTCTAGCATACAAAAAAAATGAAGAAATGTTTGGCTGCCTACACGAAATTAGTGGTTGAGTAAGTAGATATACAAGACATCTTCAAAAGGGTACAGATCAAAGCGGGAAGGAGGAGGGAGACTTGATTTTTTTTACTTTTTTTTTGAGGAAGAGGGAGACTTGAATTAGCATACCGGCTAAATCCCTGGGGCAGAGCAGGTCGAGTAGATCGCGGAACCAACCCATCTCCATGTCGAGGTGCACATTGTCAGCCGCGGGCACCCCCCTCTTCCGGAAGAATTCTGCGCTCAGCGCCGAGGCGCCGCCCACTGCGAAGTTGGCCCCGAAGGCGAAGTCCTCGGCGCTACTCCCGCTCCAGTACGGCCGCACGAACGGCAGGCCCAGCGCCTCCGCTGCGCCCACGCAGATTTCAAATTAGCACTATTTCTATGATGCTACTCCGTACTGTAGTTAATAGGTCGATCGGGGTTGACCGTGTGGGTTGTGCCGCGTGCCGTACCGATGAAATCGACGACGAGGCGGCCGTTGGAGAAGCGGCCGGTGGCGTTGTGGAAGAAGGTCTCGCCGTAGGGCGGCCGGAGCGCGGGCTCCCTGGAGTCGTCGGCGTAGACGAAGCGGTAGTTGCCCGTGTCCGCCAGTGAATCCCCAAAGCTGAACACCCGCGGGTAGCACGCCGAATCCGCCCGCGCTGGATGCGCCGCCGCCAGTACCAGTAACGCCACCGCCATCATCGACATTTTGGCAGGGGAAGACATGCCTTCCTTTTTACTCCCGTGGACTCTTGGGGTCTCTGCTCGAGGTGGACGGAGAATAAATCCACATGCCGCCGGGAAGGGGAGAAGACTTCGCAACCAGGTGTCACCAACCTTACTTGTAGCGATGGCTTACGGGTAGGATGGTGGTAGGTAGGGGCCCTCGCTGAATTCAAACTCCACCCGAACTGAGACACCCGAAAAGGACTGAAGAGCATTACCGACGGATGAGCACCACCAGGTCCACGGACAACGACGAAGAGAGAACCCATGCACTGAAATTTCCAGCTACTCCTTATGGGCAAAGGATGGATAATCTCTCGTTCAGTCATGTCCACTTTTTAAATTGTATCAAAGTCGGACACACCATCCTTCTTTATACAAGATTGTGTACCACAAGAAAGCGACTCTCAGAAGAATCATATCATCATGGATCCATTGCTTGATAGTTGATGCCCTCGGTGCTAGTACCCACAGGTCGAATTTATTTCAAAGAAATCTCCTGATGTTAACCCAACTGCTCAACTGAACACTAAGAAACAATTGTATCATCAGGGATCCCCTGTTTTCCAGTTAGGGAGAACTCTCTCTCATCACACAGAAATGCAGTACACAGATACTACTGTAGTTTTTATGTAGGTTCTTCATCCTTTGTCCCTTTTTGGTCACACTAACATTTTTTTCTTCACACAGAAACTGAACACTAACACAACTGAACGTTTTTTTTTCTTCACAAAAATGTGCACCAGGACATAGAGGATTTCAACATATACATATGGTCCTTAAAAAACATTTGCACTTCGCAAACCCTCCTTTGGAGTTTCATTTACCATCTGGGACTTGAAGAATCTGATGTGAGCTCAGGAATAATCGCTAAATTGTGTGAGGGATCAAGAGAACATGGACTTGCTAACCACATTAATTGGTAGAACGGATGTTTACATTTACAACGAACGGAAAATAAATAAGAAGCACCAACATTTCAGCCGCACTAGCCAGGCAGACAAGACAAAGCAAACTATGGGGTTTATTTGCTATTAGTCGTACAGAAGAAAGGACCCTAAGAAGTTAGATACTAGATGCAAACAATTCTAGGAAATAGAAATGTTGGAAATGAGGGGAAACCAACAGAAAACAATATACAAAACCTGTGGCTATAAAAATTGATGGAAAAACAAAAGCCAGCCAATCACTTGGGCAACAATCGTGATCTGTAGAACAGTACTGCAGTTCTGTAATTAGGCAAAAATGTCACGATCCGTAAATCTATCTAACAAATGTATTCTAATTAATAGTGACAAAATGTAATTACAGAGTTACAAGTCATAGAGGACCTTGTGTTCAACAGAAGAGCCGAGCTCAGTAAGCTGTGGACACCCACTGATGACGGTAGCAATTGAAGGCTGTGTGTATGTTCCTCTCAGCAGGCCAATTGCAATGCCCTTATATGCAGCTTCTGAGGGATGGAATCCATCCCATGATCCATACTTTTGTGGATCATGACACACCTTGTATTCTCCATATCCACACCTTGAAGTTATGGACACACCATAGGGTCCTCCTCCACCGCAGCATGCTGCCAAAGGATGCTCAATCCCTGAGTAACAGATGTATTAATGTTAAGCAGGATATCAGCTAGGAAAATGCTATTCTTGATGATTCTGTGTGTTCTTTTCTTGGAGCTCTAAAGCATTTAGTTAATTTATCTTGTGAAACCAACTGGCTAGCCAAATGTGAAACACAATCGAAATGTTGTCATATTTAACAGTTCCTGTGTACAAAATATGCATTTAGGCTGGGTAGCTATCAGGACATCGGATAAAAGAATAGAAGAAAATGCTTAAGAGTAAATGGTGCTACAGTTGTACTCTGATCTTAAAATGATGGCACTTCTGAAAGCTTCTTTTATGTCAATCCAATAGTGAATTGTTAATTTTATGTTACTAGTATTTCACAAGAAATCCAATTAAGCATGCTCCTATGATGTAATTGGCTATTTGCATTATCACAATTCTGCATTTGTCTTTTCTGGGGACGTTGTCTATTGCTATCGACCTCCTGTTTTTCTAGTCATCATTTTTACTATGTGGAATATGTTAGGGAAAAAAATGAAAATAACCTGCCATCAATCTTAATGTCACAAATTAGTTCTCCAGTGTCCCTTTATGAATGTAGAAAACCATTTATGTGGGACGTAAGCGTATAAGATGTAGTCTCTTTGCACAATGTGGTCAGAATAAGAATAAGCTGGTTTGCTAGTTAAAAGCGAGAGAAATCCTTGAATCCTTCTAGTTTTCGTTATATGATGTTATGAACACATGCATACTTTTAGGATGCAATATGCTGATTTGCTGGCACATCTTTGCTAATGTATTTTTCTTGTATCCAAAGGCAACCTTGAACTCACCAAATTGTTCGGGGGAACGGTAGATCTCCATAGCAGCTCCGTAGTAATCGGCATAGATTAATGACACACCAAGATGAAGCTTGCGCAACTTTTCCAGCTCATCCACAAGAAGTTTGTTGTGGTACTGTGAGAATTCGTTCATCCACCTCAGGCAACCAGTCTCTGGCTCATAATCTTCCTTCTTGTCACTCTTGAATATCATGAGGTAGTTTGGGATGCATCCAATTGGGAGGTTGCCAGGAACTACCAACGTTTTGGCTCCCAGACCAATCAATTCCTGTAAACTCAACTTGCATTACTATGTGCTCTTGTATTACATCTCGAGCTGGGACTCAAGATAGTAACAATATAGAAGCAGCAGCAAACAACTCACAGTGATTGTAGAAGAAATTTTGGCAACGACGCTCGGGGTGAAGGTGCGTATCTTCTCAAAAGGCACCCTAGAGAGAAGAGGTATGTTGTAATCATTGCCCCCAATTTCTCCAACCAAGAAGAGTGATTTGTTCATCAAGCCCCTGCAATCTGCTTGATAAACATCGTTCTTAGTCCGCATATAAATACGTAATGATGATATCTCAGTTAAATAAAAGCATTAAGGAAGTCCAAACTTTAGACACTACAGTTAAGGATGTAAATAGCGCCCGTACCAGTGCCGTCAGGCCCGTCCGGCATCGTTTTCCAGCACAAAATATTTTCCCTACTTCGCTGCTTTGGCCTGTATTAGGGGTAAACGGGCCTTAAACGGCTGCCCGTTTACATCCCTAACTACAGATGTTGAACATTCGCAGGCTCACATCAAATTTACAGCTATTCATTTATGGTCCGCTACAACATTATTGGTGTTAAATATTTCCCCAAGCAAAATCACGATAGGTTTACTACTATTAATTCCTGGTCCCATCACAACACGGATGTAGAAATAATCATTTCCCTAACAGAGTATTTCATTTCTGGAGTTGTCGTATCATACCTGTTCCAGGGGTTTAACAATCTCATGTAAAAATCTTTTCATGGGGACCTAATATAATATTTTCTTTTCAATTTTCACCAATAGAATTTTGGAAAACAATAATATGGCAGTAATTTCAGGTGCAAAAACTGAAGCAGCACAAATATCAGCGACGTCTGCAAATATTACTATTGCCAGGGCTGCCTGCAGTTGAGGTTGATGATAATTGATATAGACATTAAAATTGATCCTGAGGCAATACTTGGATAAATTAAAACTAATGCCATCAGTCTTTGACTCACATATACATGACAGATATGATCATTATTGATGATTAATTAGTTTGCCTCTATCGCTAACGATTAGGGCATTTCTTCTGTTTGTAAGAATAAGTTTAGTTTAGTTTTTTTTTTTGCGGGGAAAAGTTTTGTTTAGTTATGGATTCCTAAACTATCCCTTGTCTGTTCCAACTAAAGTACTGTCTTTCTAAGATCTAACACTCTAGATGTGCCTGAAAATGGCAATATATCACCATCCACCACTTAGGAAATAGAAGTAGCCTTGGCTGTCTGTAAATCAAAGTAACTGCTCTAGCAAACTTTCCTCTCAAATTTCAAGCGAATTTTTCTACTTCCATCAATCGAAAACTTATCAAAATGTTGAGAACAAGTGTATGAATACCGCTAACTTATTTTTATAACATGTGACCTTTTGGAACAGAGAAATTCTGGAAGAAAAATGGAGAAATCCAATCTTAAGGAAAGATTCCTAGGTAGGTTTTCTTTTTCTTTTCGAAAGGGTACTATGGGAAGTGTTTGAATGGTAGGATTTCTCAGGCTTTATTTGGATGTTGGTATTGGGGGTGGGCGAGGCGAGGGGGGAGGGGCAATGAATTGAATTGGCCTGGAATACCAATTCACCAAGGAAACTGAATTGGGCCTAAGTTCTAATTCTGTTGTTTGGTTGTTTATTGAATTGGCTATGGAATTCAAGGAACTTTATAAGATAAGAAAAGTTCCATCATATTTTGGAACAATCTCTCATGCTGTTTAGTCTCATGTCAAATATTCCTTTTGACAGTGCATTTTATCTCTTTTTCTCTGATCAAGCAACATCTTTCTTAAATTTCCCGCATTTTACATTTGAGGCATCCAAACATCTAATTTGAGCAAAAACTGTGGCTTTTTTTCCTATCGGATTCAACAAGGAATGAGATTTAATCATTTGTTTTATAGTTACTGTGTTCCAAAGAGTAGTATATATATTGCTTGTTTGCTTCTCAATTGTCTATTCTTCTTTTTGCCTCGGTACTGCTTCTTTGTTCTACATACTACCTCCGTTCCATAATTCTTGTCTCAAATTTGGGCAAAAATAAATGTATCTATTCCTAAAAAGTGTCTAGATACATGTAATATTTCGACAGGAATTATGGAACGGAGGGAGTACGTCCCATCGACGCATTCACCTTGCACCTTTAGAAATCAAACTCTCTTTTTTTGTTGTTCATACTCCACGAATGTAACCACTAGTACCACCACTAGAATTTCTTTCCTTAAGTACGGAGTACTATGAAAGGTCAGGTCAACCTCGTGGTCAGGTCGAAGTAGGGAAGGAAGGAGGGGGGAAGGAAGTAAATTGACATACCAGCCCGGTCGACGGGGCAGAGCAGATCGAGCAGGTTGCGGAACCACTTCATCTCGATGCCGAGGTGCATGCGGTCACCCATGGGCACCCCTCTGCCCCGGAAGAAGTCCGAGCTCAGCGCCATGGCGCCGCCGACCGCGAAGTTGGCCCCGTACGCGAAGTCCTCCACGCTACCCCCGCTCAAGTACGGGCGCACGAACGGCAACCCCATCGTGTCGGCTGCGGCACGCCCACGTGAATTTCAGATTTCAAATCAGTCCTGCGCGGCGCTGCTGCGAGCAGTTGATCGATTGCGTGTGGTTGCGCGAGCCTTACCGATGAAGTCTACGATGAGGCGGCCGTCGGAGAAGCGGCCGGTGGCGCGGCGGAAGAAGGTCTCCCCGTACGGACGCCTGAGCGCGGGCTCGCGGGAGTCGTTGCCGTAGAGGAAGGGGAAGTTGCCCGTGTCCGCCAGCGAGTCCCCGAAGCTGAAGACCCGCGGAACGCATGCCACCGCGGGTGCCCCTCGCGCCTGGAATACAGCGGCCCCCAGTACCAAAACCACCACCGCCGCCGGCGGTAAGAGGAAGCCTCCCCTCCCGGAGGCTGAGGAAGCCATGTTCATGTTCTGTTCGAGGCGGCAGAGAAGAAGTTTTCTACTCTTCTGTGCTCTTTTTGAGAATGGAGAAGTCTTCTGTGCTGATACCCTACGGAGTTGGGGACCGCATGACGCTGAGCCCCGACTTCTACTCTTTTCAAGATTAGAGCGAGCGAGTTTGCCATATAATTTGATGGGAAAAGCATCAGAAATCTAAAACTACCGCGGGGTATCAAGGTGGTTCTTTTATTTCAAACCTGATATCAAGCTGATACTGTAAAGCGAGAAAGCGTGCAACGGAGCACGTCCCCGCCGGCCACCCTGGGCCACACGGCCGCCCGCCCTCAACCTCGCCGCTCGTCTCGTCCCCCAGACAACGACTCGAGAACCCGAGCAACAAAGGACGTCCAACTGGCTGTTGGCTGCCCTCGACCGCATGCAACCTGCCGGCCGTCGAATGCCTCGACATCGCTGTTGTCTGGCTCATCCACGGCATCAACCACGGTTAACATAAAATTGTTTTTGTTTTTTCGAAACCGGAGTCTTAGGGTCTCAATCCATTAATCAAGAAGAAGAGAATTGCCCGTTAATTTACGGATAACCTGGCAAAAACCGGTTCAACATGTTCAAAAGAATGCCGTCATGAAACATGACCGCACACAGAACAACACTAGCCGACCTGACTACCAAGTAACACTCGACACACGCTGCCAAGGAAAAACATCCATCAAGGTCACCCACAAAATGTCATCGTCATCACACATCACTCCCTGAGCTGGCGACTCCGACTTCACCGTAGATAACCACCGACAAGCCCTCGCCTGAACAATTGTACGAAGCCCACATCGGCCTATGCCAAAGAGCCGGTCCACACGTCGAGGACAAGGCGACTCCGATTCTGAGGACAAGCTCCAACAGGGAGAAAGGCAAGCCTTGCGCTGGAGATCGTCGAACATTGAACAACCTTCCGCGAGGCACCTTCGCCACCCAATGTCATCGTACATCGGCAACAGCCCCCTAGGCCGGGGGCTCCGACTTTACTAGAGCTCCGACACCATCACTTCTAGAAGATCACTGCAAGGACGAACCCAAAAGACCACATCGGTCGACGTCGAAGGCCACACCGAGACCCTGCTTCACTTGCCACCATTGTCGTTGCCACACAAATCGCGACGCAAACTCACGCCTCCTTCCACTGGTCCCTCTAGTCGAGCGTCGCCACCATCCGGTCCAAGTAAACTTGGAACCTGGGGTTTCCCTCGGAACTCACCTCGGGGATGGGTGCCAAGAGCAGTGCCACAACAACGCCTCAGAGAAGGTTATGGCGTCCGCGGATGTCACCGTCGCCGGCTCTGGTCAAAGACCGGAGACATGGCTTTCACCTTGCGCTGCCTCGTCACCAACCACCCGAAACCGGCTGGCCCGACCAGCACCTCCACCCGCAGCAACCTTCCGCACCAACCCACGAACCTGCAGATCAGGGCAAGATTGCCCCGATCCAGCCGCCCGACCACCGAGCGCCGCATGGCAGGGTCTCCCAGCCGCCCCCACCACACCTCCACGATGTTGTGGATACGTCGAGGAGCACCACTGCCGGGCTCGCAGAGCTACGCCACCGCGACGCCGCACCTACCGACCCGCGTCGCGCCCAACACCGCCGAAGGCCGCCGCCGCTGTGCTGCCCGGAAACAGCACGCCGCGGCCGCGCGGGCCTGGATCTGTGCCGCCAACCGCCGCCGCACGCCCAGGCGCCACCCGACAGCCCGCTCCTCGCACCGCCGCACGCCTAGGCACCTCCGCTCCGCATCCTCGCCCACGCGCCTCGATCTCCTGCCGCAACCAGCCAACCACGAGAGAGCCCCGCCGCCGCCGTCCGCCGGACGGGCTTTGCCCGCCGGCTTCCTCCGGCGACGGCGAGGGGAGAGGAGCGTTGGGGAGGTCGGGGGCGGCGGCTAGGGTTTCGCCCGAGCCGCCCCAGGAGCGACGCGGACGCTGTGGCTGATGTGCTTTCGCGTGACAGAAAATTGTTGTTAACCAATTTTTTTGGTTTTGCCTATTTAAATGCTAATTCCGGTTAACACCTTTTGGTAACTGAACTTATAAAAAATGAATTTCATGAGTAATCATAAAACCCAAATCATAACGCTGTGAGCTCCTGCGCACTTCTCCACACGCATGCATGTGTTGCCGTGACAATGTTTGTGTTAGTTTGCACACTACAGTGGGTGTTTGTGCATGTGTGCATCATGCAATAGTAAGTATTTGAGAGCATTTGTACTGGTTCATTTTTCAAGATTTAGAATTTTTTGTAGCACATTTCATATGTCCGTTTCACAATCTGTTTTCACCGTTGTCTTCGTATCGACGAGTGCTTCGAATCTATATCCCATCTTGCTATGCTTCAACAAACTTTTTTGAACTCTTAAGTTACCAGGCAATAATGCAAAAGTTACCATCATATTTTGAAATAACTTGTCATGTGATAAGTCTGGTAACTTGTTACCAACAAGGTGGCAGTTTCTTAAATTATTGGATGCTAACTTTATTCATAAGTCACCACCCTATTTTGTTTGAAGTCACCATCCTATTTTGAAATAAGCTACCATGTGATAACTCATTGTTAACACAAATGGTAACTTCATTTATCACCGTCTAGTGACTTCATTTATTATTGAATGATAACTTCGTTTGTCACGGTGGCAACTTCAGTCATAAATTGCCAAAATATTTTGTATGACGTTACCACGTGTTAACTTAGCATTATTAGGGTGACAACTTCATATACCCAATATTATTGGTTGGTAAGTTGAATTCACAAGTTATCCCCACATTTTGTATGAACTTATCTCGTGGTAATTTGTTGAT
The DNA here is from genome assembly GCF_000005505.3 of Brachypodium distachyon. Classification (NCBI taxonomy): domain Eukaryota; kingdom Viridiplantae; phylum Streptophyta; class Magnoliopsida; order Poales; family Poaceae; genus Brachypodium; species Brachypodium distachyon. Next base: position 45,363,018 of record NC_016132.3, on the reverse strand, counting down.
AACATGATGTCAACTTCGTATATTTTTGGTAGTCAACTTTTAACGCGATTTTTTTCCCGAAACATAGCAATATGTGGTCTAGTTTTGTAGATCTTGTCGAGACAAAGCTAATCGTGAAGACGGATCGTAAATCGAGCAAAGGATTTGAAAGTTAGAACATTTTAAAGATTCAATTTGGCAAAGTAAATGCACGCATGCATATATTTTCAATTCACCTACATGCTATTGCTTGTATCGCTCATGGCAGGCCTGATGCCTTTGTTTTGTGCCATGCGTGGTAAGCGCGGCGTGTCTAACGATCATAAAATTGGTTTATACCGAATGCTCAGACCTAGTGGACGCCTTACTGTGGGCCCTGCATGATAGAATAGGAGGAATTTGATCTTCTTTCCTGGCATGTTGACGATTTACAGTTTACAGTTTCTGTAATCGCAATGGATCATTTGTGAACCTACAATATATATTTTTCCCGAAAGAAAAAAGAACCTACAAATTTTGAACCAAAATCTATGTACCTTTGATGCTATTTTTATAGTTGGTCGTATTTCAGAAATATGGTTCAAAAACTTCTCTGGCAGGCTCCCTATCCTATTGTCTATTTTTTAGGCTGTCCACAAAAGTAAAGTCCATGTCACCTAAAATCGACAGTACAATATAGAGAATCAGATTTCAGAATCAACGGAAGAGGATAATTATTTATAAAGAATCACCTACAAGAATAGAATACAGTACTCCCTCCAATATAAGTGTTTTTGATTTAGTACCAAGTTGTACTAAATCAACGACATTTATTATGGATTGTGGGGAGGGAGTAGTAGATAACCAAATTTGAGATATGCAAGAACTCGTTAACACAGAATGCAATTAATGTAAAGGAAATTTTGCTTTCACAAAGTGGCGAATCAAATACCTTGATTGCTTGCCGTCTCAAGAATCTGCAAAGTAAGTTTGCTTGTGGCATAATCAGTACTAAAGCATAGGCCATAGAGGTATGTCCACACTTTCAGAATAAAGCACAGACAGCAATAGCACAGAAGACATTGACACGCAGAGAATGACATTTGCAAATAAAAACCACCACAGGAAGTCATTAGAGTTAGATACTCTAGTTGCACTTGCAAGCACTTCAGAGGCAATGCTAACTGAAAGGCGCAAGTGATCAACTGTTAGTTTAATGAACGGATTCAAAACTTGACACAAACTTGGTCTCCTCAAGTACAAGTGTTCTGTTTGGCATTACGCCGCCGCATTTTTATTGTGAAGCTCAAATCCCTCACGCAAGCTGAAATCACTCACGCCCACATGATGGGCAGAAAAGCACTGAACCAAATCGACAGACCCCTCAACTAGATTTGGGTTGCTATAATGTGCAAAATGGCCTAACTAATTAGCGTTTGCAAACTTGATGCCCTTCTCAATTGATGACTTGAGCTCACCCTTGAGACTTTCCAACCCTTCCTTCTCAAAGTCCGACAGCTGGCCCAACCCAAGCACTTCCTCGACTCCATTCTTCCCAAGCCTCACCTGTTAGTTCAGTGGATCATTAAATTCCCATCTATGACTCACATGCTATATTTATAAAGTAAACCAACATCAAAAGGACCAAGCCTAGAATCAGTCAACCATATAACATTAAGCATAAAGCATACTCTACCAGATTTAACACAAAGTGCGCTTTGTTTCAAAGAGTTTTTGTCTCCATCGAACTACAAAATGGCAGAAATAACTATAGCTGTTGATTATTGGGCAACAGGGAAAATGGCGAGGCCTACCATACCAAATAAAGTATGTCAAAGCTGGTTTCTTTTTTGAAGCAACACTGGAAAGCAATTCTAGTGGCATATCATACTGTCAAACTAAGTACATCATGCTCTTTCCAGCAATTATAACAGCTGCACAACCAGCTGACCACAATATTGAGATCAATGAAAATGCAAACCTGTAAAGATAGCAATTCCATAAAGTTTGACAAGTACCATTAAATATATTGCAAACACAAAATAATCAAAAGGATTTAACCACCCAGTTGTCAGAAAAGGAAGCAACATTATACATTTATAAACAGGTTGCAATGTAAAACCATATGCATCACAACAAAACACCGCGCGGAATATATAGGCTATTGTTTTTTTGCTACTAGATCGCATTGGAACCATCTAGATTTACTTCGCATGTAAATCACAACTGCAACAAACAAAGAGAGTAGCCAAAAATGCACATGTACCTTGGAGGCAAAGAATGGCAGTTCTGTGATAGTTGATTGCACATAGGAGCATTCGACAATGTCAGGAACTCCATTCAGACCCTTCAAGCATGCATCTCCAAAAACTGCACCAGCATACCTACAATGGTATTACCATGTTTATTAGCAAAACAAGTAAACACATGGCAATAAGTGTGCATGGTTTTTTCTTATATTTTGACTTACGCCATGGACAAGGTTGCTGATCCCTTTCCGGCCTTTGCCTCAACAACTTCTGTCCCACCATCCTGTGTCCTCTTGGTGAGGGCCTTGATTTCTTCAGCAGACAATGCATTAGATGCAGGAGTTGCCTGTTAAAAAAAGGTTCCTTCAGTTAAGTTCCCTGAGTTAGGGGACAACCCAAATGTACACTATTCAACTACTTCACAATCATGAACAGACAGAAAGATAACAAAGTTCTTCACCTTGCTATTTATAATTGTGTTGTTTGCATTAGGCTAAATTGGCTACACGCCTACACACTTCTGTCCACCAAAATATAGTCAGTCATGAGCAAGAATGATAGAATAGGTTTGATATTGGTTTTGATGCATAATTGACCTCTGCACTTCACATTTCATCATCTGAGCAAATGGGCATTAATTTGTTACTTGGGGTTTGATTACATATGCCATAACATAATACAGCCAAAGAATCTAATGAACAACACAAACCTGTCTTTTAAACAAAATACAACACGTTTCTCATTTTATGAATATAAATGTGGATTACTATTGAAGACGGTGTTGAATCATTTATTTACACACCAAGTTCATCAAAGCTCAATACCTGTGAGAACAGTGGAAGGATGGTTATACCCGCATGACCACCAACAACAGGGACATTCACACCTGCCAAAAAATTCATTACAGTTAAAGGACTAAGTGACAAGAATACTGCAACAATACCCTTAGTCGTCAACAGTTAAGTTCTGTATCATTACCAGTAACTGGTACATTGGCCTTCCCAGCATAGAAAGTCTTGGCACGAACAACATCGAGAGTGGTAACACCAAATAATCTCTTCTCATCATAGGTTCCAGCCTTCTTGAAAACTTCGGCAGCAATTGGAACAGTTGAATTCACTGGGTTGCTGATCATGTTGATAAGAGCCTAAGATACAAATCAAATCAAATAAGCAGCAATATGTGCACAAATGAACTTAAGCAGCAAAAGAGGTAGTTAGGCTATCAAATGTATCATGTAACACATAAAGATTTCCTGACACAACATACACTGAAATTTGATACATTGTGAGCTAACAGACTGATTTTTTCAATGACAACATAATATATTTATTATCATTTCTTTTCGGTTGAAAAATGTAAATAAGAGGTTTAACAAATGGGCAGAAAAAACATAGGACAAACGGATATGTATATAAAGACAGTCCATATCATAATATATGCCTAAGAGTCAACATAGAAAAAAGATAAGTTCTAAGAGAAAACAGCGAGGCAAACCAGGGTAACACTGAGCTAGTTTTCATTTGTCAAGCTAATACACAAAAGAATCAGAAAGCAATTAAGTTTTGCATCAACAAAAAGTAACATAACAAGGGACCAAATTATCTAACAGGAGATCGGAAGTGCTAGCGCCAAAAAGGCAGACATGTTGCTGCCCATTTGGAAGACATGTACTGGTCTGAGTGTTGATAACCAAACCATGTTCACTTTACAAATTATATTGTACAGTAAATAAAATTATCAGTACGGAGTGCCCAAGCCTTCCATACGCCCTAGATTGATCTGTAGTGACTGCGCACCCACGGAAGCCAGAACAATCAACAGCGCGAGTAAATCAGCGACAGGTCTATATTCCATGAGAGTTAACATACATTGGGACAGTACTTGGCGATGGCGGTGCAGAGGTTCTTAACGATGCCGGCGTTGATGTTGAAGAGGTCGTCCCTGGTCATGCCAGGCTTCCTCGGGACGCCAGCCGGGATGATCACCAAGTCCGCCCCCTCCAACGCCTCAGCGAGCTGTTCGTCCCCCATGAACCCCTTCACCTGCCAAAATTCAGAACATGCGCTATTAGATCCGACCGGACTGATTAGTGCCGGGAGGGCGATGGCGCGCGTGGGGTACCAGGGCAGGGGAGTTGATGTGGGAGATGTCTGCGGCGACGCCAGGGGTAGCCGCGATATCGTAGAGGGAGAGGGAGGAGACGAGGGGGTTCAGCTTCATGAGGAGGGCCAGAGGCTGCCCGATGCCGCCGGCCGCGCCGAGGATGGCCACCTTCCGCTCCGGCTGCCCGGACGCGGAGGAGTAGCTGCGGCGGCGGAGGAGCTGGGCGGCGGATCTCATCACCGACGGCCTCATCGTCGCTGGTTTCGGCGGTGCGTGAGATCTGGATCGATGGAGGCGAAGGGAGAAAATACGGACGGGGGGAGGGGAAGTGTTGCTGTTGTTTGTAGATAGAGATAGAGTCAGCACAGAGGTCGATCTAGATGGGATCTTAAGAAGTCGTTAGCAAAACTGATCTGTGTTTCACTTTCAGCAAAGCCATTTCCAAGCGAAAGTTTCTGGGCTCTTTTTTTTCTTTTTTTAATTTGGAAATGTGCTGTCAAATTTGCCCCCAAAATCGGGGAAGTATTGGGTGAAAACTCTCTCCCGTTGAAATTCTGAAAACTTTTTATCTCAGCCATACGATCTCGAACGGATACACCAGATGATAAGTGTGGGATGCCACACACCCACTTAACAGATTTTACATAAACCTACCAGCATATATTCTTCTTCTTCTCCTATCTCATACTCGTCTCAAGATGAAAGAAGAAATCCAGACCTCGGCATCACCTCGCGACGGCTGCGCCCTCCGCCCCCACCCCTCACAGACGTTGTGTATGTGCCCTACGCCTACAGCCGTTGCAACTGAGGCCGGTCCACCTTTACATGACGGCGAGCCCTTGCTGCCGTTGATGCTGATCCGTCATTGCGAGATGTTGCGGACATCCCATATGGGTGATGGTCTGTTATGATGAGAATGGATGTTGGGTACTGAACATTCCTTTCCAACCCCTCCGTACAAAAAAAACACTCATGAATATGATTTACTAATGTTGTTAAATGGTTATTAATTAACTGATAAGAAAGAACATGGTTCATAATATGGTTTTTTGAGCTACTAATGTTGTTCACGATTGACAGATTTACATTGATAGTTGGAGCCGGAGTTGGATGACTGTCAATAACTCCAAATACAAAGCTGAAGTTTGATTCCATGACAGATCAACATCAACGACAATGGCTTGATGGGGCTCGCCATTGTGGAAGGGCGGACTGGAATTGGCCGAAACGACTGTGATGGGGTTGCATAGGGCAGAGGACGAAACCGTCACGGAGGGACGGCGGCAGTGACCACGTTGTCTCGCTTGTCGATTCTTAGGGCTGAATCACTTCTTTCATTTTGAGATGAGCAGGAGGAAAGAGAGGAAGTAAGGTATAAATGGGAGGTTTTCTGTAAAATATGTTTATGTGGCAAGGTGCCATCCCACCTCTCATCTCGTGCATCCGTGCGAGATTATACGGTTAATATCCTTCCAACCCGCAGAGAGTTTTCAGCCCATACTTCCCTCAAAATCGGATGCTAAATCTCGTATTCATATTCCTACGTCATACTTCGTCACCTCTTAGACAGGGCCTACGTCACCTCCCGACGAGCACGCCGCACTCCTCCGCAGCCCCCGCTCGCACTCCTCCGCCGCCCACGCCGCACTCCGCCGCCGCTCCTCCGCTATCTCGCCGCTTCGCTGCCTTCCGCCCGCACTCCGCCGCCGCAGTCGCCACACCCGTCGCAACCTAAAAAAACAGCTACTCCCCTCACCGCCGCTGCGACCCTCCTCCTTCTACTGCCGCAGCGCGCATCGCAACTCCCTCCCCCCGATTTCTCGTCTCCACCACAGCCGTGCGCCTGCGCCCTCCCGCCGCCCGTGCTCTCCACCTTGTGAACCCTATGCCTCGTCGGAAGCTTCGCGATTCACCCTTGCCGCGACCCGGTTTCGCCAAGAAACCTAAGAATCTTGCCGATGCCGACCCCGGTCATGCCCGTGCCTTCGACCGCTGCCGCGAGCTGCTGGACCAGCTGCTGCAGCACGATGACGCGTGGGTGTTCGACAAGCCCGTTGATGTGTATGAGCTCGGCATCAGCGACTATTATACCATGATTCCCGATCCCATGGATCTCGGCACCGTCAGCAGCCGCCTCAATCGCCTTCGCTACGCAGATCCACGCGCATTCGCCGAGGATGTACGGCTGACCTTTCGCAATGCCATGACTTTCAATGACGAGGATGATGCTGTGTATAAGAGCGCGGCCGAGCTCTCTCGCATATTTGAGTCGGGGTGGGCATCCATCCTTGTGGAGCTCACACCACCGCAACTGGAGCGTAATAAGAAGCTCAAGGAGGAGATGACGCGGCTGCCGGCAAGCTGGCAGGGGAAAGCGGTCGCTATTATGAAGGAGATAGGGGGATGCCTTCAGGAGGTGAACAGGTGGACTGAGGTAGATTTTGACAAGGCGGACGAAGCAACTCTTGACAAGCTTGAGCAGCTGGTTGCTTACGCCACTGAAACAGGTAATTCTTGTGTCCACTTGGATTAGTTACCTCCTGATTCTACGATTTATCATTTGTATATTCCCCCAATGTGTTTACAATGCAAAATACTTCTGCAAAGCTTGGTAGCTATCTTGTCAAAATTGCAGTGCTGTTTGGCGACCTGGTCCAATTTTCTTCATGTAGGCTGTGTGGATGATGGAATTCCATGGGTATTTATGGTTGCGCAAGGAATTGAACTCTTTTACAGTTTTACGGTACCCTCAAATGAATATGATCCGTTGATATACCCGAACTGTAGAGTTGGGCTATCAGAGAAGGATTCAAAACAGCAAGCTATTTTTGGTAGGGTTTTGTAGGTTTTTATATAGCTGGAAATAGTAAGCCGGATCCACAAGAAAAAGTGGTGGCTAGGGTTTAGTCCAACACAAGGAAGACGGGCTTCTCCAGCTCGAGTACTTGGCTTTATTACAACTTAGAAAGTAAAAGAACTGAGTAAAAGCAGCAGTCGTGTTAAAGTTGCTGGACGACAGCTGTGTCAGAAAATAAATAGTGCCTGAAGCGGGTAAGTTGCTGATGGCCGTCGGATGGGCGATGAAGGTCCAATAGCGATTCTCCCGTTGAAGTGGTAAGTGAAGTCGGCGACGAATCTACTTACGCTGAGAGCCACACGGTCAAGGATGTGTGGTGCCAATAAGAAGATAACGGTTCGGCCTGACAGCCATCCATTTGTATTAATCGAACGGCTAAACTTAACAGGTACTCCAATACATGTGGAATGGCATACCACCTCAAAAAGCTAGGAGTACCCATGATTGGGGTGCACGTGCAGGGCTGCGCAGGAGCAGCGTCGAGCATGGCACCCAATCATAACAGCCTGTTCTGCCGGTTACCAGCGAGCGACGAGCCAAACATGTGAGGAGGAATATGTAGTACTTATCTGATCAGCTGCTCAAGAATGCACGAGATATAGAACCTATTTAATGATCCAACTAATGCATTTAGGTAGGGAGTTCTATATATAGACAGCATGCAAATAGGTCAACACATGTACTGTCTTTCACGATGAGCAGATGCGGAGAATCGCAGTCGGCAGCGACGCACGATGGGGAGGAGAGAAAGAGGAGGCGGTACCCTGCATTCTACAGGGAGGAGGCGGAGCGGTGTCCATTCAACCGGGACGAAGGGGCAGTGGTGTGCGGCTCCTTCTCTTTTACTGGCGATGATCAACATAAAGTCTGCGATTATTATTCTTGTTAATTGTGAAAACTCCAATCTACCCTTTCAAATGGATGGTTTTATTTATTAGTACTCCCAAGCCTCCCTATGGAGTACAGGTACCATGAAAGATCTAAAAAAATCTAGGGTGTAGGGTTTCACAAAGTATAGTTTAACCAGTGTGAAGAAGTTTTGATTTCGGGGCCAGAAAGGTGAATATTTTGGTTGTTCAGTAATTGGTACAGGGAGATGTGGTGATACAGGCATAATGCCTTTCTGGGATTTCGCCCAGTGGAATTCCTTTGGATGAGCCAGATTGGCTCCACTCCATCCTGGCCTCTAGCTCTTGGATACAAATTGAAAACTCTGATCAAGGAATTAGAAAATTCAGGATATTTTGATTGATTGCCTGAATTTATGCCTTGTGGTTCCTTTGTGAAGCTGATTGGACGATGCATGTAGTGCACAGCAGAATTTCATCCACTGTAATACATGGCATATACCAGTATCGCTCTAACACCCGTGTTTTTTTTTTCAGTCATGGCTATGAATAAAGGGTTTTTTTTAAGTACTCCCTCCGTCCAACAAAAGATGTCTCAAATTTGTCAAAATTCGAATGTATCTAGACATGACTTAGTGTATAGATGCATTCAAATTTGGTAAAAGTTGAGACATCCTTTGTTGCACGGAGGGAGTAGTATATTTTTTTAGTCTGTAGCAACACATGGGTATTGTGCTAGTTAAACATGAAAAGACATTGAAATAGCATGGATGTGCGTTGCTAAACAGTGAATAACTGAACATAGTAATAGTGATGTGGGTGCTCTAAACGCACTCATGTTTCCCTAGATTTTGTGAGCAATGATTTCATTATGTACGTCCATGGATGAGTCTGAGTGTACCTACTTACAATTTTTACATGTCTGTTTGGGTATAGAGTCAAATAGTGAGACTGTGAGATCCTTTATTTTTTTAATAAGGTATGATGATTTCAACCATAATTACGGGATCCAATACCGCCATTATTACTGCTTGCAGCGTCGTAGTGGCACATTCCCTTGATAATAGTCTTGGATTACATTTGTGTTGTTAGCCACTTCAAAAATAAAAAGCTTTACTGTTGCATCATTTACCTGGATTGATTGGGTTTGCATCACATGCTGCTAACCATTTTTTGGCCTTCATTTTTAGCCACCTGTGAATCTCTTAGAATGGTTTCACAAATATCATGAACAAATGGAGCATTTAATGTGTCGACAGTTCACTTCAAAATATCCATTCTGTAATTGTCTGTTAGACTTTGAACTCAGAATTCGTGGATGTCTAATATCATCCACTGTAATATGGCGTATACCAATATCACTCTAGCTCCTGTGTTTTTTTTCCATTCATGGCTGTGGGATGGAGGTTTTGTTGTTTGATGTAGTATATTTTTAGTCAGTATCCGCATGGTTATTGTGCTTGTTAAACATGAGAAGGCATTGAAATAGCATGGATGTGAATTTCTAAACAGTGAATCATGGAACATAGTAATGGGAATGTGGGTGCTCTAAACGCACTCATGTTTCGTTATACTAATCTAGATTTTGTGAACAATCATTTCATTATGTCGTAGTGGCATGTTCCCCTGATAATAGTCTTGGATTAGATTTGTGTTGTTATCCACTTTAAGAATAAACAGCTTTATTGTTGCACATTTCCCTGGATTGATTGGGTTTGCATCACATGCTGCTAGCCATTTTTCGGGTTACATTTTTAGCCACCTGTTAATCTGTTAGAATGGTTGCACTAATATCTTGAACGAATGGAGCATTTAATATTTAGACAGTTCACTTCAAAATATCCGTTCTGTAATTGTCCGTTAGACTTTGAACTGAGAATTTGTGGATGCCTATCTTGTTATTGTCTTATGTTGAGCTAATTTGGCATTTTAAGGCTTTAAGACTCTTGATAGGTACTGATGGAGTGTTATCAACCTCAGATACAAGTTTATAGTCAAATTATTCACATGGAGTTGATGCCAGATCTCACATTTAGAACTGTTGCTAGGTCGCTTTGAAGCATCAGGAACCAATCATTTTTGTACATGTGACTGTAAAATCTAAACATACTGTAGATTTCTTAGTTTTGGTTCTTCTTGAGAACTGATTTCTTCATTGATGGAACGGGAAGCCCGAGATCTCACATACAAGTCCATTGTCTTTCCATTTTTTTTGTGAGACCCATTGTCCTATTATGCATATGGAGTAAATGTAAATCTGCACGCCACACCTACAACTGTTGCTAGGATGTTTTTAAGGATTATAAATGCACGTGCCTTTTAACATCAGCATACATTTGCTTCTAGTTATGTGTATCTATAAATCTTGGATCATGATGTTATTTTTTTTTTCTGCAGCGGCCGTCAGCGCAAAATGATGGAATCAGAAGATGTTCTGCATGATTTTACCTCAACTGCCTCGTGTTTGATGGAGTTCCCTGCTCTGCCCGCTATCAGTTGTGTATCTGTTTCAGAATATTGCTGGTTTCGACATGACATCCTTTCTTTGCGAATGAATCAACATCAAAGATGGCATAGCTATGGTTAAACTATATCACCTGACTGTGAGTGTGGTTGTAACATTTGGTGTTTGTGTTGATGGAGGTTACTCTGTTCGTTGCCATGTTGAAATTTCCTGCCGTCAATTGCACTTGATTAGGTTGCTCGGATTTGGCAATGTTGATTCTTCTTCACTGTCTCTCAAGAGAGGTGGATAACGAACAAGCCTTGACATCATTAAGTATTTGAATATTTAGGGTCAACGCTCCGGGACGAGTATGTGGTTTTGGCGGTACGATAAATAGAATATATAGTACTTTCATCGGTTTTGGCAGTACCATAAATAGAATTTAGAGTACTTTCATCGTTCCACAAAACAATTCATATTGTGCACTTTAATCTCTATCTCTGTTGTATCTGGTGAAAACCACATCTACGGTGCAAACTATGAAAACTCTATTGAAAAAAATTTAAAAAATTCTCAAAAAAATCACATAGTTAGAAAAGTGATGTTTTATATATGTGTAAAAGTTCAAGTCCAAACTCAATTTCGTTTGGTAGCAGCGAAAAAGACAAATTCTGCATGAATAGTGGTTTTTCAGTGTTTGACACTATTCATTGTAAATTTCTCTTTTTAATTTCTCTCAAATGTTTTTGATTTTGAATTTGAAATTTTGCAGGTTTGTAGAACATCACAGTATCAACATATGGTATTTTTTTAGAATTTTTTTAAAACTTCTAAACGTGTTTTTTATAAAGTTTGCACCGAATGAGTGTACTTCCGCCTACTTATAAAGGCACAAACTTGGCAGAAAAATAGAATCTACAGCGTCCATACGTTTGATCTAACGGTCCAAGTTCCTTCGTTCTCCGCCTCCATCCCGCTAATCACGCATGCTAATCACGGCCCCCTTCCATCTCTTTGAATCAATCGCGCCCAGAACGCATGAATGACGAAGCCAGCCTCGCCAGCCCCCTTCCATCGCTTCCACGCCAGCCCCTTTGACCGTGACCCCGTGGTTTACGTTGGGGAAGCAGTCGTCCATGCCGTCCGACCGCAGCGACGGAGATGGCGATGGCGGCGGCGTTTGGGCTGCGGAAGGGTCGGGGGACACGACCGGGGTCGTGAATTTCCAGCTGATGTACATGGTCCACGAGGGCAACGCGGAGGGGATACACGAGCAGTGGCGTAGTTTGGACCGCTCTGAGATTTTCCAATCTTTTATGTAACATAGTTAAAAAAAAATCAAAACATCAAAATAATTAAATTTGTATGAATATTTTACCCGTTGGACCACCCCGAAAATTTTAGCCGGCTACTGACACTCGACTGTACGCGAGGTACTCAACGCCGGCTCCGATGGCCGCACGGCCGATGCATATCCCCTCCTCCGTGAATATGCGGCCATGCATGCGCCTTCCTTCCACTTTGTCTCTGCCCTCTAGATAGCACCCACCGCCGGCAGTCGCCGCTTTCCACAGTGCATTCACGCCTCGGTACACCAACGTTTACGTGAGCAAGTAGGTGATGGCTAACGTATCTTCTAACGCTAGGCTGCTGATTGCTCAGTTCAGTGGTTGGTGTGCTATTTATTTAAGACATGGTTTTTGTGTTATTGGAATTGTCTTGTCTAACATTTGTGTCAAGTACTACTACTAGATATGTTGTTTTCCCCCCTGAAATTGGTTTAACGATGGTAAATTTACTATATGTAGAGTCATCTGGTTAAATAAACTGGAAGAAAGAAATGCCTAATGTGAACAATCAAGTAAGAAACTGGAAGTAGTCTTTCGGCAGATCATGCATGCATTCTCGCTACCAAGAGTAGCAACATTACTACAACAAAAACATGTTGAAAACACTGAATATGCTGCAATTTTGATATTCAGAAAGTAGACATGTGGATTGTTGTTGCTTAAACTTAAAAACCAATTTATTTCTCTCTTCAGTTGTCTTTAATCTCTATAGCTTTTGTAGGGATCAGAATATATTTGAGACAACTAATTAGTTCGTGATGGTTATTTATTATGCATTACCTTATTTTTCTACAGATGGAATGAATTACTATTGTAGATTTGATGGCCCAACCGTTGATAATTTCCAAATGCAAGTGACAAAAATTGCGCCAGCTCGTAATATCTGTTACTACCCTCTGTTTTGTCACCCTTACTATAGAAGAAACAAGTGCTAAAAGTGAAATATGAGAGAAGGAAAAAGGAAGAAATTCATGAATAATTTTTGGTTTGATGAAAAATGGACCGTACAACTCTCCATGAGTGAATTTCTTATTCCTTGAGTCATATTTCTAGCCGATGGTTAAACTTAAATAAATTGAAAGTGTGAATGAATTTATTTTATCAATCATAGAGCAAGGATGGTTGGTAATTTTAATCGCCCTTATTTTCTAAAGAGTGATTCGGAGTATTACCACTTGATTACTAGTTAAGATAAGCTCTCGTTTCCAGTGTCTAATTAACCAAGTTGATTTAGAAATAAATGACTGTAAACAGTTATTGGTCAAGAGCGGAAATCAATGAAAAATGAGCTTCCCTCCGTTCCAAAACACAAATCATATAATTTTTTCTCATTTATTTTAGAATACACCTTATTTCTCTCTTGAAACCCGCACCCTGCCAATAACTACTCACATCCATTACTATTAATCCAATATGAGTGGTCAGACACTAGAAACGAGAGCTGTCTTGGTCCAAGTATACAAATCTATATGAGTTGTGTTTTGAAAGAGGAGAGTATATAAAGAAACAAATAGAAGAAAATATATGAACTGTTTTACGGAATGAAGAGAGTACCATCCAAATTTCATAGTCCACACAGCACGGTGAATAAAAACCTCTGGTGCAATACAGATATAAAATAAAGAGATTCATCGTTTTGAATATTATAAATAGTTGCATCGATTGTTACTGACACTAGGACCACGGAGGTCTCTGCACTCCTGAATGGTTTGCTCCTGGCGTCCCGTGCCCTTTGCAACCATGGATGGAGGCCATTCAGGTGATTCTCCAGCGAGACAGACAAGGAGTGAAGTACCCTTCCATCATAATGCCAGGTCTCGGAGCCAAAAGCCATTTTCGCAGGTGCAGGTCTTGCTATTATATTGAGGTAGTAATCAAGAAGCTCTAAGACGACGACATGCGCTTTAGGTTGGTACATATACGCTGGTAAACATTTCCCTGATTTGAATTGCTAAATTCATTGAACTTGCTCAGACAGTAGCTACACTCTCTCTTCTGGTCCACTTCATTCAGTTATCTGACTCGTCAGAGTCGCTCCTCTCAGGCTCTGCTTCTTCGCCATTCGCAGCAGGCTCTTGAACATCAGGCTTGGGCGCGTGAGCTGGTGCAGCTTTCTTGCCACCACCTCCAACTACACTAGCATTCTGGTCTACGAGCAAGTTAAAGAAATTTATACAAAGGCCACCTCCAACTATAACATTCTGGTCTACGGACAAATTAACTAAGTTTATGCATAAACCGACAGAGATAAGAATGGTTATATTCCCATTTTATGAGGTTCAGCCAATGAGAGCAGTCAGTTCTGACAATAGAAGATTAATACAACTATCACAGTTTAACAAACCTATGATTTCCTTGTCAACATTTCAACTAAAAGGCATGCCAGAGGCTGTAAAAAGAAGGCATGACAAGTGTTCAAGGTTAGCTTTAGAAAGCATTGTATAAAATCACTACAATCTACACGCTTAAGAGATTCAGAACATTGCCCTGACGAACAAGGGAAGGGAACTACACATGGCCATGTCCATCTCTAATGGAAAGGGTAAGAAGATTTGTCATTAGAATGTTGATGAGCCAATGAAGTGCAAAACCTACCAACTAAACGCAAAGAAATCTAAAGAAAATTATTATTCATTTTCATTCCATTGCAGTAAGGCAAAACATTTCGTAAATCACATGGACCAAAAGGATACTGACAGACACTCCTTGCATAATACTCATAAGATCCTTCTCAACTCGGTGAACAAGCTCTGCCTGCAAAAAAGAGTGCCTGCAAGAATTAGCATCGTGATTAACAGTGTATTTCCACCAACATGAAAACAAATCGAGCTGAAGGGCAGTCAATTCATATACGCTCAAGTCAGGTTCTCTGCGATAACGTCGCCTGCGTGCATCTCTCATTGGAGGAGTCAGTCCATGCTTATATTCAACTCCTTCGGGGGCAGGATCATCTTCTTCTCTTACCATTACCATCTGTTCCAGTTTAAATTGATTAGAAGAACTACAAACTAAATATATATTATACACAAACCTTACACTTTTACCTGACCAATATCAGCAGTTTTAACTAAAAACGAATCATCATATGTCTTGTATGACTCAACAACTGTTGGGAGATCCAACAGAGATGCAGGAAAGCTCTGGTTGCCAATCATAAATGTACCACTTCTTCCATCCTCTGTAGGAGGAAAAATACCATCAATCCAGAAGGCAATAAAGATTAAACAGAGTTCAATTCCTGATAGTAATTAAGTTGTATTATTAAAAATCAAGAGAGATGATTGTGTTACACTATTAGTGAGTGAACAAACTGAATAAGCACATAGACAATGCTGCACCGGAAGTGTAGCATGAATAAATTTGCTGTACACCTGAAGGGTATAATTGCAAAAGTTGTCTAGTAAAGAACGTTGCGTGCCATCGTGAAAAAGGCCTAAGCTCTTCAAAATCGTATTACTGAAGCCGAGTTTCCTTATATTACCAATACTAACTGGTTTCATGGTTTTGTACAGATAAGACGCTATACTGCTTGGCAAGTTAAGCATGTCTGAGCTAAAAACTGCAACCTCGGCAACTTGTGGAAAAGGAAATATGAACACAGACAACAAACAAGTGAGATTCTCAAATCAAAATAGCGCCGTCTAGTCTCTCTAGCTGTACGCACATATCTTGTCCATCTAACAGCAATCCTAATGCCCTTGATCTCATAGCATCTGCAAGTAAACAACCCAGAATTCAGCAACTATGAAGCTATAAAGAAACTAGATGGGTGTGAAGTTTCATACTAGAGTGCTGATTCGGTTATCAACTACACTGCATGAGTAGGCAAGCTAATATGTATTTTGTTAACATAGTTGCAACTGGGCAATCCGCTAATCACAAATTCTAACCTATTACTGGAAATCTAAAACAAGAACAAGAGCCTTAAATCCTTAATCATGGTTGCACTTTATCAATCTTTCAGGTCGCACAACGAAGTTGTGTATCCGCCGGCCACCATGCACCAGACCGTTGGATCCAAACAACTGTGAAGTGTGAACAATCGCAGCATGACACCAGTCAGTGGTGCCAGACATCTCTAGGGCGAGGTACCTACAATCCCATTCCACGCACGCTTTGGTATTTGCATGCTCGAACCACCGCCGACCAGCCATCTCCGAACGCCTCTCAGTAATCATCACTATGGCTGGCTTGCGCATTTTGTCAAACAGCGTACGGGCATGCTGTAACCCCCCAGCGAATTTTTGAACAAATAGCCTGAAACACCAGCATGGAATTCCCCAAGAAAGATCCCCAATCCCATGTTCTTTCTATGGCAACTGATCTACATCATTTCCAGCGGAAATAGAGCACAATTCGAGGAGCCAAGGCGGGAAGGAGAGGCGGGAGCACCTGAGAAGGAGAGATCGAGGGAGGAGTCGTCGGGGTTGGAGGATGAGCCGGCGGCGGCTTCGTTCATGAGACGCTCGATCCGCTCCGCCACGGATGGGGGCACGCGGAGGATGAACTGCTCATCCATCGCAATCACTTCACCGGGAATCAGAGTCTCTTCAAGCTCCCAACACGGGCGAGGGCGAGGGTTCAAAGGATCGCTTTGGCTCTTCGATCTATTTTCCTCCTTTCCCCCCCTTGTCTATTTTGTCCAGGACCTGGAGAGTTCCTCGTCCGCCGACTCTCGGTGGATATGCAGGCTGACTGGTGGGTCCGATTGACTGACAAAGGATTTCCATGTGCCCCATACTACCTGACTTATGTGATTCGTAGATCAAATTGGATGCACGCAGTTATTTTCGACAGTCGAGTCACTTAATCTTTTCAAAGCTGGTACCTACGGGTGCATCATTTGTAGTTCGGTCCAACAGAAAAGTTATAGGATATGTTCGTACCTATCCAACAGTACCTTATTGTCCAATTCCGATCAGCGGTGTGAAAGTTCTAGTCAAAACAAGTTTCTGTCCAGCAGATGCAGATCTGTATTGGGCATATTCTGTTTCGATAATTTAACGCATGATGAGGTCAGAATTTAATCGGGAACTAAGAACAAAGTAAGGAATTCTCTGAAGACTGCCAGAAGTGGTATTATTTAGACTATTTGGGTACACGAGATTGAAGATACGGGATGAACAGTTTGGAATCAGAAATTGAACCATGCTTGCTTTGACAAGCAAAATTGGTGGTTTCAGTTTTTCAGTGGGGTGCCAGTACGACATGGTAGCATATTATCACATGTTTGTGTGATAATCATTGAATAGTTTTCTAAACGATGTTTGTTCTACGGGATCGGGAACGACATATTCCAAACCTAACCTCTCCCCCGTAACTCTCTCCCTCCCGTAACCTCTCCCTAGATCGCGGCCACCCCCTCCCTCGCCGCCGCCGGAGCGCGCGGCCGGGCAAAGCCCGTGCGGCATCGGCGGCGGCGGGGCCTGGTCCTGCGCGTGGCTGTGCTTGGTGCTGGTCGGCGAGGCGACCTGGTTCCCTGGCGGCGGCGATCCCCTGGCCGTGGCGCTGCGTCCCGGCGCGTGGGTCCGCGTCTGCCTATGACTGGCTCGGGCTGGGGCGGCTTGATCTGCCTTGTTCGCAGGCCTGGCGGCGACGCGTCGTCCAGGCGGCCGGCGGCGGCGTCCTTCGCATTGGCAGGCGTCCTCATGTGCACCGGTCTATGTCTTCCTCCTCGCCATCGGGCAGTCGGCGTCCTTCGTCGGTTCAGGAGAAGGCAAGTGTCGGTGGTGCAAGTTGGTATTGGGGGAAACCTTTGGTCGACTAGTCGGACCACGACGGTGGTGACGTCCTTGACGTCTCTCCCCTCCTTTGAGGCATTGTCGAGGTACTTCTGCACCACCTCCGCTCTACGTTCCCAGGTGCAAACCCAAAGTCTTCGGATTGGGCGGACGCCGGTGGCGTCGTCCTGGGAACCCTACATTTGCGGACGTTGGGATCTCTGTCAGATGACGGCTTTTGGGCCCGTGCTTGTCGGAGGGTCTGGCTCGCCTCGTCGATGCCAAGTCTGCCAAGTTTAGTACTTCGATCACTGTTCTAAAGATGGGTTTGTGGAAAACGCCAGCTGCTAATTCTGGAATGTGCGCACCGGCACACGTCGAGGATTTGTTTGACCGGTTGTGTCTTCGTGGTCTCCGGATTTGTGTTGGGTGGTGGTGTGCGGTCAGAGCATGCGGCCCTGATTTTGTCACCCCCTTCATCAGGCCTGTAGGTATAGCTTGGTTGCTTTGAATTGGTTGGTCGATGTATTCATCTTGTAAGATTTGTTAAATAATTTAATAAAAAAATCCTGTGTGCATCATTTTGATGCAGAGGCCGGGGTTTCGACCTCTTTTTCTAAAAATAATAATATTGGATGTAACCGCATATCTAAGGTAAGTGCAGTAACTCTGCACTTCCTGCCTGGCCTTAAGCATCTTATACAGGGAACCCATAGAGAAATTTCCTGATTTTGTGAGTTTCCAAAAATATCTATCTTTTCCTTCTTTTAACAGAATGTCTTCACACATCTGTACTAGCTCTATCCACATGTACCTAGTTTTATCCCTAAGTATTCTCCTAAAACGAATGCATTGCCAATCTATCCTAACCACCTCTGCTACTGAATGGAAACGTTTATAAGCTAGACCATACAACCTAGGAAATTTCTGGCATAGGGGCATCTCCCCTATCCAATGCTCTTCCCAAAAGCGTCCTACATGTGCTGGCCCATGCGAACACAACCCAGCTGGAAAAAATTTGAACGTTCCTAGCTAACAGTCCGGAAATGGCCCAGTATAGCCATTGTTCTATACCAACACCTGGGCCAAAAAACATACAACAGGCCCACCACCTGCAATCACAATGGACTGAACCAACAAACGCAGATACCGGGTGTGTTTGGTTTGTGCCCCGTAAAACCCTACCAAATCAGGACAAGATTTGGCTTGCCAATTTTTCGGCAAAGAATTTCTCAACCCTCACTTTGCCAACTATTTGACAAGATTATGTGAGAGAGATGCGTGGGTGCATGTTGGCAACCAAATTCTTGGCTACAAACCAAACAAGTGCCAAAATAATATTGGTTGCTAATATTTTGGCTTGGCCACAAACCAAATTCTTGCCATCAAATCAAACAAGCACACCGTCCGTCCTGGATCATGAGACCAAATATTCTAAAAAAAAAGATCACGACGAGACCATAAAATCCGTGTCCGCTCTTTCTCCATTACCGATGATTTTCCTGCAACAATTAATAAAGATATTTTTAACTTGCATCAAACTTTGCCAAAAATGAGACTGCCATTATAAGTTTCCCTAGCTGTAAAGAAATTTATTGCACGAACCATTTTAAGTTGATTATTATTCACGCAAAAGAACATTATAAGTTAGTATTTTTTTTATAGAGCAACGATCTGGCTTTATTGATTCAAAAGACAAAGTACAAAAGATCGATACACGAAAGAACATAGATAACAAAGATACTCAATAAAACCAAAAGTTTCCTTGTAGTCCTTCGAAGTAAACATCTCTTGATTCATCCTTCGCATCTTGATGCTTTTTCATGTATTCGTTGACAAAATTGCAGAATACCATGCTTGCACAAGCTGAACTAACCTCAGAGATTTTAAAAAGCCGCATGAACCGCCCACCTCAAACGGTGAGAACCTAAAATCATTGAACGCACCATGGCCTGGGTCATACCCTTGCAAGACAAGCTGTAAAATTGCTTCTCCGTCGATGAATCAACGGGAAAAAGGACCAAAAATACGAAAAGACGTGTCATGAGAACCACTGACTCCATGGCATAGGTTGCAACGCCTACACCAGAACGATGAAGGAGTCAGGACACCAATCTTTTAGACGACGGTGTCTCCATCGCCAAGACGCCACCGAGAAGCACACAAGAACCTAACAAAAAAGGTAGCAAAACTTGATGCCAGACGTTGATCCGTGGTTCCCCTCGTCTCTTAAAGCCAAATCGGCCGTGAGAGACGAGGGGAACCGCTGAAGATTGAAGCTTCCTTGAAGACGACGGCGACGGCTAGGGTTTTCTTTCTGGGCTATTAGTTAGTAGAACTCCCTATCTACCAACAAGGCAAAAAACTTCCCGATGAAAAAAAAAAGGCGAAAAACTTTGCCGTCACACCATTCCACCTAATGGGCCTTTATTTTATTTTTGCGTGAATCGAACTAAAGCGGCCCAAATATCCAACATCCAAGATGCTCGGTGAGTCGCCCTCCGAGAGTTCAGAGACCCTTCCTCAGTATTCCAACTAGACGAGAAAACAACACAACGTACATCTCGGTAATCATGACCACTAAACACGGTTTTTTGCAACCGTCAAAAAGTTGTACCAATCTTATACAAATACACATCACTTATTTTGAGACAGCGAGTATGTTAATTGGACTAATCACCTCCATTCCCGGTTAGCCATAGCAGCTAATCACCCTGCTTCAGCGATTCCTGTAACTGAGGACATCATTAGAGACTGGTTGCAGATTAACCAATCGAGAGGAACACATGATTTAGATAAGATACCGGAAGGGAGAAGTAATTAGAACCACACAAAAATCCAACCATAATCTGGTTCTAATTACTTAGTGTCGCAGATTAAGATCTGGAGATTATATACGGTGGAGTTGAAGAGCTCCAGGGACATACGTACGAGTTCTCTCTTTGTCGGCTGGCCGAGCGCACCTAGAGTTCGATCCGCCAGTGCGCCATCGCCGTAGCTTCAGAGCAGGAGAATCATCGTACAGAAGCCCTGAGCGCCATGCGCCGTTCTCACCGCCGACGTACAGGAGGCCTGGGCGCCACGCGCCGTCGCCGCCGCCATCGTACTCGTACAGGAGCCTGGGCGCCATGCTCCATGGCCGCCTCCGTCACCTCGCAATCGTTTGGAGTGAGCCCGAGATGGTCGCATGCCCCAAGCCGTTTCCGTCCCGTGGGCCTTCTTTGAATAACTGGATAGGTGCTGAAACAGGCCGGCTGACTCCATCGGCCCAATCAACTAGGGAACCCCGATTTTTCTCCCGGAGAAGCGGCCCCTTAGGACAAAGCGGGCCAGGCGGGGAAGGAAACATCTAACGGCTGGTGATGCTCCTTACGTGTTCAACGGTTGGCAATCCAGATGGCGCGAGAGGCCTCCCAGAGTGCTCAGTTTTTAGTGTCCTAAAAACATGCACGTGTGAGCACCACCTGGACTGCAGATCAAAACACAATGAAAACGTACGTGCGGTCATGTGTCCCTAGTTACTTTTTATGGTCGCTGCAAACGTAATACGGGTGTATACATATTACACATAGTTCCTAGAAATCTCTAGTTCCTATGTATGATATAGGAGTAGCTAGGTTGGTGTGGCCAAATAATGGTCTCTCCAGTCGGTCGCACTACCCATCCGGCCCGGCGAATCGCACCACACTAGGACAGGCAACTCATGCAGATATGATGTGGCATGGCAATGGGCATCAATCTATCGATCTGAGCAAGGGGGCACAAATGATTGAGCCACGGATGGCCCAGCAATCCCAAAAGTCTTTGCCGAGTTGCAGGGCCAAACAAATCAGATCACCAACAACTGGCTAGGAGCAGCAGGGCAGAGACAAAGCCTTGTGACGACCAACTGTTGGGTGTTCGCTCGAGATCGATGCGGGGCGTTGTCCCATACACCATGATGGCGCCACACAAAGACAGAAGCAGTTGCCTACACAGATGACTTCACGGATCTGTCCTCCCGAGGCTTCCATCTCTCGCTGGAGGCTACGGGTGGGGACGAGCTAGTCGATCTCTTGCCTGCCCGGAGAAATCAGATCGGATCAGAAGAACCTGCTCTATCGATCGATTGCAACGTGCCACAGCAAGGCAAAGACTCCTGCTTGCGATGTCTTGAAAGAAAATACTACTCCGTGGCACGTGGTACTAGTCTTCAAGGCCTTGATGAGAGTCTTCGTACATAAAGTATGTAGAGGTTGACCAGTACTCTGCCCTATCTAGTCAGCAGCACAGAGTAGACTGTGGAGGTCAACGTGCTTCTCGCGAACGGACACTTTTAGTAAGGACGCTGGCTATTCAGGAGCTGGAGTGCCAAGACAGGAGTGTGTATACGTAATTACGCTACTCAGGCTGAGCTTGGCCACCATGTTCACAAGTTGACCTTCCCTGTAGAGAAAGTACGTCACACACAGCTTAGGAAAAATAAGCAAACAAAGTCGCGTCATGTTTGCCTTAGCTAGCCTGAGACGCATGCCATGCATGTTTGGTCGGCCAATTTGTCAACTTTTTGTTGGACTGAAGTCAATGGAACTTAACTATAGTGCAATTATTTCCCTTAAACAAGAGGATGATTCATTTGTCCACGCCTAGACACGTAGGTCAGTAGGTGTTGTTTTCTCTGCCGGCCGCTTCAACTTATCCATTTTTGGATAGGATTTGCCTGTTTACTGATTGATTCAAGGCCAAAACCCTTTGGTCAACTATATCTCGCATACTAGTATTATTTGACATGCCATTGTTAACAATTTCGCACAGATGGGCTAGTCAAGTTACAAGATTCGACTTCTCTTTACAGCAAATGTTACAAGATTCGATGGGACTCATAATATATTCCATATATATACTTGAATGAAATGTGCGATAAAAGAAGCCAAGAAGGTTGCCGCCTCCCTTGCATGCACGCATGCAAATAGCAAAGTTCGCATGGCGCCGGGATGACTGGGTCAGCATCCAATAGCCCCAACTCGGTCGGTCGAGATCGTCATGGATCGGCCGATCGATGCGTGTTCCAATTGACCCATTCATGAATATGAATCTTCACGGCACCAAAACGTATACACACATTGACGCGCTGCCGCTGCCGCTGTGGCTACAGCTTTATTTCGTTTTCCTCGAGCACGCCTAATTCGACACGCCTTCAAAATTCGCCCGCGTGCGTACGGCTGGCTAGGTTCATTCTTTATTTGGTCTTTTTCCTCTTGATTGGATTGGTTCTTGATTATCCAAAACCGATGCTTATTAACTGGTGGAAATTGCCCCAAAAAAAGGGTATAACTTGTGGAAGTTGCAAGCTACGTATGGCGCCTTTCACACTGCCATGCACAACAGTGCTTGCTTATATATGCTCATCATATAAAGTGTGGGCTAGCGTGCGATGCATGTAATCCTGAGGTATACATCTTTAGTTGCTCGTATCTTATGATTGGAGAAGATAAGCAGGAAGGACGGCGAGGCCGGGCAGGCACCAGTCATCCTGAGTGCATACATAGTGAATAGGCAGGTTTGCTGGAGATCCTTATTCCTGGTGACAAGAAGAAAGATGGCTACCTTCCAGGACGAATGGTCCATGGATGTTGGTTTTCATGGTGGTCCACGCAAGAGACTTGGACTCTCCAAAAATAGTGCACTTCAAATGATTATATACATGATTGCAAAACTTAGCATAAATATATCGTATGAGAGTAGCACCTAATTAAGACTCAAATGGCATTGTCATGTGTAGTAGTACAAAGAAAAACGCATGCACCACGGTGTGGACCAACAAGATTGAGAAGCTAGGGAGAGGGAAATTGCGACATGTCTGGCTAACAAGTGGCAGTGTCGCCTATTCATGCAAGAGAAGAAGGAAATGGACACATGCAAGGGACATGGGTGTGGCTGACGAGTGGACACACAATATGGGAAAGCCAAAAGTCAAGACAGATCGAGAGAGGGGAGAAGAAAATGAAGAACGGGCTAGCCACTACAAGTCTACAATGACAGTGTGAGACAGTGAGAGAGATATACAAGTACTACTCGAATTAATGAAGCATGCATTGGCTGAGAGGCATATATTGATTCGGAAGGAAACGTTACTTGGTCAACTCGATCGGTAAACCAATGACCATCGTTCTCAAAACCCCGGTAAACCATCGAGTTTACTTACTTTGGTACACACTGGCGGTGGCTTTGTAACCCATTTTTAATACTTCCTTCGTCCAACAAAGGATGTTTCAACTTTGACCAAATTTGAATGCATCTATACACTAAGTCATATATAGATACATTCAAATTTTGACAAACTTGAAACATCTTTTGTTGGACGGAGAAATATTCAATATGACTTCGGACACGGATTTTCTCCTTTCGATATGAAATATGCAGACATATTTTTAATATTCACAGTTTTCAAACACATATACATACACATTTTTCAGAGATTATATTTTGTTTCGATTTTTAAAGTTCATCCGGGTGCCCACGGGCGTCCGACTATTCTAGAACACGCAGACCGCCGAAGTCAAGCAGCTCAGCGCACGGGCCGCGCCAGTCCGATCGGTCCACACACCCACGTGTGTCCGTCCACCTGCTCCTGGCGCGGTGTGTGTGTGTGGCCTGGCCGCTCCCTGAAAAGTCACAAAATCTTTTGTTTGAGACCGACTGGAGGCTCGTAGGCTGTCTAGCGCGCAGACAGATCCGGCGACCCTACCTGTGACTGCCCAAAGATCTACTCGCGAGTCCCGAGCGTGCATTATTGCCTGTGGATGCGCGAAGTCTGCGCAGTGCCTCCTCCGATGGCATTGGGACGAAGGGTCGACGCGCATGTGTGTGTGTGTGGCTGTGTGCATACGGTACGCCGCTGAATTATTGCCGTTGCTCGCTGTGGGTTGCTCCCCGCGCGGCGGTCACGCACCTACCACCCCGAGCCTTCAGTTTCTGTCGTTGGATGGCATAGGCTAGCGGTGGTGGTGGTGGATGGAGCCCACAAGGTGCCCGCAGATGCCTCCCGGATCCTCCTGATCGTTCGCAGAGAGCCAGAGAGCGGAGGTGGATGCGCCCATGTTCCCCTGTTTTTCACGAGCCCTCTGTCGCAACCACGTATACTTATGTTATCGGTTGAGTTTCAGAGATAGTAGTCGCGAGGCATTCCCCTAGGGTGTTTTGAGTTTCAGAGATAGCAGTCGCGAGGAATTCCAGTCCACTAGGGTGTATGGACGGGAAGGCAAACGTGGTGCATGCGGCTGGCACCCCGGTTCCTTTTTTCTTTTTTCCCATAAGGGGATTCTCGTCGCACGTCAAAACTGGTATAGTTTTACATTATTAGAAAAAATAATTGAAATAAGAATCGGACCATAATTTTTTTTAGCACGTAGTCGTAATTTTTATCAAAATTAAATCTGATTTTTCGAAATAGAGAAAGTACTACTTCTCACTGTGTTCGAAAATATAAGTCATAATTTTTGTTGACCATCAAAATTATAAATTTAACCAAGCTTATCTCCTCGTCACGACGCGCACGCGTTTCGTGGATCGAGTTCGAGTTCCTGGCAATGAAGGTCGGTGCGGGGCCGGGCTTTATCTACTCATGCGGTTTGGAGATTTTTGCCACGCAGGTATTTTTGAAATCTGTTACGGACGCGTATCAGATTTAGTGGAGTCGGTTCAGGTTTTCTAAACCAACATGTATCTGCATGACTATATATTGGCCCGCTCTCATCCCTCGATACACATCACATCAAACCGAGCTAGGGTTTCGCCTGTCTATTGCTTTTGCGCCGTCGTCGTAGTCTACTCCATCCCGAGCGCCGGCATGCACCAGCGAACAGGAGAGCAGGTCTCCGGAACCCTTTCGTCTTTGTGATCTTGTCTGGGAGAGGACGAATAAGGTTTTTGGAAAACGCTCTGCGCGACTGCTCGCTTCGTTCACCACGGGTCGTCTACCGTCCAAGTCGGATAGTGCTACGTGTCGCCGTCTTCGTTGCCAGGAACGTCGTCAAGTCAATTTGGTCATCGTCACGGTTTCCTCTTCTTTAACAAACAATACGTAATTTGTGATCTGATCTACAGTTTAATTATGATCTGCGAATTCATGTTGTTGTTTATCGTGCTGTAAATACTTCAAGTATTTTCGAGATGCATGTGCTACTTGTTACGTCGTTATGATCTATATTCTGGAATTACTCTTAAATTTTTATTCTCGAAATTGCTTAATTTTATCAACGCCGGCGGGCGCCGGACGCTCTCCAACTCCGTGCTCAGCGCCCTCCCCACTTTCGCCATGACTGCACTCAAGCTTCCCAAGTCCTTCCTCTCCTCCTTCAACAAAATCAGACGTCGCTTTCTCTGGGGCATCGGCGACAATGATGAGGCCGGCGGCAAGCGCAAGATTAGTTGGACCAAGGTCTGTTCTCCGCCAGAGCATGGTGGGCTCGGCCTGGCAAACCTAGACGCCTTCGGGCGTGCGCTGAGGGTTCGTTGGCTCTGGTTTGAATGGTGCGCGCCCGATAGACCCTGAGTCGGCGCGCCCACCCCTTGCGACGACATCGACCGCGACCTCTTTGCGGCGGCCACCCGCGTCACCATCGGCGACGGCAGAACGGCGAGCTTCTGGAGCTCTAGCTAGCTCGACGGCCGTGCGCCTCGTGCCGTCTTCCCTCTGTTGTTTGCCCACTCCTGTCGCAAGAATCGCACGGTTGCCGACGCCATTACCGAGCATCGCTGGACCCGCGACGTGTGCCATAACCTCTCCCAGCCGCTCCTTCATGAGTTCATCCACGCCTGGCGCGTGACGGCTACGATCTCCCTGCGCCCGGGGATCCCCGACTCCATCATCTGGACGATGACCTCCGATGGCTCCTACTCGACCCGATCTGCCTAAATGCTTCACTTCTTAGGCCGACTGTCCTCTCCCATGCCGCAGGCCGTCTGGCGTGTTTGGGCCCCGCCGAACTCCAAGTTCTTTGCCTGGCTCATGCTTCAAGATCGTCTTTGGTGCGCCGACAGGCTGCAACGCCGAGGATGGCCCAATTGCTACTTCTACCCCTTGTGCAGTCGCAACCTCGAGACCTCCCTGTATCTCTTTGTTGAGTGCCCCTTCTCTAGCCAGCTCTGGTGCTCCGTGGCTCTCTGGAACAACTGCGGCAGCATCGCCGTGGCCATCCGCGAGGCGGCCTCCATCAATTCTTTCCGCGAGCACCTTATGGAGGTTTGTCCCTCCGAGCACAGGAAGGGAATCTGCTCCCTGTTCATCCTAGTTTGTCACTCCGTTTGGCGTGAGCGAAACTCCCGGATTTTCCAAGACAAGGCTCTTCCAATCGGCCAGCTCTCCTGCTTCATCAAAGACAAAGCCCAAGCATGGACGTTTGCTAGAGCGAAAGCTCTCAGAAAGCTTCTGTGGGAGCCCCCTTGATTTCTCTTAGTTTCCAACCCCCCTTTTCTTTCTCTTATTTCTTCTCTTTTTTCTCCTTTCTGCCTAGTGCAGTCTCTTGTAAATCTTTCTACCTGCTAATATATGGAAAGCCAGCAGTTGTTGGACCTTTAAAAAAAAATTGCTTAATTTTCCAATACTATACTATTACGAAAATGTATGACAACGTATTTAGTGATCTTGATTTCCACTGCTATAAATTTGAGCAGACTTTTAACTTTGACGGTTAACAAAATTAAGTGTCACTAAATTTTAGAACGGATGAAACCGGTCGGACCCGGATATCAATAAAAATCATGGTCAATGCTAGGACTGAAGCTAGAGCCCTCAAAGCCACAATCAGGGTTTTCCAAACCGTCTCGACCAGCCACCTGCACTAGCAAACAAAAAGACACAGACTCTAGAGCTGTTTATTGCTGGGTTTTCAGCCCGCTTCATAGTGGGGAGTAACTTAGAGTAGTAACATGCATATATTACTAGTTTAAGTTACTACCTTCATAGTGGTTAATAACTTATGTGTGGTGTCATGCATTGTGTCATTGATTGTCTTGTAGACTCATCTTGTCTTGATTTGTGTGATGTTATGGTAACATATCTAGTTACCACCTTCCTCTCTTTCTTCATTTATTGCCATGTCATATCACCAAAATACTTAGTTGGCATCTATGTTACTATCTAAATTATTTGCACTATATCTAGCCTAAACCGGCATGAACTGCATGTATACATGAGTACAGTGCACTCGCATGTCACGCTTGTGCGCGCGCGCGCGGGCATGGTTTGAATTGGCACTATGCACTTCCCCCAGTACCCACACATACACATCATTCCCTCTGGATTACCGATTATAAACCCACACCCTTCTCTTTGGGTTACCGATTATGTTGTCCAGTAATTTCAGCATGATACAACGGGAGTCAGGAACAACACGATTACAGGAACAAGGCGCCGCAAAAAAAATCCTTGGGTTTGAGAGGATCTCCTCTGTGCTCCGTGCCCCGGTACTCCATCCAGACACATGAAACATCAAGGAACTGTTATTTTATTTTATGGTTGCGAGCAACAAGAAATTGCTCATCCCCCAATCCACCAGTTTAAGAACAAAAAGAACGAGAACAAGAAAGTTTGCAAGCAATAAAAACAACAGAGACAAGAACAGGAGCCTCCCTTTGCAGCACAAGGAGGAAGAAGACAAGGAAAAGCAAATGTTCTCCTCCTATGACATCAAAAGCTTTTCCCCGCAAAAAAAAACACATCAAAAGCTTTGTAGTTTTGCACTACCCTTACATCATCACCTCTATGATACCGCCTTTCA
The DNA here is from genome assembly GCF_000005505.3 of Brachypodium distachyon. Classification (NCBI taxonomy): domain Eukaryota; kingdom Viridiplantae; phylum Streptophyta; class Magnoliopsida; order Poales; family Poaceae; genus Brachypodium; species Brachypodium distachyon. The sequence goes on along the minus strand of NC_016132.3, from coordinate 45,334,725 downwards.
TCTTCTGTCATGCAAACAAAGCACGAGTTTCTTGCAAATTGTGTGCCATGCAGATAGTACGGGCTTCCCAACACTCGATGTAGGATTTTCTTTTGAACCGGAGCATGTAGAACTCGATCCATTTATTAGAAGAATATAATCAAGTGGTTAATTACGGCAAACGGGTAAAAGTCGTACTCTCTCCTATCCATAATAAGTGTCGCTATGCGAATGCGGTGGAACCAGCCCACACAGGTTCAAGTTTCCGACTTGACATGAGTGCTCGCATTTCCTTGGATTTATTTCAGGACCTAACCGGCGTTGTGATTTCAGTGGGAGTGGCGTACTCGTCAACTACGATGCGTTTATGGTGATTTCGTCAATCTCAATATGATGTGCCGGACCAGCATCTCGGAGGTGCTCATAGGGGTAGGATGTGCGTGAGTGTGTTCATAGGGGTGAGTGTGCGTGCGTGCTTGTGAGCATCTGCGTCCGTACTGTGTTTCCTAAAAAAAAGTGTCGCTACAATGTTATACTAGTACTAAATTAGCAACATTTATTATGAATCGGATGGAATAACAACTTCTATAGTGCATCTCAAACATGACCATACAAAGGACAACATTGACCGACTTGACCACCCACATCACTTCATGCACGTTGCCGTTGAGATTGCACGCAAACGACATCGTCATCACACAAACACTTCTTCTGAACCGACAACTTTGACTTGTCCCACCAACGAGCAAGAATGGGGCTCCTACCTCTATTGACATGCACGCTCGCACCGGCTCACGCCAAAAAATTGCCGAGGAAAAGGGGGCAAACGATGATATTGATGATTGGAGGAGGCAATTAAGCATAGATCTTAATATTGTTACTCACAAATACCACTAAATTTCCCCGTGCACGAAAGAGAATTATTAGGGGGGCAAAGCCACTGCTAGCCCTCCTTAAGTCTATCCCTGCGATAGCGAGTTTCATAGAGGCACTATGCAAGGCTTACACCGAACATAAACCTCACAGATCAGACCATCCATTATAAGAGGGGCCGGGATGCTAGAGGGAGTGTTCGACAATGATATATACATACTCCATCCATTTTTCATGGGCCACTGTTTTACGGGTAGCAAGCACCAAACACTAGCACTATGCAGGTTATGCAGATCATCCCATCATGGATGTCCCCTTAATCATTTTTCGCATGTCACCGAAACTCTCTTTGCCTTTCTGAAGACAGCACGACTACAAGTGAACTTTTAAGATATACCACTATGCGTATGTGCGTGTATGTACTTGATGTCTTCAAGAAGTCTTATGCACACGCATCTCCAAACTATGATCTCCTTATCAGTAGGGGAAAAAAACGGGAATCTATGATCTGGGCGTGATTTTCCTGTCACCATATGGTCGCTAAACTTTACTCGTGCGCAAGAGGTAGCTTTATTAATTGAGCCTACCACGATGGATGTGGAATCTTCACTCGCATGCTAGCTACACGGATATATGATACGTGATCTGTGATTGTTAATCCACGCGTATGTGTCATCTTGGCATTGCTGACAGGTCCCATCTGTGTTTATTCAAGTACTTCGTCATCTGAAAAATTGTCGGGGTGATCGAAAAGCAAGTGGCTGTTCAGGAGAAACAACCAACTCTTCCAGTGCACACAGGTCAAATTGCTAGTCCAGATATCGCCAAAAAAAGGGCAGTACAGAAAAAGGAACTAAAAATCGGTCTCCACGCAGCCAGGCTACGTTAGCATCGAACTTCTGTGTCATGTTTAATGGGATGATATCAGTTTTTTCTCTCTTTTTTTGAGGGAATGGTATCAGTGTTTTCTTAGAAAAAACATGTAGAAAAAATATTGATGTAATTTTATTTTATTTTGAAGGAAACGTGTGCTAAAGGATCAGATTAGAACCTTTTTTCTTTACCAAATATTATCTCTTCGCCACACTTTTAGTTAAATTTCAATCACTTGGTAATTTTAGAGACGTGCTAAATTAAGACATACTTCGTTCCTAACTTGAGAACGTATAACCTTTTTTTTCTTTCTTCTTTCTCCATTAAAATGTAACATACATGATGGGACATAGCCACATAGGGAGTAAGAGACAGAGAGTTTGATGTAATGTTTGTTATGTTTGAGGTGCTTTGTACTTTTGGTCAACCTTCATAATAGATTTTCTTTTTTAGGAAACCTTCGTACTCCCTCCGATCCATATTACTTGTGTCAAAATTGTTCAAATATGGATGTATCTATGCCTAAAAAACGTCTAGATACATGTAATATTTCGACAATTAATATGAATCGGAGAGAGTAATAGATTTGTGTCCTTTTCGGGAAAAAAAAGAGAGTAAAACTCTAGGACCAAGGAAGAGCCTAGAATGACTAACTGCCCCTAATTAGTGGTGGAATCATTTTGTTTGCCGCGTGAGTTGTTGTGCCTGCCGTATGCATGGCATGTTCACTCATTGCTCGTTTCTCATAGTGGGAGTAATTTGGATAGTAACATAAATGTCAACTAACCAATTTTGTGATGTGTCATGGTAATAAATGAAGAAAGACACTGAGGTGGTAACTAGATATGTTACCATAACATCACACAAATTAATACAAGATGAGTTTACAACTTAATAAATGACACAACATATGACACCACATGTAAGTTATTATGCACTATGGAGGTAGTAACTCAGACTAATAACATAAGCATGTTAATACTCTAAGTTATTCCCCACTATGATCAGCCTTACGAACTGGGATCCTCTTTCGTGCGTCAAGGTAACATGTGCCCACTGGCATGTGGACCCTTCAACATGTTACTGCTGTCAAATTCATCGTCCTGCTATCGGAAACGTTAGAAAGAAAAGCTTAAACACACTCTAATTCCGACGGAAGGAGTACCTCTCTATACCAAATTTTTATTTTTATTGTCTCAAATTTGCCCAAAAATGGATGTATCTATTTCTAAAAAACGCCTGTATACACGTAATATTGCGACAAAAATTATGAAACGGAGGGAGTAATATATTATTCCAAAGTGTTGTACAACAAAGCATTCAGAAATAGATGCTTATTACTCAAAACACTACAAGCTTAAAAAATGCCATCTAGTCTTGATTTAGATATGCGGCACATGTCTTTCCATACCGAGGCAAATAAATAAACATGGTACGCAGGCACAAATATAAACCGTTACACTTTGTGCATTCAAATTTTGTCCTCAAAGTGAATCATCCATGGCCGCAGTCCATTGTATAGCCGTGTGGGTAACTTGGTTGCCCATTTCTTCCAGAAATGCCGAAAAGATAAACTCGATCGTGGCCTGTTCATATAATTTCTCTCTACGTAGAAAGCTCTCATTGTTTATCCACCTTATTCTTTGTTTGTTTTGCCGTAAAACAAACTCCTGGCAGCACACGTATCTCGCTTACAGCATTCGACTATGGGAGAAGACACCGGAGTAGTCAGAGGATGATGATGAGGCGGGTTACGGTGGCGATCGAGCACATCAGCATCAGGCGTTTGCAGGCCATCCAAGCCAGGACAGCTGGGTCGGTGGACGGTGGGTGAGCACTTCTGGAGGGGACGAGGGGGTGAGAAACGTACGGTTTTGATCCTGCCAATGATGCTGGGTGTTTGCGAGAGGATTTGGGCCTGGGGTCTATGTCCTGAGCTGTTTGAGGATCAATAGTTCAATACTACTGTAGCAGGTCTTAACAGAAAACATGGCACTTCTTTTGGATATCAAGTCTGATTTGCTAAAAAGGTCATGTTAAAAAATCATGTTATCTTCAGCAAGTTTGTGGCACGCCAACAGTAGGCCTGTTGTTTTGATGATTTGTACTTCCTCCGATCCATAATATGTGTCGCTGATTTAGTATGTGATTTGAATATTGTTTGAAACTTCAATAATACTAAGATTGTGCATCTATTGATGAAGATGCCCTCTTTTTTTGAAAAATAAATAATATAAAATCATGTTAATAATGTTCCAGTTATCTTTTTTATTTTCAATCTTCTTAGGGTTTATTAATTTTTAGTTTGAACTTTGAACTAGCACATGGCGGAACTGAATTTATGGTCGGCATTTGTGAGTGGCAAAGTGGACAGAATGATCGACATCAATGCAAATCCCCTACTTTCTAACTCATATACCTTTTTTTTCTTGAAAAATTATCCTTTGTAGTCCGACTGATCTGATAAAGATAATGTGACATCAAATTTAAATGACGTGGAAAACAAACAAGGATATAGAGTAAGGTGCAACCGTAGGAACGTGCCAAAACGCATGCCGAATTACCGATGATCGGTATATAAAAACATAGTGGGAAGCATCGTCGTCGCTAAGAAATATTTGAAGGTGTGACGGAAGGGAAAGACAACACAAGTCTACTACAGGAGATAAATTGGCCTATTCAGATGTTTGAAAAGAACACGACTTGGGTAGGATGCTGGAGCTGTCCCATTGCGGCACTTAAATTCGCATCCCTAAAAGATTTGAATCTAGATACTCCACCAAAATTGTACATCCACTCCACCAAACCAAGGCTCAATTTGTCTTCTCTAATAAAGTTCAAGTTTAAAGTGAGTTAAAATACAAGTTTTAAAACAACAATTTTAGCCTTTTCTGACCACTACGAGGACAAAAATGAGAATTTCAGTCTTGATAAGCAATAAACTCCACGAGGCAGCTGCGATTTGCTTTTACCCGGAAAAAAATCAGTGTCCATCACGGACGACTGAAATGAAGAGATCATCGGAGTAAAAACTGCGTGGTGGAGACCGGAGCCACACGCACGTGTGCGGTGTGGCTCTTTTTGCCCCCCGGCAGCGGCTAAAACACGCCGGTTTACCGCGGAACGGAATCCCGCAAAAAAGGCCGCGCACCCTCCTCGCTTGGGAAGAAGGAAGAGCAGAGCATCTGAAAACTGTCCACCGACCCGCGCGCACAGCACAGGCCGCCCGAGGCTCTCCATAAAAGCTCCCTTGAGCCGCGCGTTGGTCCCGACCGAATCCGAACTCCCCCAGAGTCTCCCTCCCTTCCCAGACCCGTCGCTACCCGCAGCGGCGCGCCACACACACACACACACACACCGTTTCCGACGTCTTCTTGACAATCCCAAGCAACGACCCTGCGTTGATTAAACTGACCAGAGGGAACCCCGTGCTAGGCCCGCGAGCCTCTTTACTGCCGCGTGCCGCCGCCGGTGGGTGGGGCGCAATGGCGAGGTACGGCCCCGCGAGGATGCGGGCGTGCGGGCCGTGGGGCGAGGGCGGCAGCGGCGGCGGCGGCGGCGACGTGGGCGACGCGCTCGAGAAGGAGATGTCGCGGGACGGCAGCCACTACAGTCTCTCCAGCGGCATCCTGCCGTCGCTCGGCGCGCGGAGCAACCGCCGCGTCAAGCTCCGCCGCTTCATTATCTCCCCCTACGATCGCCGATACAGGTCCGCCCGCCCGCCGCTTAGCTCCCTGCTTCGTGTCAGAACCTTTTTGTCCTTTACTCCCCTGCGGCCCTGCCCGTTTTCTCTACCTCTCCGCGGCCGCGGCTTGTTCTTTTGCGCATTGGTTATTTCCGGTTCCTTCATGGTTTGCTATGGCTGCGTTAATTTAAGAGATTGGTTGATGGTCATGGTCCGCGCAGAGCTGCCGTGAGCGGCGAGACCGTGAGGGGGAGGCTTTTGCGATTTTTGCTTCGTTCTGTTCCTTTTTTTTACTGGATTTGTTATTAACTTTTAAGCTCATATCATCCTGTTACAGAGTAGAAAGGCGGGTTTGAATTCAGTTCAATTATTTGCTCTTAGTGTTTAGCTATTTTTCTTTGTTCAGAACTTCAGAGCCCGTTCACTGTTCTAATTTTGACGAACGGAGAATCTTAGCTTGTTTTTCTTTATGATTTCCAGGGTGTTGACTTAAGCTGAATAATTGATTTGTTTGTGCGTTTGTTTATATAGCACTCGTCCCCTCTACTTTTTTTGTTTATTTTGAGCTGCTACGGTCTCCTACGACTGCTTTAGTCTTTCCTTTTACTGATGAGAGACAAGGAAATCGTGATTTTGATGCTGACATTTTTGCATTTCTTGTACTCTTGTTTTGCTTTTTTTCTTCTTCTTCTTCTTTTGCATTGCTTCTTTCTCCAATGGTCTCGTTCACGGAATTCACATGGAAAGTTTTCCATTTATCTATTTATACGAATTATTTGAGGGGGTAACGGATTACTCGTTAGTACTCGCGTCGGTCCAAGAATAATACGTATCAATTTGGTTCGCTGTCAAACTTTCTACAGTATTACCAAACTTATAGAAAAACATGTTATCATCAACAATACCAAATCAGTACATATAAAAACATATTTCATATGGATCTAGTGATCTTAATTTGGCACCGTAAATCTTGAACTTTTTTTGCTATCTAGTGATCAAACTTTAGAAACTTTTGATTGCCAATAGAACTTATGCGTCTTATATTTTGGAATATATGGAATATTGTTCCACATATTTAATTACTGCGGGTATTTTTACTGTTTTTTTTTCAGATTAACTTTCATTTTGCATCATTTACCTCCCTTTGGTATTTTAAATTACAAGTGTTAAGTGTAGTAGTTTAGTGAGGGTTAGTTGTTCTTTCTTTTACTTGTTTGCTGATGTTTACTCTCATAAAAGATTCAATCGGTGGCATGATGTGTCACACTTATTTTTTTTTTCCATCACTTATGCACTTGGCACAAATCATTGAGATGCAGGTTTAAGATTCTCAGAACATTCTATCATATGAATGTGATATTCTGCGTGTATGTAGAATCCCAATTCAATCACAAGAAGTTCTGTATGATATCTGGCTTCTCATGAATCATCAATACTATTATTTTCTTCTAAGGTAGCTTTTTAATGAGAATTTTTACACAGTAGTGTTAACTTAAGTCATTGTGGTACTTCTACACTTCTAGGAAATGAATAAAACCGGTACTTAGCACCGGCTCCCTGGAGAACAATGAATAGTATTTCCCACACACCCATCAAAATGTGTAATTTAGAAACAAATTACTTAAAGTGACACATAATTCTGAATCAAATCATGCAAAATATTCAAGCCATCATGATTCTTAACTCTCACGGAGAAAGTAACATTTTTGGGCCTGCGGCCAAAAACAATTTTTCAGTTTATTTTTTTACTCACTGAATTTATTTTTGCACACAGGGTGTAAGACTACTCTTTTTTATATAAAAAAAAATACAAGCACATAGAGGAAAACTTTTATGTGCAATTTTGTTAAAAGAAGTCTGCGTTCGAAAAAACAGTTTTTCTTTTAAGCTAGGAGCACATGAGCCAGGGTGCACCTTTGAGTTTCTACTAGCGCCCCTGACTTTTTCATTAAGAGGAAGGTGGGTTTCAGATCCAGATGCTTCGTGACTCAACCATGTGTGCCAACTGTTGAGCTACCCAGTAAATCCTTTCTAGACTTCTGTAGCGAGCAGATAAGAACAGAAAAGACTTGCAATAATGCTACATAAATACGAACTTTACATGACAAATGAATTGATTTGTTCTTTTAAGCAGGGGCATTTTTTCTATTCTTCTTACAATAGCTAAATCAGAGGATGAATCAATTCTGACATCTAGTTGTTAATACGTGCAGATTGTGGGAGACTTTCCTTATAGTTCTTGTAGTCTACTCTGCGTGGGTCTCCCCATTCGAATTTGGCTTCATTCGGATTCCTACAGGGGGCCTAGCTGCGACCGACAATGTCGTGAATGCATTCTTCGCAGTTGACATCATCCTGACCTTCTTTGTAGCTTACTTGAACAGACTGACCTATTTGCTTGAAGATGATCCAAAGAGGATTGCTTGGCGTTACACTACCAGTTGGTTTGTTCTTGACGTTGCCTCCACCATCCCATCAGAAATTGCTCGTAAGATGCTACCTTCAAAGCTCAGGACATATGGATTCTTTAACATGCTTCGTCTATGGCGTCTGCGGAGAGTCAGCTCTCTATTTGCTAGGTATGTTCATGATAATGCATGGATATACAACATTATATGTTCTGTATCATCTCTGAGGTCCTAATCTTCAGTCTAAATTTGATAGAATACTGTTAAGACCTGTTAATTAGGACAGTGCCATTCTGCCAAGTTTATGTCTTGTTAGTCAGAATAACTACTGTCACAAACTTAACCTCTGTTTCTTCGCTTACTAGATTGGAGAAGGATAGACACTTCAATTACTTCTGGGTTCGATGTGCAAAGCTCATTTGTGTAAGTGATCTGAACATTAGAATATTCTCCTGTGAATTTAATATTCCTGATGAGTGATGTCCTATTTACTTACTTATCTTGTAGGTCACACTTTTTGCTGTGCACTGTGCAGCATGCTTCTACTATCTTATTGCTGATAGGTATCCCCACCCAAGGGACACGTGGATTGGCAATACCATGCCAGATTTTCATTACCAGGGTTTGTGGATTCGCTATGTAACATCAATATATTGGTCAATCACCACACTTACCACTGTGGGATATGGGGATTATCATGCGGAAAACATAAGGGAGATGATTTTCAACATTTTCTACATGTTCTTTAACCTTGGATTGACTGCTTATTTGATCGGAAACATGACCAATTTGGTTGTCCACGGCACCAGCCGTACTCGGAAATATGTGAGTTTTGTTTGACTGACCTTTGGTTGATATATACAGACAGTCGTTTAATACCTGATTCTAATAGCTTGTTTCTGTTTTCTTTTGGACTAAAGAGAGATACAATTCAAGCAGCAACCAGTTTTGCCCTAAGGAATCAGTTACCAACACGGCTGCAAGATCAGATGATATCACATCTTAGCTTAAAGTTCAGGACAGACTCAGAAGGTCTTCAACAACAAGAGACTCTTGATGCACTGCCTAAGGCTATCAGATCTAGCATTGCTCAATATCTGTTTCTTACTCTGGTTCAAAAAGTTTACTTATTTGATGGAGTCTCTAATGATCTGATTTTTCAACTGGTGAGAATGTGTCTTATCTTTTAGTGGCTTATCTTTTAGTTAGTTACTGCCTGAATATATGCTTATCTTGTCGTTCTGAATGATTCATGGAAGGTTTCGGAGATGAAGGCTGAATATTTTCCACCAAGGGAGGATGTGATTTTGCAGAATGAAGCACCCACTGACTTCTACATTTTAGTTTCTGGTAGTGTGGTAAGAATACTGTTTTATCTTAATTCCATATTATTTCCTAGTTCTTATAGTTATGCATGAGAAGAGTACAGATGGAAAAACCAAGTCATTCTGATAGTAATTTTAACAGCAAAAGCATGTGTACATGTCACTGTGATAGTTGATAAATGTGCCACTTTTTTCAGGAGTTTGTTGAGTTGCAAAATGGTGTGGAACAGGTAAGTCTTTGTAATTTTTTACGCTTAACCTGTTGTGAATTTGTGCATCAATGGTCCTTAATTTATGCATCTCCAGGTGGTGGGAGTGGCTAAGTCAGGAGATGTTGTTGGAGAAATTGGCGTTCTTTGCTATAGGCCTCAACTATTCACAGTCCGAACGAGATCCTTATGTCAGCTTCTACGCATGAATCGTACCACCTTTCTCAGCATTGTTCAATCCAATGTTGGAGATGGAACTATCATAATGAACAACCTTATTCAGGTTTATTATCCATATTACTCTTCACAATTATCATCTCGGTTATGGAAATTGCATATAATATAGAGTCCATCAGTTTTTTTTTCTTGTTGAGGTCTTGAGCTACAATTGGAACTTTTTAGTGTTAGAAATATATCATATCTCCTCTTCCTATCAGATCGGTCTTTTAGGATAGATGGTTGGTTGCTATATCTGAAATGACTGAAACCAGCATAGTTGCTTGACAGTTTCTGAAATGGAAACTTCAATCCTCACATTAACCACTAGATCCTTAAATTCATTGATTCATTCATTTGATCTACTCTTTGATTAGTTTCCATTGATGCTACCAACTACACTGAACATTTTTCACAAAATGCTGCTTGATTAGGAACAACTGTAATACCACAACAGATTGTTTCATGTCTATTAAGATTTTATTATTGGTGCAGTTACTAAAAGATCAGAAAGACAACAGTGTAATGGTTGGTGTTCTGAAGGAGATTGAGAACATGCTAGCTCGGGGTCGTCTGGATTTGCCAATTACACTCTGCTTTGCAGTAACAAGAGGAGATGACCTTTTGTTGCAGCAACTACTTAAGCGTGGTTTAGATCCAAACGAGACAGATAACGATGGGCGTACAGCACTGGTAAGTATGCTTACGAATGCACAACTGTGTTCTTTATTCTATAGATTTTTGTTAAGGAAGAAAGTCACTGTTCATTTTCATGATTAACAGCATATAGCTGCTTCCAAAGGAAATGAGCAGTGCATCAGGCTTCTATTAGATTATGGAGCTGATCCAAATGCCAGGGGTATGCCTACAACTAGAACTACGATAATTACTTCTTGTGCATATAGATCATCATCATGGTGAAGCAAATTTATCGTCCATAAAATCATCATCATAATGAAGCAAATCTACCGTCTGCAGAATTTTTATTGCCATCTACGTACCACTTAGGAAAATGTTATTGACAAGAGTGCTTGCTTAATTGTGGATACTAGTTATTAAGCTTTTGTAGGTTTGATCATAGCTCCATCTGAAACGCATTTCATTCTTCCAATATCTAGATCCGGAAGGAAAGGTTCCGCTATGGGAGGCTGTGTATGCAAAGCATGATGCAGTTGTGCAGCTGTTACTCGAGGGTGGTGCAGATCTATCATTGGGCGATACAGGATTATATGCTTGCATCGCAGTTGAAGAAAACAACACAGAGCTGCTCGAGGAAATACTCCGTCATGACGGAGATGTAAACAGACCGGCCAAAGATGGAAACACTCCGCTGCACCGTGCTGTCTGTGATGGAAATGTTCAGATGGTTGAGTTGTTGCTGGAACACGGAGCTGACATCGACAAGCAGGACAGCAACGGTTGGACACCAAGAGCTCTAGCTGACCAACAAGGCCATGAAGAGATACAGCTCCTATTTAAACAACGGAAAGCGCCAAGAAAGTACACCTCAAATGGCAGGGTGACTCCTATGCTGATAGGCAGGTTCAGCAGTGATCCCTCAATGCCAAATGTGATCCGTGAAGATTCAGAGCTACCTCGCAAAGTTCTTACACAGAAGCTCCTCAAGAGGAAAGTTAGCTTTCAGAACTCCCTTTTCGGTGTCATCTCTTCGACTCATCCACACCGAGACACTGACCATATACTCTCAAGAGGTCTTGCAGCAACAGGTAGTCCCAATTATCACCAAGCCCGTCAGAACTCACTCATCAGGGTGACGATCAGCTGTCCCGAGAAGGGGAACGCTGCTGGGAAGCTTGTGATCCTACCGCAGTCGATGAAGGGTCTTCTTGAGCTAGGTGCGAAGAAGTTTGACTTCACCCCTGCTAAGGTCCTGACAACCGAGGGTGCTGAGATTGACGAGGTTGAGCTCATCAGAGATGGTGATCATATTGTTCTTGCCAGCGATGACTGGGTGCCAGATGTTGCACAAATAAGATGTAAAAATACGTGAGAGAAGTTGTGTTTTCTGGTTCACTATAATTTGGGTAAAGGGGGGAAGGTTGCCCATGTGACGAAAGCAAATGATGAAAGAAAAACTGGAAACCACCAATGGCTACTCAACTAGATGGTGAATTTTGGTCATGTACGGCAGGTAAATGTATAGCATCAAATTGATATGCTATATATTGTTTAGAAAATTGTAGTTAGAAATTTTGTAGGTTCTTTTTCTTTTGTTGTAAAGGCTGTCCGGAGAAAGGATAGGGCTATCTAACTTTGTTGTTGTTATTATAGCCCTCACGATTGTTCAATTCTACTTATGAAATCTACGGGGTACTCTCTCTGATCCTAAATTGTTGACTCAAATTTGCTCGAATATGAATGTATCTATTATTAAAAAGCGTCTAGCTACATGTAATATTTCGACAATAATTTAGGATCGGAGGGAGTACATTCCAAATGGAACTAACGGTGCTAACAGCCTGAATATGCATGATACTTAAGGAATGATGCCAGCACCTTATAAATTCAGTGTCCGCTCGTTTTTTTTTCCTTTTCGAAAAGGGGGTGTGGCCCCATCAATCGACGGACACAACTATTTCCTCATTGTTACATCACATTTTCTATTTGATCTTGACGCAAAGTAGATTACACGGATATTCATATTTTCGGCAACAAATTCGGAATACGCAATCGTACCCCAAGCAGCTAGCTGTATAAGAATTGAGCCGTACTAAGTTGATGCGTGGTAAGCTCGGGGTATTTTCTGTCAGGCTGATTCCTGGCCTCCTGGGACAACTTTTTTACACGCCTAGTCGCCTTCCAGCACTTGAACTCAGGCTAGCCCAAAAATGTTGGCATGGGAAGGTGGTATCCAGTGGCAGACCGGCAGTTGGCACAGGACAGAACCACACAAGCAACCGAGCCAGTCAAACCACCCTGAAGCTGTTCTTCAAATAAAGACATCCAAAGAGAATGAATCTTGCAGCGCATAACTACATTCTATATGCATGACGGGCGCCCGTTGCAAGCATTATAGGGTGTGTTTGGATGATGATAAAAGTTTATCCTACCAAATTTTAGCCATAACCAATATTTTGATGTTTGTTTGGATTCTTGCCAATGTTGGCATGGGCTACCAAAACCTACACCAAAACCAAACATACCCTATACTAGTGTCCAGTGGACTGAGAGCACGGCCCTGACCCACAAAGTGTCCGGTAGAAATCACCAACTCTACAGTAACTTTTCGAGAGAGAAAAACCTAACTCTACAGGAGCGTAGAAGTTTCAAAATTTCTTCCAAAAAGATATGACATGTTACATGTAAAGATCTAATTTAATCTCATTTGGGAGGTGTGTAAAGCAGAAACAGAGAAATCAATAGTGGCAAACACTAAAGATCACTATGGGCCCTGAATTTACGCGTTTACTGATGACTAAATGCGACTGAGTTTGAACCTGAAATTGTACAGGTTAAAACATCACATCTCTACGTGTCACCTGTGACCTCAAGAAAACTGCATAAGCTACTCCCACCTAGTTTTAGTTCAAATTTGAACTAAAAATAGCTGTTGGATTTCTTCTAAAATCTGCTTCGCTGAAATTAGTTCTAGTGGATGATAATGTGGCAGCTGGAGCCTCGAGTAGACTATAGACGTCAACTAGAACACAGCAAGCATGTGCTGTACAGATTCAACTTGCTTAATTGAAATAATTTGGGAACACCATTACATGTGACAAAAATAATTAGGGGAGCTCTAGGACCCTTGAGATTTTGGGTCAGGCTCCACTACTTTGCAACTACCATTGGCTCACACACTCACACCAACTACAGGTAATCTACTTAGTGTAGAGAGCAGCAGAAGAACGCAAAACTCAAAAAGAAAGATGGGCAGATTGCTACAGTCTTTGCAATGAATCATCTGATGATACCAATCTTGAGATGAATGGAGAAAGAGCTGAGAGCAACGCCTTGGCACACTCCTCATGTGGCAAATGTCCGCATTCGGATATAGTTACTAGCCTCTGCACAAGGACAAGAAGAAAAACAGAGATTATTAATATGATCAATCAGGTAATAGACCTGCATTTATGTAAAAACCTGTGGAAGAAATAGAAGCGGTAGACAACTTACAGAATTTACAAGTTTTGAAGCCATAATTTGCGCTGACTTCAGAGAAACAAGGACATCCTCAGAACCTGCTACCACCAGAACAGGGAGGTCTTCCACTGATTTCAGTAATTCTCCTGCTCTTTTTGGTGGTAGGACGGTAGAAAATGAAAGACGGCCGACTTCATGAAGTGCTTCATCCCAGCCCTCGACAAATAGTGGCGCCTGAACGTAGAAGTTCATTTGAAATAAATTCATAGTTATGTAATCGGATGTTCTACGACAGAAACGGGAAGGCTATATGCCTATGAAATAACTTCGTACTAAATCCAAGACACTTATTATGGATCGGAGGGAGTAGCAAGAAAGAAGAGTTCACTTTTTTGTTGCATCAAGACAACATGGTGGGGTGATAAATCATTATTTGCACTAGACTGGAGCTTTGTAAGAATACTTAAATAACTAAATGACCAAACTCGTTGCCAAAACTAGCATGAACACCAAAGTTTTGATGGAAGATTAAAAGGAAAATGTAAGCCACTGGAAGCTACCTTGTAGAGGTTCAGAATATCTGTTGTCAACTTAGTGGCATCAAACCATGCCCGTCGATTGATGACCTGAGTGATTTCAGTACGTAGAAGTGGGCGGACCATATGCTTTTTCCTCAGAGGGGTATGCAGCAGTATACGAGCAAATGCAGGAATGACTTCTCTTGATAAGCTTACACCTATAAGGACAACTCCCTTCACTTCAACCTGGGAGCAAATAAGGGATCATTTAACTTGATATGATTATTACAAGTAGGATAATTTCATCCTATAAATATGATAGTCAGCAAAGTTTACAACACAAAAGTACAAAATAAAAGGTCACAATGCCACTACCTTTCTTGAATCTCCAGCCACACGCAACTTTTCTGCAGTTCTCAGGGCAAGCAAGCCACCATCATCATGACCAACTAAAACCACAGAGCGCAAGCCCATGTCAGAGCAAAATGAAATGAGAAGATCAACCTGCAGAAAGGCATACAAATTGGTACTTTAAAACAAGATTAACTGTTCAACATATGGCAGGAAAATGTTTGGTCGCTGCAACTGAATTTATTAATTCTAACATTATAGAACTATTTCTTCTGCAGGATGGAAACTAAAGAAGACATTTAGAGAATAGCACTCGCAATATGAAATTACTTAGCAGAAAGAATATGATATAGGGAAAATGTTTGGTCGCTGCAACTGAATTTATTAATTCTAATACTTCCTCCGTCCCATATTAAGTGACGAAATATTACATGTATCTAGACGCTTTTTGGGTACAGATACATTCATATTTGGGCAAATTTGAGTCACTTAATATGGGACGGAGGGAGTATAAGAGAACTAAATACTCCCTCCGATCCATATTAATTGTCTCAAATTTGTCCAAGTATGGATGTATCTATGCCTAAAAAGCGTCTAGATACATGTAATGTTTTGACAACTAATATGGATCGGAGGGAGTAATATATTTTTCTGCAGGATGGCTAAAGAAAACATTTAGAGAATAGCACTTAAAACATGGAATTAGTTAGCAGAAAGAATATGATATAGGAAGACAAACATTCGAAATAGCTAGCCATAACTTCCAGTGGATGAAAGGTATTTAAAAAATCTTTCACTCATTGAAAATAAATAAATAAATATAGTTGCTAGCAAATAGAACTTTGGAGCTAATACTAGTGGTGCTCACTAGACTTGATTAGGAGCTCTCCAAAAAGAAGAATAGTTCTTGTGACATAATCCACGAGAAGATGGTAAAAAGAATCACCTGTGACTCCAGCTCGTATGGATTTGGCAGATTCTTATCTTCCCAGTCCTTTCTGCGAGGTCGAGATGTTAAACCCCATCCAGGGCGATCAAAAGCCAGGACCATGCAACCCACTTGTCGAGCAAGCAAATTAGAAACATGTCTCCACGAGAATACTCCCCCTCCAAACCCATGCACCAAAACAACAGCAAATTTCCCTCGCTCTCCAGCCTCAAGATCAAAACCCACAGGTTTCAAACACGACGCTAAGCTCCCATCATCAAGACTCAGAAGGGGAATATCATCTGACAAAGTTGGAGAGGTCACTGGTTCTGCCAACAGTGGTGCATATAGAGATGTTTGGTGATACTGGTGACTAAAGCTCCTATTCAAAAGACGCCGGGTACTAGAGGAAGCTGATGGTGGGCTCTCATGCCTCTGTCTTCTAGGAGAAATGCTTGACGAAAATACGTCATGTTTGATTTCTGGAAATGACTCAGGAGGTGGAGATACACAACTTGATGGATCAGACATTTTGTAATGTACAGTGATCCCCTGGCAAGCAATGAACATGCTTTCACTATCAGCGAGAAAACTGATTGGGATATTCCGATCATCGTGGACAACAGTTTTTCTCTTTGTTTCGCTTTCGCTCCTTGAATAAAGTTTTCCGCTGTGTGGAGTGGGCGATCGAGGGACCTTGTAGCATCCAGGAAACGCATTCTTGTATGCCAGAATCTGAAAACGAGCAGAACATACCATAAACACCAAGAGAATTAAGTATTATATAAGCTTGATTTGAACAATCCACCATACACGCTGAGATTCAAGAGAACCACCCATACCGATTCAGGGTCAATGCGATGGATAAGCAGCTTCCGTCGAGCCCTGCAGCTTGTTCTGTAAGCAACAACAACATGACCCAGAGCAAAGACCAAGGAAGACAGAAAAAGCACAGGCATTCCCCATAGCTTCTTCATATTTAGCTTGTGATCCGCCAATGACGGCGAGAGCTCAGGCCCAATGTCCTGTGCCGGACTGTAAACGCAGGCCTTCAACAGCAAGATGAGCAGCGAAGCCGAGGAACAGAAAGTAGTCGTTCCAAGGTAGGGACCATGAGAGAGACCTGAAGTATCACACACAAGGTATACACCTGCACAAGCACATTGTGAATATCAGATCAGTGGAATTTCGATAATTATTCTCTAACACTGGTGTCGGTGTAGACTTATACTCCTAACTGCTCTGGAATTCGTCCAAACAAAATATGACAATCACAAACATAGCTTTCGGATTACCAAATCGTCATATATAAATGCAACAAAAAAAAGGAAAATCTTAAGCAAAGCGCCCAAGTCCGAAAATAAAGCTCTAAAGATAAGAAACTTTCACTATCCAGGGCAAATAAAACTCAGGGGAAAGGGAAGTAAGGAAACGCGACCCACACAGACAGATTCCCCGATATCCTTGGCACTTGCCCGCACTAAAACAACATCGAGGAGGCAATGTCAGCTTACAGGTGATGACGAGGGACCGAACCACGGAGACGAGCGGTATGTCGACGAGCGAGCTCCGGAAGCCGTACCGCTCGAAGTGGTCCCGAAGGCCGCGGCAGCTGAGGCACCCGAGGCGCACCTCGAGCCAGAGCGCCACGGCGACGTCGCCGGCGGCCACCACCACGGGCGCCGACGCGACGAGCAGCGACGCCACCATCACGACCATGAACCACGCTGTCCTCACCCCGCGCCTAGCCGTCTCCAGCCACCCCTTCCCGCCCGCACCCATCTTCCTGCGGCCGTCTCCGGCGCACAGGGCCACCGCGGCTCCCCAGCTCCGGCGATCGCCGGCGTTCCTATTCTACGAAGCAGCGCGCATGCGACAGGCGGAGGACCGCGCCTGCTGCGTGGGTTTAGGACTTTAGGGTTCGGGTGGAGAGGAGAGAGAGAAGAGAGAGGGGGTGCGAGGAAGCCGGGAGGCGGCCGGTGAAGGGGAAGAAGGAAGAAGAGAGGAGAAACGGCAGAGAGGGGAGCGGAGGGGTATTTATGGCACAGTGGTTGTGAGTTGTGATGGTTGGGCTTGGTGACCCATTTGTTAATGCTGTGATCTGAACGGCAGGAGAGGAGGAGCCAGTTGCTTTCGTTTGTCTGTATGCTATTTGCTGTGTAAATAGAGCAGGTTTCACCTGTGTTGTTTCTTCGGCTTTTTTTTAGGCCTCTCTCCTAAAATACAGCTGTAGCAGGAGTATGTTTCTTCGGCAGGTGTGGGCTCAGGATTTTGACAATTGTTCTGAAAATTCACGGGTGAAAATTGTTCCAACAATTCATCGGTGAATTTTTTTCTCGCTAATCAAGTGATCCCTAAGATGTTGTCCTCCGTCCATTCCACGACGGAAATGCCAAAGAGCGGAGCCAGCCCGACTAGCCGGCCAACGCCCAAAAATAGAGATGCCGAGGAGACAGAGGAGAAGTCACTAGGTTGTTGGATTTAAGACATGTTTGTTTTGGGAAAGAAAAAAATAGAACATGGTACAAACGCAGACGCTCACACATGTTCATACACTCACCCCTATGAACGCACACACGCACACCCTACCCCTATGAGCACCTCCGAAAGACTAACCGGCAGATCTTGAGAGATTGACGAAGTCACGGCAATCGCCTCGCTGTGACGTAAATGTGACACCCATGTCAAGTTTAGAATTTAAACATGAGTGGACTGGTTCCACCACAAGGAACCAGGCCGCTTGAACTAGGCTCAGTTCACTTGTTTTGGGATTTAAAAGGAGGCACGTGGTGCAACCATCGATCGAGGTTGTACGGGATTATGAGTATCCAGTAGATAGTTCGATTTTCAACGATCTGAAATCCTACTTGGACCATTGGGCCAATTTGAGGGAAGGAGGAGATAGATGGCTAGTGCATTTTAGGCCTCAATACTTGAATACTTTGAGTTTTAGCCCAAAATACTTTCTACATGCATACATATAGAGTACATAGTACATGTATTCAATTTTTTTTGCAAAAAATCATTGAGCTGGGCTTGCCCATGTTTTTCGGGCTCCTTCGGTTCAAAAGAAAGCAAAACATAGGAAAAAGACAAAACTTAGGATTGTCGTGGGATGGCACATGCCATCCTAAGAAATTGTACAACTTCATCCCTATGGAAAAAAAGAGGTTGGACATAATGTTCATTTTCTTCCAAAAACAAAGGAATTTAATGAGATTCCTAAGGAATCAATTTAGTTGTTTCGTAAAAAACGAATGCATCTACAGTGCACTTTCCTTGGGGATCCTAGATCCTATAGATTTCCTATGAAATTCTTGTAAAACGAATGTGGCCTTCATGTAGCAAACATAGATCTAAATCGATAGGTGAAATTTATGTTGGATTTTGCAATGCAATCGTGTGGGTGATTTATGGGTTAAATCAATGTATGTGTCATTGCTGATCTTTTACGCCAACAGAGATTATGAAAACTCAAGAAACCTTTAAAAATCAAGATAATTGTGTAGTACCTTTGTCGAAGGATGGTCCTTACTAAGGATAATTTTACGGAATGTAGGTGAAGGAAAGCAAAGCCAAAGGTATTTATTTTGCGATTAGGATGAAACCATTCGGAATTTGTTCAGTTCTTGTCTACGTGTATGGATGGTTGATGGTAAAAAGTCGCATACACTTTGATAAAGTTGAAAGATCTATGTTTTTTAAAT
This sequence comes from Brachypodium distachyon, assembly GCF_000005505.3. NCBI lineage: Eukaryota > Viridiplantae > Streptophyta > Magnoliopsida > Poales > Poaceae > Brachypodium > Brachypodium distachyon. The sequence continues at coordinate 45,315,552 of NC_016132.3, read as the reverse complement.
AGGTTCAGTCCTCTCGAGGAGCGCGACTTTTTCTTACACCAGGACAAGCGTCAAGGGGATATATATCCTTGAGTTCAAACTGAACAAGTCTTTGCGAGTTACAAGGTTACGAGGCTATTATCCATTCGGGCGAAGTATTAGTTGACCATATGTCAAGCAGTCCAAACACATGTCAAATAGACGGATGACATGTCCTTGACTACTCAAAAAAAAACATGTACTTGACTAAAGATCATGGCTACGTTTGGTGAAAAAAGAGAAAATGAGGATGCCAATGAAAATTCTGTCTATGCTTCATGGTGTGTCAAGTGGAGGATGGAGTGACTCATGAAGCTTTTGTTGTACTCTATCCGATCCATAACAAGTGTCTCAGATTTAGTATAACTTTGTACTAAGTTAGTACAAAATTTGAGACACTTATTATGTATCGGATGGAGTATGTTATTAATGTTGTTGCTATTGTTGAATTATTTTTTTCTATGGCTTTGATTTTTATAAGTTTCAAATTTGATAGTATGATGTTTTTCTGCGAAGAATAAGATGGTTATACATCAATGCACACGGTTATGACCTTTTAAAAAGAAACGTCGACTTGAAATTAACGCTCGGCCGCAGGACAAACAACGAGTCCGTATTAATAAAATGGTGGATTGAGTGTGTTTTTTTTCACAAAAGGAAACTCGTGGATTCTCCCTCTCCTGTCCCACCTGCAGTCGCGGTGCCGGCAAAAAGGGCGTGTGGTCCTATGAGCCATCCGGAATGCCAATGCTACCCCGGCACAGCCGCAGCACGGCGGCACCCACCGGCCCAAACGGTCGGCTCGCGAGTCGCGACCGCGACGTGTACGCCATCGCGGCCATGCCAGACCTCCACGCACAGGACGCTGCATTTGCCCGGAGATACGGCACGGGTCCCGCCTCCAGCGTAGCATCGGCCCCGTCGCAAGCACATGCGCCCCCACGGCCAGCGCGGAGTGATTCACGCCTGGGCCCGGCCGTCTCTCGCTCCCGTGGCGTATTTGGGCCTTTCGGTTTATTGCTTCTTCTTTTTATTTCTCGCTTTCCGTTGGTGACAGCCGAGCTCCCCCGATGCTTTGTAGTCTTGCTGCTTTGAGCAGGCTAGTTTAGTCCTGGGATTTGCGGAGACTGGCCTGGCTTCCATCAGATCAGAACATAATGTAATGTTTGGATTGGATGCATGAGCTAACCACTGTGCCACCACAGCTAGGCATTGCCTTCATGATTAGCAATGATTCTTCGCTGTCATAGTTTACGTCCGAGCTTAATTCTAACTGGGATCGGTTGGGCATGTATTTGATGGAGAGAAAAAAAATGTTTTGATGGGAATTTGGGAATCTTCATATCCTGCCCAAGGTCAATATTCTAAGAGATGATTGCTATCCAACAATAATGATGATCAGAAGAAACACTTTTGGGTTCTTGGGAAAAAAAGAGCACTTCACAGGGGAACCAATATAGGTGTTTCTTCTAAAACTTTTCTGAAATAAACGTCGGTTGGAACTTTTTACGAACTTCATTACCATCTCAAAAGTGCCGGATTTTTTTTCCATGATTAACCACATTATCTATATATGTACAGCGTAACAATCTGGAAGACACAACATCAAGCTGTTTAAACAAGTTCGGCACGACACAAGGGTATCCGGTCTAGTGCTACTTGCTAGGCTACTTATACCTTAGCATGGCACTTCATTACTATCTCACAACTACGAGACGTCTGTGGTGACTTCGTCAATCTCAAGATGATGTGCCGGACCAGTCTCTCGGAGGTGCTCATAGAGATAGGGTGTGCGTGTGTGTTCATAGGGGTGAGTGTGCGTGCGTACTTGTGAGTGTCTGCGTCTGTACTGTGTTTCCTCAAAAAAAAGCGCCATTAGTCTATCAACTTGGCAGGCATGTGCAGATTGGTCATCATACATGAAAGCTGCTAAAAACATGTGTTATAACTTGGCACGTGTGAGCATCCGCGGTAAAAAATACGTAAAACACCGTTTGGATGATGATATGGCGTGCCGATGCGGACTAAATGACTTTAGTGTGCCATGCCATCGCTCGAACATAACAATTTGTATTTTTGACCGCAGATGCTCATACGTATGACACTTGTTTTTAGCTGTTATTATGTACGATGATCAATCTGCACATGCTCATAAAGTTGATAGATTTTTCTCTAGCATAAACAATAGCAAGTTTTTTTTCCGAGAGGTAGCAAGGAATTCATAGGTGCACCTAGTCTCGAAAGGATGAAAATAACTAGACATATAGGAGTAAGTGACTATTTTGTATGTTTAGAATTTTTTGGATGCAAATTAATTTGGACTACTCTTGAAACACAAGAGTTACTTACAGTGGAGCCACAATCTTAGACACGTGTAAGTTTTGGATCAAATAAGTGCTCCATCGCTGAGAGTGTGGTCTTTTAGCATTAATTACGAAATTCACATCCATTTTCTTAATTTTCAACCGACAAACGAGTGTTATATATGGTTGGGATATATATTCCTTGTCCTCATAGCACTTCATGTGTGCACAAATATTGTTGTACAATGTTATATTTATCCTTTATTACTTTCGGGGCTTTTCCATGCAAATAATTACAAATTACTGCAAGAAAGTAGAAATTGCGGGTTTTATCTATAAATACTTGACCATGATTTTCTAAACACTGTCAGAAAGTAGAATACTCATGTGCCGTGGATTTCCTTCCTGCAATTTGAAAACCATGATTTTCAAAAACTTCAATTTTCACTTCTGGGAGTTTTGAAGAGAAGAAATATAAGAGCAGGTACGCCTATTTTTACCTCCTGCCGTGTCCTTTATTATTGCTCTGAACCGATGGAGGCTGAGCTGTGTGCGTGTATGGAAGGTCCGGCGATGGCGCTAGAGTGGTCTCAACTTCCTGTCGTTGTCGAGTCTGACTGCCTTGCTGTTGTCACAGCTGGTTCTAGTAGTGTCGCTGATAGATCTTGCTTTGCCAGTATTGTCGCCGAGATTAGGCTGCTGGTTGCTTGTGGTAGGCATGTGTCTTTCGTGAAAGTGGATAGATCACAAAATCGTGTTAGTCATACTCTTGCGAATCAGTCTCGCACTGTTAGTTCTCCGAGATTGTAATGGTCTAGTTTCTTAATATAATCCCTTTCCACTCAGAAAAAAAGAAAAGAAGAGCAGGTGAAGGGTATATCCGGGTGTTCGAACATACAAGACGGTGAATCAAGCTATGAGCCGGCGGGCGGGCGGGCGGGCGGGTCGAATCACGGTCGGATCAGAACCCAAAGTGCGGCTCTTCTTTCCATGCGCCACCACTTGTTCTACGCTGCCAACGCCACTTCCATGTGGGCCGCATACCTCCGGACCTACCCGTCAATGAAAGGAAGGTGCCCACCCTCGCAGTGGAAAGCGGCCGAAAGGTGCTCCTCGGGACGAGCTAAGGGTAACGGTAACGGCCAAAAGAGCCGAGGGTGGCAGCGCATCAAGTTTCAACTTTCAAGGGCACAGAGCCGTCTGTCCCTGATGCGTGGACCCGATCGATTGCAGATTCCCTCCGGACAAGTCAAATCGCCCGCTGAGAAATTAACGACGTTCTTCAATCCTTCTTCGTAGTACCGCAAGCCGTTGCACATGGGCGAACTTTAAAGGTCATGTCAAGTTAAAAGGACACGGGTGAAAGAGACTCAAGTAAAAAACCTTGCAGGTCAGGTTAACTTGGCCTGACGCGTGGGGACCACGCGAGACGGGCCCAGTTGTCATTGATACTTTGTGAAACAACGCTGCTGTAGCGAGCGGGTTGCCGAGAGAGAAAGGTCACGACTCACGAGCTCACGGGGTGGCCACAGCGCGTGGAAGGGAGGGTGGAGAAAAAGCTGCCGCGGAAGAGGAGGTGCTCTGCCCTGACATAATGACAGTACCAGGCTCAGTCTCATAGGGATCCCCATCAGGGCTGAGGCTGGAATTTTTCGCCAATGCTTTGTCTCCATCGAGCCCTTTCTCTCGCCTAGAATGTCTACTTGTAAATTGATTGAGTTCCCGGAGGTTGTTCTCTGAAAACGCTTCTTGGTCGACGATCTGGAATAGGGGGAGAGCTGGAGATGTCTCTCTAATTGACTTAGGTGCTTCTTTTCCACGCACAAGATAGACATAGATATCTTCATTTCATTCTGGTAGTTGAGTTTCTCCACCAATGCACAGCTCCCGTGTTGGGAATTTTTTCACCAAATACTCTAGGAGAAATTACCCCCTAACGCCCTGTAATACCCTACAACCAAACGAGGCCTCAAAGGTTAAACCGAGAAACAAAAATAAATTCACCTGCCACTATTTACTGCTCCCTCTTTCTTCTCGCAGTTTGTTTGTATCCATCCAACTTGGTTGCATGAACATGTGCATGCAACAAGCTCGTAGTATCTCAGACACAGCGCGCGGCGGAACATTGTTAACACAACGCGGCAACAGGACCGTTGAATGCCGGTGCACATGCATGCACGGCCGGCCATTGCACGCATGAGATCCAGATTATTCCCCCTCATGTCCGGCTAGCTCCAAGACAATTCAAATTCAAAACAAGGGGGGAGAATCCAATGACGAGAGAAGATCGCCATGATTACCGAGGTTTATGCATGCCAGGTACGGTCTAATAAGACTCTAAGTTATCATAAAGCCCACAGGGTCAATGGCATGGCACCACGTTCTACCAATCTACACGTCGATCGGACACATAAACGTTGTACATCTGCTCGTGCTATATACCACGCACGCACATGTGCCGAAACCGGGCCAGCAGCACAATAATGGTCGCCACGTACGTACTACGATCAAATAATTCCGATTTGGGGGCCAGTTTTGGCTGTCCTGCCCGTCCCAGACCGTCCGATCAATCCGTGACAGCGCATCCGGGATGTGCAGCAGTGCAGACAGATCGCCTATGCCCTGTACGTAGTACTTCTACAGTTAACCAGCACGAATTGAAACGCCACGCGCGCTTAATTGCTTGATTGTCTGGCCTAATCTGGTCGGCTGCGCTTTTACCGGTGGATCTACCGATGACCGATCTACAGGAGAATAGGTGAATTGTGTCAGAGAGTGTTCTGCACTACGTGCCCATTTATTGCTCGGTCGATAGTGTTAAGCAAAGCTCTTTCTGTTCTTACGAACGCAAAGGTTGATGCAGCAGACGATTTACAGGAAGTGGAATGATTTGACTATTTAAGCCCAGTCGGAGACAACAAACTGCGGCTGCTACGAGCTGAACGAACACACAAATTAAACTTGCATCTCCAGCTCCTTTTCCACAAAGCTTGGTCAAGTTGCACGATATGCTCGCATTCAATTGGATTAAGGGGTTCTTTTTTTTTTGCAGGCCAAGCCAGGTAATTTGTCACCTATAAGCTCAGATTAGGTGCCTGCCAATAAGCACTCTGCCGGGCAGATAGCATGCATCTGCCCTAAAGATGTGCTCTATCCTAATCTACGCTAATTTTGTTGTCATATTGGATAGAGTGAACAGCTAAGGAAAGATTGTGTCCGGATCATCGCCCTGTCACGCCCACTAGACTGGTTGGTGCGGGCCGAGCCCATGCATCCATCATCTACCTGTATGATGTTTCATCTTTCTTTCCAGGGACAGTGAAATTTCTAGCGCCGAATTGTTTAAAGAAAGTGGTCTTTTCGGTTGGTTGATCCTACTGGCTGGCTCTGTCTTTAAAAGTTTTCACCGGGAGATCTGTTGGATCATGGTCTCTGGCGATGGAATTTGTCGCAAAAATGATTCCTCGGTGGGTGCGTGACTGGGAAGAGCTTTTTGGAGCCTTGATCGAGCCCATGGATAATGGCACCTATTAACGGTCTTTACTGATTTTGACGGAACACGCATGCTTTCCAATTTCCATATACCAGTAGTAGAATCGATGGACCGTGCGTCAAACCAAGGTGACCAGATCAGTGTTCTACACAGTACTCCTATACACTCGTTCTCAAATCAAGGTGATCTTAAAAACATCAGTGTCGTACAGACTGTAGACAAGATAGCTTCCTCTTGCTTTGAGCCTTTGAGTCAGCGTTACTAACGATTCGGAGATCAATCAAGTTTGCGCTTTGCGAACAGCAGCGTCCCTTTCGGAGTGACATGCATCAACAGCGACGGCCAAATTAAGAGCACGCCTTGTCAATTTATCACAGTTGATTTCCCATCTGAAAGACCACCTAGGCTAAAACGAGGGGTGCATGCTGATCGGTTATAAGAATGAATCGCTCATCCATCATAATCCACCGTGTTCAGATTCATGGCACCAAAACAACCTACCGTTCTTGTGTAATCGACGAGAAACTGGAGGCTGCTATGAATGAGCCGCATAGGTAATGAAATGATGTTCTGCACTAATGTGGTTCTGTGCAAATATTACACCTACTGCCTTTTCTTTTCTTCTTTTTATCTCCACTGTCGCAGTTAGCTTCTTCAACAAAGGTTACATGCGTGTGCGGCGGGGTGTACCAATCAATCTCTGGATGTCGCCATTACAGACGGATTAAGCACTTTGGCCTGCCCATGAAGGCATGAATCATGTGCGATCGATCATCATACCATTCCGTGGATATCGCATATTAGCTGCATCGACATTAATTGACAATTCTTATGTGCTACACATATCCTTCGGTCGTAAATGTGCAGTGCCAAGGCTCCAAGAGCATGAACATAACCGATTCTCGTGGTAGGTTAGAGGGTGTCTACCCTCCACATGGCCTCAAAATCAAATGCTTTTCGGTTACCACAGCGCAAGAAGCACACACCACAAGCTTTATGCCAGAATTTTGGCCGCATCCGTCCACATGCACCGTGGCCGTGGGAGATTTCCCAGGAAAGAGCCGGGTTTGTTTGTTTAGTTCCCGAGCCATGGTACGCATTATTTTGCCTGTAAATCAGGGGTTGCATGCTTTGAACCGACTAGTTAGATGCTAAATTAAGGGGATCAGTTTGACCAGATTGATGGACGGTTCTCGAGAATAGAGCTTCTTGTGTGTGGTGCAAAATGTCAAAAAACATTCCCATCGTCAAGTTTCTTAGCTTTCTATCGTCGTTTTTTCTTTTTCTTTTCTAGAATATGCTTTCTATCGACATTGATAGATCAACAAATCATCTTTTATGCCTTTTTAACCTCTGCCCTTTTCTGCGCTCAATGAAACAAAAGAACTGCTACGGCAGGCTGTGCACATATTCACGTCCTAACATTTAAACCTGACTGAGATAAAAATAACAATTTAAGCCGGCTGCTAATTTGATCATTTGGCAGGCGCAGCCAAAATGACACTATTTTTGCGGCAGCAACCAGGAAGATGGATACCAGTAGCACCGTCCGTTTTTAATAGTATCAAAATAGAGGATCAACCACTTCTTTTGAAACGTTAGATAATCAGCGAAGCCCCATAACACGCAAAACCCGGGCGTTTCTGCTATGTAGTACTGGTATCTTGGATCCACTCTTGGCACATAGTAGTTGCATACGAACAAAACAGATGGAGCCGTAGGAATCTTCTCCGCTCGGGTGCAACAACTCATTGCCAATGATGGAAGTAAAAGGAGAATATGAATCCAGGAAAAAATTAAAGTTTCCAACAACCTATGCATATTCTGATATCTTCTTGTCCGTGAAAGAGAGCGACCACGAGTGTTTCGGTAAGTTTGTCCGGCAAGAGCTGCGCATTCTTGTCTTGATAATTCGAGCAGGCAGAGGCATCACTCATCACGGCTGGGGCCCTATTGCCTGCTCAGAATTTCCAGGCAGCAGCCCGACGCTGAGCAGGAACAGGTTGAGCATTTAGTTTGTTTGCTCCCTCAAGTTTTCGAAATTTGCACGGTTTTTGTTTCGTCGAATTTTGCACGGTTTGCAGAATGAGTTCGATTTCTGTATGAATGGATGAAAGGGGCAGACCAAAAAAAAAATTGGTCAATCGTATTGGCCTTCGAGAGTAGCGAGTAGCGAATATCGTTGGGCCAAGCCCAGCACAACGGAGAAAATACATATTATTCCTCATGGGCCACTGACCCACACGAAAACGTGTCTATCACGCACTCTGCGTCTACTACCTGCGAGACCAGCCTGAGGATTTCAACGTTCAGCATCGTCATCACGTGTTCTTTTCACGATTCACATCACGAACTGCTAGACCATTTTTTTTTTCGGCAGTGGCCCCCCGCTCAGACTTTTGTCAAAAATGACCTCCTTAAAAACTTATAGCCCGGCGAAAAATACACAAAGCGACACGTGGCCTTTCCGCCAATCGTATTGGCACTATAGCACGTACTATAGCAGTGTTTTGTGTATTTGACTTTGTGTGCTGGGAAGCGCTTCTGCCCCCCTTCCGTCGATCCCAAAGACGAAAAGACCTTTCTGCCAATATCATTGGAGAAAAAGCCACGTGTCGCTTTATGTGTTTTCCGCCAAACTATTTTTGCCATGTCTGTCAAAAATGTCCGCTAGGGGGCCGATTGAGAAAAAAATTCCTGCTAGACTGCGAGGCAACAAGGCACGCATTGAGCCATAGGTCCTACCAGTGAGGCGCAGCAGCTGCAGCAACGACGCCGTTCTTGACCCAGCCCGTGAGCCACAACAGCCGTTTCTTCCCTCCAGACAATCAATCCTGTCCAGAGCCTCCTGCACGATGTGCTCTGATCACTCGTCCAGGTGCAGCAGCTTGGGGTCCTTCAGGCCCCCAAGCATGGCATGCATGATGAGAGTTGAGACTTTCTGAATCTTGTTTCCATTTCAGAGTTTAGAGTACCATCGGACACAAAAGGAGTAGTACTGTACAATCCAGTCAAGTTTCAGCTATAGTCACTGGTTTTAACTTAATGTTCTGTTTAACTACTCTGTTAATTCAAAAGGCGTGCCACCTTTTTCAGGTTCCATGAGGAATGATATCTATGCTTACATTAGCTAATTCTGTTCTAACAAGATTCCCTCAGTTCAAGTTATTTTTGTCTTGTCTATGTCCTGTAGCAGAACAATTCAACATCAGTATGATACAGGCTTAATTAAGATGGAACTGAACTTAAGAGGGAAGGATTGCTCGTAATTACCATGGGCAAATGAAAAAAACACATGTAGCGAGTTGCACTTGGAACACATCAATAACAATTGAAGCACCTACTACACTATATCAGCATACTCAACATTTTCCGAGGATGTGCAAAACATGTTGGCGGTCAAGTTTTTTCTCTTTTCTTTTGGCTGCTTCTCCATGAAAATTCAAATGCTAGAAATATCTGCAGATGCTTCCAACGACGGCACTGCTCGTACTGGAAGAGAAGGTGCTGACCGCTGAAGAGGTCAATATTGGGACAGCAGCAACACTTGATGTACTGAGTGCAATTTAGTCGTTGAAAGCTACTCTCCCTCCGTTTCATAATTCTTATCAAAATATTACATGTATCTGGACACTTTTTAGGAATAGATACATCCATTTTTAGGCAAATTTGAGACAAGAGTTATGAAACAGAGAGAGTAGCATGTTATGACTTCGATCAGTCCACCATGATTATTGCAAGATATGTTCCCCCACCCGCACACACAAACATAAAGAGAAAGATAGTGAACAAGACTGCACTTTTTTTTAAAAAGAGGTTGAAAGCTCCGGCCTCTGCATGGAAAAGAGTGAACCAGGCTGCACTAAATAGTACTCCTTCGTTTCCGTTTTATAAGATGTCGTAACAGTTCATACGGAACCGAGGGAGTTTTTTTTTTGCAATGACCAATCAGGGATAAGAAAACTACACATGTTAACAGAGGAAAACACAGCCTGATCTCATACTGCGTTTGCGGACTTGCTAAACAGTTGCTATATTTTTACAAATAAAATAAAAGTAAGGCTAGAAAAGATCAACGACCCTCTAGCCTATTACAGGTGCGTCACACAAAACGGTTGAAGAATTCGCGTGCTCGGTTGCACCCAAGTTCTATAAATTCATTGTCTCCTGTCCAAAACAGTAGGGATAAATTACGGAGAGTCGGAGACAGTACGCAGGCCAAAAAACATCATGTACTCTACTTACTCTTTGGTACGTAGGGAGATAATCCTCAAGCAGGAATGGCTTAATGATACGGACAGACACATTTTACAGCTTGGAGCTAATTGGATGCAACATCGACTTTACCAAGTCCTTCCGCAGGATCTTTCCTGCAGCATTTCTGGGTATGGAATCCACAAAGAAAACATGGTGTATCCGCTTATAGTGCACAACCTGTGATGATACATGACAGCCATTAGCCTGGGCCGCCATCACACAGCCTGCATTGACGGTAAACCACAGACTCAAAAGCACACAATTTTACCTGTTCAGCTACGAAGGCTTTGATCTGTGCCTCGCTTAAATCACTGCCAAAGCGCCTTAAGACGAATGCCACTGGTAGCTCACCGGCCTGATCATCACTGTATCTGTATGACGAATAGTTCGAGCTGTTCATGAAGAGAAGATGAGCAGCAGATTTCTTACATTGTTCTGGTCTACACTTACCCGACAACTGCAGCCTCATCAATATCACTGTGTGCTTGAAGCAGGCCCTCTAGTTCTGCGGGAGCAACCTGCATTGAACAAAGGCCATGATCGAAGATATTGAAGGGGCTTATTAGCAATATTTTAACAGTAGTTAGTGGGTACCTGGTAGCCCTTGCACTTGATTAACTCTTTCAGCCGATCAACGACAAAGAGGAAACCATCTCTGTCAATCCTACAAACATCTCCGGTTTTCAACCATCCTTCAGAATCCAAAATCGCAGAGGTGGCTTCCTTATCACCATGGTAACCTGTGCTAATTTTTTAAATAGTATGGTAGAATATGCACAAAAAGCTGATAGCAACGAAATAGCTAAGATGACATGTAGTATAGGGAACAGGGCAAACAGATCATTGCCAAAAAAAGTGGCAAAAGAAGATGGCAACACCCATCAAGACTACTCAATTAGCATGGCATTATCATGTAAAAAGTTATTGCACGCTGCCTTCTGCTTATCCATCTTTTTTCCTGTAATTAAACAGAAAGCTTGGACAGCAACTTTATGTAGCTCAAACGACAGTCATGAAGACAGTGTTCAAGGCCAAGTCTAATCGGGCATGTCATGTTTTCATCAAAAGGAAGAAATAGAAATTCCATTTTTTTACCCCCTACTTTGACATTTGTGACAACAATTACCGCATTTAACATAAATTTCTTCCGCTTACCCCATTTTGTGAAACTTATGCCGGACTTTACCCCGTTTAATGAAACTTGTGCCAGATTTTGACCAACTTAGTAAAACTCCCGCACTGAGAAAATCGATGTGGCTCGTGATGAGCTGCAGGATTGCCAGCACAGGCATGGCACCGGTCAGCTACTAAGCGAGCGCCGATTTCTCAGGTCCATGTGCTCCTCATCTCCTGGCCAAGGCGGCTATGGGCGTGCTGCTGCCACATGCTTCATGGTCATTGCGTCCGTCAAGCCAAGGTGCTCGGACGATCGGAGTGTTAGTGGCAACTGGCAACCCTTCGAACGACACTGTCATATTGCTCGCCAAGCAGATGGTCAGCGCCGCAGGGCCGTGTTGGCCACCTCGGAACTCGTTGCGAGCCTTGCCGATTTTCTCAGTGCGAGTTTTGACTAAATGGGGTAAAATCTGTCACAACTTTCACTAAATGGGGTAAATGGAAGGAATTTCTGTTAAATGGGGTAATTGTTGTCATAAACGGCAAAGTAGAGGGTAAAAAATGGGATTCACTCAAGCAATAACTACGCTAGCTGAATTCCATGCACACATACATATCAGAGTACACAATGAATTCTTTTGAACAACAGTTACCAAAACAAAGTTGCAGCAAAGTACTCCCTCCGTTCCATAATTCTTGTCTCAAATTTGCCCAAAAATGGATGTATCTATTTCTAAAAAGTGTCTAGATACATGTAAGATTTCGACAAGAATTATGGAAGAGAGGGAGTAGTTGACTGCACATATGATGGAAATGGATTACTAGCAAAAACCGGATGAGTAGCAATGGGAGTCATTTGGATAAGAAATTTGTATGGCCGCACCTTTCATTACAAAATGTCCTCGGACCCAAAGCTCACCCGGCAGACCCGGAGGCAGAGCATCCCCTGTTTCCGGATCAACAATCTTGGCTTCAGTGCCCCAGTTGAGACGCCCCACTGATCCAATTCTTCGAACTTCTTCTGCCCCAATGGCACGGACAAAACCAGCAGTAGCCTCCGTCAGCCCATATCCCTGCAGTATCGCGAGTGGAAATCTAACCCATTAAGTAATCGCTACTGCAACCAAGAACACCTTGATTTTTTTTCCAAAGAATGACAGAAGCATCGATCAATTACGACAGGATTTCTAATTCTAAGATCAAGATAATTCCAACCTGTGCCACAACGGCGCGGGGGAATTTCTCCGGGAAGCGACGTATGAGCTCTGCGGGGACGGCCGCGCCGCCGCAGAGCACGGTCTGCAGCGTTGACGCGGCGGCAACCACACTCCGGTCCTCCTCAGCCGTCCTCACAACGGCCATCAGCGCCGCCGGCGCGAGGGCGAGGCGCGTGACCCGGAACCTCCCCACCGCGGCCAGCACGTCCCTGGCGTTGAACCTCCTCGCCGTGTGCAGCACGAGCGTCTGTGCCGACATCGCCGCTATGAGACAGAACACGAAGCCGTAGATGTGGAACATCGGCACGGCCAGCATCGGCACGTCGTCCGGCGGCGGCGCGGGCACGGTGCGCGCGAGCATGAGGTTGCGGTGCGTGAGCACGACCGCCTTGGCGCGCCCCGTGGTGCCGGACGAGTACAGGATCGCCGCCGGATCCGACTGGTGAATCACAGCGGTGGCGTGGGCTCCTGCAGGGCGTTGCAAGAAGGAGAGGAATCTCGGGGAGTCGAGGAGGACGGCGCTGGTGCTGAGCTCGGGCGGGAGCTTGCCGACGGTGCTCGAGACGGCGAAGGCCACGGACGGCTTGGAGAGCGCGACGAGGCCGGCGACCTCCCCCGCCGTGAGGGCCGGATTGGCGGGGGACACTACGGCGCCGACGGCCATGAGCGCGTGGCAGAGCACGGGGACGTGGACGCCGGGCGGCGCGAGGACGAAGGCCACGTCGCCGCGGGCGAGGGAGAGGGAGGCGCGGAGATGCGCGGCAAGCGCGCGGACTCGAGCGAGGAACGCGGGGAATGGGACGGCCTCGCCGGTGGCGGAGTCGATGAGGGCCGGACGGGTGGGGAGCGGCGAGGGGAGGAGGGAGAAGGCGAAGGCCGGGAAGGAGAGCGGCAGGTCCGGCGGCGGCAGCGGGACGGGCGCGCGGAGGCTGTGGAATGTCCCCGTGTCGGCGCAGTAGCCGCTGCGCGGGTCCACGGCGGCCGGAGGCGCCATGGCTACAGTGGCGGGAAGCGTTGGGGGTTCGACGAGTCAAGATGGATTCGATGGGGTTTAACTGTCAGGGCTCGTCGCTCGTCGGTAGCGATAATGGGGAAGATGCCGCGTCCCCATATGTTTCCGTTTTGGTGGTTGTTGTTGCTCCGTCACCGTCTAGGTTGCGTTTTCTTTTATCGTCTTTTCACTTTCTTTTCAAAATAAAGTGATAGCTTGATACTTCCTCCGTCCCATATTAAGTAACGCAATATTACATGAATGAATCTAGACGATTTTGTTACAGATACATCCATATTTGGAAATGCGAGTCATTTAATATGGGACGGAGGAGCATTTTAATCGGTTTTGCTACTACTCCCTCTGTTTCATAATTCTTATTTCAAATTTGCCAAAAATGAATTTATTTATTTCTAAAAGGCATCTAGATACATGTAATATTTCACAAGAATTATGAAACGGAGGGAGTACGGTTGTTTTACAAATAACAATTTCTCTCGATAAAAACAGTTGTTCCCTTGACAGCAACAAGATACTCTATCTCGCGCACGTGTCGCTCCAGGAGGGGCGGCTCGGCGAGACCTAGCGCCGCCGCCACCATACCCCTCCCTCTACCTATTGTCCCTCGCCGCTGCCGGATGAAGCCCGGCGGCTGATGGTGGCGGCGGGGTGGTTTTGTCTGTTCGGTGATCTCCAGCGCCAGGCCTGTTGCTCCCTTTCCGAGGCTCATCTTCAAAATCGGAGTTGCCTTCTCGATGCTTTGGCACAGGCCGATGCAGACTTTGTGCAGTTATTATTTTTGGAGATTAGCCGGTGGTTGTTCATGCTGGAGTCGGAGTCGTCAGTTCAGGAGGAGTGATGTGTGATGACGATAACATGTGTGGGCAACTTCGACGATGGTTTCCGTCTCAATAGAGTGTGTGTCGGTAGTCAGGTCGGCGGGTGTGTCCCCGTGATGTCATGTTCCGTTACGGCATCGTGGGCATGTTGTGACGGTATTTGACAGGTTTAATTAACTGGACACCAAATTTTCTCTCGATCATGCCAGCCATCGATGTAGACGTAAAGATTTGCGCCGCGGCGAGTGGCTGGTTGCCAGGTTGTAGCGTATCATCGACCGTGAGACGCTAGTAGTAGTGGGTCTGGCTAGGCTAGGTAAGTTTTTCTTTTTCTCGTTGTGTTTAGGTTCGCAGACCTGTATGCATGCTGTGACCCGTGGGCTAAAATGCTCATCTCTTCTGTATCTTTTTATTTTAAAATTTCAAGTTTCGGTGCCTCAAAAAGAACTTTTCAAGGCTCAGAGTGTCGTGGAAAGTTTATTTGTTTTTTTACACGTGGTACTATGTTTTTATATCCGTGTATTCTTTATTCCCGTTTAATATCCTAATTTTACCTTCTCTTGTTAAGACACTTACATATTCACACTAAGAAAATTTCAGGACTCATTGACTGATTTGATATTTTTGACATTTTTCAGAAAATAAATAAATATGATTGACATAATGTGATCCATTGTTTGCGATTTTTCTTTTCAGAATAATACATGACATGTATGTTATCACTTAGTGTGGCGGCCTCTTATGTACCATTTTGTAACGTTCTTTTTGGAGCATGTGTCTTCGAGTGAAGAAAGAAACACATCTAGGGTTGTGTGGGCTTATTTTTATATATATTAGTTTGTTTATTTGGTGGATCGGCTCGCATACTACATGTACTAACAGGTGTGCCCGCGCGTTGCTACGGGTCAACAAAATCACAAACTATTTATTTTCATTTTCCGTGTAGGCAACTCATGACGCCGTTGAGGTCAGCATGCGGGTGTGGTGGCGTCGGTTGTACGACGGAATAGGAGAAATCGTGAAAAAAACTGGAGGAAAAGAAAATAACGGACAGTGGCATATTGGTTGTAATTTTAACGAAAAAAACTGGAGGAAAAGAAAATAACGAGCAGTGGCATATTGGTTGTAATTTTAACGAAGTTAACCTACGGTGACGGCGACCGTACCATCACCACCAACTCCAATTTAATAGATAGTAATAGACTAGATGATGCCCCGCACGTTGTTGCGGAAATTTTTAGTTAACATACGTGAGCCCATGTTGTTGAGAACATACATGAGTGAAAAGTAGCAACAAAAGAGTATCCAGTAAAAATGTATAATGAAATTGCATGATAGATTATAGATTCTTCACTTGGTGAAAAAAGCTTGATAAAAAGTAGCATTCATACATGTGAAAAAATTATGAGTTTTCCACTAAATAGGTGTGAACAAATTAATGGTTGATGATGTGGCATGATTGCATGTTGAAAGAAATCAAGTACTCCCTCTGTCCACCAAAGGATGTCTCAACTTTGACTAAATTTAAATGCATCTATACACTAAATCATGTCTAGATACATCCAAATTTTGACAAATTTGAGACATCCTTTGTTGGACGGAGAGAGTAGTGGGTTTTTCCTACTTAGATATAGAAGATAAGGATCTAATACCACTAAGCTCAATACTTTCTTATGACTTAGTAGTGAGCACCCTTTGTCATAAAACAACTGTGAGTAACTGCTATGTCCTATCTAACACCCTAAAGTCGGATAGTCGAATAGATTTTACCTCTGCAGAGGGGTATGAATTTACCCTCTCTAAATGTCACCACAAATCCAAAATTCCCTCCTCCTAGCCCCTTTCTCCTCTTCTGTTTCTATCTCACACAAAGCCTTTATGGATTGTTTTGCAACTCCTCTGCAGGAGGCTTGCTGGGGTATGCTTTGTAGCAAATTTTAGCTTTGATGGAGCAGCTGTGGTGGCTAGAGACGGCAATAGGTACCCGAGACCCGCAAACCCGACGGATTTTGACCCAATTAAGGTATGGGTTTGGTAGGAAAAAATATATCCCTGCCCTTCTTTTATTGGTATATTTTCATACCCGTCGGGTCTAATAGGCATGGCACCGCGTGGCGGATCGGTCGCATACGTCACCAACAGGAGTGGGGTTTGCACACGACCCGTATCGGAGGCAGGTTTGGTAAAATTTTCGCGGTAGCGGGCCGGGTGGCTGGGTATAGGTATGGTATGGCCAAACCTGGAAGGAACCCAGGTGCCACATCCATAGTGGCCGCGTGAATGTAGCATTACTGAAGCATCCCATTGTCTGAGTTAAGTTGTGGGCATTAAGGCCTCTGCTTTTAGGAGCAAGTTTGTGTTGGCTTGGGGTTAGTTTGGGACAACTATGAGGCCAAAATTTGTATGAATACATTTTCAAGGATTTTGTACCTTACTGGATGCTTGTTGGGAGGGTTAGTTTATGTTCGATGTAGTGGTGGTGTTGCAGTTAAAGAGATTATAAGATACTTGTAGATTAGACCGACCAAGTCAATTTTTTCTAATTCATTTTTGTATTATGGTAGACACTGATATCTTGTATTTATGTCGCTGAAGTATTTTCTCATTGTGGTTGCATAATTGATGATGGCATAACTTTTGTTATGTTTCAACTTTTTATTTTTTATGAGAAATATAAGTTCAACTTTTTTACCGCGAAATATAATTTCACTTTGTGCTTGTTAGTCCCAATTCTGACTTTATTCATGCATGCCCCATTCACTTTAGAATAGAATAGAGAAATCGTGTTGTGTATCTCGTTATAATTCCCCTTGCTTGTAATTTTAATTGAAACCAAACTTGTTTACCAAATATTCAATTGAATTGCAGACCTACCCAAATAGAGGTATTTTGGACCCAAAAAGACTATTGACCTTTTTGGAAGATTTTAAAGGAACATATCGATGTGCACGTGCATATATGTAAGACCATAACACCGGTCCACTTTTATCATAAATGTAACATCCCAAGTATCGACCATACCCAAAATATTACTACTCTAAACCCAGCAACACTAAATCCTATGAAAAATTAGAAATTTCGGCAAAGTCCCCTTTGTTTATAAGGACATCCACGACATGCATTTTAATATCTCTCTCAATTATAATCAATAAGACAAGATACGACATGCACGCACTTCATAAACTCACTAACACACTCCAAGATAGAAATGAAATATTCTCTAAGCGTCCAACAAGACTCAAACTAAACAGGTCTGGTGTGATATATTTCCCTATGGATTATGACTTTTAACTATACCTGTGCATGGGTGGCCTGGCCTGGCCGGCCCGAAGCCCGACATCCCGGGCCGGGGCCGGGCTTCACTTTCCAGTCCCAAGCCCGGCCCGAAAGCCCGAAAAAAGTCCGAAATGACTCAAAAACGGGTTTTTTTAAGGGAAAATAGGTATAAAAATTATTTATTTATTCTGAAAACAATTATTTTAATGTTAAAATGGTCATTTTTTTTCAGACTTCGGACCGGGCTTGAGGTTTTCCCGTCGGGCTTTATGAAGCCCGATCCAAAACCCAGCCCGGGGTTTGCCCAGGTCTAGTTTTAACTAATCAATGTGGCAGAACGATAAGTGAGGTTCAGGTGATATGATGCTACTCCTTCCCATGGATGCTACTGTTCTGTGTACCGGAAAACCAATAAAATTCAACCAGAAGAAACAAGTATGAGTAAAATACTCAGCCCAGTACATGGTGGAAACAGAACATCAAAAATTTGCTTAAGTTGAATTCTGACAGAAAACTGAAATAACACACTTGCATAGCTGAACATACTGCTTTCCGGATTAGACACATGATGTGTCCTTTCCTCACGGGACTAGACATATTTGACATTTATCACCTGCCCTTGCCGGCCGATTAGTCAATCTATGCCTTATGCATATATTCTGAGATGGACAACAAAACACAAGAAAAAAATAAGCATGGAACAAGAGCAGTCAACCACAAAGCCAAAGTAAAACTCCATATGCACATGCCTTAAAACCCAAAATAGGCTGAAGTCAAACTAAAGATTTATGCCCAACGCCTAGAGCTCCCGAACCTGTGGGTAAGACGAAGTCTTAGGGGCTGTTTAGTTTGAACCCATACTCTTCTTGCTAAAAAATTGGTTGCCAAAAAATTGGTTGAGATTTTCCTTCCTCATGAGTTGGCTAATTTTGACCAAAATAATGAACTAGAATTGGTAGTGAAGTTTTGACTTGCCAAATAGTTGGTTCTTATTCAAACAAAAGCCAAATCTTGATCAATGACCAAAAATTTGGTAGCGTAACATTTGATCACTATCCGAACAGCCCCTTGGAAACCTATCTCAAATCCAAAAAGTACAGCTTAAAGGGCAAGTACTTGATCTTTCTTTTAATCCCTTTGCGAAGACTAGCTAAACTAAATTTTATTTCTTGTCTCCTTATCCACAGAATAAAATTATCTTGTGATGTTGTGGTAAAACCAATCGGTCAGTGCTCATTCTTGTATCCGTCTGCACCCAACTAATCAATCTTCAAGAAAACACAGCCCCTGCTACTGCCGTTCAGCACCTAATCAATCACCTGAAAGCCAATTCCAATCAGCCCCTGCTACTGCCGTTCCTCTCCAGCGGCGAGCGGAGCCGGGCTTGGTGCGAGCCAGGGTGTGGCGGCACGAGTGGAGGCCGCCGGGGTTCGGTTGCGGGTGCGGCGGAGGCGACCCGGGCGCGGAGGCGCGCATGGAGGCCGCCGGGGCGTCGTGGCTCCGGGTTGGCGGCGCCAGATCCGTGGCTCGTGTGGCCGATCCGGGGATGGAGGTGTCGGATCCGAGGAGTTGGCGCTTGGCAGCGTCCTCGGTGTTGCGGGCCTATTCTGGGCCTGGCGGGCCACGGCCATGCCGGCTCTTGGGGTTGGCGTGGTCAGATCCGGTGCGTGGGGCGGTTGCGGCACCCTGGCCGGTGCCCGTGGTGGTTTTGGTGCATGGCATTCGGCGAGCTTCGCCGGCGCTCGCAATGGTACGGTGGCCCCTGGTTAGGACCTCTGTCCGCTCCTGTCCGCGGTGGGTGTGGCGGCTGCGGGTGAAAACTCTATATCGGCGTTGTCGGTGCCGGCGACGACGGCGTACATGGACGTCGTTTTCCTTCTTGAAGGCGTTGTTGTGCAGCTCCGCCACATACCATCCTTTGCAAGCGAGGTGCCTCCGAGCGAAAGCTCTGACTCGGTGCCCAGGTCGGATAACGGCGACGTCCTAGGATGCCGTATCCTCCTCGGAGGCGTTGCCTTTGGAGCACTCGTTTGGCGGCGGAGTTTGCTCGCTGCGGTGGGCTTGGTTTGAGTCCTGGCCAAGGAGGGCGACTTCGTGCTACACGGGCTTGCCGATGCGCGAGCCGCTCCGCAAGGAGCCGTTCCCTGTTCGGCGTCGTTGGAGCGGACAAGGTCTTCGTCTTTGCGGTAGCAGCTTGTTTATTCGGTTCCTGTGTATGCACTTTGTCACTGTTTTTCGTACGACTTTCCTTGAATAAGCTGTGCATTTGTATCGGTTTTTGGGCCCGGTTTTCCTCATAAATAAGACCAATTCTATTCTTCCAATCGAATCACGGGAATCAACCGTTGCGTCCTCGGAAAATCAGCCGACTAGCACAACACTGGCAGATTCAACGATGCAGTTTCTTTCCTTCCTCTGAACGCTAACAAACAGAAGCAACAAAAGGAGCGAACTACTCAACCAAACAGTGGGGACTTGATCGATCGACCACGTACCTACAGCAACACCGAGAGACAGCGGAAAACAAGCGTGAGTCGCGGCGGAGCCCAAGCGGCGGCGGCGGCTGGAACCCTAGCGATGGCTGGCAGAGGAGTTGGGGAAAACAAAAGGGAGGGCCAAAGGGAACTTTTATTTCAATTCCTCTAGGGGATTTCCTTCATCCGGTCTTATTCGGAGATCGGGATCTTTTTCTATATACTCCCTCCGTCCAACAAAAATATCTTAACTTTGACTAAATTTGAATGCATCTATACACTAAGTCATGTCTAGATACATTCAAATTTTGACAAATTTGAGACATCTTTTGTTTGACGGAGGAAGTATTATTATTCTTTAATCCGAAATTCTCTCAAGGGCTCAAAGCAAAAGAGCACAAAAAAAATCATATTATTCTGAACTCCCAATTTTGACAAGCGTATAGTCGTTTTCGTTTGTCTCGACGAGACAAATCCAATCATCGTATCAAATTTTCTGCATGGTTTACGGTTTGAATAGTCAAATTTTGGTCAACACTTTTGGCTCATGACAGAACTAACCTTTATAAGTTTTGGGGTATTACAGTAAAAATATCGAGGATGGATGGGCTGGTGCCCATGCAAAAGCACATCTTGTTTTTGCTAAGAAAAATCGTAATTAAATGCAGGTCATATTTCCTATTCTACCTGATGTGTTGAATCCAAATCAAATCTGGACATACTTGCATGATGGTGCTGAAGGTGGTTTGCACAAATACTGGGAAGGTGACGCATAGCATATACTCCAGCTATTAGCTTCAGCAATCAGCATGTGAAGTATTTTTCCACCGAGTAAATATATGTGAAGGTAACAAAAAATAACTCACTTTTTGGCAACAAAAAAAATTACTCATCATACGTGGTAGAGTACGTGGCTGTTGAATTCCTGAATCAGCCCACCGTGATTCTTGTTGCGATCAACATTCAGAAATTTAGGGCTCTATCGAATATTCAAGGGGGCGGAGTGTCGTATTAGCAGGCTGGGTTGGAATTGGAAAAGAGGCAGAGTCCTAAGGAGGTCGTGGAGGGGACATTAAGGGTTACATCTGGATACGCCGTGCTTTCTAGTGCTCGAACCAACAATGGCCACGATGGCTGAAAACAAAGGGGAGGCAGCATCGGAGACGGCAGGCCGGACCACAGGACTCACTGGATGGACATGCACTCTGGAGATTGCGGACGTCGTCCATGTTATGGAAGTTTCGGCCCTTGTACTCACGAAGACGGGAGAGATAGAAAAGCAAGAATCTTCACGGGATAGATAGCAAAGGAAAATATAAAAGGTACCGTATCCTATGAATCCACTCCTTTCGTGTATCCCTGCATCCGACATCCTTTAGCCACCCAATTCACATTTGACGTCTTGGATTTGGAGCGTGGTAAATTCGCGGTGAGACGCCCGCATCATGTTCAAGTTAGGCCTGCTAATTTGCCAGCAACCCCTTAGCTAAACGTACCTCTCCATGTCCCATCTACCCAAGAGTCGCTTGATTCCCGGATCGTCTTAGAAAAAGAAAAAAACTACGGCCGTGTGACGATCCCCGAGACGGCAGCAGCCAAAGTGCCAAACCCCGGCCATGGTGGACCACATCCCGGGCTCCCGGCGACGAGAGCTTCGATGGGGACCTGCGGCCCTGCGCTGGTGGTGACCAAATTTTGGAGGCAGAGGCCTGTGCCGACCTTCTGGTGACATGGAGACCAACACAGGTGTGTCCGCATCCTAGATGCGGAGGCATGTGAGTCCAGCGGCCTCCCTGACCGTGCTAGCGACGGCGACCACGTCCATAATCTGATTTTTGTTGTTCTTGCTTGAACCTGGCTGCGAGTATCTTCTGGTGACATGACGTCCATGATTTGGCCTGCGACGACCTTCTCGTGACATGGTGACATTGCGACCACGTCCATGATCTGATTTTTGTTGTTCTAGTTCGATCTATCGATTTAGCTTTTGGTGAATCAAATTGGAAGTTTATCACCTAATCATGCTGCTGCCGCCATCGCAAAGAATTGATCCAACAAGGCTGAACAAGCCCACCGCTAACAATTTCTTAACACGTAGATTTCTGCAAGGTGCTATCGGGAGATCCCTGATGCAGAAACTGGTTGGGGCCATGACCTTGGTCTCCGGTTCCCTGGCTCCTGGACATCGTCGGAGGAAGAAAAAAGCAGCACGATTGTTGCTCGCGGCCCGCCGCCCCCGCATGGCTGCACAAATCCTAGAATCATCGCCGAGGCCGTATTACGATTCGCAGGAGGTTATTGGGGTTGCTGGCCACCAGCGGATTTACGGCAACATGATTTAATTGTAAAACGTGCAGCCTAGACGATTAAGTTTTAGGCAGCAAGCGGGCGTTATTTTGTAAATTAACCATTTCTCGATTTGTGACGTTGGATATGAATCGCAAGGCTAAAACGTTCGAGATGCACGGATACACAAATGGGACGGATTCATAGGATATGATGCCAAATATAAAATAGGAATGTTACCGGACAAAGAAAATAACTTGTTGTGTCAGGTACGTGTCAGATTTAATGTTGCACTTACCGTACAGGTCCACCTGAGGCTGTTACGAAGATTGAACCGCCGTGATATATTGATTAAACGGAGAATCTAACGAGCACACGTTCCCACGGTTGTGTTACCGTACGGCGCGATTCCACGTCCGTCTGATCTCTCTCTCACGTTTTCATCCGTCCAAAGGCCAGCTCTCTCTCGATACCACCTTATCCACTACTGTCTCTTCTTCGTTCCCCACCCCAGTTCATCTCTGTGGCCGACGCTGCTTCTCGCCCGCCGTGTCCTTCTCCCTCTCTCCCGCTAGCGCCGCCGCTGCCAGCGACCGCCGGACGACGACATTCATTTTTCCCGCCATGTCCCTCTCCCCTTCTCTGCTAGTGCTGCTGCCGCCAGCAACCGCCGCTGGCCGCGGCCATCTCTGATCTCTCCCGGCATGTCCTCCCTTCAGCGTGTGGGACGCCAGCATGTAGAGGAGAAGGTGAAGGCGGCGTATGCGAATGCCGTCGAGGTCTCGGAGTCTCCCTTGATCCCCTCGTGCCCGATCCCCTCTCCCCGTTCCCCTGACCTGGCGACCTGGGCGCGAGCAACTGCCTGCGTGGGGGGCGCATACGGAACTCCGGTGACAGGCCCTGGGATCCCCCGTCGTCTCCTCTCTCCCTCGACCTGGCTACCTTCGACCCGACGGCCGGAGACCAATAGCACAGCAGCGGTCAACAGCACACGGATGGCAACCAGCAACACTGCAACAACGACCCGACGACGACTCGGCAAGAACCGGTCGAACCATCCCCAAGAACTACTGACTGCTGTCTTCCTCTGTGAATCTTAGTAAGGGGTATCTAGTTTGGATTTTCCTGTACAATCACGTGAGCTCATTCTCCTCACTCAATCCAAATTCTTAATTGGGTTTTTCCTTGTTGTTTGAACCGTAGATTTGTCCAAATAGTAGTTGATTTAACTGGGGGATAAGAGAGATCAGTGGTGCTAAAACTTGGGATTGGGCTGAAAATGGGTAAAAGGGGCAACGCTGATTTGTACTCCGTACTTCAGAAGACAAAGAACAGAGGCTGATACAGGAAGACAAAAAAACAAGGCTGATACAGGAAGACAGCACTAGTATTTTTGGAGACTGTATGATCAAGTGGAGTAGTATATTTTGGTATAGTACAATAGTTAGTTATGTCATGAAGTAGTTCGATATATATGGATCTCATCATACATGTATTTTGAAACCAATATGGCCAATCTCAAATATTCTCTAATTCTTGCTCATGTCGACTGGGATAAACATAGATGAAAAAAGATTAGTGAGTTCAGACTTGATTCGTTGACCTACAACTTGGTAATCATGAGATTTATACTTTTGGTAGGTCTTAAGCGCATAACTAGATAAGTACGAACAAATAATTTGATAAATAGACACAAATAACCTGGTAATCATGAGATTTGGACTTTTATATGTCTTAGGCGGATAATATGGTAAGTACAAACAAATAATTTGGTAAATAGACACAGATAACCTAATAATCATGAGACTTGTACTTTTTATATGTCTTAGGCGGATAATCCGGTAAACTTGAACATATAATCTGGTAAATAGACACAAATAATCTAATAATCATGAGACTTGTACTTTTTTGAGGTCTTAGGCGGATAATCCAGTAAACGTGGACAGATAATCTGGTAAATAGACACAAATAACCTGGTAACCATGATACTTGTATTATTATTTTTAGGTCTAAGGCGGGTAACCTGGTAAGCACGAACAAATAATCTGGTAAATAGACACAAATAACCTGATAACCATTAGACTTGTACTTTTTATAAGTCTTTGACGGATAACCTGGTAAGCACGAATAAATAATCTGGTAAGCAGACACAAATAACCTGGTAATCATGAAACTTGTACTTTTATAGGTCCTAATAAGTATACATTGATAATAACCTGGTAACTGTGAACAAATAATCTGATTAATAGACACACATAACCTAGTAACATGAGAGTTGTACTTAACATGAGACTTGTGTTTTTTATAAGTCTTAGGAAATATACGCCAAATAACCTGATAAGTTCGAAGTAGTCTGAAATAGTTAGACACAAAGAACCTGATAAACATGAGACTTGTATTAGGACTGATAACCATGATCATGTGTAGTTTATTTTCTCGCATGTGTACGGGAAATGATGTTCTGCCTCTAATGTTAACGGCATGAAAGTATTGCTACTATATCACCTGATCCAATTATGCACAAATAACTGTGTGTTTTTTAAAAAGTCATTGTTTAGTTATGTCCAACACCGTAGAAAATCACAAGTAGGCACAAATAACCGGTCTAATGAAAAATCGTTGTGTAATTATGTCCAACATTACGGCAAATCACCACAGTATGTCGTTGAATCGTTGTTGAAATACTTGTGCATTTTTGTTTGTTGACTTCCCGTTAAAAAACTGGCTGCGTGATAGAAAATGCGTCTGGTTTTTCACAAAGCTGGGCCACGTGAGCTGGTGGGGACGGACCACCGTGGGCTGAAACGGGACAACAAGGCTACTTGGACAACGCTGTCAAAAAAAAAAGGCTACTTGGACAACAGGAGTGGAGCATGACCACCGCGGGAACAGGGCAGGCAGCCCAGCTAGGCTGCACGCGCGAGCTAATCGTTAGGAAGGAACCAGGCGCCGCACGGTCGCTGCATAGTCAGCTAAACAGGGCCAGCAAACTAACGGTAAGATGTTTTGCTTTTTCTTTTAAGGATTTTTTAGAGAACTATCTTTTTTTCTGATTGTTCCGTCATGTAATTTTAATATAGAATAGATTATATCTACAAAAATAACTCAAATGATGGAATGGAGTACAACTGAAGTATTCCAATCCGAGCAAATAAAGAAAAATTGGGCAACTTTTTCACGTGCCTGTGTCAAAGGGTGCAAAAGAAACAGTGTTTGATAGAAGCATATCTCCAAATCAGAGACCCTAACCCTGCATATATACGTGCGGCATACTCCGTGCTACATTAATTGGGTAGCCACGGATCAAACATGATCTATATAATCGTCTTAGTTTATACTACACCACTCGTGCGGCGAACTGGCGATTGCGCGGCCGAGATTAACATGGCTGGAAGCAGACGCAGGAGGCGACAGAATATATATCCGCACCGAATTGCCATAAAGCGCTAAATATCGCCCGCGAGATGCCCTTCCATAAAGACTCGCTGCACTACTGAGTATACTGACTAGTACTCCACAGCCAGCAGAGTCCAGATCTGCGTCGACGGAGCCCTTTTTCCTCCGCTCGCTCTGGCTGCCGGTGGCACCCATACCATTCTCTCGAATCCAGCCTCCACGTCCCATGGTCCAGGGCACCCGGTGAAGCTGCCACGGCAGCCACTGGCATGTAGCCCGCGCGGGGTCCCGGCGCTCACTTGTCAGCGGCATGGGTGCCGGTGAGCCAAGGCCCGGCAGCTGACTAGACCGCCTCGAGCTCGTGCCGCCCGGAGCCATGCACGCACCGGCATGGCCGATCCACGCTCTCGAGCATTCCCCGATGCGTGCCGGCACAATTCGCTCTCTGCCTGCCGTCCTATAAAACCCACACCGCACGCGGCTATACTCTGCAAGTATCACACACCAACACACAGCTTAAGCATTAGCACCACCACCAACTGCCCCGGCCATCAGCCACATCAGTACATCAGTACATCAGTACCAGCAAGCTGCTCTTCGACTACTCGCTGTGTGCCTGTGCAGTCCTGAGTGCTCAAGCCGGCTTGTGATTCGCTTGCATACCCTCAAGCTTCTTATGGCACCCGCGTCGTCGAAGGTCATGGGCCACCTCGCCCAAAACGGCGGCATTGCCTCCTATGCCGTTTACGCCGCGGCGCCGTGTGACGCGTGTTGCGGCGGCTCGCGGCATAGGAAGGCCGAGACGGACGGCGACGACGACGATGACGACTATGACTGCGCGCCCGCCGCCTAAGGAGTGCCCTTGCGGACGTAAGTGCTCGGAGTGAAATGGATCTGTGATCTGCCAGCGAAGATCTCTAGTACATATACTCCGAATTGCTCGCTGTTGTATGCCAATTCTATCTCAAGTACTACGTAGGTACGTACGTATATCCATGTATTCCCCTAGTATATGAGCCAGTGAGAGGTGTGTGCTTTTTGTAACCGGCCGGGAAGCTAGCTAGAGTCCATGGCTCCGTGCCGCTTAAATATTGACCCTAATAATTTGCTGGCTGAGTATGCTTAGCTATGCCTAGCTAGCTAGTTACACACGTACTAGTATAAATACTGATGTAGCCTTGTGCTTTCCATCGGCTTATTGCAATAAAACTGATATTATCTTGTTCAGTTCTTCACCTTAATTATTACTGTGTTTATATATGTATATATGTGATTCTCTGCCGATCATATTGCATGCTCCCATGCATGTTTCCAGTTAAATTTGGTGTTCGTTTTGTTTAATTTGCATCTGGCAAGAGTCAACGGGCTCAAATTCCATGTAGATCAGCAAGCATTATCTTTTCTTAAAGCAAAATTCCTTTCATTCACAAATCTTTTCTCAAAGAGTAGCTAGGCTACATATCTAAGCACTGTTGTTCTTTCTTTCTGGAAGATACGATCACTTTGCCGAATTTCATTGTTTGTTATCCAGCTTGCTATATATATCAGTGAGATTCTACTCATGATTGGTATACTTTTGAACTTAGTTGTTTACTCATATTTATATGATTTTCATGCTACTAATCGCACATGTGGGCATATGACACACTGCCCGCATTCATACTTTCAGCATGTCAATGAGCACTACATGTTTACATATTTATACACACTTAAAAGTGCAGACATTTTGTCGTGCAAATCTTGGTTAATTAATTTCGTAATGTGTAACCTAGTTGACTTATAAACAGTAACAGTTTCACGCATTAGTAAATCCGTTATGACTTGCTATTATAGAGGAGCAACCGCATATATACATGCATACTTTGTACGTGTTGGCTACATATGTGTGCCTTTTGTAACCGGAAAGAACTAGAGTCCGAGCCGCTTAATGCTTAGCTAAGCCTAGTTACATACTCACATTAATACATAAGTAGCCTTGTGAATTTCATTTGTTGCAATAAAAAATGATCTCTGTCCATGCTCCTAGCTTGACCATTAATTGCATGCTCCTTCGGCAATTTGTCGCCATTTTATTTCGACAGGGGAAGAGTCAAGACATCCGTGCGCCAGTGCCATTTAAGAAAGTACTGGTATGTTCTTAAAACAATATGCCGGCTATTGCACAATATCTAAGCAGTTTTTATTAGTAACAGATACTCCAAAATGGTCAGCTTGGTGTATATATATTCCTAAGATTGTACGTACGTAGGATGGCAATACTTTATAGTTAACCTATTTTTAATTCTCAGTTATGTTGTTTGGTTTGCAGATGTGCTGATGGGCATGCCACTGAACTCTCGGTACTTCTGCATATCGATCTAACACTTGGTGCTTTTATGGATAGCTCCTAATTTTTTTGGAAAATAACGAGCACCACAAAGAAATCATAGTAAGTATTTCAGATTTCAATCCATTATCCATTCGAGTGTTGTTTAGGTCGCTGTATTGGTTGTTAAAGTAGAATGCTACCACCGAGTAGCATCTGGACCATTTTGCAATCCGATTTCAACATCAAATATCTAGGACGTCGTTTAAATAAAATTTGGTTGTGTCCATGCATGGTGCAGAGCCGGGAGAATGATCGTTTTTGGTATTCAATTTTGGAGCAATTTTTTTTCCAGTACAATAGGAAATTTTAAAATTAATGGGTATATCAAGGGGTGGAGCCAAGATTTTCCACCAGGAATGCACACTAGTTACAGGGATAAATTAGGTAGTCCTTCACTTACCTATCACATTATTTCAGTAATTACTGAATATATATTCAATAATTCTCCTTTCATATTTCAACATTCACTCTAATAACCTAAATAATTCTATATTTATTTAAAAAATTGAGTGCCCGGCACAACGGGCACACCCATAGTGTGGCACTGCCCCTGGGTGCGAATGGCGCAACTAAGAGATGTAAATGGCTTAATTAGGGAACAATACAATGTGACTCTGTACAAATTTTCACATGTATTTCAGCCTGAATGAATGGAATTACAATTATGATTTATCAAATTTAGTGTCTTCCGCCTTTCTTTGGAGGTGCAATTTTAGTTACGTTTACAAATATGTATGCAATTATTCAGTTTTATTAATAGTTTTAACATAGTTGAATTGAATTGACATTTTATAGAGTGAACTAAATATACGTCTTCTTTATTTCCTGTCAGACTACAAGTTTACATATTAGTAAACCATGTTAAAGTACAATATCATCATCATTATTTTAATTTCATGCAACATTTTTGTTGTGTGGATACTTATCATTATTTCCTTATTTTGCTTGTTACTTTTTTGATATTGCTTCATCATTTTATTATATAATATACACTCGATCGTGGTGGCTATCTGAAGTCCCGGATTCATACTTTTTAAATGTAATGAAAACTGATGATTAATTAAATCGAATTTTGTTTTATGAATAATCTAAGTTACTATAGCTGTTCCATTTGTTGTTGGGCAAACATATATAATCAATACTTACTGCAACTGTACAATTTTTTTTGTTATTATGTAAGCTATCTAGGTAGCTATAGCACGCTTCCTAGAAATCTTTAATTGTGTTTAAGAAATAAAATAGTTTTTGTTTAATTTCTTACCTTTTGGGGATTTCATATAAGTTACTTTAAGTGATCAATTACCAGTAGACCCTGGAGGATATAACACGCGCTCTGTTCATGTTTTACTGTATGTTTTGACATCGCTCAGCTTCAGTTCATATCCACTTGTCCTATATTCAGAATGATTCCTTCATGAGATATATTCCTCCGTCCAACAAAGGATGTCTCAACTTTGACTAATTTTGAATGCATCTATACATTAAGTCATGTCTAGATACATCCAAATTTTGACAAACTTGAGACATCTTTTGTTGGACGGAGGGAGTATAATTTAATCAAGTTAATAATTGGTTGTGTGCATCAGCCGATGAGCTCGGGGGTTTATCCTTCTTTTCGAAAAAAAATGAGATATATAATTTAAGCCAGCAAACATGTCTGGTGAAATTAGCCTTGAGGTGACATCTCCGCTTTTGAAATGATATTGCAAAAATGGCCGTAAAAAGTCATGAAGGGAAATTCTCATGAATCACCAAGGTAGTATTAAGAAGTCCTTGCCTTAGGTGGAAACCTCCCTCGTGATAGCCTGAATGTCCATGCCGATGCCGGCCTTCAATCGAAATTGTAGTAACCTTGGTATCATTCATGCTAGAGATGGTGAGGGCTTGGCCCTTTTTCCGCTTGAATGTTTTATACACGCGTATGCCAATTTGGAGTACTCCTTCCCATGCAACAACTGCACCGCATGCATGGGATGGGATAATGCTATGAAAAACGGTCTATAGCCTTCATCAGCTAATGATCTTGCAGCCGAATGGGATTATCTTGGTTGCGTCAGGAGGGATTCTATGAGATTATTGCAGCCGAATGGGCTGTGTGTCGTGGCGGTTCTTCACCCATCGAGCGTTGGCAGAATAAGATTAGACATCTTCGTTGCTTCGTTCGTGGTTGGGCGAAGAATCAAAGTGGGCCTTATAAGAAAGAGCGTGATCGTCTACTCCATTTTATTGACACCCTTGACATCAAAACTGAATCATCTCTGCTCTCTGTGGCCAAGAGTGATGCGCTACACACGGCTAATTAATGATTTTGTGTCCAAGCTGCGTCGGGATGAGGAATCCAAGTGGGGCAACGGGCAAAAGTCAAGTATGTCCAGGCGGGTGGAAACGATACTAATTTTTTTCATCTTATTGCTAATGGCA
The DNA here is from genome assembly GCF_000005505.3 of Brachypodium distachyon. Classification (NCBI taxonomy): domain Eukaryota; kingdom Viridiplantae; phylum Streptophyta; class Magnoliopsida; order Poales; family Poaceae; genus Brachypodium; species Brachypodium distachyon. The sequence goes on along the minus strand of NC_016132.3, from coordinate 45,285,097 downwards.
AATAGAAAGAAAGGAGTATTATTAGAAACTTTTTGGGACACCGGTCCCGAATTCTTTCTCGCTCTGGCTGAAAATAACATCCTTGTAGCCGATTTCACAGAGAAGGAGGTACATGATGCGATTTTTCAAATGGAGCATAATAAGGTTCCTGGACGTACCTGATGGCTTTCCTGCTGAGTTTTATCCGTTTTTTTGGGATGTTTTAAAGGTTGACTTGATGGCCCTGTTTGTCCAGCTTCAACATGGGGAGTTACCTCTGTTTAAATTGAACTTTGGGGTTATTACTCTCATCCCCAAGAAAGAGAATGCGGTTCAGATTCAGGAGTACAGACCAATTTGTTTGCTTAATGTCAGTTTTAAGATTTTCACGAAAGTGGGTATCAATCGCATTACTGGGATTGCCCAAGGTGTGACTCGTGTACGCAAACAACCTTTATGCATGGGCATCATATTCTTGAGGGCCGTCAGTTGTTCTTCATGAGACTATCCGTGAACTTCATCGAAAGAAAATGGATGGTGTGTTCTTTTCAAGATCCACTTTGAAAAAAGCCTATGATAAGGTCAAGTAGCCCTTCCTTCAGCAAGCGTCGTGAATGAAAGGTTTTGACCCTAAGTGGTGTAATTGGATCGCCCATCTTGTGCAAGCTAGGGGGTGCAGTGTGGGAATAAGGGTTAATGATGACATTGGCCACTACATACTTCCAGACTCGGAAAGGGTTGCGCCAAGGCAATCCAATCTCCCCATTCTTTTTAATATCATGACGGACATGCTTGTTATTCTTATCGATAGGGCAAAAGATGATGGTCAGGTGGGAGGCCTCATCCCTCATCTGATTGAGGGGGGAGTGTCCATCCTCCAATATGTTGATGATACTATTATTTTTATGGAACACGATTTAGAAAAGGCAGTTAATATGAAGCTGATCTTGTGTATATTTGAACAACTTTCGGGACTTCAAATAAATTTTCACAAGAGTGAAAATTTCTGTTTCAGTAAGGTCAAGCGGCAGAGTCAGACTATAGACAGATTTTTGGCTGCGAATGTGGAACTCTCCCGTTTTGTTATTTGGGGATTCCAATTCATTATTGGAAGTTACTCAATAAGGAGTGGAAAGCAGTAGAAGGTAGCTTTGAGAAGAAGCTTGGGTGTTGGAAGGGCAAGTTACTCTCATACGGAGATCGACTTGTCCTGATAAATTCTGTACTTATGAGCACGCCTATGTTTATGTTATCCTTTGTTTGAGATACCCATTGGGGTTTGGCAAAGATTAGATCTCCACGGATCATGTTTCCTTTGGCAATCTGATAACCAGAAGAGGAAATATCGGCTTGCCAAATGGAATATTATCTGACGCCCTAAAGATCAGGGTGGACTAGGCATTGAGCTGTTTGACATCAAGAATAAGTGTTTACTTAGCAAATGGTTGTTTAAACTGCTTAATGGTGATGGTCTGTGGCAGCAGCTCCTTCGTAATAAGTACCTCCATTCTAACACCCTCTCCCAAGTTAAGTTACGGCCAGCTGATTCCCCTTTTTGAAAGGGCCTAATGCGAGTTAAAGATCAGTTTTTTTTAACAAAGGTGCTTTCATTCTACGGGATGGTCATGGCACTCGGTTCTGTGAAGATACTTGGACGGGGATAACCCTCTTGCGTCTCAATACCCATCATTATTTAACATCGTGCAATGGAAAGATGTTCTTGTCACCGATGGTTTATCGACGGTACCCCTAAATATTGAGTTTAGGCGGCTACTAACGGGCAATAAGTGAACATCGTGGTTGCACTTGGTCCAGCGATTATTGATGATTAATCTCTCCACCCAGTCAAATAAATTCTCGTGGAAGCTAACTACTTCTGAGGACTTCTCGGTTAAATCCATGTATAGAGGTATTATGGATAGCCCGACTGTTTTCTCGCGTAATTATCTTTGGAAACTAAAATTCCCCCTCAAAGTTAAGATTTTTATGTGGGTTTTTTATTGCAAGGTTCTTTTAATGAAGGATAATCTTGTCAAAAGGAACTGGACAGGATGTATGCAATGTTGTTTTTGTGACGAGAAGGAGTCTATTCAACATCTTTTTATCTCTTGTCCTTATGGCAACTGGTATGGAGAATTATTTACTTTGCTTTTAATCCCCCCCCCCCCACCCAATATTTCTAATATGTTTGGAAACTGGTTAAATGGGTTAGACAAAAAGACCAAAGCTCACATATGGGTGGGAGTGTCTGCAGTTTGTTGGGCTATTTGGAAGAGCGGGAATGATATTATTTTTAACAGATCCATAATTGTTCACATTTTGCAGGTTATCTTCAGGGGCACTTCACTGATCCGCCTACGGTCCTTCCTCCTCTATATGGACAAGCAGGAGTATTCGACTTCTGGGTGCACCAGGGTGGAGATGGTCGCTCGGGATATCTCCAAACCAGGCTGGCTGGCAGCCTGTTGCTAGACTGCAGGATGCATAGACATTTTTCTCAAGATCTTTGTTGTGTTTGGTTTATTTTTGTGTCCACTTTGTGTGATCTATTATTATTGGTGTACTGAGATGATTTAACTTTGTAATAAATTGGTTGTGTGCATCGATGCAGAGGCCGCGAAGATCCCCTTTTTGAAAAAAAAAATTAGTTAGATCTAGCCAACCTAGTACGTACTCCCTCCGTTCCGGTTTATGCCCCCCCCCCCCACGCATCACTGGGTTAAGGATTTAACTAATGTAACATGAGTTTTATATTACAAAAGGTATACCATTAGAAACTTCAATGTTCTATTGTCTAATGGTATAATATGATATAAATCATGTTACATTAGTTAGATCTTTAACCTAGGGATGCGTTGGGGCCCCATATACCGGAACGGAGGTAATAGCAGACATGCATGCTGGAACGAGGGAGCTAGCTCACCCTATTACAACAAGAAAAGAAAAAGTTCATAGTAAATCGCATAATATGAAGGGACACTCTGAATCTGCGCAAAAAATAAGGGATACGTTGAATGAAATAACTTAACCGGCAAAATAAAAAGTACTCATACATAAATAAGCTGAGACACACAAGACCCGCACGGAACCCTCCCCCACGGCCTAACCCTAACCCGTCGCTGACGAAGTTGTGACTTCGACAATCACCACATCGATGGACTTTTATCTAGGAAAGCTACGTGTGTGTTGGCGATTCCGTCGGCTAACAATGACAAAGGGGACACAATTTTATCCAGTTTCGGCCTCTCAGAAGGTAATACCGTACGTCCTGCTTGTCTGATCTGGTATTGATGGAGAGATTACAAGGTTGCCATGGAGGTTATGGTGCTCAGATTGTATCTGGCGTGAGGTGTATGAAATTGAGCCTCTATGAGAGATTGGATGTGTCTAGAGAGAGAGAGAGAGAGAAATGTTCTTCTTGGCTCCTCCTCCCGGTCCTTTATATATGCAGGAGGTCAGGCCTCGGGTGGAGTCCAAGTCGGTTACATCATGAAGATATAATATGTTTAAGCTTTCTTATCTTGAGTCACAGGATTAGTCATCTGCACTCCTGGAGTCGTAGTAGGCTCATGAGTGGGCTTCAAGCTGGGCCGCAACGGGTATGCCAAAGATGAGGACCGGTGGGTCACTCCCACATCAGCCGCCACCCTTCCCCACGCCTCCCTTGCCGCCGCCGGGCAAAGCCCGTGCGGCGTCGGCGACGGTGGGGCCCCTGTCGCTTGGTTCGGTCGGCGAGGCGGCCAGGGTTCGTTTTGCTGCGGCCAGGGTGCCATTGGCAGCACTTCCGCGACGGCATGGAGCAGCGCATCGTGTCGGCGGCCGGCTAGCTAGCGGTAGCGAGGGAGTAGACGACGGCGGCGCTAGCGGCGTCGCTCCCCCTTGGGGGCGTCGTTGGGGGAACGTTAGATCTGCGGGTGTGTGGTCTTGGCCGATGGTTGGCTGTTGTGCGTGTGATGGTCGGGCACATGCTTGCGTCGTCGACGCAAACTTGGTAAGGTCGATGCTTCGATCACTGTCCTGAAGATGGGTTGGTGGAAGACGACGGTGTAGCTGATTCTAGAGCGTGAGCATACGGCACACGTTGAGGATTTGCTTGACCATTTTGCTTTCGTACCCTTTGGATTTTGATGTTAGGCGATGGTATGCGGTCAGGGCATGCGGCCCCGATAATGGCCACCTCTTTCGTTAGGCTTATAGGCATAGATGGGTGGCTTTAGGTTGTTTCGATCAATGCATTCATTTTGTCAGGCTTGTAATGAATTAATGAAATATGATTGTGTGCATCATTTTTATGCAGAGGGCGAGGGTTTCAACTCTTTTTAAAAAAACATAAATAAACAGAGAAAGGGGGGACAACTCAAACATCCTACCCAGCACGCTCGAGGGAAAGAGAGACGAGCCTAACACCTTATTCTATTGTACAAATTTCTGTAGTGTTTTTTAAGATATTATTCACTTCAAATTGAAAAACGCTAAAAACATCAAATGGCTGTTTGGTAGAGAAAGATTAGAAGTGATTATTCCTAGTTTTCTCCACAAAAACCTCATTTTTTATCAATTTAAAACACTTGTCATGCTAGTGGTAAAAAAAATACTAGTGTTATGGATGGAATGGGGTTTGCTGAGTATTGGGTGGACAGTCAATTCCCTCAGATATCAATACATTATGTAAAACAACCGAGGTTGTTGCTAACAAGAACTGTAACTTATCCTGACAATAGTTGTTACTGTAGCTTATCCGGCAATAGGCTATTAGCATGTATAGTTGAGATACTAACCACCTTGTAAACCCTATGTGTGTTGTATAAATACCAAGCATCGGCAGGGAAGTTCCCTATGCCAAAACCATACCTCTAACTTGGTATCAGAGCCATGATCTACCATGACGTCTTCCGCATCTCTCAGATCCGAGCTCGTCGGACCGATTTCGTCTCCTGCCGGCGCCACCATGTCTGTGGCATCGCTCGGCCGCCTCATCAGCGTGAGGCTGAACCGCGACAACTTCCTCCTGTGGCGTGCAGAGGTTGAACCAGCCCTGAATGGGCAACTTACTCCGACCGGCCAGGGCCTCCTTGGCTATCTCGATGGCTCCATCGTAGCCCCTGCCGACATGATCACCGAGGGAACCGATGACGACGCACGGCGCATCGTCAACCCAGTGTATCTCCGCTGGTTCCAGCAGGACAAGACTGTCCTTAGCATCCTCCTCTCCTCGATGACAGAGGGAATACTCGCCCAGGTCGTCTCGCTCAAGACGTCCGCCGAGGTCTGGAAGGCCCTCCTCGCCATGTTCTCCTCACAGAACAGGGCACGCGTCGCTCAGATTCGATACCAGTTGTCGAATTTCAAGAAGAAGGGCATGCCAGCAGCCGACTTCTTCCACAAGATGAAGGCACACGCCGACGCCATGGCATCCATCGGTAAGGTGCTCGACGATGAAGAGATCATAGGGTATATGCTCGCCGGCCTTGGGTCCGAGTACGAGTCCCTCGTCACCTCCATAACCACGCGCGTCAAACCTGTTTCTCTCAATGATTTTTACTCCTACTTGTTGAGCCATGAAACTCGTCTTGAGCAAAACAGTTCGACAATGGACTTCCAGTCCTCCGGCAACAGCGTGTCTCGGCAAGGTGGCGGCAATAACAACTACAACAGCTCGCGCTCCTCCAACCGTGGTGATCGCGGGGACCGCGGCGATCAGCAGCAGAACCATGGCAATGGGCGTCCCAAGTCCACGTGCCAGATCTGCCAGAAGTACGGGCATGATGCGTTGCGTTGCCACAACCGCTTCAACCACGCCTACTCCCTGGAGAGCACCCGTGCCGGCAACTCGTCTTCACCGACCGGCTACCACGTCGACACCAATTGGTACGCTGACATTGGCGCGACAAAACCACCTCAATGGTGATCTCGACAGGCTGACCATGCATGAGCACTACAACGGCAAGGATCAAGTCCAGGTTGCAAATGGCGCAGGTTTGAAAATTTCGCATATTGGTCATTGTGCTTTGCCCGGCTCACCTTCTTTACGTCTTCGTAATGTCTTTTGTACATGTTCCTCATATACACAAGAACCTTCTCTCCATTCACAAACTTGTCTCCGACAATTCTGTTTTTGCTGAATTCCATGATACTTTTTTCTGTGTAAAGGACAAGGTCACGAGGATGGTTCTACTTCTCCGTAGAAGCAAGGGCGGGCTCTACCCAATTCCGTTTTCCCGTTACTCATCGTCATCTCGTCGCTAGGGTCTCTCCAGCATCACCTCTCGCCAGTGGCATCAACGGCTTGGTCACCCGTCATCCGGAGTTGCCGACTCCATTCTTCGCTCCAATAAAATTTCATGTTCTTTAGATTTCGTTTGTGTGTGATGCCTGCCAGCAGGCTAAGAGTCATAAACTTCTGTTTCCAGATTCTACCAGGGTGTCGACATCCCCCCTTGAGCTTGTGCACTCCGACGTGTGGGGGCCTGCTCGTACTTCGGTTGGAGGTTTCAAATATTATGTTACTTTTGTTGATGATTTCAATCGTTTCACTTGGCTCTATTTGCTTAAACGAAAATCTGATGTTGGGGCTGCTTTCCATAATTTCCAAGCGCATGCAGAACGTACACTTAACTCCAAAATTCGTGCTTTCCAGTCAGATTGGGGTGGCGAGTACCATCGCCTCCATCAACACTTCGACAAGCTTGGCATCGCTCACCGCGTCTCCTATCCACACACGTCCACGCAGAACGACGTCGCTGAGCGTAAACATCGACACATCGTCGAAACGGGACTTGCTCTTCTCGCTCACTCTTCCATGCCCTTGCGGTTTTGGGATGAAGCCTTCCTCACCGCCTGCTACCTGATCAACCGCATGCCAACCAAGGTTCTCAGCAACGATAGTCACACCTCACGTTTGCTTCACACCACACATGACTACTCTTTTCTTCGTACGTTTGGCTGTGCTTGTTGGCCATATCTTGGTCCTTACAACAACCACAAATTAGAGTTTCGGTCTAAGCAGTGCGTTTTCTTGGGCTATAGTGGCATGCATAAAGGATAGAAATGTCTAGATCAGTCTACCGGTCGCATCTATATTTCCCGGCATGTTGTCTTCGATAAGCGCGTTTTCCCGTTTGCATCCTCCAATCCTAGTTCGTCTCCTTCGGAGCGTTATGTTTTTCCTTCCTCCGAGCCGGCGATTTTATCATGTCAACGCTAATCCTGCTGCAGGAGCTCCCTGGCAACACCTGCATCTGGCTTGGACGCCCCTCGCTCGCCAGATGCCGCTGACACGGGTGCCACGACAGAAAATCCTGCCGCCGCAGAGCATCCTGCCGCGGCAGCTGCTCCCGCCGGCGATGCATCGCCCCCTGCGACTCCTACCGCGCCATCACCTTCTGCCGCGTCGCCTGGCGGGTCTCCTGCCGCGGCAGAACATGCTGCTGCCGTGGAACATCCTGCCGCGGCAGAAAATCCTGCCGCGGCAGACCACGGCCCTCCGTCCCCGCTAGCGGTGCCGGCCCGGCTCCGGCCCGGTCTACGGTGGTGACTCGCCTCCGCAACAACATCACCAAGACGCTGGTGCTGAAGGATGGGACCATACGTTACAATCCCAATCATCGTGCGTTCCTCGCCGTGCCGTCTTCCCATCGCCTTGCTCTCACCGAACCTGCATGGCGTGCCGTGATGGAGGCAGAGTTCTCTGCCCTCCAGGACAATGGCACGTGGAGTCTTGTGCCTCGTCCTCCCGGCCGGCACGTTGTTAGCTGCAAGTGGATCTTCTAAGTCAAGGAGAAACCTGACGGCTCCGTCGACAAGTACAAAGCCCGGCTCGTTGCTCGCGGGTTTACGCAACGCCTCGGCATCGACTACCTCGACACCTTCAGCCCGGTGGTCAATCCCGCCACGGTGCGCCTCGTCCTGTCCGTGGCCATCTCCAGGCGCTGGCATCTCCGGCAAATTGATGTCAGCAACGCCTTCCTCCACGGTGTGCTCACCGAGGAGGTACATGCAGCAACCACCTGGCTTCGAAGATCCCCGCACACCTGATCACGTTTGTCGCCTTCACAAGTCCCTCTACGGCCTGAAGCAGTCGCCGCGTGCCTGGCATGCCCGGCTCAGTGACAAACTTCAACAACTTGGCTTCAGCCCTTCTCTGGTCGATACCTCATTGTTCATCCTGTCTCGTGGAGCTCTGACGATCTACATGCTGGTCTATGTCGATGATATTGTCATTGCCAGCTCGTGCCCTCGTGCCGCGGATCGTCTCCTTCAGCAACTTCAGGTTGCGTTCCCGATCAAGGATCTTGGCCGTCTTTGGTATTTCCTCGGGATTGAAGCGACGTCCACTTCAGGGGGAATGCATCTATGTCAACAGAAGTATGCCATGGACTTGCTTCACCGTGCGCACATGGAAAACCGCCGTCCCGTCTCCACTCCTATGTCAGTACAAGATCCGCGTGCATGGGATGTTGGCACTGCACTCGAGGGCGATGATGTTTTCCGCTATTGGAGTATGGTTGGAGGACTTCAGTATCTGACCATGACATGGCCTGACATCTCATTTGCGGTGAACAAGGTCTGTCAATACTTGGCTGCCCCGACCGACTCACATTGGGATGCCGTCAAGAGAATATTGCGCTACGTCAAGGGCACTGCAGCAACTGGGATCAATGTTCGCCGCTTCGGTTCTACTCTTCTCAGTGTGTTCACCGACGCAGATTGGGCGGGCTGCGGGGATGATCGACACTCCACCGGTGGTCATGCTGTGTTCTTTGGTCCCAACTTAATCTCCTGGAGTGCTCGGAAATAGCCTACTGTCTCGCGATCCAGTACAGAGGCAGAATACAAGGCACTCGCAAATGGAGCTGCCGAAGTGACTTGGGTTCAAACATTGCTCAAGGAGTTGCTGATTCCTCAACCATGACCCCCGATCATTTGGTGCGACAATCTTGGAGCAACTTACTTGACTGCTAATCCAGTCTTTCATGCCCGAACCAAACACATTGAGATGGATTTTCACTTCTCCGAGAGAAGGTGGCGTGCGGCGCACTGGAAGTTCGTTTTGTTTCATCAGGAGATCAGCTCGCAGACGCTTTCACTAAGCCAGCCACCAAGCTCATGCTCGACAAGATGGAACGCAATCTCAAGCTCGGAACCTCTGGTCGAGATTGAGGGGGAATGTAAAACAACCGAGGTTGTTGCTAACAAGAACTGTAGTTTATCCTGACAATAGTTGTTAGTGTATCTTATCCAGCAATAGGCTGTTAGCATGTATAGTTGAGATACTAACCACCTTGCAAACCCTACGTGTGTTGTATAAATAACAAGCATCGACAGAGGAGTTACCTACGCCAAAACCATATCTCTCACTCATTAGTGACTAGAAAATATACCAGTGCTAAACAAATCCTGAGAATCTGTAACCGCGGTTGTGTCTTTCCTCGAGAGCGGAGGTACAGTGTCGTATTTGTGACAACTGACCATACAGTTTCAGTCCCATATTCAGGTATGGCAAATATAAGATGTTGACCCCGGCGGCAATTCATCCTGCCTTCACCCGTGGCAAACATACTTTTCGATTTTTCTTAGTATCATCGAAGATCAGGTGCTCCCCTAAAACCCTCGCCGCCACCAACCACAGAGAAGAGAAGGCCGGCCTTCTAAGGTTTTACTAGAGACCTTTCAATGTCCCTCAATATTCCACACCAAAAAAACGTGAAAGTACTCGTGTTTTGCCCTGAAAGTCTGAAGCAAACACACGCTGGTGACTAGAGGTCCCTCCTGCTGACTGCGTGTGCGTGAGACGGCGGCTGGACGCCGTCTCCTGCCCCCCTCCCACCTACCAACCCCGACTCCAAAGCCCGAACCGACGGCCACGATCGTCTCTGGCACAGGAACCCACGGCCGATCCATCGCTCATATGGATGCGCAATCTTTTAATACTCCCACCCAAACTCGACACCCACTTCCCTCCCCTCCCCGCCTTCTTTTGCCCCCCCCCCCCCCCCCCCAATCCGCGTCTTGGAGCGGCCGACCAGCGGCGGAGCCGAGCCGAGCGCCGCCACCCATGGAGTCGCTCGCTCTCCTCAGCGCCAAGCCCGGCCTCTCTCCCCGCACGGGGCTCCGCCTCCCCCTCCCCCGGTTGCGGGCCCCTCGGGCGTCCCTCTCCCCCGCCTGCAGCTCCAGGCTCCCCGCTCTCCAATCCCCACTCCTCGCGTCCAGAGTCCCCTCCTCCCAGGACGCCATCCTGGGATATGGGCTCTTGAAGCGGAGGACTAGTTCTCGCGGTGGCGTCTCCTGCAGCGCCGCGGCGGCGCCGGCGGCGGTGCCGCAGCCGCCGGCACAGCCGGAGGCCAAGAAGTTCCTCGGCGTGGGCCTGCCGACGCTGAAGAAGATCATTCCGCTGGGCCTGATGTTCTTCTGCATCCTCTTCAACTACACCATCCTTCGGGACACCAAGGACGTGCTCGTGGTGACCGCCAAGGGGAGCAGCGCCGAGATTATCCCCTTCCTCAAGACGTGGGTCAACCTGCCCATGGCCATCGGCTTCATGCTCGTTTACTCCAAGCTCTCCGACGTGCTCTCCCGGGAGGCGCTCTTCTACACCGTCATATTCCCCTTCATTGCCTTCTTCGGTCTCTTCGGCTTCGTGCTCTACCCGCTCAGGGATGTCATTCATCCCACCGGTCTCGCCGACAAGCTTCTTGCGGCGCTTGGCCCGAGTTTCCTTGGCCCGGTCGCTATTCTGAGGATTTGGAGTTTCTGCTTGTTTTATGTAATGGCCGAGCTGTGGGGCAGCGTCGTCGTCTCAGTCCTCTTCTGGGGCTTTGCTAACCAGGTGAGTCATGGCTTTGGATATTTCGCTCAACCTTGGAATATGCAAAATGTCAATCATGTCGTTAATTTCCAGTCAAATTTTAGTTTTGATCGTCCGTAGTCAATATTTTGACCGGTTTGTTGGTTATCAGAAAACAAAACATAGAAATGGAAAACTCTTCTCTCCTTCAGAAAATGGTTAGATAATTGGTGATGACCTGATGTGCTCTTTCTAGTAGTATTTGTAGGCTCTGCCTTGTAGTAGTATTTTGCATTGCATTGTATAGCGAAAACTGTTGGATGGGATGTAGGTGCTCGTTGCTTTCTGCTATGAATGTGATCAGCTGCATGCTTGCTAGCTTTCTAACGTGAATTATGTTTGAGTTGTTTTCAGTCATGAACTAGTAGTTGTGAATATCTATTCTGTGTAATACTTGGCTGGAAGCTGGATAATGTGCACACATGTAACTCCTTTTGATATAAATACTGACAGCCGATGTAATCTTGAGAAAACTAATATGTTTTGCACTGTGGATACATTTCTTCCTAGTGAGGAGCCCATATGTTGATATTTCATACATACACACATATTTTAGTGACTGCAATTTATCTTGAGAGAAAAAATCAGGGAAGAATTACTGACAATTGATAAAAAGAAGTGAACAGTATAGAGAAGTACAAGAGAAGGAGAAGGCAAATTTTGCGGATCGACATTCTTCTTCAACGCAACAAATTTGTATTATATATATACGCGAATATATGCAGTTGTGCGCCGAAAGGTTGGCCTCGATGTTTTGCTGTCCATTGGAGAGCAGACAACTAAAGACTCATACCTTAAAAGGGTTTTATTTGATCATGCCATTTTAGTGCCCTTCATTTGGAAATTTGAGTTTCAATGTTTATTTCATATTTGTGAGCTTTTTCATCATCTGGTAACCTTTCATGCTCCAACTGAGTGGCTCAATCTTTTTCAGATCACCACAGTTGATGAAGCAAAAGAATTCTACCCTCTATTCGGTCTTGGGGCTAATATTGCCCTAATCTTTTCTGGGCGCACTGTGAAGTATTTCTCAAATTTGCGGAAGACAATGGGTCCAGGAATTGATGGTTGGGAGGTATCTTTGAAAGGAATGATGGGCATAGTGGTACTTCTCGGGCTTGTCATAACTTCCATCTATTGGGGAGTGAACAAGCTTGTTTTGAATGATCCTTCTCTTCCAAAATCTGATCACAGGAAGAAAAAGGTTAGTAGAATAGTTGAATGTGCTCCCTCCCCTCTTTTTTTTACTACTTTACATAATCTGGTAATGGTTGTTTCAACAGAACAAACCTAAGCTTAGCATGAAAGAGAGTATGAAAGTTCTGGTCTCTTCAAAATATGTGAGGGACCTTGCTACCTTAGTGGTTGCATATGGCATCAGTATCAATCTTGTTGAGGTGACATGGAAATCAAAGCTCAAGGCACAGGTAATTCTGTTCAGCTTCTGTTTTTTTTTCTCTTTTCAGACTGGCCTATTCCTTTAGCGTTCTCATTCCACTAATGCTTTTCTTATTCATCTTGGCAGTTCCCTAGTCCAAATGAATACTCATCTTTCATGGGCGATTTCTCTACCGCAACTGGAATTGCAACTTTCACGATGATGCTGTTAGGCCGGATTATATTCCAAAAGTTTGGCTGGGGCGTGGCTGCCATGATCACACCCACAGTTTTGTTGTTGACTGGTGTCGGTTTCTTCTCTCTGATTTTGTTTGGGCAACCATTGACTCCCATGCTTGCCACGATGGGTATGACCCCTCTTCTTGCAGCTGTTTATGTGGGTGCACTGCAGAACATATTTAGCAAGAGTGCAAAATACAGTTTATTTGATCCTTGCAAGGAAATGGCCTACATTCCTTTGGATGGAGATATGAAGGTTTGTCTATCCTCCCAGATTACATTTTAATCAATGTGATTCATTGTTGAATGCTTTTCCAAAAATTGTACTTATTTGCTGATGCTGTTTTCTGCCGAGTGGTACTTGTGTGAGTTAATCGGTTGCTTTGTGGACGTATATTGGCATTACTATTGGAAACCGTGTCCTATCAGGAAATATTCTGTGACAAATTCTTCATGCACTAAAATCTATATATAATACATTGGAAATAATTTATGCATAATTGTAGATTACTAGCATGCTGAAATTAGTATTGCAACTTGACAATCTGTTCAAGTTTTCTGAGGATGAATATGGTCAGATGTTACCTTTACTCAGCAGGTTAATATACGTAACTTCTCATGGTCCTGTAGTTGTATAACAGCACTATATATCTCTTAACTGCTGCCAAACGTGGCTTTATTCACTTGAACTTGTAATTGCTTCAACAAGTGCAATTTCTTGCCATGATCAGCCTTACATGAAATTCAGTATACATGTTATTCTATACCTAGTGATTATTGTCTCTCTTATGTTTCCTGCCTTGCGCTAGGGTCATGTTTCAGTGTCTAAACTTTTGTTCCACCTGTTTTCAGTTGAAGGGAAAGGCAGCCATTGATGTCGTCTGCAACCCATTAGGCAAGTCGGGTGGTGCGCTGATCCAACAGTTCTTGATCCTGATATTCGGCTCTTTGGCAAATTCGACTCCTTACCTTGGCGGTATACTGTTGATCATCGTTCTCGCATGGCTACGGGCAGCAAGTTCATTGGACAAGCAATTCTCAAGCTTGGCCAAGGAGGATCTCAGAAAGGAGAAGTCTGCGAAGGAGACAGTAGAACCTCCACTGCTTAAGGAACCTGAGGCAGCTACCGATATATTGGTGGAACACACAAATGGAACTGTTGCGAGTGAGACCACCGGAACTGAGAGCTCACCGTCGAATTCATCTCCAATTCAATAGGCTTTGAAAAAGCCATAGGGAAGAGAATGGTTACATTGAGCAGAAATAATGGAGAAGGAACGATCCATGGTTTCTTCGAGTTTGTAACAGTGAGCAGTATGAAGCTGCGGTTTAGTTTGTAACGTAAGCAAATTTTGAGAACGTTGTGGAAATTCAACCATTGTTGCAATTCAATCCATAGATTTCTGGAGCCTTCTCACGATATTTCTACATACACATGCTTTGAAATTTACCATGTCTCAACTGAATAAAATTGACCGTAAAGCAACGCACATCCACCGGGTATGCAATGATGCCAACAATGGTTCAGTATTTGTTAAAAAAAACTATGGTTCAGGACTATTATTTTGTTGGCTTATTGCCACCACACAACAAGTGATCCGGCGTCCGAATTTGTGTTTGCCACTGGACGAATCGCATGGTACTTACAATCCGATATCACTTTGACACTTTCTCACCGATTCGACTTTGACATGAGGAGCATTCTGAAGCAAAGCAACGGCTGGCCGAGAGCCGAGGGGGCAAGGTAGAAGAAACATGTGAGGCCATCATTTGGTTCCAAGTCCTAGGTCAGCTCATAGGGCCCAAGTGGTGCTATACTGCTATGATACAATCACACAATAGCAAATCCCATATAGATACAGGAGTACCAATTTGCATGTAGGTGCTTGCGAAATTTGCCAGATGAATTTGATTGGCTGACTTGTCGCCTCGACAAGCTACCTCTCAAACCATGAAGCCGCTATTTGTCTTTCTCTTTTCGTTCCAAAATAACTGACGTGGATTTGTATAAAAATCTATACAAATTAATTCGGAATTGAGGGAGTAGTATATTTGTTTTAGCGATGGAGCAAGATTTTCAGTCCAATTATTTTCGGGCAATGGATGGCTGCTTCCTCCTTCTATTACTACAGTATTTGCGTTTTTTTTCTTTCTAAAATACGTCTCGGCGGGTGTATCATACATTTGCGTTGTTATCATGTTGGTCTTTTGCTGTTCCCACGAGTGTTTGATCTATCCATTAGCGGAAAAATCCCTGCGCGTAAAGCTTAAAATGCGTGGGTCGTTCTGCTTTATGCAAAAGCTAAAGAGGACGTGGACGGACCACCTAAAATTCTGATGCAAGAGCCACAAACACATCCCCTTCAGCGCTTGTATGTTTCAACTGTTGTCCTTACGCTTCAGTCCTTTGGCGAGTACAGGTACAGAAAGCTGTGACCAATTTTCTCTGCCTAGTCCTCCTCATCAATATTGCATCAGACAAACAAGATTTGACAACAAGTAATTAAGTGGCTGCGTGAACATAGTAACCGTCGAACAGTCCAGAAACTCCCCCTTCTGACACGAGAATGACGTTGAGGGGGTAATGCAAGCATTCTTCTTCTTCCGTACATGCCGTAGCTGTTTCTCCCAGTATAATTCGCCCCACACAAAACTTCACGTATGCTCCTACAGAAATACCAGACGTGCATTCGTCGAGCAACGAGGACACGAAGAGGTGCACAAGTTTTACTTAGCCACGAGTTTGAACAATGGGCAGTAGCACTACGTATTATACCACTTAGTTACTACCGTGAGAGAAACGTACACACACAGGACTCCTTATCAAACACACTGACGCCATCACCTGTCCGCATCGGCGAAGCTATCGCGGAGGATCATGTCACACACTATGCGACGGCCCACAGAAACAGAGGCGCCGTTTGGACGATTGTGCAGGGGCCTCCGTTGCCACGAACGACAATCAATCGCCCACTCCGGATTTCCCCTGTAAAGCGCCGGTTGGATCAGTGGCAGATGGTCGGCGCCGGTGGCCAGAGGCGGGAGAAGGTGGAGGAGACGGCGATGCCGGCCATGTTGAGCCCCTTGGTGCCGCCCCAGTCCGGCACGGGCACCCAGCGCCACTCGCCGCGCCCGCGGTCGTAGGACAGCCACACCACGTCCCACGCGCCCCTGCAGTTGGAGATGAGCACCAGCCGGATCACGCCCTCCCGCTCCGCCAGCAGCCCCGTCATCACGGCGTACGGCTTCCTGAACCCTTCGACCAGCTCGCCCGGCACGGTGGAGATCAGCTGCCAGTCGCCCCCCGCCGCCGCCTCCGGGCCGAACCCGTACAGGTCCACGCCGGCCACCGCCTTCACCCGCGTCCTGCTCGGCTCGTCCACCACCGTCGACCGGACCACCACGGCGCTCCCGTCGCCGTACACGTGGAGCCGCTCGGCGCCGTTGCCCGCCGCGCCGTTCGGGTTCTGCGGGAACCGCGGCCGGAAGAAGACCGCCCCACGGTGACCCAAGCCTGGGCCGGAGTACACCATCACGCAGTCCGGCCCGGCGTGGGCGGCGCACAGGTACGTGGCGTCGGGACCCGCCGGCGCGGTGGGCCCATCTGCCAGCACCGCCTCCGATGATTGCCACGTGTCGGTGTCAGACGTGTACTCGAAGAGGAAGGGCGTGTTGTTCACCAGCTCCGCGAACAGAAACCTTGGTAAGAAGGGAAAAAGATCAACATTCTACCGTCAGACTACAGGAATTAACTGTGTGAAATACGAAAAGCACCGTGGTAAATTCAGGGTTAGTGGTGCTACTTGGAAGACTTCCAGAATCCTCCGAGGGAGAAAAGGACGTGTACCTAAACCGGTTCGGTCCGGGGGGATCGGCCACGAGCTTGATGCCGAAGCGACGCCAGGAGGAGGTGCCGCGTGGGCCGAGCGGGGACGGCGGGAGGCGTCGGGCGGATTGGGCCGACAGGTCAACCACGACGAGCTCGCGGCGGCCGTTGGCGGCGAAGAGGAAGGAGCTCCCGGAGGCGGCGAGGAAGTAGAGGTCCTCCCCTGGGGGCACGGCGGGGGAGATGATGTCGGACACGGGGATGCGGAACCAGCGGCCGGAGGGCCCGTGGAAGCCCCGCAGCGCGGCGCCGCGGGGCGGGAGCTTCTTGAAGACGAGGAGCCACGCGGCCGCCGGGGCGGGGCCGGACGAGACGGAGGCGAGGTGGTAGAAGCGGCGGAAGTCCGGGGAGGAGATGAGGTGGGACAGGGGCCGGGCGACGGAGCGGACGCGGAGCAGCTCCGGGAGCGCGAGACGGATGAGGATCTCGTGGAGGAGCTCTGACGGCAGGAGCAGCAGGGTGCCGAGGGCGGTGGTCGCCGGAGACGAGTGGTGGTCGCCGGCGATGTGGTGGTCGGACATGGGAGGGGTTTGGTGAGGTTTAATTTCTTGGGGATGGGGTTGTTAATTTTGAGGGGGCAAGTTTGCGGGTTGCTTTTATACAGCTTGGGAGACGGGTTTTTGTTGTTGACCTGCTACGCTAGATCCGCAGTTCATCGGGGTTTGAGTTTCTTTTTTCCTTTTGTTTTCTTTTGTTTTGGCTGAGATGAAAAGATATGTTTTGTAGGATTCACTTTGTTGTAGATGAAGGAGGAAAATTATGTGTTTTATGCTCAGTGGGCGGTCCATGATGCCACTAAAATGGTTTGCGTGTGATTTATGCCTCATGAGTTAATTTTAATTCTTAAAATGATGCCCACTGCATATGGTACAACTTTCTTTTTGTTCATATGGACCAACACAAGTTAAGAGAGATGTCGTCCAGAGGATGTTTAGCATAAAGTTTTTCTTTTTGCAAAATGTGAAATAATACTAGTACTCACGTACAAATTCAAGTCATTTATTTCCGGACGGAGAGAGTACAAGTTTACGATAGGGTGAGACATTTTTTGTCACTGCTACTAACTAGGGTATTTTTAATTGCCTACCGTCTATAATTAGCTAACTGCAATATTTTCCCAAGACAGTAATTTCAACAAAATGATATACGGAGTAGTTCGACGCAGAATCTGTCAGTGCGCGACTTTTCTTCCAAGGCATAGTCTTGTTTTCCAAGTAACGATTATGATGCTACTGGATGCTCTCAGGATAAGAGAGGAAAAATGAACAGAATTTATTAGGTTCCAGCCTATAGACACTCCATATGACACCAATCAAGTACTACAGAGACGTCATCAACATTATTGTCAATTTGGTATTCGTGGTTGTACACTTGGCACCAACATACTCCATATAGGCATGTAGCTGTTCTAGGAAGTCCCGTCGTTACTTATTTTCACAATACTGCACACGTCATTTTTCTGGGAAAGAAAATATTATACTAGTATCTGATGTGGCCAAGTCAGACTGACCTTCTATCCATTTGCCTTTGCAGTGATATCCAATGCTACAAACGAAACGGGGAAAACAGTACCCAGGATGATCTATCTAAAGCAGAGTGTCCACTTGCAGCTGTAGAAGAGACACCTTAAACTTTCCTCTGTCTTTGGTTCTTTATTACATCACAGAAAATATATGACACACTTGCATTGTTTAGCCAGCGTCCTGTGACCCTTCATTAGTTAATTTGCACATAGCCATCCGTAATCTCTCTTTTTTTTTTTGCGAGTAGCCATCCGTAATCTCATACTACGTCAGAACGAGACGAGCCTTCCAATAGTATACGCCGAAAGAGAAGCCTAAGATTTCTAAGCTATATTCCTTTTTATTTTATTTTTGTATTTTCAATCATGGATTATGCACATTGTGGAGTGGAGATTGAAGACTCCCTGTTGTGCAAGAAAGGATGCTAGCGGCTATCAGTTGTTTGTCCGTAGTATATGCATTTAGTTTATTTTTTTGGAGACTCTTATCCAGAGACAGATTGTTTGAAAACTCATCTTAATTAAAAAAATTCTCCGATGCGATTGTTTCAGTACTCAATTATTCAGAACCGTGCAGTCCAATAATTCATGAAGCATTAATTTTAGTTTCATCGACCTCGGCTTCTCGGTGATGCAAGTCATTCAGAAGTCTCAATACACCATTTCTGATCATTTCTGATCCTAATCATGCAAACATCCCTTTTGATCATGATGGCAACACTTAACTGCCTCCTGAAACAAACATATAAACCAGCAAGTTCAGAGAGGGATGCATATGGCATATATGGTTAGGCCAAATAAATAAATGAAACATAGCTTCATGGTTCTCGCCGCCCTGATTGTACGGTTTTGATCGATGGCTAGAATAATATGGGGGCGGTTAAATCAACATAAGCCAACCAAAGATTATGGTCAAAGGTTAGGTGAAGATGGCGAAAGGTGGTTCTTCCATGGTTCTATCTTCTATGGGTCCGGAGACCGAAGATATGCTTTTGTGAAATCGGAAGAGGAACTGTTGTTCCCAAACCACTCGAGGAGTCAGAAACTCACCAGGCCTTCAGAGTGAAGAGCCAGATTAACCCGTGCAGTGCAGGCGCTAAACGGCCTCGCGAAGGCGCTGCTACTTGATCTTCACTCTCCAGGGCGAAATGGTTTGTTTACCGAAAGGATTAACATCAGCAAAAGGCAATAAACTGCATGGAACAAAGGGGAGTTCCTGTCACGCAGTTTGTTATCATATATGCAGTCTGAGCTGAAGATGGCGACACGGATGTTTTGAAACGGAAAATTCTCTGATGACAAAGCAAGCATGCGCAGCGCAACCAATAGTAGTTTTACGGTTTGCGATTATTTAATGGGAAGCAGTTGCGCTGCGACCACTAGTGTGGTGAGGTGAAAACGCCAAATAAATTTGGAGTAGCATCGTGATGTCAAACAAATGACCTCGCGCAGTCGCACACTCGCACACTCGCACTGGTTTCAAACAGAAGACAAACATGCATTTTGTTGATCATAATTTATATTCTTGTGTGAACAAAGTCGAACTATTTATGGTGCCGATCGTATACCACGCAATAGCGAGGAACAATGCATGCATGTTGTTACTACTGACTGCCCAATTTGCAAAGTCGATTTATAAAAAGCTGGAGTAGTCATTTTAACACAAAGCAAGCTCTGGTCACATGCGTCATCCGACACTCAACGATGGCAAGAATTGGAAAGTTACGTTAGTGGCTGAGCAAACCGTGAGGGCGAAAGCGCGCGGCATGGTTGTGCTACGTGGAATCTTGTCGTCTCATTGGCTACGACGTACTATAGTTTAAAGCACGGATTAATCCTCGCCGCCGGTTAACATGGTGCCAAAAGGGGACCTAATTCCGTCCGCCAAAGCTGAGGTAGGGATCGACTACTTTTTGTCTTGGTCGGCCCGTCTTTTTGGCTATCCACGTAGGATGAATTGGCACCATTGTTGTTTTGCTAGTAGGACTGTTTTTTCAGAGTGAATTCACAAAGTACCTCGGTTAAAAAAATTAAACCCCACCACACACATGCGTCTTCCTCCGATAAATAATAAGTATCGATGATTTAGTATAAGATCGGTACAATTTTTTACCAAATTAGCGCCACTTATATATTATGGACCGGGAGGGAGAAGTTTTTTCCATAGCTACAAACAAGACGTCCACGTAGCTACAAACACCCCACATCTATACTATCCGACGTGATGTGCGGTGTGGTAGCTGCATAGCTCAAAGTCTCAGACCGACCAACAGATCTCATTTGTCAAATTTCATACAGACTGAAAAATAACGTACAAAGTGAAAGAAAAAACACTTAAATGTGATAAAAAAATTGTAAAAAAAGAAAGAAAGAAAAGTAGGACACATGCACCACAAAGTGGATTTTTTTCTTCTTCTTTTTTCAAATTTGTAGGACTTGGATGTGGTCTAAGGGGCCGTTGTAGTTTTCTAATGATAAGACCAGAGCATGGCTTGCTAAGTCAACTTATCTGAGTGGGTGGAGCACATTAAGGATGACAAATCTCTCAAAAAGATGGACTCCCTCAGTCCCATATTAAACGGAGGGAGTATGTAAACGGTCATATTATGTAATGTTCCAAAATGACGTACGTCAATTGTATAGATTTACGTATTTAGACACGTTTCAGTGTGCAGATTCGCTCACTTTGAAAGAAAAAAAATTACGAAACTTATTTTCGGACAGAGGTTGTACTTCACTTTTATTTTTTCGAAACGG
Organism: Brachypodium distachyon; assembly: GCF_000005505.3. NCBI lineage: Eukaryota > Viridiplantae > Streptophyta > Magnoliopsida > Poales > Poaceae > Brachypodium > Brachypodium distachyon. The sequence continues at coordinate 45,264,493 of NC_016132.3, read as the reverse complement.
AATTATAAATAGTTTATCCCTGCGTTTCCATTTTTGTGATTTTTCTCAGTTGAAACTTACGAGGACCCAAGTGAAGTTTCATGGGCTGTGTTGGGCCCACTAGGCCTGTTGAGCAAAACTGGACCGGGCAGCCGAAAGTGCATTTTCCTTCGTTTAAAACACCGTCTGGCTGGGCTCAGCTATCCGACGGAGTATGTAACATGCCAGTAGCCCAGTACCCATCTGAAGGGCAGAAGGGGGATCTTTCCTAAAAATAAAAAAAATAAAAAAAACTGACAGGGGGATCTCCCCTCAAAAAATAAAATCTGAAGGGGGGTCTGAAGGCGGGATCTGTGAGCTCGCGGCCTGTGATTCTTGACTGACCACGCGTCACTTTCTAGAAGAAGAAGAAAAATAGGGAGTAGCAACCACGGGTTTCCTGCACATGCTCCCTCGCCTGTGAAACGTACGATTGAAATCTGGACACCTCTGATACTGCGGCTGCGCTTCTGAATTCTGATGTGTCTTACTCTCTTATCCTGCACACATTATACTACGGAGTAAAAATCAGCGTTAGTAAGATGCGCTCGGGCATGCGTGTCTGGATTCGATGAACATCGAGGTAAAAGGTGTGATGTACCGTAATATCAATTTTTTTTTTAAGGAAAGCTTTAGGCATCAGGCCTATTGCCATTATATTAAAAACCAGCGGAGTGACCCGCGCAAGCGCGGCTAAATTTGTTAATGTAATGTTTTATGTTTTCGTTCTCTAAGAGATTCATTTGTATTCAATTTAGACCTATTGTATTTGTAACCGTTCGTTGATTTTTATTGAAAAATTTGTTTCTTTGTATTTTTTCACATACCAAAATATATAGTTCTTTAGATGTTTTTGTTGATATATATCTTCAGAATGATAAGATCGAATGTTCCGAATGCTTATATGAGCTTAAATTCATAACACAATATACCGTAGATTAGATACTCATGACATGTTTTACGGAGAGAGTTTTTTTTTATTAACATCATGTGCAATATAAATGTGTTGAGCTTATATTGGAAAATATGTGTTTTTAGTTGTGTTTCAATTTGCATGTCAAATTTTATTTTAGATATTTCAAAAGTTTCATTTTAGATATTGATTATAGATGTTTATTTTTTTTAATGGATGATGCAGTATGCACTGATTTTTATCTACCCAATTTGTATCTATTAGGCCCATCATCCAATGGTCTTTATGACTTTGTCAGGATTTTTTTCATTTGACACGAAAATCCTCCTTATTTCGTCATATTGTCCCAGGTAAATTTTTTATTGCTTTCGGCAGCCGATAGTGATAGATTTTTTACTCCAGGTGTCTGATTCGCAATCATGGGTTTGGGTGTGCCTATGGTAAATTGGCTTTGAGCTTGATTTTTCGTTGCCAGCATGCTACTGCCGACCGGCAGATGTTGCCGCATGCACATGGATTCGGCGACGGTGCATATGTGGACATATGGAAGCCGAATGTGTTAGCTAGTCATGTTTTTCATCCGATACACATAGCATTTACGCCATGTTATTTCTTTTTCTATTTTATTTTGAAGATTTTTCCCCATTCAATATCAAGTCATTTTACTAAACATCTCATATGAGGTATAATTGTCGCATGACAGAACGACACCGACAGTTAGAGTAGTTGGTTCCAACTTGTCTTTTTCGCTCTATTCTTAAGGTCTCAAACATATGTTAAATTTCCATAATTCCAATTCTCCTCTTCGTTTTTCTTAGTTGTTGGTTTATGACATTTTTAATTGATTCATAGATTCGAAATATGGTTTTGTTTGCTTTGCACTTGGTTTCACGGCTACAACCTGAAAGCCGCGTGTTGGCACCTGATACGGTCGATCCGTATACGGCGTTATGCTTGGCTATTGATAATATTTTTTTTCCTTGTATCCAGCGAGTTTCCTATTTTCAAAACAAAAATAATCCTATTCATTAAAATCTGAAATCAATATCAGATAGGAGTATAATTTTGCCTATGTAGACGAATGTTGTGCCATTTTGTCCTTTTAACGGATGATATCGGTCAAATGGAGATTTGAATTTTATGTCTATGGAGTTCCGATGAAACAGACAACTAAATTGGGATCCTGTTCTTAATTTGCAATTCGTTGAGATCCTACATATGCAATTGCCAATTTCTTGACTTGCTGGCATCACCATGATGTCATAGTGATGTCGCCGAATGCAAATCCATATACTGATCCTTTCGGTTCTAGCCGGTTAGTGTCATAGCGTCCGTATCGGCATCGTTTTAGATCGGTACGTTTGTTTTAATTTGAGCAGTTCTAATTGAAATCATCTATACGACGACCAAGGGACTCCGCACAATCAATGGACTAAATAATTTAGACAAATAAGTTGTTTCTTTTTTACTGGCGATTCGTTTTTCTTTGGCAGTAAATCGTTGCCAATCGGGGGTTGAGTAAGGGGTTTTATGTAAAATTGTGTTCAAGCGATGGGTTGATTTAGTATCAGCCGTACGATAACTTTGAAACAATCTACACCATAGAATTTATGCTATTTTTAATTAGGTCGCCGTGAGCGGGCTCAGGAAGATCACAAGGTCGGCGAGTAAGAAGCCCGGAAGCTCGACGACGGTGGCTGGAAAACCTATATTTCATTTGGTTATGTCCCGATCTCCCAACCATGCTCTTCTCTTCTCTATTGGGCCAGCTGGGCCAAGCCAAGAAGCCACGAACCATGGTACGGGCATGGATTTTTTATTCGGTTTTATCCTTGGAACATGGTATACTGTTCGCGTTTGATGGGTAGTATAGATCATTCTGGACCCTATGATCAACGAAAATTGACAGCCCGATACCACATAAGAGCTCATTAAAAAACACTTACCTAGACAACGTCAAGGGCAGGTGGCGGCTCCGATAGAGCAAGGGAGTACGGCTCGATCGTGGCCACGGCGGCATTTGGGGAAGACGGGTGGCTGAGGTCATGTCAGCCACGGCGGCAGGTTCGTAGCGGGCTATGGTGCGCATTACGACGGCGGCAGCGGCGAGAGAATTTTAACGTGCTGTCAAGCACGTGATAAAATTTTTTGATGATCTAAACATGATATTTTGCATAGCGAGGCAAATAGAACACACATACGCATTTAGCTTTGTCTAGAGATAGTATATACACCGTACCTACATTGTAGCTCGACGCACGAAAGCTATCATAAATAAGAGGGACTTTGTCTGTAGGAGCCAAAAGAAGTGCACGTATTGAAACCGAATTCCAATGGATGACAAATAAAACTTCTTGTGCTACACCTACACGTAAAAAAAAAAAAAAACTACTTCTGCACTTCTGCCGGCCGACGTAGCTTTTGTTTTTTCAAGCTGACGTAGCTTCTGTTGAAGCAATTGGAACCGGATTCCAATTGGTAAAATTTGTTTTCCGGCCGCACGTGGATTTCCATATTCTATTAAGATAAATCTAGATTTATTTTCAGCCATACGATAACTTTGAAATAATCTACACCATAAATTTCTGTTACTTTAATTAGATATTAGATATGAATATGTACACAATGAAAAGAAAAAAAAAGAGATCATCTAAAGCTATCTACCCAGGTTTTGAATCCCTGGTATTTTTGCCCTATTCATATTTTTAATATCCATATCTCGGAATAGCTTGTTTCGTGGACAGTGGAACGGAGATGTTGTAACTCCTCGTCAAATCTCAAATGTTTATTATAGTGTCGGTAAAGCCGGGGAAATCATCTGGGCAGCGTTTGCACTGTATCTGCCTGCATGCATTTGCCCCGGCAATGACTGAAGCGTACCAGACTGTTCTCCCAGTCTGGAGCATCATGCCAGCATAGTGGGCAGTACCGCCTGGCATGTGACAGCTACAGGTTCACTACCAGAAGCACGTACGTCCATCACTCCATGCAATGCTGCTTTGCTACCAGAATGTGACTGCACACGATGTATCGATCGATCCATCAATAGATGCCACCAGCAGAACAAATTTTACTGAACTTGATCGACGATGTCGCTGCAGTTTTTCTTCTTCCTTGAGATCGATGGTTAGTTAGCACCAGCACACCCATGTGGTTAAATCAGGTCGATCCAATCCTCCCCAGCAGAGTCAAGTTATATAGCGAGGAAGTGAAACTAAAACTCGATATGATTACTGAAGCAGCCGACAGGTTCCCGACGACACACCGCGTTGCAAGGTATAGCTAGCTACGATACAAAACGCATCGTGCCACATAAATATACGGATTTGCCCTTGAGCTTATTATATGTGTGCTCCTCGGGCAGGACCGATTATTTTGCACGGGTCTTCGGGGACGTCGTCAAACAAGCCATCGATCGCCAATAATACTATAGTCTCCCTAGCCCAGAGAATCTGCATCGACATCTCTACCTGAAAGCTGAACGAATAAACAGTGTCAGGAACTACCACGCCAAGTACACACATCTCATCAGACAGGCAGAGAAAGAAAGAGAGATTACGTAGTACGAATAAGCTGTCCCACGCCCCCGTTACATCAATTCACACTAGCGAGTAGCTTGTAGCCCTTCTCTTAATTTCATGAATGATGGTGACTGAGCTGCGTGATGTTCTTTCGTTAATTCTTTGATTAGTTTCTTAAGCCTGATCGATGATGGACCGTCTAATTGCACGTGTTATTCCCATTGTTCTGTAACCATTTCGTGTGAATTAGATGGATGCCTCTTTGGCTCTTTGAAGAAAAAAGCTCGGAAAGGAGAGAAACCTCCGACCTCTTGACAAGTACAGATGGATGCAATCAGCTGATAGATTACGACATATGCGTTTGATGTTGTGATCAAGGACTGATGCTCCTCTTTTCATGGCCTTAATTTTACTTCTGCGAAAGTTGATGATCGGTGTATCCAGAAAGACCAAACTCATGCTGAGTGTTCCTGGCAGAATTGGAATCCAAGTACCAAGATAGATAGAATCTACGGATATACGTATAGTTGAAAGCATCGTTGCATCTAACACAATTTACACCAGAAAGGAAAAGAAATGCAATTCGTTGTTACGTGCGGGGTGACAGAGCAATGATTGAAAAAACGAGCAACTTATCTGCCAATTCAACCGGTTTAAAGAAATCAAGTCTCATGTCGTACCTGAGCTCTCCTGCTTGCTAGGGTTCGTGAATTGGAACAGTACAAATGACGACTAAGATCGGCGATCGTAGATGGCTCATATAAAAAAAATGAATACGTGAGCAGGAGAGAACCAGCTGAAGATAGCACATTTTGCTGAGGAAATGGAATTGGCCGTCGGATCCGCTGCCTGGTCCATATCATGTGCCCGGAGCCTCGGAGCACGAAATGAGTACGAGAAGACCATTCCACAGGAGCTTAATTAGGTGTGGTGGCGCTTTCGGTGCTGCTCAAGTGCACATAGCCTGGCAGGAGGCAAAGATATCTACGGTCCAGGGCAAGTACGGGGGGATGCGTCTCTTGACATGCAAATTTTTTGTAGTTACAGCCTTGCAAGGCACACTAGTGCTACGACGCATCAGGACCACCCGATCAATGATGCATATGGGTCGCAGGCTCGCAGGCCGGCCGATTTCTGCTTTACCGGCCTTGTAGCCGTAGGACCACGTACGGCTTCTACCGCGCGCAGCCTAACGACCCATGCTCTGTAACCAGCGCAGACGGATTCTGGTAAGTGGGCCCACGAAGGGAATTTACGTGAAGAATCCATGAGTAGGACGGCGAATGAATCTTGCGCTTGCCTGAACCTGAGATTGCCAATGTTTGGAACGGATCAGCAATCGCTGCAGCAATGCCTGTCAAGCGCACCCTGTGGTGTGTGTGCGCACGCAAGCGCGCATATAAATGTTCGGTCAAGGATCAAAACCAGGTCGCTAATTTATTAAGCAGCAAGGCTGGCTCTGCACTGTCCTTGTCCTCTCTCTTTTGCCAGTACTGTACAATCGGGGCTAATTTATGCAAAAACACAGTTATGCAAGTGTTCGCCAAGGGTCAGGCATTTCCTAATTTGCATTTTTCTTCTACCCTTAGCCTAGCTCGATGAAGCCATGCAGAGTGCAAATCTGGGTGCATTCAACGCAACTAATAACTTATTTCCGAGTAAGGGATAGTAGTGCTGGACTGCTGGTTTACAGCACATGGAACTTAACTTTTTTTAAAAGAAAAAGAAAAAATAATAACAGCACATAGCGGTGGCCAGTGGGCGAACTGTTGTGGCCTTGTGGGCCGGTTCCTTTGTGCATGGTGCACCAAACAGTTTGTGTGCGCGCTAAATCTATATATAAAACCCCATGGCACCAGTACTTGGTACTAAGAAACAAATCCACAAAAATCTTAAATAAGTCATGCATGCTTTTTGGAGCGCCGAGATAGTAGGCATACAAGATCATGAACCAAAACTAAATGAGGTCTTATTCACGCATGTACGTGAACCTTTGGTGCAATTTGCATGCTAAGTTCTATAGGTTACATCATATATGGGTTTCTATGCCAAAGGGTGTCAGCCATATAATTGCTACTCCCTTCGATTCATAAAAGGTGTCGTCCATTTTGTACTAAGTTAGTACAAATTTTGTACAACATGGGCGACACTTTTTATCGATCGGAGGGAATATAAAAAATCAACCTTTCGTTCTACGAAATTGATTCTCCAACCATTTTTCTTAATCAACTCAAAGGGTTTGGTATATTGAGGGTCTGGTTAAGGTTATGTTCTTGTAGGATCCAAATAAACTTCAAGAGGCTTCGTGGACTGCAACAAAGGCATGTTATGTTTATCGATCAAAACGCATGAAATTGATTTGTAGAATTAAGACGCAAACCTAGAAAACTAATGCATTTTAGAGAGGAATTAGGATTAGATACAGACATGATTTCAGAATTTGAGATTGAATTTGTGTAGCCAATTCCATGCTAGGCAAACAAGTTGGTTTTCTAAAATCCAAATTAAATTTCGAAATTTCCAGATTTGTTAAGGCCTTCTCAAAATCCTGACGACCAAAATAGGCGCCAAATGTTCTTACTGCCCCGCATCTTTTCAGTAAAGTTTACTTACAGGGTTCCAAACTCCGAGGTGTTTCGAGACAAAATCGGGAAACAGGAATTGACAGAAGGCAAGGAGGGACAGGGGGAGCCCCACGGTGGTTCCTTGGGTGGGGCGCCCGGACGCGTTCCCCGCTCCCTTCGTTCCCGTGCCCTGTCTACGTGTCCCTTTCCGCCCCGTGCTCCTACACGGCTCTCCACGTGTGCGTGCGCTACCCCGACCTTTCCAACGTCACTCCCTGAGCCCCCACGCTCTACATCTACACGCGTGACACACCGCCCGCCGAGCGCCAAGGTCGTCACTCGGTCACAGGCAGCGTCCACTTCCATCCGCCCACCGCTTTCCTCCCTCCGGCCGACGTATGGCCATGGGCTCGTTCCCCTTCCAGTGGTCCATGGACCCCGCGCCGTTATCCTCCGGCGTCGACGGCAGTTTATTGCCGTCCTTTCTCCCGCCTCCCCCGGCCGCGGCAGTGCCAGACGACGGCACGGCCTACTACGCGGCATCGGACATGCACAGCGTCCCCTGTCTGCCCGAGCTCGCTGCACCCTTCCAGTCGCGGGATTCTGCCGCCGCCGAGCTGGCCATGCGGCGCGCGGAGGAGGAGGTGGCCGGCATCCGGCTCGTCCACCTCCTCATGAGCTGCGCGGGTGCCGTGGAGGCGGGCGACCACGAGGCCGCGGCCGCCCTCCTTGCCGACGCGAACGCCTCTCTCGCGGCCGTCTCGACCTCCTCCGGCATCGGCCGCGTCGCCGTGCACTTCACCGACGCCCTATCCAGGCGGCTCTTCCTGTCCCCTCCTGCCGGCGCCACTCCGACTCCTCCGGCAGCCGCCGACCCGGAGCACGCCTTCCTCTACCACCACTTCTACGAGGCGTGCCCCTACCTCAAGTTCGCGCACTTCACGGCCAACCAGGCCATCCTCGAGGCCTTCCACGGCTGCGACAGCGTGCACGTCGTCGATTTCAGCCTCATGCAGGGCCTCCAGTGGCCCGCCTTGATCCAGGCCCTCGCTCTCCGCCCCGGCGGGCCGCCGTTCCTCCGGATCACCGGCATTGGCCCGCCTTCCCCACCCGGCGGCCGCGACGAGCTCCGCGATGTCGGCCTCCGCCTCGCCGAACTCGCGCGCTCCGTCCGCGTCCGCTTCTCCTTCCGCGGCGTCGCCGCCAACACCCTCGACGAGGTCCACCCGTGGATGCTCCAGATCGCGCCCGGGGAAGCCGTCGCGGTCAACTCCGTGCTCCAGCTCCACCGCCTCCTCGCCAGCCCAGCCGATCTTCAGGCCCAGGCGCCCATCGACGCCGTTCTCGACTGCGTCGCGTCCTTGCGGCCCAAGATCTTCACGGTCGTTGAGCAAGAGGCCGACCACAACAAGCCGGGGTTCCTCGACAGGTTCACCGAGGCGCTCTTCTACTACTCCGCGGTCTTCGACTCGCTCGACGCCACGAGCGCCGGCGCGAGCAGCAACGCCGCCATGGCCGAGGCTTACCTCCAGAGGGAGATCTGCGACATCGTGTGCCACGAGGGCGCCGCCCGGACGGAGAGGCACGAGCCCCTCTCGCGGTGGCGGGACAGGCTAGGCCGGGCCGGGCTGAGAGCCGTGCCGCTCGGGCCGGGCGCGCTCCGGCAGGCGAGGATGCTGGTGGGCCTGTTCTCCGGCGAGGGCCACTCCGTGGAGGAGGCCGAGGGGTGCCTCACGCTCGGGTGGCACGGGCGCACGCTGTTCTCGGCGTCCGCGTGGCGAGCGGCCGGCGACGGAGGCGGCGGCGAAGAGAACATCGACAGTAATAACAGCAACATTGGCGGCGGTAGTAGTGGCAGCGACAGTAACAACAGCAGCTGCGGGGTCGTTGGTGCTGCCAACATGTTTTTGTAAATCGCGGGGGTGGTTCCATCGTAAAAATTGCATTCCGAAAATCACAATGACATGAAACTTTCGAGCTTAATTAGCATCTTAATCTTCTCTTTTTTTTAATCTTAATCTTCTCTTTGACCCTGCTGAACTGAGTTTTCTTTAACCGCAACACTTGGCATCCTTTTCTTTTAGACTTTTAGTGCCGGGAAGAGATGATCTAATAAAGAAATACACGCACGATCACATACACAGTGGTGATACAAAATATTGTGATTACTGATTAGGTCAGAGTATCTCGTATCTCGGATCCCCTTCTCTTAGAGCTTAAACAAGTACCATTTCCTGGTGCCATTCAAATCCACACCGTGATCAAGATCGACTCAACGAATCTACCCGACCTCAGAACTAAGAAAGTACTAGTATCTGACAACTTCACTGTCTGTCCTGTCTTGCCATTCTTATAAATCATGTTCATTTTATGAAACGTTAACCATTAAGTTTACCAGCCTGGCCATGCCGAATCAGGTCTAAAAATCAAGGGGGACCACGAAAGGCACGCACACAAGTTTCTGAAAGCCTGAATCTGAGAGCAAGAAACAACGGCTGTCGTGGTTTAGCACATCGCCACATCTGGTGGTGGCTGTACAATTTCGCCTTTGGAAATGTGATCAGCGTGACAAACCATAACACAACAATACAGTCAGTTTTTTTTATCAGCAGCACCGTACAGTCCGGCAAAAGCTTTCAGGTGTACTGTAGTCCTTGTAACTTGGACGTCCGTGCACCTAACTGAAAAATGTGGTGTGGGGATGTATACCGTGCACGGGGAAAAAGGAATCGTATCGGCGTCCCACGTTTGGTTGGCTGTACAAACTGTACCACTTGACAGCCGGTCAGTCGATTACTGAAAATCGGTGTGGGCGCAGCCAACGACGGCAGATTCTTCTAGGTGGTGTGGGTGCACGGCACGGAAGGATATGAGTTTCTGTAACAGTCTGTGACGTCTTATTCTGTACCGTTCGCGTAAGCTTTCATCCGACGGTCGAAATGGTACGTGGGATCACATTAGTTGCTAGTCACATGTTTCGACTCCGTCACGAACAAGTCTGTGTATACCGTTGACATACCGACAACGTACATTACGTAGTCATGCACCACGAGGAACTCGTTTCCCTACACAAGGCCATCGTCCGTTCGTGACTACCGAGGCCAGCACACGCTGCATGATGCAAGAAAAGATCGCTCAGGGCTCGGGCCGGCATCGCGCACCGTGCATCGTAGATTCGTAGAGTAGGCTGAGTAGTGAGTAGTACGAGTAGCTGGTATGGCTATACTACGGCTGCAGCGCAAGGACTGTGGCGAGCGGCGCGCGCGGGGCGGAAGGAAAGTGTGCTGGCACGGCTGCGCAACGCAGAAGCTAGCAGCGGACGCGGACCACCGTGTTCACGTGCCGCCTCTAGCTAGCTGCGCTGCCCCGGCGCATGAAGGACGTGTGGCTGCCGCCTGGCGTTGCACGGCGCGGCCGAGGTGGCGTGCGTCCTTTTTTTTTTTTTTGACGAAAGGTGGCGTCCGTTTTCGCTCTCACGTGCGCCGCGCGGACCGAGACACGTACGAACCACTCCAGCCGTGGCGTCTATATGTGCGGTGCGGTGGTGTGTAGTAGCAGCCGTATGCCTTGCCACACCGCAAACGTACGTACGTGCCACGTCCTGTAGGAAGCGTTTCCCCCGTCGTCGTGAATCCACCAAACCCAAATTTCACATCATTACATTTGGTCTCTGATGAATATCGACTTGGAGCGGACTGATGAATCCCCGTTTGACACAGGATGTTATGATAGCGTTGGTTGGAACTTTGATGTGCGATCCAAGAAGAAAAATCGGAAGCAAACAGTGGAAATGTACATTTTTTTTCGAGGAACACTTTTTTTTTGTCACATGCATTTATTGGGGGTCCCGTGCTGAATAGATGCACATGCCGGTGACCGCAGCCTCAAGGTTTCGAGAATCCCAGCCGTTTGCGTCCTAAATTCGCATTCCTTTATATACCATGATCTCCTATTTTATTTTGAACATTGGTTCTGTACACAGTAGAAAAAAATGATAATTGTTGTGCTTAGACGTAATCAACAAGGCCTATTAGCTCAGCTGGTTAGAGCGTCGTGCTAATAACGCGAAGGTCGCAGGTTCGAGACCTGCATGGGCCATTTTTTTTCTTTTTAATCAATTTGGCTTAATGAATATCTGCTAAGCCATTACAGCAGAAATTTTATCTGTCTCCCATAGTCCCTTACCAATACCATACCGCAAAAGGCAATTTGCTAGAAAGCCTTGGTAACGTTTTTGCTGCTAGCTTATCAGTACATGAAAAAGAAACATGGGTCAACCTGTCGTGATAACTTGGGCATGTGTACTGTACGCCACAGCGCCAAGTTAAGCTGAGACAGGAGGGTTCATTAACAGTCAGCATGCACAGCCTTTTGCTCAACTACAAAAGTTGTCATCTTTTGCCGAAATAGACGGCACAGTCGCACAGACACTGGCCTTGCCTCTCTGATATGACCACTCTACTGATCAAGCAGTGCCGCACCCACAAACTTAATTACTGTTCCATGTCATACTATTTCATCAAAGACAAAAATCATTCAAAACAGCTTTCAACAAGACCAGTATTCAGAATTACAAACCACGAGGGGGAGCAAGTAGTGCTGGGGACACAATCTTATGCGGTAAACAAAGCAAAATGCTGGCGACAACAGCTTAAAATAAGTCAAAAGCCACGAACGAAACGACAAAAACAGGCAGGTCATCTTCGACGACGCCATGCTTCAGCAACGACGTTGTTGCTTCACAGCTTCAGCCCGGTGATGGCTTGCTTCACTTGCGATGTCCTTGTGCGGCATATATGAGTGATTCTTGGTCAGTTAGGCTAGCGATGATACCTTGTTTCAATCTGCTGGTTGATTTCTTGAGCCTTTTTCCACTGCACAGAGAAAATTGAACTGCAGGCCTGTGCAACAGTACAAGGATGGGGTGAGCCACAGAAAACGGAATAACATGACTGCAACATTTGGATTCCTACGGAAGAGATAAAGTATACTCTCATGGTGCCTTCAGCTGCAACCTGTAGCCGCACAGTCCAGTAACTTCAGCTGCTTTCTTTGAGGCCATCTTCTGGGGCTGGATGCTTGGATCCCTTGGAACCACTAAGGCACCTGAGCAGTCACATACAAGAAGGGCATTACAGCCAGCCATGCCAGGAAGTCTGTCGGAATGATGTGTTTTCTCATACCATTTCGTTATCTAAATGAAGGCTATGTACCCGAAGAGTTAATTCACTGAAATAATGCAAGTATTAACTATTTTCTGGGATGTCCAGAGGTTTTGATACATCCTAGCTTCTGAAAGGTAAAAAACTGTATTACCTACAAGAGAAATGATGAGAATTTCGACTCCAAAATAGGTGCTGACTTAACATTTCTGATATAATTTGAAGAACTTCAAAGGACACAAACGACAAGTATGCGAACTTTACTTCTATACGGCGAACCTCCTTTCGAGTTAGAACATTTGGACTAACTGCAATGATAACTATTAACAAACCAAAAAGTACTAAGAATATAGGAAGACTCATCAATACTAAATGAAATTTTAACAAACCAAAAGTACTGTCTAAGAATATAGCATGATTAGATCTATGCTGCTGCTAGCGCTGTGGAACTGTCAAGCCCTACAAATGCTGTCAGTTGTCGGATGCATCTGTTATTTTTTTTTGAGAGAGGTGGATGCATCTGTTGTTGGTTAGATATCTGAGTTTTAGTCGAGTGTAGGGCCAGAGATGTTTTCTCACTGTTTTTCTGTTTCCTCTGGCGTGAGTCATGGATGTTCCTCTGAGTGGCTTGGTGCAGCTGGTTTAGTTTTTCCCTTTTTGCTTGGCTGTTAGGGCCTTTCATGTGTTGAACTGCTGAACGATGATTGTTTGGTTTGTCGTTTTTCAATAAATGGAACACAGGAGATGCCCTTTTCATCTAAAGAAACATACTAACATAATTCATCAGTAATCTATGGACGACTGCATGCAGAAAAACAGAGATCAAATAGCCTTATAAATTCTTATAAATACACAATTATAATAGAATATCACAGCCAATGAACGTAGAATAGCCCTGATTCTTATGGAGTAATTGAGCAATTGGCAAGCCCTCAACGAGTCAACGGTATACAACATTGTAAGTGGTTATATTTCCCATGTCTTGAAATATGTCAGAATTACTATTTCTCTAGGTCCTGTACTAGATGAAAATTTACAATATGATTTGCAAGTCACAACTTCTATTATGCACATACTCTCCAGGTAGCATATTTCTCTTGATCTTGTACTTGAAATTTTTTACATACAATTTGCAAGTCATAACTTCCATTATGCACATAACTTTTTTCTAGATCAAGCTACCAGATATGCAGAAGTTTATCAAACCGGATTTCGTGCAAATTTTTGTACAAAATTTTGCATGTGTGCATGATATAGCATGATTTACGTGCATGATTTGTTTCACAATTTTGGACAATAGGAGAAAATAAAAGTGAACACGGATAATATGAGGTGTAGTGGCAACTATTGGCATGATTAGTTCCACCAAGTCTATCGGACTTTGCAGATACATCGAACATAAGATTGTGACAGATGTTCTTTTTTTGCCATGTATGCTGATCTACGCCTATTATTAGGTTACATTTATACTGAGCAGCGGAGTATATCGTGTCTGATGTCTCTGGAGTAAGACAAAAATTGCACTGATATAGTGGCAATGCTCCTGCCAACTGTGTATTACTAGTCAAATCAGATATTCACTTGTAACTTACATGATGAAGTATGAAGCATGTCTAAACTTGTATGGAGCTGTGACCAGGTGACTTCTCTACACGCCTGCTTCCCATCATCCCTCTTACTTGCTCTACATCATCCCACTGACCTTCTTCGGCGTGTAAGTTTGAGATTAGCACATGTGCTCCCACATCATTAGGAGCTAAATCGATGATGTGCTGTCCAATTATTTTTCCTAGTTCCATCCTGTGATGAACTCTACACGCTGCAAGAAGTGATCCCCAAATTACAGGATTGGGCTGTATCGGCATCTTCTGGATAAAATTATAAGCTTCGTCTAGCAGCCCGGCTCTACCCAGGAGATCCACTATGCAACCATAATGCTCATTATCAGGGACAATGCCAAGGGTCAACATCAAATTGAAGTAATGGAGCCCCTCATCAACCATTCCTACATGTGTGCAGGCACAAAGAACTACCTTCAGAGTAATGGCATCAGGTTTTGGATCTCTTAACTTCAGCAATTGTTCAAAGAGCGCAACTGCTTCTTTTCCCTGTCCCTGGCTTGCAAGACCTCCAATCATAGCGTTCCATGCGAGGGTTTGCTTGTGCCGCATTCTACTGAATATTTCAGCTGCTGCATCGATGCATCCACATTTTGCATACATATCGACCAGGGCACTTTCAAGCCACATATCTGTTCTGACGCTCTTTTCTTTTATATAAGAGTGTATCTCTCTTCCTTTATCAAGTGCTCCAAGCTGTGAACAAGCAGAAAGTAGACTAACCAGTGCCATTTCACTTGCCATAACATCTCGAACCTTCATATCGTCAAATAAGTTAAATGCTGTTCTAAATTGAAGTCCTTTCACATAACCACAAACCATAGCTGTCCAGGACACGATATCCCTCCGTGCCATATTTTCAAAAATGATTTCAGCTGCAGCCATATCACCACATTTGGCATACATGTTGATTAAAGAATTTTGAAGGATAATGTCGCAGTGGATCTCATGATCTTTGATATAATTGTGCAAATATCTCCCTTGTTGAAGATCACCAAGTTGAGCATATGTCGATAAGACACTAACGAGAGTAATCACATCAGGTATTACACCATCTGATAACATCTCTTCAAACATTGTTAGTGCTTCTTTATGCTTCCCATTTTGCACAAACCCATCAATCAAAGTGTTCCAAGATTTAGTATTTCTTATAGGCATGCCTTTAAATGTTTTCCATGCATCAGACATGCATCCACATTTCACATACATGCCTATGAGTGCATTCCTGATATCAACATCAGCCTCAATGCCATATTCATCAACCCGTGCATACACCCACAGGCCTTTGTCCACAGCCCGCACTTGGCCACACGCAGAAAGGAGACTTATAATCGTGATCTTGTTAGGCTTAGTGCCTTCTGATTGCATCTCGTCAAGTGACCTCAACACATTATCCCACTGACCACACTGTGCAAAAGCTGAGATCATCAACGTCCAAGACACCACATCCCGCTCGTGCATTTCCTCAAAAACCTTCCTTGCATCTTCAACACTTTTGGAAGCACCATAGAAATTAATAAGGCCTGACATGACGAACAGATCGGATGCAAACCCAATCCTTTGAACCAAGGCGTGGACTGCGTCCCCAGTTGCCCTCCCCTTCCAGCTAGCAAATGCAGCACTCGATTGTGCAACAGCGGCCATCGTGTAATTATCAGGGGACACTCCGCTCCGACGCATTGCCCTGAACAACTCCAGCGCATCCATAGGGGCGTGACAACTGTTATACCCTCGAATCATGCAGTTCCAGACGATGGCGGTTGGTTGGGCCATTCTGTCGAACACTTTGCGCGCGTAAGGCATGTCATGCCTCGACACAGGGGATGCAAGGAGGGTGACGAGCCGGCCGGCCACGCATGGATCGGAGCCGAGGTGCGCGCGGACGAGCCGCCCATGAAGCTCCGCTAAGTTGGCCCGCGAGGCGCAGGCGTCGAGGTGGGCGAGAAGGCTGTCGCGGCAGGCGCGCGCCCGACTTGTTGTGTTGGGGCGGAAGTAGAGATAACGCATGGCATGGGTGATGGACTGATGGGTGGGTTGGGGAGAAGACAGAAGAGCAGTTTGTGTACGCAGGCAGCTAGCGCGCTGGGATTTCGGAGGTGAAGTCGAGCTTGGACCCTGGAGGGACGGTTTGTGTGCTACGATGGGATGGCGGGAAGGAGAGACCGAGAGAGGATCAGAGGCGGCGGCCGAGACGCCGAGTGCAGCCTGCGGAGTGCCAAGGAAAAACAGAGACGAAAACAAAAACTCGTTCAAGACCTTAATTGGCCAGCCCATGTGAGTGGAACTGTGGAAGGGTCCTACAGCCTGAATCAGAAAGCTTAATGGGCCAGGACGGAACTGTTCTCTTGGGCTACGTTGCTCAGGTTGATGGCAGGCCGTCATAGATACACCGAAATTCCATGATGTAAAGGGGAAGGTGCGTGTATTCTTAACTCCCAAAACTCTCGATTCTCAAAAAAAATTCTGAAAACTCTAAAATTTCTGCACAGGAACGAACCAAAAATTCCAAGACTGTAACGGTGTAACCAAAGTAGCGAAAGTATAAAACATGCGTTTGTTGAATCTATACTATCCTTCCTACCGCAATGTAAATAAATACTCCTGCGAGGATCCCACGGAGTAGTAGGTTCTTTTTGAATGAAGACAAAAACCTATCAAAACGAAATGACCACTGGCCTGAGGCGGCAAGGTAAGTTTCGACGCGCGCGCTACATATAGAAAAGAAATGTTACACATACTACCGTGCTAGTATTAAACATCGTCCGAACATTTGGAAAGTTTCCTTTCCGACATCGAGCATGGAGCATATGGTGCTGTATGCACGCAAAATTCCTAATTAAACCCTGTACATTTCCATTAGAGAATCAAACAGAGTTATTAACTTGAAACACATTTTTAGTGGGCCTTTCTCTTTCTCTCCACTGGCAATGTATATCTATGGCGACGCTGAGTGCGTCCGACGAGGCGCCGAGGAGCCCCCGCTGCGAGAATCCCACGGTGTAGAGGCCGTTCCGTCCTTTCCAGCAGTTTGGGAAGCGGGCCTTGGGGGTACCTTCTCTTGTGAAGACATCACCTCCGTCCTGTAACGCAGGAACAATTAGGCATATATAGGGTACAGCCACAATAGCAGGGCATATGTATACACTTGTTCTAACTTGTAAAGATGAAGATTGACCCTCCATTTTCATTAACGTTCACTGCAGATTTCAGGCAAAAGGAGAACATAAAACGAGATCAGTTAAGAGCCGGCCAAGCTGCTTAACTGTACGACCTAGGGTAGGGGGTCAGTCAATACATATTTCAACATGATGTCAATTTATGCAGGTCTTGCTTTAAATGAGCTTTTAATGAGGGACGAGTACATACAGTAGTTATCATCTTCTGTGCCTTAATTAATTAGACTCAATCAAGTTGACTAATTTTTGTGGCTTGACTCCGGCGGGACTAACTATTCTTCATATAAGTTGACCGATGCAGAGACACGTTTGCATAACAAGTCGTGGAAATTCTCGAATACTTTTGGTATATAGTAGGATAGCCTTTTGCCGTCCCATGCTCCCGTCGGAAATAGACTCTGGATTCCATAATCCACAAGTATCGGCCGGCGCCTGACCCAAGTGTATACGTATATCCAAATTCTCGAGTCCCGCACGCTTATACGCGGCACGCGCGCTTGTGGGGGCAGCGGCGGCCTACTCGGCGCGCCCATGCCCGTGCCCACGGACCACGGTGAGTCACTGACTCGATCACTTGGCGCGAGAGAAAAAAGGAAGGCATGGCTCAGCGCAGGCAAGGGCACGAGCTGCCTCTGCCCGTCCCGCATACACTAGAAGGGCAAAGAGCGCAGGCAATTAAGGTGACGGGGGCAATGCGTTATACGGACCAAAAACGAACAAGGGAGTCCTTTTTATGTGTTTTTACCTTGAGCCAGGACGGCACGTTGCTCCTGTAGCCCGTGGCGAGTATTATTGCGTCGAACTGCTGCTCCTCCTTGCCGTCCGCGAGCCTGGCCCCTCGCCTCGTTACCTCCTTCACTGCTCCCACCACCTGGTGATCGATCGAGACGATCTTTTCAGTTTTCATACAGAACATGGTAAGAAATTCGACAGAGGGAAATAAAAGCATTGCATGTGCAGTCGTCTATAAAGTGTAGCGTAGCGGCGGAAAGGGAGAAACTGGCCATTTTCCAGGAAGGAAAAGCGTGTTCGGGCCTTAAAGGCCTCTGGCTGATATGCCAGATTCAGGAGAGGCCCACTACTAGATAGTATAGCAGAACGCAGGGCTCACGTTTTCGACACTTTGACTAGTCTTAATCTCTACAACCCTTTTGTGGAAGAAGCCTAGCCGGCTGCCACTAACCTTAATTTTGCCTGATTTGATGTGGTCTAGCGTCCCAACGTCCAGCACAGGGGTCTTGCCCGTGAGGTTCTTCAGCTCAATGGGCCCCGTCTTGGGCCGTCTAAGCCCGAGCTGGCCCGTGTCGCCGAGGACGAGGTGAGCCGCCGCCAGGAGCAGCCGGTCGACGAGCTGGACTGGGAACCATTTCAGCAGAGCCATGGCGATGCCGAACGTGGAGAGGCGCAGCATCTCCCTAGGTAGCACATGCACCTGCACAAAACAAATACCGACCCCATGTACTTAGATTTTGTGTGATCGCTCGCACGGTGACGCAAATGAAGCGAGCTATTAATACTCGTAGTAAAAATTAATGGAAGAAAAACAAAACGGAGGACCGATAACATACTATACTATAGGACAAGACATCCAACGTCGTACACATGTTAGTATAAGTTCTATTTGTTCTTAAACATGCCCAATATAACCATGCAGATTGGAACATGTCGAAACAGATAGCAACAAGCAAGGTGTGAAATAGGCACCGATGGGGAAATGCCCGAGAAGCAAGAAGGGCACGAAAGAACAATCTCGCGCGGAAACATATATGTGGGCAAAAGCAAAGGAACAGAACAGAGCAAGGAGGAGAGAAACTAATTAGCTATGCATAGCAAAGAGGATAGATAGCTCATTGTATTTACCGTGTTGCGCACCACCATGGAGGGCTTAGCGCCATACCGGCACAAATCCAAGCTCACCTCCATGCCAGAATTCCCGCACCCCACCACCAAAACCTTCTTCCCGGCAAACTCCTCCCCGGACTTGTAGTCACACGTATGCATGACGCGGCCTCCGAACTGGCTCATGCCAGGGAACTCCGGGATGTGCGGCTCGGCGTTCTCCCCCGTGGCGACGACGAGCCACTTGGCCATCAGCACCTCGCCTCCCGCCAAGCGCACGATCCAGGCGCCCACGGAGGCGTCGAAGGCGGCCTCCTCGACGCTGGCGCCGAAGCGCGGTGTGATGCCGGCCTTGGCGGCGTACTCCTCCATGTAGAAGAGGAACTGCTTCTTCGACGGGTAAGTCGGGTACTTGTCGGAGAAGGGGAGCAGGGGGAGCTCGCAGAAGCGCTTGGGAAGGTGGAGCGCGAGGCGGTCGTACATGCGGTGGCGCCACGTGAAGGCCAGCGAGTCGGACCTCTCGAGCACCGTGGCCGGCACGCCACGCGCCTTGAGGCACGCGGCCGCGGCGAGCCCCGACGGGCCTGCGCCGACGATGACGGCGCCGGGCACCCACGTCGCGCGGCGGCCTTCTGCTTGCTCCTTGTCCATGTAGCCTATAGCTGCTTCTTCGATTCGATCGGGTGATCTGGAGTACGACGTCTGGACTCTGGACTCTGTTGAGCTTATGTGGTCTTGGCTGCGCGTGTGTTTTTTTTACTGTGAAGTCGTCTGTGGTGGGTTTTACTGTACACTGGGTTTTATAGGGGTTTTGGGGAGGCCCCGTACGCTTGGCCTTCAGCGGCCGGGTGGAGTCTGGCGGTGCGGATCAAGTTCTTGCTGCCGACTACGCCTACAAACTCCAGTATTTCCCTCTGTTTTATGATGCCCGGATTCAACAACTTTTCGTACAAAAAGGAAAAAACGGAACGACGCCTGTCCTGCGATATCCTGGACCTCGGTAGGGGGCGTGGCGTGGTCCACTCTACTCTTTGTACCCAGTTGTATAGCTAAAGGGTGGGAGTTACAGGGTCCTTGTCTTTGGTTGCAAATCTGGAATAGTTTTGGTTGGAATAACACTATTCTTCCCTTTTAGTCACGCAAGACCACTCCGATCTGATCGAAACCCAACGAAACAATCCAGAGATCATGGGCAAGAGTGACCTTTGATGGGAGCTTGTGAGCACCCTACTTTCTAGTCCGGCTCTACTCTGTGTGTTGCTTAACCAGTGACTATATATGAACGTCCGCCGCTCGTGGTAGCTAGAGCGGTTCAAAAACATACTGGAGAGTTAATAGAAGATGCTAGTTCTATATAACCTAGCTGCTATATGTACTCCATTAGGCTGTTGGCTTTAGCCCAAATATCGATCACATCACATACACTCATGTGAAATCACAGTCATGGCCAAAGGTACCTGCAGTGCCTTTTGTTATTTCGGTTTTGCTATTTATAAGGCGACTGAAAAATAACTATTTCTAAGTTGACGCTAACAATCATCAGATCTAACCACGGAGATTCATGCAAGATTCATATACGTAAAAATGATGAGAAAATCTTAATTGGATGGTTATGATCGCCGACTAAGAAACATACACCCTTTTTATTTTTATTGCATTTCTCAAACACAGTTCTTACATACTCCATCTTCTTACACGAACCTACAAGATCAAGCTCGTGGACATGAAAACCTACACTGACTAGGACTTAAGGAGATTCACAAAAACTAACCTCATACTAGAACTCAAAACCCAACTAGCTAAACATGGAAAACGCCACGGTTCCAACTCAAACTCGAACATAATTTAGATTAATTCTAACAATCTCACCACATAATGTAAACTAGGTCGCAACTTCAAGTCACATCATCGCATGAGCAGCATCACACCCACTCATCCTACTGCTTGGTGTTAATGAAGTTAGCATCTCACCAACTTTCCTACGAATCACACTGGCATCTCACCAAGACACCACTTCCAAGGACATCGACACACAATCACGACCCACAAACAAGACAGCGGTTGAACATGGTAACTTCCATATTATGATGGTGGAAAATGCAGTGTTCAAGATCATGTCTTAGCTACAGTTTTTTTTCTATAAAATGATGAACGTGTTTATTAACAATGTGAGAGGCCATTAATTTTCTCGTAATATTTCTTGTGAAATTCATAGTAAAACTTGTGCACACCCATGTCCATGTAGGCATACAGTAGTCACCACATCTCTTAAATCGTAGCGAAGATGATTATATGTTATTCATATTTGTATACATAGTGTACACTAATAGTTTTGATACCGTGCAAAAAAAAATGAAAACATAGTCTTGGTGATGAACTGATCTCATATAATATGGTGATATATGATTACAACATATTTGCATATAGTTATATACATAGTGTACACTTTTTGAAAAAAAGGAAAACATAGCCTTGGTGATGAAATCTGATATCATACAATCAACCTTGATCAGTTTTTGCAATATGCATGATCAAGGAGTGATATAGTCTGATTGCAAATTCGTGGGGAAAAAAATACTCACTCTGTTCTATATTAAGTGATTTTTTATTACATGTATTTAGACGTTTTTTAGACATACATATATTCATGTGTAGACAAATTTGAATCACTTAATATGGGACTGAGGAAGTACTTTTGTGGACGCAGTGTTTTGGAAAGCGAGAGGGGTCAATGCGATGTGCACAGGAGACGTGCAGAGTAGCGCTAGCTATACCAGCTAGTGGGATGAGAGTAACTTGGACAGGCAGAGCCAGTTGGGCGAACGGAAAGCGGCAGCTCATGGTGTTCCAGTGGTTTCAACACGGAGCCTACACATACATCAGTCGCTGTGTGGTTCTGATTCTAGGCTACCCATCAATGATCAATGGTGTGGATTAATGACGAGGGAGAGCAATCAATTAATGGAGCAAATAAACGGCGAATACGTTGATATGGACGCGTACAAGTCAACTCGGAGTGATCGAGTTCAAAATGATGGTCTTGTACTACCCGAGGGTCGCCTACAAGCTACAGTCGTCACAAGTCAGGCTCGCTGGAAAATATTTATTGGTGAAGCCAGCCACTGGTGACAATCTTGCTACTCTGACTAGGACGAGGATTCGCTGCCAGCCTGCCATGGCCGAGTAATAGCGTGCCTCTTGCAGCTTGCAGGTGCAGACCATAAAATCAAGAATTGATTGAATCAATGAATACACCATTCAAATGCATGTTGCTAGGAGGCTAGGAGCAGTAGAGTATTTGCAAACTACTACTAGTACTACGTTTATGTTTTCATATTATTTTTCTAGGAAAAACACAGCACAAATGCATGCACCTCGCTAGCCAGTGGTGGAGTTAGAACAAAAGTTTAGGGGGGTCAACTGGAATTTTCTTGCCTTTTCATGTATAAGAGATTGTTTTTCAGCTTACTTTATCTATATTAAACCATATATACATGAGACTAAAATTTTAGGGTGGAGCATGACCCACCTAGCTTCTCCACTGTTGCTAGCGCCGATTAAATTCAGGTAAATGTGAAAGTTGTCAATTCTATAACTCGAATCTAACTATGCCGGTTTCATCATAAGAGACCTAACCACCTGAGCAAGGCTTAGGTCATATACAATGTGTTTATTCGATTTGTAGATATTAACTTTTTTTATCAGCTAACATGGTTAACTTAGGATAAGACTAATGTGTCCTTATTTACGGAACGTGCATCGGTTTGTTCGAATCTTACACACCAAAATCCAGTTAAATTATCTAGCCCCGGCCCACAAAACATATATATGTTTCTGAAAATATATAGCGAGACAAAAAGAAATATGTCACTCTTTCCATCCAACATAAGATGTATAAAGTTTGTCAAAATTCGGATGTATTTAGACATAACTTAGTGTATAGATGCATTCAAATTTAGTTAAAGTTGAGACATCTTTTGTTGGACGGAGTAAGCATGTGGAATTATGCATGCATGGCAGAAACAGGAGACAAGCTAGCCGTGATCCTGCATGCGGAATTGCTGAGCACAGCTCGATTGCCATGACAGGTCTAAAAGCTCTTAAGCAAAGCCCGCGGTAACCGGTAAACGGTAAAGTCCCGTGCGTCATGTCTCCGAAACAAGCTCCATGTCCCCGGGCAGCACCGTCTTGATTCGTACCTTCAATCATTGATGATTCTGCCCACTGAGCCGTGGGCACCCCCGGCGTCCTAATCGCGCAAGTGGAGCGGACCACCGGCTCCGATCAGGCCTCATGCGCAACAGCACCAGCACCTGCCTCTTTTTTTTTCTGAAGGAACCCTACGTATACATACGTAGGCTGGTCCAGGGCTTAATATTCCATCTTAATTTTTTTTCCGAGTTGTATGCTTGACGAATCGAGTGGAATATGCGCGCTCCTGGTGCAAATTGACGAATCGAGTACTTCATATCATTGTGCGTGCAGTGGAGATTGCACACTTGCCAGTTCTTCGGAGGAAAGGCGCGCACTCCAGGAGGAAATTAAGGAGCTGTAAATGGGAAACAGTCGTTTTCCTACTCTAAACTATTGGCTGGAATGATTTTTCTTCTTCTTTTCTTTTTGGGCGTGGCTATATATAAGTTGCCTAATTTTTAAACAAAAGGCTTAAATCTAAGTTGAACAATCAGAGCCGTTAGATTAGTATCTATATCGCATTTACCCTTTTTTTTCATCATACGTTTCAAATCTTAAAGCACAAATCATATCCAACGGCTGAGGAATTAACTTATATCTAACTAAAAATCAGGCAACTTAGATATAGCAAAACCCTTTTTTTTTCTTCTCATTTAACCCTTTTTCTAGACTAGAAATTTTGACGAAATCTGAAAACAAAAGCACACACTTGGGTTGAGGTGAAAGTGTATAGCTACATTTTTTTTGTTATGTGACTAGTGGTTTTTGCAATTAATCTGTGCAACTGCACACTTGCAATTTTTCCAGATTTGAAACTGTAAGAGTGATTTTTGCACTTTCAGAAACCGATCAGAGGCTAATGGTTCGAGAGAATACAATTAATTGATGGATTTGATCAGCAAGCTAGTTCAAAGTACTCCTAAGAAAGTCAACAAAGGAACCGTTCGAACATTAAAATCAACTGTGAGTGGAATTCGACTGCGAGTACACAATTCTGAACGAAGAACCTAAACTTTCTCCATCGAGGCAGCCGCAATAATAAAGGGAGCTGAGGGAAGCTCTAGGCGAAGCCACGCAGTGCCCGTCGAGTAAACGGCCTAGGCTGGGGCTAGCAAAGCTAGCGCAGCAGTAAATTAAATACGGTCCAGACTAGGGAGGTGTCATGGTCATCCCATGGAGATGAAGGTGATCACGAGAGGAAAATGGGAGTCTTCGCACGGCAAATTTACCGCAAATGGGAAGGAAATCAAGTCCAACGGCACCACCTCAGCGTTATCCAATGGGCTGATCTCGCCATAAAACGAGTCGATCAGCAGCAGCATGCGCGAGCGTTACGTACCTTTCGAGAGGCTCGATAGATTGTCTAGGCTTTTAGGCTGGGCCACGCAGTGGTTCTAGAGATGGATCACTCTATGAACCTTTGGACCCTAGCGTACGTGGAGTATGTGCCATGCCACAGTAAAGCATAAGCAACACGCACATACGAATTGAATTTGATTAGATTCTGTGATAGATCTTCATGTGGGGGTGTGATCAGGGCTGCATGCGAGCACGATTCGTATCTCGATCGTGGCCGTGGTACTATATATGCCCTTCGATCGGGTGAGCCAGTCTATCTGTGACGTGCAAACCTGCATCTGCATGGAGTTATTCATGGAGAAAATTACTCCAGCTTGGCATGCACGCACATAGTCATTCAACCCTTTTTTTTTTGTTTTGCTATCAAAATCGTCTGATTTTTTTTGTTAGGAATAAGTTGATTTTACAAATAGAGTCGGTGGGTGGTTGTTGTTTTTTCCATTACGTTCGAGCGGGCTGAAAGGTAAAAGCGGTTTGGTGATGGCATGCACTACATCAGCCTAATGCACGGGTCAACCTGTTATGTCTGTGAAAAACAATAAAAAGAAATACCCCTTGTTTCTAAATATAAGAAGTTCTAATGATTGTCTTAAGTCAAACTTTTTTAAATTTAATCAAGATTATAGAAAAGTCTAGTAATAAGATCTAGAACAACAAATGAGTATACTACGAAAATACATATAATGACATATTTAACAAAACTAATTTGGATTTTTAGATGTCGGTATTTATTTTCATAAACTTGGTCAAACTTAAAGAAGTTTGACTTAGGACAAAATACGATTTCTTATACTCCTTCCATTCCAAAATGTAAGTTGTCTTTGTTGTTTCTCAAACTTTCACGCATGCAAAGAATATTATCATATACAATGTCAAACCAATATACTATGGTCGGTTCTCGATGATGGTACAAGAAAGGTGGAGGCGTGATTTCGGCTGTGAGTCACCCTTCGATTTCATCACGGCGGCAATTCGGTGTGTGGCACATGGCCCTTCGACTATGCCGTCCACATAGGTGTTGTGGTGCGGCCTCGACTGCATGCTACCCTTAGACTACATCGACGACATAGTCTCATGGGGGTTCAGTAGATCGACATTGTTCGACTACATCATCGGTGCTCCTTGTTGTGCATAGCTTTTGCCTTTGGCCTGTTTCGAGAGCCTAGGTTTTCTCTCTCGTGTTTCCTAGGGCAAATGTTACCGTTGTATTCCTTGTATCCTGATTCTCTTGTTTAATTAAAACGGTGCAAGCAGGGTTATGCCCCCTAGTTATCCTAAAACAAACTTCACATGGTAAAAGTAGCAAGTCTTGTCACGTTGGGTAAGATTGGATAATTTGCATCATAAAACTAAAAGTAGGAATAGTGAAAGGCAAAAAAAAAAGGAAGAAGGAAAAAAAAATATCATGATCGTCTCAATCATTCAGCATTCGTCTCGACGGGACGGACGTGCAGTCGGCGATGATATATCTAGAGCTAGCTGGCCGCAGAGGAGAAAGGCGTGGCGTGTCACAGCCACAGGATAGCCGTCATCCACCGGCCAGCCGGACGGCCGGGCCGGGCAGGTGACGTCGACCCTAGCGCAGCAGCATGCAGGGTAAGTACGTGCGGTGCGTGGTGAGGTCACGTGACAGGCGGTCGCACGCACGCGCCCTCCTGCCCCTGCGCGAGCCGATAGATGCTTTGCACCCGCAGGCGGATCGTCCACGCCACGGTATATTCTCGCCTCGTCTTCAGTCTCTTATTAATTTCCTCCGGCCACCCGAGACTGATCAAGGGACGATCGAGCTACTGTATTCCCGCCGAGGAAATTTGATGGGAGGGGAGAGGCGTCTCCGGCCACCACCACACCCTGGCCGGAAGCGTGGCGCACTCCATTCAATTGCAATCGTCCACCGAGCTGCGCTGCATGCACTGCTCCCCCTGCGCACAACCTGGCAAAACGGAAGGAACAAGGCGCAGGGCTGCAGGCTCTCGCTCAAATCTCTTTTAATTCTGATGCCCACAGTGGCAAGTATTTTTATGTTTTCTCTCTCTCACACACACTTGAGAGTGACAATGTGACCGTATTGATGGCGTGTGGTTAATGATCCATTGGTAGTGTACTGGCAGCTGGGGACCGTTAAGCCTCTGCAAGGAATTCGGATCGGGTCCCGTCGTCTCCCTGCATCGATCAGCTGGCCTGGCAGCGATGCCCAATGGCAACCATGTGCTAGTTACATCTATATATATTCAGGGCCGGCCCTTGTGAAGCTGACGGACATGCAGGCACCAGGCAGGCAGGCAGCCGGTGCCCTGTGGCAGGTAGGTAGCAAAGGTTCAAACGACATTACGACAGCAGTACTGCTACTACTTAAGATCGTCAATGGTTAAATTCCAAGCTGCATTCGAATACTGTCAATATCTACATGCAGTCTCTACGATACATACTCGGGAATGCATGCGTAGATCCGGAGAGAAATGTACCGAGAGTCCGAGATATATAGCAGACGATAGATAGGCATGGCGATGGACCTCGTCGCCATTCTGCTAAAGAGGTGGATCAATCATGTCACCGTAGCGTGCGGACGGAGTACGTGTCGACTGGACGTCGCCGCAGCTCGCATGCAGCACGGGCCGTGGGTACGGGTCCATCGGGCGCGCGAGGGCATGTCAAACTTATGATGCCACCATGATGAGCTAGCATGCAGAGCAGAGCAGCTCGATCCATCCATCCATCCATCCATCAAAATCAGAGCGGAAGGCCGGGGGAGATGAGATGCCACGGCCATACTGCTACTCGCCCCATGCCCGGCCGCGCATCATTAGGTTGCGTGCATGCGACCCATCGAACGCTCGCCCGTTCCCCGGAAGGAGGTTCGTAAACGTCCGACTGGGAGATGGGCTCGCCTGAGGCTGACGTCGCTATAACTAGCGTACGTGCTTCCATTTCGTACGTGATCCTGTCAGTCAGCACCGTACGTACGTACGTGCTGCGATGAGTATATTTTTACCGAGTAGCCAGTGATGACCTCGCGTACGCTGTATGTACAGTCGCCAATGAACTCGTGTGTAGATGTAGGCGCTCAGCGCTGATGCATATGACGATCGACTGCTGCCTGCAGCCGTAGCACTTCTATTCAATGCATGCGTGTGCTCGCGCAGTAAGCAGGTGCGGACGGCAGACGAAAAGATACGTACTTTTGCTCCGTCCCATATCCAATGATTCAAATGTGTTTAAATTTAAATGTATCTATGACTAAAAACGTTTAAATACATGTAATAGAAAGTCACTTAATATGAGACGGAGGGAGTATAAGTTTAAGAATCAAATATGCGGATGCTGCAGTGTCAGGGCTGGGCTAGTATTTCTTGCCCTCTGGTTTTACATGATCTTCAGACCGCTGAGAGTTCGCCGGAGTCAAATGGATTTGAACCGAACGGTGCAACATGTCAAGAGAACTGGACTATGGTTTCCTTTTTTTTTACGTGGGACTGCTGAGAAACAAGAAACAAGGAGATATATCGCCCCCAAAAGAAACAGGGAGGTCTGCCAGCTACTTCCCTGTTAGGACTTCTGTTTCTATCTGGGCATCTGGCCCGTTAAAACCCAAGATTGACGCATGTACGGAAGCATTAGGACAACTGAAAGTTTCAATATTTTTTTTAACCCACAGAATATTTTTATACCTGGAAAACTTCTTGAAAATCAAATAGCTCAAAAAAACTAATATTCACCAAAAACCACCCTAGAATCAAATGTACTGATTGCCCACATGATGTGGATGGGTTCCTTCACAAAGGCCCATGAAATAAATCACTGCTTTACTAATAAGCAGCTTATTTCGAAGATTTAAAATACAATACACTTGAGTATAAAGCCACGCCTAAAGATTAACACGAGTCCTACCGACAATCAATTTATCTAGAATAAGGTTCCTGTCTTTTCCTGAT
The DNA here is from genome assembly GCF_000005505.3 of Brachypodium distachyon. Classification (NCBI taxonomy): domain Eukaryota; kingdom Viridiplantae; phylum Streptophyta; class Magnoliopsida; order Poales; family Poaceae; genus Brachypodium; species Brachypodium distachyon. Next base: position 45,236,196 of record NC_016132.3, on the reverse strand, counting down.
GTAACTGTCCTCGAACTAAAACAAGGTAACAACTGAAACAGGAGCGGCTTGCTTCATTCCTTGAAATCGTCTTTGTCATCTGCTGGCAGCCCTCTGTTTCTCCAGAAAACTGCAAGAGCACTCCCTCCAAGCTGTCACGTAAAGAAAGGAACACTTAGATATTGATATGCACCGCCACACAATATAAGAATAGTTACTGCAGGATAGCGAGGAGAAGAGAACAAGAAAACCCACCGCCATGCACACGACGCTGACAGCAGAAGGAACAGCGACAAGTGGGTTCGTGAAGTGCTTTTGGGCAAGTAAAAATCCGAGTGCAGAACTCTGGAAAACATGAAGAATGGCACTATTAAGCACAAAGGGAATTGTAATTTACAGTGCTGTATGACGGAAAAGTATGTTCAAAATGGCTGTAAAACTATATGTAGTACTAAAATGGTTAAAAACGTACACCTAATGCATGTTTCGATGCTCTGCAAACAGAATCCACTATTATAACTATCAAGTTCTATTTAGCAGGGTATCAATAATGTAAACATAGACAGATTGATCTTAGCATATCCACCACATTTAGACAGCTGTAGCATATTTGCATGGCTAGACAACAATATTTCAGCAACTACACGAGAAACTGCACCGAAACAACAAGTGCATGAAAGAGTGAACTTTGTGCACCGAAACAAGTGCATATATATGAGCCATAAAGTTACTAAAGACCATAAAGCTGTTATGGCTAGATAAAAACAGACTAAATCTGATAATTCAATATCTTTGTACCTGCATCCCACATTCAATTGAGATGGTCCTAGAAGTTGATTCTCCGAAAGAAGACAATTTCGAGAGCCAATACCCAAGAGCAAATGCAACAGCATGCAGCAGAGCAACAGGGAGGATAAGTTGAGCACCTTGAGTTTTCAACACATCTGCGACTTGCCCAATCTTGTAAAAAACAAAATAGCAATTAAAAACAGTGAAAGAACGGCATTCCAGTAACGCAAAGTTGTACCTGGGAGTACGTGCTCCCAAGTGAAAAACAAACTACTAAACCAATGTCAAAAAGAAAAGAATTTTTTTTTCAAGAATTTAGCTTGTCAATGCCCAAGTCATCTGATCTGCATGCTTGTAAATTTTCATTTAAAAAAAGATCAGTTTTGTGTCTTTTGTATAGTGAGCAAATTTAGTGCTAACAAATTTGCTTCTGTAAGACACCAAGTTTTTTTTTTTGCACAAGACACACATACTTTTTTCATGAAAGTATACACACATGCCAAACACGCACATGCTAATTTCTTTACGAGTTTTTGACAATTTAATGTCTTTTTTTCAATTTACTGTTCATCCATTCGCCCCTCTCATTAGCATTCCATTTATAAATTATAGTATCAAAAATATCACAAAGCAAAACATAACATTTTACTCAAAAAAATAAGGGACATCAAAATAGCATGTGCCTATTAATAATGGAGAACGGAAGGCTTGAAGCATTACTCAGATCAGTTGTTTACAGACTTACAGGGCTAGCACAAAGCAAAGTGGTGAGGAGGACCCCTATTAGCGGTGTTATGGAGATAATGCGCTCAGTAAACTTCGGAAAATACTCATGTGCCAAAACTGCAAAATAAAAGAAATAGAATTACAAGTCAAAGAAAACATTTATAAAATGCCACAATATTGAAGGACGGATCTTGATTTTAAGTACCTCCAACAATAGTCGGTACTAGAACAACCTGAAAAGTACTGATGGCCAAGCCCTGCACACAAAATAATCTTTAACTAAAACAAACGTGATCAATAAAATGGGTAAGCAATTGATTCAAAATATGGATCAGAGTGTGCATACTGCAGCATCAACAGGAACTAGTTGACCAGCAAGGAGTTTAGTAAGGAGTGGTGTCATCACTATAGCACCAATAGTCGAACAACTGAAACATAAAAAAGAAGTCACTAGGATAGTCGTTAAACTAGTATTGGGAGCAGTAACTGAAAGACGTCACAGGGCATCTAAAGATTGTGTTTGGTGTTGTCGTAGATTTTCATAATCCTTTTTGCTCCACTCGCTTTTGCCTATTTTATCGTGTACTTTTCCACATGTTTGAATATATGCATTTCTATTTTGCAACCAAGCGGATTATCTGGAACCATGCATGAATCGAGCTAAGCTGAAAAAAATATATACTATTTCCAAAAACTAGTCAATTAAATGATGACCCTCCATAGATTCACATATATAGGCTGCAGCTAATGTTGCAAAAATAAGAGCTTGAATACCGCTTGTAAATAATCCAAGAAACATGACCGGTATAGGGACTACTGAGGGGACTAAAGAAACAAGAACAACAGCGACTAATTCATCTGCCAATATACTCCAGAAAAGTCGAACGCAAACCGATAATGGTTTTGTGAAATCTCCCAGGATGTTAATTGGTATAAGGATTGGGGTTGTTTATAATTTCAGTGGAGCACAGTTCAGCAACCGCAAGCTGAGCCTAAATCAAGTAGAATGGCACCAAACATATTACTAATGTTTGCTACTCAGTTTCAGTAGAGAGTACTCGTGCAACATGCACTGCTGCTATGATAACCCACTAGAAAAGGTAATAACTCTACAAATATTTCATGACTAGAAGAATGTCAAGCTGGACACGGCACATTATATTCATTCCAAGTGTTCTGCACTTAAACTTACGTCCTGGAATCCTCGATAGCAAGTCCTATTTACAGTTCGAAAAGCAGAAAGCTTATTTTGGGTGTGCAATCATCGCAGGAGCAATTTTTGTGGCACCGACCATACAAAAAGTGCTTGTTGCTTGCATCAGATAAATTAGAAAGCTAAAATTGCAATAAGAAATAGGTAGGAATGTCCAAAACCAAAGTCGATTTCAGTCTTTTGTATGGAAAATGTTCTGTGACAAATAATGCTGAAAAAACTAGCATGCTAGCCGAATTCAGTTAAGTAACATAAGTCAATCTGAAACACTTCACTTTCGTAACGGATAAAGTAACTTAAAAGAGATGCAGGTATATCCATATATGGATTCTGGACAATGAGTAGATTAAAACAAGCACAAGGAAATGTATTTTTGAAGGAATAACCCAAGCTTACGTGGTCATAAGAACTGAAAGTGCAACATTTCCTTTAGATATGTAAGTTGCAACGTTTGATGCTTGACCACCGGGGCAACATGAAACCAAAATAAGACCAGTAGCAAGAGGAGCGGATAACTTCAAGGTCTGTAAAACAGGACACCAATTAGGTGCAGATAAATATAAACACTAAAATGAGAAAGGCTCGTGTGCAAATTTTGGTGAATTTTTTATCCAGTACAAGCAATTCTAGGTTTAAATGGTTTTTCGGCCATTAACCAAAAGAAACAATTTACCAACATCAATCATATGTCTCTCAACTCAAATATACATTAATTGAAGGGCTAACAAGACAGATAATAAGAGTAAACCATCAGAAAAATGAAACCGGGGATCATTCTTCAACTTTTAAATCCTTTTAAGCATAGCCTATCACACACACTTAATTAATTTGAGCCAGCAATCATCTTTTTAATTTAACCTTTCCTAAACTGAACATAAAACGTTCTCAATAAGCCTGTTCAGCACAGGAAAAAATGTTCAAAATAACACTAAACGAAGGCCTAATAGTTTATTGTTCAATTGATAGGTGGTTTGTTCCGCCCATCTAGCACGAGACCCAGGCGCAATCCAGGGCCAGAAATTGCCTAGTAGCTCGATCCGACGGACATAAAAGGTGCGGGAGTGAGAGGGGCTGAGAGAGCTCGGAGGCTGCTGCATTTTGTTGTCTCAAAAATTGTGGATTTTGGCATGCCACAAAAGATCGAATATTTACTTCAGAAGATCAATATGTGCTCAGTGGTCGAATTTCAAATTGGCCAGTGCTGATATATAATTACCTTAGATTACATTATTTGAACTAAATTACTTGGTTTTGCAATAATGCAATTATGGTCAAAGTAGCAAATTAACAACAGAACAGAATAACAATATTCATCATAAAAATTAATAATCAACAATCGGTACATTATGTATAATGAAAACTAGCAGCATTGTGCATTACCAATGCAATGGCATATCCTAGCAAAGGTTTGATGAAGTACTGCGCAATAAATCCCACACCCACCTGCAAAGTAGCTATTAAATTAGTGAACCTACAAAGAGATCTATATCAATTCAGGAGGTGCTAAGAACAGAAAGATATCAGTATTTCTAGAACATGCTGTTCAGTGGCAGAAACATACTGTCCATGGATTCTTCATACATCTCCTGAAATCTTCAAATGTCAATGTTAGTCCCATTGACAACATTAGGAATCCGAGCCCCACAGTAAAAAGATCAGTCTCCAACCATGTGACCTGTGGGTCAAAGGAAACCATACATACAATTGCGTAAGGCGTTAGCTGCAAGTACAGATAGTAATGATAATTGCCAGGTGAGAGAAATTTTACCATGGACGGCTTGTAGATGCCAATAACGGTACCTAATATGACCTGCCAAAGGTGATCTCTGTGTTACTAGATTTACAAAGATTTGTTTCACAGCGATGAAAGAAACAACACAGTAGAAGACAAGAAACTGAAAACCTTCAGATGCTCTCATAGCAACTTACCCAGACAGGGAAAAGTGTGGTGAGTAGCTCCACTATTTTCTCATACTGGCTCACTCCATTAGCCACACTCTCCGGCAGATTACTAGATATGTTAGCTTCAGCCTTGCACAAAATTTGACGGCTCCTAAAGAAATAATAAAATATCTTGTTGTTTTAGGAAAGTCATTCAATCTTTCAATTATCTGGTCAAGGAGTATAAGACAAAATGTATCAAAACCGTAAGGGAAAAATGAGTCCAACGGATAAGACAAACTGGAAAGATATTATAGCCATCAAAATTGATCAGCAAAACTAAAAAGAAAATTATAAAGAGTAGTGTCTACTCAAATGAGAGCACAAGATGTCACAAGATAAAACAAGGAATGTGGATTGTTTTTCTGCTTGTATGGGCACATGAGAATCTCAAAAAATTCATAGATGTGCCTCATGTTAAAATACCTGCCATGAAATTGTGCAAAAATACAATACATGTGAACTTGCTAAAATGATAGATGCTCCTCATGTTGACCAATGACCACTAGGATTACTAATATGAGTACATAACTAACAGAACAATAATGTTAAGAGAAAACGTTGGCAGTTTCTGAGTATTGCATTGCACCTATTACACTACACATTTCACTGAAGTCACCCGGTGAGTTTTTCTTTCAGTGTCATAAACCTTAGAAACAATTTCCCTAAAAAAACCTCAGAAACAAGAATCTCCGAAGCAAGAAGGTTTAATTGCGGGAAAAGACAGAGTGATCTTGAGAACCCATACGATTCCCTACCTCAAATTTGCACATAGAGACTGCATCCAACAGTGTCTACACTGGTTATAAAGTGTTTATAATTCTACCTTCACAATAAGCTGAAGGTAGGTATATAGTACTCCCGTACCTCAACTTATTAAGTGACTGGTCTTGACTGAAAAAATTACTTGGACCAAAAAAAACCTTCAATCGGGCAAATCAGGCAATCCATGCCCTCAGACCCAGCAATTTTCCAGTCCCAATTATCCTTACCTCACAACCGGACCAACAGTGGCGGCTAGTGTGGACGCAATGGCGAGTCCGTGTTCGGTCTTCTCCGTTGCACCCCCATATGCTGGCACAGAGCATGCAACCCTCGACCCGCACCCTGCATCCAAGCGAACATAACCAGGTCAAACAAATGGACTGGGTATGGAGAGGAAAACCCCATTCAAGCAGGCTCCAAGGGTCGCGTACCGAGACGAGGAGCAGCCGTGCAGGCGGTGGCGAGACGCGGGCGCGGGCGGAGGGCCCGGGAGACGGACGCCATGGAGTGAGGAGGGCAGGTAGCGGAAGGTGCCATGTTTGAAAGAGATAGGGTGGTGTCGAGTTCCGGAAGTCGCGGAAGAAGAGGAGTGAGGGTTTAAGGCTTGTGCGAGTGTGGGGAGGAGAAGTGGCGCCGCTGGCGCTGTCGTCGACGAGGACAGCGGTGGGGACGAGGAAATCGAGGGGCGCCGGGAGAGCCACACATCGGGGCGGCGCGCCTGCGGATCAGGTCATGTCGCTAGTCCCTTCCCTTCCCGCTCCCCTGCGTTGCCGACGTGCCACTGACATCCGTGCCCTGCCTTGCCAAAGGAATTTCCCCCCAGCCGTGGCCGTCGCGGGCCTCGAGGCAACTGCGTTCAATTCGGCCCGGTTCATTCCAGGAAACGGGCGTGTTTTGTCAGCGGCGGGCTCAAAATTCAGTTCAATTCGGCCTGGTTCGTTCCAGGAAACAGGCGTGTTTTGTCAGCGGCGGGCCCAAAATTCAGTGGCTCGTATCTACGAGAGGGCTCGATCCATGAGAATGGCTTTGATCCGTACGTGTTATGCTACGGTTTGTAGTTGTGTTTCTTTAGAAATGCGAGAAGGATAACCTCGACATTCGCATCGATTGATATACAGGTCTATGTATTTGTAAAAATTATACGGAACCAAGCATGGAAGCTCAGCAGAGTCGATAAAAAAAAATCAAAAACGTTTGCCTCGGGACAATAACTCCACCAAACTAACACTGACCCTATATATAGTAAAATGTCCAAACAAACAAAAAAGGAATCACTTCCAGGATAAGACTACAAAAAGAGATCCCCGCACCTGCATTGTTGATGACAAGTTCAACCGTACGTCGCTTTGAGAATTTTTCATCCCTGAAGCCGAGATTTAAGACACCACCTTCAATAAGGGCACGACGGAGACTCGTGTGCCGAAGTGCATATACTCATCACTAAAACCATTTCTACCATCAACACTTGACTAAGGACTCCTCGCTGGCTGGATAACGCAAGAGAAGATACAAGAAGCTGAAACATCTCATACTCCCTCGCTTATGGCCATTGTCGCACCACTTTCGTATAACATCAACATGCATGACTTGATGCCTCCTTGGGAGATTCCGTGCATAGCACTTGCTGGCAAACAAGCATAACTTGGCGCCTACACATAAGACGTTGTGTGTAGCACCTGTCGGCAACAGGCATGACTCGCCGCGGCAAGAAACGCCACACGTAGCACCTAACGAGTCGATCTAACCAAATCTAGAGGGGGAGGGCGTCCCACATACCGCCATCACCGGGGAAGGCGCAGCCCCAGATCCAGGTCTTACGGGGGTGGCAAAAAGGCGGCTCGTTGGCACGATGGTGGCGGCGGCGCTTGGGCTCCACGTTGCGCTTAGTTTTTATTGGGGAGATTGGGAGGAAAGACGCGGTGTGTGTCAAATGGGTCGAAGGTTAAGTTTAAAAAACAACCGAGGGAATTTTTGCATATTGTACAGACATTTGAAGGCATTTTTATTGAAATAGCCTCTAAACTTGTTGTGGCAATTTTACAAATAGCCTCGAAATGATTGTTGTGTGGCTTTGTTTTAAAATGTCTTTGATGCTTTGTTTTTTTTAGGCTTTTTCTTCATTATGCTTTGGATATTACTCCCTCTGTACCAAAATAAGTGACCGTCACTTATTTTCGGACGGAGGGAGTAAAAGTTTTTGAGGCTTTTTATTAAAATTGCCTCCTTACCTTTGTTCTTCCAAGGCTTTATATGAAATTGCCTTCCATGATGAGTAATTAAGGCAAATTTTTTTAAAAAACCTTTACCAAAATGCCCTTAAAGCATGTACATGGTATAGTGAACCTCGGCGTCACCGTCAAGCGAGTGCCGGAGGCCGCTCACCGTCGTTGGTGTGCACCAGCATAGCCGCTGGGAAACCCCGAATCGTTGGTAGACGGAGATCCACTGCCATGACGGGAGAGAAGGACCCTGCCGCCGCCGTCAGCACATGGGATTTTCTCGGCAGTTGATCCCCAACAGCGGCAAGGGAGAGGATCCAGTGAGGAGGGGCGAGAGGCGACGCATGTGGGATCACCTTTTTTTTCCATTGGTCACATACTTTTCTCTTGAGAAATTGCAATGTCATTCCACATGATAGGTCAAAATTAGTACTACAACTATTAAAAATCTGGTCGAAGACAAATCCAACATATAGTCAAAATCTTCTAGGTTTCACACTATGTTCTCTTTTACTCCTAATTTGCATCCCAAAGTTTGGATGCTTTTGAAACTTCAAGCTATGGATCACAGTTAGAAACTTACGGCAAATAAGAATTTGTTGCGAACATTAGACAGTCACCCACTCTACTTCAGTATGCAAAAGTTACGCAAAAGATTTTTTTTTCTTGCGGGAGTTTCATATGTGATAGGTCACCTGATGTTCATAAGAAAATGAACCCATGGCATCCGACCACATCCTTTATTGCTCTCTAGAGCATGCATCTGCATGCACCACTATCCCTATTGCTCTAGCAGCTGGGTAGGCACGATCCACACCGAATGCAACACAAAGATAAAATATTAACATCAATCTATTTCTGGTGCGAGCGGCACATCAGGGTCTCGTAGTGCATGCCTTCATCCGCACGGTCTCCACTGCCATCACCAAACAGTGCTTAACAAACCCTGATCGCAACAGGCGAGCACTACAGATCCAGACTCAGAGCCACCTAGCCGACCTGATCGTCATCGCCAAACCAAAAGCCCTCACCTAAAAAGTCCATCCGGTTCGTTTAGCCGTCACGCCATGGGGGAACAAAGCTCTCTCCATCTCTCTCTCCCAGCTTCTAAAATACTAAAAAAAACCACACACACGCCATGCAGCTAGCGCGCGCACAACTTTTCCCGTTTTCCTTCTCTTTCTTTTATCTCTCCGGCCGGTCTCCATCTCCGGCGAATGATTCGGACGTGCCGCGGCACACAAGAGATACGCTTGTTTCCTTGCGAGTTCCGAGTTTGTTAAAGCTGTAAGCAGGAAGCAACATATGATTGCATCTGTGTGGTGTGGTGTGGTGCGGTGTGGTGTGACCCCTGGACGTGTGTGTCTGTTTGTTGCTCTGATTTTCCTATGGCGGCGTACGTCATCGGGAGGCAGACAGAGCATGCACACACGCACGGCTGCCCGGCCGGGTTGGTTCGTTAGCGGGGAGAGTGACGGACCCGTGAAAGCAAAGCAATCTAGTCGGATTTTGCACAGCCACGATGCTTTCGTACCAGTACAAGAGCCCCGCCCCGCGCACCTCACCTCACTGACTCGATCACCACGGATCAATGTATATGTATGTACCCTACGTGTAGGGCCGGGCCACCGTGATTAATTAGCTATTAAGCAACGACAAATTTGATACCTCATACAAATGAGGCTTTCTTAACAATAGGGAAAATGATAGGACTGCAAGCATTATATAATTGAGTTGAGTTGTCAGTGTTCTCGCACCGATGATCGACTTTTTTTTTTCTTGAAAAAGTGCACTGGTGACGGTAGTAGCCGAGCAGCTGTTCTGGTGCTGGAGTACAAAGGTACTCCGTAACATGCATGGCTTTGTTATAACGACGCTCGTAGATTGTTGTCGCGACAGGGACACGGTTATAATGCTATGGGAGTAAGGGTTGTCTACGTCGTGATACTGATAATATTGTTTTCAGTAGAAGAAACCCGTGGTACAAGACCGAGAAGATTAGTGCAACAATTTAAAAAATGCTTGTTGACTCTAAACTTGGCTTTGGCGAGTGGATATGATCCAAAATACGCCAGGCTCCTCTATTTTGCATACGTGAGATACATAACCCTCGTGCAGGAGAACCAGTTTACCGTCTCTTCTTTTCTTTCTCCCTGCATTTCCCCCCTTTTTGCAGTCCAAATCCGTAGCCACGCTGCCCTGTCTTCTCTCCCACAAATTCATAACCGGTGGTCTGGACTTAACATGGGCCGACTGGTTGTTTCTACGTGGTATTGAAGATTTTTACGGTACCCCGGTACTTCAAAAACTTATATGGAGTACCAAGCAAATCTCACTGTCCATATTAAACGGCAAATTAGACATTTTCAAAAGGATACAAGATCCAGGGGAAAAAAGACTGTCGATCTGGGCCAGCCCAGTCAAGTGACGGCGGCGGTCCCTCCCGATCCTGTTCGGAGGAACTCCAGTCGAGCGGCGGCGGAGCATAGTTGATGAATGAACGAATCATCAAGTGATTAATTAGATTAGTCAGCAGCTATTTAGAAAAGAACACGCAGGAATCATTAATTTTAGAGTTGGAGGGACCCGATCAATTTATCTTGATAAGATGCATGAATCACTTCGAGCCTCAAGTGATTAATCAACAAGTCTTTAGGAGAGAGATAAATCCATTCATCAAAAGCCATATGCGTGCATGCGTGATCATCGCGGGGCGGCGCTGAGCTGCTCCATCTGTTCGTCCTCGTCCGCTGTCCGGCGCGGCAGGCGGCGACTTCGTCCACTTCGCTCCGTCTCTTAGTCCGGCTCTTGGCACGGCGCTCTAATCGCCCGCCGGCGTGGCAACGTCTGCGTCTGGCAAAGCAAGATCCCATTTTTTTAACGCACATTGAGCACCAGCACCGTCACGCAATTACGATTTTGCCCTGCAATTCATGGTACTCTGGTAGTTTTTGATCGGTACTCCGTGAGCCTAACCATGGAGTACCAGATAATACCGGTCACTGAATGAAGACAAATGAACGGTTCATATTAAATTCAGGGTACCGTAAAAGAGCTCGTGGTATTACACATGACAATAATGAACACCTATCGGTTATGATTTGGGTAGGTACCGTTACGACAGTTACTGATATGTCTAGATAAATTTCTTCCCGGTTTTGAAAATCTACGCAGTATGTTTATACAGTTACGAAAATCGAGCAGCTGTTGTCAACTACTCCCTTCGTCCACAAATAAGTGTCTTCTAGATTTGTCTTAAGTCAAACTTTTTAATGTTTGACCAACTTTTTTGAAAAGAGTAGGAACACATATGACATCAAATCGGTACATTCAAAATGGATCTAATGATACCGATTTAATGTCATAAATGTTGTTACATATGTCAATAAAATTGGTCAAATTTAGAAAAGTTTGACTTAGAACAAACATAAAAATACACTTATTTGTGAAAGTAGGGATTATTTACCTCTCTATTCTGACGTAACGCTTCAATAAGAAAAAGTGTAATTCGTAAAGTATTGTAGCCTCAAATAAAAATAATATCAAATTTTATGCTGAAATTATTTGCTGCCGGTGCCTTTTATACTTGGGATATACTACTACGATGCGACGCGATAACGACAAAATACCGACCGTTAATCTGGGTCCGATGGTTACATGCATGTCATGTGCATGGTTTCGTAGGATCCTACGATATACTGCCGGCAGAAAGGGCAGCATCAGAATGCCCCTGCATTCTTCTACGAGTACTCACGTTACACAGAAACTTGGGAGTTCATAAGATTGTAGTAGTAAATTTCTGAACCAGGAGTGCCCTGCCGACTTGACCTCACCTGACATGAAAATGGGTTGACTTGTCCGCATCAAGGAATCGATGAAGTAAGCTAAAAAAATAAAAAAGGAATCGATGAAGTATAGTGGAAGGAATTAACTTTTGCACCCGGCACTTCGGGACGAGATAAACCCCGGTCGGGCGCGAAGAGATTTTATCTTTGGCCATTTAAGCGGTTTTATTTTATGTTTAGTTTATCACTCACTCTCCATGCATGTTATCTAGAGTCATGGTAAAATAATACTCTCTCCATTTCATAAAGATTGGCGTATTTTGTTTCGGCAAGACAAGACTTTGATCAAGAATTATACTATTAATATGTAAAATATATGATACAAAATCATGATTATTAGAAATAACTTTTAAAGACGAATCTATGGATATAAATTTCATGTACGTAAAAACACATATTAACAGAGCTATCATTGGTCAAAGCCTTGTCTTAACGAAACAAAATACGCTAACCTTTGTGAAATGAAGGGAGTACAATACATATAATAGATTATTTGTTTACGACGACATACAATATTGTTAAGTCGCCTCAACATAAATTGCTAGCACATCTTTAATATGAAAGTAATGAGATCCACTTTTGGATAAATGACACGGATAATCACCATTAGTCCACCTTTGTAGATGTGCTTAGCTGACTCTTCGCTAAGAGTCTGATTTTTCACGAAAAGTTTCACATTTGCAAATGTCCTGGCCACAATGGCTCCGAGCTAGATTAAGTCCTGGCTCCACTACTATACATCATGAATTCCACTAGTTTCTCAAATTAGACGAGTACGATAGATGATTTTGTGCCGTCTTTCATGTTAAAATTATCCATTGCATTTCCTTCTACTCCTTGCATTGCACAAAACAAATCACATAGATTTGTGCACTTTTGATCAAGTCAGCTCTCGTGCGTGACCATCCATATTAGATTAGTATTAAATATATGTGAATTGTTACTGACCGGATGCGAAAGCCAAGAGAAAAACGAGAAAAATCTATTGGAATTGTTTTGTGGAACCGAGTGAGTAGTACGAAAATAATGTTACCCATACTTTCCTTTCTCTAAACTCAATAACAATACATAGGCGCGTGATTGTGATGGTTGTAATCCCAATCTTAGAATAAGCAAAAGGGGCTTAGATCCGAACCAAAGGTGTGACAACCACCGACTGTACTGGGAGCAGGGCCGACCCGGCCGTGGTCCGGTACAGAGGCGTCCTACACTACACCTGCCATCTCGCTCTCGCCGACGCGCGGGCTCCACGGTCTCCCTCGCTCCTGGCATGCTCCCCGCTATATAAACGACACCACGCAATGCCTGCACCGGTGTACCCACGTCCTTCATCGTCGTCCCCTCATCTATCGGAAACTCTCTCTCTGCACCTAATCGAGCGGCAACAGGTAATCTTATTTTCTTAGTTCGTTTTCTCTCCCAGATTAGATCGTGCGAGATAGTAATCTGCAAATATTTATTGTTACCGATTGTTACAAGCTCAGCGATTTCCTGTTTCTTTCCTTTGTTTTGCTTTCGCCGTTTAAGTTCAGCTGTTGGAGTTGATGAGCTGGTACAAGCGCGAAATGAATTCACACAGCTTTTCTTCTCGCATTCCTGACATTCCGATATGTTTCTTCGCAGAAACACACAGTCGTCTGCGGGAGGAAATCATCCAATCAATCAGCCATGCAGGAAGCTCTGGTCTCTCCGGCAGCCAACGCCGACCGCCTCCGGTCGGCGTTCGAGCTGAAGGCGTACGCCTTCGGGGACCAGCGGCTCTCCTCCTACCTCCCGGCCAGCGGCGGCGACGACGCACTGGCCCTGTACCGCTGCACGTCCCCCTTCAGCCCCAGCCTGGGCTTCTCATCCCCGTCGCCGCTCGCCACCTCCGTCTCGCTCTCGCCGTCCTCCTCCGCCTCCCTCGTCGACGACGACGGCGACTACTCGGCCGCCGACGCCACGGGCCACCGGCTCCAGCTCGCGCGGCTCGCGCTGCAGTGCCAGGAGGTGGCCGGCCGCTACGAGCTCTGCCTCTCCCACCTCGCCGAGGCCGTCGACGAGGCCGCCGCGCTCCGCCGCGAGAACGCCGAGCTCCGCGCCGCCAACACCGACCTCGTGCACCGCCTCGCGCTGCTCGGCGGGAAGCAGACTGCCGCAATCGCCATCGCTGACGATCTCCGCCGGTTCCGCGGCGATCACAAGGTTGCTGTGGCCGAGCGCAGCCCCGAGACCACGAAGCTCGCCAGCATGCTCCCCAAGAGCATCTCCGTCCGTTCCAACGGCTACCTCAAGATGAACCAGCAGCAGCCTGCCCCGGCGGCACCAGCCGCCTACAACCGCAAGCCCCGAACGTCGACCCCGACCAACCCGAGCCCGGTGAGTCATCCATCCCTGCCGTTCCCGCCTCGCCGATTCAATTCCACCACGTACAGCTCCTCTTATTTGATTGGCGTTTCGACATTGCCACAGCAGCGCGCGTACGTGGGCGCGGACGGCGGCGGCAAGAAAGGGGGCGAGGAGCAGAAGCAGCAGCTGCAGGACAAGGAGGAGCAGGAGGCGGCGGCGGAGCTGGACGTGTACAACCAGGGCATGTTCAAGACGGAGCTGTGCAACAAGTGGGAGGAGACGGGGGCGTGCCCCTACGGCGACCAGTGCCAGTTCGCGCACGGCGTCGCCGAGCTCCGCCCCGTCATCCGCCACCCGCGCTACAAGACCGAGGTCTGCCGCATGGTGCTCAACGGCCAGGTCTGCCCCTACGGCCACCGCTGCCACTTCCGCCACTCGCTCACGCCCGCCGAGCGCCTCCTCCGCCGTCCTTGAGAAAGAGCCTTTTACACCGCCTGCCGAGACAACCGTTGTGTCGTACTCTGTCTCGAGTCAAACACGAGAAGTTGTACAAAAGTACGAACGGCGTAAATAATACAATACCCCCTATATAAGCACATATAAGTAATATAAAAACATAAAGATAACAGAACAGTAGAGTTAGTGCACGCGACATGTGAATATTATACAGAGGAAAAATAGCCGTCTCGTCAGCACCGGGCTCCCAGGCAGGGGCTTTTTCAGCACTTCAAATTGTTCATATGTATGTACGTTTACGGTCTTTTGGCTGGTCTAGGTGAAATTTTGTTTCCCGTTTCGAGGGAACATGTGAAGATCGACATGATACAATAAGGTCAGTGACTGTGTAGATTGGGGATCTGGGAAGTGCTTCGAAGTTCAGCTGAACTTCGGGACGGCGGCCATTTTGTTTGTTGATGAGCAGTAGATCTTGTATAGCAGCTCTATGCTTTCTTCGGAGTTCAGACTACCTTGCTGCTCTTGCAATTTTCCTTTGTAATGTCGGTGATTTTTGCAGTATATACGTTGGCATGTTTCTCCTTTTGTCACCCAAAACTCTGTTCTCTGTAAACCTTAATTATTGATGAATGAACAAGTGTTTAGTCTGCTTTGTCTCTATGTATGACTCTTTGGTTTGTGTCCTTCTGAATCCCAAAGCTGATATGTTTTGGGGTAAAGAACCTGCCTAACCTGTCACGAGCGGTTCTGGTAGTTCCGTAGGTACAGAGTTGAAGGTACAGAACATGGATATCTTACCTACCACTGTCATTTTGCTGCTTCAAGTATAAGCTACTTAAGCTCACTACTAAAAAGCATATACGTCAAAGGCACGTCTTAAAGAATTAATCTATAACTTAGTGTTACTAGTTTGACGGATGCATATTAAATTACGGGAGTGCGTATGCATCAGTCAGAATCTTAATTTCTCAGTCGACTGTTCAGAACGTTGTGCTTTATTTATTCTAACTTCTGACGGCAGGGTTGCCACACAACACAATCACATGCATGTGCGTGGGTGTGACGTCCCGATCGGTATATGCGAGCACGTGTGTTTCGGAATTTGAGATCACAATAAAAAGCATTCGTTCTTATATTAACATGAATCCAGTCCCCATTTATATGGTTCTCATGTATATTGCTACAAATTTTAGAATAGTACTAAAACATGAAATTTGAAAAATTACCGATCCTGACGAAATCACACTTGCACAGCGCAGCCAACGCCACGGAGAAAGTAAAAGGCAACAAAAATAATAACAATCAAAATTTCAAAATTGCAAGTAAAACTTTATGTACGATTTAAAAATTGCAGGTGAAAATTTAAGCGCGATTCTAAAAGTTGCAGGTGAAATTTTATGCGTGATTCTAAAAACTGCAAGTGAAAATTATGCTCGATTCTAAAATTGCCGGTGAAACTTTAAAATGTGCAGGTGAAATTTTTTAAATTGCACTGAAATTTCGGAATATGCAACTCGTCCAAAAGAAAATCGAAACGCGAGAAAATAAAATTAATGTACTTCTTTTATGTGAGTGCACATATATAAACTTGAAAAAAAGTCAAGAAAACTAAAAACTAAAAACAAAAAGAACACAAGTTATAATTAGAAAAAAAAAAGAATACGAGGGCAAGAGAGTTGAACCCGGGACCTACGCTGGGGCATAACAACCACAAGCCACCACACCACCAAACCATATCTTCAAATTGTCAGTTATTAGTCTATTTATTATCGGTACGTTTCCGTGTCGACTGAGAAAAATTTATACCTAGCAAATCCGTTAAATTATTGACTGCCAAAGGTTGGTCACTCCATGTCTGAGCACAAAAGTTTGCTCTGCAATGCGACTCAGATTGACCTGCTGAACTTCCTGGGGTGATGTCGATGAAAGCTGACTTCACCTTGAACCGGATGATAACTTTTTCCTCAGATAAACTACAGAAAATGAACACGTTGTACCACTTCGCGAAAAAAATATATTTTGTCACAGGTTACGACTTGAATACCGGACCTAAAGTGGTTAGGGGCGCTAGGCTAGGAATGAAATCGGATGGATATCCTAAACCATTTTTTCTCTCTGAGTCAAACAAAGATAGTGTCACATATCACCTAACAAAAAGATAGTGTCTTGTATGAATGCAGATAATATCGGTCACAAATATGAATCGAGTATAAAGCGAGTACAATATGACCATCACCAGTCATGAATTTTTCCCGAATATTATGTGAAAACAAAATCAAATGTATCGTTGAATGTAATATAAATAGAAGTTAACAATACAAGAGTTTCCAAATACAACTATGTTAGAAATTTTAGACACAACTTCATCTCATAAATACTTATATCATTTCCACCTAATGTGCATTTATTTCATAACATGCATGTATAACATATATGTATCAGCTAGAATCAAAGAAGTTATTAAAATCCGTCATAACGAAATCTTTATGTATAACAATCTTAGTGACACAGTTCTCTTTTTTTTTTGTAGGGAAGGCCATCGTGGTTAGCTTTATTAGCATTTAAACCAAAGTTACATCGTCAATAAGGAAGGGCAGAATAAAACTAGGAGGATTGTTCAACCACAAACTCGGTGGGTCAATTCTCGCCATTCTCGCTAGCTCATGAGCAACTTGATTTGCCTCTTTAGGACAATGTTTGATGATAAATTTTTCATACTCCTTCAGAGCTTTCAGGCAATCAATAAACTGCAGCAGGAGGTGAAGAAGGCAGCTGATCGCTTGTCATTTCCTTTACCACATCAATGCAATCCGATTGTATGACCAAACTCGAGCATCCGATACTGCCTGCCAGATGAATACATCTTTGGAGCGTCATAGCCTCCGCCACTGTTGCATCATAGACAACCGAAAACACATTGTTTGCAGCTGCTACGAAATGGCCACTAGCATCACGTATGACTGCACCAGTCGCACCGTCCTCAAGATCAGCACCCTCCTCAAGATCTTTACTCTTATAAAAAAGCGAATTGGCGGCGGTGGTCCGTCACCAGCTTTTGTTGTGAAGAAATAACCCTCATCATCTTTTTCTATTGTCAAAAAACCTCTCTTTTTAATGCAAACAGTTAAACCTATTTGTTCCGTTATCAATAATTGCGGAACCGATCATATTTTGGTCGAATGGAAAAAGAAAAAGAAAAACCTAAACCTCTTGCAAAAGATTGACATGTGGATAATTTTTATCACCAAAATTGAAATAAGATGGACAGTGCTGCTAACATGTAATAGTGATTTTAATCTAATTTAGCGAGTAGTCTAATTTTTTCATCCATGGGTATTTAGCTAGTCAGCAATAAAAGATCCATCAATGTTAAGAATCCTGTACATCGATATAATTGCTGTTGTAAATGAAACACACTTATAGGCTATAGCAGGCTTCCCAGAAGCATGCCAGGCCCATCCGTAGTGGCCCAGTTCCAAATGCTCATAAAACAAGTTGTACTATAGTATCAGAAGATGATATTTGCTCAAAAAGTTCATGGAGCAAGAGCAAATAATTAAATAAATAGAGTGGCACGACGAAAGCCATTTTCAAGCCTTTCACTTTCCTTAAAAAAGAATTTTATTCCTGTAAAAAGATAACTTTGACACGTATGTTTACCATTTTTTCCCCTTGTGGTAGTTGGTAGGAGTTGAAAATGTTTGAGAATCGAGATGCATGATTGCTACAGCACGGTTCGACGGCCTCCGTACTATCTCTCTGTATCTTGGATACAGAAATCCATAATGGACAGAGATAATATGGGTACCCAAACCATACCCAAATTCATTATGGATATGAGAGAAAGAAAATATAGGTATTCAAAAATCCAAATACCCAGAAGAGAATATGCTCATTTGATACTTTATTTCTCCCTCTTATCTTCTTTTCTCCCCATCTTTCCCGTCTCCTCCTCCTTTCCTGAGCAGCGCGGTGCGTGGCCGAGGGCGAAGGTGGCGGCGGCAGCCATCTTGGGCGGCGGAGGGGCAGCGGCAGGCCCGGACGAGGGCCGGCGGAGGCCACCGCAGGCTCGGACGAGGGCCGCGAGGCGCCTGCCGGCATCGGCACCGCCCGAGCCGCCGGTCGCGGGCGGAATCGGGGCGGCAGGCGGCGGACGCGCGGCCCCTGCTCTTCTTCCTCTCCCCGCCTGGCCACGGCGGCGCTTGGGTCTGGGAGGCGCTCGGGTCGGGTTGGGGAGGCGTGGGGCAGCAGGTGGGGGAGGCCCCGGTGGTCGCCAGCGGCGGCACCCGATGCGGCCGGGGCGAGCCGAACGGGGCAGGGGAACGCCGGCGGGGGCACCTAGGGAGGTGGCGGAGGGTCGGCTGCGGTGGGAGGACAGCGGTGGTCGGCGGCGGCGCGGTCCGGCTGCCGGAATCGGAGCCGGCGCCGGTCGGGGTCTGCTCGGAAATGGCCGGAACGAGGCAGTTGGCCTTCCCGCCACTGGTTGGGTGTTATGGGCAGATACCCAAGAAAATTTGGGTACCCGAAATTCATGGGTATGCTGCTGGAGACTTGTTTTTAAAATATTCATATGGACAGTTTTTCGGTATTCTAGCAAAATATGAATATACTGGTGGAGATGCTATAAAGATTGGCATGGCTTCGAACTGAGTCTAATTTAAATCCGTGTCAATATTTATGAAACGGAGGAAGTATCTTAGAAACCTAACTCCGACATGAAACATAACTCGAAAATAAGTGTTAGGAGGTCGCCAGGTCGGACCGGAGACATGACCCGGTGGTCGCTGTAGAGATTGGAAATCGTCACTCGTCAGTCAGGGGGTGGTGTCGGCGAGCTAGCTGGGTTCGCGGCGGCCGTGTCGGGAGAGGAGGGTAGCGCTTGTTGCATCTTGCATGCGAGCGAAGGAGACGCAGGACTGCAGGAGTGCGGAGACGATACGACAGGAGTACTCCCTACGAGAAAATTGCAGATGGTGTCTGAAATATCAAGGGTCCGAGAAGTAAGGAAGTATCATTCCGATCTTAAATTGTTGTCGAAATATTACATGCATCTTGACGGTTTTTAACGATAGATACATCAATATTTAGACAAATTTAAGTGATCAGAGGGAGTAACAGTTTTGATCTTCCGTTGCACATCTTTCTACTGAACCCTGTGATTGTGATCAGCTGACCAAGCTATCAGCACAATCACGACATCGAAACTTCTAAGCGGCGCATGTAATCAGTAATCTCAAACAGTCCTGGACAAGGTCATATGATTGCTTCAGTTATACTACTACGCAGTAGATATTTACAACAGAGTCGTCGCAAAAAGAGAAGAAAAAGAAATTTACAACAGAGTCGTCGCAAAAAGAGAAGAAAAAGAAATTTACAACAGAGCCAGCCCCATGATTATGAACAGAGATCAACTGATCTTCCTTCCTGGTAGAGTGGTCGTCTCTATCTCGATTCTCGGTCAGCTTGCCGATGCACGCTACCGCACCGTTGCGGACGCCTGGAGCATGTCCGCGAGGTCCCTGGACGCGCGCACGGACTTGTACATCTCCAGGACGAGCCTCTGCCCCAGCTCATCTGGCCTCTGCCGCACCTGCGCCTGGCTGCGCGACCGGCGCACGGGCACCCGCTTCTGCCACAGCGCCTCGGGCGCCGGCCCGCTCGGCAGCGCGCGCGTCCCGCCGCACCCTGCTGCCGACTGCTGCTGCTTCTTCGCCGCGCCGAGCATGGCGTCCACGTACGCGTCCCGGATCCGCCCGAGCACGCGCGCCGGGGCCTTCGCTGCCGCCACGGCCGCGGCCGGGGCCTTGACGCGCACAGGCCGGAGCATGCCGCCGAGCCGCACGCCCCACGGCCTGCCGCTGCCGCCGTCCCCGAGCCGCACCAGGTTGTGGCGCGTGCCGCCGCGGCCCGCCGCGCCGCCGCCGCCCACGCGGTGGTACTTGCTCCGGTGCCAGTAGGACCGTATGCCCTTCGTGAACCGTATCGGGAAGGCCTCGGCTTCCATCGTGCTCGTACTCGTACGCCTGGTCGCCTCGGGTTGGGTTGGCTGGGTTGGTGTGGGTTTTGGTAAACACGAAAGAGATAAAGCTTTTCGTCGCTGATGAATCCTGGTTCCCGCTTGAGCTCCCTTCCTCCTTTTATGGACGGGCTCGGGAGAGCTGCTGCTGAGGTCACGTGTGTATGCAACAGTACACAAATTTAAGATCGCCACTTGCAATAAACATTTCATGGAAGGTGCTGGGTGAGTCCGGAGATGTAGTCGTGTAGAGCAGGTGTTAGCTGAGGTGTTCTCTCGTGTCAAGTTACAGAGAAGAGAGGTGTGTCTGACCAACCCATCATTATTGAAACTTGACATTACGGCGGGAGCGAACGAGTCCTTGATTTGTATTGTTTGTGATTGGCGAATTTAATCTGCTGAGGGGTCAGAAACTCGGAGACGAGGTCCAAAACTGTTGAGCAAATTTACTTGTTCAAATCAATTAACATGATGAGTTTAGGATAATGCTGTTAGTGACGATCGCGTTTGCTTGACTAGGCAAGGCAGCCTTGGGCAGTTGGGGATTCAGTCAGATCGATTCGGTCACGTAACATGTAGGCGGCGTGTACAAAGACGTACTGCGGCGTGTACAAACACGTACTTAATCGGTCATTATCAATTGTTATGCTATTGTTTGTGTGCTTTATTCAGCAGCAGTCTTAAGTATGTTTGTTGCGAAAATATCCATGGGGCCATCCTTACCGTAAGAGCTTTGTGGGGATCTATTTATGTCGGTGATGTGTGCCGGATCCTGGCCCCGCGGGTATAGGTACCAGAGAGATACTCCCATATGTGATTCCATCGATAACTAGGAAGAGTCATATTCTCGCTGTCAAAAAAGGAGGAAAAGTCACCTTCAGAAAAAAGAAAAAAAAGAGAGAGGAAGAGTCATATTCTCTGGTACTCCCAAGTCAGGTGGTAATACCAAAACCGCCACTAACGAGATAAATGACAAACAGAACAATTCTAACGACATGAGAGTATATAATATATAAAAAACTTAAATTGGTGACTTGGCGTGATGATCAAGTGTTCAACACACCCCATCATGGTTAGATGAACAATTGACTAACTTAACATGAAACTACGGGGCCAGTTCTCAAAGTTCAACCGGAAATTAGACGAGACGGAAAGCAGCACTCAGGAAAATGTACCAATGAACCAAACATAAGAAGACGGATAGGAAAATATTCGGTAGCACGCTACCATACAGGACGCACAAAACTGGTTCATCTGACAACCTAAAGAGCTGAATCCGAACAAAAGGTAATTTCTCCTAACAAACTAAGTAGACCAAAAATGGGGTGATAGCAGATCATATGAGAGCAAAAATTTAGAGCTTGTCCTCGAAGTCGGAGAGAGGAGTCATCTGTTCCTTCAGTCCCTTCCTCTTGCGGATATCCACGACCAGCTGCGCCGCTTGGGATCCTGCATCCAAAGGATCAGAAGACATAGTGTCCCAGTGATCAAACACACACTGCGGGAAGGCCTGGCCAGAGGTTGCAGCCCTAAGTGTGCTGGAGAAACCGAAGGACTCGATAACAGGGAGGTAAGCCTTGATATTGTACAGTGGGGTACCAGGCCTCTGCATCTCCTCAAACACGTGCCCTCTCTTCTGGTTAAGAACACCATAGATACCACCAAGTGCATTCTCAGGGGCCTGGATCTCCACAAGATATACAGGCTCTAGCAGCCTTGGCTTGGCTGTGAGCTGAGAAGCATATATGACTCTCCTGGCTGTTGGGATGACCTGACCACCACCCCTATGAATAGCATCAGTGTGGAGAACGACATCACAGACCTCAAAGCAAATGCCTCGCATGTTTTCCTCTGCCAATGCACCTTCTTTCGATGCCCACTGGAATCCAGCCACAACGGAATCCTTGATTTCATTGAGATATTGAACTCCCTTGCACATGTCAACAACCATATTTGGGCCAGTGGTCTCAGGTCCAAAACACCAAATCTTCTTGGCAAGGTCCTTGTCCCAACCAAACTCCTCGGACAGGATCTTGGAGCGCACCTTAGGATCATCACGAGGGCCAATGCGGCCATCATCGATGGCCTCAGCCAGTCCCTCCTCCAGGGGGCGAGCTTCCATATATAGACGGTTGTGCTTGTTGGGAGACTTGCTCATAACAGTACGGCAGGACTTCTCAAGAACGGTCTCACGGAAAGAGACAACAGGAGGAGAAACAATAATTTCAGCACCACCCATGAAGTCCTCCTGCAGATCCTTCAAGCAAATTTCAAGGTGCAGTTCTCCAGCTCCAGCAATAATATGCTCACCAGACTCTTCCATGGTACAGAGAACCATAGGATCAGACTTTGCGAGACGCTTCAAACCTTCAACAAGTTTGGGAAGATCTGAGGCAACCTTGCACTGAACCGCGACACGTACAACAGGGGATACAGAGAATTTCATTGCTCTAATGGGGCATGCATCAACCTCCTTCTCATTTGTCAGGGTAGCATTCTTTGTGATGAACTGATCCAAACCAACCATAGCAACAGTATTACCACAAGGAACATCCTCAACAGATTCTTGCTTCTTTCCCATCCATATAACAGTACGCTGGACACTCTTCACATACAGATCCTTCTTCTGGCCAGGGACATAGTTGGGGCCCATGATCCGGACCTTCATGCCAGTTGCAACCTTCCCAGAGAAGACCCGACCAAACGCAAAGAATCTGCCCCTGTCAGATGCTGGAATCATCTTGGAAACATATAGCATAAGAGGACCATCTGGGTCACAGTTTCTAATCGCAGTTGCGTAGATATCATCAAGGGGGCCCTCATACAAGTTCTCCACACGATATTTCTGTGCTTTGGAAGGGGAGGGGAGGTGGAATATCATCATCTCAAGCAGAGCAGTACTAGCTGGCAGCCAAGTTTGCATAACGCGCTTCATGAGAGCCTTGCCCATTAACTCCTTTTCATCAGTCTTCATGGTCACACCAAGCTTCTGCAACATTGGCCACAATTTATCCTTCTGGTCATTCATGCAGGTGTTGATGATTTGCTTGATCGGATCATAGCAGAATTGAACAAAGCCTCTCTTACAAGTAGGAGAGCCAGTGTTCTTGCTGGTCCATTTTTTTGTGGTTGGGTCAAAGAAGTTCTCACCCCAGAGCCTCTCCATCATCTTAGATTCATCAACTCCAAACTTAGAGGCATACATCTTAGCAAAGTTCGTGAGAGTAAATGCCCAGCCATGTAAACCAGCAGAGAAAGCAACAGTTCCCTTCTCAGGGTAGACTTGGACATCACCAAGGAGCGCATCTTCATATGTTGCCATAATGACATTGGCATTCTCGATGACACGGGAGAAGGTCTGGTAGGCTTCCTCACCTTCAACTTGAAGCTCAAGGAAGCACCGGTCCATCTTGTTCACAGTAAGGACAGGCCTAATCCTCTCACCAAGTGCTTGGCGCAGCACAGTTTCAGTTTGCACACAAACACCCTCAATACAGTCAACCACCACCAAAGCACCATCAGTTATACGAAGAGCAGCTGTGACTTCAGATGAGAAATCAACATGCCCAGGTGAATCAATAAGGTTGATCAGGTATTCATTCCCATCTCTCTCACCCTTGTATGCCCGGAGTGATTCAGCAGTCATCTCATAGTAAAGAGAGATGCCAGTCGATTTGATTGTAATACCACGCTCTGCTTCATCTGCACGAGTATCAGTCATGCGAACGTCACCAGCAACCTCCTGTGCAATAATGCCAGCAGCAGCCACAAGGGAATCTGTAAGCGTAGACTTGCCTGCGATGAGTAAATAAGACCACCCAGTCAGGAAAGAGCAGAGAAAAATTAATGTAATTACAGCGCACACTCTTAATATTCAAGAAGAAACACAGCATCAGAATTCTACAAATTAGAGGCCACAATCAGAATGTCGACATAGAAAAAAGGTCAGGCCAAAAGTCTTGGGAACTTTCAGGGATTAACAAGATCAAAACAAAAACAAACGGACTTCGCAAAACAGGCTTGGAGAGCATAGATATTCTACTTGGATTAGGTTACATAAATTCACATGCTACAGTGATGCAAATTACAAAAGCATACATATTAAAATAATGACACCCATCTACTTCAAAAAACATGTAAGTAGACTTCATATGAGGATCAGATCCTCTAAATGAAAGGAACAGAAAATTTACTAATACAGTAGCATTTTAGGTTACCATGCCAACAATGTTGAAGGCAGGGACTCTCTATTCAAAAGGTCAGATGGACTGATTTTTTGAGATGAAATAAAATCTGACAACAGAATTGTAAACAAGCCATGTTGTGCAATAAAATATTAAACGAATCTAAACAGCTGTTCTTAGAAAATAATACACAAACATGAACAAGCTACAAAGAATTCAACCAGAGAATATGTATGAAAATTTACGCAATACAAGAGATAAATTTCCTGGCACATACCATGGTCCACATGAGCAATAACAGACATGTTACGG
Organism: Brachypodium distachyon; assembly: GCF_000005505.3. Lineage (NCBI taxonomy): Eukaryota > Viridiplantae > Streptophyta > Magnoliopsida > Poales > Poaceae > Brachypodium > Brachypodium distachyon. The sequence goes on along the minus strand of NC_016132.3, from coordinate 45,211,423 downwards.
ATGTTATTCTTCTTGTCCATAATCCCACGGAAGTCATCTGCTGTGAACTTCACCATCTCGACTGCTTTTGAGTATCTGTCTATGAATATAATTCCAGTTTAAAAGGAGCAAACAAGATATAATTCATTAAAACCCTTGTGGGAGTAACTAAAGTGAATAAATAAATAGAGACATACAAAGACAGATCAACTACTAAAGAGCTCCTGAAATTATTCAACTATCTCATACTATAAATGTTTTACCACTGTCCATAATTAAACAGATGTAAGCAAGCACACCAAGATTAAAAAAGCTTAGAAAAATAATGCAGAGTTGATAAAAAAAAGTCGAAGCACAGGTTGAAAACAAGGACTGAGAATATAATACGAGCTAGGTGATACTTCTATTCATATTGCATTGTGAACAACAATGCAAATTCCATAATATTTATTTTACAGAACAAGCACAACTGTAGCCAGTAACACTATCTATTGTTATATACAAGAGATAATAAATCAGATTAGGAGGTAAGACAAAAAACAATTAAGCCCTGTGAAAAAAAATACATGACTGTTGCATACAAATCAGACGACAGAACTAAACAAAAGATATCCATACAATCAAAGCACAGAATAAACACAGTCGTATAGTCCCAAAGACCCTCCCAAAGACTAGCATTGAGCACTCACACATGTATATACTAAAGTTAAAACTTGATTACTAACAGAACATAAATCTTCAAAAGGAAACACATGCTCCTAGAGAGCAGACCACCCATATGTGCATGCAGAAACAATATACTGAGCAATCACATATAGAACTATATTAGAAAGTCCAATTCAAATCCAAAAACTATTTTACGCCCTACTGACCAAAGATGATTCAGCTTCCATACAAAAAAAATCAAATCAGAATTATCACCTAATACATATATAATCTGAACGAGATGTGCGTCTACACAGACGGTAAAATGCACCAGGGAGAAAATTATCTAGGAAACGTGAACCAAAAAAGAGTTATACCAAAATCACCTCGAATCAGTGCACAGAACTCTCTACTTGAACGAGTACTCTCATTAGAATCATGGAAGCAATACAACCTTTCGATCTAACAAAAAAACGGGCGATCTAACCAAATCCAACACCTCACGCAACGAGATGTGTCAAAATGCCTCCGTTTTGACTAGAAATACGAATGAGCGAAGAGATAAGGCGCAGCACACGGGTGAACTACGGGGATCGAACACAGAGATGGTGTCTCACCTTGCGGTTTTGCCTCCCGATCAGGAGGAATGGGATGAGGAGGCGCCGCCGCCGACGCGAGAGGAACCCCAGGAGAAACCTAGACGAGGCGATTCCCTGTGGGGCTTGTGGGGGATTTATGAGCGGCGTGTCGTGATGCCGCGGCAAGGGCGGGTCAATCGCGGCTGTCCGTGCAGTTGCGGGGCAAGAGACGCAACAAGCTCTGCGCCGTCCGATCAGATCCAAAGCAGGGGCAGATTGGGAAATGTTCTTTCTTGAGAGGAGAATGGGGAATGTTCTGTGAGGCGGTGGACTTGTTCCGGCCCGACCTCTGGGCCCCATCACCAATGAGACCAGGCCCGGACGTTTTACGTGGCCGTTACTCCTCTCTCTCTCTCGATTCTAGAATGGAAGCTTGGCCCTTGCTCCCGGATGTGCCGCAGCCCGCACTCAAAGGTTGTGCGGCCTGCAGTATGCTGGATGCTACCAGTAGAAGTGCAAACCTCAGTGTACCATTTGACTTTAAGAGTTGTGTTAGGCGTCAGTCGGACGTCGGGACAGAAATATCCGCCGTCTCCAGAACCGCCGGATTCGCCGGTGACAGCACCATCATTTTGGTCGTGCCGGTCGCCGCATCACCTGTTCGCCGTCGCACCGACCGTGGTCAGTACCGCCTCCTGTTCGCCAGAGCACCAGCATTGGGTGCGGCGCCGCCTCCCGTTCGCCGCACCGCTCGCCGGAGGTCGCAGCCGCGCAGGCTGCCGGCCGCAGCACCTCTGATGACCGGTCGTAGCAGCACGAGCTGCCGTTCGCAACACTGCGTCGGTAGGACCGCCGCCACCTCCTGTTCCCTGAGCACCGACCACCGATGTGCCGCCGCCTTCCGTTCGCAGCAGCACCAACTGACGCTCGCAGTAGCGGGATTGCCGGTTGCAGCACCTCAGGCCACTGGTCGCACACCTGCTGTAGCACCGCCACCGCCGACCGTTCGCGGCACCCTAGCCCACCGTTCGCAGCAGCACGGGCCGCAGGTCGCAAGCCTCTGCCTACCGCACCTGCCGCCGGTTGCCTGGCCTCGCAGCTCCTATGCCCGATAGCAGTGATGGAGAAACATCCCATGGAATAGGGGAGAAGAGGAAAGTAAGAGAGAGAGAGAGAGAGAGAGAAGGGATAAGGTAGAAGAGGAAAGTAAGAAGCGTTACCTGCAAAAAAAAAAGCCGACGGGAAAAAGAGAGCGTGGGGCGGTTGCTTTCTTCCTGCCACGTGTCAGATGAGAAAGGTGGTCGACGCGGCCCTTCCGATCGGTCGGTAGATAACAATTCTTTCCCGTGAACTAAAGTTTTAAAATGACACAATTTTTTGAAAAACTAGGTCATTTGTTTGAACTAAGGAGGGTCAAAGGATACCCTGAGGGTCACCATGTTGCACCTCTAACTACCACTTCCATTCCTGTTTAGGGGCCCCAATTCACCCTATGCAAAACCAAACCCAAAACCGGAAAAAAAATAACCGAAACCGACCGAAATTTCGGTTTTCCTGATTTCGGTTTCGGTTTCCAAAATGCGGAACCGTTTGGATTTCGGTTTTCTTGGTAAACCGAACGGTTTTCGGTTAAACCAAAACAATATACGGTGTAGTAGGTGCAGTATGAACAAAAGGCACGCAGTAGCCCAGTGGTTTGTACCAACCGAGTGTTCTGAGGTCCAGAGTTCGATTTTGAGCACTCTCGGGAGTACAGTAGTAGAATCAGAACACGTACCTTGATCAGAGTGCTTTTGTGTTCAAACATGCCTACAAAATTTATGTGTTGTCCAAAAATTCGCGTCAACTTTTGTTAATTTGGTTATAACCAAAACCGAACCGAAATTAAATGGTTATAACCGAAACCGAACCGTATTCTTATACGTAACAGTATTAACCGAAGTATACAAACCATATTAACCGAAAATCCGTATTAACCGAACCGAAAACCGAATGTACACCCTGAGCCCCAACGCATACCTACGTTGAAGATTTAACTGATATAACATTAGTTTTATATCTAAAAAATATACCATTAGAAAATAGAACATCCAAAGTTTCAAATGGTATACTTTTTGTGATATAAAACTCATCTTACATTAGTTAAATCTTCAGCCTAGGGATGCGTGGCCCCCCATAAACCAAAAAGGAGGGATTACATCGGTTCTGAATTGTGAGAAGTTGTGGCAGAGAGTCGGAACATCTTATAAACAAACAGAACATAGGGTAGTATTAATTTATATGGATGGGCTCCGTTCCAAAAAAATAAATATGGATGGGCTTGTATAAAATTGTAAATTAGTCCTATGGATTTTTTTTGTGATGGATAAATTGATGCTCCATCCATTCCTAATTAAGTATAAGAAGTCATAAGTTCGTCCTAAGTCAAATTTCGTCCGGTTTGACCAGGTTTATAATTTTTTAATTTCTTTACTAACAACTATAACTCCAAATTAATTTCATTAAATATACCACTTATATCTAATTTTATACTATAATCATTTAAGATTTTAGATCTTAGTAAGTTTTTCTATAAACTTGGTCAAACTTGAAAAAGTTTGATTTAGGACAAAAATAAGACTTATATTTAGAAACGAGGGAGTAATATTTTTATTCGGCCAATACAAATATATGAGTAAAATGCATCAGAGGTCCTAAAAGTATATCATGAGTGCGAAGTTAGTCCTAATAGTATGAAAATGCATATTTCGTTCTTAAGATTTATCGCCAAAATTACATGTTGCTCCCTTCTTATTGTACGTGCTTGCCCGCACAAATGGCATATTGCAGTTGATCCGGCTTTTATTTTCTTCCATGACATGCAAACATATGTATGTGTTGTATACATGCATATACTCTTTTATCTTTCTGAATATGTCAGTCCTTGATTTTCTTTCGAACTCTAGTCGCAATGTACTCCAACACTAACAACCAAATCATGAGTGATTCTGCCCATCTCCATTCTAATTGCGTCGAGCTAATTTCTTATTTGATAAAAGAAATATTCCCTCCCTTAAAAATATAGTGTGTATAACTTTTATTGATCGTGAGAATTTCCAATTTTTGATCAACATTGTATCAAAAAATATCGGTATCTATGGTGACAAATGTGTATCATTAGATACGTTATGAAATATATATTTTTAGTATATTGATTCTACAGTATAGTTGTTGATATATTTTGTTATATAATTGGTCCAAGTTTAAAAAGTTTGACAGTCAATAAAAGTTATACATCCTACATTTTGACATTTTGAAACTGAGAGAGTATATTCTAGACCAAGATAGCAGCTGTACCAGCAACAAATTGGATGTGGGACTGGACTGTTGGATATCCGTAAAACTCAACACACAGATGATAGTTGGACTTGTTAACGAAGTTTGCCTCGCAAAGGAAAGCAAAAGCACCGTTTGTCGATTGTCGCTAGTTGGGGTTCTTGGAGAAGGGTCGCATCATTGATGTGTTTGGCAACTGAATGTCGATCATTGCTTCACAGCCTAGATGGCTTAACTCGATCACAGTTTAATGTAACTAATTATGACCATTTTGGATGCTCAGAATCCATGGAAGAAGAACTGGGCTTCCCATAGACCCATCCAATTCTAAGCCATAACTCACCTGAAGTTAATTAAATAACTGCACCTTTGAACAAACTGGCATGAAAAGCCTCCAATTCGAGAGACAGCAAGCTCTAATTAGTGCTGACGTTATGCTTCAACACTCTCCTAAAAACTGAGGTGCAGAAATTTTTAAAGCAGAACTGTAACCGGTAGCGTAGTGGTAAAGAGTCGCAAGGTACCCAAACGATGTGTAAAATTGGAGATTTGGAATTCCGCCATTTCGCAGCGAGCCAATCTGCCCAAAGAACATACAAATTCGATCTATGAAAAGTAAAAGATCACTGACGACCAACGCAATCCCTTTATCTGCCAGTTCCGCGCTCTGCTTTGCTATTAATTTCTTACAACTGAAAGTCCTGTAACCAGAAGCAAAAACTGAAGAGAAAAAAAGAATGATGCATTTCAACAACTACAGAACATACGACCAGTAATAAGGATTATTACAAGACACGGTGAATGCAATGCATACACATGAAATCCATGGAACGCCGGCGTGGCCTCGGTGATGTAATATATCGGAGAGGATCACTATGCGGTTGCTGCAGATCACAGAAGGAGCCGTAGGATCGCCAACGCACATACCGTGAAGGGGAGGGCGCGGCTCCCGTGCGTTGACAAGGCGCTCGACGGCATGAATCCGGGGTCCTGCGGGTACATACGCCCTTGGCCCGGCGGCGAGCCCCCGATCTCGATGTACCCGCCTGGCGGCGGCGGGCAGTTGGACACGCCGGGGTAGGACGCCGGAGGCGGAGGGCTGTAGTAGTAGTACGGCGGCGGCGGGGGCAGCGCCGGTGGAGGCGGCGACGGGTACACTATCGGACAGTCAGCGCACTTGACGTCTCCGTCGGCCGCCGCTGCCGTGGCCGCCATGACGGCCAGGACCGCCAGCACGAGGACCGGCGACATTGCCCTTCCCATGGCCGGCCGCCGGATTATAGTGTAGCACACACTGCGCTACGAGCCTGCCTAGCTAGGAGAGAAAGAAAGTTGTCTAGCTAGCAAGCTCGGTAAGAATGTCCGTACGGTGTGGCCGTGTGCTGGCCCCCCTCCTCTCGGGCAACCTTCTTATGATGCCATCGCAATCCACAAACTTGTATATCTATCTTGTTGCTTTATTGGGAGGAATATTAGTTGGGATTCGTTAGAATTGGGAAGCAAGTAGAGTATTATGCATAGCTGTAGAAGAAGGGATATGCGTGATTGTACTGCTGTGCCGCAAGCAGGGGAAAAGAAGCTGGCTCGGGAGTTGGGAGAAAGTGGCTGACCGAGGCTGGTAGATCAGATCAGAAGGCAGAAGCTCAGGACTGTACCTGATCGTTAACCTCCGTTCCAGTGTGGGCCGAAAGCGACGGGCATGTGGCGGCCCCTAAATTCGTGGGTCCGCGCCGGGGCAGGTCGGCCACATGAGCCGCGCAAGATGGGTGGCGGCAGGGCAGGGCACGGGAGGCAGATGCGCCGCTGGGTTCGCTGGAGCCACCGACGCGGTCGGTCGTTGCATGCGCATGTGCGTCTGCGAGCCCAAGTTGGACTGGACTGGGGGTGGGGGTCTGCGAGCGCACGACGGATGCGTCAAGCAACAACAATCAATGGCGTCGTGGGATCGAGTGGAGAACGTGGAGTCAGATTCATCATTGGAGTAGTGCTGCGGGGAGCTTGGCTTAAAAGTTTCGCTTCTCATGTGTATAAAGTTCTAACAAAGTGAGAAGAAGCTTCCGATCTGGTGAAAGGTTTGTACTTGTGTGTGCGTACAAAGTTTAACAAAGCGAGAAGATGCCATGTCTTCGGCTCGTTTTTCTTGTGCAATATAGTAGGCTTGCTTCTCTAGTCATGGTTTGACTTTTACATCATGAAAACTTTTTACTCCTCCGTTCTAAAATAAGTGACATAGATTTTGTATAATAATCTATACAAATCCACGTCATTTATTTTGGGATGGAGGAACTACTATTAATTTTGATTACTAAAAAAGTGTTATACGTGCACATGGGTACATCCTTCCTCCTTTCATCGGCTTCTCAGGCGTCTTGGTGGGTGCTACCGTGCTAGGCCTTTCTCTTCCATCGGCGGCTCCTCAGTCGACAGTGGCACTAGCAGGACGTACGGGGATCCTGCACGACTACTAGGCCGAAGGTAAGAGTAGAACCATATATTTAGCGATTCTCCTAAGTACATTTCGTATCATCTTGGCTCGTCCTAAATAGTGATTTTTTTGACCGTATACATAGTGTTTTTAACCCACCTTTTGTAACTTGGCAAAAATTAATGATAGGATCAGACATGTCACATACTCACATGCAGAAGACAGCTCACTGATTCTCGTTCGAAAATAAACAAGGGAACCTTCAGTCAACGGCAAAAAAACCGCACTATTAGCGATTCAAAAACTGAAAAGAAAAGAAAAGATCGGAGAACCTTCGATCGCTTGTTTAGTGCATCTCAGTTTCAATGTTACCTAGTTGTTCACTAATACTGGAATTCATGTGTTGCTCTGGGATACCAAAAATACGTACCCAACTGGAGCAGTCAAAATTCGGCATATTCTTTAGCATGAGTATTAAATTCGAACAAATATTGTCTGCATTTGTTTTGTGTTCTAAAAAAAAGTTCAAAATATTTAAAAGTGACAGAAAATTTACCCATGAGATATTATTATTATCCTCGTCTCCAAGCTGACATCGTTGGGATTGATGTCTTCAGCTCATTCCAATGCTTTCCTTGCTTGCCTATATATTGGCTGCCTCACGCCTTTTATGCGTCTTGTGCTGGTAATGTGAGTCTCTTGTTGTTAGTTCATTTCAGTTTTTCAATTTATCGTACTCTTTTCATTGAATCAACAAAGATAGTTTGCTTTTTTGGACAATCCTAGAGATTTAATAATACTCGCTTCGTCCATATTAAGTGACACAAATTTGTCCAAATATGAATGTATCTATACAAAAAAGCGTCTAGATAAATGTAATAGAAAATCACTTAATATGGGATGGAGGGATAAAAATTAAAACCAGGAGGGTGTTGAGGTTGTTACGAAGGTTTCCTACTTCCTAGCGTAGTGTGTGGTGTTTTTGGTGTTCATTGTTATGGGCGTTTGTTTTGTTGTTTTTCTTCTCGCGCCTATATTTTTTTTGGAGGCTCTCGCATCTATATTTTTTTGTTCTTTTCATTGTGCAGAAATAATTTAGGAATCAGGTTGGGCTAGAAGTAATGCGTCAAGGCCCACATTTTGAGCCCACAAGGGCTCACATGCACGCCATGTGAAAGTGGTGCATTAGGTTAACTCAAGATCTAATTTCAATCCTTCATCTCCGTGACGCACACTAAGAAGAGTGAAGTTTGACGAGAACGGCTTCTAAAAGAAGTCGGTTCTAGAAGCTAAAAAGAACGTACCCTAAGGATAGAAATGAAGTTTGACGAGGTGCCCTTTTCAGTATTTTGTTTTTATTTTGAATTCATAAATGGATTTATAAACTATGTTTAAGAGTTGAAATGTATTTTTGACTAGGTATCATTGTCGTGATGCGGTTTGGACCGTACATGTCGAGCGCCAGACTTTGACTAATGCTGCAGTTTAGATCAGCTTTCATCAGCTGAGGCTGCTCAGCTGGTAGTAGAAATAGAAGTTACTGACATGGCCCCATCTATAACGTCTAGTTGTCTCTGGATGGAAAAATGGAGATAAGAAAATAAATAAAAAACAGCATGCGTAGCACCCGATGTGACGTGGCAGCTGATATGAACACAAGTATTTTACTCTCCACAAAGAGAGGAATCCATTACGTGAGGAGGTTCCAGAGAACTCCAAGGAACTAACAGGCATACGTGTGAGCTCAGGATTTGTGCAGCGCTACCCCACGCTAGGTGGCAGCCAGCCACTGGGAACGCGTCATCAATCTTCATCTTCATCTTTTTCGCGAGGAATCTTCATCTTCATTTGCAAGACCTAGCAAAACCAGTTACTAGCACGTCGCGCCACGCATCCCCCTGCTCAAATCTTCTGAAGGAGTATATATATGCCTCATAGCACGATGCCTCGATCATCCAAACAGTTGGAGATCAACATCTGACTATCTGAGCTGTGAATCCCCTGCGCATCCATCCACCAAAAATTCGACGAAACAGAGTAAGACAAGCAGAGCAGGCAGAGCAGCCATGCCGTTCGTGCCGGCGTGCGTGCAGTGCGGGACGAGGAGCAACCCGTGCCGGTGCAAGGTGGTCGGGCCGACGCTGGGGTTCGTGGCGTTCCTCGTGACCGGCGTCGTGGAGTGGCCGCTCGGCGCGGCCGTGTACCTGTTCCGCCACCGCAAGGGACGCCGCATCATGGGCCACCCGGCCAGGGTCGTCTACCCGCGCGTCACCAGGGCGATCCCCATCTAATCCTCATCGGGGCGGCGTCCTGCTGAATCATGGTCTGGGTGTGTCGTGTTCATATTTGACGATTCAATAAAAAAAGCCTTGTGTGGTTTGTGTTGAAAGCTTACGAAGCTTCGCTGTGTTTGTATGTCAACAATATATAACTGGTTCCGTTACTCTCAGATGTTCTTGCTCTGTCGGAACTTTAGTGCGTTGGTTGCTTAAAAATTATATTTTTCGCTCTTTATTCGTTAAGAAATATGCAAATCGTCACTCAACTATTTTTCGTTATTCACTTTTATTTTTAATTCCCAAACTGTCGAAATCGAATAACAATGGTCTCTCATCTGGGTCCCGATTTATCATGTTGCATTCGTACGACGTCCCCATACACATCAGCGGCAGGTCATCATGCTCCATTGGAATGGGTCTATTCAAGTCTTTTGAGTTGAAAACAAATGGACCTTGGACTATAAGAAATCTGATGTCGACGTGGCAAGTCGTGGGACAAAACCATTTACTGGGTGTGGGACCATCTGTGTCTGGTTTTGATAATTTGAAAACCAAAAATATAATGAAGTACACTTTTCGAGAAGCTGAGGGACGATTTTGACCATTTAGGACCAAAAATATAAAATAAAAATAAAGAACATTTCTATACTTTTTAAGGAATTGAGGGACGAAATATACTTGTTTTTCTTCAGCGTGTTCTACCTTACAACAAGGTTTGTATGAGTTATCAAAACAAGATATATTTTCGTACTTCTAGGTGTTGTGTGATTAGTTAAATCTATTTTCGTAAATGTACATTTTTTTACTGATATGTCTACTGCTAAATTTTATTTGAGTAATATATGTAGTGAGGTTTATTAGTTTTCGTTTCTAACAAGCAATCGTGCTCATTACCGGCGGTGCAAGTTTTATTTTTTATTTTTGGACTGGACTGATAGAACATGCAAATGCAAATGACACACGTATCATTCAATTAGTGTTATAAAATAATATATCAATACATTTATATGTGAATCAAAATATCAAGATGTATGAAGATGTTTCCCGCGCTAGCGGGACACGGAGCTAGTGTCTCGAGGAAACACGGTGCTAGTTAAATCAGACGGACATAGAAACTAACACGCCACATTACCTAAATAACCTAATGGAACCATGTTTCTTTTTTTATCTCAATTAATTACATTATGTATTTCTTTTTCATACAAGCCTGCCCCTTTCCGTTACTATATATACTTCAGAAAAAAGAAAAGCAGGGCAGACATAGAGAGAAGGTTCGTGCCGTCAGAATAACACTACCGAGCGAAAACCAGAGAGCACAAATCCGTGAAACTGCATTGTGTATATTTTGTTTTTCCGTTTCTTGGAAGGACTCGATTACTCTGACCTGCTAAAGGAATACACGTGTTGGATCCGGATTGTGCTGGGCTTCTTCTATGCAACGTGGAAGTGAGCTGCTGAGCAGAGTCACCATCTGCCTTTTCCAACAGTTGCTCCCGCTCCACCACGTGCTGTCAACTATGCCACGTGTGCCCCGCGCAAAGCCGTTATTTAAAGTGCAGCTATATGCTTGAGATCTCGACCATCTCCCATCTCACGGCGTGAACTGCAATTTCTTGATCATCCATCCATCCATCCGAAATCGAAACAGAGGCTTGTGTAGAGCGCCCGACGACGAGCAGAGGTTTTTTGGCTTAGCAGCAGCAATGGCGTTCGTGCCGATCTGCGTGCAGTGCGGGACGAGGAGCAACCCGTGCCGGTGCAAGGTGGTCGGGCCGACGCTGGGGTTCGTGGCGTTCGTGGTGGCCGGGGTCGTGGAGTGGCCGCTCGGGGCGGCCGTGTACCTGTTCCGCCGCCGCAAGGGCCGCCGGATCATGGGCCACCCGGCCAGTGTCGTCTACCCGCGGGTCAATAGAGCAATCCCCATCTGAATTGTCTCCGGCGTCGCGTCGCCGTTCTAAGTTCTAACTGGCTAGTCAGATTTGTGTCCTGTGGTTTGCAACATTTCTCTCTGTGAATTGTGTGTGTTCAACAAAACATTGTGGTCTATGTTGTAAAACTTGTATTCGTCGTATCTGTACGATTTTTGTTTATCGTCGATGTATGCAATGCATCTGGTTTCGTCGTCAGCAAGTGCTGTGGCATTTGAGAACTTGGGAATTCTGTTTGGATGAAAGAATGGCCCTCCTTTTGGCCCAGGCTTCGGAATTTCCATGTGAGCGAATGGAACGCGTTGCTTGCGGTGGAAATTCTGGCCCATGTTTTCTGAGCAAGTCTGTATTTTCTCTCTGGCCCTCCAGTTAAGGGTTTCTAGGCGAGGTTATGTGTATGCATGTTTACAACAAAAACGGGAAATCATATCGATACCAGACTATATCTATCTAGAACGAATAGGTGTCAGGGAATTTTTCTTTTTTCGAACAGAGGAGCTCTGCTCCCGATTTCACTAATGAAATCACAGTGTTTTAAGATTCTAGAGGTTCGGCATGAAAGTAAAAGCAAGGAATGACACAACATAAGCTGGTGTCTACAAACATTGCCAGCAACAGGGGAACATAAAAAGGGGTCGACGACATTGAAATACAGATCATGTTGATGACACAAAAGTTCTTTGACCATCAGTCTGCATTTCGCCTTGTCGTCGCCCTCCAGACAACATGAGCTTTGGACACTTGAGATGTGACCAATGACAGCCTAGATGCACCATCTCTTAGCTTGTATCGATCAGTACCCTTTTGCAGTCCACACATACAAACCTTAATTTATGGTCAAAGCCTTTTCATAACACAAGGCTTTTCATAACACAAGTAATTTGAAGTATTTTTGATAACGAATCTAACGATACTAATTTCATGTCATATAAACCACACCTTAACATAGTAATTTATGATCAAATATGCCATTCTTTAAAAAACAGAGGAAGTATGATATCTTTGCATATTAACCATAGAAACACCTTTATCTTTCTAAAAAAACACCTTTATCTTCAGCGGGATCTTAACCTTCCATAATTGTGTATATGGGATCCCAATCTGTCTATCCTTAAGCTTCCATAATCGTAAAGAGACTTAACTGAGAACTGACCTGATTTGGTTAATTTCCAAACACAACTGTCATGTTCATCAGTTAGCTGTACAGGCAAACAAAGCATTCTCAACTGTGTCCACATTTCAAATGTCTCTTCCCTAAAAGATCTTCTAAAAGTAACACAATCCCAATCTGAATTAAACACATCAGCAACAGAAACAAATTTCGATTTAACTAGTCCATACAGTCTCGGGAACTTAGAACAAAGTGGCTGATCACCAATCCAATGTTCCTCCCAGAAGTCAGGGACAAAATGAGCACATAAAGTCATGGATTGAATTTCCAGGCTTCTTGCTGCCAGCTGTTACTAGTACATTCAGATAAGTGTTATCACAAGAGGACTACGATGCTTTCAGATGTAAGCATCTACCAAAGCAGGAGGGATCAGCAAGTTTGCCACAGGCCCCTTCTCCTTGCCGGTGCCCCCGTTCATCACCTTCGGACCTACTGCCTTCTCCCGGATCTTCTCCAGCTTTTCCATTACCTTCCTTTTGTTCTCTGCACTCGAGGTTCTAGCGTCAGCACGATCAGTCACCACGAACGTTGACAGGAAGGCAGATGAAACGTATGATAGGGCATCTCTGCGGTATATCCTGCTCGTTAGACTTGCTCCTTGGACATCAGCTGACTGCATGAAGGAGTGGTAAACTGCTAAGTAACAGGGAACAGTTCATGTCTCCTTATCAAATTACCTGAACTCACGCGTGAAACGGTGAAAGTAACAACGCCATACATGATATAAAAAGTTCAAACGAAGAGGGAATGTGCAACCTAGAACGCTACAAAAGGCCGACCAATACACGAAGGAAATCTCAGCGGTCCCTGTGATTTTCTAAACAGAGGGGAGGGCTGATTACACACACACACAATCTGTAGCTGCTGACCTACTGATACATCCAATACATCCACAATCTGCAGCTGCTGACCTACTGATAGTTCTAAATTACCGAAGCAGCGGCCAATACATCCAGGCATAGAAAAGACTGAAACAGATCTGGGCAAACCTGATTATGTTAGTCTTCTGCTGGTGCAACCATTGCTAGCAGGAAGGCCAAGGATCTGAGCGGGGAGCTGCAGAGACATCATGGCGATTGGTTTTGCCAGGGGAACGGAGAAGCTGGTGCTGGTACAGTTGTACAACTAGTGGGTAGCACTACTACAGAACATGACATTAGTAACGGGCATGTAAAAGGCCATCAGTGGCGGGAGGACCGCCCGCCGCAACCTGATTGCCACTGATGTGGGGTGCATCAGCGGGCGTATCAGTAGCGGGCATGTCGCGACCGACACTGATGCTATACATGAAGACGGCACTTCACCGGGGCCTGCGCATAACAACAGAAGCCATGTGCGTAAGAGCATTTGATTAAGGTAAGGAATGAAAGGAGTATGAAAAGTATGCTTACCGGTCGCTCGGACCCGGATCGTTATCCCGGATGCCCTTGCTTGGATCCGGTTGGCTAGCTGGGATGTCCACGCTTCGAGCTGGGCTATAACCTGGGGTGTGGTAGTCCTCTTCCTCCAAACGTGTGCCGGAGAAGGCGCTGCTCTTCGGCGGAGCCATAGGCGGGGGAAGAGGAGGAAGGAGGTTCCTCAGACCGTCCATTCCTTCCGCAAGTAAGCCTTGAATGGCAGGGTGCTCTTTGGCGACGGCCGATAGCAAATGATGTACAGCCATCACTGCAACATCTCTTCCCACCAAAGTTGCCTCCGCTCGTGCCTCCACTCGCGCCTCCGCCTTAGCTTGTTCTATTATTTCATCATCCGTGGCCTTCCTTTTCTGGCCCCTGCTTTGCTTCGGAGCCGGCAGGAAATAATCGTCCCAGGCCGCCCCTTCGCCTTCCCCAAATACACGGCCCGTGTGCTCAGCCTTTTCCAAGCCGGCTGTCACAGCTGACTCCCACCTCTTGCTTTGAACGGAGTCAACGGAGCAGTCTGACTTTGCCTTATTCTCCTCCCATTTGTGTGCTTTTTCCTGTGATAATAAGACAGAACCAATGTGAGTGTCATAACACCGAAAACAAAAGCACGTGAACCCTTACCGCAAAGTTTCTGACATTCTCTTGCATTGGCTCCTTGCCCGCCCACTCGTCCGGTTTCATGTGTTGACGTGCATATTCTCTAGCGCGTTGGTCCTGCAGCATGTTATGCACAGGAGGCACCCTCCCTTCCGCCTCCAGCTGACGGTCCTGCTTCCGCCAGATCTTGCTCTTCCCCTCTTTCCCCGCACTCCCAAGCCTGTGGTTGAACTTTTTCTTATCACGCAATGCCTTCATAAATTCACTCTTCGCAATGAAGGCAGGGTCAGCCGATTCCTTCTTGAATTGTTCCCATTGGGCCTCATCAGTTATCGACGGCCATTTCTTCTTGACCAATTCGTAGGGTTTGTCCAGCCACTTTCTAGCAGTAGTTTTCCAATTACTGAGACCTCTCCGCAGTGCTATGTTGGCTGCCGCTCGAAATCTCTCCCGCCACTCATCACTGACTTGGAACCTCTTGTGCACGTCCTGGAAGCAAAGATCTCTAGTGACATCATTAATGTCATTCCACTCGTCGGTGATTTTGCAATGTTTACGAGCAATGGCTCCACAGGTGTTTGGGAAGGTCTTTTGTGCCTTTTCCGGCGACACAGGGCGGCCTCTATCAGAATGCCTAGTGACGACGTAGCAGAACTCCTTCAAGTTGTGACTCCCCCTCGGCGTCTTCTTCTTTGGCTTGGAAGCCGTAGAAACAGTTGGTTGCGAAGTACCCTCTTTGACTAGTTGCTCGTTGACTTCCTCTTCTGCACCAAAGCTGGCAATTTGCTCTCCAGACGAAGACTCTTTAGAGGAAGGTTCCTTGCCCATTTCGCACCTATGCCATCAAAACAATCAAATATATAGCGGCAGAAAATTTGGGCATGACCTATGCTACGAAACTAGCAAAGTTGGTCTACCAGGAGTTCAAAACCTAGATAGAAATCCCACCCGCATATATACCTCCTCGGCACGATGGCCGGCCCCTTGTGCAATGACCCGGCACGATGGTCGGGCCCACAATTCACATAAGCAGCATATATAAAATACCATGACAGCAGCAACATATATGTAAATTCCCCAAGCTAATATTCATAACCATATGACAGATGCAGCATATGTATAAAATATGTACCATGACAGCAGCCAGCAGCAGCAAGATCAAGACTAATTTATGTAAAAAAAAATCTACTAACCTAACACCTATACAGCAGCAAGATCAATAAAATTCATATACATAACCAAAATGAAGTAATATGGGCATAATAAAAATGAACCAAATGTAACGACACAAGCATATGAACCAGGAAGGGGGGGGGGGTTAATTAAGCCTAAAAGATGCTAGGTTCTACTGAATATCTACTGGTGCTAAAGTGTTCCGTCGACAGAGAGCTAATGGGATGAAACAAATTAGACATCCTAAGCTTTTAAATGCCACTGGTTTCACCTAATTTGGAGTTGTCAGGCAAAATCTATGGACAGAACAACGTGGCTACTCTATAACAAAACCGTAAAAGATACAGTTTTGCAAGTAAGATTCACGAATTAAGACAATTGATCTACGGATAATTTCTACAGCAAAGAGCTACATCTAGGTGTAATCTACGCAAAGGACTAATCTAGAGCTCAACCGGAATAATGGTTTGCAAGAAATCGAAATCTAAAGAGAGCTAACCGAAGAACATTCGGTTCAAAAGAAAAGGTTGAGTTATACCACAAAATCTCACTGGACACGACCGGAATCCGTGAAGGGATGCTCGGGGAAGTATACGAAGAGGTGGACGGGGTTCAGCAGGTCGAGGTGGCGTCGGCGGCGAGGTAGGGCAGGTCGAGCTCCGGGCAGCGACGAATTCTCGGCGAGGCTCCTCCGGCGTCCTTCGGCTTTGGGCCGCAGCGGACGAGCTCCGCGCCGGCGCGGGGATGTTGGGTGGCGGCGGCTCCGGCGGCGTGGCGGTTGCTCGCGGGAGAAGAGGCGGCGGCGGCGTGCGGGTTTTGGTGCGGGGGCGAGGGAGCGGGGGCGGGCGAGGGAGAGCTGAGGCGGCGGCGGACGCGCTCGGGGGCGGAGGCGGCAGAGGCGGGCTCGGGGCTCGAATCCGGCAGGGCTTCGCCGCGCTAGGGTTAGTAGCCGCCCACAGCTGGTCTGAATGAGACGCGCGAGCGAGATGAAATTTTCACCAAGTGTTGGCCGCGGTTTGTGTATGAGGTATGGTATCAGTAGCGGGCGGCTAAAGATGGCCCGCCAGTGAAAACTTGTCTACGGTTTGCTGGTCTGGAAAGATATCAGTAGCAATCAAATTCATAATCTCTCCGTCCCATATTAAATGACTTTTTATATCATGTCTTTGGACGTCTTTTAACCTAGATAAATTAATATTTTAAGTTATGATGCACGAATTTATGAATTTTGTCCATTATCTGTACTAATTATAAGAAAATCGAAAACTCTTTAGAAAAGGTTGAAGCTTGGCATGGAATGTACTATACCATAATAGTCATGTACAAAAAATTTGATGTCAAAATATGATATGGATTCTTCAACTTTGGTTCATTTTAGTGAATCTCTGATACAACTTATACTCGGTTGTGCCAAATTGGACATATTGTATGGCTAACTTTATTATTTGAACCTTTTTATTTATGCGTGTGAATTAGCATTAATGAATCTTAAATTCGAAAATTCAGCTTATTCTAATGAATTTTCTAGATTTAAATTAGTAAAAATCCTCGAAAAATGCATAAATTTGTGCAGACAAAACTGTAATTTTGGATTGAGTTTTTGGGTGTGCCAAACCCTTGTATTACACACTCAAAAGGACAGGTATTTAATTTTTTCGGTTGTCCCCAGTGGCGGAGCTGGCATGTAGCCATTGGGTTCAAATGAACCCAATGAAATTAGGCTAATCCCTTTATAATCATCATTTATTTACTGTTTATAACTAATTGGAACCAATTTTTATTGTTGAGTGAACCCAATGATTTTTTTCTAACTTCGCCACTGGTTGTCCATGTTTCGCCGCCGCAAGGGCCGCCAGATTATGGGCTACCCGGCCAGTATCATCTACCTGCGGGTCAATATATCGACCCACATCTGATCGACCGGCCGGCGTCCTCCTGAAAGGTCTTTGGCGTCGCGTCGCCGTTTTCTAACTGGCTAGTCAGATTTGTGTCATGTGGTTTGGGAAGTTTCTCTCTGTGAATTTCGTGTGTTCAATAAAAAGGCGTGGTCTCTTTTCTAAAACTTGCAAGGCTTCCTCATATCTGCATGATTTTTTTATTTATCGTTGATGTATGTAATGCCTGGCCGTAGGTAGGAGAGAGAGGGGGGGGGGGGGTCGGGCGACCGAGGAGAGGGGTGGCGCCGGTGGCATTTGAGAACTTGGAAATACGGTTTAGACAAAAAAATGATCCACTTTTTGGCCTAGGCTTTGGAATTTCGCTCGGACCCAAGTGCGTATTTTCTCTCTGGCCGTCCAGTTATATGTGTTTCTATGTACCTGCTGTGCTTAACTAGTACTACCTCCGTTGAGACAAGAATTAATTATGGAACGAAGTGAGTAGTACAGTCTAAAAAGATGAGCTTAACTAGTTGGCCCTCCATTTTGCACAAGCACCACTGGAAACCCCTGGTTAGTCGGCGGTGGCACTTGTGGACGAATAGTTGAGAAATTCAAAGATTAGAAATTCGTTTGAGCTTTGGAACTGTTTTGTTGGCGAGCGACGAAATCTTAACTATTCAAACGAGTACTGTTAAGATCCTAGATGTAACTAGGTGTAGAACAATCCGAGGAAGATGAACTTTATACTGTGTTTCAACATGGTTCGGGTATGGGGCAAAGAGAGAGAGAGAGAGAGGGAGAGCAGTACCTTCGCCTTGGCTAGAAGATCCCGACAATGCGGCCATGGCTATAGCGAACGGTGGCGAGGGAGAGACGGTGGGGCGACGGCGTGGACGGAGCTTCCCGTCGTCTGCGCAACCCTAGATCAGTAGGGGATGTCGGTGGGGTGGGTGGCAAACGCAACGAACCTCGTAGTGCATGCCCCGGCCTCCCACCTCTTTATATAGCGCAGCGCGACGGGGTCCCGCCAACCATATTGGGTTGGGCGCCCCATTTCAGGACGCCAGATTTGGGCCCGTTGGGCCCACACGGATGGGAGATCACTCTAACATTCTCCCCCTTGATCTCAACTTTCTTTTAACTATATACATTTTGCTTTAGTCGTTTCACCACCGATTAGTACGTAGAGCATGTTTCATCGTCTCAGCTCAATTGCCGATAGAATCAGACAACTACGACATACCTTTCAATGTTGAAACAAATTCTGTTCTTTTCGGGCCATTTTTTATCCAGGAATCATAGGCTTTTCCTTAAACCCAAGCCGGCTAAGTGTTCCTTGAACACACTGGGTGGTACGCCTTTCGTAAGCGGATCCGCAAGCATATCCTTTGTCTTTATATGCTCGAGACTTATAGTGTGATCCTGGATTTTATCTTTCACAACATAATACTTTCTCTCTATTAGTTTGGTGGTATTACTCGACTTGTTGTTGTGAGTATAAAACACTACGAGCTGATTATCGCAGAACATCTTTAGTGGTTTGTCAATACAATCCACTACTTTCAAGTCGGGTATAAATTTTTTTAACCATATCGCCTGCCCCGTGGCCTCATAACATGCTATAAATTCTGCATACATCGTGGATGATGCAACTATTGACTGTTTGGAGCTTCTCCACGAAATAGCCCCGCCTGCGAGAGTGAATACATATCCTGACGTGGATTTTCTTTCATCTTTATCTCTCACAAAATCTGCATCTGAATACCCTCTTATCTCTAGGGAATCAGATCTTCTATATGTTAGCATGAAGCCTTTTGTGCCTTGCGCATAACGCAATGCTTTCTTTACCATTTTCCAGTGCTCTATGGTTGGATTTTCTTGATATCTACCGAGTACCCCGGTGATAAAAGCTAAGTCAGGGCGAGTGCACACTTGTGCATACTGTAGGCTTCCAACGGCCGAAGCATACGGAACCGCTTTCATTTGATCGATCTCATATTGACTTTTGGGACATTGAAATTTTCCAAAACTGTCGCCTTTGACTATAGGAGCAGGTGTGGCATTGCTCGCATGCATATTGTATTTCTTTAAAATCTTTTCTAAATATGCCTTTTGCGATAGTTCTAGCACCCCATTTTTCCTATCTCGATGAATTTCTATGCCCAAGACATATGAAGCTTCACCAAGATCTTTCATATCAAAGTTTGAGGACAAAAACTTCTTAGTTTCTAGTAGTAGACTGACATCGCTGCTAGCAAGCAGGATATCATCCACATACAGAATTAGGAAAATATATTTCCCACTTTTAAACTTTGCATAAACACAGTTGTCCTCAACATTCTCTTTAAACCCAATTTTCTTAATGGTCTCATTAAACTTTAGATACCACTGTCTAGAGACTTGCTTTAATCCATAAATGGATTTCTTTAGGCGGCATCCATGTTTTCCTTGCCTTCCATGATAAAACCCTTCTAAATCCCCATTTAGAAATGTCGTCTTTACATCCATCTGATGTAGCTCTAAATCAAAATGCGCCACTAGTGCCATTATTATCCTGAAGGAATCTTCGCATGAGACTGGTGAAAATGTCTCATTGTAATCTATTCCTTCTCTTTGTGTAAATCCTTTTGCCACGAGTAGTACTTTGTATTTTTCTATATTCCCTCTAGAGTCATATTTGGTTTTGTAGACCCATTTACCGCCTACTGTTTTGGCTACTTTAGGAATTTCCTCTAAGTCCCAAACTTCGTTAGAACTCATCGATCTCATCTCATCTTCCATGTACTCCAGCCACTTCGATGAGTGAGAACCACTCATGGATTCTTCATATGAAGTGGGATCATTCTCCATATGAACTCTTTCTGTATTATAAACTTTATAATCTTTTGGAATTGCTGACTTTTTGACTCTTTGAGACCTTCTAGGGGCCTCATTTTCTGGCACGTTCTGTGTCTCTACATGTGGCGCATGTTCGGGCTGCTGCAGCTCCCTTTCATGTGCAACAATGGGTTGAGTCGGCTCCTGAAAGAAAGGTTCCGGACCTTCACTCATTGTTGCCATGTGTGGATTCACAACAGGTGTCGGCACCACAATCTCAGGGATTGTCGGTGCGGCAACAACAGGTAGTGAAAAGAATGGCTCCTGAGTTATCGGATTAGGTGCATGCACACTCTTCTCCTCAAGATCAACTTTCCGAGCTACCGTGCCCTCCCTCATCATTTCGTCCTCTAAGAAGATGGCGTGTCTCGTTTCCACAAACTTTGTGTATCTGTCTGGACAGTAGAAACGAAAACCTCTTGATCTTTCAGGGTAGCCAATGAAATGGCAAATTACTGTTTTGGTATCCAACTTTGCAATATTTGGGTTAAACACTTTGGCCTCATCTGGGCTCCCCCACACCCGCAGGTGTTGTAGAGAGGGCACTCTTCCTGTCCACAGCTCGTACGGTGTTTTGGGCACCGACTTGCTTGGCACTCTATTGAGAATGTGAATGGCGGTTTTAATGCCTCCATCCACAATCCCAATGGTAATGTGGAATAACTCATCATACTACGCACCATATCCATAAGGGTACGGTTACGCGTTTCAGCTACTCCATTTTGCTAAGGCTCGCCCGGCATTGAATACCGGGCAACTATTTCAGTCTCCTGTAGGAACCTTGCAAAAGGTCCAGGGACATGGCCATATGGGGTGTGCCGACCGTAGTACTCCCCACACGGCCGGATCTTATTATCTTTATCTTTTTATCATGCTGATTTTCAACTTCAGCCTTGAATATTTTAAATTTATCCAATGCTTCTGACCTTTCTTTTATTGGATAAATGTAACCATAACGGGAGTAATCGTCTATGAATGTTATGAACGAATCATAACCATCCACACTTTTCACAGGAAATGGTTCACAGATGTCAGTGTGAATAATTTCGAGTGTGCTGGTGCTGCGTGTTGCACCCTTTTTTATTTGTTTTACATACTTTCCTTTAATGAAATTTACGCACTGCTCTATTTCTGAGAACTCTAATGGAGGAAGAATTTCTGTTTTAACAAGTCTTTCTATTCTCCCCCTCGAAATATGGCCTAAACGACAGTGCCATAATTTTGATGATTCATTAGTCCTTTTTCTTTTCTTTTGTACTTTCTCCAACGCGGCAACATGTTCATTCACTTTACACACAGAATGTACTTTTTCACGTATGGATAATAAATAAAGCTCATTGTGAAGGAAGGCAACACTCACACAATCATTATTAAACCATATGGCACACTTGCCATGTCCAAAATGACATTCATAATCAACTTTGTCCAAATGTGATACACTAATCAAGTTTCTGTGTAATGAAGCAACATAAAACACATCTCTAAGCTGGATCGTAAATCCATCGGAAAGCTCCAAGGAGATGTCGCCGACAGCCTTTACATCCGCTTGGACTCCATTTGCAACTTCAATGCATCTTTCGTTTCTTTGCGTAGTACGCGTCGAACGGAATCCCTGTAAAGAATTTGCAACATGAGCAGTTGCACCAGAGTCAATCCACCAAGTAGATTTCGAAAACTGTGTACACAGGGATTCATTTACAAAGGAAATGGAGTTTATACCATTCTTTGCCAGGATTGACTTTAGCCATTTCGGACAATTTTTCTTGTAATGCCCGGTCTTCTTGTAGTGGAGGTATGTGTCTTTGTCCACTGGAATAGTCTTTTGCCGTTGCTGATGTTGCATGGGAGCTTTACCATGTGGCTTTGAAGGAGAACTTTGATTGCCTTGAGCGAAGTTCTTTTTCTTATTGTTCCTCACATAGTTCAGGGAACCACCATATGAGGATTTAATTCTATACTCCTCTTGCACACACATGGCTATAGTTTTTTCAATATCCCACTTCTTTGGTTGGATATTGTAGTTGACAACACAAGTGTCAAACTCTTTTGGCAATGAATCCATAACGAGATGAACAAGCATTGCAGGCTTAATCTCTAGATCAGCATCCATGGGCTTCAACTTAGAAGCCATGTTGATCATCCTAAGAATATGCTCTCTTATGTCATGTCCTCCTCCTGTGTACTTTTTGTGGCCAGCTGCTTCAGCAGCTGGGTAGCATATGTCTTTGAAGAACCAGTAAAGTGGCTCTTTATTTTTTCAAGATACTCCCCTACGGAAGAAATGGAAGCCATGCACTTTTTATTGGCGGTGAGCCAGTTTTTATTCTCGAGGGTGTATGACATCTCTAATGGAGCATACTTCCTTTTATTTTTCTCCAAAGCATCATCATCATCTTTTGCATCCCTGACTGGCTCTGTAGGCTTTGGTGGCTGTGGAGTGTCAACCACCCAATCCACCTCGGCACATACAAAGGCCAGGTCCACTTTCTTTTTCCACTCAGTATAGTTGTCACCTTTGAGGGTTGGTACGTCCTTCAGGCATCCCATCAAGTAGTAACCTCCTGAAACCACAATGACGTGAGAAAATAAAAACAATTACATGCATTAATCCAACGTTGGTCAAAATTAATTCATACAACTGTTTGTGCAATTTAATCTATATCACCGTTGAGCAGAAAATAGAATTAAATGCACACTTTAACCATTAATCATGATCATGCTATTAATGACGTTGGTCAAGGAAAAATAACACGGTCACAATTAACATAATAAACACTTTTAATCACGTTCTTTTGATTTAAACAATACTTTTAAACGTTTTGTAGCGGAAACTATGAACAAAAAATTATAACTTTATACTTTTTAGAAGCAATATTTTGCATTTTTCTATTTTCTAAAACAAACATCTCATTGGTTCAGTTTGAATAGGACAAAAATTTAGACCAAAATTGTGCAAAACTGAATATATACAGCAAAAATAATGCCTCTGTTATAAAGAAAAATAAATAAAACGGCGCAGCCCACGGTCTTCGTGCGCACACGGGCCACTGGCCTGCACGCTCTCGTTCTCGCGCGCAGCCAGCAGCGGCCCAAAACACACGTTCTTTCGCGCACGCGCACGGCCCAAGGCCACTTTCGTGCTCGCGGCCCACGGCCGCCCACGCAGACGCGGCCCAAGGCCGAGCTGACCCTTTCTGTGCGCACGGCCCGCGGCACGGCCTGCCTCAAGCGACCCACAGCCCACCCGGTGCAGCCTACCCGCCAGGCTCCATCACGGCGATCGGACGGCTGGCCGCACGATTCGCCCAGTTAAGAGAGCCCACCCTAGCCCTTGGACTCCTCCTTTCTGTTCCTAGCGGCGGCGGCGGCGAGGTGCGCCCAGAGTCGCCCGCCGGCGAGCGGCGGCGAGCCGCGCCCCCGGCCGTGTTCTCTCCCCGCCACCCTCTTTTCTCTTTCCCTTTCTTTGACCTTGACGGCGGCGGCGGCCCGGCTTCCACGACGGCCTCACTGGCCTCTTGCCGGCGTGCGCGTGCACGTGCGCTCGTCGCCGTCAAGGGATCAGTGGCGGCCGCCCTTTCCCAGCGACCCATGGAGGTGACCGGCGGCCATCCTCGGGTAAGTCTCCGGCTAGGGTTTTTTTTCTTTTTCTTTTTGCTTTTTCTTTCTCTTTTTTCTTTTCTTCCGACGGATCTAGTACTATTAACAATGTGCTCTGATACCAATGTTAAGATCCTAGATGTAACTAGGTGTAGAACAATCCGAGAAAGATGAACTTTATACTGTGATTCAACATGGTTCAGTTATGGGGCGAAAAGAGAGAGAGAGAGAGAGAGAGAGGGAGAGCAGTACCTTCGCCTTGGCTAGAAGATCCCGACGATGCGGCCATGGCTATGGCGAACGGCGGCGAGGGAGAGACAGTGGGGCGACGGCGTGGATGGAGCGTCCCGTCGCCTCTCCGCAACCCTAGATCGGTAGGGATGTCGATGGGGTCGGTGGCAAACGCAACGAACTTCGTAGTGCGTGCCCCAGCCCCCCACCTCTTTATATAGCGCAGCGCGACAGGGGCCCGACAACCATATTGGGTTGGGCGCCCCCGGTCAGGATGCCAGATCTGGGCCCGGTGGGCTGTTGGGCCCACACGGATGGGAGATCACTCTAAGAAATACATCTCAAATCTACAACTTCAAGCTAACTTTAGTAATGCGTGAGCACATACCATGTCCTTTTCCCTCTCTTTTTTTTAGGTGAGGTTATGTATATATGCATGTTTATTACAAATTTTAAAACAGGAAATCATATAGATATAAGAACACATCTATCTTGAATGAATAGATGTCAGGGACAAATGAGCACACAAAATAATTGATTGTATTTCCAGGCTTCTTGCTGTCAACTGTTACCAGTACATTCAGACAAGTGTTATTACAAGAGGACTACGATGCCTTTCAGATGTAAGCATCGACCAAAGTAGGAGGGATCAGCAAGTTCGCCACGGGCCCTTTCTCCTCGCCGGTGCCCTCGTTCTTCTCCTTTGGGCCCAGTGCCTTCTCCCGGATCTTCTCCAGCTTTTCCATTACTTTCCTTTTGTTCTCTTGCCTCGAGGTTCTAGCTTCAGCACGATCAGTCACCAGGAACGTTGCCAAGAAGGCAGATGAAACGTATGATAGGGCATCTCTACGGGATATCCTGCTCGTTAGACTTGCTCCTTGGACATCGGTTGACTGCAAGGAGTGGTAAACTGCTATAAGAAACAGGGAAAGTTCATGTCTTCATAGTTTAATACTCCGTACGTAATTAACTGAACTCACGTCCGGAAGTACTCCGTACTATTTAAAAAGTTCAGACAACCAATACACGGAAGGAAATCTCAGCGCCCCTGTGATTGCCTAAACAGAGTGGAGAGTTGATTCCACACGCGCGCGCACCACAATCTGAAGCTGCTAATGTACGGATGCTTCTAAACTACTCTACTACCGTAAAGCAGCGGAAAATTCATCATACACGCATAGAAAGAGACTGAAACAGATCTAAAAAACATGAAAAGGGAACAACGGCTTCGAGTTTAACATCCCGGAGGCAAACCTGATTATGTTTGCAGCTAACCACGGTAACCCGTAGTCTTCTGCCGGTGCAACCATTTCTAGAT
Source organism: Brachypodium distachyon (assembly GCF_000005505.3). NCBI lineage: Eukaryota > Viridiplantae > Streptophyta > Magnoliopsida > Poales > Poaceae > Brachypodium > Brachypodium distachyon. The sequence goes on along the minus strand of NC_016132.3, from coordinate 45,186,024 downwards.
GGAAGGCCAAGGATCGGAGCGAGGAGCTGCAGAGACATCATGGACATTGTTTTGCTGACAAGAACGGAGAAGCTGGTGCTGGTACAGTACAACTAGTGGGTAGTGCCGTAGGGAAAAGTGCTTCTTCCGTGGCTCCTTTCGCGACTCTTCTGAACAGATCCACTAGCGGACAAAAGCACTTGGAAAATGAAAATTGATTAATCCCATTAAGTGAGGAAAAGGGTCGCTCGTTCGGGCATGAAGGTCACTGTAGATTGAGGAAAGAAGGGGAAATTACGAGCGATTGCCACCACCAAGTCCTGTGGGGCCAGTGAAATAGAACTCGTTTAACACGAGAATTTCTCGAAAAGTGACACAAAACCATGGCTATTATTTTTCTCTAAGATGATTTATGTTTTTACTTTTTCTTAAACCATATACTTCTTAAAATTTGACTAAGTTTGCACACAATACTGATAATATTACGATATCATCTTTCAAAAATAATATTATAGTATCAAATAAATATATTATAAGAAACTCGCACGTCCAACAAACCAGAACCGGAGGCGATTTTCAAGAACCTCAAGTCGGCAAGGGTTTCCGTGTGGCCGCCCTGCCTCCGATGACCTTCCTGGCCTTGAAGGTGCAGTGGATCTTGGCCGCTCGCTGGTGGTGTGTTTTCAAGATGGCAAGGTGGCAGCGACATCTTGCAGTCAGAATAAGGTCCTACTCGCTCTGTTCTCACTTCGGTGGTGCCTCTAGCATCGGTGGAGGACGCGTGGAGCTGTGTGTCCGATCAATCTCTTGCGATCTGGTTTGTGTTCTAGGTTTTGGACGAATTCCTCGGAATTCGGTTGGCTTTCATGTTCGTTGGTGTGGTTTCAGATCCAACTCTTCCGATCGACGATGCTCATCTTTGACGATGGTTGCTGCTCTGGTGCGCGGGTCCTCTGGAACCTGGTATGACGACTTTTCTCACCGTTTACTACAGCAAGCTTCCCTTTGGCAAGCTGTACACGGCTCCAGTAATGGAGCAGCAAGGACAATGGATCGCCTTTGGCTCATTCTATTGCTTGTTTTTCGTCGCTAGGTGGTCCAATGACCTAATTTTTGTTACCTTTAGGATTTCTTTTACTATTATTGATGATTATTAATAGATCGGTGGCCTTTTCAGAAAATAAATAAACAAACAATAAAATATACTCCCTCCGTCTCATATATAGCAACTCAAATTTGTCTAAATATGGACGTATCTATATAATAAAATACGTCTAGATACATGTAATAGAATGTCACTTAATATGGAACGAAATGAGTATATCATGATGTTAATAAACCTAATTTAAAGTTGTAGATGCTAGTACTTTTTTTATATAAATTGGTCAAACTTTAGAAAACCCAAAAAATATTTTAAAAAATCAGAAACTTTAAGAATAATGGAAATAACTTGGGGAAGATGAAATTTGAAAATCAGGAAACAAATAAATCAACAAAACTGATAGCAAACAAAATGGAAAATGCCGTTCCCTTTCAACATGTAACAACTCTCGAGACTAGTTAGAGATTAAACCTCAACCCCTATCCGCAATTGACTGTTTGGTCATCCATTTCAAAATGTACCGTTCCTGAATTTCTTCCCGTGAGGCGTCAAACAGTCGACTGATCTCTACCTGGCGCTAGCTAGCTCCCATATTAATAGCCTTCCTAAATCCTATTCGGTACTCTGCAAGCACACCATGTTCGATGCCATGGCCTTCCTCATCTCCTCCCTCGCCCAGCGGCTGAAGATCCGCCACCGGAACAAGAGGATCACGTCCTCTTCCAACATTCGCCGGCCTTCGCTCTTCTCATGCGGCGGCGGCGGCAGCGGCGACACCTTCAGCCCTTTCGTGAAGCCGAAGACGTCGAGGAAGCCCAAGGGGCCATCTGGGTCCGTCGAGCATGGCAACGACAGCCGCAAGGCTGATGTCGACGAGCCGTGCGTGTGGCGGCGCACGATACTGCTCGGCCAAAGGTGCCAGCCGCTGGAGTTCAACGGGGCCATACACTACGACAGCGAAGGGCAGCGGTTGTGGCACTCCCGGACGCCGCCGCGGTCGCCGCTGCTGAGCCCCGTCCGTTCTCTGGAATTTGGATACATGGATCGAGCATGAGGCGCGCGGACGTACACCAGTCACTACAGGTGCAATGCAAGAAGGAACGATGAAAGATTTCTGTTCTTTGTTTTAAATTTAGCCTTCCGTACCTCCGATTTCGCTTCGGCCGCAGATTTTTCCTTCTACTAGTCGTTCCCGGCCGTTTCTGCCGCATCAAGATCGTATCGTTCTGTTTTCTCTTTGGAGTTCGTCGGAACCGAGAACTGAACATTATTTTAATCCAATCTAGTGTAAGCAGTAGTTCTCCATCCTCTTTGTCGTGTAAGATTTGGTAGATGAATCCTTCTCGTGAAAAAGATTTCGCAGATTACGAGTCGTTCAACTGTTAACACACTAAGCTATATTGGACGCATGCACTCCATACTAGATTAATAGACGATACCGTACCTGGCAGTAGAAATAGTGTTGTCGCGACCATTCTAAGATGTGATATAAGCAGACAGCAAAGTTCCCATCTCGCTGCGCAAATTCCTTGATGTTGTACTGTGATCCGGCTCGCACAAGTGTGCTGGTTTCGTGATGTTTCCACACACAAAAAAGAACATGTTTCATTAAAGCTTCCAGATGGTTTCATCAAAGATTCACGAAAACAAATGTTTCATGTTTCGTTGAAATTTTATAAAAACACGTACTCCGTACTTAACTTTCAATCACAAATTTCAATTTCAGGTTCACAACTACATCCTGACTGAGGGCACGTTGGGGCACCGTTATTGACAGATAAACGCGGACTACACGGTATACACAGATGCAACGGCTACCTAATCCCACTGTTTTTGTACCGCTCCATGCTGCCTGCCGTTGTCCCCAGCACGATAACCTTTGTCTGCCGGCTGCCGGCTGCCGGCCTTGTTATCCGAAACCCACCATCAGCCACGGCAAACCCGGTTGACAGGATCAACGATTCACCACGGTGTCTCCGTTATCAGTGGGACGAGAGAGCCGATACGCATGCGCCTCCAACGGCCTACGCCCCGGGCGCGACGTCCTTGATCCTCCGGCTATACCCTGGCCCATAGTAGCCCGTCGCCACGTGGCTTCCCCCCGCGTACGCGAACCGGCCACGCGTGTAGTAGTCCACCCGGCGCGCGCCCACCAGATGCCGCCCGGCGAAGTACCGATACGCCCACGTGCCCGCGCCGAGCGCGGCCACGGCGAGGCTACAGGCGACGAGCGAGGCGGCCCCCGTGACGATGGCCACGAGCGCCAGCGGCGCCCAGAGAGGGCAGGTGAGGAGCAAGAGCGGGCTGAGGACGACGAGCGCCGCGAAGGCGGCGGTGAGCGTGACGCCCGCGAGGGCCAGGAGCGCGGCCAGGGTGACCGCGAGGGCGAGGATGGCGAGGAGCTGGGCGTTGGGGTTGGAGTTGGTGGGCGCGTGGGAGGAGAACTGGGCGCGCCGGTGGAGCGAGGAGGAGGAGTATTCCGTCGACGCTTGGCCGCTCCGCGGGGGCCGCTGGGCAGGAGGACGGGGCGTGGTTGGCAGTGGCAACAAGCCTCCCGGCCAATCTGCCATGGCACAAAGGATGCAGGAGTATCTGGATGCTGGTGCTGTTGCTGGTTGGGAGATGGAGGGGAGGACTTGAAGTGTGCGTGTCAGTGTCAGGAACGACTTGTGGCAGCACGGCAGTGCAGCGGACGCATGCGCGGCTACGCGTGGCGCCGTTGAGCACAGTGCAACTTGGGAACAAGCCAAAGCACAAGTCACTTCTGAAATGCTTATTTTCGTACGCCGCTACACAAAACAAGACCATGCCAAACACCATCTTCTTTGATACTACTACAGTTTACGTGCATGTGCCAATATGCTCCGATACATCGCATGGAAGGTCAAAATATAAAGTCTGACAATTTACCGCATGATATACATGTGTTGTTTATTTGTTCCTTCAGTATACCGTCGTTTTAGATCATCAAACACACTCAAGCTTTAAGAGGTGAATCCGCCTGCAAACTAAGATCAAGGTATCAAGGTCACGATAGCACTGTTAAGTTTACTACTCCCTCCTTCCCATAACATGAGCCACGCACGCGTCCTTAAATTTTCAATTTGATTAATTAATAAATATCCATGTTTCTTAACTTTTTTTTCAAATGATATAATTATTTAATTATTTCATTTATATTTAGTTAACTAAACTAACAGTCTAGGGATGCGTACGTGCCTCATATTATGGGGCAGAGGGAGTAGTAAGTTGCCCGTGCGTTGTTACGGAATTAAGGTTTGATCAACAGAATTGTTAATAAAATATTTTATTTCATTTTTATCATCTTGGTCTTTTCTTCCATCACATTATGCATCTTCTTCTCAACCCTCCAGGAGACATGGTTTCATGTTCTATCCTCTTCAAGATGTCTTCCATTACATTGTGCATCTTCTTCTCAACCCTCAAAACACTTCATGAGCGCAACTTAATTATTGTTTTCTACAGACTTCTCAGCTATTACACTCCATCTGCAATAAAAACAGGGAACTAAACAAACACATGGTATATAGACAAGCCTTCAGATTTTCAAAGTGGGATTCACAAGCAGTAAAGGGTGTTTCTTGGGGGGAATCACCAATACAACTACCGATTGGATGGGGAAATCAAGAAATCATACGTTAGCTTGAAGATAAAAACATGCCGCCATCAGCCTAACGGTAGCCAGCACAGCTACCTACAAAAGATTGAGACGCAGTAATTAGTTTAAAGCACGATGCAACATTGATCGATGCACCTCAAACAAACACAGGTGTTTCTATGGCTACTGAAGCCGTCCAGCATGTACATCGATAATGAGAAAAAAATGCATAGGAAATATATAGGTAAATTCGGATTCATTGGGAAGGCCAATGTGTAGTCAGAGTTACTACAATTCATTTCAGACTTATGCTAGAAAATCAACCATTCAGCTTCGAGATTATGTAACCAACAAACTGGATCAGTTCAATTTACATGCATATCAGCATATGCTCCTCCACACATCAGAACCCAATCTAAACAAATTTCCAGGGACTGGGAGAAATTAGTTCGACCACCCCCATGATGGCCCAAACCACATCATCCGTACTATGTTTTCTACAAAAAGAGATGGTAAATGAAAAAAAGTATTTTCTCAAGTGAGGATAGTCATAATTCATAAATATGCAATCTACCATAAGCACTGACAATCCTACATCTCTATGAATAGTTAACGTCAACACAATTTCACAAAATCAATCAATCAAAATGACACACTAACCTGATATACATGGTAGCTATACATGTGTTAGTACATCTTGGGGTTCTTCTCCTTGAACTCCTTGTGGATATGTCCGTAATTCTGAACCATTATGATTCAATTCAACCACATGAGCTAGAGCTAGAAAAAGAAAGATATTGCCTTATGGTTAACCCAATATTACACACCTAGTTATCCAAACAGAACCCACATTTTTGTAAATTCTACTATGTACTATTCTAGCATACAAAGATGGATCACAGCATTGTTCCCGAGCTAAATTCCTTATTTCCGAAAAGGAGAGTTAATTTCATATAAATTGCAAGAAAATATATCTATTCTAGCATGCAAAGACTACATAACCAGCAAATCGACAGGATTTACAAGGAAGCTGCTTGTCTGCCTAGGTTTCCATATAAAGTTGATTGATGATTATGCAAATAGGATAGGGAGTACACAACAGTCAAATGGAGAGGGAGCAGTTAGCATTTAAGTTGAGCCACAATGCCTCCCAATATGTATTATGCTCTTGAGGAAAGATGTATACACACTGATCAGTGCTATCTGCAACTCTGGACGCTTCCTAAAAGCACAAGAAGTTATGCACGCCATGTTTAGGTTTCTCTTTTGCAGAACAATGTTCAGACCTAAGTGGTAATCATTTGAAGAAACAAAACGTGAATCTGAAGAAGGTAAATGGTAGATAGGGTCATCATGCAATTGCAAACACAGTGGCCAAGGATGAACTTGGGCCTTATGGAAACAATTCTCGCTATCTTTACGGCACCGCTACCTAGCACAATATCTAGGGTGACAAGGTCACAAAATAACTCAAACTTAAATCTAGGGGACGGATCATGCACTGACACATCATGGCATCTGATCTCTCAATATGAGATCTCATATTCTCATGGACCTTCATTGCAGCCAATGGAAAAGTATGCAACCCATTACACAATACACATACTGACTCGAGGCATATATTTCTGAAAAATACACAGTGATTGAATTACTCTGTTCTACACTCTACAGCAATCAACTTGCAAATGATAGAAAGAGGTAAAGTGTGTACGACTGAGTGACAACTTACATTTATAGATGGAAGCTAAACTCGGGCTATTGCTAGAAAAGAGTTGACATCCACCTCTGCAGTTGATGTATCAAACCAAAGTAGTGTTGTTCCAACATAATTCTTCAGAAAATATATATTGAATCCAAGTATTGCAACTACCTTTAGCTTTTAAATATCTCCAGGTCTCACAAGATTAATCTACATTTGATAGCAAAATTAGAACTATCCCTAAATTGCAGTACATATATAGGGCCACTGAAAAGAACAAATGATCGCAATAAAGTACTACATATCTTATACTTTCTTCGTCCAACAAAAGATGTCTCAAGTTTGTCAAAATTTGGATGTATCTAGACATGACTTGGTGTATAGATACATTCAAATTTAGTCAAAGTTGAGACATGCTTTGTTGGACAGATGGAGTAGAATGTCTCAATTTTGCAAGGTATTTGACACATATATCTCTCCAGGAGCCTCTTATCACTTCACTCTCAAGTAGCAGTCGCATCCTCTCATTCATACACAGATGTGTTGAAAGCATCGGGAGCAAAGGAAGGGATGGAAAGTGGAAGATGGAGGAAATTCATGAGCAGTCGTCGCGAGGTGGAAAAGAGCGTCATCTTTGCGAGCACCAAAAGGGGATCAGGACGAACATGGAGAACCGCATACTACAGGAAATCAAGGGACTGCGAGGGGAAAGAGAAGGGCTGTGAGGTGTTGATGAGGTCAGAGGCGGACTGATCTGGGGGCAAACCCCGCGCGGGCGATGTGCTACAGCGAGGCGGCGGCCGGCGGCGTGCCGTGGGTCCTAGGGCTAGTCGTCGTGCTCGTCCTCATGTGAGAGGGGGTGAAGGAGGCGCATCGATGTGCCTATTGGGGATCGATAGCAGCAGCAGCGCTGGAGATGGTGGAACAGCGCGGAAGGTGAGAAGGCCGGCCCCACATGTAGGAGGCTAGGAAGATGCAGCGACGTACCGCCACCACCAAATGGTCTTTTTAGAAGAGTAAAGATTTCCGTCCACAATCTGCCTGAGCTACTATATGATCCATCGTCTCCCGCCTCTTCTCAGGGAGGAGAGTCCTCCACTGTGTAAGTAACGCCAACGCCCGGTACACCACCTGCAACGGGGCAGCCAAAGTGACCAAGCAATTGCTGCCACCAGCGCCCACCAGAATTGGTTAGATTTTTCCCTCCCTCCTTCAAACATAAATCAAAGAACTCAATTATACCGCCAGGAACTGCTGGCCATCCAAAACAGTCCCGCAAGAAACATCAGACAAAAAAAGCAATCGGGAAAGCAAAGAGAAGATGATCTACGGATTCCACCGCGCCACACAGCTTGCAGCCCGGCTCACCAAGCCAACCATTTTTAAGGAGCTCATACGTGACTTGAATTCTCCCTTTCACACAAAGCCACACAAAAAATTTCTGGTCGAGAGGAATTTTAGCCTTCCAAAGATCCATAAGCCCGAGGTCCACCACCCCACTATGTGTCAAGGCCTTATAGAGAGATTTAGTAGTGAAAACCTTACTCGACGTGAGAGCCCAACGCCCCACGTCCCTTTTCCCGTGAAAGAGTAACAGAGTCCAAAATAAGAGTCCAGACGTCCCATTCCAAGCACTCAACAATACTAAATGAGCGCCGTCAAGTAAGGTTAATCCTCCCATCTCGTAGCACCTCCGCTACCGAGCTTTCCTGTAGTTCAGAACAGAGAAAAAGGTGCTGGAAGGAGACGCCCGGAGGTACCTGTCCCAACCACACATCTTTCCAAAAACGCACCGAGGACCCATTCCCCACCAGGTACCTCAAACCAATTCTTAACAGCATGAAGACCCTTCCAAAACTGAGAAGCGCCCGCCATCTCAGACTGAAAGAACCCCCCCCCTCATGCAGTATTTCGAACGTAGAAGAGAGCAACATAAACTATTATCACCACTTTCCAATTTGGCATTCCACTTCACCAGCAAAACAATATTACTGATTCTCCTATCGACAAAGACCATACCGCCCCCCCCCCCCCCCCCCATTTCACCATATGGTACTTCCTTTTGTCGCCAATTCCTTGCCAAAAGAATTTTGCCCGGATTGAGTCTAATTTCACATGAATCCCTTCATTCCACTTATAGAAGCCCATCATAAAATGCACTCAAGCTCTGAGAGGTGAATCCGTCTATTAGACGAGCTTTAATATATAAATAAATATGAATTTAGATAAATCCGAACTAGTTAGTTCTTTCCGTATGTGGAAGTACTTTGTATTCTCTTTAAGAAAAGAAAAGCAAGAAAATACTAGTCGCTACACGAGGACACGAGGAAGAAGGGGTAAAAGTGGCTTACAGGTGGGTCCATAGATGAAAAAATAAATATAGGGAACTGGGTCGCTGGGCAGGGGGTCGTATAGGATTAATTTCCTATTTTTTCTTAGAAAAAAAATTCTCTCTCCTGTCCGTTCCTTGCCGGCGGCCGGCGCCGTATTCCCGCATCCTCCGTGTCCAACATCTTCACTCGCCCCGTCTCGTGGCATGCCGTTTCCGCACGGGCGCCATGCCCCCATCTCCCTGACCGCGCCCCGCGCTCCCGCCATGATCGGGCGTCCACCGCCCACGCGCGCATCTTTCCCCGCCGTACGCATACTGCATATGGCCCCCGCTCCCGCTGCCACCGCGCATCCCCCTCCTCCCTCACCGTGTCCGCAACCCCCCACCCCAGCCACTACCAGCAGCGATACGGCCCACCGCGCGCACGAGGGCGCAGACGCGGCGGAGGAGCGGGATCCCGGTGGGGAGGGCGACGACCCGCGGGGTAGTGGTGCATCACTCCGGAGAACGGGGCGACTCGCACCGCGGGCGCGATGGCCAGGAAGGCGAGGCGATTGAACCCACCCTAGTTGCCCAATTTGTGCTTTCGGTTGATGCGTATCCCGTTGCGGGTTTGACCGGCTCCGCTTCTACGCATCCAGGGCTCAGATGAAGCGGAGTTCTTCACGGAGTACGGCGAGGCGAACCGGTACGAGGTCGGCGAAGTGGTCGGCAAGGGCAGCTACGGCGTCGTGGCGGCCGCCGTCGACACCCACACCGGCGAGCGCGTCGCCATAAAAAAGATCAACGACGTCTTTGAGCATGTCTCTGACGCCACCCGCATTCTCCGCGAGATCAAGCTGCTTCGCCTTCTGCGCCACCCGGACATCGTAGAGATCAAGCACATCATTCTCCCTCCGTCGCGCCGCGAGTTCCGCGACATCTACATCATCTTCGAACTCATGGAATCCGACCTCCACCAGGTCATCAAGGCCAACGACGACCTCACTCCGGAGCACCACCAGTTCTTCTTCTACCAGCTGCTCCGTGGGATGAAGTACATACACGCTGCCAATGTCTTCCACCGGGACCTCAAGCCCAGGAACATTCTCGCCAATGCTGATTGCAAGCTCAAGATTTGCGATTTCGGCCTTGCCCGAGTTTCCTTCAACGACACCCCATCTGCGATATTCTGGACGGTAACAGACCATCACTCACTAACTACAGTAAAGCTTAATTCATATGATGTAAATACCCGGCCAAATTTTATCTTTGTTGTCCATCTTTTTTCCAGGATTATGTGGCAACAAGATGGTATCGTGCTCCAGAATTATGTGGCTCCTTCTTTTCAAAGGTAAAAGAAGCATCATCTTTATAAACTTGACCACTACCAAAATTAGAGACTAGTCAGTCATCTTGCAGCATCAGTATCCTGATTAACGCAATCGAGTCTGTTTGTAAATTAGACCTTTTCTTGTACACATGGTTGATATAATGCCACGGTCCTGAATCGTTGGCACACATGTTTACCATGCCACGTTGGATAAGTTGGGCTTCTGTACTGAACTTGGTATTTTGCTTTGTAGTACACTCCTGCAATTGATATCTGGAGCATTGGATGTATATTTGCCGAAATGCTTTCAGGGAGGCCGCTCTTTCCTGGCAAGAATGTGGTACATCAATTAGATCTCATGACTGATTTACTTGGCACTCCTTCGGCAGAATCCCTTTCAAGGGTGAGTTCACTAACCTTCTTCTAAACTAAGCAATTCAGTTGGAGACTTGTCTGCTATGCGATTTCCTTTCAAACTTTATGGTGTTTATCATTTCCTTTATGAAGATGAAGTTCCTTTTGTAATGTGACCTCAGTTTATACACAGACTTGCAACTTTGCAAGACCAGTTCCTTGCATGACATCCTATAAGTAATGATTATTTTAATTCATGTTTGTAATAGAAAACTTGTGAATGGTGTTTTGATTAAATAACTCACTGCTGAACATGCCTCTGGTGTCTTGGCTCAGACGGTCCCTCACTCCCAATTTTCACATTTTCGCTTGAGTTTTGTTGTTTGTAATCCTTAATTTCTAAATAAAGTTAGACCTACATGGGGAGGAGTCCCGATGAGGACACTTTTTTTTGTAGTAAAATAAGCAACCATGAGATTCACTGTGGAGGCAAGCCTCGAACATGGGTAGGCTGGACGGGCACTCAATAGGCGATAAACAAAGGATGGCAGGATCTGGTCCATTGTGATGTTTTCAAATGATTTGCTACAAAAACAAACTAAGGTTAGGCTAACATAGCTCAGGATTATGTTTTGCATATTATTTATACAAAAAAAATAACTGGCAGCATAAGAGGTTTCAAAAGTCAAATCTATCAATCAATGATCTAAACGTCTTCTTTTCTTTCGAAAAAACTAGCATGACTTTTCGTATTCAATTAAGAATAGCAATAATATAAAAGCGGCAGGTGTTTAAGGGAAAACGCCGGAAAAAACCTGACCCGTCACGTGGATGTCTGAGATCCTTGGGTAATTTGGTGCTATTTTGCTGCTTGTTAATCAGTCTGAAAGTTTGCATCATGTATACAGGTATGCTGCTTACCTCACAATGGGCCAGCTAAGTTTCTATTTTTTGGCCTCGTTTTTACCAAAGTGCCTTATGCTTACCAGATAAGCCGCAAAAGAAGAAAAGAAAACTCAAATCTGTTTGGCAGGCCTAGCTTTAACCTCAGGTTTATTGCATTTACATTCTGAAACTGTTGGATAATGCTTTCGGCCTTTTGATTATTGTGCAATGATTTTCATGATCATCTACCCCATTTTTTTGTGAACATCGATATTTGTATTACTAGCATATAACAATACAGATAGTGTTTAATATTTTCTTATGATGATCTTTTGTAAGTGATAGGTCACTCTTAGAAATTATGCTTAAATTCTATATCTGTTGCATGTTTGTACTTTCTGTAGATTCGAAATGAAAAAGCTCGACGATATTTGGGAAACATGAGAAAAAAGCATCCAGTGCCTTTTTCTCAGAAGTTTCCTGGTGTTGACCCCATGGCTCTTGATTTGCTTGAGCGTCTACTTGCTTTTGATCCCAAGGATCGGCCAACTGCTGCAGAGGTAGGAAATAATCAGCATAAACCAATAGCTCAAAATTTCTTTTGTTGTTCTCGATACTGATATGATAGCAATGTAATTCAAGGCCTTGGCAGATCCATACTTTACTGGATTGGCAAATTCTGACCGTGAACCCACAACACAACCCATTTCGAAACTTGAGTTCGAGTTTGAGAGAAGAAAGCTGGCCAGAGATGATGTCCGTGAATTAATTTACAGAGAGGTACTGTTATCAATGTTACTGCAGAGATTATATTAATAATTTTACTAATGTATGAAGTATCTCTTTAGATTTTAGAGTACCATCCTCAGATGTTGCATGAGTATCATCATGGTGGGGATCAGGCAAACTTTGTTTACCCAAGGTGAGTTTGGAAATCCACCTTGGCATGCACCTTGGTCCACCATTTCCTGTTACGAGAAGAAACAGATACATGTGGTATATGTAAAGTTTTGTTCCATTAGTAAGCTCTTGACAAGTATTTAGTCAGTCAAAGGCATACATTTCAGTTTTTTTTTATTTGAAAATCTCTGTTTTCATGTTTATGAATTTGTGTGCGGTATAACTTTCGTGTAGAGGAGATCGAGCAAGGAAACCATAACTGCACACACACTGGTTCTGATTGGTAAAATTTGGCAAGCAATGTGTGGCTTCAAATATGATTTTAATAATCATTGAATATTATCACTAAACAATGCCATGTTGAAGCTCTTTAACCTAGTTGCAGTTTGTTACTGAAGTTTATTTTCTGTTAAACATGATCCGTTTGATTAGCTTTTCATCTTCCTAAATAAGAATTTGTGCTACTGTAAACCTCATTTGAATATGGCAAGTACATAAGGACTAAGCAAAGGCATTTACTTAACCACATTTCTTTTGGTCAAGGAGATATTGCTACTATACTAATTGATATGCTATTGACAGTGGGGTGGATCGTTTCAAGAGGCAATTTGTTCATCTCGAGGAAGGAGTTACTAAGGGTGAAAAGACTAGCCCACAGCTGCGGCAGCATGCTTCCTTACCAAGGCAATACTTATGAATTTTTCTACTGAAAAGAATTATTATAGTTTAGTATTACTTCCGTTCCTAAATAGTCATAGCTATTTAGGAGTCATAGGTTTGTCCTAAGTCAAACTTCTTAAAGTTTGACCCAAGTTTATAGAAAAATGTATCGACATGTAGAATGTCAAATAAGTATACTATGAAAAGGGCAAGTTTTTTGTACTACCAGGTATAGTTACTCTCATGTACGTTTCACACAAATTAGGGAGTATGTAGCGCAATTGGGAGTTTGTAGAATGTAGTATATAGATAGTATGTAGAACATAGTATATATTCTATCTTTTAGGTAGAATATGCAGTTTTTGAACATACTCTATCATATGTACAAACCTGAAGGTATTTCTAAAATATAGGAAAAACTACATACCAACTTGCAAATTTTTCATGTAGTTTGCTTTGAAGTATCTTAGGAATGGTGTCGAATTTATTAAAAATGATAAAGCAGAATATATACTACCTATAGTAGTATATTCAAGGTGGGAGTACTACACCCGGTAGTACCTAGGATTTTACCCTATGAAAATGTATATCATGATGGATTTAATAAAACTAATTTGGAGTCATAGATGTTGGTAGATTTTTATATAAACTTGGTCAAAGTTTAAGATTTGACTTGAGACAAAGCTAGGACTTCTTACATTTAGGAACGGAGGGAGTAGTTTACGAAGCTGGAGGTGTTGTTCTTTTCCCTTTCACCAGAATGAAAGAGGATAATTCATTTATTTAGATTCTGCTGCATGAAGCAGAATTGAGTATGTGTCTCTATCAGACAAATCACAAGAAACACATTTGAGTTTCTATAACCATTTTACGAAGACTAAGTAATATAAACAGCAGGAAGAGCGTTAACATCTATCCTCTTTTATAACTCATTGCTTGTGTGGTTGTTATTTCTCTTGAATTAATAATATATCTTGCGTCTTATCTCAGGGAAAGAATTATTGGCATCGGTGATGAGCTTGGAAGACCAAATGCAGATTACTGCATAAAATTGCATGTAGGTGAGGAACCAGGTCACACATCTGTGACAGATGGTCTGAGCAAGCCACTGTTGAATGCTCGAAACTTTTTGAAGAGTGAAAGCATCAGCGCTTCCCAGTGTGTCGTCATCAAAGAGAAGCGAGAAAAAGATGTAAGTGCTGTTACATCAAATATATTTTAAACCAAATTGTCAGCAAAATAATAAACTGAAAATGCTTGTATGCAAGTGTGATACAAAACTCGATATGACATTGTGTTGATGTAAGCTTAGAGTGAAAGGTTACAGTTCAACAAGCTTTGGAGCTAATTACCACCATCTCCAGGCTTGCTGCGTGTCTTTTTGCCAGAAGCAAAGCTTCCCAGCTACTCCCTCTGATCCATATTAATTGTCTCAAATTAGTCTAAATATGGATGTATCTATGTCTAAAAGCGTCTAGATACATGTAATATTTTGACAAGTAATATGGATCGGAGGGAGTAGCGATCAAGGAGATGGTCATGTACAAAACCTGTGTGGGATAAGGGCAGACCCTGTTATTGAAAACAAAATCATTCTACTTCGTCCATAGCGACCATGCTAGAGCCGACAGCAGTGTCCAGGATTGTAAGTTTCTTCTCATCCAAGAAAATTTCAACGAATTCATCCAGATTCCTAGAAGCTATCGCCCAACATAAGCAGTCTATAATATGACAGCAAACAAAATGCGAAACAGGGCAAGCAAAAATCAGATGGTCAGTAGTTTCAGCTGAATCACACAGCCGACAACCTGACTCCCACGGCTATCCCTTTTTGATAAGTTCTATCGTGACCTGAATGAGTACCTTCCAACTATGCCAAGTAAAAGAAAATTCTGTTTATTGGAATGTTTGCTTTCCAAAGATCCATAATAGCAAGTCTATCACCCCACTATCTGTCAAAGCATCACACATTGATTATGATAAAACTTGTGTTGTACTCCCTCTGTTCCATAATTCTTGTCTCAAATTTGCTAAAAAATGGATGTACCTATTTCTAAAAAGTGTCTAGATACATGTAATATTTCGACAAAAATTATGGAACGGAGGGAGTAACTGTTAAAGCTTTAAAGCTCGGTTCATTATGAAGAGACTGAACTTTTGTGTGGATGTGTTGTTTTGGTTGCGTGTCTGTTTCTTGGAATAAATTGTAGTTCAGAGCAATGTACAGCCGCAAAGGATCCAATTGCGTCGTAGGTTTCAGAAAATGTCTGATACGCTCATTCAAATCCTAGGTGCCATTGATTCAGTCAGTGGATACATTGAAGTTGCACACTTGAACCGTGAGTTAATATCTCAACTCTAATGACCTCGTGTGCTCTTTATTTTTGGAGGAGGAATCTATGTCTGAGTATATGCATGAAGCGTCTGATGCAACGCCGAAGTGAAGACCCGAGTTGTTTAATGATACCGGGAAGACAATCTGTGGAGCAGGATGTCCACATAGGGCGTAAAAACTTTCAGAAGCTCGGTCCGGAAGTACGTGGTCAATATTAACTATACGTAGTATGATTGTTTACAGAGAGCGATGTTATGTTTGTAAATTGAAATCCCCACCCTCTCGTTCTTCTAGGAGCTAAGATGTAATACCGACTTCAGCCCCTAGTTTCCTCCATGAATTAGTTAGCAGAGCATAGGACTTGGCGATTAACAGGGATACTCAAAATACATGTAGCCAGGTAGTGAAAATAGTGTAGAATGTACTGCATATACATGACCACTTGTTACTTATGTAAAGCTTTGCTTGACTGGACTGATTCTCGCTCTCAAAACAATGCGAGCACGCACTAAATTGGGAAAACTGCACAGAAAGCAGGCAACGTTGTTCACGTGCAACGCATATATAAACCGCAAAAGCCCGTACTCACGCACGCACGCACGCACGCACGCATACTTGTATCGCATGTACGCAAAGACATCGCCATCATTAGCATAGTGCTGAGAAGAACACAACATACTCGATGTATCGTCAGGAATCATCGACCGGCCGCGTAGACGTGTACCTGCAGATGCATGGTGAATCCTCGACACATGCATGCATGAAGGTTTGCATGGATTGCATTGCGACTCTTGCCCCTGTACGCTTTTTGACCAGCAGGGCCAGTAGCTCGAAGGCGTACGTAGGAGATTCCAAAAAGAGCTTAACTAAAGGGGCTTTTGGCTCGCCTCCGGAACATATACGCACGCACGCGCAAAGGATCGTCCAGGTCTGGTCCCCTGTAAACCCATCAGGTGGGTTTCACATGGTCATTCGCTAGCACAGAAACCTGCTGTAGTTAGTGGCGAGTATTAGGCGCATCCCACTAATGCTCAACATCAGTAGCGATCATTTTCCGCGAAAAACTCGATTGCCACTTCAAGTTGGTTTGCCAGACATGAATTTTTTTACCTCCAACTATTTGTGGCGGCCATGGCCTTTAGTGGGGATGCTTGCGCTCGCCGCTACTATTATTAAAAAAACATAAAAAAATAGACTTATTTGTGTCCAGGGGAGTTGAATCACCAACCTGATATTCCGGACAGAATAGGTAGCAAGTGGGTAACGTGGCGTCTTTATCTATTTGCTCCAGGGGCTATCAGTGGCGAGTACCCTTCTTGGAATCGCCACTGATAGACTTGTTACAGTACACTGGTTCCCAAATAGTTGAGAATAACCATCGGTGACGATTCCTAGGAGAGTACTCGTCACTAATAGATTTTTGGAAAATATTGGTCACACAACACTCACACGGCATGTCCACAGGGTCAAGCCACTCAATCCGTCTTCCGTGTCCTAGGCTCCGGCATCCCACCGTGCCACCGTGGCGCCGCTGGTTCGGGACTTCGGGTTAGGGCAAGATTGGAGCCTTTCAGTGGCAATGGTTTAGGAAACACGATTTGGTTTTATTGGTTCATTAAAAGAGAATATAATGTGTATCAAACAGCTGAACAAAACTAGTAAAATATCCCTATAAACCCCAAAAGGTTTGTCAAGATTCTTTGAAGTCATCATTGCATGCTTGAAGTTTCTCATGCATTCGATGGCAAAACTATAGACCAAACCCGCACAAGAATTAACTTTGAAGGTTTTGTAAAACCATAAGAGCCACCAGCCAGGTGTTGATGTGTGTGATTATCAAAACATGAGAATAAAGAGAACATAATATTAAATTGTATACTTTGAATTATGTGAAATTGAAAATCTATGAGAACAATGTTTGATACAGTAAGGCCTCATTCATTTCATAAAATTTTCATGGAAAATCCAAAGGATGGAGGATTCCATAGAAAAGGTCACCGTAGATATACTTTTTCGTAGGAAACAAGCAAAGCGATTTCTTAGAAATCTCATTGAATTCCTTTGTCTTTAGAGAAAAATGAACATTAAGTCCAACCTTTTTTTTCCATAGGAATAAGGTTGGACAATTCCTTAAAATGACAAATGCTACCCTACCACAATCCCATATTTCGTTTTTTCTTACTTCCTCCGTCCCATGTTACGGCCCTGTTTGGATCGATGGAATTCTGCAGGAATTTTATAGCTAGGAATACTGTTCACACGGGAATTTTTCCTTTCCTGGTGTTTGGATTGTAGGAAAGCTCTACAGTGTTTCATAGGAATTCTTCCCTAACTGCACCGATTCCATAGGAAAAAAAAATCCAATCAGACCTCATGTTTTGGGCAGAAGACCGAGGCGAGAGCTCTCTGAGGCTCGGCAGTTGTACTATCCATCCAATAAAAAACAGTATTGTGTGTTGGTTCTTGAGGTTGAATAATATAAAATGCTCAAGGATCTGGTTGTTACCGAATAAACTACTGATGGATCATCAATTGTTCATGAGAATTTCCTACAGCCATCCAAACACATCTCGTGGTGCTTTCCTATCTTTGGTGAATCCTCGGTTTTACATTTGTCTTCCTTTCCTATTCCTATGTTTTCTTAAATTCCTCCGTTTTGCATTTCTATGTTCCAAACGGGGCATAAGTGACTCAAATCTGTTCAAATATGAATGTATCTATAAACAATACATGCAATAAAAAATCATTTGATATGTATGTGACGAAGAAGTATGTTTTATTTTTCTCCAAATCGAATAGGCCCAAAAGAAAAAAGAGTAATTAGTGCGTAGATTTCCGGCTGGCCGCGCGCACGTACAGCAACGATTTGCGGGGACCCACGCCCCGGAATTTTTCGTCGTCATGCACTCATGTTGAGCCTGACCTGTTACAATGATGAACACGTATACTACTTCCGCGTACGTTTTTTTCGTAGCAATGATTTCTGAACTAGTCATCGGGTCGCGCCTATCAAGTTTCAAGGCGTGCATCACCTCAAATTCAGTACTGTGTTGAAAAACACATGAAGCAGCAGGGTCCACCGAGCTGCATGAACCTTTGCATGCCATGCATGCCCAGCAAGATGTTGGCCGTGACCTTGGCCTGATGAGTGTGACCTCTCTCTCTTTCTTTTCCTTTTGACTGAAAACAATGGCAGAAAATTTTGGGCCTGAACAGGAATATGGTAAAGAAAATGACATCACTTTTTTTAAGAAGAAGAAGAAGAAGCATTGCTCGGGGTTTCATTGATTCACACATAAGCGTAACTCATTATAGAGCCCAGTAAAAATAAGTTAGGAAAACTGATGGTACATTGCGCCGTTTGGCACACGGCCGCTCCGGTTTTGCTTTTGAGCTTCTTCAACGTGATAGTAATTAGTAAATGGGTCTGACTACGGCAGAGTAGACTTAGAAATGATATTTCTCGGTCGATGATCATGACCTCCGTCTACATAAAAAACATACTACCAAAAAGACAAACACAACTACACAAATTAAGCCAATCGGACGGTCTACATCGTCAATCGAGAAATTCTTCTCAGACGGATGAGTCCTAGCAAAAAAAGATCTTGATACATATCTACATCACATTGAATAGATGACGATTAGTCTTGATAGATGAATTGACGACCACCAACTCAAATCTTTATTAAGTGTAAAGATAACAAAGTTGTTCGGACCAAAATTCCACAATTTCACTGCACTGTACTGGATTTGACAATTTCTTTAGGCATCCTAAAAGCGAATGATAAGTCTCCCATGGGAGCCAATATCTGTTCCTATGGAGCATAGTACGTAGACGTTCAAACTCGAGAAGGTTCAATTCCTTGCTTCCTTTTTTCAGAAAAACTACGCTTCTTCGTCAAGAGTCCTGAGGAAAATAGCAAGGACCAGTCTTGTTGAGCATCAGTGGATCGACGTACATGACGTACATGACGGGTTACATCAGAAGATGTATCGCAGGGGAGGGGAGGCATTCAATCGAGCGAGGAGCGCATGCATGCATGTGGATGTGTGGTGCCGGTGCAGGGCGTGTGTGGACTCGCTGCACGCGGCAGAGTACTCACTGACCAGGCTTGCATTACTATTGTGCAAGCCAAGCAGTGAAATAGCACTTCACGCAGGCAGGGCAGGGCAGGGCAGGGCAGGCGAAAGCAACAAGCAGCATGGAAGGGAAAGGTTCGCCAGCAACAGCATGCAGCAGAACAGACCCCGGGTCAGGCTGGCCGGTGGCATGGCATTGGTAGTTTGGCACGCATGCAGCTGACGGACGGATGGATAGGCCGAGAGTACGTACAAGAACCGCAAGCGCGCACCGGCCGGCGCGAGAACGCATGCTGCTGCCGCTGCCTGCCGCAGGGTGGATCAAGGACGACGGGAGCTAGCGCGCGGGACAGCACGCACCCGCGGGCCGGCCGAGCCGACATGCACAGGGCGGCAACCAGGGCTAGGCTCGCAGCTACTCGCCGGCCTAGGCCTGTCTTTCCGGTCCATGTAGGTGCTCTCCGTGCGCGTGCGATATGCAGATGCAAGCCTGATGAGTGCTGCGCTGCGCGGCTACACCTGCATACATGCATAGATATCTGCAATTTCGGCCATCACAAAAGTGTGTCTGTGCCGAGCCAGGATATATATATATCGTCGAGAATTTCTTCTGCCCGTGGAGAACTGGAGATCCAAGAGAAAGCTGCATGCTTCCTGTTGAAGCGCGGAAGACAGGCAGACAGCAATGATCATCGTTATCTGGAAATGGCGAGGTAGAGCTGGTAGGTGCCTATAATGTAAACTGTCAAGGTCACAGGCTTTCCGGAATTACTACTGTTCGGGTGTGTTTTTCTTTTCTTTGCAGGCATGAGCTCGTTCTTTCCAGGGATTTCGAGTGAAAAGGCGATGACGCGCGACCACCGAAGCAGCATACATCGATTTTTTCTTATGCTTGTAAATTGTAATCGTTTTATCCGGAAAGGTTATATTTAGAGGTTTACCATTTCCAAGTCACGTGAAAGATAGTTATTTCTAAGTCAAATCTTGGACCCAAAAAAAGCACATGATAGTCACCTTAGAAATAAGAATTGCCTAGTCGTCGAGTTACAAATAAATGTCCGCACACACTTACTTTTGCGGTGTAGGGTATGTTCCTTTCATGTCCAAATTTGTAGACAATAAAAATTTGGTCGTCACTTGGTTGGTTGACAAAATATTTGTTGCCTATGGAATTAATCTTGCCTACCTACATCACACTCCCTTCAAAACTTTTGCCAAAATTTTGGCCCGCAACAAAGCAAGAAAACTCTACCAAATTTTCAGCTAGTCAATTGTTGGCAAGAATTGGTAGGACATGAATTGGCATGTAGCAAATACAGATGTACTACATCTGTTCCTTTTTAGCTTTGTCCTAAGAAGTTTATAGAAAAATATTCCAATATTTATAGTATCAAATAAGTATGCCGTGGAGATAGATTTTTACATAAATTTGGTCAAATTTTAGAAAAATTGATTATGAGAAAGTTATGTCTTTTTATAAAAAGAACGGAAGAGTATTAAAGATATAGAACTACGGATTAAAATATAGATGTGTATTCAAGGCAATGTGGCCTACAAGTGGAGTATTTGCACTCCCTACAATCCATAATATATGTCAAGGATTTAATAACTTTGTACTAAATCTCCGACACTATTATGAATCCGAGAGAGTAATAAAAAAAGAGTAAACCAACCATGTTGGCAGCTACTGAAAAAAAACATGGTAGTCAGCTTATGAATCAATGTCATAAAGCCTGATGATAGGTTTTGCTGAATTTGAATTCTGAACCCAAACTCATGGAGATTGAAGAGGAAAGGCAACAACATAGACTATGCAAAGGAGTATTATGACTTGAAGTTTTAACTCTTGGGTTTTTGTACGATCTACTTGTCAGGAGTAGACAAGAGAAATGTTACGAAGAAATGAATTTGATGACCACCAACTCCAAACTTTATAAGTAAGAAAGATCTCTAACAGTGTGGTCTGTTATGAATAGGAGGGAGTAACAAACAAATGTAAACCAACCATGTTGGCTCGCTAACCTACGATTGACAACTAGGGAAAACAATCATGGCGAAAACAAAGATATGGTATCACCATGTTATTTTTCTTTGTCTGATTGCTCTGTACGGTAGCTTGTAGCGGATAAATTGTTCGGCAATCTAAATCAAACCAAACCCTAGAAACAGAGATCAAATTAACTCGAAGGCTCGAACCACACAGGTACAGCAACTGCCAGCCTAACTGCTTAAAGACGGAAAGCACGCGAAAAGTGCAGGTAAACAGAATCTTATACTGGTAAAAGCATCGCCTCAGGGATGCATCATCAGACAGAAAGACAGATAGATAGACGCGATGTGGATTCTGATTTCTGAGCCAGGCACGCCCCCGG
The DNA here is from genome assembly GCF_000005505.3 of Brachypodium distachyon. Lineage (NCBI taxonomy): Eukaryota > Viridiplantae > Streptophyta > Magnoliopsida > Poales > Poaceae > Brachypodium > Brachypodium distachyon. The sequence goes on along the minus strand of NC_016132.3, from coordinate 45,164,392 downwards.
CCGTTCGCCGAGAGGAGGAAAACAGCCGAGACGAACAGCAACAGCAAGTGAGTAAAAAGGCAGTCGTTCGTTCCCATAGAGCAAAAGATGACAAACAACATGATTTTGATGCGTACGCTGGACGCGACAAAACAAAACCCCGCGGTCACTTTTCTCCATCCACAGCAGTCCAGTCCACGCCGGCCGCGCGCGTGAACTCCAACCCCCATCAGTGTGCACAGCCACGCCCGCCGTACGTACACATCACTTAGCGCTGATGCCTCCGGGTTCTCTGTAATTGGGGAATAATGAGACTGGGGCCGGTACCGGGCTGCGCAGCGGCGAGAGGGAGGAGGAGAGCACAGACCGGCCGGGACGGATGGACGTGCCCCAGCGCCACCGGTGATGTGATGTGATCCTAATGCCGGAAGATCTCGCGACACAGGGGGATACGACGGTACTGTACTCTACTGCGTGCTGTTGCCGTTGCCGTTGCCGATATTTACACGCACTGGCGTCGTCGTCTGTGGCGCGGTACACAGCGGCAGCAGCAGCAGTGGTAGTATCGTTTGTTGGGCCGGCTCTATTCGTACGTGCGTACAGATACTGTACGCGGTACGTACGTACGCGTGGTCCTCTCCTCTTACGTGCGCGTACAGGAGCGTGACATTACACATCAGGAGCCAGAGCTAGCTGCATGCCGCCCCTTGTTGAACAGCCCTCGTCTGATTTACCAGACACGAGAATTTACCATCCGTTGGGCAGGCACGTGCACACCCAATTATTTCCTTGTCCTCTGGAGAAATAAACTGGCCAGGAAAAAAAAAGATGCCACTGGTGCACGTCTTTACCCGTTGTGTCATGCGCTGTTGTCACTATGGACACCATGATCATCCATGTGGTTCCCCGAGCCGCACATGACCAGTTGAGTAAACGGTCAATTCATCCGACGGGTAGTACGTGCGTGCGTGCGTGTCACATCCTTCTCTGAAAGTTTGGACACTGTGATTAGTTTCTTGGAATGCAAGCGTTCAGTAACAAGAAAGTTAACGAGACATGACTCCAACAACTCCATTTCAAATCGATGGCAACATCTGCGATTGGTCACTTGCATTTCTTTCGCGGATAGTTTTATTCGCACCACGACTTGGGTTGGCCTAGGGACGTAGTAGCCTTCTGTGATGCATCGAAAGCAACGACAAATCAAAGCTTGTCCTCCGCTCTTGGGAGCAGCGTTGCCGAAATCTTATCATGAACAACGTTTCCGTATATTACTCCTATTAGCATGTCAGTCACGTCGTCATACACCGAAGACCGAATTGATTTGTTCTAGTTGGGATTGAACTAGCTTGATCTTTCATCAGTTTACGAGACACGTTAACTGAACCGGAACGTCTTTGAATTGTAGGATTTTCATTCTGAATATTGGAGATTTTCCACTTTTAGAGAAACATTTCTACAAGGGTCATTTGTATCGTACTCCAGGATTGCAGTTGGCAAATTCCCATGAAATACAATGATCCTATTTCCGGATTGTATAGCAAACTCCTTCCATTTTCTTCTTCTTATTTTCTATGCACCGTCCAAAGTATCATCCAAAAAATCATGTGTTTTGGGACAATTAAAGAATCCTTACCACAGGACATCTTGATACTGTGATTTTTCTTTGTTCTTGTGTTCTCTAATTACATGATTCAAAGAGAGAACAAGCATCATTGCTTTTCTCCCCGGTAACCACAGAAAAAAAGAACATTGTCGTCTCTCCGCCACAAAAACAAGCTCTTCCATGTCATGTCACCGATCTCCGCCCACATCTACGTGTTTTCCGGCTGGACTTCATGTCTTGATGCTTTTTGTCTACCCGATGTGTAGCCGGAACTGGTGTGGTTATCCAGCCGTCTTCGTCATCCTCTTGTCTAAGGATGGTGGTCTGTTTTTCGGAGCACCGTCGCCTGACTTCTTCTGATTCCAACCAACGTCTTCTTGGCTAGCATGTCAACAACTTCTTCTTTTTTTGGCTTCAACATGGTTCGGAGACCCATATAGCATCGGGATACTCTCACGGTGCGCCACCGGCGAGTGCAGGAAGAAGAGGATGTCATTTTCCCAAGGATTCGCGTGTAATTTTCTTTTCCTTAAAAGATGATCCTATGAAAATTGGTTGATTGATACTTTCTCTATTCCGAAATGTAGGTCATAAAACTTTTTTTTGTCAAACTTCCTAAATTTGACCAAACGTATAGCAAAGAACATCAACATATACAGTGTAAAACCAACATACTGTCAAACCAACATACTATAAAAATACATTTATCAATGTGTCTAATGATCCTGATTTCACAATGTGAATGTCGATATCTTTTATTATATAAGGTTGGTCAAAGCTTGACACTCAGTAAAAGTTATACGCCCAACATTTTCGAACGTACATATGTAGTACTTCGTCAGTTTCATGTTAAGGGACTCAAATTTGTCTAAATATGGACATATCTATATACTTCTTCCATCCAACAAAGGGTGTCTCAACTTTGACTAAATTTGAATGCATCTATGCATTAAGCCATGTATAGATACATCTAAATTTTGACAAACTTGAGACATCTTTTGTTGGACGGAAAAAATACTAAAATATGTTTAGATACATGTATTATTCCGGCACTTAATATGAGACGAGGGAGTAGAATATATGGCAAATCCAATTACAGTTCGAATGGAGACGGGAGAATGTCCTCCGGTCCTGCTTGGTGATAAGATTTTGGCCAAAAGAAGCATGAATCATCTCCGCATGATTCGATTTCTTAGCCGGCAATTAATGCACGCACCGCTGGATCCTCCCGTCCGTGGAACGCAGCAGAGATGATAAACTAGTCGTATTACTAGGCCACAAACGCGTGAGCGGCCTAGATTAGACGCGGCCAGTTTTAAACCCATAGTACCACCGGAGAAAAGAATAACCGAAATCAGCAGCAGACGGAGGGAGGAGCAAGCGCGGTGCGGGCCGTGGAGGTGGACGGAAGCAGGTGCAGGTAGGTGGTGGCGCGCAATGATTACGGCGGCCGACCTGCGGCCCGACAGGCCGACTCGGTCTACCCCCGAACTGGGGGACCTGCCGGCGATTCTCCTGCACCCGTCCCATGCGCCCAGCCACGTGGCTCGCCGGGCCCGGTCATCCTGCCGCGTGGGCCACTCGTCCCAGCGTTGCTCGACGCAAAAGACATGACGAGTCGGGTCAAAGCCTGCGGGCCCCCTGCCCCCGTTAGATACGTGTATCTCTCTTGTCTGGTTGCGCTTTGCTTCTTGCCCTGGCAATTGCACGTCCGGCCTCTGCCGGTGGCCGATGCCTGTCCACGGCATCTCTCAGCTCGTCCATAGCTAAAAAAGCACTTGTGACCCGCGTGGGAGCTGTTATGGCCACAATGTTTAATAAGAAAAGAAAAACAAAGCTGTGGCAACAGCTTGGGAATTATCAAATGCTTCGAGTCAAGATGTTGGTCCAACGGTTTCGCCGGTAAATCTGTAAACGGCCGTTTCCCGATGTACTAACTCTGATGAAACGGCGATTTGATTGCGACACAGTATTTGCGTTGTAGTCACAAACAAATAAAAGCATCAGTCAAATCAACAATCAACCGACATCTACTCCGTTGTAATCCCAGTCAAAGCACAAAAACCTCATAATGTCTCCAACACTGCGCACCTAATAATTTCGTGCCAGACAAAGTACACCCTCTCCTGCTGCTGGTGTTTGATCTCCCGTTTCCACATATAACTTCATTTTTTTCTTCTATCTAGGGTTGCTGCCACTGTTAAAAGTTCCAACGAAGCAGTGGTAGTAGCATCCCTCCCTCCCTCCCCTCTCCCGGCTCCCTTTATATAACGCCTCCCCAGGCTTCGACTGCTTTTCAATCTGTCTTTGTCTTTGGCTTGGGCTCCTCCACTCTCCATCCGGCCTTTGCCCTTTCCTTCCTCAATCTAGTTCCAGCATTGGCTTGTCGCCTGTGATGGGGGCCACTTCTCCTTCAGGCCTGGAGCTGACCATGGCCGTCCCCGGCCTCAGCTCCTCCTCTGGCTCAGGTAAGATCAGGAGGCCACCTGTTATTAGTCACCTGTTTCGTGCTCCATCCCACATCTGCAAGTATAACCGTAAATTTTGGATCGAGTTCTCGGCTCATGGCTTATTACACATACGCACATCGTATTTGTACGTACGAGCATGCACAGCTTGTTCGGGGATGCTTACTTTGCCTTTCCTCTTTTTGCATGTTTTGTTGAAGTGATGGACTTGTTAGGGGTGCTAGTGCAACATCTACAGGACAAGTTCACTTCGGGAACTAACCTTTTTGTATGCTTTTTTTTCCCTGCCAGAGGGGTTCGTCGGATGCAACAATAGCAACAACGGTAACGGGAACATGAGGGACCTGGACATGAACCAGCCGGCGAGCGGCGGCGAAGAGGAGGAGTTCCTGATGGGCAGCGTGGAGGAGGACGAGGAGGAGGTCAGGGGCGCTGGTGGGCCGCACCGGCCCAAGAAGCTCCGCCTCTCCAAGGAGCAGTCACGCCTCCTCGAGGAGAGCTTCCGCCTCAACCACACCCTCTCGCCGGTCAGCATACTTGTGTTTCCTGCCTGCTGGTAGTACTTAAGGTCGGCATTTACGTGCACTAGAAATTAATCTCGTCCATGGATGATAATGTATTGCTGCGAAGTTGATCCGTTGGTCGTACGGGTGAATCTTGAACTGGATTCGCTCCGGTGGGGCTGCTGTACTGCCGCACAATGAAGAAGAGCATGATTCAATCCTGGGATGGGTTCGGAGAACTAACGATCCATTTAATGGCACTGCCAGATTTTAATTCCATTATATGGCCCATTCATGTAAAACTCATCAAGATAAAAGAGGAGTACTACCAGTCAGTACTGGGTACTCCGCAGTGGTAGTAAGTGGAGTAAATATCAGTACTTTCATGGTGCGCAGCTTGAAGAAGATAGGAGAGGATATAGATCTAGCAAAATTAAGTGGCCTCTGATTGTTTCCTGCGGTACATGGCGCATAAAAGTCTAGCGGGGACTGTAGAATGTGTAATGTTGGTCTTTGCAGTGGTATTCATAACGTCGTGGTACAGTGCAGGGAGTAATGAACCTAAATGTAGTGCCAGCTGCCAGGGCAACGCAGTTACTGCACCATATATGTAGGAGGTTTTTGTTTGACTAGCAGGAGCGTTTACTCCTATTCATTTACTCATGATGCCTTGCCTCATGCGTAGCAAATTTCTTTTTTGGAAGGACGTAGCAATTTATTTGATGCGTTGGAAACTGAAACTCTTGCAGAAGCAAAAGGAGGCCTTGGCGATCAAACTGAAGCTGCGGCCCAGGCAGGTGGAGGTCTGGTTCCAGAACCGCAGGGCCAGGTAAAAATAGGAATCCATTACTCTCTCTATATATACATATTCACGTGAACACACATGGCCAAGAGCCTCACGTGCACTTGGACCTTCACCGTTTTAGGCTACCACTCGTCCATACTGCAAAAATGGCTTGTACTACTACTGTAACTAAAAAACGCGACTGTACCATTCCGCGGTGATTAATAAGATAAGGAGTAAGGTCGTAAGTGTTGGCTTGGCTAGTTAATGGAACCAATCGAGGCGAATGAGACAAACTTGGAGAACCCACTAGTTCCTTATGTTTATCCATTTCCCGTTGAAAGAGTAGTTAACTCAATGATATGATATTGCAATCTGGTACTTCAGCCCAGTAACTTGTGTTAGTTATAGGCTAATTCACGTCCGAGACTACTAACGTGGCGATTTGTTTTAACGAATACTCCACGCTACTCCACTTAAGTTGCTGGCTTAGTCGTCCACGGCATATAGTAGTGCCTACGTAATGGAGCAATCAATTACTTAATGCAACTCAGATTTTGTTACTACGTACTACTACTAGTCCACTCCCTTGAACCATTCTCGTCCCGACATAATTATGAACCATTCCATCAATTAAGGTGACATGGATCATTAGCTATCTATCTTGAAACTTGCATTGCATCTAAGATGCGGGACAACAGCAACTAGGTAGATTCTCTAGCTTGATAAAGTAAACGTGGCTTCATTTTTTTTTTATAATCATCACTCCATGATGCACGTACATAAGATTCGGTAGATCAAAACAATGGAGCTAATTAATCGTTCCGAAAGCTAGCATCGGCGCTGCACGTGGACTAATCAGCACGTGCTAGCTTAGCTAGCCAGGAAGGGGGCTACAACTTGACCCTAGTTCAACAAATTGATCGATCGATCTCTTGAAAACGAAAGTGGAGATATTTGAAAGGCGGTACGGTCCGGCAAAGTCATTGGCCTTCGCTCTACGCCTAAATGACAATGTTGTTGGAATGGGCGCCTAGAGGTTCAAATTAAGTTGCGTATGGTACTACTCTAGTTGTTCATGATATTGTAATCTCCTTCAGTACTCTGCTATGCACCTGGTTTGCATTTTGTTTCTACTAATCATGCTGTCACCTTCCAATTATGCACGCACGTTAGCTTAAGAAAGTGCTCAGGTTCCAGATTGTTCCGTGTGATCGAACCATTTGTTACTTAGTACAGTAGTTAGTAGTACAGGTTGCAGGTTGCTCTCCAAGTTAAATTGAGTTACGTACGTGTTAACAGGACTAAGCTGAAGCACACGGAGATGGAGTGCGAGTACCTGAAGCGCTGCTTCGGGTCGCTGACGGAGGAGAACCGCCGGCTGCAGCGTGAGGTGGAGGAGCTGAGGGCGATGCGTATGGCCCCGCCCACCGTGCTCTCTCCGCACACGCGGCAGCCGCTCCCGGCGTCCGCGCTCACCATGTGCCCCCGCTGCGAGCGCATCACCGCCGCCACGGGCCCGCGGACCGCCCGCCTGCCGTCGTCCTTCAACCCTCGCCGCCCCTCCGCGGCGTTTTAGGGTTGCTCGGGTTTTTAACGGAAACAGATCGATCGAGGCAGTCTTAAACGTAGGCTGATATCAAGTCTTGTGTAGATTAGAGGAGGGAGAGCATGGAAAAGTGTGAGGCCCGTGTGGGGTTTGGAACCTGCTCCCATGGGCCATGGCCCATACCATGGATAAAAAGCTTGTAGTTCGATGTTAGTTGCTTTGGTTAACTGGTCTTCTAAGATTATGTGTTATCTTTGTCTTGTCTACTTAACGGATTTGGGCCGGCGTGTCAAAATAACGGATGGGCCGTAGTGTTCTGTTGGCGCTGAATGCTCGGATCGTACTTCTCTAACCGTACTGGCAGCTCTCGGCCGTGCCACTCGCGCTGGGCCGCTGGCGTTTCCGACAAAAGCCTTGTTCAGTTATCCAGTTGCGTCGGGTAGTCGGGTAGATGACTTGGCCTGGCTTTATCCGTTACCGGAATCGGCTCGATTCACCTAGGCCTCAAAAGGCCCAGCAGAAATTGTTGCTCCCGTAGTCTTGACGACTCTGAGTGCATCAATGGCTTCTAATATTATGTTCCGTTTGATTTCCTTTACAAATCTAGGAGTTCCTCGCCCCTAATTTCATTTCATAGATATATTTGCAAAAATAAATATATGTCATTTCCTTTCAAAAAAATAAAAAATATACTCCGTGTGTCATTTGATAGAAACTGATAAAACAAACAAGGTTGGGGTGTTTGTGTCAATTACACTCCCCCCTCCTCCCAATTTTTTTTTCAAAAAACCACGCTGCTTGGGTTTAGGGTTTCATTGGGCCAGTTATAACTTAGTCTTACACATTGTAAAGACATCACAAAACTCAAATCAGGTAGATTAGATCGTTTGAAGGTATTTATGATAGGTGGAACCCACTTGTCTTACTCGAGCAACTCGTTGTGGATGCCAAACAAGCTTTAGATGTTGGAATTGAACTGGTTTTGTTGAATTGGGCTACCAATTCAATTTCAAGTTGAATTGGAATCAAGAAGCAATTAAATTCTGCATGTTTTGTTGTCAGGGAAATTGTTGAATGACACGAAGCCAAAGATTCAATTCATAATGATGTTTGGCTGCCACATAGAAAATCAAGCTAGGAACTTGTCTTCTTCCTCCTCAGCAATACCGAGTCCGTTTACAAGAAGTCAAGAAGAAATACACGTTCAGAGAAAGCATCAATTCGATCGTTACAAGTCAAAATTCAGTGCCATGTTATTATGTATACAGTACACCAAAAGCCAATGCTTCTTTTGCTAGTTTCCCAAAGTGCGGCCTAACAAATACTCCGGCAGGCTAGCGGGGGAACCGAATAACCCTGGAAAGAACTAAAGGAGAGACAGGAACGAGCAAGTCAAATTGATCCTGATGCCAAGTGAATAGATCGAGAGAGACGGCGACTGATCGATGGCCGGGGAATTTGACTGCCCTGGCCGGCTGTTCCAAGATGCGCACCGGCAGGGCGCGACGACCGTCCAATTAACGACGCTGTCTCACCTCGCAGATGCGGTGATCGTAAAAGCGAGCAGCCCTGGGCTGGCACCTCGACAGCTCGCATCACCTTTCCACCGGTTCGGCTGGGGCTGAAGACAGTGGTACTAATAGGCAGGAGACGTTGGGCCTTCACTGTTGTCGGCACGACGGCCGATCTCGGGTCAGCCAAACCACCAGCTTGAGTCGAGCTTTACCAGTGTAGTACACGCGTACTATAGCATGCACCGATGAACCCGTGTCCGGACTGCATCCATGCTCATCAACGAGGAGCAACTAACTATTCGTTGATAGATTCTGACCGAAATTCAGCCGATCGGCCGGTAGAATCTGGTGCTCTATAGTCTACATTCGATCGTCCTTGGGTAGTGCATGGACATGACTTTAATGTTGGTAGCATCATCTCGGGTACGCAATTGAAGGGGCGCGCGCGATAGTAGCAATGCTTTTGCACGTAACGGCCGGTGTTAGACTTGCATGTGCTTGTGAAGATGTCGCATCCAAAATGCCAATCTAGCTACCTGTACGTTCAGTGTTAGCAAAGTCTTCTCACCTCGATCGACAGGCAGTTGAAGTTTCAACACAGTACTAGCGTAAACTGGTGTTCTTGTTGCGACTAGGTAGATAGATTTAACTAATCGGTCGATCGGCAGCAGGGGAGACCGTGGCACGATTTCCGATCGATCCACAGGAAAAATCACCTGAAATCGAGCCCAAAACCGTGGCACTTCAGTCACTCTCCCTGTTGCCATCTATCGACTTTTCCCAAGCTTCCGGCAGATGCATGGACACGCGGCAGTCATATTAGGTTGCCCAAGCTTTGACGTGAACAGCGTTTAAAAATGACCAGGCCATGGGTGCCAACTGCCAGTTCTACGTGTAGATGTGACTGTGTCGATATCGGTGAATGACACGGGCTTATTTACGTTTGCCAATTTATTAATCTCGCTCAGGAAACGTGAGTGAGAAAAACCGCAAGTTCGGCAGTGCGGAATGCCTATTAATCCATGCATCAGAAATGTTCATTAGTGTGGACAAGCTCATAGATTCACAGCATCTAGCAGAGTTTTATCGAGTGCGCGTGCCAAGGTGTTGAAGGGTGGCCTTCAGAGTTGGAACACCTCGTTGATGAAACGATTTACACGAGATAAATTCAAATTTGTTTCACCACCTGTAATTTGTTTGGTGACAGTCTCTGCTTTCATCTCCACGAACAAATGTCTCAGTCTAGTCGCTAGGCCTTAATTTAGAGGTTAATTAAGCCAGAGTGTGCATGGATAGTACTGTCTCCGTTCATAAATGTAAGATGTTCTAGTAGATTTATTCTAAGTTAAACTTATTATAAGTCTGACTGAGTTTTAGGAATACAATATCTACAATATCAAATTAGAACATGTATCAAGAATGATTTAACAAAAGTAATTTTGAGTTGCAGCTTTTGGTAGATCTTTCTATAAACCTAGTCAAACCTGGTTAGCATTGAGAATAATTAGTATATATTCCTGTTATGTATTCCTCGAACCAAAAAGGATCAGAAGCAAGCAACATTATACGCTGCTGGCCATCCTCAAACTTACAAGCCACGCGCCATCCATGGACTAAGCTTACAAGTACCGATCTGATCTCTCTTGGCAGCAGGAGCACAGCTTCTACCTCTCCTGTGAGCTAGCAGCAGCTTGGTTGTCATGGTACTACTCCTACTATACAGTTACTAGTCCAAGAATGGCATAGTAAGCCAATGTGATCGGAAGAGCTACCAGCATGCCAAAAATTACCCTGCAAATGAGAGTTTCCAAAATGTCCGTTAGAGCGTCTGCGTAAGATTCCGATGTGCAAACAGAATGCACGTCTCAGACGGAAATACCACTGTGTCTGGCAGTTACAACTTACGCGGTGCTGAGGATGGTAGGGTGGACATTGTATTCCTTTGCGAAAACAAAAGGTACAATCCCTTGTGGTAGAGCCGCCTGTCAAATTAATAGCACTGCAATTTTAAGTACGAGTGCACACACAATTTATGGAGTAGAATTCCAGCGCAAAAAAAAAATGTATGGAGTAGAATATTCAATATCCCAAATTCTAGTGGGTGTATTAAACGGTTGCTTTGGTAGCAGTAGTACAACGTTGCAACGAAGAATTTAACATGTTAAAGCCGGACGCCCCCACAGATGATAAGTTTGTGTACTAAATCAATTATTGGGCAGAAAGGAGCAACACGGCAAGAAATTGAACCACCCTTTTCCGGCCAGCTATATGCAATGCATGCGTGGTTACCTGAACAATGGAGATCTTGAAGAGCGTCCCACGGAGGCCGACGGCTGCTGACGCGGCAGCAATGACGGCGGGCCCCACGATGAAGCGAACGACCATGGAGACGACGGCGACGGTGTTGCCGCACGCGATGATGCTCGGCTGCAGCGCCATGAACAGTCCTGCAAGCCCAAACGGGGAGAATTGCGCAGTGTTAGCTCGATCGGGTGCGGGCCAGAGAGGGTGGGTGCATTCGGGCGTGGGCACGAGTGCGACTATAATTGCGGGTGTAGGGCTAGGCGGAGACAGGAGCACAAGGCCGCGTGGGGGCACCCACCTAGGCTAAACATGGCCATCCCCAGCCCGGCGTCCGAGAGAATGGAGATGGACTTCCCGACGATGCTTGGCATGGAGATGTGCCACCTGCGATCCAGAACATCACACACACAGCCTTTGGCGTTAGAGGATAATGCCAGATCATTAGCAACCATACATGACATAACAACAACTATAGCATAATAGTCATGATTAGTCCAAGCAAACAGTTTCGATCGAGCTATAAACTCCAAATCAGTGTACTACTCCTGCAGCCGTGCGCCGTGCAAGCCTCTTCGACTTTTCCGCTCTCACAGTTCGCGATTGGCGCTTGCCGGCCGGGCCCTGACGCGCGGTGGTCCGGCAACGGCGGGATGCTTCATCGGTCGGCCCGCTACCACCGTTGGGGGATCCGTAAAAGCTGCCTTTTCTGTTATGCCCACCGGCAGAAAAGCTCAAAGCTCGTACTACACCGCACAGTTCCGGTCCTGAAGTAGCGAAGTGGAGTAGTAGCCGAGACGTGGCTACGTGCTCTTGCTTTTGCGCCGTGTTTCGCCGAGAATGTCGACGTATCGCATCGAGCATCGCACGCCAAACAAAATCGAAGCTAGATTTTACAATGGCCACCGGCATTTGCCGGCCTTGTCGCCCCTCTGCTGTGTAAAATCAGTCACACAGCCTGGCGAACTCAATCATCAGTGGTAGTAACACTACCAGTAGAGTACACGTACTGGGCTGCTGGTACGTACGAGTGAAGCAAGCCACGTGTAATTGTGAAAGTACTAGAAGAGAAGGCAGACGCGTACCGGAAGGCGGCGAGGGACCAGACGAGCCCGATGAGGCTGGAGTACGTGTTGGGGTTGCGGATGAGCTTGCGCCACACCATGATGAGAATGAGCCGTGTCATCACGCTCGCCGGCGGCATCTGGTGCTGCTGCCGGGGCCTCTTGGCGTCCTCGGCTCCGGCGGTGTCCGCGTAGACATTGGGACGCAGCTCCGCGGTCGAGCTGGAACTTAGCTTCGTCAGCCTCTCCCGCCCGGCCTCCGCCGCCTCGCCGTCGTCCTCCACCGCGGCCTCTGAAATAATGCGATCGATCGATGTTTAGTCTTGCACATGAAACCCGTGAGTATAACTACGTGTGCGTAGCATAGCATTAATGTGGAGACAGACCTTTGCACGAGCCATTCTGCGGCGGATCGGCGGGGACAACCATGCGGATTTCCTTGGCGTCGAGACGCGCTCTGTCCGCAGGCAAGCGGCTCACTTCGGAGACGGGAGAGGTGCTGGAGCTCCACACGAACATGTGGAGCTCCTTGGCGTCATGGCTGCTGTGCGCCCCGGCGGCGGCTGGTTTCCGGCCCCCAGCCCCAGCCGAGTGTTCGTCGAAGTTGGACCCCCGCGGCGTCGGCCCCTGCGACGACGTATGAAGCGAGAAGTGCTCGGAGGACGTGCCGAAGCTCGAGCCGCGCGCTCCGGCGGGCGTCGTGGGCGGCGGCGGCGCGCCGACCGTGGCGAAGAAGTCTGCGTGGTTGAAGTTGGAGCCCCGCGGGGTGGGGTTCTGCGACGAGTTCACCGAGTAGATCTCCGCGCCCGTCAGGTTCGACGGCCGCGGCGTGACTCCCAGCAGCGACAGCGACTGGCGGGACACCGAGGACCGGCGCACGGTGACGCGCAGCCGGCCGTCGGGCGCCACCTCGGCCTCCGTCTCGGCGCGGCCGCCGTCCAGCGACACGACGTCGGGGTCCACGTGCAGCGACGCGATGGACGCCGCGGTGTCCGGGAACTGGTCGGCGATCAGCGCGCGCGCGGCGCGGAACTCGAAGAGGAAGAGCAGCAGCGTGTACCAGATGATGCACTGGAGGACGACGATCTGGACCATGAGCGAGCCGGCGTCCGGGCCATACATGGCCACCAGCAGCGGTATCCCCATGACGAGCGTGTTGGGCAGCGTGGAGAGCGAGAAGAGCGTGACGGACCAGTCCAGGCCCAGCGAGGGGATCAGCCGCGAGCAGGCGGCGAGCGCGGCCAGGACGAGCAGCTTCTGCAGCGTGTCCGCGGCCAGGAAGCGGAGGTTCATCTGGTAAGGATCGCTGGCGGAGATGAAGTGGAAGGAGAGCAGCGGCACGGCGAAGATGGCGACGAAGCGGTTGATGCCGGAGCACTGGTCGGGCGTGAAGATGCCCCACCACCGCACCGACCCGTACGCCAGGATCATCGCCACGTACAGCGGCACCACCGCCGCCAGGACCGTGTACAAGTCGTGCGACGAAATCATCTTGGAACCTAGCTAGCTAGATTGATCGGTGTTTGCCTCTGCCACTTCGCATGCGCATGCAGTGGAAGCTTCAGGTGAGGAGGAGAGCGGCAGCGGTATGATCGAGCGGGTTTGGGTTTCTTGGAAGCTCGGAGAGGTCGGGGACCGGCATTTTATATGGCAGCAAAGGCGAATGTGGTGAAACTGGCGCAGTCCCGAAGCGGGGGGCGGTTCTTCCGTTTGGACTCGCAATCTAGAAGAATGGATACTGCCGAGACGCGCAGCCCCTGTGTCTCTCCATGAGTTTCTTGTTAGAAAAGAGAAGGAAAAAGAAAGTAACCAGAAAGTAACAGCTACTTGAGAAGAAACAGTTCGTGTAGACGTCAGTAACAACTATTTTTTTCAGTTGGAGATATCACTGGTACTTAAACTTAAGAAATGATTCTTAAATATCAAGCGACGTTACAGTGCCGTTGGACTAAAATATGAGGGTCATCATCACTCTCTCATCTCTCACTTGCCATCGTTGAATCAAAATCCGATGGCTAACATGTCGATTGATCTCTTGTTTAAAAAACATTCGACTTATCAATACACTACTGCAGAATCATTTCTTTCTGACGCGTCGGAAACCCTCTATGCTGACGCAAAACGGACGCGTTTTTAATCAAATGTCAGAGATGACTAGGGAACTTGTGACACGTCAGAACCAGGAAATACGTCCTGATGCTTCTTCTAGGGCACGTGTCAGGAGTGGTCTTCTCCGAGCCTCATTGGACGTATCGGGGGTATTTTTGCTGACTCTTTTGGGCCTAAAGAAGTGTTAGAAACTGTTATCTTTGACACTTCCCTAAAGAAAAACACGTCAGTGATGTTTCTTATGTGAGTAAAAGAAAGTTACAGCTGGTGTTTTTTTTTTCTGTCAACATCAGATTCAACCAAACAAATTTTAATTTAAATCGCAGGGAAACATTGATCCAATCAGAATTTCATTCCTTGCATGCAAGATCTGCTACATTTCAAACAAGATCAACCAAATTACATTGCAGAGAAGATCTGCTACATTTTATATAAGATCGACCACATTACATTGCATACAAAGAGATCTGCTACATTTCATACAAGGTACACACATAAGAACGCTGTCGACATGATCAAACGACGACCTGATATGTCGGCAACATCATCCATGAGCTGCGCAGCGGCACGTCCAAGAGGCCAGGTGCGTGGCTCAGGACAACAAGAGGAGCCGATGTTCTTTTTTTTGTGTGTGGGGGGGGGGGGGAGAGGAAGGTGCTTATGGCAGTGGAGGTAGTTAAGGAAATGGAGAAGAACAAGGAGGAGATTTAAGGAACGTAATCACGATCACCGGGTTACCTCGTGGACATCTCCCGACGTTGTTTCGCCACCGCAGCCTCGTCGACGGTGAACGGCGGAATCCTCGGTTGAGGAAGCCGAGGTCAGGTTGAGGGGCCTGAGGCAGCTGAGGTTGAGTCTGAGGATGAGGTTGATGCGGAGGTGGAGAGCCTGCATGAAGACCCCTCGAAGGCGCCGGCTCAGCCAACACCGAAGAAGTGGACGAACGTGGTCGCTCCTGGATCTCCCACCCATTGAGACAACATTACACAGCTATTATCTTGCGAACCATGGTGGAGTCGTCTCTAGTCGACTTGCACCGCATCCGGCTGCTTTTATAGCTGAGGCGAGGCAGTCCATGGACCGGAAGGGGAGGTGACGGACCGGATAAAGAGGAGCACCAACGTCTTCCTGATGCATCACCATGGCTATGCATGCACCTATATTGAGCTCGCTCTGAAGTCGATCTGAACATGCCACCTTTTTGACCTGCGCCCGTGACTTATATAGATTCCAGACTGATCCCTGACGTAGCCTATCTAGGACGTGTCACAGACATCCTATGACCCCGTATATACTATGACGCTTGTTCCGTGATAAGTGTCAGAAGAGTCACAGACCTCCTGTGACGGTAGTTCTTCGACACATGTTTCTACTGCAAGCGTCAGAAGAGGCAAAGACCTCCTGTGACCGTAGTTCTTTGACACATGTTTCTACTGCAAGGGACAGAAGGTTATTGCTCATCAAAAGCTTGCACCGCTAACTCTTGTCGGATGAAAATGCGTAAGCTGTTTAGGAACCTATATATATCCCCGGTCCTCTACATACGGAAATAAAATTGCCAGAGCGACTGAAAAGGAAAAAAACCCTCTCGCGATCTCTTCCTTGAATCCTTCCTTCATGGGTCGTAGTGAATACACCAACGATGGTGCTGAATCAAAGATGTCGTGGCCTAGGGACTCTGTTTCCTGCACCTCCACCATCCAGGACATAGATCATCTCCTTGAAGATGATCCTGAGTACCTCCTGTGCATTGAGAAAGGTAGGATGGTGGAGGTGACTCATGTGTCGAAGCTGCAAACCATGCTAGAGGAAGAAAAGAAGGTGAACAACAGATTGTCCGAGGAGAAGCTCCGACTAGAGTTCGATCTTGCTGCCCAGGACAAGGTGATAGAAGATCTCAAAACGGAGATACAAGAAGGGAAGAAACTGATTGAAAATCTCATAGTCCAGCTAAAAGAGCAGACCAGCTTCTGTTTGGCATGTGTTAGCATTGCATCGGTATTAGCTGCTGTTTTGATTTGTGTTTTTTCTTAGATGTAGCGTCACGTTAATTTGAATAAATTAGCAACTACGCGTCGTGCATGTAAAAAAAAAGTGAGTTCCAACAAATCTCTAATGTGCGCTAGAACAATAAGTCAGTGCGTTACGACACAAGCACGAGTCAGAGAATTCCTCATGAACAAAGTTGACGCTTTCGCAAAGCAAAGTGTCACAACAGTTAGAGTTTCTTCTAACGTTTACTAAACAAGGAAGTGTTAGCAGAAAGGAAGTGTCAGACGTGTGAAAGTTCTCTGACGCTTCTATTTGGCAAGTGTTAGAAATATCTTCTCGCCGCGGCCTCTGGATCATACATGTGACAGTCCTTATAAGGAGCGTCGGAGATAAGAATCTGCGCTGACGCATTTTAGTTTTACGTCAGTGGGGAGCTTCCAAGAGTAACGGATTTCTTAGTATTGATAGCAAAACCGTTAACTTAAAAGCTCATCTTGTGGGTTTCACGGTCTTTGTCGCACCAGTAGCACCCGGGGTACCACCGCTGCCTAACGCGTGGGTCGTTCCACGTGCTTCCCGCAAAGACAACACCCTGGGCAGCACTGCTCAAGCTGCCCGGGAAGTCACCAGCCCGGCGGGACTAGCCGGGCTGCGGGGGTTACCCTGGAAGGCGACAAGGGAATCTTGGTCAGGACGCCCCCCGGGAAGGTCACTTGCCAGCAGGCAGATCATCTGCGCCACATGGCCGCCCCGGCAGGCTACCTGTGCGCGGGACTCGTCAGGGCAAGGAGTGTGGCACAAGCAAGCATTAAATGCTTCGACAGAAGGGTGGTTCCTTATCAAGTTAGCCCACAATGAGTGGCTCTCAGTGAATCCAAAGCATGTACCACCCTAGGTATAGTGCTTTGGACCGTGCATGCATGTCTAAGGTCTAAGCTCGACACTTGTCACTCATGCATCAAGGCACCTGTGGTATCCCCTTGAGTATAAAAGGAGGAGCATCGCCAAAGGTCAAAGGGTTTGTTTCTTACTAGTTTTAGCCCAGAAATAGCAAGTAGCACTTAGCAGGAAAGGAGAGAGCGCCCGGGGACTTCCCCAGCAACTTGTAAACCCTAGTTCATTGGTTAATACAAGCGCAGAAGCAGGACGTAGGGTTTTACACCTCAGCGTGGCCCGAACCTGGGTAAAACGGTCTTCTGCATCTTTACGTTTGACATTGGCCTCGCCGGCGATCACCGGAGCGATCCCCAACGCCCACTGCCGAACCAAAAAGGGGGTGCCTCGCATCCCCGGTGTCTAAGCCCCAGGCTACGACAGTCTCACACTCACATTTTCTTAGTATAGTAACAACTTGCTGAAGGGATTGTTGCTATGGATAAATTAAAATATCCTATTTCAATTCATCTTAGTAATGACTATAGCGACTACTTGTATTGCTGTAGAATTGTGTGCCAATAACCAACGGTTGGGTAAATCGAGGTGGTGGCCTTCTAGGCACACACGAGATAGGGTTTATGAGGCGAGAGCGGATGGACCTCATCGGGATTTGTATTTGTTTTTTTCTTAAGTAAAAAAAAATAAAGTCGAACCAACTTTGTAGAAAATAATAGCAACATATATGATATCGAAGTTGTATATTATGAAACTATATTTGAAGACGGATCTAGTGATACTTCTTAGAAAGTTGGTCAAATTTTAAAAGCTTTGACTTAGGACAAAAGCAAATGTACACTTATTCGCGGACAGAGGGAGTAGTTCTTAGTCATGATTAGTTAAGGCATATTTATTTATATATTTTACCAAAATTTGAAGTTTTTGAAAAAGTGGAACTTTCCTAGATTAGATATATTTAACTATTTCTTATTCTCCGTCATTTTTTCTTCAAATTTCAGTCAATTTGGTTGAAAACTTTAGAACTTAAAGTCTCACAAACTCTAATCTGATTTTTCCCCAAATAACATATTTTAACTATTTATGAATTTCCCTTTTTTTGGAACTTCAAAATTGTGGCCATATAATTTAACCGTACATGCCATAGAGTTATCTAGTTCCCAACTTGATTTCAGGTCGGTGCATCATGAAATTATGGACTCTAATTTAATATTCAAAAAAATGTATTAGTTAATCTAATCTGGAGAGGAGATGAAATGCTGGCCTGGTCCTAACATTTTTTAGGTCGGGCCAGAAACTAATATGAGGCCCTTGACACGCAAGAAGTTTTTTTTTTTCTATTTCAATAGCAAAACCAAGACCCCGTAAATATATAACAAATAGGTTGTCTTTCAACACTGAATAGCTACCACATCACAAAATTCAAAATACTTACCATCCTGATCTTTGGCACGTCTCGCCGCCACCCCATGATCTTTCGGAGGAGTTCTGGGCCTCTATTCTCGAGGAAGTTACACCGCTGGTCCATGAACTTGGTAGCGACGTTCAGTTTCATCCATTAACTTGAAAACTCCTCAAATGACTCACTAAACTTGACGGTTTTGCTCATTTTAGTCCAAATGGCCAGATTCGGGCGAAATTCGGTCATGATGGCATGTGACGTGGATCTGGTCGTTCGAGTAGCCGCCGCCAAACCCATCGATGGAGCCATTCGTGTGGACGCCGCGTATGCCGTCCCGAAGTGAGTTCACCGGTGAGGGCAGCGTCTCCCCATTCTGGAGATTCGAGGGGCTTAAACAAAAAAGGTACATAACCAGAAAATTGTGAAAAGCCCCCCTCACACGCCGGCCAGGTCCACGACACATGCCAGCTTGGCCGAATTTCACCTGATTTTGGCCATTTGGACTAAAATGAACAAAGCTGCCAAGTTCAGTGAGTCATTTGAACAGTTTTCAAGTTAATGGATGAAACTGAACATTGCTACCAAGTTCATGGACCTGCAGTGTAATTTGCTCTCTATTCTCCTTACCATCCTAATTGGAGGATTTGGGAAGATAGGAACACCGATGTCTTCTCAAACGAAGATATCCCCCCTCATGGTTCGCTGGAATTGTTAAACCATGCCTCAAAAAAAGTTTTCAAAATACTTGTAGCCATGACAAGTATTGCAAAAAAACAATTCTGCATAATATTGCTTGAGAGGGTACACTAAGACTATGAAAGCTCATCATCTATCTACGGGCATAACCCTTGTAGTGTTACAATATTTAAAAATTGGTTAAGAAGAGGAAGAAAGCACCAGGTGTGGGCGTGTGTGTCGATCTGGAATTTTGGATGTTGATTGCTCATGGGTCAAGACTGCACTATTCCCCTTTTCTCTTGCATCGCCATCTGGCGAGGCCTCCCCCAAATTGACGAAGAAGAAAGGCTAGGTACAAAACAATAAGCAAGCCAATGCTCGTGATTCTCGTTTTCTATTAGTAATTCTTCTACTGGATCTAGCTCCAGCAGAATCTATTGTATCCACCGTTTATCACATCTAGGGATATGTTTGTTTCTGTATATGCGTTCTTTATGTAAACAAGGTTAGACAAATCTTTACAATACTAGTACTACAATGGCAACACATATGGGACGCTGGAATGAGTACAATCGATGGGGAACTGAAGAGCCGCTCAAAATTAATCCCGGCTATGACCCAAAGAATTGCAACATGGGTGTTATGCGAACACAGCCGATTGGTGAGTCCAGTCTAGTCATCCTCGTGCACCTTTTGAGTCTCCTGGTGTTGCAGTGGACGTTTTTTATAGAGAAAAGCTTCAGGTTTTGTTACTACGTTTATTCGGTTTTTTTCTGCTGCTGGTTTGGCGGGCTTTGGTCTAGCTAGTAAAAAAAATAACTCGCCCATATGTAGGGCCTTCTCCAGTCAAATGTCCTGGGCCGTTGCCCTATTATTGCCCGTGTCCGGACCGGCCCAAACGCTTTCGGCTTTGCCGGATCGAACGGACGTACGTCCATGCAAGCACGCAAGTAATTAGGCAGCCAACATATGCACGCACACATGATCGATGTATCGTGGTGCATCTGTATGTACATATCTATCTTAGGGTAGGGGTGCAACCACATTGCCTGTTCTTCCAGCAACAATGACGTTACTCCTTCCGTTTCATAATTTTTTTCTCAAATTTAACCAAAAGTGGATGTATATATTCCTAAAAAATATATACATGTAATCAGGCCCAGCCTGAGATTTCAGGGGCCCGGTGCGAAAATATGACTCTGGGCCCTTAATATAATATGATAGCAATAACTAATATATATTAATATATATATACTATGAAATTTCACCAACAAATACTAAAAATGAATCAAAAGATACATATATATTTAAAACTTTATACATATTACTTAAATTAATTTTATAAAACATTCCTTGATGCAAAGGCTATGAGTATCAATCTCATCTAACAATTTCTTACATTCTTTAAAACTTAGTGAGACTAGAAAAATTTACAAACTGAGAACTACTAATACAAAGAATAAGAGATAAAGGACGCAAGCATTGAGAGAGCACTAGGTCTAGGTAAGTTCGCTCACCTAGTCGCGTTCGCTTCGTTGTCCGGATACACCGATCAGGCGATGTAGTTGGAGTCTCCAAGACAACAATCGATCAGGTGTCCCTGTTCACGATTGGTCTTGGTCAGAGGCCCGCGCCAGCGCCCAGCTGCAGGACAAGAATCGATCAGCAGCTGCGTAGCGGCAGAGCGCGGGTGCAGCCGCACAGCGCAGGGAATTGGCGACCAATCTGGCGACGATTCACGTACGCGGTGCATCACGACGATCGATCTGGCGATGCAATACAGGAGAGGAACGAGAGAACGCTCGGGAGTATATTGTGCCTAGAACTAGGAGGCGCTCTGGATTTTGTGGCCCGGTGCGGTCGCACGGCCGGCACCCCGGACCGGGCCTGCATGTAATATTTCGATAAGAACTATGAAATAGAGGGATTACATGATGTAAAGGGGTTAGGGATAAAAAGTGTACCGGCAGGAGAGGCGGATGCGCGCGGCCATGTGCCGGTGCTGTCATATAAGCAAGAGACGTACCACCGCAATTGCGTATGACAGAACCGGAGGCTGAGGATGCGAGTAGGTCAGTTGTTGACGGCGGCTAGGTGGCAACGTGGTTGTGAGACCCCATAGGGTTTGGGAGATAGAGCAAGCCTGATCGATCTCTAGCGTCCATCATTCTGCGGTCAAAAAAATTCGATGGTAATTGTTGGATATGATTCCAAAAATCTAGTGATGGTAATTATATGGGTTCGATCACTCATTAACGGCCAGAGATGTTTTGTTTTTTGTTGTACAAAAGAGGAGCTCCCGGTAGCTCCGTCATATATATACATACAAGAGCACACGCTCATTTTTAGACAATTTGATATGTACATTGTATTACCAGAATTGCTATTTCTAAGACGACTGCAAAATGACTATTTCAAAATCGATAGTAACAACCGTGTGGTCCAATCATTGAGATTTGTGCAAGATTGATGTGAGTGCAAAAGATAAGAAAATCTTTATCAGATGTCACTCCCTCGTACTTTCTTCGTTCCTAAATACTTGTCCCACAACAAATAACAAGTATTTAGAAATGGAGAGAGTACCGTACTTTTTTCTGCAGAATATTTGGAGTATCTACATCCAGATTTCAGATTTGACCACACGGCTCTAGCTCTAGTGTAGGTGTCACATTCTGATGCTATGATTATACTAGTTACTTACTGTACTAACTAGCCCAGTGCAGTAGTGCGTGATTGTGAGTCTGAGATCGGCGTCTAACAATCCGGTATCATTGCTAGAAGCTACCTACGGCGCCAGCCAACGAACAGTAGTTCTAGTGCCGTCGCGTCAGTCTGTATATCTTGTTCTCAACCTCGAGACCCAGCAACTCGCAAGATCGGTAGCTTTTTTTTTTCTTTTCCTTTTTCCATTCCAATCTTGTCGGTTCTCACTAACATTTGATTTTACTGATGCGTCTCGATCGTGAGATGAATCGCTGGAGCTGGAGTTCTCACGACCAACCTTAGGGCCTCTTTAATTCACAGAATTGGAAAAGTAAAAGAATAAGGAAAAATAGGATTGCAATGTCATGTTCACTTGGGCCTTATATAATTTTGTTTGCATCAAAGTTTGTTTAAAATTTCTTCCAAGAGATTGGAGTGGATGTAAATTTTCCTATGTAATGTAATACTCCTTCCGTTGAAGATGTCTCAAGTTTGTCAAAATTTAAATGTATTTAGACATGATTTAATGTATAAATGCATTCAAAAGTGGAGACATCGGACGAAGAAAGTACAAATGAATCGTTAGGAAAAATTTCTATACTATTTAATCCTACGAATTAAACGACCAACATAGAAAAAAAAAGATTCTAGACCTTTAAAATTCTTATGAAAATTCTTTAAATCAAAGGAGGCCTTAACTCCTTAATTGTCTCTTTTACATACTTGGTTGATCATGCGTGTCGACGGATCTCAGGGCTGAAACTTGATGATATGAAATGTCAGCTCAAAGGACAAAATGTCGCAGGCCTATAATTGAAGGTGGCGATCGAGGTGGGTAGAGTCGGAATTCCGGCAGAGTTCCTCAAGAACGCACGTACTAGCACGAAGTAGCTAGGCGCACTGGAAGTAGCAGCCGTACATGGACGGGACCGAATCCACACGGGCCGTGTGCTATGCATATGCTGCACGACGTGGTCCGGCGAGGAGGGGCGTGGTGTCGCGAAGGAAACACGCAGAAAAAGCTGCGGGCGATTTTGTCGTCGCTCAGCATCGATCTCACGTCACATGGCTTGTGCATTCGTCTCCCGTCCGGGTCCGGCCGTCCGATTGTAAAATAGGCCGCAGCTACAGGCCCACGCTCGGTTTGACATCGTGTGGTCTCTCTCTTCTGGCCTACGATCGATCTTTCTAGCTAGCGAGGACCATGCCATGGCGTCCCACATGACCCATGTACCCTTAGCGCGCGCCCGGCCTAGCTAATCGCAAAGCGTGCAGAAGAGAGAAACCGTTCTTAAAAAAAAGAAGCTTTTTATGTGTGTTCAAGCTTCAGGGACCATTGCATGCGTGATGTCACCTTGGAGCAACCGCGGATATGACTGAATCCGCGTGAAACTATGAAAAGTACCGCATCTGCCACACGTTCACAACCGCTGAGCCGCTGATCGTGTCTGGTGTCGACACATATATATTGTGCGATCCTCTGAAAGATCGACTATGTCTTCAAGAGGGCGGTGCGAAGATTATCAAATTTTATTTCAAGTTAAAACAGATTGAAACTGGTGAAGACAAAAAGCAGTTCTTAGATTTAGCAGAGTTACGGCAAAACAGCAACTAAAAACAATTCAGAACAGATTAAACTGAAGCAAACAGTTAATGAAGACCGAAGATAAATAGGTGAGGAAAGGTATCACCCGGACACAAAGACACGATGATTTGTTTCCCGAATTTTAGATTGTTGGCACAATCCTACGTCTCTGTTAAGGGGGTTGAATCACACAAGATTCGCGGACACACAAGTCTACCCAATTCTCCTGAGTTAAGACCAAAGTCTCGTCCAGTTACTCGTGATACATTTTTCTTCGCAAAGGCGATCTTCAGGCCTTCACAGACTGGTTGAGGCAAATCACATCTTGATTGCTCTTCAACGACGCCTAGCCGTCTAGGTGCTGCCAAACACCAAGAGTAACAAGTTTTTCAACGTTCGGCTAGGAGGGAGATATCATTTTCTTCAGCTCAGCTTAACTCTAAGATTTTTCTTCACAAAATCGTTTTCGAGATCTACACCGAATGGTAGAGGGGGTCGGCCGCTTATATAGCCGGGCCGGAAAAACTAGCCGTTACCGACCGTTGGACCCCACTGAAAAATTGAGACACCACCGGTCTCCGTCTTCCACCGAAGACATTTTTCTTCAAGTGCCAACGATCATCGTAACAAATAGTTTGACTGGTTAGACCAAAAAGCAACACCACGTTTTTTCAAACATTTTTGAATTCAAACTCTTTTTGAAAACAAAGCAAGTCTTCAGTCTGAAGAAACTAATCCAGGAACATTCGAGCTCTTCTTCACACATGAAGACAACGAATCTCGAAGCATCCTAGACTCAACTTTCTTC
This sequence comes from Brachypodium distachyon, assembly GCF_000005505.3. Taxonomy (NCBI): domain Eukaryota; kingdom Viridiplantae; phylum Streptophyta; class Magnoliopsida; order Poales; family Poaceae; genus Brachypodium; species Brachypodium distachyon. The sequence continues at coordinate 45,140,456 of NC_016132.3, read as the reverse complement.
GGAACAAAGACACACAATTTTATCCTAAGTTGAGCATGAGGAAAATGAATTCTTCCCAACCAGCTTACCGCTTGGAACCCCTCTCGATAGTACGGCTTGTCCTATACTCAAAGTGAAGACAATTCTTCACAGAAATTCTAGCAAACATTCTTAGCCTACCCGTAAGCCTTGATGCTTCAAGCCTTCTTCCTATCTTCAATTGTGAGGGATCACCAATGCCGGTTGGAACTCTTCATCCATGTGATTAAGCATCTGAAACACTCAATTTGCACATTAGTCCCTTAACCAATTTGTCATGAATCATCAAAACCCATACGGTCATGATTCGCTTTCATCCTCCATGAGACAATGTCACATGAGAGGTAGCTGCAAACATGTCCTTGTCGCCGAAGGGCATCCACAGTCTTTAGATGCAATTATGCCTCTAAGCTGGGTCCCACGGTGTGCCTCCATGCTTATCGCTTTGGGCCGCAACGCACGCCTCTATTCCGACCGATTCAGTCCACCCAAGTCATTTTTCCGCGCGACCGGAAAATTCCCCAACATCAAATCCCTAGCTTCTCCCAATTTCTTGATGAGCACACACAAATCTCACCGCGCTGCATCCTCCTCTGCCCCGATTCTCAATCCCGATTCTGAATCGAGACCAGCGAGTCTAGTCAACAGCCGTCCGATGAGATCCGCAAGTTTTGCTTGTGGAGTCGACGCCTAGCGCCGCCGGACCACAATTCTCTACGCCGGGCGGCCATGCCTTCGCGCCGACGACCAGGTCCAAACGGCGGCTCCGTCCGGCCGCCGTGGGCCGGGCGGCCATGCCTTCGCGCCGACGACTAGTTCTCTATGCCGAGCCGCACACCCCTGGTAGTGTAACTTTGCTCGATTTGATTTTGGGATCCCTTTGGTTTTTGGCAAAGATATTTGGGTCGATTTGATACTTCTGCCGGCAGTGCCTTTGTTGATTTTATAATTTTGCTCGAATTGGTTTTTGGCTTAGATAATTTGGGTCGATTTGATACTCCAGTCGGCAGTGCTGTTGATACTCCGGCCGGTAGTGCTCTTTTTTTTGCCGAGGAAGCCGCTGTACTAATCCATGTAGTTTCCTCTAGTACAGTTTTTTTGTTCATTCGATATGCGGAGCTCGATGTCAATCAGTATGGTAAATCGAACTTGTGTGCTGGGTATGCATGCCATGTTTCAGAATTATAATAGAAAGGCTGATCAAATTCAGTGACCTTTTATTACAACATCTGCTGATTAAACACATTACATGACAACTAATTCTAACATCTTAGACTAAGAACAAATACAAATGCTTTTATTAAAATTCTAATACATGCTAAAGCTGACCATGTCCAGATCTTTGCCATATATGCTCAACCAAATCAGCCTTGAGACGTCAATGTGTACCTCTATCACGAATAGCTATGTCTGTCTCCAGCACCTGTGTGAATCCATGAATTGGTCCATGGCTCAAACTATCAATTGTGTTGTCGAAGTCGCCCTGGTCATAGTCGTAGTCAAGGCGAACTTGATATGAATCTCGTTCATCCTCAACGGTCATGTTATGCAGTATAATACATGCATACATGATATCATCGATTTTTTGCCTGCCCCGAAGTTTAACAGGGCCAAGTATGATGGCGAATCGAGACTGCAGAACACCGAATGCACGTTCAACATCTTTCCTGCATGCTTCTTGTGCTCTTGCGAATAATTTGTTCTTGTCGGTCTGGGGTAAAGGAATTGTCTTCACAAACGTTGCCCACTCTGGATAAATCCCATCCGCTAGATAGTATCCTATATCATACTCCATTACCATTCACTGTAAATTGAACTGCTGGAGCCCTTCCCTGTAGTACTTGTGTGAATAAAGGAGATTGGTTGAGCACATTGATGTCGTTGTTTGAACCAGCTATACCAAAAAAAGCATGCCATATCCAAAGGTCATGAGAGGCAACAGCTTCCAACATAAGTGTTGGTACTCCAATATCACCACGAGTATACTGCCCCTTCCAAGCCACAGGACAATTTTTCCACTCCCAATGCATACAGTCAACACTCCCCAACATACCAGGGAATCCACGAGATTTATTTTCTGGAAGTAGACGTCGAGTGTCATCTTCAGTAGGTCTTCGCAGATACTCAGCACCAAAATTCACCCTAATACCTAAGAAATTTTTTGCCAGGCACTTAAGGGTTGTTGTCTCGCCAATTCTTAAACACTCATCAATCTGATCAGCAGCAACACCATATGCCAGCATCCGCATAGCTGCTGTGCATTTTTGCAATGTTGAAAAACCAATCTTCCCACATGCATCATACCGCCGACAAAAATAGGGATCCCATTCACCAAGAGTGTGCATAATATGTTCAAATAGAGGCTTTCTCATTCTGTACCTTCGGCGGAATTGCTTGGAGTTGTAGACTGGATCTTCACCGAAATAGTCAGCATACAAGCGCTCATGGCCGCTTGCTCTATCTCTATCTATGTATCTTCGGTGATTCCTTTGTGGCTGGCTTAAACTAGCTAGTAGACTCCTTTCAATATGAGCTTCAATTGCAGCTTCAATTTTGGCTTCAAATGGATCATCTTCACTACTTGAGCTCATTGAAATAGAGGACTGAGACTCTGAATCTGTAGACATATTGGCGGTTGGAGTTGTTCTTGTGTGAAACCTGATGTGGGGTGGGGGTATCCTCTATTTATAGAATTCCAACTGCTAGTTTCCGACGGCTAGTTTTCTAACAGCTAGTTTTCTAACGGCTAGTTTCTAAACTGCTAGTTCATATATTATCTTTGTATGTAGGATAAGTCTGTGTATTCCACTGATATTGAAATAAGATATATTAATTCAGAAACAAGATACATTTGTACGATACGATGCGAGATACAGAAATTTCGAAATTAAATGATACATTCCAAAAAATACTAAATGCCAAGTCCTAGTCTTTAATACTAAACAACTCCAATCCTAGTTGATCTACTATATTCTCATGTCGTAGTAATTTTGCTTCATTGAAGGATGAAGTGTCGGTCTGGAGCTTTTTCATATATGTGTCCAATTTTTTGGCCCGTGCCTTCTCCATTGTGGCAGCAGCATAATCTTTCATGGCAGATGCCTTCTCCTTTTTTGCTTCTGACTTCAGTGCCATAGCATCGTGATATAGTCGCATGGTTGGATCTGGTTGCAGGTTGCTGGAGGAGGACTTTCCCTTTGATGTTGCTTTTAGCTTTCATTTGGCTTGCTTTTGACCTTCAGGTTGAGGTTCCATTGTCTCTTCTGTTTCTTTGCTAGAACTTGTGTATGTCCCTGCCTCTGAAATCTTGGCTCTTTTGCTGCTGCAATCCTTCTCCATGTAAATTGATCTCCACTTTTGATGTTGTCTCACTGCTTCCCACCAATATTCCAAGTTGAAAGGTTTTTGCTTATTTTTGCTCTTGAAGACTGCTTTTGCTTGGTCCATGAGGCCTTTGTCATTTATACCACTAGCATATACACTCTTTTGTGTAGCATAGCACCCATTGAAGAGGGTCACCAGTTGGTTTGCCTTGCTCCAGTGGTCTCTCAATTGCTTGGATGATCTTTTCCTATCTTGTGGGGTGTTGCTTTTGTACTCTTCAGCCACCTGTTTCCAGTAGTGCTCTAATTTCTTTGAGTTGCCTTCGATTGGATCAAAAGAAGTGGCCAGCCAAGCACTAACAAGCCGAAGATTTTCTTGCTCTGTCCAGTTTCTTCTCTTGGTGACTTGTTCTTCCTGTTCTCCTGGACTGCTACCACTTGATTCTTGGACATTCACTTCTTCATGATTGTTTCCAGCAGGTGAAGCTTGCAAGTTGTTCACGCTGCGTGGATCAACTCCAGCAAATCCAGCAAATGAGGATGACGGCTGACTCATTGGAGCTCCTCCAATCACTCCATGTGAAAATGAAGGATAGCTTCCTGGACCAGAATATGGATAGTACATCTGTGGTTGAGGTGGCTGAAAATGCTGACCTTGTGGTTGGAGATGATGGAAGTATTGGCCTTGTGTGTGAGGAGGCTGAAAGTGTTGGTTGTATTGAGAGGATGAGAGTGGAACATTGCTTTGTCCTGGATCTTGTGTTGGCTAGGTAGAACTGTTCAACATGTTTGTAAAACCTGTTGAAGATGAGTTCTCCATGTATTTGGTTGGTGTAGAATATCTAGAATCAAGTTGTGTTTGTATTGTTGCTTCAGCCACCTTGGAGATGTAAAAATGAAGATCAAATGCATTTGTATATATGCAACGGCTGGTGGATGGCCTGGTATGGTAGGCTACCCAACGGTAAATTCCAACGGCCATAAAAATATTATATTTTAATGGGTGGAGGTTGCCTCTTCATTTGGAGACAGGTTTTAGATTTTTACCTTAGAGGCAGCTACTTGCAATGCTTAGAGTCAGTCTCTAAGGCTTAGAGGTGTTTATAGAGGCAGTTTTTTTAAGGACTGTGGATGCTCTAATATATCCACATGCATGCATGCATGTCACAACGCTCGGAGCTGTAATTGTCTCCAGATCACTCCCTTGACGTCTTGACCTGTGGCGCGTAACGAGGTGCAGAGAAGCAGAGAATAGGCGCAGCGTGATATGCGACGTAAATGTGTAATTGCTTGCTACGAAATTATCAGGGTTTTCTTTACTCAAAATCAGCAGTTTTCTTTTCTAGGAATCGAAAGTATCAGGTGATGAACAACGATCGTGAGGCCGGGTCTACTCCATGCGTAGCAAGAAGTTTGACGGTCACGTTGAAATTTGAATGAATAGTTATGATAAAGGAAAAAATATTGATTGTAATGAATTTTCATCTATATGGATTTTTTTTATAAAATTGACACGCGGCCACGAAAAATCGAAACACGTACACCGCTAGACCCAACGGAATATGGAATATCGTTCTAACTTCGACTAAAACAGCATTGCCTATTTGTCAGCAGCTCTCCACATGTCTTTTGTCCTTAGCAACTTTATTTACTAGCGCTTGATTAAACATTTGTGCCTTTCATAACTTCATTGCACTTCATAGACGCATAAATGAGCATCAGGGGCGGATCTGCAGCCAATGTGTCCCTGATGCATCACTTCAATATATAGAGAATTCCGTATTTATCACTCAAATTTATCTCATATGTGCAAATGTCATTTGGAATTTTCTTGTTTCAAATTTGCCACTCAAATTTTGCATGGGGTGCAAATAGGCACTACTGTTAGTTGACCGCTAGTTACCGTTAAGTAAGAGATGAAATTTTTTTTTGCCTCTACGTAGTATGTTGATTTTTGTTACAACAAAGTACTCGTTTTAGAGAACTTATATTTTCAAATTTTTAAGATGTCAGTAACAAATTATTTAGAATAAGTTTCAGCAAAAAATTGAAATGAGTAATAGTGATTTTGACATGAAAAATTGAAATACTAACTAGGGAAGCATACTACCTAGGGGCAAAATTGAAAATATAAGTTTTCTAAACTGAGTACTTTGTTTTAAAGGAAATCAACATACTACTTGGGGGCAAAAATGTCTTTTCATCTCTTACTTAACGGTCAACTAATGGTCGTGGCATATTTGTACCCCATGCAAAATTTGAGCGGCAAATTTGGAACAAGAAAATTCTGAGTGGTATTTGGGCATACGCGCAAAATTTGAGTGGCAAATACTCCCTCCGTTACTTAAAGAAGTGCATATTAGTTTTCATTAAGACAAGGCTTTGATCACAAATTACTATATTAAAGTGTGGTTTATATGTCATAAAACCACAAGTATCATGAAGTACTTTTGATAACGAATCTAACGATACTAATTTTATGTCATATATAAATACATCTTGATATAGTAACTTGTGATCAAAACTTTGTCTTAATGAAAGCTAATATGCCGTTCTTTAAAGAACGGAGGGAGTATGTAATTTTCAATGTACCATAAATTTTTCAGATTTGTAGCCACCCAAACTGAAATTACGGCCTGACCTGATGCCTTGGCCTTATTAGACTCATAATCACTATTAATTTTTTTTTCTTCCACACGGTGATGGCTGTGAATCAGGGATGCTGCACACAGCTTCGCCCCTGAATGAGTACAATCGATCGGTGCCATCGCGCACTAAGAGCCGCCCGTTGACCTCGACGAGCATGACACCTTATCTGATAAAAGAGCACCCGATTGCATAGTTAGTTATGTTCCGTAGCAACTCATCTGGGTTCAAGTTATAAACTTGACACGGGGGATTGCATTACCTATTAATCAATGAGCGTTAGTCGAGGTGTCCGCGGTGCTCAGTGGATAGGGTGTGCCGGCTCGATCTCTCAAAGGTGATTATAAGGATACGATGCGTGTGCAGGCCTTCATAAAGGTGACTTCTTCAACCTCATCTATCGAAGGTGATCATAGCGGTAGAGTGTGCCAGCTCAGTTTTTCGGAGATGCTCATACGAGATATGACGTATGTGCAGGCCTTCATAAACGAGTGTATGGACGTGTTTGCGAGTAGATGTGTTCGTAGTGTTTCTAAAAAACAACCAGATAAAACGTTTCTGATGCAAAAGTCCTCCAAAGAGGCTGTCAATCTCTTGCGACCCGAGAGTTCGTCTTTCCTCGTGCAGGGAGGCCCAAACTGCATCCTAACTTGCATCATCTTCCTCCGCCTGAGCGGCCCACCAAACCCATCAAAACTAGGGCTTTGCTGAGGGTTTAGCTGCGATCCCTCCTCTCAACGTGCATCCATGGCGGCCTGCACCTCCTCCTCCTCCCTCCTCGGCCGCCGCTTCCTCCTCCTCTCACGCCGCTTCGTGTCCTCTTCTCTCCGCCCCTTCTCCACCAATTCCTCCCCCTCTCTTGCGGGATCCGATGCAGAGCCCGACCCTGATCATGCCCCCGCGGATGAGGGTAATCAGCCCCCGAACCAGCACCGGGCCCCCAACACCACCCGCCCCCTCGAGAATGGCCTTGACCCCGGCATCTACAAGGTTGTATATATAGCACCCTTGGTTCTCTGCTCCGCTTGGGCTTGATTTGGTGGGAGCCGAAATGTGATGTGCGTTTTTTGTTTCTGGAATCGTGAAGGCTATAATGGTGGGGAAGGTGGGGCAGGAACCTATGCAGAAGCGGCTGCGGAGCGGGAAGACCGTTGTGCTGTTCTCGCTGGGCACCGGTGGCATCCGCAACAACCGCCGCCCGTTGGACAACGAGGAACCGCACCAGTACGCGGACCGCAGCTCCGTGCAGTGGCACCGCGTCTGCGTATACCCGGAAAGGCTGGGCAGCCTCACGCTGAAGAATGTCAAGATAGGGTGAGCGCCTATCTCCCATCCGTGCGACCCTAGATTTTTCTTCTGTGGGATATAACTTCGAGCTCGATGAGTCTCGAGGTAGTGAGAAGTGTCGGCTTTACTAAGATGGTTCATTTCGCCCAAAACCGTTCAGTGATTCAGCATTATAACATGGGATGGTCTGCTTGTGAAATTTGATGTAAACAGGCATCGTAAACCCACTAGTATCCATCTCAAACCGATGCATCAATTTTTCCTGTGAGAGTGTTTCAGGGATTGGTTTTAGTTGTAGCTGGAAACTAAATGTCTCTTGTCATTCCCAGATTTCAGTTTGCATATTAGTGCAGTGGCAACATGTTGAATTTAGTTTTAGCTCTATGCTGTCGCCCCTTTGTTATTCTATTTGCTTTGGTCGATTGATTTCACATACACCTCTAAATCTGCAAATTTCAGGACTGTTCTCTATTTGGAAGGTAATCTTGAGACAAAGGTGTTCTCTGATCCTATTACTGGGCTGGTTAGACGCATAAGGGAAATAGCTGTGCGTGCAAATGGTATGTTTCTGACGGTGTAGACATATCACACATTCAGCTTCTTTATTTCTTCTTGCTCTGTTAGTTTTTTTTTTCAGCCTTGTGCTTGAAGCCTTTGGTTGTTAAATATTACAGGCTAAACACCCATGGAAGTGAATACATTATTTTCCTTCAAATGTTTTATTGACAAGCGACCAGTGTTTGTCCGAAAACAGCTTGCTGCTCAATACCATGTTTTCACCTTTCTTTTCGTTTGAACCAACAGAGTTCTTGTTAGCTTTTGATAACAAAACAATGCATCGTCCAGTAGTGGGGAAAAGTTGCTACATCTTACAGGCTAAATGCGAAAATTTATTTCCCTGAAATGTTTCTTTTACAATTTTGCTTGAAGTGTAGCATATTGAATAATCATTGTTCAGTTATTCAAGAAAACAAGTAGCCCCTTCTTTTTTTCCTAAACCAGCAGACCCATCCTCTCAACTTATGTTACCTGTAAAGTTTTGGATCTATGAACTAACATGTACAAAAATCTTGGTTCACTAACTGTTTTGTAAAAGTATACTTATGAAATGTGAAAACACAATCGAACCATTTATATACTTATCTTATACATACCGTACACCATATTATCACCGCACTTGTATATGTGCACTCAAAATCATTTCCTGAGGAAATGAATAGGACACACTATTCTTTCTTGAGGCTACTTCTCCTACGTGAATACAAACAGCACATACACATAATGAAGTATGTCCCCGGAACCAGAGCTTTACTCTTATAAAAGAGGCAATTGGTGGCGGCGGTCCGTCACCTATTTGCCTCCTCTATCGTAAAAAAAAAAAGCTTACCACCTCCTAACACAACAATTAAATCTGTTAAATATTTGTTAAATAATTAAGATATGAATGGTGTTTTCCATCGAAGCTAAGATAAATCATAAAATTACTAGCACTTGTCATTAACACACAAAAGTTTTTTAATTCACAAGCAGTCTAATATGTTTTATCCGTAGCAACGCATGGGCATTTAGCTAGTTTATGTAGGAAACTGGAAACATAGATGCTTTAATTTAAATAAAGAAACAATGACCACATATAGACAATCTTTCTCTAGTACTACACAGATACATCATATGATAATATCCGGCCCTCCACAAATACCGAACTTCTATATGATCTTCTTATGTTCCTATCCCATCCTTCCAAATGAATGTTTACAATGTATACCGTTTCAGTAGACTCCATGTTGCTATTCGGAAGACATCAAGCTCAAAAAGACCTGAATCTGATGGTTATTTACTCATATCATTTTAATAAATAAAAAGGGAAATTACCGGTTGCCACAGCCTACAGAAATCACCTATTACCGTGGTACAAAACTACAAATAATTCACCAGGAATGTAAAGCCTTTGTTATCCATAGTATGATAAAAATGTAATTCTTGATAGAAAACCTAGCACTGCAGCTAGCTTACACAAAGTAGAGCCTGAAGCCACACTAAACCATGCAGCTTACTGACTATTTACTTACCTGAAGGAAAAATAATCTAGTTTCATATTGTGTGATAAAGTACTAGAAAGGGCCAAAAATATATTTTAAGAAGCACACCTTCAGTTTTAGCAATGAATTATGTTTTCCTCGAGTCTGAAGTAACAGAAATTGTGATTTTCAGCTTTGTCAGTATTTGACAACTTCTTAACATGCCTTCCCATTTCCTCCTAACATTTTTGAAAATTTTAGACCCAATGTGTACACCTGTATATGTGAGCTATATCCAAGAGTGTGCGCCTTTCCTCGATAAGAAATGAACCTGTTAAATATGTCTTAATGAAAACATGTCTCTTAATAAAAACATATCTTATAGTGTCCAATAGCATGCCACTATAATATTACACAACCTTCTCAAGACAATTTGTCACATCAAATTGGCAATTCTTCAAGCAAATGCAATCATAACCTTAGATGTTAACATATTTCTTAATCTGCAGTAAGAAACTGTTTGATCAAATGTAGAAAGGATCAAAGAGATAAATATGCAGCAAACAAGAAACATAAAAATCAGATTTCTCACCAAATGCAGCTGGTCTAGGGGTTATTGATAGGATTATCATCAGCAACTTAGGTATTGTCTAACGGAAACAGCCAACTCAATATGGATTTAGTCCCTCCTTTCCATATTATAAGGCATAGGGTTTTTGTCCTAAGTCAAACCTTTTGAAGGTTGACCAATTTCATAGGGAAAACTATCAACATCTACTATACCACAATACCAATAGATCAACCATCAAATAGACAAATATATTTATTTGATGTTATATATGTTGATACCTTTTCCTATAAATTTGGTCGAACTTTAGAAAGTTTGACACAAGACAAAAACCATATGTTAAAAGGAGGGAGTACTAGAGCTGCAAGTTTGTGACCCTCAGGGTACCCATTGACCCTCCTTAGTTCAACCAAATGAACTAAAGTTTCAAAATGACACAACTTTTTGAAAAACTAGTTCATTTGGTTGAACTAAGGAGGGTCAATGGGTACCCTGAGGGTCACAAACTTGCAGCTCTAGGCAGTACCAATTAGGGATCAGTTGGCCTGAATTTTTATGTTTTCATCTCAAGACCAAGTTTATAGGAAAAGCTATCAACATCTACAATACTAAACCAATATCAATAGATCAACCATAAAATATATTTTCATAATATATTTATTTGTATATATGTTGATACGTTTTCCTATAAATTTGGTCAAACTTTATAAAGTTGACTTAAGACAAAAACTATATACCTTATAATAAGGAGGGAGTACCAACTAGGGATCAGTTGGCATGAACTTTGATGTATCAAGTGGCATAAATCATTCCTCAGAAACGTTTTATTGAACACTGAATTTAGTTATATCCTTAGAAAAAAATGGATTGCATAACTGCTCAATGGAATCCCCAATACGGTGCGGCAGTGGCCATAAGTGAACCCCATTGTCTACAAAGAAAACAATAGCAGAAAAAAAGAGAGCAATCGAACCTGAAGAGGGACAGCTAGTGAATAGCATGGACGTACCATCTTTTCCCATTTCCTGCAGCCATCCTTGATCATGATTCCTGATAATATCAAGATAGTACTCAGCTATATGATCAACACTGTACACTGAAGCCCCCAAACCATCACATGGTATTTTCACTAATTTAATTAACACACTAAGGTACAGGGACAAACCTTTAGAGCTCCTACTGTTTTGGCAAAATGGCCACTTCCACCATCAGTGAGGACGTCTCATCAACAATTGTTAGTACAACATAGTCAACTTTGCAAAGTTCATCATTATGAGATAATATGTAGCAATGTCTTAGCATGCCAATAATTGTCACTGACTGCAGCATGCAGTGGACTAATGTTACAGGTTGCAAAGAGCGCATTCAAACCAATGTTATTTCCAAGCATTCAAACCAATTAGATTAGAGCAACACCATGCTAGTACCAGGGCAAACATCAATGGCCAGAGTCGTGGGTGCAGGGAGGGGCTTGTGTGTGACACACTATGCGCGAGGTTAGGAATCAGGGCAGCCCTTGAGAGATCGTGCGAGAAGGGCGTCCTGGCTGCAGTCCTGGGCCAGTGCTCGGCAGTGAGAGGAGTTTGAGGCACGGTGGCTCGAGGAGGGTGGTCCTGCAGCAGCGTCTTCAGGCACAGCACGGGCCTTGTTAGTGTGGATGGAGGTCCTTGCCTGCTCGAGGGCGTGCAGGAGCGGCAGTGTGGATGGAGGTCATTATCTGCGAATGTGTTGATTACGTGAGGATTGAGATCAAGGGGGTCATTATTTACAGGATTTTCTTCATTGTATACAGATCATTAAGGAGCGTTGTTTTTACGGGGTTTTTTTCGGGATTTGTTTGATCATCAATATACATATTTTATTTGGGAGCATCATTTGCGGGGGTTTTGTCGGGTTTTGTTTCATCGATGGTATACATCATTCAGCAGACATGGGATGTTAGATCGAGATGATTGATACAACATTCATCATTAAGAAACATGGGACAATAGATCAGATGGTTGAATGGTGGAGATGACATGGATCCGACATAACTTCTTTTATTATTACTGAAGATGAAGAAAAAACATTCCAAAGATACTTTAAAGCCCCATAAACTAATGCAATCAAGATTAATGGAAGATGAAGTTACTAACAAGAGCCTTCTGCATTCCACCATCGTCAACTTTGCAACCCACCATTGTCTAGTTTTAGCAGATCATCTTCAAGGTGATCACAGATTCACAGTAGCACAGTTTGGGCACTTCTTACATGCTCCGTGAGTAACCTGTATAGCAGCCATCTTCAGTTCATGAGATATCTGCTGCTTAGAATCATGTAGTGCTGCCCAATGTTTCGTATGGGCTGGCATAAAGGTGCTAGACTTACGAGGCTGTTGCAATTTGTACAGTACATGTAAGCTTTATTTCGTAAGTACTTGAAATTTATCAGTAATCTAGATGGCACACTTAAAAGACAACCTACATCAACAATTGTATGTTGTGTATGGGTTTGAACTACGTCTTCAACATTCTCACCTTAGACCACATCTCCTTCTGTGAATGCATTTATAGAAGTGGCTAACTGTAATTTGTTTTCTGGTTACCAAAACATCAAGTCCTTGCTCAAGGAGATAGGGATTTTAAGGACATCTTACAAACTGTATCTAACTATTTAGTTTTTTTGAAGCATTTTGAAAATAAAATAAAAAGGTCATGTATCCAACTAATTGCTCATTATGCCACTGTTGCATAGTCCAACGGCTCCTGGGCCCTCGGAATTTGATTCCAACCAACCGCTTTTTGGGTGAGTTATTTGTGTGGGTTTTCCACACCAAATTCACTCTCCATATATATATTTCCTTACAACTTGTGCTAGGCTCTCACCTACATGAGTTCTGCAGGGTTCTTCAGAATTCACGCATGCGATAGCTAGCTCATTTATTTGTTGGAGAACAACAATTGGTCTAGTCCACCCAAAAATCATGAAAACATAGTTAAGTACTTACAAACAAGCAGCGAGACCACATACAACTGTTCCATATCTGAACTAAGCATTGGCCCCTTCACTACCAATGGTATAATTAATGTAATGATGTCCTCATGTCCCTGTAGTCACCTTAACTGCATACACGAGCTATTGTTGTGAACTTGGTTTTCTTTATGCCCAACTTCACACACAAGAAGAAAAAAAAATGCAGGAATTATGTTCAATTGTGTTCATGATTAATTTGTTAGAAAATATGATAACTTGTTTCTTACAAACAGGTCGTCTCCTGTTTCTTGGTGAGGATGGTAACGCTCCCAAAATAGGTGAAGTCAAGGGCGTCGGGTACTTCTGAAAATGAGGTCAAACAAAATTGATTCAAGACTGAGGTATTGCAACTATTCTACACTTGATGTATTGTCAAAATCTCAGCAGTGGACCAATAATGGTATGTTGCCGCAGTTTGTTAGTTTGGACGTGCGTAATCACGTTATGTGCTAGTTAAGCTTTCAACGCCATTGTAGATGCCATGTAATTGTTGAGTAACTGAGGTAGTTTAGCTCTAGTTGATACAAGCCATGCTTTATGTAATTTATATGATTTCCTGCTTTGTTTTTTTGTCCGAGATGTTTATGATTGAATGGCTTTGATAAGCTGTACTTGTTTACCATGAAATTAAGCTAGTGCAATCCGCATCAAATTAGTTAGTACGATGCAGAATTGGAGATAAAAGCCTGTTAGTCCGGGTATCTAAAAGTTCAGTCAAGTTTTTCTTTACTTAATTCTTCCTTGTCATTAGAATAAAGAAAATCAGAAGCCTGTCTGCTCCCATGTTACATGCCAGTTTGAATGGAAGGAACGCTAACTAGTAGGTTGCGTTCCCCACATTCAAGTATGTAGCCATGTTTTTTAACCTGCACTTAATTGCTCGGCCAATTATATTGACACCCTGCTGCCTAAAGCATCCAGAGGTTCTCTTGATCACCCGACTGCATTCGTCTCCGGGGAGTCCATTGCCACCACCCGCACAGGAAAGACGTTTCAACTCTGCTGGCGGGGCCGCCCTACGTTCCAATCTCTTGATGTGATTTCGAAAAGCACAATGTCATAGCTAAAAACGTCAGCCTGCACGGTGATAGCCGCGCCGAGCAAGATAGCCCTACAGCTGATGTCTCGATCTATTCCCTCAGTCCCAATATATGAGTCATGCACGCATCTATCTAACTATTAAAATATAAATTATATGACGTAAAAAACATATCATTAGAAAATTCATTTGATTACGAATCTAATGATATTCTTTTTATGAAATATAATTTATACTTTGCTAGTTAAATTTGTAATCTTGAGATACGGACGTGCCTCGTACTAATGCATTTTTAGATCGACCTGCAACTCCTGCATCTCTGGTTTAGGTAAGCTTTCACAACTCTAAGGCAAGGACGATCTTGCAGCTCAAAGCCACTACAATTAGGCGCCGATGACGAAGTTCCACTTCAGCAAGAGCCAAACTCAAAGGTTTTCGACTAAGGAGAGCACGGGGTGCACCAGCAATCTCGTCAACTAACAAAGAGTAGGGGAATCACAAGGTTTACCTAGGTTCGGAGTCCTCGGAAGGTAATACTTCTACGTCCTGCTTGTGGTGTATTGTATTGATCGAGATTACAAGGAAGCTCTGAAGCTATGTTGCACAGATGAGATCTGACGTGTGTGTAGAGGATGCCATTCCCGATCCTCCCTCCTAGCCTTATATACCGGCGGATAGGTGTCGGGCGTGATAATCGGGAAGGTTACAATCAGATCAGTACATTCTGATATGGCAAGATTAGTTTCCTTGGATTGAGCCGCAATTTGAGGAATTCGACCTGCATATACTTGATGGGTCTTCGAGTGAACCCTGTTGGATTGTATTTGGGTACATGAAGACTGAGAACTCGAAGGTCGCCACCGACCAAAGTGCAGCAGTATTTTCGTTCACGGCCCCGAGCAATGGGCTTAGATTCACATGGTAAGCTAAGCACAGACAGCTCGTATTTGATTTCCCAGATTGGGGACACGAACCACACCGTGACACGGACCATCGCGTCTAGCTTGTCGATGGATGACGACGCAAGTTGTGCCGTACCGTCGTCCTACCTTCGACAGGGTGACAGGAACAGCTGCAAACGATGGGCTCTACTCCCAGCTACTGCAGCATTCATCAGCCATCAGGTCAGTGCTACACCCAGACACCTGCCCATTTTCTTTGCTTCTCTTTGAGTGGAAGTAGGAGGGGGTACTAGTACTACACCCACTGTAGCAGAGTGGGCGAGTGATAGCAGTGGCCAGACGCCAGAGTGGGCTTGTTGCGCTTCTGTACCCGGCCGAGCAGCATGGGATTGCTACCTTATTGGTACGGCTTGTTTGGGCCCAATCTAAACTCGGCTTTGCTTTGTTTACCCTCTCATCCGAATCAGGTGCTGTGCAGCTCTCTCTCTCAAAAAAAAAAAGAAAGATCCGATGCTGTGCAGCGTCCCTCTTGGCCTTCATGTCCATGGTCAAAACGGCAACTTTTGCTGCTTTGTTTACCGTGTGTCGTCCACCGATCCCGAGGGTTGAAAAAAACAGCGGTTTTTGTCGTCTCCTTTTCCTGGTTTCCTTCGCATATGTTCTTCTAATAGAGGCTTCAAGCAATCCCCGTCTGAGCTGCTGTCATGCTTTGTGCGCCATTGTGGGTGCAGATTAGGCTCGGCCGTACTGTGCGTATCCCTTCTCTCCGGAGGCATTTGGGCATTCAGCCACGGGGTGGCAAAATTTTCAACATCTGCGTCTGTCTGTCTTTGAAATTCCAACCCCGATTCTATTTCTTTTTGCACTCGCATTGTTTAGTCTGACCCCAGAAGGATTTTTTTTTTGGGTACATTCTCGATTAACTATTTACCTGACGAGAAATTTGCGTTCAGCCGCCCCACACGCTACTATTTCTATTTCCATCAGAAGTACCCGCCGACTAAAGTAGTTGGTGCCTTGCAGCGAAATGCAAGCAATGTATGTTAGTCAGCACTAAGGCACCAACTAAATGGATTTCGGTCGCTTAAATCTTCATGCCCAGCTGGAATTCACCTACATTGCTGGCCGGTTCATTACCCGGTTGCCATGTTTCGCGTATGGTGTCCAGAGATTTAATCCGGGGTCAAACTTAGTGACACCATTTGCAGCACTTGCTCGTAACTGACACAGCCGGGACAAAGACCTGCTTGGAGTAGGAAGAGTTGTCAGCTCTGAAAGAAGGAAGGCTCACAGCTGCAATGCAGGCAAACCAACCCAGTAGCACCGTATTCTAGTTCAAGGGGAAAAACTAGTCGGACCACACCTCCCAACCAAAACCATTGGCGACTGCACAAATTCATGTACGATTAGTTCGAGAAATCGCTATCGATGGAGACAAGAACGGATTTTTTTTTTAAGCGACGAGAATTAAGCCGTTTCGACTTTTCCCCCACTTGCATTGTATCCCCGCGATGCCGTACAGCCTGACAGTGTCTTCTTCAGAGGAGTTCGCCGCCGTTTTTACCGGAGCCTGCTTGCTGCCTTCATCTTGTCAGTTCTCTGGAACATTGTTGGTATAGTAAATCGGTAAATAAACATGTGTTGATAAAGGTAGTAGCAAGCCAGCCATTAGGCCGCAGGGCACGAGCACGCACGCCGTATCAATTTTCATTGATAAAATGCTACAGCGCTCGTTTTTCTCCTGCTGGCCGACCCTGGCCACAGTGCCATAACCTGCAGGCTTGTCTTCCATTTCCTCCTCGAGACACAACAAAACAGAAGAGAACAGAGCCAGGCTTAGAAACACGACAGAAACCAAGGAGTTTCTCAACACTCCTTCCTTCTCCTCACCCCTCTCCTGTCTGGTCGGTTCGGTGGGTTCTGCTCACCAGTTTCCCCTCACAGTACAAAACCCCGCATCCCTTCCACTCCATCATCCTCCATACATAGGCACACACAGGCAGCGCGCAGTAGGAATAAGCGAGCTTCTGCAAGAAAGAAAGAGAACATCATGAGAAACATCATGGAGAGAAGCCCCCATGAGTCCTCCTTCTCATTCTCCCGGAGGCACTTCAAGTGGCCGGTCCTCGGCAAGAGCAGCAGCCACGGCGCCACCAGCACAGCCACCGCGGAGGAAGGCTTCGTCAAGATGAGCTCGGACAAGAAGGCTGCGGAGGACGACGACGAGGAGGCGTCCATGGCTTTCTCCTCCACCTGCGCGTCCTCGTTCCACTCGGAGCACTTCGTGTCTCCCCCTCCCAGCAAGCCGCTCAAGCAGCCGCAGCAGCAGCGGGGCAAGAACAACAAGCTGGGTGGCGGCGGCCGCACGGCCGTGTCGCGCCTGCGCACGGCCCTGGCCGCGGCCATGGCCGGGCGGCGCCGGCAGGTGGGGCTCGGCGCGCGGCTGACCGGCACGCTGTACGGGCACCGGCGCGGGCACGTGCACCTGGCGTTCCAGGTGGACCCGCGCGCGTGCCCCGCGCTGCTGCTGGAGCTGACGGCTCCCACGGCGTCGCTGGTGCGGGAGATGGCCTCTGGCCTGGTCCGGATCGCGCTCGAGTGCGAGCGCTCCAAGGGCTTCCAAGCCGGCGCGGGTACTACTACGTGCGGCGGCAGGAAGCTGGTGGAGGAGACGGTGTGGCGCGCCTACTGCAACGGGAAAGGATGCGGGTACGCGGTGCGGCGGGAGTGTGGCGCCGCGGACTGGCGCGTGCTGCGGGCGCTGGAGCCCGTGTCCATGGGTGCCGGTGTCATACCGGCGTCGTGCGGCGGGGGCGAAGGGGACGTGATGTACATGCGCGCGCGGTTCGAGCGCGTCGTGGGGTCCCGCGACTCGGAGGCCTTCTACATGATGAACCCGGACAGCAGCAACAACGGCGGCGGCAGCAGCAGCAGCATCGGCCCGGAGCTCAGCGTCTACCTCCTTAGAGTTTGATCGACTATAATCCCACGTGGCACGAAAAATCTGCTGCTGTGCTATGCTAGCGTGCGTGCGTGCGTGTGTTTCCTGCATGCCTGAGACCATGAGCTAGCCGTGTTTCCTTGTGTTTCCTTGAGCAGTTGAGTAGTATGTTTATGTTATCGTTGATGTGGAATAATGTATGTGGTGTTTTAGTTTATGAAATGGAAGCGGGAAAGGATTTGGATCGTTTACTTCGGTTTGCTATTTTCTGGCGCGCGGGCATTTGTTGCTTACTACTAGCAGTTATGGTGGTTAGTGCTCCTGCAAGGTGGCAATCAATGAGATTGTGGGTACGAGAAGACAGAAGAGAGGAGCTCCACCAACTTGTGAGTGTCACGGAGTGTCCTAATGTCCGATCTGTTGATGTAGTAAATGAAATTAATGGCAAGTACTCCGTATATTGTTTTTCGCCCCTCGTTGATGTATTTGTGTGCGCCGCGTCACCGTGTGCCTATGCATTCGGGCCTTAATTTGCAACATCCGCAGATTATTTGGGGTCGTTTTACCGCTTCTGATCCATCCGAATTATTCAAAGTCTTTCCCAGTGAGCGCTTTGCAGTTGCATAGCTTACTCATGTCATGTGGCATACTCTCTTTTTCACATGTGGTACTTGCTACAAATACATACTCTCCAGTCTCCATTGAATGGCTACACAGTGCTTCTGCACGCTACCAGTACAGAAATGGCGTCGTAGCCGGGACCATTGGACGGACCATAATCCGGTATCTAGATTCTGAGCTTTTGCTCAGCAAGCACCACTAAATGGTCACCTCATTGCATGATGCTGTACTGTTTACAGCCGATGTACAGTTATTTTGCACGGGGCACAACCCTGCCTAGCTACACTCGAAACGACAGAAATGTGCACGCAACTCTGCTTCAACCCCCTCCGTTTCTAAATTCTCGTCCTGATTCTAGTACTCTATCCGTTCAACAAAGAATGTCCTCAATCTTAACTAAATTTGAATGAATGCATCTATACACTAAGTCATGTGTAGATACATGCAAATTTTAATAAACTTGAGACATTTTTTGTCGGACGAAGGAAGTACAAATCTGAACTAAAATCGTGACAAAAATATAGGAACTTGGTGAGTGCATTGTATCGTTTCTTGAGGCCAATTCAACAAGCTCACAAATGATACACGGAAAGCCTTAGGCATGAACAGTGTTGTTGTTCTAGAAAACAACAAGAGTAAAGGGTGCCAATGCTCGATGGCACAAGCGAGAGAATAGTATGTAGGGCGTGTACGCTGGCCTTATAGCGAAGGTCGTCGTACACTTAGACAAGTTGACATGTCGTTATTTTTTTAATACGTTCGGTCGATCCTGCAGGTACGACTTAGTCCGATGTTAGGAGAGACTTCGAGGGAGTCGTTAGCCAAGTGCTTGGACCGAACTCGTCTTCCCAAGTCACCTATAGCGAGAGATCTTTCGAGGCCGCCTCGGACTTGAGCCGAACTAGTCTTCTCAAGTAGCGAGGTTGGGATACTCGCGAGACTCTAACCCGATCCCTCTACTACGGTCAAGGCCGTACTAGACGACCCGGAACCTTGAAACTAGACTTCCTAAGGTGCGTCTCCGAGGTTGAGTCTAGACTAGGATCGACCCAAGCACTCGAGAACGGGTTTCTTAAGTTGCTCTAGCTCTCTCTCCTTTGATCTTATTCAAGTTGATCGTAAATGATACATGTCCTCATGGGAGTTATTTATAACTTAGGGGTCCATGACAAAAAACCATCACTACCTTTGAGGGAGAGAGAAAAGTGGGAGCAAAGTGTTAAAAGGTGCTTCTTGGTCCATAACTTTTGTATGCACTAAGTGAGAAAAGTAGATGTTTGTTCATGGTCCACCATGGATCAGAAGCCTCATCTCTACACCTTTCTTGACCCTACTCAACCTTCTCTTCACTTTTTGCCATGGCACGAGAGTGTTGAATTGTTGACTCTTTTGAACGGCGTCTAGTTGGCAAGACCATGCCTTGTCGACAAATTGACCGATGCTTGAAGTTTGTTGACTTGGTCGCTGCCACGTAGAATTATGCCCCGTCCATATAATTTTTTTATTTTATTACAACAAACAAACAGTATATGTATTTCCTTCCTTTTCTTTACGAGCCTTTGCATTCGTTTCACGAGGATTCATTCGAAAAGCGAGAGAAATAACTTTGCGTTCTAGACAGGACTACTTTTCAGCATTGGCACATGGCCTTGAAAGTCAATGCAACAAGAAGTTCTGGATTCTGATGCAACGCCAGTACTGCGTAGACAGCGTAGTGCACAGCAGTGCATCAGTACACTACATTGAAACGGACAGACGGCGAGGTGACTAGAGGTCGTCGCCTCCAAAGAGTCAAAATTTTCGCTCCACCCTAAAACCCGATGGGCCAAATCATGGCGCATGGAAGAGCTGCCCGCTTTAAGACCTGATCGTTAGTCTGGTGTGACGTGCTTGGAGGGAAGTTACTACGACACCGTACCACTCAACTCTGCTTTTCTCATGTGAGCGATTGATGTCTTCATGATGTCAGATGCGAGTAGTAAGTCCCATGCAGGATTTTGCCACAGGGGGATTCCTTTCTTCGTTTCTTGCGCCTGTGCTGCTGCCTCTATGGGGCTACGGCTCCTCCAGGCCTCACCTAGCCGTGTTTCGAACACTAAATTTTTTTTGGAAAGCGATACGCAAAAACGTACTACCTCCTGAATACACGAGAGACGCAACGCATCTCAAGATTTTAAATTTAATTAGTAAAATATAAATTATATTTCATAAAAAAAATATCATTAGATTCGTAATTAAATGAACTTTCTAATGATATATTTTTTACATATAGTTTATATTTTGATAGTTAGATTGGCGATCTTCGAACGCGTGCGTGCCTCATATATTGAGACGGAGGAAGTACATGAACAAGAGAAAGACAGAGAAAATAAATGTAAATGTTATGGAAAACACACAAAAAATGTCAGAGAGGTTAGCCAGCCGTACAGGAATGAAAGAAAGACAGAGGAATAGTGAAAACATGAAATAAATATAAATACTGATTCAATTAGGTATGAAAAATAAAATAAAAATGTAGGAGCGGTTATTTAGCAAAAAATTAAATAGCGAAACTAGCAAAAGCATAATTGCTAGCTCCTCAGAAAAATAAACGATTTTGCGCATAATGTATGGGATTCATGTGGAGAGGCAACGTGACAGTAATTTGTGCGTCCAACCCTCTTTCCAAGCAAAAAAAAACGGTCTCTTAAAAAAAATGTCTCCACATCATCGCACCCGTCGGTGCCGCCATGGGGCCCCTTCTCTGCCCTCCGCTCCAGCGGTGGGAAGCGAGTGAGACCCTAATCTGCGTTGTAGTGCGATAATTAGGTTTCTTACAATTTCGGTTAGGTTCGTAGGGCCACTATGGTGGATTTGGCGGTAGTTTAAGAAAAAGGTTTTTTCGATTAATGATTCACCTCGTTGGCAACGATCTCGTCAGCAGCACAAAAAAGGGTGGGGATTGTCTAGTCTACGCTTCTTCTGGAGTAGGGCATATGGTTATGTCTTCATGTTTAGAAGCTGATCTTCGTGTCTTGATGCTTTTTCTCTGATCGGCAAGGTTTGACCAATGTCGGCTTTGTCACGGAGCTAGAGAGGTTACGTCCAGCCTTCGACCTGTTTTTCATAACATCTTCAAATATTCTAGAATCACAGACGAGGGTGGGCTCGAAATTTTAGCTGAATTAACTTTAAGAAGGGCAACTTCAGTATATTGTAATTCAGATTCATACATCAATGCTGCAAGTTAATCAGTACAGTGTGTTAAACAAGAAGATCTTGTAGTTGTTGAGGTTTAGTTGTAACCGAGTTGTAATCAAGGATCATTTGTAGATAAGGACGAATCTCTTAACCTAGCTGTTGTAACTAACCAGATGTAAATCCCTCGGCCAGGGTTTTCAGCCTGAGATCAATAAATACCACGCGGCCTCCTACGGGAGGAGATACGCTTTCTAATTTTACATGGTATCAGAGCCATCCTCTTCCCACAATCCCGATGGCATCTAGCTCTTCTTCCTCTTCGAGTCTCAATCAGCAGGTCTCTGAGAAATTGACGCGTCAGAACTATGTGCTATGGAAAGCACAAGCTCTTCCTCCAGTCTGCGGGGCAATGCTGTTTGGCTACCTCAACGGCACCACTCCCACGCCACCAGAAAAGCTCGAGATTCAGAAGGGAGACCTGACCGAGAAGGTCCCCAATCCTGCCTACGCGCTATGGATGGCACAAGATCAGCAGGTTTTGGGATATCTCTGAATTCCATCTCAAAGGAGGTGCCCCCGCAAGTCGCTTCCATGACCACTTCTCGTCAGGTCTGGAAAGCTCTCGAGGACATGTTCTCCTCGCAGTCCAAGGCACGGGTAGTCAATATCCGCATGACGATGGCGAACCTGAAGAAAGGTTCGATGACTGTTGCTGAGTACTTCAGCAAGATGAAGGCTTATGGAGATGAACTGGCCTCCGCTGGCAAGAACCTTGACGATGACGACATGGTGTCATACCTGCTTGCAGGACTTGACATCGAGTACACCCCTTTGGTTACCTCTGTTACTACTGACCTTAGTCGTAATGGTAAGGTTTCCGTGAGTGATCTTTACTCACAAATGGTGAGCTTCGACGCAAGGATGGAGATGCTCCAAGGCGTCAACGACATCAACAACTTTCACTCCTCCGCCAATGCTGCAACGCGAGGTGGACACGGTGGCGGCGGCGGCTACAATCAGCGTGGCCGTGGCGGGCGAGATGGCCGTGGGAACGGCAATGGAGGCCGCGACCGCGGCCAACCTGGCGGAAATTAATGCCAAGGAGGAGGAGGTCGTGGATCACGAGATCGTCCTCAGTGCCAGCTGTGCGAGAAGTACGGCCACACGGTGCTAGATTGCTGGCACCGTTTTGAACAAAACTTCGTCCCCTACAGCAAGACGGCTGGCTCGACAACAACCAATTATGGTGTTGACTCGAACTGGTACATGGACAGCGGAGCAACAGACCACATCACCGGTGAGCTCGACAAGCTGACCGTGAGGGACAAGTATCACGGCAACGACAAAGTGCACACAGCATGCGGGGCAGGCATGACCATTAGCCATGTTGGTAGCACTGTTATTCCTACTCCCCATAGAGATGTCCACTTGAAAAACATTCTTCATGTTCCCAATGCCTCCAAAAGTTTGATTTCACTAAATCGTTTTATCTATGACAATGATGCTTTTGCTGAACTTCACCCCACTTTTTTCTTGGTTAAGGATCAGGCCACGAAGACAATAATTCATCGCGGTAGAAGCCGAGGAGGTCTCTATCCGTTCCTGCCACCGCCACGACATTGCCTTTCCCAAACCAAGCTAGCTTTTGGAGTTTCCAAGCCATCTCCCACAAGATGGCATCATCGATTAGGTCATCCCTCCTATGATATAGTTCAACGAGTGCTTAAAAATAATGAGTTGGCTTACTCCAGTGAGTCTTCAGTTGAGTCTGTTTGTGATTCATGCCAGAGAGCTAAGAGTCACCAGTTACCCTATCCCATATCTACTAGTGTGTCTACGTTTCCTTTAGAACTAGTTTTCTCTGATGTCTGGGGACCAGCACCATGTCTGTTGGAAACTTTACATACTATGTAAGCTTCATTGATGGTTTCAGCAAATTTTCGTGGATCTATCTTCTTAAGAGAAAATCAGATGTGTTCTCTATTTTCATGAACTTCCAAGCACTTGTTGAACGTCAATTTGATCAAAAAATTGTTTGCATGCAAATCGATTGGGGAGGCGAATATCACAAGTTGAATGAATTCTTTCAGAAAATTGGCATTGAGCATCATGTTTCCTGCCCACACACGCATCAGCAGAACGGCTCTGCTGAACGTAAACACCGACATATTGTCGAGACGGGATTAGCATTGCTAGCCCAAGCCTCCATGCCTCTAAAATACTGGGATGAAGCCTTCCTAGCAGCCACTTTTCTAATAAACCGCATGCCTACTAGAACACTTGGTTTTGATACTCCACTAAACAAATTGTTTCATCGCACTCCTGAATACAACTCCTTCAGGGTGTTCAGATGTGCGTGTTGGCCACACCTACGTCCCTACAACTCTAGAAAATTGGAGTTCAGATCCAAGCAATGTGTCTTTTTGGGCTATAGTGCACGGCACAAAGGATTTAAATGTCTTGATATATCTTCCGGAAGAGTATAGATCTCTCGTGATGTCATATTCGATGAGGCTGTGTTTCCCTTTGCCTCTCTCCGTGAAAATGCCGGCACCAAACTTCGATAGGAAATCTTCCTTTTGCCTCCACATTTAGGAAATCTGTGGACTAATGGTGCTAACCAACATGCTAATGATCATTTTAATTATCCTGATTCTCCTCATATTTTTTCGGAAGAACATGGTGCAGCAGATAACACACAGGAGGATTCCCCAAGCAATTCTGGTGCGGGCACAGCTCCCGAGCACGATTCTCCCGCCAACAACCCGCCAGCATCTACCTCGGATCGGGAGCCGCAATCTCCCTCGGATCGCGCATCCTCGGGTGACTCCTCTGCTGGCTCCACCGACTCGCCCCTCCGCACCAATGACGAACAGTCACGTGCCGAGCTTCCCGCCGCAGCCGACGCCAACGCGGGCGGCAGTCCTTCGCCTGAGCCGACAGGATCGACCTCGGCTCCCGCATCACCACCCGAACCTTCTGTGCTCCACCAACCTGAAGTCCCTGCTACACCTACTCATCGCCGAACAAGACCTCAACATGGTATTATCCAGCCTAAGAAATTATTTTCGGGTCTAATTCGGTATGGATTATCTTGCACGACCAAAGAGCCAGGAGATCTGGCCTCTGCCCTGGCAGATCCACACTGGAAAAATGCCATGGATGAAGAATATTCTGCTCTCATGCGCAATCAAACATGGCACCTTGTGTCCCCTCCACAAGGTATGAATATTATTGACTGCAAATGGGTCTATCGTGTCAAGAAATATTCAGATGGCTCCATTGATCGCTATAAAGCTAGACTTGTTGCCAAAGGTTTTAAACAACGCTACGGCATTGATTACGAGGACACATTCAGTCATGTGGTCAAGGCTGCTACTATTCGCATTGTACTTTCCATTGCTGTATCTAGAGGATGATGCCTTCGTCAATGGGATGTCAAGAACGCGTTTCTTCATGGTGTTCTGGTTGAGGAGGTCTATCTCAAGCAACCACCTGGTTATGAAGACAAGAGCAAGCCTGGGTATGTTTGCAAACTTGACAAAGCTCTCTATGGTTTGAAACAAGCCCCTCACGCCTGGTATTCTCGGCTCAGCACCCAACTCATTCGGCTTGGTTTTACTCCCTCCAAGTCAGATACCTCCCTCTTTATTTTTCAGCGGGCTAGTGTCACCATATTCTTACTCATATATATTGATGATATAATTGTCACTAGCTCATCTGAGGATGCTGTTGCCACTTTGCTTAAGGATCTCCGCAGTGAATTTCCTCTTAAAGATCTTGGCGCCCTGCATTATTTCTTGGGTATCAAAGTAAGGGGGAATCATGGTGATCTACTACTCACCCAAGAAAAATATGCGGCAGATTTATTGGCTCGGACAAACATGATGATATGCAAGCCCTGTCCAACTCCTCTATCATCCACGGAGAAGCTGTCAGCATTTAATGGTGAACCTCTCAGTAATGATGATGCCACGAGGTATCGAAGCATAGTAGGTGCCCTACAGTACCTAACTCTCACCCGGCCCGACATTGCCTTCTCTGTTAACAAGGTATGTCAATATCTTCATGCGCCAACCACTGATCACTGGACAACGGTAAAACGAATTTTGCGTTATGTCAAGGGAACAATGAGTCTCGGACTGACTTTCAAGAGATCATCCTCTATGCTGGTGAGCGGCTTCTCTGATGCAGATTGGGCCGGATGCACCGATGACAGAAAATCTACAGGTGGGTTTGCAGTATTCCTAGGAGGAAACCTGGTTTCATGGAGTGCCAGAAAGCAAGCTACCGTCTCTAGATCAAGTACAGAAGCAGAATACAAAGCTCTTGCAAATGTGACTGCAGAAATTATCTGGGTGCAGTCCATATTAAAGGAGTTGGGCATTCCTCGGTTGAGAGTTCCATGTTTATGCTGTGATAACTTGGGAGCCACATACTTATCAGCAAACCCAGTGTTTCATGCCAGAACAAAACACATAGAAATCGATTTCCACTTCGTGCGAGAAAGGGTTGCACAGAAGGCTTTGGAAATTCGTTTTATCCCTTCAGGAGATCAGCTTGCAGATGGATTCACCAAGGCGCTGCCGGTAGGATTGATGAAAAAGTTTATACACAATCTCAACCTATCTGGCTATGTTGAGATTGAGGGGGAATGTTAAACAAGAAGATCTTGTAGTTGTTGAGGTTTAGTTGTAACCGAGTTGTAATCAAGGATCTGTAGATAAGGACGAATCTCTTAACCTAGCTGTTGTAACTACCCAGATGTAAATCCCCCGGCCAGGGTTTTCAGCCTGAGATCAATAAATACCACGCGGCTTCCTACGGGAGGAGATATGCTCGTTCTCTTCTTCCCTGCTCAACTAGTGAGCACAAAACACCCAGATACATTGATGACTCATCCTGCATATATACTTGACAAAAGGTTTTGCAAAAGTGAAGGATAGGCTAGAGCCTGATGCAACCTACTCACTCCGTTCCATAATTCTTGTCGAAATTTTACGTGTATCTAGACACCTTTTAGAAATAGATAGATCTATTTTGGAACAAATTTGAGAACAATTATGCAACGGAAGGAGTAGTCGGTAAAATCGCCCATGTCTTCAGCGACGTTCCGACTGGTGGCCCAGCTGTTCTTACTTTCGATGTGGTTCGGCGGTCAAGAGACAACTAGCGAATTGGGAACCAATTTGCTGAATTAGCTATCAAGTGAGGTTTGCAGTACGGTAGCAGTTTGGCTACCAGCGACAGGGCGACGGATCCTTGGCTACTGCTGGTTTCCTTGCTTCGGTTTTCTTGTGACCTGCTTTTCGTCTGTTTAGTTAGTTTACACGTCTGTGGTCAGGAGGCCGGAGGGCGTTGCGATCTCTGTCTGTTCTCGGTGACGAGGCTCCACCGACCACCAACATTAGCTCCCCACAGGCCCACATGATTTGGAATCTTACCAGAGCTACTGCTAAACTCAATTAACAAAGAAAAACTAAAGAAACAGACACTAGCTCCCCCGACAGTAGCAGCAGTTTTCAATTCTTCCGCCAGTTCTGTCTGGCTGCGGTGCTTGGAACTTCTTACTCGCAGGCTTTCCATTGACTCGTGCCAAAGGCGCGGCGTGCCACCCCCACGCTTAACTTAAGCCCAGCTGGTAGTGAAACCTCTGTTAACTAAGCACGCAAGCAAGCGATCATGATGGCCTGCTGAGATGCGCCAAACCTGGCTCGCGCGGGTGATCATTGGATGGGGTTGCCCCCAGGACAGCGTGCGCCGTCGCCCATGAAGCCTTGCCCTGCCTGGCTCGACAGCATCTCAATCCATTCGCATCGTTGTGAGTTGCAAAGCGGCTCAAAGCTAGTACAAAATAATAATACAGACAGGACAAGGCTAATTACCCTTTTGTATGGAAAAGTTGGGCGGTTCGTTGACGCAAAACAGCGGCCGTAAGCCCGTAATCATGCAAGGAGCATCACGCTGGCTCTAGTAAGTCGTTGTTAAAGTACACTAGTAGTACAAGGTTCAGATGAGGTGGATGTCCGGACTAAACAAACCTCACGCCCAACTACAGCCTAAACACTGAGCAGGGAGTTCTGAACAATGTTCAGTTTACCTCGTCCTGTCTAAATATCTAAGCTAATATCAGGGGCCTGAACCGGCTTGTCAATGACATGATGGTGCAGGTTCAGAGGCAAAAGAAAGTTATATGATCGAGCACAAGATCTGTCCAAAACTTCATTTACCTACTTTCTCCATCCAGTATTAAATATCGCAGAAGCCTGAAAATAAACCAGTCGCCGGTCGTCCGTGGACCCTGCGTAGTCAGTTGTCACGCTTCACTTGGCGTGCCAAGGTGACCAACGGACAACGGAGGCAAACCGGCTGCTCCCCAGCCAGACTAGCAGACCGGCCGTGCAGTCGGTACACATCCATGGCCAATGAGCATAAGAAACCTCTCCGAGCGCACGGCACAGGAGGAGAAGAAAAGCACAAGACCAAGGACCGCGCACTGCGTCCTGCCCATGCCCATGCCTGTTCACCGCCCTGTCGACCAAGTCTCCAGCTACTGAGCTACTAGTACTACTACGCCTGGAAAAGAAAAAAAACTGCAACCATGGGATGGGACTGTGGGAGTCTGTAGCTTTGGTGACGGAGACGGAATGCAATGGACCCGTGATGATTATAGTATTATTATTGCCGTCACTTGTGACTTGTGTCGCGTGAGATGGGCATGATTGATGGCCAATGCGGTGGGAGCTCGGCCTTTTGCTCGAGCACGGCACTCGATAAAGGCCGGAACACCGTATGTGTACACCCGAGACGAGATCCCGTACGTGCGTACGGTAACGGTATGCGGCAGGCAGGAATCACGTGAGCTTATCATAAGAGAAATTCTGAAAAAGAATAATTTAAGTGGTAGATACAGTATATATTCGCTATCATGCAAAATTTCAGATATAAATTCATGACAAGCCATGAGATTAAAAAAAAAGACAAATCCAACGCTAATAGTAACAATGGGTCCAATTCATAGCGCAAGTTGGGTTAGCTACTTGTTCTTTTTTCTTCTCTAGAATTGTTTGAATCTGTATTCAAAATCTTGTAAGATAATGGACACGTACAAGTCATGTCTATCACAAAGAAAAAATGAAATTTCTAAAATTCCTAGATGTAGTAACCAAATACGGTTGCGCCACTAAGCCAGGGGTGGACGAGATATGTTTTTTCGAAAGAGGCTAGGAAAAGACTGTAGCGTGATCATGATTTCAAATAACGGGCTATGCTAAATAGCCATGTCTTTTCAAAAGCTAAAAAAGCTATAGCGGAGCCATGCTAGACAGCGGAATTACAAAAAGACATATGAATAATTTAATGTGTTCTTTAGAAACACAGTACAACGCACACGTTCACCAAAATTAGTCCTGCTTAAAGTTTACACGTGGTACACAAACAACATGTTCACGAATCCACCGTCACACCGAATCTTCATCATCCAAGCGGGTGCAGACATATTCATTAGTGGCCTAACCTGGCGAGAGTGCAGTGGATAGCAAACTTGGACTGGTGCGTGCGTGACAGCGCGAACGGAATCGATCCCGGTGTGTTCCTCCTTGGTTCTCCGCCCTAGCTGGAGCTGCTCCATTTGTGTTCTCATGACCTCATCGTGCTCTTATGCTAGTCGAGGTCGATGGAATCACCGAATCTTTTTCTAATATCTTCGTGGACAAACGTATCGCTTCGTTAAAAGTTGTTTACATGGAAATCAAAAGATTACCGAGAGGTGTTTATGTCGAGCGGGCCGTTGCAAACAAGACCATCCATATATAGGACCATGTATATGCTTGAAGGCTCAAATTTTGAGCTTTTCATTCCGAAGGACACAATTTTTTTTAGACGCAAACGGTTGATCCCGTGACTCGATTAGAAGAAAGAGTTGGTCTCATTTATAAGAAAAACCGGGCCTGAAAACCAATACAATGCACGGCTTATTGAAAGAAAGCCATGCGAAAAACACTAACGAAGAGCACACACAAGAAGAAGCCGAAAAAACGAGCTGCAACCACTAAGACGAAACCACTTTCGCTCCAACAACGCCAAACAGGAAACAACTCCTTGCACCATAAGACGGTAGGCAGAATTGGTCTTCTTCGACGACCGGAGCCATAAAAAGCTGCCCCGACGGGAACAACTCGCGCATCGGCAAGCCCGCATGGCACGAAGTCGCGCTCCCAAGGCAGGACACATACCAGGCCCACCGCAGCGAGCAAACTCCGCCATCAAACGAGGGCTCCAAAGGCAACACCTCCAAGCACGATACAACGTCCGAGAACGTCGCCGTTACTTGACCCAGACACCAAGTCAGAGCTTTCGCTTGAAGGCACCTCATTTGTGAAGGGGGGATGTGAGGGAGCTTCACAACGACACCCGAGCAGGCCCGCCACATCCCGGCGACGCCACTCACCGCCGCGCACCTGCGGCCACCACGCGCCTGTAGGGCCGAAGCCACCACGCCCGCACGCCCACAAGGCCGAAGCGGCCATGCCACCGCGCCGGCCGAGAACGAGAGGAGATCGCCCCGTCGACACCAACCCTGGGGCACGCTTTCCAGCAGCGGCAGTGCGAGGGGAGGTGGGCTAGGTCAGGCGGGGGCTAGGGTTTCCCCCTTGTCGCCAGAGGAGGGCGACGCAGGGTAGAGAGTTCCAATTTAGGACAGCATTGCAGCAGCCAGTACTTCGGTTAAAAGAAAAGTACAATGTTCTATCGAAAGTGGAGATAATTGGCTATGTCAAAGTTTGTTAAAACATAGGCCATATGAGGCGGCCCACAATGGATACACACATACTTAAATAGTCCGGGCTATGCACTTTTTACTTGTGTATGCATCACG
This sequence comes from Brachypodium distachyon, assembly GCF_000005505.3. Lineage (NCBI taxonomy): Eukaryota > Viridiplantae > Streptophyta > Magnoliopsida > Poales > Poaceae > Brachypodium > Brachypodium distachyon. Next base: position 45,110,026 of record NC_016132.3, on the reverse strand, counting down.
GATTCATCCTTCAAAGAATAGATCATTTCATCATCTGGACTATGAAACAAGACTGACTCTCACACATGCGATCTCCAGTGCGTAAGATTTTATACCTTTCGAACCTTCTTATTGCCACCATTGTGCGCCACTAACTCATGGAATAATGGACCTCAAACATTTCGAATAGCAAAGTTCACGTCCGGTAACAGGCTATATTGCAGGCATCCAATTCTGTACCAAGCTGCACCGTGCCATCAATCACTTGCCACAATAATTCAGGACACCTTTATTCTTGCTAATCTCGGCTTTGTCTTCTGCACACTTCAGAGATCCGAGAAGAGCCCTATAAATACCTCGCGCCATCTGTTTCCAGTTCATCAAGTACACAGCAGCTTAAGCTTCCGAGCTTTCCCGAGTGCCGGAACAGAGTAGCATTATAAGAATGGCATCCGTGAAGGCCGTGAAGCCCACCGGGCCAGCAGCTCAGGCCAAGGAGCCTGCCAAGCTTAGTGCCACCAAGGAGCCTGCAAAGCTCAGTGCCACCGCGAAAAAGCCAGCAGCCGCCAAGGGCGGCATCAAGAAGGCTGAGTCGAAACCTCGGGAGCCTAAGAAGAGGGTAAATACCTGCAGCTGATGCTATATTGAGATCCTTATTACTTCCCTTGCATGCTCCTTTCCTGATGATTTAGTGTTTTTCAAATGACGGCAGGTGAAGAGCAGCAAGCCGGCAGCAGTCAAAAACTGACAACGGCAGCAAGAGAAATGGAACTTGCATAGTGATTTCCATGATGCTATGAATATATATGAATCCCATCTTTCCCTTCCTCTGTCTCCTATGATGTCATTATCCTGCCTAGACAGGCCTTGATGGTGTGCTTAACCCCATGTGATGATATTACAAATAAGATGTATAGTTGTACCATCAGCTTCATCTTTTCCTGCTTTGATGTTTCAGTACACCCTGCCTTCTCCCTTTTTAGGTTTGGTGCTTTGTTCGGGTTCCATCAGGAAATATTGTAACACAAACACTGATCGCCCACAATTCACCTGAAAAAGGAAACAGACCAATCATGTCACAAAACAATAAGAGTACATGACAGGTGATCGTTACAATCAGACACAGGCACAATAAACAAAGAGAAAAATCAGTACACAGAAGTGTCACATAATCAAAATCGTTCGCCCTGAAAGCTTATGATGTCTTAAACAGAAGAGCCAAAACTGTGCACTTGCAATACCCTGATAAATTTGATACGGTTGCAAGAATATCCTTCTACAACAATTTCTAGATTAGCTAGACAGTAGTTTTCTAGTTTTATGTTCTACATAAATTACTACAGAACCAAGTAAAATCTCAACAATGTACTGAACATGTAAAGTAACCATTACAGAATACATACATGTTTCAGATTACGGAGCATTATACATTTCAAAGAAAAGGAAAGGCTGGCACAGCACATTCAGACTGCCACCATTCTTTTCTAAATGTCTTACCGAGATAACAGAATAAGCATAAGCACTAAACAGAAATATGCAACCAAATTTCCAGACCTTGGACTAGACGGAATTCTAAGCCAGTAATACGCTAAGACAACTTAGAAAGAAAAATGCATGCAGAAGAATGCAGTGCATACAAGCGGATGGAATTTAGGTTCTAAAAGACCTACTTAGCCATGAATTTAACTATCCAGGCTCACATAAGTTCAGGAAACCATCATAATTGATACGCTTTTCTATGTTCCTTTTTGTATATTGAATAACTAATTAATACTCCCTCCGATCGATAATAAGTGTCTTAGATTTTGTGCTAACTTAGTACAAAGTTGTACTAAATCGGAGACACTTATTATGGATTGGAGGGAGTAGAAAAAAATCTGACTCAATTTTAGTGGCATCTGAGAATAAGTAATGTTTTCTCAACTGAATGAACATCAAAAGAGCTTAAGGAGAAAGACTGAGATGTGAACAGCAATTACATATCAGAAGGGACTAATTCGACGGGCCAACTGCAATTGCCACTCAAAAACCAGGCGCCTTGGAGTGGGTGCTGAAGCTATATTTCGGCGTGTTGCATCATCAGTGTGAATAACAGACAAGACATCTTCAACCAAAGGATCCTTTCCACCCCTAAGAGGATCCTACAAAACGATTCAGATGAACAAGTTAGAATAAAACTCAGGAGACTAACAAGTCAACAACTATTAAAGCTTGTAACTAAGTGAGGTGTTCTAATCCCATGGCTGAATAAATTACACGCCAGTTACCAGTCTGGACTCTCGAGAGCTAGTTCCCCACATACTAACCAAACTACGAAAGTAAGGTTTCTAGCCAAGACGTGATAAGAGTATCTAATGGCAGAGATCATGAATCATGGTGGTATAATAACATTTGTGAACAAAGTACACATTTAGGGCAAGTTTTAAGATCCATCTCGAACATAATCCTCAAGCATAGACAATACCAGTTTCCCGTCAATGTTTTGATGGTTCCCTAACATTTCAGTTAGGAACTCTTCAGAAATCTAGCTCTTTGTAGGAAACATCAGATACACCAGTTTATCAAACATACCTATAACTAAAATAAATGTTTTTCCATCAAATAACTAGTTCACAATTTACTATAATTGCTATTCAGCCAAAACTAATCCATGTGGCTTAATTCAGATGAAATAAGCAATTCATTGGTATGGCAAGACATATTATGACCCTCATGGAGTTATGGGTGCCTCACCATGAAATCCTTGAATCACAACACCACCACAAGAAAACCCTCCAGAAAAATTGAGGCAAAGCTACAGGGTATATTTGGTTTGTGACCAAAACCTACCATACCATTTTTTCATTTATGACAAAATTTTGGTCCTTGTTTGGATGCTTGACGAGTTTTTGGCATGTTAATGCCCCTTTCCCCCCTTTGGATAATTTTTCTTCTCGTCATTGGCCAAATTATATGGCTAGCCAAATTTTTGGTAAGGGAAACATAGATGCTGGCTCAAACCAAACTGGCAAACACACATTCATTTTAGTCGATTTGCTAAGTCATCAGCCATGAGTGATAAATGAATAAAATTTGTTTATTTCTCCCCCACATAAAATAATGCAGAGGACGACATATTTGGTAGTAAGGGCATGTTTGTTTTGTGTCCAAAGCCTACCCTACCAATTTTTTGGTCATGACTAAAATTAGTAGGGTAAACAGAACAAACCCATATCAGCCTGTCAATATCCGTGAAGTATCCACCAAGTTTTATCAGTAAAGTTCATAAGCCGATTTGTGAAGGAATTCCTTTTTGTCTTAAAAAAAAGGGAGTTCTTAAGTAGGCAGGACACGAATTAAGTTGCAATTTACACATCCAAGCATTATGAGATACAAATAAGCTAGAACAGTAGAAAATATGACATAGAAAATTTATTCATTGTCAGATTCACATTTGTCACCTGTAAAAAGATATCAGTATGTGTTTTGCCTTCGTACAACAGTAACCTTGCTTGAGCACCAACTTGTTGAAGGACGTCTACAAAAGTTTGACTGCCAATCAAAGAAGCAGAGTAACTGGTATCATTTTTTTTTCAAGGAGAGCATAACTGGTATCATGAAACAAGGGAACATCATGCTAGTTGAAGAAGCAAACGATCAACAAATGATCCATCCAGACAACAGATGAACCTTATGCTAGTAACTTGGCGACCAGTCCATCCAACAATCCCCTAACTTATCAGTGTTTTGACAAATGTACTATCCTCAGGAATCTAATGAAGAGTGATTTTTTTTGCTATTGTTCCTATATACAAGAAACTTCTAAATGCTAACGTTCCGCTTTCCAGTCTGTATACAGTTTAAGTTAACAAGTTAGATTTCATGTTCAAGAATTACATTGATGCTAAAAGGAGAAATGCTAAAACCCTACAACTGTATTACGGAAGACTGGGACATTTAAGTTAAACAAGTTTGACCCTGCGGGCATGTCTCCCTATCCCAACTTGGCCTATTGCTTCATGCAATCCAACTAGAATACTTTTGTAGTCCTGTCAACTCACCACTAGCCACTAGGTTCTTTAGATCAGAAGAACATGCATTCGCTTAATTAAGAAGCTAAGGGAAGCATATTTTCATAGATTGTCGATTGAAGTGCAGATAGACTTGGAGTAGAAAGGATTTCCTTTTACCACAACAGCAACGAGGCATTCAGAAATTTTGGAGGTTAGGTAGGTACAGGTAGAAATAAAAAATGTATGCACCAATAACCCTAGCTTTGTTGCAGTTTGTCCCTGATTGTCTTAAATAAAAATATGCACAAGGCATATGAACGAACCTGGCAGATGATGGTATTGAATAATCGTCAGTCCCATGCATAAGAACAATAGGAGGCAGTAAAGCTATAGTCTGAGGACTAGACTCCTTGACAACAATTTCAGGAGAATAACGTGACAACGATTCCTCTCCATCCATTATGCTGAAACAGTAATCCAACATTTTCCTTGGTGTTAGTATCAGTTTGCTTTTAAATAAATGGAACAAAGCATAGTCATATTACTACCTGAGAAATATTGAACGATAAAGACCACGCTGATGGAAATGGTCGACCAAATTATAGATGTTGTATCTGCAAAAATAATGCTGTAACTTACCAATCCATACCCAGTATCTATCAGCATAAGTCCTCAGAACGGAAAAGATAAAATAAATATTGGAGGCAAAGGTTCAATTTTAGTGTGAATCTACAAACTCCAATGATACTATCCTGAAATCAAAAACTCCATATGATAAAAGGAAAGAATGGCATCCCCTTGGTAGGTTGGAAGCAACTTGGTTGCGCATATAGCGTGAATGCTGAATAAAATTAGAGTGATGAGCATTTGAGATAATAAATCATAAAGATACATATTGGATCATAGATAGTCGTTAATCATTCTGGTTTTAAACTGGAACTGGGTGAAGCACTTTGGTAGCGTTCCAAAATCTTGGGCCAAAAACTTCTATGGTGAATACTGTCACAGAAGAAAGCACCATTAAAGCAAGAGAATGACAGGCTATAAGATGGATAATTCAAGTATTCTATAAGACATCTCAGTTTTAAGACTAGTTCTCATGTGGTACGTTCGAATTAGTTCACATCTGGGGGAAAATTTCAGTGCATAGTTTTTGAATATGCAAAAAGGCAACCAAATGTTTACCAGGTAACTTACCAAATATGCCAAATTAAATATCGTCCACAGCAAACACTCAATATGCTGAGAACAACATAATATCTGACATTTGAGCTTTAAGGAGAGTTAAAAACAACCTAAAAAGCCATCACAGCTTACAGGAGTTCTGATGCTTGTACTAGTTCACAGAGTAGTCAAAACAGTCTTTCCACATAAAGCTAATCAAGAAGGGACCTAGATCTCACCCTCCAGATAAACCGAAGTATGCTTTGATTTGTGTAACACTCCAAGAAATGGGCTGTCCACTAGACTCTTTTACTGCCTGCTCCATGAGGGCACATGCTGCAATATGTGCTCCTGCTGACTGACCCATCAAGTAGATCCTACATAATTATCATAAATCCTAGTAGGTTATTCAAAGTTATGTCGACTGAATTACTGTGCATATGTACAAAACATAGTTACGGAAGAGAAGACTAAAGAGTTCTAACAAATTAAGCATGATAATAAATAGAGTAATGTAAAGATAGTCTGTCTGATACAAGGATATGTAAGTATTTATACAACTTAAGCTAGTACAAGGGGCCTATGTTCTAAGAAGTGTTCAGTGACAATCACGCAATTAAAGTGTTCAGTGACAATCACGCAATTAAAAGCCAATGTCAACTGTCCCGAGTGACTCATCAACAATTCGTGTCAAATCTAGGCGACAATCACGGGTTAACTAAATCACACATCTTCTTAAGAAAATGCCATGAATTGGCACCCAAACTTCACCTAAGAGAAAAGTACGACCCTTCCAAAGTAACCTTTGCAGAAATGAAATGGTTGTCATCTTACTGATTAGGATCACCTCCATAACTAGCGATGTTGTTACACACAAATGAAATTCCCTGAGAAGCATCAGCAACCATGTCGCTTATTGTTCCTTGGGGAAAATTTCTGAAAATGAGTGAATACACTGTCAAGAAAATAAAGAGTGAAAATAATGATAATTGTGATAATCATTGGCACCTGTAATCAATGCAAGCAACTATGATTCCTCTCTCAGCCAACCGCCTGCCAAGAAGGGCACCCCATGCTTTGTAACTGAAAATTTTGAGCAAGGTTGTGAACAAAGGAAGTCACAGCAATGGATTACTGCAATACCTTGTTGCAAAGCTATGAACACTCACCCAATAATCCAAGCCCCACCGGTTACAAAGGCCATCACTGGACAGGGTCTAGTGTTATCTTTGGGTATATACAAATCCAACCTGCACAGCGTAATTGTCATCAAACTCAAACAAACATAGGAATATCTTGTGGGTGGGTAGGTGGGGAGGGGAGGGGGGAGTTGGTTGATGTTACCTATTTCTTGGTTGTTCTCCATAAACTATACTTCTACGAACCTGACTTGAAAAGAAATAATAATATCCAACTGCAATGAGGAAATATTGCTTTCAGAATGCCATAGGGTACTGATGATATGATACTCTAATGAAACGAGTCAACAGTGTAGATTTAATTCGAGAAGACCTCACGAGAATCAGTAATGGAAAGGAATTATTCACCCACATACTCTGTTGTGCAAAAATAGGTAACAGCACAACCCATTAAAGTGGTAACAGGTAGGCTGCAATATACCTTGCAAAAAACCTGGCATAAGTAAAATCGCATATACTGCAAGGGCAAGAAGTTGTGTCATCCATCGGTAACCTAACCTGAATAACAACAAAAATTAGAAGAGATATGAAAATATCAACAATAGTTCTATTCATCGTCACATTCTGGCAAAAAGGGTGAAAATTGTCAATGACTCTTAACCTATCAAGATAAATAAAGTTCTGAAATTTGAACAACAGTGATTGTGAGAATCCGCATAGCTTCTGACTGCCATACTTCAAGCAATACATTAACATATTCCGTTTACTTTTCAATATTTGAAGCTATATCCTCTCAACCAAACAAACATAGGGATCATCCTCAAATCTAGAACCATTCCATTATATTCCACACTATTCCTTCAACCAAACAATACCTTGGTTGGCTGCAATCGTGGGTATATTAAAAGCCTATTTATGTTTCAGTAAGAGTAACTGCGAGACATTCCCAGACTGTATCTCGTGCAAACGATTTTAACTGCGCTAGGTGCATTGTCTGGTCAGTAATAGCTATATTGTTCTAGCCAAGATGTCAAACATGGTTCTGTGGCAAGAAAATAGCATTATTATATCAACAAAATTCACAAGGCATTTAAAGGCAATCGTGCCTCATGATTGCCTCCTCGCTCCATCTTTTGTTTTTAATGTTTGGTTAAGCCATCAATAAATCATGATCAATATGGCAGTTTCGAATAAACTAAAAATGGTGTCTTAATTTTATTCTATTTTTGCTTAACAAATGATGTTTTAGACAACAAAAACGAAGCCAGCACGGCAGGGAAACACGAAAAAAATGCTAAACATTCGTGTGGTCCCAAAACTTAATTGTAGTACATCTCACGGAATCGCATCATCAAACAGCCCCTGGTGTGGCTTCGCCTTTGCAACTCAACCATCTCAACGAATAGTCGAATACCAACCATAAGGAAAAACATAGGTTCTCGGTCCCTGCAGCATCAAAACCGTCGACACCGCACGTTTTACATCGCAGCATCCGCCCTCGACTGGTTGAATCACTACCTCATCCTCAATTTCTCATGGAGGTTTGGAAACAGGGCGGAAGAGCTACTGGCAAGGAATTCCGAATTACCCGAGGTACTGGAGTAGGGTGAAGGTGAGGCGCGTCACGAGGTACGTCTCGGAGGCGGCGTGGCCAACGTCATCGCGGAACGACGACTGCCTCCTGGGGCCACCCCAGCCTTGGGGCGCCGGGGACGCGGACTGCACAGGCGACGCGCGGCGGCGGCGGCCCGCGGAGTCGCTCCGCGCGAGGAGCGCGTCCGCCTCGCGCGCGTCGCCGCCGGAGGAAGGAGGCTGCATTGAGTGGCGAAGACTCGGGACGGTTCGTCGAGGGGTGGTGGTGGTGGGGAGATTCGAATTGGTCTGTGTGCCGTGGGATGGAGCGGGCAGAAGGAGGGAAGAGGAAGGGAGGCGCGAGGCGCTGGCTAAATAGGAGGAGAAGGAGGAGGAGTGCGAGTGCGTTGCGACGAGGGACGCGTGGGGGCGGCGAGCGCAGCATGGCCAAAATCCTCGGTTGCCTCCTTGCTTCGGCATCCTTCCGGGTTCCGGCGCCGGGCTTGTGCGGATTTGGGTTGGACAGGCGCTTTCGGTGTTTTGCGTCTCGTTTTGAAAAAGCCTTGTCGGATCGTTGTTGCTTCGAGGGTAAAGTTGGATACGACTAACCGGATGGTGATTTGTTCTTCACATGAGACTTCAATTATAATAAAAAAAAGCGTCACATACTCACATGAGGCTTGCAAGTTTTACCCTCATCGTGCGTTGTGCTCACAGCGCAGAGTATACATCGCTTCCGAAAAGATGTGTGCTCAGCTCAGTGATACACGCAAGGCTGCGGTGAGCCAATCACGCAATTCTCTCCAGTGTTTCAGCAGCACAAGAAATCACACCTCAGAATCTCTTTTGTTTTTCGAAAATAAAATGATAAGTCTAATAAACTCGAAAGAGTGTACCTAATGGCTCTCGCCGATGCAAGAGTCCGTGCATGGGCTAAAATGGTTGGTGAGTTGGGCGCCGCGTGGTAGGGCCGCACCGCGCAACAAGGGTGGTGCCAAAAACTGCGTATGATTTGTGGCGCAGGGGAATCTTTGCAGGTTCTTCTAGAGCTGGCTCCTTTGTTCTGCGGTCCACGGAGACAGCCCCCCGCGCGGAGTAGCTGGCTCTGGGCTGCGGCGGAGAACCGCCGTTGCCGTCCGCGTCCGGCAACGTGGGGCCGTGATACGTGTGACAGCGCCACGCGTTACAACCGAAGTGATTTTGGGAAGTGACACAACACGGCTGGCTCGCAGCTGTCGTACTCCTCGCCGGCCGATACACCAGGGCGTGTTCCGAGGGCCGGCCAACCCAGCATGTCCTTTTATTTACTTGCTACTAGTAGTATTTTCCATACTCCGCAACATCCATGGTTTACAATTTTCGAATTACCGTGGCAGAGTTGGTCAAGTTCGGTAGTGGAGTACGTTTTGAATCTTTTGTCTACCGCCGCCCCCGTCCTCGTCCATGCCGCCCTGTCCCTGATCCACGCCCCTGTCCTCGTCGCGAGGAACCGCCCATTTCCTCGCCAAGCACGGGCCGCCTGGCACTGGCAGCACCCACGCCGCCTCGACGGGGCGCCGGCGCCGGGGCCAAGCGACGCGGGCGCCGAGGCCCCCCTACGTGGAGCTTCTGCTTGACGTACCCGCCGGCGCCGTCTTCTTCCCCGGTGCCGGCCTTCCTGTCCCTCAGCAGCTTCGCGACCATCTCCACGGCGGCGTCGGCGGCGTCGGTCATGAGCAGCCTCTCCGCGACCTCGGCCGGCGCCACCTCCACCTCACGCAGCAGCGCCTCGATCTCCGGGAAGAGCGGGTGGTGGTCGTCAACGCCGTGGTAGTTGGCCGCGAGCTCCCTGAAGGCGACGAAGCCGCAGTAGCCCATGTGGATGTGCATGTCCATCCGGCCCGGACGGAGCAGCGCCGGGTCCAGCCGGTCCTTGTGGTTCGTGGTGAAGACGAGGATCCGCTCGTGCCCGCTGCTGGACCACAGGCCGTCCACCATGTTGAGCAGTCCCGACAGAGTGACCTGCATCGGCATCGCGCGCATGTTTACGGTGAGCGACAGCTGAATGAACTGACGATGACAAGCTAAGCATCGCATCTGGTCAGTTAAATTAAAGAAGCATGAGTCGTGCCCAGCTTTACGGTCCAAAAAAGCAATGAAGTGGTAACTGCTATTGTTGGACAAACAACAGTACAGTAGTTAAGGTACAGAGTTTTGACGGTGCCTAGTGTTGAGCGAGGGATGCGAGACCGTGACCTGCTTAGATGCTGTAAAAATTGTACTCCGAAGGACTAAAGCAAATAGTTTTATACTCCACGAAGTAGTCTGATTGTGCAATGTTCTCCTAAGAAAAATGATCGCGCAATGTTCTGATCTGCAAGCACATGCGTATGCACAACGCACTGCATGTGCGCACTTGCCAGATTTTATAAAAGCTTCGGTACAGAACGTTTCTTTATGAAGTGTCTTATGATGATTGTTGGCACTTGCATCACTTGCATGACTTTATTACCTTCATGCTCATGGAAAGCTTACCTTCTTCAAGAAGCAATCCAAAAAGATTGTGCTCAAAATGAGACGCTTTACTGTTTCGCATGTCGACTAAACTGTTGTAATTAACTTGCAGTATGCGTTGGATTAGTAGTAATAACTAACCTTGTGATTCTTGGACGCAGCCGGGGCCAGGCTGCTCCCATCGGAGCCTCCATCCCCTTCTCTCCGCGGCGCCGTCGCCAGAGCGCAGTCGACATCCTCCACCAGCAATATGGACCTGTTCTTCATCCGAATCAGCAGTTTCCTCAGCTCGGTGTTGTTCCTGACGCCACCGACATCCAGGTCATACACGTCGAAATGGAGGTGGTTGGAGATCGCGGCGACCAGGCTGGACTTGCCGGTGCCGGGCGGCCCGTGGATGAGGTACCCCCTCTTCCACGCCCTCCCCGTCTGCCGGTAGTACTCCTTCCGCGTCAAGAACCTGTCCAGGTCCTCCACCACGGCCTGCCGCAGCTCGGCGTCCATGGCCACCGTGGCCAGCGTGGAGGCGTTGCGGAGCCTCACGGCGCGCCACTTGCCCCACTCGTTGCTGTAGAGCCTGGGCTGCCTCTGCCCCTGCGACATGGCCTCGACGCGCGCCATGACGGCCGGCAGGTACGCGCCGAGCACCATGTCCTTGTGCTGCGCGTCGAAGCTGAGCTTGAACGCCTCGCGCGTGCCGCCGTCCTCCCCGCGCCTGCCCTGCTGCCTGCTGAGGCGCCACGTGAGCTTGGCCCCGCCGAAGACGTCGACGACGGCCGTGCCGGGGCGGAGGGCGAGCAGGACGCGCTGGTCCGCGCCGGACCCGCGCGGCAGGCTGGCCTTCATCAGCGGCACGGACGACGGCGCCGCGGCCAGGAGCGTGGAGACGTACGCCTTGGCCGCCAGGAAGACGCGGTTGTATAGGGCGCCGTCGAATTCCTCGATGAGCACGGCGTGGCGCCGGGCGGAGGCGGGGGGCAGGAGGAGCAGCGCGCCGAGGGACGTGCCCGCCGGGAGGAAGTCGGCGACAACCCGGCGCAGCAGCATGGCCGCACCCATGACGGACGCGGCCGCCGTCACGGCGCTCTTGTACCGCTCCAGCGCTTTGTTGTTTGGGGATGCCATGGCCATGGCGGCTAAGCTTTGGCTGAGACCAACCTGTCTGTTTCGATCGATCTAGCCAAGGGTTTGAGTTGTTGGAATGCAAGGTTGGTTCCGAACTTGGGATGTGGAGTTGGTGCTTCGTCAATCGATGTGCATGACGATCGGTGTATGCAATTGTTTTCTGCAGAGTAGTTTGGCTCCAGTTTTTGCTTTAAGGAGGGGATTAGTGGGTATTGACTCATTGACTTGGTGGCTGTTTCCTCCGTCCGTTCCTTTTCGTCCAAGCGTCGTGTACAGGCGTACAGAAAAGCCTCATTGTGACCACCAGGGCGGCCAAAAGTGCCGTGGCACCTGTTCTGACTTTTATAAAGAGGCAACTAGAGTTTGCCATGTCACGCTGAACTGACGGACCATCGTGCATAGACCTATGTTTAACTTACATCAAAGAGCAAACAACAACAGCTTGCTAGGAGAGCAACGTACTACATGTCCGATTGGACACCAAAGCAACATGGCAACTCATTTTAGTTTGGTTAGAACATCTTCAATGGGACATCCATGGAACTTCTGCAGAGTTGATTTTGACTAAGGCAAAGCACGGTTGAAGTGTCAGTTACTCTTCCACTGACATCTTGAGGCTTCAGAGTCTGTGTGGAGGTTTCTGTACGTGAGATCATGAACTTCGTCCTGAATTCCCCAAGCTGGTGTCAGGTGTTGAGTGTGTGTGGAGGGTAATAGTTGTTGCCGCTGCCTAGTTTTACAAAACGAAAGAGGTCGAGACTAACTCGGTGCTTTTGTTTCTGGGTTTGTTGCTCGATGCGATCTATTTAAGTTGTATTAACAGACACATGGTTTCCTTTAATGAAACCGGAGGGGGCTGCCCTCTGTTTGCCAAAAAAATCCCAAATTTTGCTCCTAAATGTCCTATTTTTGTCCGTTTGGGAAAGCAAGTGGACATGTGTCCGTCTCATCACCCAACAACGTCCTCCAAATTTCTCTCCCCAAAGCTTGCACGGGCTGCTAGTTAACCAAACTGATTTTCTAAACTGAATCCCATTATCTGAAGTGAAGCTTAAAAAATGCACTAGTTAAAATATGCAACTTCAAATTAAGCCAAAAACTACATCATGCATTATATGTATCATACGGACTATGAAAATGTAGGCAAATTTCTCACCATTAGGTGCGACGAAAGAAAAATTAATCAAGAAGGGGAGATTCCCATATATAGTAGTAGCAGCTAAACCTGAAGAAGATGAAGGAACTACAGTAAATACGTGGATGGATTGCTTTATCAACTAGGTGATTCCCCGCACTTTGTGGCGGACAATTTCTATTTGCACATATGGACGTGATGTTAGTAAACAAATGATAATAATATGATCAAATGCAAAAACAATATCAATATCACAGGCTAAACGGATTTATCATCCATAACATATATGCCGCAAAACGTAGATTAATTTTGATGTACATAAAAACTTCGGAGAACCGAAAAGAGAAGTTTCAAAAACCTGTATATTGAACATTCTTAAAAAGATCAACATACATATCATGAAAATATGGGTAATTGGTGAATTAATTATAAAAAAGTGAAGATGAAAAGTTTTAGGAGCTAAAATGTTGAATCGTCGAATGGGCCACCAAAATGTATTGCTAGTGGGGCTGCAACATATGCTATGTATGGTGATATAGACATTTTGCATGCACATGATTTGAATTAGTAGGAACCAATTTAATGATGTGGACATTTTGCATGTTGTGCTTAGTGGAGATCAATTTGATGATGCGGACACCTTGCATGTTCAGCTTGCAAATATAAATGACTTTTAGTAGGGATGAACATTATAGAGATTATAGATAAGAACTCTACCAATCCAGCTAGCTTCATTGCTCCAGAAATCACCATGTCTCACATAAGATAGCTTCAAATTTGGCCCACGGCTTGTAAACCCCAACCTCTGATGCATATAGGTCGCAGCGGCCGTTGACGACGAGTAGGCTCCTCCCTTTCAACTCACCAAGATGGAACTTGTCCTTGCCGACCTACGCGGCGCCCGCAACTTCACACTGCACATGAAGCGTCTCATCATCGAGCTCGTCCAGGTCACGGCCGCCAAGCTCGACCCCAACCCCACGGCCGCCTTGGCTGCGGATGGAGCATGGCGGCTAGCCTGCTAGGGCACGGGGAGGCAACAGGATGCGGCCTCCGTGTGCCGTCCATGGAGGCTGCGGCTAGGGCAATGAGGCGACGGGGTAATCGAGAATACTGGACGAAGGGAGCATGCTCGCCTGGGAAAAGGAAAAAAAAAGAGGAATTGGTGTGAGCCAGGGCGGACAAAGAGCTCAACCGGACACCCATTTCTCTCCCAAATTTGGGGCAACTTTGTGGGATATGACCGGTCATCTATGACATATTGTCCGTTTGGGGTAGCCCATTGGGAGTTGATTTTTGGGACAATATGTCCTTTTGTCCTAAATAAGACATTTGGGATATCTTTAGGATAGCTCATTGGAGATGCTCTTACAGAGCGTAGTACAATAATTTTAATATGTGTCGTAACACGTTGGATATGTCTTATTTGCTTTTGTTGGCCACCTTTTTTCTTTGGTCTACATGTTATTTACTCAATTCTTACAATCCTTGTGATTTTCTATTTGTTTGTCATATTTTTTATGACAATTGTGGTATACCTAAGATTATTTAGGGCAATACTAACCACGAAACGAGCGAGCTCTTTAAATGGGTAAGGTCATTTGTATCTGTTTCTTTTCATATCTTTCTAGTGGATCACAATTGGGGTTTGCTGCTAAAAATGACATCACAAGTCCTCAATTTTGTTGAGGTTCTTCATGCCACCTTTTTCTTTTGAGATGACTTCATGCTTTCCTCGTAGAAGGCCCTTTGGAACTACCTTTCTTATACTCCCTCCGTCCCATATTAAGTGACTCAAATTGCCCAAATATGAATGTATCTATACCTAAAAGGTGTCTAGATACATGTAAGGCTTTGTTTGGATGTAGATATTGGGAAGCAAGGAATTGAATTGGGCTGGAAGTCCAATTCAACAAGGAATCTGAATTGAACCTTAATTCCAATTTCATTGGTTGCTCATTGAATTGGCTCATGGGATTCAAGGAGGGCACCAATTCCAATTCATGTTTGGATGGACAAAGTGAGGAATTGCACATGTATATTAGTATGAAGCTTTAACTTTTCTATACATCTTTCAAAATAAAAATACGCTATAACAATTATAGGAATTCTGATTCATCATCTCGGAGAGTTACATGGATCACAACCGGACTGAAAATTATACACATAAAAATGTAGAAAAAAGGAGCCTGTACCGCAATGACTTGGGGTGAAAATGACCCAAATGTATAACTTGGATGCCACTGATTATATTATAAACAAATGGAAACTGTGAAGAACAATTACACGATAGAATATAGATGCATGAAAGAGGAAATTACACTGCAGGTCCATGAACTTGGCAGCAATGTTCAGTTTCATTCATTAGCTTGGAAACTGTTCAAATGACTCACTAAACTTGGCAGCTTTGTTCATTTTAGTCCAAATGGCCAAAATCAGATGAAATTCGGCCACGCTGGCATGTGTCGTGGACCACTGGACCTGGCCGGCGTGTGAGGGGGCTTTTCACAATTTTTTGGTTATGGACCTTTTCTGTTTAACCCCCTCGAATCTCTAGAATGGGGAGACGCTGCCCTCGCCGGTGAACCCACTTCGGGCCGGCATACGTGGTGTCCATGTGAATGGCTCCGTCGATGGGTTCGGCGGCGTCTACTCGAACGGCCCGACCCACGTCACATGCCATCATGACCGAATTTTGCCCGAATCTGGCCATTTGGACTAAAATGAGTAAAGCTGTCAAGTTTAGTGAGTCATTTTAGAAGTTTTCAAGTTAATGGATGAAACTGAACATCGCTGTCAAGTTCATGGACCCGTGGTGTAATTTCCTATGCATGAAAACTGCTATTCCAACATGTGAACCACAAAACTGAACGATGATCTTCAGCAACAAAAATTGCCACCATGTTGGCCCAAGAAATCACCCATTTATATGACTAGGAAGCAATATGCTACTGAAGTACTGATCAATCAGACAGACTGACAGAGGAGCTCACAGAACAACCTGAAAAAATAACGAAATAGAACGGTAAGATCTGCCCAAGAAATTGGGGATTAGTAGTAAACTGAAAATTAGGGTTCTTGTGCTCCTCCATTGGAGGGGACTGAAAGAGGAAAGGGCTAGGAGAATCCGGCCATGGGAGGAAATAAGGAGGAGAGGTCGAAGGGGATGCGGCCAAGGCGAGAAGGGGAACTCAAGCGGCGGCGAACCTCTATGCGTAGGGAGGTTGGGGGCGAGAGGGGGATGGGGCAAGGCGCACGGCCGCACGGGTGGGTCTTCGGCCGTTGGGCTCAGGCGGCGGCGGATCTCTGCAGGGGGATGATGCGAGATGGGGCGCTCAGGCGGCGACGGAGGCTCTCCGCGGAGAGAGGTGGTGACAACGGACTTCTGCCTGCAAGGAGGAGCGGGGGTGGCGGACCTTCGACGCGAGGAAGAGGTGGCGGCGCCGGAGCTCAGCGTGCGTGCTGGGAGGAGGGCCGGTCGGAGCTCTGCGTGCGTGCTGGGACTAACCTGCGCCACCGGCAACCTCCCGCCTCCTCCCGCTGGTTTGGGTCTTTCTGTTCTCCTTTCTTTCTTTGAGGGAGGCTGAACCGGTAAGTTGCTTTGCGGGATGAGCGTGGGGCCAAATTCTGCCCAATACGGAGCGAGGGAGCTCCGAATTGACTTGTGAAGCGAGAGCGTCTCCGCGATACCGTTTGGAATCGTGGGCGAATTCTACGGGTGAATCCTATAAACATCCAAACGCTGGAATTGAAGGCTGTCTAATTCCAATTCCCAATTCCATGCCTGAATACATACATCCAGACGTAGTGTAATAGAAAGTCACTTAATATGGGACGGAGGGAGTACTTAGTTAGTGTTTTATTTCTTTTCTTTCATTTATCTATGCACAAGGTCAATGGCGATAATGTTTTGTTGGTCATTTTTCGTGGCTCATGAATACCCAGCTGTTGGTGGGTTGGTATGTTTCACTAGTCAAGACATGTATAATATCTTGTGTGATGCTTAAAATATCCAACAACTTATCATACAAATATTTTAATAGGTTGTATGTTGGTTGTCCAATGAGATGTGAGAAAATTACATGTTGTCTCCTCTCACATTAAAATATATGGTGTGACTATTTTTCAGTCGTCTGTTTTTTAAGCAAATGATTTTAAATCGCAGTCGACGTATCATGGCCGTTATATTAAGATCTGAATGTCATCTCCACACTCCAATCTCTCACATGCTGTCGTTGGATTCGGTCAATCACTCGACTGATTCCTAACTAAAAATCAGACAACTTCTCAATAGCAAAATCGTAAATGTATCATGCAAATTTGACAACACTACTCCCTCCCATTTCATATTAAACGACAAAATATTAATATTTTTTGGGTATAAATAAATCTACATTTAAACGAATTTGAGCGAGACGACAGAGGAAGTATTCTACAGATATTGAAAACTCAAGAAGCATCCTTCGGATAGATCTGGTGCGGTTGCTTTCGCTGCTCCCTGCCCGAACTTTCCCTTCCCTTCGTTTTATCCTCTCGCTTCCGGGAATCTTGCCACCACAGAAACCCCCAATTTTGCGATCTCGCCCCTGAACCGTCAATCCATAATCGCGGGGCCCCTCGGTCGCTTTCGGTGACGCGTGGGTTAGTGGGCGTTCGTCATAACGAGATAACAATCGGTCTGCATTGCAAAACAAAAATCAGAGCTGCTGTCAGAAAAAGAAAAATCAGAGCCGAGAGAGGACGGAAAGGAAAGGAGGCGATACTGAAACAAGTCAGTCAGTCTTCTCCCTCTGTCTCTGTGCTGCTGCGTGCGCCTTTGCGTCGGAGATTGCCAAGTTTAGATTCGAGGAGGAGTACTAGGGCTCTCCCTCTCCTTGCCGGGGTCGTATCGGAACCAGTGATTGTCTCCATTCCAAGCGGGCCAAGATTATTTTACGCAGGTTAGGTTTTACCCCTGCTGCTCATTACTACTAGTATCTCCCTTCGTGTTCTGCAACTTCTTGTTCTGTAGTTGAGCAGTACTTCGTTTGACTTTGCTAATTCGCAAACCCGATTTGTCTCCCCGCAATGCGCACAACCTCACCTCTTGCTGCCGCGCCCGCCACATAAGCCTGAAGGAAGCAAAAAAGTTTCAGTTTTGTTGTAAGATGAAGACGATGAGGATGTGGGAGGGGAATCTTGACCGAAATTGCAGGGTCGAGTGCTGTAATACTAAGCCGTGCCTAATTTCTCAAGGGATTGGTCAGGGACTCTCAAGATTCTCACTTCTCTGCGCTTTACTCTTCCTCTTTGGCCGGTTTTGAGCCTGTGGAGAAGGAACTTGAGATTTGTCCCTTTCTTTTGCTGAATTAATTCAGCGCAGTCTTGCCTCAGCGATATTTTTCCGAGCTAACTCTAGCTGTAGCTCGCTCGCTCTTCAAATTGTCCAGTACAAAACCGCAGCCGCTGAAATTGAATGTTTTCCAATTTGATTTCATTCGTTGAAAATGTGTCCTATAGATAGTCCAGCTAACTAGCTCTGCATGGGAGTTGGGTGTGACTTTTTTTTTTTGCGGGGGGGAGTTGGGTGTGACTGACTGACTGTACATCCTTGCAACATATTGTTGAAGCAAACATATTGTCATTTTGTGAAATCAAACATTTCAGCAAGAGAGTAGAATTTCTGTTTTTGCTCTGTTAGTGCCTGTTTGAGTGATTCTGATACGTGCCATTTTGACTATGTGACTTCTGTCAGTGTGCTAGTTAGAACATTGTATATACTATTATGAAAAATGTAAATGGAAATGAATGGATTAAAATATGGCAATATGAAACAGTGAGCAGGGTCAATTAATTAAAGTTTTATAGTAGCGTTTTAGTATTAGTTTTAGGACTATGTGACTGTAAATCAGTGTATCACACATTTTCTCTACGAAACTTAGGATGAACCTTTACGGCAACATTTTCTGTATATCTAGTTTCTTTCAATCAAGTCAAGTCATTGATATCCAATGTTATTTTACACAAACCTCCTTACTTTTTAAACATGCTATTGATGTTAAAGCTGTGATGTTGATTGGCTTAATATAATTTTTCTATCTCCTTTCCCCGGTCTATTTTTATTTGGATATGCATACCGTGGTTCTATGAGGCCTTAGGTTTGTTTCTTATGCCGAGTTTGGTTATAGGATCCTGATTTTGTTTTTGAAGGAATGTCATCAGCCAGCTCTTCTCAGCTCCCAGCGCCATCGGAGGGGGAATCTACAACAGCTAATGATAATGCAAGACCTCATGATCCAGGTGATAATAAGCATATTGTTGTGTCTCTCTACAGTGGACACCTTATTTGTATTTTGTAGCCTTTCTCATCTGACAATTTGATCTCCATGAATTTCATAGGGACTGATTCTGCTGGACCAGCAAGAAGCAGACTTTCATTGCAGTTGGATAAGCGGTCGTTACATTTTTCTGTTAATGCTTGGGTAAATGTCTGAACATAGATTTTTTGTCAGCAATTACTGTATCACATGGTATTTTTCTGTAGTTGAAACAAATCCTTTCTGAAGATCTTAGTATTGTCTCAATTGATGCATGTGTTGGAGTGCCAGATCCATCTCAATTTGCTTCTCCACCAGATAACAATGTTTAAGCATAGTTGAACAGAGTGTCAAACAGCAGCTAAGTTGTGGAAGTGATATCAATCAGATGAACTGCTAGTCCAAGGATATTTTAATTTAGCCAACCCTGCAAGCTGGCATTCATGAGAATACTTTCATCTAAACCCCTCTTTTTCCTAATGGAGTTTAGTTTCAAAATTCCTCATAAATAAATGGATGGTCAGTATTAATTGATCATATTATATTACAACAGTAAGCAAGCAATGAGGCAGTTTTTTCTTTGTTGATATCTGCGAAATAATTTAGCTAATAAATAGTCGCTTATCTTTATCATACATGTTTTTCTTTTTCCAACAGGTTCTTATTGTTGCGTTGATTGGCATCCTTCCACTGGCAACCCAGCAACTGCAATACAAGGGATATCGTTTGTCACTTCTTGGCACAACCTGTACCACAGGTTATGCTTTATTTGCTCTTTATGGGGTCGGTAACATGAAACTGAGAACTGTAATTGCTATTTTACTATTAGCACTTAGACATCTTGCAGAAATTAATTACCATTTCCCCTTCCTGTCAGCTACCCGGAGCAGGAAACACACAGGCTGTTCAGGTCTGGTGTCACCATGTAACTTCATCGAAGGATTTTATACCATTCATGTACTGCCTTATGTTTGTTACGTCTAAACTACACTTTAAGCGTAAGCATATGAAGTATTTATCTTCATTTATTTATCTTCTGTATGAAATTCCGTGTTACTACCCAGTACCCATACATCTCATTTTCTGTATGCATGATGAGATACACTTTTCTGGCAGTTGTTTTGGTACCGGTAATTTGTTGGGCACTCGAACATGTGGCCAGATTTCTACGGCGCCATTTTACTAATTCCTCTCTGTACAGGTAAATAAACTTGACAGATTTGTAGCAACAAAATGTCTTGCTGACTATGCATATCAATGCATGCTATTCATCATTTACGTTGCTGTCTGCTTCTTTTGTTGTTACTTCCATCTATCTGGGTTTGCAACCTAAATGTGTCATAATGGTGCTCTCCATGGCCTTTCCATGGTACTACGAACAGAACAGTTGAGAAAACCCTAATCCATGCATATAAAACATAAAACAGAAATGATCGTGAGGTTTTTGGGTCCAGTGATCCAGTCTCCCTCATAAACTGGATACGTTCTTTTTCTGCTTAATGAATAGCCAGAACTCCTGATGGTTACCTGAAAAAGGAACATAAATGATTTATTCGTATGAAAATTTGCATGGTAACAAGCTGATAAAAACAGAGTGATCATTTTCTGTGAACTGAATGCTCCTAACGGCTTGCAATATTTTTATTGTTGAACATGATGGTACATGATTATAACAATTTTGTTGTTAATTTGCAGGGCATACTTGGAGCCACTTTGTACATGGGTTGAGACAAACACAACTGCAGTAAACTTTCTGTGTGCAAATGCAGAGATTTTGTTGGGCTTTCTTTTGATCTTATCCCTGTTCTCGTCAGTAGATCCTAGCCTTGTTAATTTCTCATTTCCCCTCCTCCACTTAATTCCAAGTTCTTACTGTTTTTTTACTTGTGCAGGAAAAAACGTAATGCTATGCAAACATTCATGTACTGGCAGGTTAGTTTATAATAAACATTGATTTGCTTCTCCTAATGATCTACTTCTTGTTTACTATAAACTGAAATGTTGACTTTCTCACATATTACACCATGGTCTGTAAAATCACAATAGTAGTGTTCAATCCTCGTCATGGCTGACCCCGATTGACGTATAAGTTTTGACCATAACAAGTGCTCACTGAATTTGACAACAAACTAGAAACGTACTCCCTCCGTCTCATATTAAGTGACTCAAATTTGCCCAAATATGGATGTATCTATACTCAAAAAGCATCTAGATACATGTAATATTTCGTCACTTAATATGGGACAGAGGGAGTATCACTTAATTTTGTAGCTCATTCCTAAAGACCTGCATAACACCAATATTGGTATAGACGTGGTAGCTTGCTATGATACTGCTATACTGGCCTGGACCTCAAGAGGGGCAGTGGCGCCATGGCCGCAGCTATGCCTCAGGCTCAGGGAGGACCCAAAGGAAGGAGATTCTGGATTAGATTGGTTTATTTCTTGTTTGGTTATTCCTCATGTGCAAGTCCTTCTATACAGGAGAGACGGATTACATGAAATCCTAACAACAGGAAACTATTGGATCAATGGGCCATTCCATTCTTCTTTATTGAAAGCAGGACAACCCTGTCCTTTTGAGGTTCTTGAAACGAAGGAAAATATTCAATCAATTGTTAATTGAGAGGCAACAACAACAACTAAGCCTTTTGTCCCAAGCAAGTTGGGGTAGGCTCAATTGTTAATTGAGAGGAAATAACTAAAATAGAACAGCTCTACCTTGTGCTAAGGCATGTCTCCTGTTGCCTATGCTCCTGGAGCCTGGGCTTTGAGCAGCTCATGTATGGGTGCATGCATGACAAATATAATCTCCAATGGCTTGATGGCTCTCAGTAATCTCAAGAGAGCAGCAAAGCAAATGCTCCAATGGCTGCACCAAGCCACCAACTGAGTAAACGCTACTATATTCCATTTTCATTTAGAAAAGGATCTAGGCAACGATCGTTTCTTCTTCTATTGTGTTGAGCTCAGTTGCCGGGTTGGTCCTACAATAAGGACATGCCTTTTGTTCTGCAAGTTGTAAAGCTAGGAATTAGTAACCCCAGCATCTTAGGATGCAAAACTCCTGCTTGTTAATAAAGCTAGACAATGTTTTTTGGTCTAAATAATTGTTGCTTCTGCATGGCTAACCTGGTACTGTCAGCTACCTTTTAGAATATATATATCCCTCCTAATATAAGAAGTACTCCCTCCGTCCCGTAGTTCTTGTCGAAATATTACATGTATCTAGACGCTTTTTAGGAATAGATACATCCATTTTTGGGCAAATTTGAGACAAGAATTATGGGACGGAGGGAGTACGAGTTAAGGTTTGACAGAAACCATCTTTGCTATTAATTTAATCTAATTGCTCAAGAATTAAGTTGAATATCTAAAAATTATGCATATTGCACATTTAATTCCTTAACAACCCCATATGACTAACCTATACTACAACACAACCCATTTTTATATTATGAAGAATTGCAGAACCTATCTCTTATTCCTTAGTCATGACACCATGATTACTAACCTTATTCGCATCCACATACGATGTATTGTTATGACATATTGTAACGGTTTATCTAGCTAATATTATTAAACATAATACTAAGTTCAAAAATAGTCCGAAGGGAAGGAGAGTTTGAAATCTGCTGGCAGTATATTTTGGGAGAACTATTTTATATGCTGGAGAACGCGCGTTTGCCGTGCACATTTGCTAGTTTCAAGAAGCATTGTAGTGTTTGTTTGCTTAGTCCAAGTCGCACATTTGCACATGCACATTTGCTAGTTTCAAGAAGCATCAGTGTTTGTTTGCTTAGTCCAAGTAACACTTGTTTGTTTAAGGACAACTATGAATTTGCGTGATCTGTTGCTTTTATCTGTGACTATCGACGTTATTACTACTATGTATCAATAGAGACAACGTCTCAGCATATTCCAATCTCACTCTGGTTATCTGGCATTGCAGTTGCTGAAGCTCATGTATCACTCTCCTTTCACTGCTGGTTACCACAGAGCTATCTGGCTTAAAATTGGCCGAACAGTTAACCCCTACATCCACAGTTACACCCCTTTTCTTCATGACCCAATAAACGCTGGCATAAGATGGTGGTTCAGGTAGGATGGTTATGGCTCCAACACCATTTAAAGGAATATAAATGTTTTTGGTGATGTTTTACAGTTTAACCCAACGATAATCTTTGTTTAGCAAGGGGAGCTTTTGTGAGTGACCTGTTATAACTCCTTTTTTGTGACATTGAGCTGATGATAATTTTTAGTTAGTGATCAGGAACTCCTGGAACTTTGCCCGTGATTGTAGAACTTAGTCAAGATCTCAGGCTGTGATCTGTTTGCCATGAAGTGAAAATTGGGAAGTGATTTCTATTGTTTAACCGAATCCTGTGTTCACCTCTTGTGGAATCCCTTTTGGTTTTTGAAGAAGAGAGTACAACATACAACCCTCCAATTTCTATTATAAGAAATGAAGTAAGACATAGTTCAATCGGAAAAACGAGTACAGGCTAGCAGAAGTTGGAAGCTTGGATAGAGACTCTCATGGCCAAGCCCATCCTGAAGGTCTCATCTGACTACAGGAAACAGGATAAGTTCCAGAAAGCAACTCATTTTAACTCTTTCTCCGAGAGATGCGAAAGATAAGATTTATTTTCTGACATGTTTGAAGTTATGGTAGAAATGAGACTCATACTTGGGCCTGTAGGCTTGGAACTTTGTGGAACCCAAAATTTACCTGGCCAACAAATCTGGACAGCTACTGACATAGAAGTTGATCAACATCGAGGTACTAATTCCGAAATCAGAAGCACAATTAATTACTTGCCGTCATAGCCTCATAGGCAACCACAATGTTTAGACTGTTCGAACAGTCCAAACTTTGCCGTGCAAGAAGAGGTCTAAATGTGTAGATTTGCAATTTTGATGCACGTTATAGATGCTCTTAGGATTCATCAACCCCGCAAGAGTTGATTATTCTTGGGGTGTTTTCATCATCTATAAAACAAAAAAAGGGGTCAGAATTCTCTCTTTCAACACTTCAATATTTGTTTTTACTGGATAAGAATTCCATGTCGCTGTTTGAGATGTTGAAAGCTTCACGTGTTTCAGTAGAAAGCTGATTTGTTCTTGGGGGAAAGCTTGATTTGAAGAAACTGGAAGCTCATGCGGTCCAGCAGAAAGTTTGAATATATTGTGGGAAGCTTGGTTATGAAGAAAATGAATCTTCAGTAGGTTGGTCGAAAGTTTATCATGTTCTTGTAGAAAGTTTTGTGTTACGAAGTTAGAAGCTTACTAAATTTGTTGAAATGTGTCGCCTGATCAAAATGCAGCAGGTGGCGCTAATGTTACTGTGAGCGTGAGGGAAGAAGCTTCCAGGGGTTTATCTAGAAGATAGGCCGCACTATCCTTAAATTAGCAACCCCAAAAGGGTAACTGTAATGACTAACGATTGCTATCTAACAATGTGTGAGACCAGCAAGAGAGTCAAAAACACATTTCTCTAACGACTAGTGAAGATTGAAGATTAAGAATCTTCTGCTAATGCTTTAAAAAAATCTTCTGCTAATTGTGCATTTCCGTTGCAACTTAATCATCATGATTGATGATTCCTTGCCTAACTTTCGCAGCATCAAATATCAAACAAAAAATTAGAGTGACATGGCAGAGAGCTGCAAGAGAGATCACCCTTAGACTGAAGGGCGTTAATCCTCTTTATTGCGCCAGTGAACAAAAGGCATGTCTTCCCTGGATCCCTTACCAGTATACATAATAATGTTCAGAACGTACTATTCTCAGTAAAAATTTCAGCCCACTGAGCTCTCTAACCAAACCTAGATCGAAGAGTTTTCGTCAATGCTCTGCCCGTTATTGCCTGCCAACCTTTGGTATCTGCGGCAATAGGTTAAGATTGCCTTGAAGTTGACTTGAATCTGGAGGTCTGCGATTCATCACACCAGCCATGTCAGGAAATTTCAGTAGAAGCTGTGTAAAGAAATCAAACATGAAGCGCCCGTACTACTGTCCGCATCCCTTGGTTCTCCTCGAATTCACTTCAGCAGCCCAGCTCTTGCCAATCTCTGTTTGGAACTTCCCTGTAATAGCATGTTTAAAAAGTATTATTTAACAAAAGGAGAACCTACATTTTTGTGTGCCTTCAATGGCAATTGCAACAATGATTAATCACACTACCAGCAGTTGAGAGAAAGAACTCATCTAGCACTTTGCCATGCTCTGCAAATTTTCAAGATGGAGAGTCAGCATAAATGGATTAGCACATCACATATGTACAGGAGAGAAAGATGGCAACATATGCAGGTAGGAAAGTAAGAATGATTCATTGCATGGTGCCGGTGCCTGAAGCAAAAAAAAAGGTAGCATGAAGCAAGTAGTTTGATGTTATTAGCAACCAATTCCAAAGTATGAGCTTTCCAAAACCAGGTATATATTAGTTTTGCTAGGCATTACTATTAGCAGTAGCAGAGGATTACAAAAGGTGTAGTGAGAACATGATGATTTTGATGCATGTTATTCCTCATGCAGGTCGTTTCAGACTAAAGAGCCAATTTACACTAGGCATCATACAGGACAACTATTTGAAATGACTAAGCAGTTCATTGTTTGTATGCATGAAAATCAAATACAACAAAAGGTTAATACCTTTCTCATATTCCAATGCTTGAAGGATCATTTCCACCTGAAACAAAAATAAATACGGAACAGGTGAAATCCACTGAACCAAACAGTACATAGGAAAAAGAAATGTAGAACAGAGTAAACCATAATAAGACATATGAACAATACATTGCATGAAACACCGTTTATGCAACAATAATATTAATATCTATGAACTTATATGCTTCAAAGTCTTAGAACTTGGCATATCTCTAAGAAATCCAAGAGGTAAGATTGTGCACTCCTTAGGACCTACTGAACGATTTAAGCTGTGACTCAGCCAATAGGCTATTCATCATAAAGAACAAAATCTTTGTATACTTATTTCAATGTCAATGCAAGCTCAGAGAAAAAACACAATGAATAACCAGTTTATATATAAGTGTTTGTGTAAGAAGTAGTAACAAGTTCATGAGTAGTGCATTCTCCACCAAACTTGAAAATATTTTGTATTGTGTCCAAACTAAGAAAACTTGTATCAATAAAAAATGATAACCCTGATATATACTAGAAATTAGACAACATGCAAGTCAAATCAAATCAATATACATTAGAAAAAGTGGAAAGATGTTCAAAGTAACATCATGCTTACTTTATCAAAATCCTTTACAAGATTGGCTTCAACAGAAGAGTTATTTTCGTATTCTTCCCACAGCGCCTTAATCTCCTCAGCTAAAAAATAGCAAATTGCAGTGATGGTAACAAATTGTTATTGAACATTCCTTAATGAACAGAAATTCCATGTCCACAATGGAGAAATACCTGTTGGTCCACCACCAAGAACTTCACACATTTCATCTAGAGCTTCTTGTTCACGCCTACTTTTTTCTGCTTTAGGTATGCCGTCAGACGGAGTGATGTCGCCAACAATAGCTGTTAATAAAATAAAGTGGGTATTGTCAAATAGTGCTTGGATGAAAACTGAGATGCTAAGAAAAGAGTGGATACAGAGCCCGACATGACAACAATACAGAGCCGACAGGATCCAGCACACATAACCAATAAGTGCACATAGCAGGCATCTAGGTAAAAACATCCGTAAGTAATAGTACGTTTTTTGGCCTACCTTCAGCAATGTCATGAACGATGGCTATTTTGATACACCTGTTTCAAGAAAAATGTGCGGTTCATTATTGATGGGAAGGAAGCCTAAAATTGATACTCTTCCAATGTGAATCTTAAAAGGAAATAACTGAGAAAAATAGGCACTTTGTACGATGAGAGAAGCTAACCTTTCTCGATTTACAGCAGGTAGGTCATCAGCTATCAAAGCCATCAGGGCCATACGATACATGTGGTCAGCAATAGATTCGGGACCTTTTATGCTATGATTTATCCACCCTTTCCTTTTAGTGGTCTGTGGCATAGAACAAGAACGAGGGAACAATGCAATAAGCGTCAGAATCATGTGATATGA
This sequence comes from Brachypodium distachyon, assembly GCF_000005505.3. Lineage (NCBI taxonomy): Eukaryota > Viridiplantae > Streptophyta > Magnoliopsida > Poales > Poaceae > Brachypodium > Brachypodium distachyon. Next base: position 45,083,046 of record NC_016132.3, on the reverse strand, counting down.
TAGGCATGAAGTCATGAAAACTCAAACCAAATCCATGTTCATACACCACATAATGAAGTTGTTAGCTGGGCGCCCATACTTGAGACTTTTCAATGATCCACCGTTTCAACATATCCATTCTCTATAGCGAAATTGTATATCTTTGCACTCCTTCGCATCGCATGGGACGTATTAAATGGAGATCAACTACGAGCGAGCATCCGCGTTGTGTACCTTGAGGCTATGGCAGAGGGTGAGGAAATCTATGGCCGAGGAGGCCGACGAAGCCGGGGAGGGCGCCGGCGAGGGTGGCGAAGCCGCCGCGGCGTCTGCCGGTGCCGGCGGACGCCTGGGCACGGGCGATCCGCCGGTTCCAGGACTCCCGGAGACGGCGCAGAGCCCAGGCGCGAGGCGTCGCGGCGCGCGCTCGACAGGGAGGATACGCGGCGGCGAGCGGCGGAGGAGACCGCGCGCGGGAGGGGCGGGCAGCCGCGAGCTCACGGCCATCGGAGGGAGAGCGGAACGACGCTCGGAGCCGTTGGGTTGTCGCTTGTGGTGGGGAGCGGAAGGCTAGGGATCAATGAGAGAGGCGCAGCGGCGGCGGCGGCTTTGCCTTGCCTTCCTCTTCCTCTTCTGCTGGTGTGTCCTTTCCTCGCCTCTCCCTGCTTCTGTGGAACAGGGCAGGCGGGGTTTGTGGGTAGGTGCGCAACAACAGACGTGGAATCGAACGCCCATCGTCTCGTACGTGCCGCACCCCTCGTGATCATCCAGCCGTCCGTATTAGACAAATCGTTCGCTCTCCACACCAGCCATTTGCCTCGACAAATTTTGGCCGTTCATCTAAAAAAATACTCCCTCGTCCGAAAATAAGCGAGGCTGGCTTCAACATTGAGGCCGGGGGGCAGCGTCCCTCTAACTTCAACTGCCGACACCTTTTGTACCCTAAAATAACAAGCAATTCTACCTAGACTGCCGCATCGAAGGCACCGTGGATTTCATCTTCCGCATTGCGACGACTGTCTTCCAAAGGTGTGAAATCGTCGGCGGGCTGTCCCTCACGGGCAAAGTAACATGATGGCAAAGGATGCAAACGGTTGTGTGTTACAATTCTGCAATGTCATCTCGTCCAACGACGTCGCCGGCGTTGACACCTACCTCGGCCGTCCGTGGAGGCCACAGGCGCGAATGGTATTTATGGAATGTGACATGTCCATGATTGTAACTCCCAAGGGATTGTTCAAGTGGAACGACAACCCGATGTCAATAAGCTTTTCTAGGGCGAATATAGGATGCGTTCTTTTTGGCTTCTAAACTCGGCTTCTGGAGAAGCTGTCCTCCCCCAGCTTTCTGGAGAAGCCGCATCCTAAATTTAGCTACACTTCCGAAGTAGCTTAGATCAAGCTAGTTTGGAAGCCTAATCAAATTTAGGTGTCGGTTTTTCCAAAAATTTGGGGAAGGGAAACTTCTCAGAGAAGCTGGTCCAGGAAACCGAAAAGAACTGGACCATAAAAATGTTGGGCCTGGGTCGGACACGAAGGAGTGGGGAGGCGTCCATCTGGTCGCAAAAGCAGTAGAGGCCGAGCAGTTCACCGTTCGACGCTTCATCCAAAGCGATGAGTGACTGCCTGCCAGCTACGGTAGTGGATTACACCCGGGCCTCTGATCAATCGGTTCAAGTTTCGAGCTAGCTACTTCATGTGATATTGGATCGATATATTGATTTCTCCTCACCCATTTTGTAAATTAGTGTGTATTTACTTGGGCCGATCATGCGGATATAGTGGTGGTGTTGGACGGCCATGGCAACCACTCCTCAATCAGCGATGGTCTCACATATGTTTCTCGGCGCAGCAACACAAGCTACACCATGTAGGTGAAGAAGGACGTCTACGAGGAGAAAGCCGATCGGGGTGACCGACGACATATGGAACCTCACTGTCGGAGACGGCATCGACGCCACGGTGATCTTAGGAAGCAAAAGGAATGCCGACGGCATGGGAAAGGACAAGACGTCGATGGTGGTAGAGCTTACACGAAGCTTTGGTGCAAAAATATACTCCCTCCGTCTCGTATTAAGTGACTTTTTATTACATGTATCTACACACTTATTAGGTATAGATACATCCATATTATGGGACGGAGTGAGTAGTTTTCAGTTTCTAGGGAGGCCAAATGCTCTAAATTTTCTCAAGCCTAATTACTAACTCCGCCCCTCTAAAAAAAAAAACAACGCTCCGCCGTTTGGAGATCACGGTGACAGTAATTGATGACGCCCAAGCTAGTTCTACCCTCACTAACTTGAAGATATACATCAAGCAAAGAATCTGAACCAATGTCAGCCAAACTAATCATGTTGAGGGCCTCAACTGCAGCAGGCGTGTTTCCAAAACTAGATAGTACCTCACGCGTTGCTGCGGAATTTTGTACTGAATTATAACAAAGCAAATATATTGTAAAATGCTAAAAATAATTCATAGAAATATATGTTTATTTATTGGAAACTACTATCTGAAATTTGCTATTTTTTGTCACCAGGAACGATGGCAGTGGCATGTCTTTTTCCATTTTTTGATGTACTGAATTGTGAAGAATGGCGGATCAGATGGAAGCATGCTCGTGATGTCTGGCTATGTCTTGTGCCTGAAGTGACCAGCATAAAGATCTTTAAGATAACTTGAAGTAATTGGTATGTTATAGGACTGGACATAATCTGCAGAGAAGAGAGTAATTGTTGATTGCACTTGCAGGTTTTGGTATTAGGTTGACGAATATAGATATCAAATATTTCCAGAGACACAAATATCATACTCCTTCCGTCCAATGTCTGACCAAATTTGAATGCATCTATACACTAAGTCATGTCTAGATACATCCAAATTTTGACAAACTTGAGACATCTTTTGTTGGACGGAGGGAGTACGAAGGATTTGACATGGTACGAAAGCAAGCTGAAACTGAGAAGAAAGTGCAGAGGTTTTATTCACTTGGATAGATGCATACATGTGGACAACCATGATACAGTATTAGTAAGAAATCTGCAAGTGATCGATATGGTGACCAAGTAATCTTTATATTTACTATTCCGTAAGCCTCAGTTTGTACGTCCCTGATTAACACACTTTTTCGTATGTCGTCCGCTTCACATCCTGCGTCCAGAAAAACCGTCCAGGCGAGTACCCAAGGTAAGTTTCACAAATTAAGCTCATAGAAAAGTAAGTTTCACAAATTAAACCCATAGCAAAATAAGTTTCACAAATTAAAAAAATAATGCGTAATTTATATTTGAGAAAATTAACCCATATGCAATGTAAATTTCACAAATTAAGGTAAGTTCCACGGTTTGTTAATTAGGTTTTGGAAAAAAAAATCGATGGGTCAATGGACATGCGTAATCTATATTTGAGACATGAATCATTGAAATATTTGTGTCTCCGTTGCAGCGCACCGGTACTTAGCTAGTTTTATTCAAGCAGTGCTAGAACTAATTTTAGGTAGAAGGCAGTGCAGCTGTGACTTCTGATTTTGCTTCCTGCCTGGTCGATTATGTCCTGCATGTTTTGAAAAAGAAAAATCAGAAAAGGGATAAAGGAAAAACTCTTGATTATCTACTGCAGTTACAGACTGGCAGTGACATGGGAATCTTTTTTTATAGAACTAGCCGAAATGCCCGTGCGTTGCAACGGGACAACAAAATGACAACAAAAATAAATTGCACACTTGAAAATATGCATTAAAACTTTTTCTCTTTGGTCTTTTTTGACGAGCACCAAACATCAGCAGATTTTGGATTTCCCTGTATTTTCTGATAGATCCCACATATCAATGGCACATTTTTTTTCCTTTTCTTCCTCTCGTCACACCACCTCCCCCGACTTGTCTTGTAGAGACATTTTCGTTGAGGCAATATACTCTTTGTCTCTACCTAGAAATAATTTTGAGACATAGTTTCATGTAGGCAGTCTATGAGGTGCTATGGATAATGTCTTAAATATAGAGACACAAGTTGAGACATTATGGTGTAGAGACATTTTTTAGGCATTTAATAGATTGTCACAACACTCATGTAGAGACATGGTTTTGAGATACTTGATGAAATGACCTTACAGTATGGTTAGAAACACTATTTGAGACACATTTTATGATGTGTAGAGACATTCTTAGCAAGTTTGAAGCATGCAGCAGACTACTCATAATAATTTCATTAGAAGTATACGCAAGAATTGGTATCAGGTTGAGATGGTTAGGTGAGTGTGTAGTTTTCCTTAAGGTCTTGAGTTCGAGGATTGGTTTCAACATGATTTTTTCAATGTATATTTTTTAGCACATGAGTATAGAGACACAATTTAATGTCTTTACAAAATGTCGCATTGAATGTAGAGACAATATAGTGTCAAGTATAAAGACACAATACAATGTCTTTACGAAATGTCGTATTGAACGTAGAGATGGTATAGTGTCTCTATGCAATGTCTAAAACAGTAGAGAAGTTTTATTAGTGTCTCATCACACATAGCGACACTGCCCGTAGTGACAGTTTTGTGGCATTGTACCAAGTGTGTCTAAAGTTATGTAGAGACAACTATAGTGTCTCTACGAACCAAAAATAATGTCTTTACGGGTTATTTCTCTTGTAATTATTCTGCCATAATGCATTGCCCACTGTAGTGGGAGGTGACTTTAATTTGGTGAGGTTTACCTCAGACAAGAATAATGGCAATATCCATCAAGGCTGGGCTGCTAAGTTTAATGATTAGATCAATGGACATGGCCTGATGGAGATTAAATTGGCTAATCGAAAATTCACTTGGGGGAACAATCAAGAGGATACCATTATGGCTGCTATTGATAGAGTATTTGTTACTACCTGTTGGGAAACACATTTCCCCCTTTCCTCTATCTCTGCTTTATCCAGAGATATCAGTGATCATACCCCGTTGATTCTTGATTTTGGCTATAACACTCCTCCTCCCAAAAGACCATTTAGATTTAAAAAATGGAGGTTGGAACTGGAAAATTTCAAACAAATGGTCATCACAAATTGGAATCTTCCTTGCCCCTGTTCTGACCCATTAGAAATCTGGCGATTTAAGATCAGGAGACTCGGGAAGCTCCTTAGAGGTTGGAACTCTAATGCTGAAGCTGGCCATAAAAAGCTTAAGCAAACTCTTAATGTTGAGTATACTTGCCTTGACATTATGTCTGAAACTCGAACCCTCCTTCCTGAAGAACACCAATGTATGAAAGATATTAGAAATGAACTCAATCTTCTCTGGTATAGAGAGGAAATTAAGGCTAGGCAGAGATCCAGGGAAAAAGACATTCTTGAAGGAGACAGGAACACTAAGTAAGAAAATGATCCTCTCTCTAGAGGGGGGAAATGGACCTGTCGCTGATAACAAGGGTATGATGGAGATTGCTGTAGCTTACTACAAATCTCTGTTTTGCTCTTAACCTTATTTAGATATCTCCCTTTCTCATGATTTCTGGGATGATGCTGATTTGGTTTCTTCCAAAGAAAATGATCTACTAACTCATGACTTCTCTGAAGAAGAAATTAGGGCAACTGTTTTCAGCTCTTATGCTGAGGGAGATCCTGGCCCTGATGGTTTCCTCTTCCTATTCTATCAAAAAATTTGGAAACCATTAAAACAGATGTAATGTCTTTAGTTTCGAAATTCTGCTCTAGCACCTTGGACCTTTATAGACTCAACTTTGCTATGAGTACCCTTATTCCCAAAGAGGCTGATGCTACAAGTATCAAAAAATACAGACCAATTGCTCTTACTAACTGTAGCTTCAAGATCTTCTCAAAGGCTTGTACTACTAGGCTTAGTGCCTGTGCAAACAGAATTATTAGCCCCAACCAGACTGCCTTCCTGAAGGGAAGATATATCTTGGAGAGTGTGGTAGCTGCTCATGAAATTATTCATGACAACCACCTTAATAAGACCCCAGGTCTGGTGCTTAAACTAGACTATGAAAAAGCTTATGATAGTGTTGATGTTGGGTTCCTTAGAACCATCCTTCAACAAAGGGGATTTTGCCCCAAGTGGATATCCTGGATGGACAATATCCTCTTTAGAGGATCCATTGGGATCAGATTAAATGATGTTGATGGTCCTTTCTTCTCTACCAGTAGGGGACTCAGACAGGGAGATCCACTTTCCCCCATTTTGTTCAACATTGTTGCAGATGTTTTCACAAAAATCTTTTCCAAGGCTGCATCTCTCAATCTCATTTCTGGCATGACGCCATCTGCACATAAGGGAGGTGTGGTGAGTCTACAATATGCAGATGACACCCTCCTTTTTGTTGATAATGATCTCTCTAAAGCTAGAAATCTTAAGTGGTTCCTCTCACTTTTTGAGCAAATGTCTGGAATGAGGATTAATTTTCATAAGAGTGATCTTTATTCCCTGAACCTAGAAGATGAGCAAATTAGACCTTTTGCTCAAACACTAGGTTGCAAACTAGCACAATGGCCCATGAAATACTTAGGGATTCCTCTCATTTCTGCAAATTAAAGAAAGAAGATCTGCAACCTGTTCTAGACAAAGTTATTAAAAGAGCAGCTGGGTGGAGAGGGAGACTTCTTTCTTATGGAGGCAGGCTTACCTTGATCAAATCCTGCTTGGCTAGTATTCTTATTTACCTTCTATCTATAATCAAATTCCCTAAATGGGCCATCAGTGAAATTAACTCTCAGATGGCTCACTGTTTCTGGGACAATTATGAAGGGCATGTCAAATATCATCTGGCAAATTGGGAATTAGTTACTTTGAAAAATGAGTTTGGGGGCCTTGGCATCCCCAATCTAAGGGACCTTAATGTTTGCTTGTTGGCTAATTGGATTAAGAGGTACCACCTTGACACAAATAAGTTGTGGAGACAGATTATTGACATCAAATCTGACACTAGTTCTCCCAATATGTTTGCTTGTTCCGATGCATTTTCCTCCCCTTTCTGGAAAGGTGTTCTTTGGGCCTCCCATGCAGCAAAACTATGATATTTTTGGAAAATTGGCAATGGGAAAAATGTTAAGTTCTGGGAAGATCAATGGATAGGAAGCTCTAGCTTGGCTATCCAGTTCTTGGAAATTTACTTCATTTGTAATGAACACCACAAATCTGTAGCTGATGTCTGGGATGGTTCTGAACTTAAACTCTCCTTTAGGAGAGGTTTCTCACCACATCTTATTCAACTTTGGCATGATCCGGTTGTTTTAATATCCTCTGCTTCCATTTCTAATGATCCAGACCAGCTAGTATGGAAATTGAACAATAAAGGTGTATAAACCACTAGTTCTTTATATGTTGTGGTTAACTTTAGAGGGATCACACCTGTATTTGTGCAAACTATTTGGAAACTGCATTTGCCCCCCAAGATTCACACTTTCCTCTGGTTGGTTAGCCATAACAGGATCCTGACTAGAGATAATTTGCACAAGAGACAACATGTGAATGATCTTACCTGCATGTTCTGTTCTGAACCTGAAACTATACAACATCTATTCTTTGACTGTATTGTGGCTACACTTATTTGGGAATTCATGAGTTTACTGTTGGGGAAAAATCTGGGCTCTAGCCTAGAACAAATTGCACATTTCTAGGTGGGAAATAGGAAAAATGAAGTACTTAATATGACTACTGCAACTGTTCTTTGTCATTATGGAAATGTTGTAATAATATCTTTTTTCGTTCCTCTGCATGGTCTTCGATGCAAGTGATCTGGCGAATGGTCCTGCGACACCTACGCTCATGGAAGTCTCTCTGTTCAAACGCAAATCAAAACGTTCTAGCACATATGCTTCGACGGTTGGAGGACAAGTCGGTGGAGATCCCAAGGCTTTGCCTGAGATGAAGAAGAGAAGGGCGGTCTCGATGCTGACACTCAACGCCTGCCAAGGTATCATGTCGATGTCCCTCCAAGACTCCTCCCCGTGAAGATCAAGCACTTGACGCTAACTTTGCTGCCATTTTGTCCAGTTCTCATGCTGAAAGTTGTAATTGCCTGGTTAGAGGCGCTGGAACTACTCGTTGTTTAGCGATAGCATTAGGGCCTGTGTGTGGCCAAAAGCTCGTTGAAAAAAAAGTGTTGAGACATATATTTTGTTCTGTTTCGTTCATATGAATGGAACAGGGGCAAAAGCCCTATCTTTCTAAAAAACACTTTGGCCGTTTACACTGCAGAAATTTCACAAATCACAAATAATTTTGCAGCTTGGAAATAAAATCTTCCTTTCCAAGCACGCACATAAAAATGTTTCTATGAATCTTGCTATCCTTGAGCTCGGTTCGAATGAAATCCGAGTGCTACAACAATACATCTTGAATTATGTTCTTTATTCACATTCTGTAAAGACATAAACTGCAATAGTACAATGAGAAGTCCACATCATGAGCATGAGACTGTAAAACCCGTGAACAGCCCTGGCAGACTTACACTAAACTCTGAAGCTTGATCCTACCGCATTTCAAGCATTAGGATTAGCAGAAAAGCATACAAGGATGAGATGAAGCAGGCATTTACATCATAGAACTTCTCCATTTACCACGACGGTGTGATTAGATTACACTGAGATCTAGCGAGATGGATTGATCGGGCAGAGCCATGAGATCAAAATCAAAGTGTCAGCGTCAGGGGCCTCGGTGCTGACGGAAGCAGTTGAAGCATCCCTGCGACTGATCTATTGGGACCATGCCGCCGCCCTTGGACGTGTCGATCGCCTCTATCAAGGACACCACTTCGGCCATCTCCGGCCGCTTGTCGGGGTTGGCATCCCAGCAGCGCTTCATCACGTTCGCCAAAGCGCTTGGACAACAGCGCGGTATCTCAGGCCTCAAGTTCTGTATTTTGTGTTTTCAGTGTCGGACTGCAGAAACAAGAGCCCAGCAATGCGAGAATAAAATAGGACAGGAGTAGCTTCTCTTACCTGGCGAACGACAGCAGAAGTTACTTCTGAGAAGCTCAGATCAGGATATGGCATGTCGCAGCAGTATATCTCCCATAAACAGATTCCAAAGCTGTAAACATCACATTTCCTGTTGTAAGGATGACCATTGAGAACCTGCGTGATGCCATTTTAAGTCAATGAGGATACCTAGAGTACACAACTTCAATCAGGTGTGGTGGTGGTGATGCAGTTGTGCCAATGGGTAGGCACAGCTTTAAAAATCACGCTCGGTCCAAAATATGAAATATGAAAAAGATATGGAATGGACATGGGAGATAATATTGCAACTTGAGCTCTCCAAACTTGGTAGTTTGGTCTGAATCTAATTGAAACCTAGTAGCAGCACATGGTAGGTGACAGAGGAATATGATAATATCTTTAGGCAGTTTAAGATCAAATATACCTCAGGTGCCATGTAACCAAGTGTGCCTGTTTCACCTGTCATATCACTAGGATTTGAAGCCTCAACTCGAGCAACACCAAAATCAGCAATTTTCACTGTCCTTGTTTTGTCCAGAAGCATGTTTTCAGTCTTGACATCACGATGCACTATCTTCTCGGAATGAAGATAGCTCAATCTATTGAATTCAAAGGTCAGTCAGATCTTCGGAAACTGAAGGGGTGGTATAGAAGAACTTTGCAGGAAAAGACAAAAAAAAAAAAACTAGTACGTACCCCCTAGCAAGGTCAAGAGCTAGTTGGACCACAACTTTAAACGCTAACTTCCTTCTCCTGTTCTTTATCAGGAAATTTTTCAGTGCACCACCAGCAAGGTACTCAACCACAACGCAGCAAATATTACTCGGCATCCCAAGATGCCCATGTTCTGTCTGTACATTCAGATCTCTTGCACCCATTATAGCCCCAATAAACTGTCAGTTGAAGTTCAAGATATTGTTAGGACAGCCAGTTGGGCTGTAGAATAAATCTACATTCACAAAAGGAATAGATAAAAAACAGTAACTTATTGTAATCCACAATGGGTTGGATAGGTTACAGAATTAGAGCCTCTGATCGATTGCTTGATAGACTCTTTTACCATTTTCATGGTAGCATATGATACACCAAACAGGGGCCCGTCAACTCGTAATCAATTTTTGCCCTACTATTGAAAACGTCAAAATGTTCGGATTATACAAGTTTCTAATGTACTGTGTCAGGGGTCACATACATAAAATACCTTAATAATTCATTTATCTGAAAGATAAAAAGTATGTAAACCTCCATTAAAAAGAATTAAGTCATGACTCATGACAACCGAGAGCATAAGATAGCAATGTCCTTGCTAGCACAGTGCCCGTTCGTTGCTGCAGAACCACAAAGAGGCGATAACATAATTTGTTAAATGAGTTCAACCAGGTAATGACATAAGTTTGCATAACCCAGATAATGACATAACAGCTCGCAGAAGAGCCACTACAAGATATGAAGCGGGATACAATTTTGAATTTTAAATGCAGGAGGATGGGTATGGGGGAGGAGAGATGTCATGACTCATGAGGATGGCAATTGGGGGCGAAAGGTAGCAGAAGAGCTAATTACATTGTATTAGAATACGTAACATCATCTGCTTCACTATGTCAGTGTATTGGTATTCAACAGTTGGGCAGAGGAAGCTAGAATACTCTATAGAACTCAAGGGTCTTGAGTGAGTCTCATCTCCCTTATTTCTCATTTCTGCCTTTTTGCAATAGCTCCTACGTGTAAGAGTGGAAGTACAGGACTCACCACCAACTTCAAAGTTCAAACTTTAGAAGTACGAAAGATGATGGCAGATATCTAGCCATGGAAACATAAGTGAAATCAAAGGGATAACTGATCACATAACTCCATATATTGCTGAAAGTAAAAGTCAACTTTGCCCATGTGGTTATGATGGAAAATAGTGGAGAACAGTTTCAGTCTTTCACCCACATAACTGTTTTATGAAACAAACATAAATATAAATTGGGATTTGATGTATATTCTATCAGCAAGCTTTAACCTATGAAATTTGAACGGGCGGAAAAAGGATTTCTTCAGCCAAAGCTTACCTTAGTAACGTTTGGATGATCAAGCTTATGCCAGACAGCAACCTCTTGTGCGAATGCTGATCTTAGTGCAGTAATTTCTTGTTCTGATCTATGACCATCCTCCCCCCAGTCAAGCAATTTTACTGGAATATAAAATAAAACAATTATTTTCAAAATGAAAGTTGCAATTGTAAACTTAGTTTTGGCAAAGGACCAAGACATTGCCGGCAGCCAGGCAGTCCGCACTAGTGAATCCAGATGCTTTAGAATGGTGGCTCTTTTATGGATAAGATCATGAGAAAAAACACATTCCGAATCTTAAATAGTAGGTCAGCACTTGCTAGGGATCAAAGGCAGCACATTATTCATGATCAACATGCATTTTAGTCTCTTGAAAAGAGTATTTGGTTATGCATGCCGAACAAAAGATCTTTTTATATCAACATCAGTTGCAGCTTTATGTGCGGTGTGGAAAACCGAATCAGTGAGACTCCTGTTAAGTAACACACAAATGAAACACGAAGCCAGACACAAATGTCTGTGGGGCTAGATCACTAGAATCAGAGAACTGACCAATTATTCATGGATAACAACAGTGAGGAAGCTGATTTCATGCCAAAAAATAAAATAAAATCGAAGTAGTCAGAAAAGATAAAATAAGCTACTCAATAACTTCAGTGAGTTGCTAAATGATTTGGCACGTCTGGTATGGCATTTCAATCGCAATTTATGATTCTAACGATGATTTTATTTTTTCAACACAAGTAATTGTATTTCCTCGTGGCAGTATGCAATAGGCGATAAAGTTGGCGACAGACAAGCACCTTGGATTTGCTTTGTCCAGTGTCATGTGATCATGCCTGGTGAGACAGTGCAAAACTGCTCATTTATATTGGCTTTAGCAGAAAAAGCCCAACATTTTTCTTTTTTGAAACACCTGGCTCAGATGCTTCTACATTTCCATGACGGAAAAGCACCACGTCTGTTGCAAGTTGCAACCTTTTGCCTAATAAAGGGCTCAGCTGCTTTGGTTTGTAACCTCCAAGTTCCAGGGGCTCATCATAAGATGAACACATGTATCACGCCTACTAAAACTTTAGAGTTGGTTGGTCCGAGTCACATGAGGGGGGTTACACATAAAAGGCGGGCTTATCTACCCGAAGTCACGGAATACACCATGGAATCCAGGAAAGCAGAGGCATCAACTTTAGCAATTTGCTGACAAGGAAACCACCGGTGACACGACCCGCGAAAATAACTCGGAAGAAAGTAAATGGCATTGACATCGATCGATCAATCCATTCTACTCACCATTGCGTCCTAGGCCCAGAAGATCGAACACATGGACGAAAAACAAAACAGCAACGTTTCCTAAGAACTCGCAAAACGAATAATCGACCGGAAAGGAGAAGCATCTGATGCTGCCAGCACGAAATAGCAGGGTAATTTCATCGAGCAGCTAACGGACACTGAAACAGGGAGGCAGTGGACACGTATATGTGAAGTAGAGATGGTACGATACCGGCGACGTCCTGGCCATCGTAGACGCCGCGGTGGACGGTGCCGAAGGTGCCGCGGGCGATGACGCCTTTGATGACGAGCTTGGCGGGGTCAACCTCCCAGTCCTCCCGGCGCCGGCGCGGCTGCTGCGCCGGGGCCGGCTGCGCGTCCCCTGGCCTCGTGGACTCGCCGCGGCGGCTCCCGGGCTGCGGCGGGGGTGGCTCGGTCCGCTCGTGGCGGCTGAGGTGGCGCTCCAGCTGCTCGTCGAGGCTCTTGAGGTCGATCTGGTCCGCCCGCACGAACCCCGCGTCCCCGCTCCCGCCGCCGCCCGCGCTGGGAAACCTCATGCTCGGAGCCTCACGGGAGGGGGTCGGAGGCTAGGCGAGGTTGCGGCGATCGGCGAGGAAGGCCTCAGGTGGTGGTGTAGCTGCCGCGGCGAGGAGCACTGGTGGTGGCTATGCTACAGGGGGGACTGGGGAGGGGGGGGGGGGGGGGGGCGCTGGCGAATGGCGAGGCAGAGGTGGCTCGTGTTCGTGCGCGAGCATGGAAGTAGGCAGGCACGGGGCAAGTGACTGAGGAGGAGGACTCGCGTCGTGGCCTCATATGAGTTTCCTTTCCTTTTTCCTACCTTTTCTTGAGCTTGTAACGGATGAGTTTCTACTCAAGAGTGAAACCCGTAACGGACGAGCAAAATTTGTTCCGCGCGGGGGTGCGGAATTCATATCGGTTTACATCCTGCGAGATCACCGTCTTCTTCTCCCTTTCCCGCCACAGAGCTTCCCAAATATTTCCCCTCCCCTCCCCTCTACAACTTCTTGAATTTCATTTATGTTCGTTGAACATGATCTGTAGGTGCAATTTAATCTCCGTACTTCGAAACCTCAAAATAATGTGTCTAATCTGTCATGTATCCTCTGTTAACTTGATGTACTCACTTCGTTCCATAAAGATAGACACGGTTTTGAACTAGTTTAAAAACGTGCCAATTTTTATGTAACGGAGGGAGCATGAGATACGTATTTTGATGTGGGATATAGTGGGTCTCTTTGACCAACTGTTAAAACAAAGAGTCCCTTTGACTACCAGCATGGCAGATTCGGGTTTTATGCAAGTAAAAAACTATAATTAATTACCTACATTGTGGTATCAGATACCAACTAAAAATAAGTACTCCAAAATGCTGTTTCAAAATGTAAGCTTTTTCATACTCCCTCCGTCCAATAAAGGATGTCTTAAGTTTGACACAAAATACATTCAAATTTTGATAAACTTGAGACATCTTTTGTTGGACGGAGGGAGTAATATAAATCAATTTATCTCCTCACAAACCTTTAGGTTAAATTCAGCATACACTTTGAGAAACCAAATCGATCAGATACCTACAACCAGGGACTCCGTACTCCTATTCAGGTCCTAGTTTTGAAAACCGGACAGATGATCGAACCGGCGAGGCTCCTGGTTCAGGTTCTTTCGGTCGAACCCGCTGGTTCACCAGTTGAACCGGTGTGGTTTTTTAAGACAATAAATAATATATTTTTGTCATAAATGCTGCAATAAAAGGAAAAAAAATGTAGTGTAATGCAAAATTCATGTCTCATTTTTTTGTTTTTTTAACCATATTTTCACATTTACAAGAAGTGCTAGAAGGGCCAGAACTGGCCCAGCCCAACTGGCAGCACAACCCAGTTGAAATGGAGGCCCAACCGTTTTTCCTTAATAAAAAGGGTCTTTTCCGACAATAGTATAGAACAAAGGGTAGCCTAACTGGCTGGGAGGTTCATCCCCGTTGGAGTGGGAAGTCGCGTGTTCGATCCACGCTTGGATAGCAATTGAGCCGCCTGGTTCGCGGGTTTAGACACAAACCGGCCGGTTCGTCCTGGTTTTCCCGGTTCGCCTGCCCGAGCGGTCCCGAGGTCTTAACAGACCAGTACGGCGTCCGGGTACGGTTTTTTCCGACCGGCGGTCCGGTCCGGTTTTCAAAACTAGAATTCAGGTTCCATCTTGGGCTGCTTCCTAGCAAAAAGCCCAAACAACGGAGCAATCCAGTCCACTTATTGTTTACGACTTAACGAGGTTACTCTATCCAGCCACTCTGAAAAAGTCCCAACCGCGGACGGCCGCGGTACTGTGGACCAGCCCGGAGTTCCGATGGCGGCGCCTCCTCTCGGCCCTCTCCTCAGATGGGGCGCCTCCTCTCTCCGCGTCCACTCTGCCTCTCCTCCGACGCGGCGCCTCTTCTCCGCCCTCCGACGACCCTCGGCTGTCGTCCGCTGCGAACCTGGCTCCAGGGTCATGCTCAAGGGAATGGATTACCCGGAACTGGAGGTAACAGCTCTCTCTTAACCTTGAAGTGTTGTAATTCGTTCGTCAATTATTGGTCCGCGCTTGTCTGTGAGCTGATTTTTCCACGGGCTTTTCCCAGAAATGGGTTCAGTCACAGGGATTTCGACCGGGGCAGGCTATGATGCTGTGGAAATGCCTCTACGGGAACAACGTCTGGGCTCATTGTCACGACGAGCTGGCTGGTAGGTTGCAGTTTTGTTTTCCTCAATCAAATATTTTTGACACATGCAGCGCTGTAACTGAGAAATTAGTGGCCTGTTGTGAAATCCGAATTTTGCCGCGGTTTAAGAAAAACAGCTTATGAAACCAAGAACATTATTTAATTGACATACTGGTACTACAATTTTCTTGTAACCGCTGGTCTATTTTGTACTTGAAACTTGGCTCTTTCAGTCCTTCTAACGTTCCTTGATGCAAAATCTTAAATTAGACAATCGTAAGAAATCTTCTTGAAAAATATCATTTTGAAGGGCTATGCCTTGTGAGGATATCCATCCTATCTGCACTTTCTTTCTTTTTTTTTCCAATGCATGAGAAACGGTTTCTCAAGACAAACATCAAAGGCACATCGCTTGTCTCTAATAATTTCTTGAGAACCAAAGCGACTGCACACAGTACTTCATACAAGATGAAACTTATCACTAAAGTTCAAAATCAACAAGTTCATTATCCGCAAAAGATTTTAGGTTCACTAGTTTTTGATCACCATCACTATCAACTAGTATTTGATTATTACTACTCATCCTTAAGGAAAAAAATAGTTTACAGAAAAAAGGCACGGAAAGCATAGATCCAGGTATACTTTACTTGTGCAGTACCCACCTTCTAGCCATATTTAGGTTATAGTTAGTGTTGTGTGGATTTGTTTTTTGTAAGTTTTTTTCTCAGAGGTCTAGATTAATAGTTTGATATGTATGCAATTAATTATCAAGGATTGACATAAGATATTACTCCCTCCATTTCTTTTTGTAGGATGTAATTTGTTTTGTTAAGACAAAGCTTTGACCAAAAGTTACATCTTTAGTTTGCACTTTATGGGACATAAAATTGATATCATTACATTCTTATTCCAAAATACTTACTAATGATTGTGATTTTGTATCCATGAACCACATATTATGTAGTGTTGATCAAAGGCTTGACTTGATGAAACAAATTCTGCATTGTGAAAAGATGCAGAGGGAGTAGCTTGTTTGGATTTGACAGAGAACATGTTCACCTGTGAAAAAATTACGAGTCATCTGTGATCATGTCTACACCATGTTCATTTCATTACCACCTTGCTGCCCTCATAAAGAGCAACCATCATACATACCATATGCATCACCTCTTGCTATAGTATGCAAAAAAAAAAAAAAACTGAAGAAAAAACTGTGGCCATTCAACAGCTGCAAACCGATGACATGCATACTTTGAAGATGTCATTGCCATTTCAGTAAGAAGAAAAGCATTGCATAGGGTATTCTACTATCAACCTTTTCTATTCCTTTAACTGTGCGAGTAAAATTTTCTCTAACTTTGCACGTTTAATTACATGAAATTTGCAATTTGCTCATATTTCTTTTCTTTGCTACAATATTTTTCATTTGTTTTGTTCCTCTGATCCTGTGCAGGCTTGAATAAGGACTTGAGGAAAATGATATGCGAGCTTGCTGATCTCAAGGCATTAACTGTGAAAGACATTATTACTGCGTCCGATGGAACAAGAAAGGTAGCTCTTTCAGTGTCACTGCTATCTTCTGTAATGTTATGAGGATATGATTGATTTTGGAACACAGGATGTTACAGATACTGTTCTCTCTTGAGAACGCCTCGGTGATTGAAACAGTTGTCATTCCTAACGCCAGGGGTAGGACAACGGTCTGTGTTTCTAGTCAAGTGGGCTGTGCCATGAATTGTCAGTTTTGCTTCACTGGGAGGTCTGTATACATTCTTTGACTAGCATTGTTTTCTATGGTTTTTCCATAATGATTTATATTTTTCTTTTGGTCACTGAAGGATGGGTTTGAGAAAGCATTTGTCTACAGCTGAGATAGTTGAGCAGGCTGTGTTTGCTCGTAAGCTATTTTCAGATGAATTTGGATCCATTACAAATGTTGTATTTATGGTAAGCATTCTCTTCATGCTAACTAACATGACTAGCTATATTAATTGTAATTTATTTATCTTAAATCCATGTATCTTGCTTTTGCATGCCACTCTTCGTAAATATATTGTTTCACTTAGCACTGTTTTCTGATAGCATTACCCTTCTTCTGCCTGCATCCATATGCAGTGGCATCAGTATTCACTACTGTTGAGTTAGGCCTTATTTTATGGTTTCCTTTATCGTAGTTTTGGTCCTTTGGGAGTTCTGCATTAATTAGTCTAGTGATAACAATGTGATGCAAAGACTCGGTATGCATTTCTGTCTATTTGTATAGTTGTATAGCATCAGTGCTGTAGGATTTGTCGATAAGATTCTATCACCTTTTCCACAAAATCTTTCATGAATCTCTAATTTGTACAGGGCATGGGTGAGCCATTGCACAATGTAGACAATGTAATAAAAGCATCAGCTATAATGGTTGATGAGCAGGGCCTTCAGTTTAGTCCTCGCAAGGTTACTGTCTCCACAAGTGGTCTTGTTCCACAGATAAAACGCTTCCTCCATGAATCCAAGTGCGATCTGGCCGTGAGTCTTAATGCAACAACTGATGAGGTGAAAATTTGGTAATTTCATTGTCGTGAAATGGTTTGGCATTATTTGCTGTTCCGTGCACTAAACTTTCCCTTCCAGGTTAGAAACTGGATAATGCCCATTAACAGAAAGTACAATCTTAACTTGCTTCTTGGCACTTTAAGGGAGGAGCTTCGTTTGAGAAGAAAGTCCATAGTGCTATTTGAATATGTTATGCTTGCTGAAGTGAATGACAGGTCAGTAATCTGGATTAACCAAGAGTTTCTGGTTGTTGTCATCTTGTTGATTTCTTTACTCCTATAAAGATCTCAATTGCTGGTGGCTGTCCATCACCTTCGGACCGCACGAGCTATTGATTTGCCACAAACCACTAAGACAAGAATGGATATTTATTATTTGATCTGATACAATAAATGATAGTACGTACAATTTTCTTTAAGCATGTAGTGTATTTTTTAGTCCGTACAAATGCACAAATATGGGGCTAGTTTCTTAAAAGAGATGACATACAGTGCTATTTTCTACTTGAGATATGAATACACTACTTAACATTTGCAAAAGGCTGTTTTGCTATTTTTATCCAGAATAAGTCATTTTTCAAATTGCTTCATACACACTCCCTCCGTCCACAAATAAGTGGACATATAGGAATTTTAAGACAAATTATGGAGTGGGGGTAGAAAGTGCATTGTGAAGGTGCCAACCACCATATCTTTCATTCCCCCACCTCTAATGAGCTAAGTAGTGCATGTAGAAATGTTATTGGATTTGATTTCCGTGTGATGAGAGAGAATCATTTTTTTTTTACTTTAAAGTTCTTTGGAAAGAGAGAAATACACTCTTTCATGGACAAATTTTAAAGCTAAACATCCACTTATTTGTGGACGGAGATATAGACTGTAGTTGCCCAAATGACAGTCTTAAGGAATATAGACTGTATTTGCCCAAATGACAATCTAAGGAATATAGACTGTAGTTGCCATTGGTGTTGTAACTAATCTCATAAGCAAATTAAACCTTCTATTCGGTAGTAACTCTATAAAGCTCTTACGGTAATAAGTTACCCCTTGCACTCTCAACATTTTTTTGGATTTACTATGCTCACAGCATGGACGATGCGAAGAGGCTTACAGAGCTGGTTCATGGTATCTCCTGCAAGATCAACCTCATCTCTTTCAACCCCCACAGTGGGTCCCAATTCAAGCCCACACCAGATGAGAAAATTATCGAGTTCCGTAACATTTTAATCCAATCTGGCCTTACAGTAATGGTTCGGCTAAGCAGAGGGGATGATCAGATGGCTGCCTGCGGGCAGCTAGGAGAGCCTGGGGACTATCAGCTGCCGCTGCTCCGTGTACCCGACAAATTTCAGGTTGCCTTGTGATGCTACATATTGGAGTACACTAGTACAGTCATTAGTAAAAACAGGTCTTGGAGAACAGCTTGACAAAGAAGACAAGGTAGTAATATGCATGTAATCAGGATAGTCATACAGCTCCGCTGCCAACCTGAAGTCATGATCTCCCTGAGCCAACCTGAAGTCATGATATCCCTGAGCCAATCTGACGACTGTAAAAAAAAATCCCGAATGGCGTCTATATTTGGATGGCAAGTTGGCACGAACAGTTTGTATTTTTGTTTTTTCCACTTTGATGCAAGGAGGGCTAGGTATCAAATAAAGACGAGACTTGAGCGCGTGACATCTGGGCATTTAGCATAGTTCCAAAAGACTCGAATCTACCCATTGCTGATCTTGGTTCAGCGTGACGTGCAGGAATGACAGAAAGACAACTAAGGCCTACATGTTTGCCTTGCTCGGGATACCTTAACCATTAAGGTGCGCATGCCATGCCACCACCTGACCAGCCTAATGAGAAAAAGAAACAAAAGAGCAAAGCGATCTACAAGCCCCACCAATCAAAGTGCTTTGCAAAAGTAATTCCATTGAACCGCACCTATTGGGCGCCTTTAGCACTAATCTGCTGCCAAATTGGTATACGCAGGTTACACGCCTACACCTGCTCCCTGCTTTAGCAGAAGCTCGCTTAGATTTGGACATCCCAGAAAAAAGAGAAAACAGAAGACGAATCCTGTGACTTTCTAAAAGGTCTTCGTTCACTTTTTAATGGGTATTTGAGTCAGGTTTGATGGCATCTTCAGATAGTTGATGGTAAATGCAGGATTTTATATGATATAAAATAGATTAAATGAGTAGCGAGAGCAAAGTCATATGTAAATTAACTGAAAATCATGTACAAGCTTCAAAATAGAGTGAGAGAGCAAATTACGTTCTCTCAATCTTCCAGTATTGGTCTTGTATATTGTTGTTGATGATATGAAGATTGTAGCTCACAAACTAGCATAAATGAATTACTCGTATTAGAGATGCGCTGGTTGGATTCAGTAGCAGTTTCTGGAAGAAAAAACAGGGTTTAGTACAGCGACATTTGCTGCGGAGCCTTCATGGCTAGGCCGTAACATTCTGTTGTCAAGTCCACACTCCACACTTGGGATTAATTCTTTTCTTCCACCTTGGATATTACCTAGCCCGACCTTTTCACGAGGCCCCGTCTGGAACACCCTCTACTAAATTCTGATTCGGGGAGCCTACTCCCGTACTCCGTCCATATATTTCCTCCCACGCTAGTCCGTAGGTGAGTATTTGTTCCTGGAAACTCTGACGGTGACTAACAATTCGAGTATTGGACCTTGTGGTTGAGGTAGCAACAACAAACAAAAAGCATAAGAGTTCCTAACAGTGCACTAGCATTTATCAGCGATTAATTTTATCCACTTCATGTTTATTCAATTGAACTTCAATACATATCAGTTTCTCGACGGATCCATGTAGTTTTCAACCTCCATAACGTATATGCCAAGGCAATAAGAGAACTGACAACTATTCTCGTTCATTACGTGGTTGCATTATCGTCACAAGCCCACAAAAATTATGATAAGACGGATCTCGGTCGTGTCCACTTTTCTAGACAACCCCCGGACCCCACCTTGCTTGTTACTTGTATCCTATCAAACACAAATCAAGCGGCAGACCAGCAAACAATCATACCGAGTTATTATTGACCTCCAATTTATATCTGTCAGACAGTCCCCGGCTGCCTACCGGCTACCAAGGAGTATGACATGCCAATTAGGACAACAACTCATATTAATAATTTACTATCATGCCAGCCAAGCCAAGTGTGTTGAATAAGCACGCGCTCTGTCAAGGCCTATTAGATCCAAATCCAGTTAATTAACCGAAAAATCCAATTAGTTAACTTGCATCACAAGGGAGACTCAGTTTGTCACCTTGCATGAACGTAGATAAATGAATATTTCTTAAAAAAAAGAAATGAAGGTTTTTTCCAGTTTTTTTTATGATGTTAACTAATTAACCATTTTCCGACTGGTCGTGTGCCATTGTCCTTTTTCGGCTTTTGTTTTTCCTCCCCTCTTCCTTGGCAGTGAGTGTCGATGTATTCTGCAGCGATGGTAGTGACCGATTTCACTGGAGCAGACATGAGACGCGAGCGCATACAAGCTGACCATGGACCGTCATACTAGGAACAGCACCTTCTCTATGTTCAGAGAAACATTTAGAGGGAGAACAATAGGTAATTTTCGACACAAGAAGTTAATTTATTTTTTATGGATGCGACACTTCATTGATTAATTCACAACAAGTTCATTACAAAGTGTGGTTTGGATGAAATATGGAGATTCAACGGACGATGTACCTTCAAGAAATGCTCCGCGGACTGTGCGATAGCATAAGCAAGCTTATTACGGCCCTATTAAGAGGAAATTGCATGCCAGATCCTCAAACTTGGCATGTATGTTCAGTTTCATCCATTAACTTGCAAACTTTGAAAACTTGATCTTAAACTTGGCAAATTGGTTCATTTTAGTCCAAATCAACGAATTCATGATTAATTCATGATTAACGTAGACATGGCTGGCATAAGGGGTTCTTTTTGCAAATTTTCAGGCGATGGAGTATTCCGTTTAAACCCATGAAGAGTTAGGTCTCGTACCCGGTCCACAAAGCCAAATCTTTCAAAGTCTTGAACCGATGGTTCAGAAGCGCCGCCAGCTACTTCATCGTATAGCAGTCAACACCACCGCCCCCATTGCCTCCCCCGTTCCCTTGGCCGCCACCGATCACGAGAACGTCGCCGATGTAGGGCCGAAGTGGGTTCACTAGTGAGGGAGCGACTCTATCATGTCTTGGCCCTAGAGGATGAGAGCATATCGTGGCCACAGGGAGGATAGTCAGAGGATGAGGAAGGGTATTTTGTGAAAATACCACAGTTGTCACTTCCTCCAAGCGAGGGCTAGACCACGGGTTCGAGACCGAACTCTTCCAAAGGGTTAAAATGGAAAATTTCATCGCCCAAAAATTTGCGAAAAGAACCCGCCCGAGCCAACCATGTCCACTAGCCGCCATCATGGCCGAATTTAGCCTGAATTCGTCGATTTGGACTAAAATGAATCGGCGTGTCAAGTTTAAGGTCTTGTTTTTCAAGTTTGCAAGTTAATGGATGAAACTAAATATACCTGCCAAGTTTAAGGACCGGCCATGCAATTTCCTCCCCTATTAACATGTTGCCTCTCTTTGGGGTCTGGATAACAACCGACAAACCTCTAATGGAATACGAAGAGTACTACTCCAGTATTTTGGGAGTAATTCACATGTGTATACACTTTTCTCTCTCACGTTCCTAAAAAAAGCAGCCTGAAATCCAGTATTTTGTGGTACCAAAAATTCTATAAAACAATATACATGTATATATAGATGTGCATTATATACTTGTAAAGTTTCATTGCGAAATATGTTCATTAATTTGTGGCCTATAAGGTAAAAGCAAAATATTCACAAATTTATATTTTTCTTTCTCCTTGGCTCGCATGTTATTTAGTCACAAAATTTTACTCCCTCCGATCCATAAAAAGTGTCCTAAAAAGTATCGCCCACTTCGTACTCCTTCCGTACTGAAATAAGTGACGTGGATTTATATAGAGAGAGTACAAAATCTGTACTAACTTACTACAAAATGTACGACAATTTTTATGCATCGGAGGGAGTACACATATGCAGATTGCATCACATCTATATATATACACACATAAAAAAAAATCAGAATTGTTTGCAACTTCGAAATAGCATTTCCCTTCCGAGTTCTGAGTCCCGGCGCTCTTGTCGTTTTCTGGAAAAACGGAAAGAAAACGAAAAGGCATTCAAATACTTGTGACACAGTTTCGAACTTCAGATGGCCGCTTTGTCCCTCGTCTGGGAACCCATGCAAAACTATTATGTGTACGGCCATGCTAAATAAATGAAACTATTACTCACTATCTTTATCTTAACAGTTTAATTAAATAAAACTAAATTGAATCAAGAGGGATTTCAGGAGATAAAGAGAACTGCAAAGCCGGTTTTGCAGAACAGCAAAAGCCAACGAACAGGTCGGCAAGTATGCATGATACTAGGAAAAGGAAGAAACGGAAAACAAAAGGAAAGAAGGAGGGAAGGAAGGAAGCAAATAAACCGAGAAGGCAGCCAACACGTAACCTCCGATACTTAACACCCCAAGTCGAACTGAACCAATCCCTCCTATTGATCCGCCCACGCGCATCGGTCGCACGCGCACACATGGCCGAGACTCCCCGTGCCCGGCCGCCGGTGAGGCCGCCGCCGCCCGTCCCCGTCCCCGTGCCCGTGCCCGAGCCGCGGACGCCGCCTCCGGAGTCATCGCCTTCCACGCCGGGCGAGGACTACCACACGCCGACGCCATCGCTGGACGAGGCGCGGGAAGAGACGCCTCCATGGCAGCAAGAAGAAGCCAACGGGCGAGCATCCGCCACCAAGAGCCCGCCCCTGTCTCCCGTGCGCTTCCCTTCGCAGCAGCAGCAGCAGCGCCTGCCCCCGCCGGACTCCCCCACCGGCAACGGCGAAGAAGGCCCGGCCCCGGCACCGGGCCGCCGCCCGCAGCTCCGCCTCGCGACCGGCCTCGTCCGGACGCCGTCGCAAGGGTCTCTCGCCAATAAGTCTCCCTCGCCATCGGTGACGCCGCCGTCGCCGCTGACCCCTGCTCCAGCCGCGAACGGCAACGGCAAGAGCGCCCAGAGCACGCCGAAGCGCGCGGAGGCATGGAAGCAGCCGCCGCCGGCCACGCCGATCTCGGTGCCGTTCGACCCGGACGAGGAGGCCATCACGTCGCCACTGCAGCTCGGCAAGGCCCGGCTCGACAGCCAGCGCTCCCACGCGCCGGGAGCGGCGGCAGAGCATAGAGGCGACGGCAGAGGGGTGCCGGCCGACGTGGCCGCGGTGGCCGCGGTCGGGGAGAGGAGGCCGCTGTCGGCGGGGCTGCGGGTGGCCACGGCGGTGCTCAGCCTGGCGTCCTTCGCTGTCATGCTGAGCGCCCGGACGTCTGGCTGGGACGGCGACTTCTACGGCCGCTACGTGCAATACAGGTTGGCGATCAATTGCTTGCTTACATGTTTTTTCTTTCATTTTTTTTGGAAAAACAAATTCTACTCCATATTCGGATATGTCCAGGTTCTGACGGTTTATTATAGGGAGTTGGTACTTACTGTATCATACTAGCAGTTAGTATTATTTTTGGAATTTTCAATTTTTACAAGGTAGGATTGATCTTTCAGCTGTGGGAATGAATTCTTTGATTAAGCGTTTCGCTGTTTAGTTCGTACTAATTGTTTTCTGATTATTGCATAGAATTTTTGTCGGGTCAACTGTTTGTTTCTTCGTTTGTTTTGTGGCGCCGTCGGTACTCTGCTTGTTTGTTTCCCCTCCTGTGATTAGCGTTCGTGCAATTACAAACACGTCACATCAACGCGCAACAACATTAACAAAGCACCACCAGCATTCCTCGCCCCGAATGTAGAATTCACCGGGGAATTTAGCATAGACAACGTTGCTTAAGACTTGTTCTTTTTATTTTGTAGACAGGGGACCCATGCACAGAAACAACGGATTTTTTTTCACCAAAATTTGTGCGTGCCAATTGCTGTTCAAATGAGACTGCGGCTTGTCCTAAAACTGAAACAGCACCCATTCCTGGTATAGGTTCAGTAGCCAGTACAACTGCTATCCAAAACCCTGAATTCAGAATCCTGTCTTATGTAAACAGAGTATCCGTTTCGAAAGAAAAAAACAGAGTTCGACGTTTGGGGAGAAAAATAATTTCTCTTGTTCTCGAATGCATGCAGGTACGCCATCGGGGTCAACGTGATCGTCTGCGTCTACTCAATTGCGCAAGCCGGCGGTGAAATCCGCCGTCTTGTCTGGCCGAGGTTCATTTACCGGAGCATGTCAAGCTACTACGTCAGCCTGTTCCTTGATCAGGCAAGTCAAGTAGCACCGTACATGCTGAAGCTGAAAAATAGAGTTAGCAATTGATAATTTGGTAGTAATAGGGTTCACGTCTCATTTCGCTGGATTCTATCTACCGCAGGTGTTGGCGTATCTCCTGATGTCGGCGTCGTCGGCGGCCGCGTCGCGCAACGATCTGTGGGTGTCGAGGTTCGGCCAGGATGCCTTCAACAAGAAGATCAGCAGCGCGGTGTGGCTCTCCTTCCTGGGCTTCCTCACGCTTGCCGCAAGCTCGCTCATCTCCACGGCTAATCTCTTCAGTATGGTCTGAACCTGATGGGGTTCATTCCCGGCCCTTTCGGAATGTTGCTGGGTTACTACGTACTACCGGTGTTCTTGTTCGTCATGTAAATTTTGCAGTTCATATTGCTACTACTTAGCCACAAGTATACGATTTATACGTTGTTCTTGGTTCTGACCTCTGACTCGTCAGGAAATCATATCTGAAGAGAAAGTATTGTAGAATTGCCACAGAGACGACGTCCTTCCTTGGTGCTTTATATTTCAGTACTTGTCGCTGCATACTGTATGTCATTACCCCAGAAATGAACACCACACTCTGAAACCAGAGATGTTTCTTAACCTCGAACTGTTGAATCCATTGCTTTATACATGCACGTCAGCACTCAACAGCTTAAATCAAAGAAGAAGAAAAAGAGGAATCTGAGACAACCATGATAAAAATAAAATATAAATTCGGAAATTTTAAAATATAAGGGGGAAATTTTAACATTAGTAAAGCATCAAGTGTTTAGAAATATTCATGGACATTGGATATGATGGAGAGATTAGGTGATTAACATGAATTATCCCAATCTAATCAATCATTTAGGTACTGTAATTTCTTTTGATTAGTTGCATTTATAATTAATTTGTGATCATGCTTTACCATTTTGAACACATTTTATTGTGCATGTTATGGCCAAAGGTTTAGTTAACTTTTCTGATTTTGTTTTTCTTTTTCCTATATTTTCTATTAAAAATATATTTTTACTTGTATTCTAGTTTTCCTTTTATTTCTACTGGGATGGTAAGTTGCTGGCATGCCGCCTATCATCCACCTTCATTGAACCCTATATATTTGGTACTGGAACATCTTTAATTATCAAAAGAAAAATTGAACAGGCATAATAGGCCATATGTACAACAACTTGCGTCGCGCGAACAGTTTCATACAACAAGTTGAAAATTGGGACCAAATGGTACACTTAGTTGTTAATCAGGTGATTAGTGTCATTTAAATCCGAAATGGGTCACGTGGCTGCCACGCTGGAGCTGAGACAGGTTTTTCTGTTTTGCATTTTAGTCCTTCGGTTTTGGCCCCCCTCATTCTCTGTCACAGCACGGTCGAAGAGATTAGGGTTAGGGATTCAGTACATGAGAGGGGAACAGAGGTATTCGATTCAAAGGGGCTTCTGTGTAATTCGTACATGCCATGGGCATGGACTAAGCCAGCGTGGCGGCTCCGCACCATGCCTGACCAAAAATCAATTTGCAACCATAGTTTTTTACCGCTTGGCCCCAATTTTCAACTTGTATGAAACTCGCGCGACAGCCAAATGTGTCATTTGTGCGTGATATTAGAGCACTACGTAGTGAGCCGGCAAACAGTTTGTGCCTGAGATACCAATCGTTTATACACGTACGGTATCAGTTTGCAGAAATTTTGAAGTTTGGATCTTTGACAGGTTGATCATAAATTTGTACCTCGTGACGCAACATCACTATGCTAAATTCACTGTACACTGTATACAGAGGGCCTGAGGCCATGCATCTATACAATTCACACAAATACCTTACACACATGGATCATCTGATATATATTTACTCCAGAAGTTCAACATGGTTCACTCTACTGAGCCAAATGGAGTGCAGAATCATGTGGAACAGATCATACCTAAGGGGCCTGGCGTGCCACAAGAAGTGCCTCTGCAGCCTCTTGACACAGTCATGCATGGCCACGTACCTCCTGAGCGAGATCCCCTGGAGTATCTTCTTGAGGTCCGGTATGTCCTTCTCGGCGACCACCACGGAGAAGGCGGTCCAGTCGAGCACGTCGCTGAAGGGCAGCACGAAGTTGTCGGCGATGACCACCGGCACGCACTCGTAGTAGAGCGCCTCCACGATCCTGGGGCTGTTCACCTCGTGCCCCATGGGGCACAGGCAGAACCTGCTGTTCTTCATGTGCTGGATGTAGCTCATCTGCCGGGACACCCGGTTGGGTAAGGGCCCGTACACTCTCATGTCGTCGTCGCGCCCGTCGCCCCAGTGCTTGAGGAGGACCGGCCTGACCCTGCCGTGCACGTTGCCGGCGAAGAAGGCGAGGATGCGCCGCCGGGAGACGGGAAGCCCGCCGACGTACCGGAGTGGCCGCTTCGGCGTCCTGATGGTTGTCTCCGGGAGGGAGACGTCCTTTCCCGGGGAGAAGATCCGCTCCGAGCTGTCGGCGTTGCACAGCGCCTTGATGCTGTTCCTGCGCAGGTCGCGATGCGCTGTGGTCGTGTAAGGTCCCTGCAAGTAGTAAAATTTTCTCTCAGAATTCAATCTTCACGATTCATGCAAGATTGATTGGATTGAACTTAATACCTTACCCAATCATGGCAGGCGACAAGGAAGTGATCGGCCCCTCTGTTGCGGTTCCAGAAAGGGTACTTGGCGGCGAGGCCTTGGACGAAATCTCTCAGGTAGACGGCCAGTGGGCGCAGGTTATGGGAGTCTGGCACGTACAGCGAGAGTCTGAGGTGCTGCGAGCTGTAAGGCAGGTAGAAGAGGTGCGCCTTGGCCCCGTCGGCGACGACGAACCGCCTGCTCTCCTTGAGAAGCTTCATGAACCAGCCCTCGGACGCGTAGATGCCGCTGAGAGGAGGAGTGTGGAAGATGGGTCTCCGGCCGTCCTGGTAAATGTAAACTTTGAGTATCCGTTCCATCAGTTCATAGCTCCTGGATGATCACAGTTCGCTACAATTATGATGCGTTTAGTCACGGCACTGAATTGGTACGTACAATCATGTGGACGAAAAGTGTAAAATGTCGATGCTACATTGCAACAAACGTACTATAGAAGTATGTGAATTCTGTGATTTCAAAAGAACAAACAAATAAAACATGACTAGCATTGCACTTCCTCTCGAGAAAAAGAAGGCTTTTCTGCGCGTTTCTGCAAACTGCAATAGGGTTGAAAACGGACGGTGCAAACCCAACCTGCAACTACTTGATTAAAAGGGATTTAGCGGGCCCTTCCCTAGTCTATTTATTTTCGCTTTTGCTATTTTGTGGCTGCCTAAATTATTTTAAAATTTCAATTATCTAAAAATACACACTGCTATGCTATTTTGTGGCCGCCTAAATTCTTTGCAGATATTTAGACCATCCTCTAACAAC
This sequence comes from Brachypodium distachyon, assembly GCF_000005505.3. Taxonomy (NCBI): domain Eukaryota; kingdom Viridiplantae; phylum Streptophyta; class Magnoliopsida; order Poales; family Poaceae; genus Brachypodium; species Brachypodium distachyon. Next base: position 45,054,805 of record NC_016132.3, on the reverse strand, counting down.
TCTTGCCTTCCATTTTTCTCCAGTCCCCGCTGCTTGAATGCACCTTTTTTATATTATCGGCAACATTTCATACAACACCACCGCCTGCTATTTCATTGATCATTTCGTTAGATTACTACCGATTCTCAAGAATTGTTGAGAAAAGATATAGTTACTTCGCCTTCATGGTTTAGATGACAATTGATCTTGTTTATTATTGTGTTTGATGGATAGATTTGCAGGAAAAAAAATGCTGCAAAAATTGATTTGACAATTATTCCTAATATTTTCATGACTTTTCTACTGCTTTAGTCACACGTTCAATACTTCCATTACAATGTAACGTTAGACTTGTGACTTAATTTACGCTTGTGAGCGCATGCAATTTACGTACAAATTGCAAATATATATGAGAATTCACTCAATATTTCAGTAACAATCATATTGATTATTGTTTCGGCAGAAAATGCATCTAGGAGAAAACGCCTTGAAAATTACGCTTCCCACGTGAACATGTCACGTCGTCACTCCGAACAGGGGGCCCTACTTGACAGAATGAGCGTAATTTTTTAAAATGGGTAAAACATGTCATATTTGTACAAATAGAGGGGGAAATGTGGCAGAGATCTTAAAATGAGATAAACAGTGTAAAAATGATTAAAAAGGAGGTAAAAAGTGAAATTCACTCTAGAATATTTTCAAAAATAAGCCAGATGAACGGTTAGTAGCCTAGGTCCTGTGGGACCTTTGTCGAGCACCAACTTATATCGTTAAAACAATTGATATATGATGTAAATTTCCGCAAAATACTATGTTTATGGTGAAATTTATCGTGTATGATTGTACCGAACCGTTTGTGACAAAATGTACAGGATGACTACTTGTATATAGCATTGGCAAGGAAGCAATGTGTGTACGAACTATCCATGCGCGATCAAGCTAGCGTATCATCTGCTTGCTATACGTCAATTACCTCTTGAACTGTGAGACGTTCCTGAAGAGAGGCGCGTACAGGTCGGGGTCGTTAACTACCGGCTCGGCGGCCATTATCTCCTTCTTGGCGTACCGCAGCGCCTCCTCAGGTGTCATCCTCCCATACGAAGGCTGGTCACCAGCACACAAAGTTAAAAATAAAGAGCATAGCTTAGTTTCAAATCACCAACTCGCACGGTCGTGCTATATATACGCGCGCACCTCTCGTTTTCGAGGCCTCGCCACGGGCGGCGGCGGCGGTGGCGGGGGAGGTAACGCCGTAGCTAATGTTGGAGGAGGAGGAGGCGGCGGCGGCGGCGGCGTGGAGCTCGCGTTGACGGAAACTGCTACGGTGAGCTTGGCGGTGGACACGCCGTTGGACGACGGGAGGGAGAAGGTGAGGAACGCGGTGGTGGCCGCGGCCGCGGCAAGGAGGGAGCCAAGGCCCACGACGCGGCAGCACGAGGCGGATACCATCGCGCCCCGGTGGCGGGGACGCCGGCGTGTGGAACCAGCAAGGTGTGCAGTGGTGGTCGTGGGGCTGACGGCGAGGTTCGTTGGCGGCATTGGGAGGAAAGGAACGGGAGGCATGGAGGGAACTCGGGGGGAAGAGCGTGCGGCCGGCCAGAAGGAGAGGCAAAGGGAGGGAAAAAAACTCTTCTTTGGGACGAGGCGCCTCTAATTAAGCCGTAAAATCTGCATGCCACATGTCACCTGCTTTATTTAGCCCAGACCATTGCCCTGCTTCTGTCCTCGATATTTAGCATAATTATAGCTCTGGTGTATTATTTTGTGCAATTCATCGACACAGTCACACAGAAACACCAAGCCAGGGGAAGGCAACATGATTTACACCAAAAAGCGCATACATCGCAATTTGGGAGGTAGGCGTAAGGCGTCAGAACCTCGGGCGGTAAACAAGAATTCCACTGGACGCACAGGTATGTGCAATTAGCCCTTAGCTAACCATTTCTGCACCATTTGACTTCAGGGATTCCACGTCTCCAAGCTGACGTTCACGAAGTCGTAGCGGGCACCAAGCAGACTCAGTGTGCCCTTGCGCAATCTATCCTTGACGAACGGGTAGGATTTGAGATTTGCAAGGGACTCATTGACGGCCTCCTGCACACAATTCACAAATGCTAAAATGAGCGTTTATCTGGTTGTGAAGCCAACTACAAATGAATTGTACAGTGGATATTTACAAGATGCAAGCCAATCTGCTTAAACAGGAAATTCAGCAAAATGTTTAAGCAACCACACCTTTTCCAGCACGGTGCATTGGTCGTCGAAAGGCAACAACCGGTTTTCTCTCAGGACCTTCCTCTTGGCGTTCATGCCGACCTTGACCCAATCCTCAATGAAGTGACTAAGTAACCAGACAAATAATGAAGATCAATAAAAACGAATGACACGACAACTTATTGCTGAAGCCATCCGGGGCTCGTTTTACAGGAGACAAAAATATCTAGTGCTACCATGGCCACAAGCCACAGCAGCGTGACAGAAAGGTCACAAAAAATCAATAAATTGACGAGTAAATTTTGCAATGGTAAAGGAAAGACACAGCTAACAAAAATACTATTCATCGCAGAATTTAATTTCCCTTTCTTGCTTCTCTGAACTGAATTTGGAGTTGAAATCTTACATGTTTACAGATACATCTTGTGTCAATCCACAAAAAGTTTCATGATTTTTTCTCAACGTTTTTGTAAGATGCCGAGGCTTGGGAGCACGGCGGCGTCCCCAGCCATGGTAGCACTGGATACGTTAGGATCGAGTCCAACAGATATGTTTGATTTCAGTACATACTAACAAGCACGGGAGACATTTACTTACTAGGCGTGAGGTCTGTCTGCTTTCAGAGAGAGGAGTTCCTTGATTCCAGCACAGCGGCTATGACCCATCACAACAATGCACTCAACCTGCCAAATCGATACTTATGAACTTGTGGTTTCATGGAAAGTATACGAATTCAACTTTGATCATTAGTAGCAGTGCAAGGTTAGGTCATTTTAAAGTATTATTGCCAAAATTATCCAGTAAATCTGTTTCCGCATTCATAGGTGACTGCAACATATCTGACGGAGGTCTGTAAACCATACCAATTCGAAATGACAAACTATGATCTTTTTTCTCGAACACGACAAACTATGATATGAGATATTACTGTTATTACATATTAAAACCATTTGGCAGATGATGAATTTTATAAACTATCGTCATGATACTTAAGGATGGTACCATGCCAATATTGCTATGAGGGAGCGTACAATTTTTATTGCCTAATGAGAGAGCGCATAAATAGTACATCCAGTTGTATTCTTAAACAAAATTCTGTTTGAAAAGACATTAAAAAAACACAAGGAAGAAGTGACCTTGAGGACAACCACGGCAAACTCAATGGCTGACCCAATGCTGCAGTGCCTTTTCTGCAATCAACATGCAAATGTACAGCTTAGTTGTTTACATCTCAAACGCGCTGCACAATCCAAGGTGACTAACTTGTCCATGAAAATAAAAGGTGAAATGATTTATATAAGCAAGAACCTCTTGGTAGGCAGGAACCATGCCCGCAATATTTCGGACAGTGAACGCCTCTCCTGGCTGCAGGCCGAGGGTTAATGTTGGGCACACGCGCGAGTCAGAGCATGCGAACACCATGTACTGCAAGCAAGAACGAAATTAAGCAAAGTGCTGTAGGCAACCAGGCCTTTAACATATGTCAGCAGCGCATCAGCAGGTATCAGACTTCTCTTGTTATCTCGTGTACAGCAATCGCTCAATTGCCCATGTATGGGCGACAAAGCTGCCCCCCTCAGGTTTCCTGAATTTGACCCGAATTCATAGCGTAGGTAGCCCGAAAGTGAATCATGAAGGTGAAGCATACCCTACCAGAATATTTACACATACCATACGTTCCAAATTTGCTCACAAGCTTCACAAGTTACAGAACTACCAGAATGCTAAGTAAAGACAGTATCCCACGAGAGTACACACTGTCCACTTTGAAGTTTGAACAACAGAGCAGAGAGGTGGCACGTACCTTGGGGGTCTGGCTGGTCTTGAGCGGCTCAAACAGCTTCAGATTCTTGCTGCCAAGTACCAACCACGACCATACATACAACAGCAAATTCAGCTAAGTACAAGTAGTTCTGCCAAGAGTCAGAAACACATATTCTTTGGGCGTCAGAACATACTCGTAGATAGTCGTCTTAAAACGCTCGAACCCGGTCTTCAACCGTACGGCAGCCTTCGTGCCCTGCAAGCGACGATTGTAAGATCACGGGCAACCACGAGAACCTCATAGTGCACCAGGCATGCAGATTCCAAGAACCAAGAACGATAAGAAAAGAGAGTCCGACCTTGCCAGTGTTTTTGACCTCCTGGGGCGGATGATGATGTGGAACCGTGTGATCCGGATTCCGCTGGATGAGTGACTCCGTGGCCGGGTGCATTGGGTTCTCTCTCCTGGGTTTAGCGGAGGCGGGGAAGCAGCAGCAGCAGCAGCCACCCATCTTCGATCTTCTCCGCGGAACGGCGCCCTAGGTTCGCTGCCTGGACCAGCCGCCGGGAACGATTTTCGTTTGGTACCAGAGCCTATACATTGGGCAGAGTTGAAACTAAAACCCTCGGCCTCGGTGACGTGGATTCTATCTCCGAATTTGTTGTACCAGAAGCGGATGCCTATCCGAATTTGTTGCAACAATACGAAGGGGTCGCACATAAATTCGGAGGGCATTACGAAGGGAAGTTACTAAAATTTCCTTCTTCGGATTTGAACGGGTAGCGCAATTCCAGGATCAACATATGGATTATTGAAGGTTTTCAGAAACGGATGGGGCTTGCCTGCTCCGTAGGTTTGCTCCCATCGGTACTTCTGTTTTTTTTTTTTTTCAGAAACGCAGTACAAACGCAGACGCTCACAACACGGGCGTACACTCATCCCTATGAATGCACACACGCACACCCTACCCCTATGAGCATTTCCGAAAGACTGGGCCGGTAGAGCCTGAGAGATTGACGAAGTTACCGCTGGCGCCTCGCCGTTGACGGGTACGTCACCTACCACTGAAAGAATAGAGCCGGTTAAATCTTGGAATAATCCAGGAAATGTGACACCCATGTCAAGTCTAGAACTTGAACCTGGATGGGCTGGTTCCACCACAAGGAACCAGACCACCTGAGATAGGCTCAGTTCACACCAGTACTCCTGGTTTCATCCCACCGTCAGTTTCTCCTTTTGGGCCACTTCGTTTTTTTATTCGTGCACTACAAGAAATGTGTTGATTTATGAACTTTTTTTAGTGACGATGATTCGAATGGTCAAAAATTTATGACCATTTTGGACCAGATGGTCATAGAGTGTTTAAGAGACTCTAGATCCTAAATATTTATGACCATTTCAATCTAAAAGGTCATAATTACATTGCACAAAATGGTCATAAATAACTAGTGCAGTTTACAATGTTATTTTTAATTCATTATGACCATTTTAGATGGTCAAAAAATGACATTGATATAATTGAATGGCCACCTCATCAATTTTGCCTACGCATCTGTCTAGGTGTCATTGAGAGAGGTCCATCTCAGCAATTTTGCCAGCGTGTCGTGCCTAGGTGTCAATATCAATTCTGACATGTGGGCCCCATTTGAACAGTCGGCTCCCACCGACCTGATGACACAGCCACACACATGAACCTCCCCCACCGTTTGGCAAGTGGGACCTCCTCCCCGCGGCCTGACAAGTGGGACCCGCACCCGCCTGATCAGTGGGACCCAGACACATGGACCCTCCACACCGCGTGACGAGCGGGGCCCGCGTCCACCTGATCACTAGTGGGACCGAGACACATGGGCCCCATCCTAACTGACTAGTGGGGCCCACGTCAACTCCACCACCCGCCTAACTAGTGGGACCCAAACACAGACCCCAACATGACTGACTAGTGGGGCCTACCTCAACTCTCCGTCTCGACACCCGCCTGACCAGTGGGACCTAGCAACCACCAACTACAAGTAGAACATATATATTCTACCGAAGGAAAAACAAGTCGCTCCGTTGGGTAGTCGAACAGAGGACTTGTTCCAGAGCAGTGCAAGAGGATTGCCGCCAGAAAGATCAAGTGTTTGTGATATTTACGTTCGCAAGTTCTTTTTATCGCTATAAAGCCATCGATCGATCTTTTCACCGTACAGCAGGACAGGAGTGCTCGCCTGGGTTGGCTCCCGTGGGACATGGGCCAGGTCGCCGGGTGGGCCAACTGATATTCTCTTTTATTGTTTTGGGTCGGCCATACATCTCCTCGGCCCAAATCCTGTCTCTATTTGAAGAGTACCGAGTTGTAACCTAAACCTAACTCCTGCTCCCTTCCTCCCATCTTCTCTCCCTCACCCGCCGCCAGGCCTCCCCCTTCACCCAGATCCGCTCGCTCGATTACCCTCCATCTTCCACCGCGCTATTCATTCCACCCTTTTCCCCTCCTCAGATCCGAGCCCTCTCTCTCATCCGCCAGGCCTCGACGCCGCTGGATCTGCCGTCCTGCGCATCTCCGGCGAGCGTCGCCCACTCGTCCAAGTCGGAGGCGTCTCCGTCGAGCGGAGCGCACACATGAGAGGTGGCGGCTTCTGCGACGAGCGGCGCGCACAAGTGCGAGACGTCGGCTTCTCCGGCAGGGCGCTCGTACTCGTTGGAGACGGCGGCGTCTCCGCCGAGCGGTACACCCACATCTAAGACGGTGTAGCAAACTGGGTCGACGCCACTGCCTCCATCCTCGCCCGCCAGCGCCCGCTTCTGGAGGTCGACATCGTCAACTTCTGCAAGGCGGTTCGCTCTCCTTTGCCCCTCCTGCGTTTCCTTCTATCCCTTTTCTTTCCTTTGGGCACACGTACTATTTTCCTTCATACAGAAGCTGATAAAAATGATTCGTGATAATGTTGTTCCCTTATGTTCGTTTTTCAACACATGCACCTAACTAGACGCGGACTATATTGTATAGCATGATTGTTTATGCATGTACCGCTAGTTATCTGAATATTTGCAAACCTAAACCTTAGCAGGGAATCTGATCCAAGTCACTATGTATGCAAATCTCCAAAGCTATATAGATAGTCAGTCGAGAAATATCCTGCAGAATTGTTTTAGCTGTTCTGAACTGACAAAGAGTAAACACCATATTATCTTGATCTTCGCCATTGCGAACACTTCATGGTTGATTTTGAACATCTTAGCCGCAGTTTCATTGTTGATGGATAGTTAATTTTCATTCACTATTGAACTCAACTTAATGCTTCTATTTGATATTATCATTAGTTTGTAGCATTCATCTTTGCGCAGTACAAAATTATAATTCTAATTTAATGGCATTTTATTGGCTGGTTATTATTGTGTAGGTTCTGCAGTTGATATATAATTGTTGTTCAACTATATCTAAATATTGCATGCTGTAATTCTTTTTACCATGTTGTGGAATAGTTCCTTTGTATAAGCATGGAATGCGGAATGGCTTTCTAAGGAGCAACTATGCTGTTGCTAGTTTTGTTTATCACAAATTATGTACTTAGGGGTGTGCAAAAGTAGGCTGGCCTAGTAGTTTTGTCTATAATTAAGACAACCAAATATCTCTGTTCTAGGTTTGCATCAAATAGCTGATTATTAGTAAGTAATTGACGACGTTATTAGCTGCTGCATGTCAAAGCCAATCAAATAGTTGCATCTGGATGCTATTGAAGTATTGATCTAACTTAATTAGCATGCATGTTTATTTTCTTTCCATGCTTCTATAGACTTTGATATTGTGGTTAATCTACTGTTGTGGTGTACCATTGATGGTATTTCAAGATGTTGCATTTTTTGGCTGATTGAAATCAAAATGTTTACTAATTATCTTATCCTATGTTGTAGGATGATATAGAAGCCTTAGTTGATATAGTCGAACACAAGTTCTGGATGCTGTCGTCGAAGATTTAGATTGAAGACTTGCCTTGCGCTCTGTTGCTGCTAGAAATATGTTCTGGTGTGATGTAAGAGGAATGAATTTGTGCGTTCATCTGAAAATCTGGTCGTATTATTTTGTCACTGGAGAGTTGGCTCTTAGCAATTTTTAGCTGAACATAGTACTGGACCTTACGAGTTGATGGCTAAAAAACTGGAATCGAATAAAAGGTCGAGAATGAAAAAAATAATATTTGGTCCGCAAAACGTCTGGACGGCGTAAGAACCCGACCGGAAATTAGAAAAGAATTGGCCTAAAAGAAATTAATAACAAAAACGTACATGCCTGAATTGTTGGACTTGGCCCATTAAAGAAAAAAAATTAAAGGGCTAAACTATTGGGCTTGGCCCAGACAGAAGACATGCATGGACTGGGCTTATTTTGTGTTATGACCATATAATTTCATCATAGAGTTTGCCATGTCAGACCGCCACGTCGGATCCTACGTGTCCGGGTAGGATGGCTAGTGACCAAAAATTTGGTCATAAATTGTATGACGATCCCATTTGGTCATAATTCTTTAGGACCATTTCAGTAAAAATGTCATAAAGCGTCGTTAGCGACGATCACTTTTTGACGATCTGACTTTCGTCACAAGAGCGTCATAAACTGAAAACCATGACGATTTTGCGACGAAAATGGGGGGTCATAAATCAGCATATTTTTTGTAGTGGTGAGAAAACTGATCCATCCCTCTGCCCCTCTCCCAGTCCCAGCGAAGCTCCATGCCATGGCCCATGGCAGACCTCGGTCTCTACTCTCTACGCTGATCCCTTAGATGTTGACAGTTCGATTTTCCATTGCTTCATCCAATCCGCCTGCACCTCTCGCCTGATTCGCATCGTCCCTCATCTAGCTAGTAATGCACATCCAGCGGGCCGGGTCTCACGAGGTGATTCCACATTTCCACTAGATCGAGAAAGCCAGTGTTGTCAAAAAAATTGAAAGTTCACGGAAAACTAAAAAGCTCTTCCAAATTTCTGAAAATTGGAAGTTCAGAAAAAAAGTTTAGAAAATCGGAAGTTCAAAAAAAAATAGTTTACAAAATTAGAAGTTCAGAAAAAAAAAGTAGAGAGAATGAAAAGAAAACGTAGGAGATTTTTTTGGGTCCCAACAACCAAATTGGGCTGGTCGGAATTGATCGCCAAAATACTTCCCAACGGAGGTCCGCCAAGTAGCTCTCCCCAACTTAGCCTTTTTTTTTTCTTAGGAGGGAAAATCTAGAAACCCCATCGAACTGAAGGCCCCAATGTATTGGAAGGAGAGGAACTGTCAAATTAAGTTTCGATGCTGCAATGGCGCAAAGCAAACCTACGCAAGGTGGTTGGCCAGGCTTTAGGGGACATTCGCGTGCACAACTATCTAGTTTCCAACCATTGTGTGGGGCCCAGTCCTGCCCCAAATTTTTGGCCATTTGCAAATATATGTAACTTACTCTATTTCTTCTAATTGGAGGACAGCGACTCCGCCGGTTACTCAAAAAGAAATACTTCCTCCATCCAACAAAGAATGTCTCAACTTTGACTAAATTTGAATGCATCTATACACTGAGTGATCTTTAAATACATCCAAATTTTAACAAATTTGAAACATCTTTTGTTGGACAGAGGGACTAAATGTTTTGCAATTTGGGTGCATGTGTTGGTCAAATAAGCCTCATTGCAAGATATAAAATGATAGCAAGAAAGAACAAAAGTCTCGTAGGTTCACTAATTAATCATGTATACCTCCGTTCCTAAAAATGTTTGAAATTCTAACTGTATAATCAAATTTCTTAAAATTTGACCAAGATTATAAAATTCATCAAAATCTATATTATCAAATAATTATGCTGTGAAAATATATATCATGATGAATTTAATATAACTAATTTAAAGTTGTAAAAATTAGTACATGTTTCTATAAACTCAGTAAAAGTTTGATTTAAGACAAAGCTAAGACTTCAAGGGGATACTTCTAGAAGAAAGGGTCTAATTTTTTAAATCAAAGTGACATTTTCAATGGATCATCATCCAACCAAACTAATCTCCGTTTCGCTCCAAGTACAAGTTCCAACATGCAAACCATGAGTTTAATCAGGTGTCAAATGGCAGTCAAGAGGATAGTTACCCAGCACTTATATTTGAAGAATAAATGTTGAATCTATTCCGTTCCAATCGTGAGACGGTTGCGGCCGGGAAGAATATAATGTCTAATATACTCTATTAAATGGAGGGTTAGATTTGAATGGTACTCTCATTTGTCATTATGGAGTACCTTTAAAACCCCTCAATGTAATACAAATACAAAGTCTTGATGAAAATGGTATTATAATTATATAGCTGATGTCTTTTGGTCACAAGACACCAAATTAGGCATCACAAGTACAACTCCGCGGCAGAACTTGTATTTCTTATTACAAATTCACATCGAGCCATAAAGGTACTCCGTTCCTAAATGTAAGAAATTCTAACTTTATCTTAAATCAAATTTCTTAAAATTTGACCAAGTTTATAAAATTCATCAACATCTATATTATCAAATAATTATACTATGAAAATATATATCATGATCAATTTAATATAACTAATTTAAAGTTGTAAAAATTAGTAGATATTTCTATAAGCTCTGTAAAAGTTTGATTTCGGACAAAGCTAAGACTTCGAGGGGATACTTCTAGAAAAAGGGTCTAACTTTTTTAAAATCATAGTGACATTTTCAATGGATCATCATCCAACCAAACTAATCTCCATTTCGCTCCAAGTACAAGTTCCAATATACAAATCATACGTAGTACCATGAGTTTAATCAAGTGTCAAATGGCAGTCAAGAGGATAGTTACCCGGCACTTATATTTGAAGAATAAATGTTGAATATATTCCGTTCCAATCGTGAGACGGTTGCGGCAGGGAAGAATATAATGTCTAATATATTCTATTAAATGGAGGGTTAGATTTGAATGGTACTATCATCTGTCTTTATGGAGTACCTATAAAACCCCTCAATGTAACACAAATACAGAGTCTTGATGAAAATGGTATTATAATTATATAGTTGATGTCTTTTGGTCACAAGATGACCAAATTACGCATCACAAGTACAACCCCACGTCAGAAAATGGTAGAAACTTCTATTGCTTATTACAAATTCACATCGAGCCATCCGGCATGCAGTACTGGAAAATAGCGAGTACATATACTCCATGGCATCGCATCCACATCAATGGATCGATCTGTAGGGTCATCTCCATATCTGTATGTATAAGTATACGTTGTATGTATAGGAGTTAACCGGATGAGAGGACTTAGAGCTCCCATGTGTCGAACTTGCCGGAGACGAAGTCGTAGTGGCCGCCCACGAGCTTGAGGGTTCCGTTGGCGACGCCTTCCTTGACGAACGGGTAGGTCTTGAGGTTCTCGAGGGACACGTTCACGGCCTCCTGTAGAAATCCCAGAATATTTTCTTCGTCAGCACAGCAAGTCAGCAGAATATATAGTTCGAGTATTCCAGCAGTGGCCAAGTCATCACAAAGTATCATGTGGTCGTACGAACCTTTTCCAAGACGGCGCATTGGTCATCGAAAGGCATGGAGGCGCACTCGGTCTGCACCTTCTTCTTGGCCGGGAACCCGATCCTGACCCAGTCCTCGACGAAGTGGCTGAACGATCAAACAGACGGCCGGAGAGCTCGAGTCAGAATTAACAGAGCAACAGAAGCTTTGTACTACTGTAATTCACCGCCCTGTGGGGATTTGAGGTGTTTTACTATACTTACAAGCTGTCATCTGCACCATCCTTGAGCGAGAGGAGTGCCTTGATTCCACCGCAGCGGCTGTGGCCAATCACCACGATGACCTCAACCTGCCAAAGTCAATGCATGCTACAACAGTTAGGACGTACATTATTTTTCTAACTCCATTTGGCACCAGATCTGGGTCCAATATGATATGTTCACTGGTGCAATAATGCATTATTATCACAGTAGTAGTACTAATGTACTAGCATATCTGAAGTGACAGCACTGGAGAGAGGGTTGACCTTGAGGGCACACACGGCGTACTCGATGGCCGACCCAACACCGGCGTACTTGTTCTGCAGTCGACAAAAGCCGAAACAAAATACGTCAATAATGCACCTAGGCGACCGGCCAAAACGGTAAAGCTATATATATGCGGGTGGCATACCTTGCAGTAGGACGGGACCATGTTGGCGATGTTGCGGACGGTGAAGGCCTCACCGGGCTCCAGGCCCAGGGTCACCGACGGGCACACACGTGAGTCGGCGCAGGCGAACACCATGTACTGCACACAGCCAGCCAACCAATCAGAAAAAAAAGTTTCTAAAACTCCACTGCTCTCCCTAATAAAGAACTTTTCACACTTGTTATTGATAAGCAGATACGCTGTTCAGGCTGGCCGAAACTTTCGGCCCGTGGTATCCGGGTGTAGTAAAAAAATAAGCAGATGTGCTGATAGTGTGATAGGTGGAGTACACGGCGATTCCTGACACCGCTTTGCGTTAAAAGGCTGCCACTTTTGACCTGTACCTTCTCTGTCCCGGACAGCTTTTTATCCAGAGGAAAAAGACAAGGGCTCGGGCAGAACAAAATTAACAACAATGAACTGGGTGGAGAACACAAAGCCAGGAGGCAAGTGGTGCTCGGGAAGGTTCCTTGGCATCGGAATATAGATATTCCACTCACTCCCCGCTAAGAGCAATGATCCAAAACCAAATTGCCGAAATAAAACACTAGATTATGACTTTGTGACAGGACACCAAATAACAGACCTTATTGTAGTTATGACGACAGGCCCCACAATCTGCAAGTTGCTGTTTCAAATCACGACACCAACAGGGAGGTTGACAAGACGGACAATATAGGACTTGTGTTTGGGCGATACTGATGATGATAGACATGGATCATCACTTGCGGATATGCCATGATTCGTTAAAGAGAAACGATAAGCCAAAGGAGATGACAGATGCCTCTGTTGTAACGTAGACGTAGCCTTCAGCTTTAACCGGTCTCTCGCACGGCAAGCTTTACGTACTTGCATAAGCCAATGGGCCTGAGATTAAGCAGCATATAATCCTATAGTCACCAACATGGTCCTACAGTATCACCAATCTCCAAAAGGCTAATGGTAGTAGTGCCATGAGAAAGGCTTTGGCCAAATGCCCAAACATACTATATGCGCCCAGCTTTGATTAAAGGTTGTAGACACATTTGTCACTAGTGGTCCTCAGATTGAGAGCTCCACCGTAGGGCCTGCGTGAGATTAATTCTGTGCGCAGGGCCATGGCCATGGAATGCTAAGTTACAGCTGTACCCATTGAGGTGGAGGACTATTTCTTCTCCGCCAGTACAATAAACGAGTTGAGCAAGACTTGCGGTTCACGGTTCTTGTGTGTGGGGCCTGACGCGGCCGGTGCCAAGATGATGAGACTTCCGAAATGGTCATCATCAAAAGATGCTCGTGTCCAAATGTTTTGTTTTATAACAAAAGTGTCCAAATGTGATAGTGCCAGGAGAGACGGCCGGCTGGGACTTTTTGAAATTCAACACGGCTAAGTTTGTTGGTCCAATTTTTTAGGGCAACCTCAACAACCGGGCGAGTACCAGGGCACTGCACGCCAATCGAGAATCCCAAAAGAAAAACGAAAAACGCTTGTACTTGCAAGATTCTTAACGTCAAGTTATCCTAGCCGGTCCTGCTGTAACAGAAAAGGGAGAAAGAACCATATTCTAATGCTCATCGTCCACAAGACCACAAAGTGATACGGAGGGTGACCTCTCAATAAGCCAAATCACATCATGGAAATGGCCAATGCACAATGACGCATGGCCCTGTTTGTTTCCTAGCGGTGCATGACAGGTGGGGGTTAACCATCGCAAAGGAAATCCACAGGTGTACTTGTTTCTGCTCAAGATTACGCTGCGCCTATGTTAGTTTAGGACATAACCTAGTACATCAAGTGACGGGCAATGGCGACAAGCTGTCACGTTTGACGGCCAGGCAGGCAGCCTGGCAGCGGTTTCCTTTTGTCTACTTTGACCGTGATCAGAAACTGCTACGGACACCCCGTGGGTATACCTCGGATTGTACGCCGGCCGAATGGCAGGTTTTCCGCTGCGCTAGTACTAAAACACGGACAGTTCGCTACCTGGAGAAGTGCCAGTAATAACACAGATAGAATTCTGTGGGCCAAGGGTCGTTTCGCAGACCACTCCTGAATCTATACAGTACAACACGGTTTTGGCTAAGCTTCGCGACGAAGTCTACAAGCTACTAATCGCAGAAGGAGAAAGAAAAACAGAGTCGCTAGTAGAGACAACATTAGTACAGTTGCATACCTTGGGGGCCTGGCCGGCCTTGAGCGGCTCGAAGACATCCGGCTTCTTGCTGCCAAGAGGAAACGGACAGAGGATCAGTCGAGGAACCTAAGAAATTCCCAATTCCCAAATCGAAAAGGAAACATGGCGAATGAAACACAGGATCGAGTTCTCTTGGCGGCAGGATTATAGTGGGGGACTTACTCGTAGACCTCGGTCTTGAACTTCTCGAACCCGGTCTTGAGGCGCTCCACGGCGGCGTCCATCTGCAAGGGAAAAGGATCGCCAAATTAAATTAGTCGCCGCCACACACAGCGAGAGAAAACACCCTTAATATGCAAGACGAGAATGAATTTCGAGAAGAGAGAACTCTGCCAACGAAGAGCATGCACAAAAGGCAATCAAAAGTAGATTCGAGAGGATAATACGCTTTACATCAAAAAAAAAAGTTGGAAGGCAGCTACGAACTGAATCAAATCCAAAGAGGGGGGGCAATAAAGAGGGGAAAAAGAAGAGATGGATGTAGCAGTTTGTGGATGGTACGGGGATATGAACAGGAGATGGACGGAGACGGACCTTGCTGCTGGAGGGTGGAGGAGGTGGTGGAGGGTAGGTGGGCTTCTGGAGGAGTGACGAGGAGGAAGAATCTATCGCTGCTGGGCTCTCCCCGTTGCCCGGGGGGGACTTCTTATAGCAGCAGGGGAGGCACAGGCAACCGCTCATCTTCTCCTCCCCGCTCGTATCGCCCCCTCTAACTTTTTGACCTTTGGGTTGGTCTCCCGGATTACTAGCAAACATGGCACGTGGAATGAGGTGAGCGGAAAAAAAGACAAGGAGAATTAGCAATGGAGGATGGGGCTGGTTTTGTGGCCAAATGACCGATCAGAATGGCAAGAGCTAGCCCCCTCTTTCTTTTTATTTGTACAGTATGTTGGTCAGATTAAGCCTGTGAGTTGAGGGTGACTGGAGCTTATCTTATCCTTTTGCATAGGGTAGCTAGCATATCTAGCTATGGGTTGGTCTGTTTTAGTATGAAGTTAGTGAAAATATAAATCAAATAAGGCAAAAGGTTGAACAAAGGAAGCTAATTAATCTTTTGGTAAAAAAGGGAAGCTAATTAACCATGCATGAAACCATGGAATACCGCGTCATGCAATTATCGCTATTTTAGGAAGTCAAAGCGTATCAGAAGATGATGCTCCTGGTCATTTCTTCTGACAGCCAGGTTGGACATTTAAAATGTCTCCTGCCCAAGTAGTACTGCTTGGCGATTGCCGGCTACCAGATCGAAGGACACTTGGAAATAAACTAGAGAAAGAGCTGTCTCTGCTGAACGCATGTCAGGTGCGTTAAATCCAGATGCTAGATTGCTGATACGACGATGGAAGTTTTCTCTCACGCGGAGTCGTTTGCATGCGGAAGAGCCACACCCACCAGGACTACACGCAGGGGCCCTTCAAAGAATCTTCCCTATCTGTGCGCATTACCGCCTTTACCCCTTACCGACCGATCAATGGGCCCACCGCTTCCTATATTATTGGAAACGGATCATCAATTGAAGAGGGGCAGTTGCTCCCTAATCTGCGGTCCTGATCCGGTATTCTCTGCCCAAAGCACATGCTGCTTGCTATAACCATCGGTGAGTGTCTATTTTTTTTTGGCAAAGTACGGAGTATAATTTATGATGGTCGTATATAATACGTACCTGGCGTCTCATTTTAGCAGTCCCGTTCTCTTGCGAGAAATCGAGATTTCAAGCATATATTGATGATATATATCTGACGATTCCTATATATGCTGTCTGGTTAGTACCACACATAGTTGCGGGTTGCAATCAGCATCAAAGCTCTTCACCACACCAGGAGCGTGACGTATAACGTTGACAGCAACAACAAAAAAGACAGCAACAAAAATCTGGGCTCCTCGTACTGTCTTAGCGGTAACAATTTGTTGCTTGCCACATAGAATCAGATATCTACCAATTGACTTAAACGACTCGATGAAAACACGTTTCAATCTAGAATCCTTAGATGAAATCGATCTGAGATTTTGTTCTAGAAAAGTTGATCAGGAAACTAAGTTGGGTTCGATAAATTACAGCGAATTTCTTACAGTATCTTAATGCATGTACGAATACGATGATATTAACTGGACCCTGTCTTAATTTAGCGATATATATCATGTGTGGTAAAACACTGTATCTATAGTGTTTTTTCAGAGCTTTGAAATGGAAAAAAGAAAGAAAGCTGACGATCTGGATGACTCATTCGTTGTTGCTGTAAACTTTTATGCACGTATCAAAGTCAAACTACTCAAAAGCCAAACGACGGACGTCTGTCTCTCTTGAAGAGAGAAAAAGAAAACACAGACCTAGCGTAATTCCAGCCTTTCAGTCGTAGCAATAATCGCTGATAGACTCCACCTTATCGCTTTAAGGAAAAGCCGCCACAGATTAGATTTCTTTATGCAATTATGCACTTGGAATTTTCTCCTTTCCACTTGAGACTTTGATGGAGCTCTTTTCTATCCAGGGGCACGTTCTTATCTTCAATTAACATTACCAGTGTGACCACCTGCCCTTTGGAAACCCTTTCTCCCGCATTTTCTAATGAGTTCGGTGGCATGCATGTTGATGGTTGATGCAGAAAGAATAAACAACCGTGTGCTTGTTCAATCCATGAATATACTATTCAATGATTGCTTACATAAATATGAGAGCTAGCTAGATCATGGCATCACTCAGGCACCATGTGCATGTGCAGTTTGGTCAACTGTGCAGTATCTCGATGGAAGCTCGATCTTACGGATGAGATGAATTGTCCTTTTTAGAGCATGAATGCAGTTTCAGCCCGGAATTAGCAGGTGCATTAACGTTTTGCTGCAGGTTCAGCCTTTGCGCGCCATTTTGATAAGATTCTGGTCATCACCATTTCTCCCATAATCTGGGAGAAGAATCTAGCCAGCTGTTTGCATGTGCCGTCGTGTAGTAGAGCTATAGCTAGGTAGACGAACCCGTGACGGTCATGTCATGCCCAAAACAGCAAATGACATGCCAAACCTGGCTAAAGCTCAAGAAGAGCTTGCCGGATATACAGAGCTAGCGTAGCTAGGATGCATATGCATGGCGACGTGTGTATGCATGCATGCGCGCGGTTGCAGTGCAGACGTACCAATGCGGGCGCGACGGGCGCGGCCTGGACGGGGGCGTTCCTGATGAGCCTGGGCCGGAAGCTGCCGGAAGAGGACGGGGCCGGGGTGCCGAGGCTGGCGACGACGACGCTCTTAGCGCGGGGCGCGACGGTTGCGTAGCACCAGTTGGCCGCGGCGGTCGACATTGTGCGAGTGGGCAGTGCCCTGTGCCCTCCTTATACGCGCCAAGAAATAGCGGAGGGCGCGCCGGGGTGCGGACAAAACATGTACAGGACGCGCGCGCGCGCAAGGGATGCCGGCCGCGGCGTGCGGCTCGGCACGGCCGGTGGATCCGGGCCACGTACTGGGCGGGCGCCTCATCCGGCACTCGCCCACTCGCTCGATCCACCGGATAGGCTCGCGATAACGCGCCGCTCCATCGTGGCCAACGGTTCGCGAGCCACGCATCCTGGTCCACACGCGTCGCGGGAGCGGGAGGATGGGAAAACGTACAGCGGATTTGAATGCGCGGCGTTGGGGGATAGATACGGTACGGGTGGGTGCTACTACGGTTGAGGCGGATAGAGCTGCTGGATGTGGATACGGATTGTGACGCCGCTAGCCGCGGCTTCCGCCGCCTATGGTCATGGGTTTGGGCTTTTCTTTGGGCCGGTCGTGTGGTGTGGTCGTGGTGCAGCGGGTGAAGGGTGTGACCGGAGTTTGCTCACTGAATTGTTAGCGTCGGATTATTTTTTGTTGGGGGAGAAGAGGGAACAATTGTGTACCTAGCTGCTGTAAAATACTATAGGTACTACTGCATTGTTTTTTGTGGTGAATAGGTGCCTTTTTATCGGACGCACGATCTTGGACTGGAAGCATGAGGTGAAGGTAGGATTTGGTAATTCTACATGGCTGAGAATGAGCTGGATCTCAGCCAACGGGGTGCACATTACCAGATCAAACTATCATGTTCGTAGGTGGCTGCACATCTCTACTACGCTAGCGTTTGAGTGCAGATTTGATTTTTGAACGGACATGCTCACATAGTCACATGTTTGCGACTTCTCATTCTCAGACAGTCAGACTACCGTAGGGGAGTAACTCACACGGTCGTGCTCTTTGCCGAACACTTTCTTACAGGTTCCTTCAATTCAAGATATCGTTAACTAGACATTTTATCTCTTAAAAATAAGTACTGTACTACCATCTGGAGCCTGGACAGAAGTGAACTAGCCAATGGACTATCAGCCGGAGGATGGATAGAACAGAAGTGAACTGGCCTCATCGAAAAAAAAGAGTAAAATCCATTTTAAACCCTGTGCTGGTAGTGGTGGATCCAATCGAACCCTGACCTGCAAATCCCTGAACTCTCAAATCCCGGTCATTAGTGCCCTTAAGTAGAATTAGCCCCAGGATTGCTGACGTGGCAGGGTCTAAGCTAGGATTGTCCAGGCCACGTTGGATAAGAAGGTTTACCACTTCGGAATAAGAAACTAACAGTTTGCAATTCGGAGAAAAAAAAACAAGGATTTGCGTCCCGCAGTCGTCGACGGCGGCGGTGGAGATGTCATCCGGGTCTGTGTCGAGCGGCGGTCGTCGATGGGGGAGAGGCACCGTGGGAAATAGGCATTCGTCGGTGCCGTATCGTGAAGATCCGATGGAGTATGAGCTAACAAAGTGCTGCCTTTGCGCGCGACGTGAAGCGCCGAGGTGGATTTCATGGAGTCCGCGAAATCCTGGAAGAAGGTATTATGCCTGTGTGGATGCGTTGATAAGCTCAATTTCCAGTTAATTTCTCTCGTTGGTATCAATTTCGATCGACTCTCTCTTTTGTCTTTTTTTTTTCTGAAGTGTTCATTTTGAACAGTTCGGTGGCTGTGGGAGCATGTATCCCTGTTTGGCAAACCACTTAAGGGCACTAATGACCGGGATTAGGAAGTTCAGGGTACTAAGTTCAGGGATTTGCAGGTCAGGGTTTGATTGGATCCACTCTACAAGCACAGGGTTTAAAATGGACTTAGTATTTCCTCCGTCCGGAAATGACTCCTTGTTTAGGTTCGATTTGCAAGTCAGGGTTCAGTGAACCAATTGTGCCATTTTTCATGACATAGTATTCCCTCTGTCCGGAAATAAATGACTTGGATTAGTATAATCCAAGTCACTTACTATTTCCCTAGTGTTATAGTTACAGTTGACCGCCAAAGAAAATTGGATTGACACGACACATTGTGTTTTTCCCTTTACGGGGCTGCATTCCTGGGACAAAGTGGCGGTGACAGACACACAACCTCTAATGTCATTCTTTTCAAAATCTTTTTTCTCTGAGAAATAACAAAAAGTTCAATGGAATTTTAGAAAAGCTGTGATGCCAAGTAACATCACAGCTAACGCATCTACCTGCCACCGGTCTCACAACTCAATGGCTGCAAGACATAGCACCCACAGAGGCCTAAGTCCTTAGTAACTGTAATTTCTACCGTGGATTGTTTGTTTCAAGAACTGGAAACCAGGAGATTTTTTCTTAGAATTTATGTGTACCAGATTTTATTTTAAAAAAACAAACGGTCAAATCTTTTGGTAAGAAGTCCTACACTTTTCATGTGCAAATCGAAAATTTATAGGATCCTATAATAAATCAAGATGACATGGCACTATAATCCTACGTCTTTTCCATTCACACGTTTTGCGAATCCCACAAGCAAACAGAAGAGACATAAGTGGTGGGAGCTCTCAAATTTAAACATCATGCCGTTTGAATGGATTTTCACATTGTTTCACTGCTGAAGATATGATATTTAACCACTAATGGGATTGATTGCTATGAGTCTAAAATTGGTTAGTATTGATATATTGTCATCGACACTACTTGGTCACAACACTCTAGCGCTAAAAAGTATCTAGCGACCAACTTTTCGATCATTGGTCACTAAAGGACATGTCAATAGATAACAATGTTGGTTGTAACAACCAATATATATAGCTATCAAACAATGTGGTTACAAATAGCCACTGGCTAATGCTATATTTCCTTGTAGTTTTTCCATTAATGGAACAATTTTGACTCTACTTAATCAATGAATCGAGTCCTTTGGTTTCAAAGAAATTCCAAGCGATATGGCACAAGTTGCAAAATACGTAATAATTCCTCCATTTTTACATATAATAAGTTCTAACTTTGTTCTAAGTCAAACTTTTCAAGTTTGATCAAGTGTATACAAAAATTATTAAGATCTAGATATCAAATGAGAATACCATGAAAAAATATATATATGATGACAGATTTAATAAAAATAATTTGGAGTTATAAATATTGTTACACAATAAACTTGGTCAAACTTGCAGAAATTTGACTTAGAACAACGCTAAGACTTCTCATATTTACAAACGGAGGTAGTGCTGAAGAGCTAGCCATGCAAGTACATAGGCACGGTGAGGATTTACATTCCCATTTTGTACATGGGTGCACAATTTGTCTACCCACCCCCACCACACAGCTTGTACCTCGTGCTAGATCCAGTAACCTTGTAGTGGAGAGACCGTAACAAAATAAAGAAATTATAGAGAACATGATCCCATAGGGAGATTATATCAAGTTCTTGAAAATTCTCAAATTCCACACTATTCCAACCTCGGATGGATGTACACGTAAGATAAACTTGTCACTACTCTTTGCAAAATATATCTAATTTGGAGTTGACATTTTAAATGGGCACGCGATAGAATCTTCACTACCAATAAGATTTTAAGAATGTTTTCGAAATTTTCTCATGTACCACGTAACCACAACTATTTAGTTAATTACGAACATAGAATACAGATTGTGAGATTTGAGGCTGTTGAGAGCAAGATTGGCCGGTTGGACCCATCAGGCGGTTGCCACATGGCCAAAAATAACGTAGATAGTTGCTGATCGCCTGAAGTATACTAGTCCGGCCTAAAACTAGAGTACATATCAAGGAACCACAACGGCTAGGGTTTCAATTTTAAAAAACTTCAACATATTTTCCTATTACAGAATATGTTTATTTATTGCTATTTTTTTCAAGATTTTCCCTTTTCTGATCGATTTTATGTGATTTAACATAGACAACGGTTATTGTCGTTATGAACACATATAGGGGTACTGGGATGGGGACATATTTTGAAACAGAGGTCAGAACTGTCAAAAACACATACCACTATTTTAGTTTTTCTCGGGTGCTCAGTGAACCATTTGCATTTTAAATATTATTTCCATTGTGCAAAATATATTTGTTAAAAGAAATAGAAATTATTTTTTTATGCCAGCAAAGTATTTTTGTATTGTGATTTCTCAAACCGAACCTCCAATTGCCGTGATTACTTGGTACTCACTCTGATCCATAATAGATATCGGAGATTTAGTGCAGATTGGTGGATCGAAAGTAATACTATTTAGTCTGGCTTCATGCCAGTTCCACGGAGAGCAATCGATTGCCTCTTTTTCATTTTGCGACGGACGACTGACCGGCCCCACAGAAAAGCATGAAAATCAGCAGAGCAGAAAAAAAATATCCCGTGAGTTGGTTGTTTCGATCATCTTACATGAGCTAATTGGCTCCCAGATCAGACACAGTTAATCATGGCGGTGGAACGGGCAGATGATTCTCGAGATGAATCCATGTAGGCGGTATACGAACCGTACCAGCTCTCTGCAGATTTACAAAACCGAAACCAATAAAAATTTCTTTACCGGAAAGATACTATACGGATGAGAAAATGAGCATGCAACAGAAGAATTAATCAGGTCCAGTATGTATATTTACCCTCCGATTCTCGTGTAGAAATGCTGGCCCAAAGCTCTGAAATGCGTTGGCTGCACATGGTGCGTCCATCGGAGCCAGAGTGACGAACGTAGCTAGCCATGGCAAAGAGCCAAAGACCATTGGAGATTTGGAGCTCCGATCCTCCCGATAAGAACTCACGCGTGTGCTTGTCATGCTTTATATGGTGTTTGAAGAGCAACCTGGTAAGCTCATTTTGGAAGTTTGTCAGGATGAGCTCATTTTGGCGACATCATAACTCCACGGTGCTGGTTTGTACGAATTAGGTAGACTGGTCGCTAGGGCATCACCGGCTAGGACAAACTACGCGAAATGACCGTAAGTACAACAAAGGCACGTGCGCAGTGTATGTACAAACTAGCGAGGTGACATGCTCAAATTGTGCGGCTGGAATTGCATAATAAAATGATTTTTTAATAGATTGATGTGTTATGTATGTATGTACGTACTAATGCACTGTCCGTGAGTTGCCATGGCTTTTTAATTTTTTTCGTTCACATGTCTGTAATAAAGACAACGACATAATTTGATGTTCAATCGAAATGAACGAGTAAATAGATAATCAAAATGTCATTTACTTTCTAACTATCTACCTAGTGATAATAAAGGAGGGAACGTTTCCGTCGTTGTAATTCAAATTTCGTCCGTTGGCCTCACATTTGGCCCCCCCGCTCCTCCCCCCATCGAATGTTGTCTATATAGACGGTGTTCTATTCTCCACTTGTATGTAATGAAATGTTCTTATGGACCTAGCATTGGAACACATGAAAAAAAACATGATTGACAAGTTCCAAACATTCAAGGACACGCATCCTTGCCGCCATACCAGCATGTAAGATTCTTGACCGTTGCTTTATCTCCTGCTGCAAAACAACAAGAATTTGGTTTACACTATTTGGTGCTCCCTATATGTGAACATTTGAAACAAGTACTCCCTCCAATTCATATTAATTGTCTCAAATTTGACCAAATATGAATGTATCTATGTCTAAAAAGCGTGTAGATAGTGAACTGAGCCTAGTTCAGGCGGCCTGGTTCCTTGTGGTGGAACCAGCCCGCTCAGGTTCAAATCCTAAACTTGACATGGGTGTCACATTTACCTGGATTATTTCAGAATTTAACCGCCACTATTCTTTCAGTGGTAGGTGACGTATCCGTCAACAACGAGGCGCCTGCGGTGACTTCGTCAATCTCTCAAGATCTGCCGGCTTAGCCTTTCGGAGGTGCTCATAGGGGTAGGTCGTGCGTGGGTGCATTCATGGGGGTAAGTGTATGCGTGTGTGTGAGCGTCTGCGTTTGTATTGTGTTCTAAAAAAAGCGTGTAGATAAATGTAATATTTCGACAACTAATATGGATCGGAAGGAGTAGGAGTATTTGGTTTCCATGTGTGCTGTATTTAGTTTTCTCGTCTTAATGAAAACCAAATGTATACACTTATTTTATATTTACCACTCGCGCCTTCTGTATGGTTGGTCATAAGAAATTTTTGAGTCCGGACAACAGGCTCCATTCCCACTCCATCGATCCCTTCCAGGAGTATAAACGATTAGTGAAATTAGTCATTACGCACGTAATGGCTTCTCCACAAGCACCTCTACTCTGTCTCTTGCTTCGCTGATATTCCCGCTCCTCCTCTTCCTGCTACACCAGAATTACTCAAGACCGAGTGGTCGCAAGCAAGCGCCGGACCTGGACGTCGATCATGACCGGCTCCGCCATCTCCCTACTTCGCCTCTGGGGCTCATCCTCACTGGCCACCTGCACCTTGTCGGCTCCTCCCCGACGTCTCCCTCGCCCGGCGCGCGCCTCGCGCCGCCAAGTACGGCCGCGGCCTCCCGCTCCTCCGCTACGGCCAGGTGCCCTGGTGCGCAACCTCGTCATCTCCACCCCTCGCGCCGCTAAGGCCATCCTCCGCACGCACGACAACCTCTTCGCCTCCCGCATGCCCAACGCTCTCCTCGGCGGCGACGTCGACGTTGCCTTTGTGCCCTATGGCGAGTACTGGAGCCGGGCGAGGCGGCTCGTCACCACGCACCTGCTCACCGCCGCCAAGGTCCACTCCCCCTTCCTCCGCCGCGGCGCCGTGTAGGACGGCAGATGAGGTGTCTAGGGAGGAAGGCCGTGGCCGATGCGGCGTCTCTGCGGAGGGCAACGGACTATGGGGGAGGCGGGGCAGTTTAGGCCGCGGGAGGGAGGCGGCCGCTGGTCTTGGCCTCCTGGGGATTCGGAACGGTAGAAAAAAGAGGGGAGAGGTGCCTGCGTTCGATCGAGAGGAGGAGGGAGGACCCACATGTAAGGCCGACGGACGAAATTAGAGTTGGAGACTCGGCCGGGGCGACAGGTGAGACGGACAATGACGAATGACGAAGGAAACGTTACTTGCTTTATTAGGTGTAGATGTATGTATGTAGACTCGTATAATGTTTCTTTCAATGTTTCAATTTGTTATATTTGTATTTTTTTTTCTAATTGACAAAAATAGTAGTTTTTTTACTTGTTTTTGGTGATATAGATCTTCTGCATGAGAAAGACTGAATTTTCTGAATTATCAGTGTCAATATATGGTTTAGCAAGAGAGTTGCATTTAATTAACATGACCGGCAACACAAAAGTGTCGAACTTTGTTAAATGCAAACTAACATGCAGAGAGGATGTAGACATACTGTTGGTCAACTTTGTTGAAAATCGTGATCTTTCCCGCACCTCGACTCACATATAAAAAGTCCATGTCGTCAAATGCTGATACGAAGATATGTTGAAAAGCGAAAACTCACCTAGCCTATTGTGGCCTATGGGTTTTGGTCAGTTTGCCTCTTTAGGGATTGGATTTTTTTATAGAAATATTTTGGTTGATCTAGAAACATAGGAACCGAGTGGTCTTCGATGCCGCTCCGGTCAATCTTGTTGGTCTTGGCGAGGAGGCCGTGGCTTGGTGTCATTCTAGTTTGATGAGTGGGCAGGGCATCGCTAGCCTGCCATGTGAGCCGAGAGAGAACGAACATGGTACACCTACTTGAATGTATTTTAGAAATAAAATCCATACAAAATAGTCTTGCTTTTTTTATTCAGGACAGTAAAACTGAGCATCCTGAGGCTTCTCACGCCATCAGCCTTCTCGGCCGTCCGATCAGGCCACTGGGCAAAATCCGTCCGTCCATGCATAGGCTTTCGTCCTATGGACAGCTGCTCCCGAAAAAAATAATCTAAGGCCTGTTGTTGATCGGGCCTCGTGGGCTGCCTGTCCAAGCTGAAGCTGGGGGCCGACTGGGCCACTTGGATGTCCGACTCTCCGCTTCCATCGCAATCGACCGCATGGCGAGGAGCCGAGGAGGCCGGACCGCGTGCTCCGCCATTGGTTACTGCTGCCCCCGGTGGGTTACTGGGGAGGCGTCGCCTCCATGCCGCGGCGCAGCCGCCGTCTCCTCCCTGCCGCGAAACAGCCTGTCTCCTCACTGCGGCCCGCCGCCGTCGCCGATGCCTCGGTTGCTGCTCCCGCCATCGTCCGTGGTCGTGGAAAGCCCGCCGCTGCGGTGGCAAAGCGAGCGAACGACGCCCGACGACGTTGCCCATGGAGAAGAGAGGCTCAGAGTTGGCCTGGCCCACGCCAGAGATGATGAAGGATATACACTTCGAGGGTGCGTACCGTCTTCCCGAACCCCCAATATTTGTTCGTGATTTTACTATTTTTGTGTCAGCTTCTAATCACGAGGAGCAATTTCGGCAGTAACAGAATAGTGGCGATGAATTGTATGCCTCATGTTCCGATCAACCTAGGGTTCTTCGTTTGTTACTGATCTTTGATGGTCAAAAGTAGCACAATTCTGTGATTTCTGTTAGTTCTGTCCTTATTGGGGACGGGGGCGACGAGTCATAATAATTTCCTTATTTTGTTGGAGCGTCAGAGAGTAACGTGGTTACCGTCTCTTGATCTGGAGACAGTAATGGGGTCTCTTGATTCTATTCAGTGATGTCCTGGGTTTGGTTTGCGTGAACTACAGTAAAATTTCAAGGACATAGGAGTTGGTTTGTCTCCCTCCGATCCCAATTTCTTGTCGTTGCTTTAGTTCAAATTTTGTATCAGAGGGAGTAGTGATTATAGCAACACAGCTACCTTGTAAAGGTGTCTAGAAAAACGATGAAGTTTCTCTTTAGGTGAAAGAAGATTGGCCCCAAATTATTTTGAACCTGAGAAGATTATCTATGGTTAACCGGCAGCAACATGACATGTTCCACCTCCTCTTCGCCATGCAATTAACAAATGTGTTGTTTGTAGGCAAACTCCTCTGCCCAATGAAATGGACACCACTGATTTAGATTTGATCTCTTGTGTAATTTTTTTTTGACCGGGGATCTCTTGTATCATTCCTGTAATGTTATGCCTAAAATTCGAACAAATTAACTTAAAACTGAGGAAATGTTCCCGAGCACCCACAATGGGAGGCACTGTATGTATCATTCAAAGTTCTCAGTGCCCTTCATCCGGTACGAGAGGTGAGAAATCAGTTGCAGACTTGCCCTCCACCTCCCTGAATGGCGCTTGTCTCATTGCAGGGTTTGTAACACTCTTTTGCTTATCTGTAGAACAGTGCCACATATTTGCTTCCACCTTATGCTGCTATGTAGAGTTTTATCTTTCGATGAAGTATATTTCTGATTCTCTCTTGGTATGTGTGAGTTACATGTATCTTCTAATTTACCTTTCCACATTGTATTCTCTAATTAGCCTTTCATTGAGACGAGGTACTGAAAGAAGACTGAAGACAAACAGACCAACCCACCAAAGAGTAAGAGTACGGATGTAATGATATTATGATATGAAAAAGGACAAATTCTCAAGTTGTGGTGAGAAAGAGGACCACGAAAGTTGTATGAGGCCATGAGCTGTGTGATCTAATTTATAGTTGACGCAGGCAGCTTTGAAACATTCTGTCTTTCTATAATTATAAAAATCTCTTTGTCTTTCAATATTGGCTTGGCACGAAGAAAAATCCCACTTGGAGGTCAGTTTTTATCTCGATGCAATCTTTTAGTACTAGCCCCATTTATAAATTTATGATGTCCTTTTATAAAACAGGGAGTCAAATTTCTTAAACTTTAGCTGGTAATATATTAAAAGGCATTTAGACCATCCATGTGTAAAGGAAAATGTGATAGTCTGATACAGCTCCATGTACAGCTCTATTAAAGATCAGCTAACACTTGCACAATGCTGACAATAGTAATGAATTGTAGAATTACTCGCCAGTCCACCCACAAATTGTTCGGCATGAAAAATATTTCCCTTGCCAATTTCATTTTTATGGTACTTTAAATAGTTTGTACACCAGAGTCTTACACATTTTGTTTCTAGAAACCAAATAAAGTCATGGCACTGTTCCATATGGCATCATATGAGTAGTTGATAAAGCTAAACTATGTAAACTATGAGTCAGAGATACCTTTGAAGTTCTACAATCCAAATCCTGCAAACATGACAATTCAGTGGAGAAGACAAAATCCCGACACTGATAATCAACTAATTTGCCATAAAACGTATTTTATGTGATGTCCATCAATAGAATAGGTCTTTTTTGTGAGGAACTAGACCAACTCTTTGAACTTAATTCTTCTTGTATGTCCACTCCCATGAGACTATAGTGAAGAAATTAGATGTTGATATAAAAAAACCTTGTTTGCTTACCTGCAGAATAGTGCCACAGATTTGCTTCACATAGTCAATCTCTCTCTCTATCTCTCTCTCTCTAATATATATACCCATATTGTTATCTAGAATTTTATCTTTTGATAAAGTATATTTGTGAATCTCTCCTAAATATCTGTCGAAGAATTTTGATCACCTAGATAAATTTGCATACAATGCGCTTGTCTGCCGGTTTTGTCATACTTACCCTGAAAAATATTTTATACTCCAAGCAATATCAGGCATCATCCTAAAATATTTGGTTATGATTTTCAGATATACGTGTGGACTGTCATTGTTATCCCTCTCTCGTCTGGCACTAAAATTTGAACAGCTAAGATTGTATCATATATATGTTCCTGTTGTTATCCAAGTCAAAATCATTTTTCCCTTGTAGATTGACGAGAACATCATCGCGTGCCTTCTACCAGTTTTTTGAGGTATCATTAGAGTAGTTTCTGCACACTGATCTGGTTTAACGGGTATCATTGAGATGTGATTTGAGGATTTAAGATGCAATGGAATTTTTGTGAACTCGTGCTCGTTTGAAAAGATGTTTTTGCTGCCATATGAAACCTGATCCCTTAGGTTGAGTACCTCAAGCTGCTCTGCCTCAATTATAGTTATTGTTGAAACTATGAGTGGCTTTGTGCAAATATAACTATCATATTTCACGTCTCCGTAAATTGTCAAAAAAAATCTGAAAAATGAATGGGTGCAACATTCTCAGATATTTTTGTTTTTCCTATTACCCCCTCCGATCCTAAATTGTTGTCTCAAATTTACCCAAATATGGATCTATCTACTCTTAAAAGGCGTCTAGATACATGTAATATTTCAACAACAATTTAGGATCGGAGAGAGGATTAAATTGTCAAAACTGACGGGCGCAGCAACGCGCGCCATCATGATCTAGTCTACTTGATAAGAGCTTTATGTACCATTCTGTTCATCTTGGCCATCACATTATAGATCCACCATGATCAAACAATGCAGATATACTAACTAAATTATGTGAATGTGTTGCGTCTTATTTCATTTCTCTCTCTTTAAAGAGTCTTCATTAATCCCATTCTTGATTTTTTTAAATAGTTGGAACACACGTATGCACTTAGTTCTCTATTCGGAGAGAAACACCTCTTGGTATGGTGGTGTAGTCATGCGTGCATGACTCTATCCATCAGGGTTTAAATCATGTACTCACAATTATGCTTTAGGGGTTTCTCCTACAGTCTTTCCTTCAAAAAGAAAGTTTTCTATTCGGACAATATATGTCATATTTATTTGTCTAGAGATAATATATATCTACACGGCGAAGTATCTGGTGAAAACCACCTCTACGGTGCAAATTGTGAAAACTCCATCGCAAAAAGTTCAAAAAATTCTCAAAAAAAAATTACATATGTTCGAAAAGTGATGTTTTATATATGTGTAAAATTTCAAGTCCAAACTCAATTTCGTTTGGTAGTAGCGAAAAAACAAATTCTACATGAATAGTGGTCTTTCAGTGTTTCACACTATTCATTTTAAATTTTTCTTTTTTAATTCTTTCCAAATGCTTTTGATTTTGAACTTGAAATTTTGCAGGTTTGTAGAAAATTACACTCCCAACATATAGTATTTTTGTATTATTTTTTTGAGACTTTTAAACATGGTTTTTATGAAGTTTGTATGGTTTGCACCGAATGAGGGTTTTCACCGGATACTTCGCCTACCTACGTTGTAGCTAGACGCACGAAAGATACGTCCTATTTAGGGAGTTTAAAAGAGGGTGGCGTATCCGGTGAAAACCCCCAATCGGTGCAAACTGTTCACACTCCATGAATACCATGCATAAAATTTTCAAAAAATTCCTTACAAATGTCATATGTTGGAATTGTGGTGCTCTACAAACGTGCAAAATTTCAAGTTTGACACATATATAAAACATCACTTCTCTAACGTATGTAATTTTTCTGAGAATTTTTCGAACTTTCCTCGATAGAGTTTTCACAGTTTGGATCGTAGAGAGGTTTTCACCGGATATTAGTTAAGTTTAGAACATGCATTAAAATTAAGCTTGTAACAAAGGGATGATTACCTGAAGGGGAGCCGAAAGAAGTTCTAGTTGCCCACGTATACATATCTGTAATATCTATAAAGTTTATCCCCACTATCTTCATTAAATGTTTACAAGCTTGACATATAAGGTGTCCACATCATCATCCGCATCATGCACATCATGAGAATGCAAAGTGCCCACATCACCATCCACATCATGTGTTGTAGACCTCTAGGGATCCATTTTGGTGGTCTTTTTGAATTTAATATTTTGATACATAAGATTTTGCACATTCACATTGTATATAAATATTTCACCTAATATTTATAAAGTTGATTCCCATTATCTTCATTAAATGTTTGCAAGCTTGACATTCCACATCATCATCCACATCATGCAGATCATGAGAATGCAAAGTGTCCACATCACCATCCACATCATGTGTTATAAACCACCAGGAATCCATTTTGGTGGTCGTTTTGAATTTAATATTTGATACCTATGATTTTTCTTCTTCCCGTTGTGTATAAATATTTCATCAGATGCACATATTTTCTTATATGTATGTCAATCTCTTTAAGATCTGCTCCTATTGTTTTGCTGCATAGGTGTTACTAATGATAAAATCGTTTTGTCCTACAATATTCATATTTCTTTTGTAATTAATCGTATTATTATCATTTGTTCCTAACATCATATCCAGATGTGCATATAGAACTTTCCGCAGCAACGCGCGGAGAATCACCTAGTTGAATTAGAACCGGATTCCAGTTCATGGTAAAAGAAAATTCTCTTCCGGCCGCACGTAGCAAGCAAATTGAAACCGGACTCCAATTTATGGTAAAAGGATTTCTTCCGGCCGCACATAGCTTATGGAAGCAAATGAATCAAACCCAAATTTCTTGTACATGGGAGATATTGGTCTCTAATGTACGTTAGGTGATTACACTGTTTCCATTCGGTGGGTAGTTTACGTGTTTGATAGTTTTTTAAATCGACGTTCCAGAGGAAAGAAAATGCTAAAAGGAAAGCAGCATAGCGGTGTTTAGCAAACTTTTCGATTCATTTGAGTTGTAGGACATCCTTAATATTAAGAGGGAATCTAGAAAGAAAGGTACTGGTTGAATCAATTTTGTCACTTACACAAACCTTTATTTCGCACACACAAAAAGCCTTCCTATGAATCCATTTAATTTTCACATGAGGTAGTCTTTCTGTCCTATGAACAGTACAGTGACATCCTGTTTTGTTTGAGTTGATTTTTCCCTGAATCACAAGATGTACAGAGTTAAAGTGTATATTTTATTTGGATCTTGGTTGAATTAATTCGAACTGTTAATGAAAAGGCTTGTTAAAGCCAAGATATAAAAATGCATCCATTATGGACATGGAGATTTTATTTTACTAGCTTTAAACTATTCCATTTATTCCCAATGATTCATCTCAGAATTTTGAAGATGCATTTGAATTGGTGTTGTTCGAATTCTTTTCAATTCCTGCATTTAAATTAAAAAATTCAGAATATCATGCATATAATGAACAAAGATTTTTTTGACTCGCCTTTTCAAACAAGGCCGAATCAGGCCCATCTTCTTTTCATGTTCTCCATTTTTTTCCTCCTTCCGCCAAATTTTACCTTTTCCTTTTCTTTTCTTGAAAGATACAAACACTTAATCCTAGAGTTTACTAAATTCTCTAAAGTGAATACAACCCTAGTATGAAGTGCAATAGCCGAAGCAATAATATCACAGTTAAGATTGCAAGAATGTAAAGGGTGAAAAGCGATACCACACGAGAGACGAAGATTTCACCGGAGTTCCATCGATTGGGGTAGGTGTACGTCTCCGTTTGGAGGAATGCTCTACTACAAATGTAGAGACGCCCCAAAGGCTCACTCTATTCTTCTCTCACAACACCACAAAGGTAAGGTGAGCTCCACTAGTGGCTTCCTTGGGGGGCGAAGTCCAAACCCTTACAAACTTGACCGGGTCTAACTTCACAACTCAATTGGAGGCTCACAATCCAATCCCCAAGCTCGTCACACCAAGAGATAGCTTGAGGCAACCGCTTCCGTCTAGGGTTTCCAAATACCCAAGAGAAATGAAATCCACAAACGAAAGAAGGGAAATCAATTTTTTAACTTGGTGAAACCCTAGATTAAGATCTTCTCCTTCAATCCTCAAAGAATCAAGAGTTGGGAGTGGCAAGGGAGGGAGATCTTGGAGATTGAAGCTATTTGTGTCCTTGGGTAGAGAAATGGTGTTCTTGGCTGTTTGCTCGGGCAGAAAGCTCGTTGGGGACCAAGAGGTATATATATGTTGTCTGCAAAATCAAGTTGTTATGCAGTGGACGGAGTCAGGACGGAACTTCCGATGGATCGTCGGAACTTCCGAAAAATAGCCGGAACTTGTTCAAATTCAGAGCGCCCTAACTGAGAGCACCCGGAGGTTCCACCGGAAGTTCTGGCGGAACTTTCGGTGCCTAGAGTGCTGGCAGTCCAGAAACTGAACATGGAAAATATGATTCTTCTCTCACTTTTTGGGTAGGGTTTTTGGGTGGGTGCAATATATGTATTTGTGTATGTGAAAAGTGATTCACCCGTTACCTTCCCTTTTGAATTCCCTCTTAATAGTACCGATGTCTTACGACTCAAATCAAACCGAAAAAGCCCCTAACACGGCTACGCTTCTTTCCTTCTTGAGGATCCACACAACGTCTTGTGCCAAGTTTTTTATAAAATCTGAAATGCTTAGCACATGATTAGATACACAACATGTTGTCATCACCACCAAAACCATTTATGCGAGAAATGCCCTTTCACAAGGCCCGTCAGCCGTGCCGCCCCGCTCCCTCCTCGGATCCTCCTCGCCTGTGCGCAGCACCTGCCGGCAACACACGCACTATAGGCTAGCTCCTGCCACGGACGGCGAGTTTTTCGGGCATTCGAACCGGCTCGATCCGACGACCATGTGCGAGGAATTTCACGAGCAACTGCAGCTAGGGCCGCCGCCCTGGTCACACTGATTCGCGACACTTGGTAACGAATCCAATTCCTCATATGCCTAGACATATGTGTGAACATAGCCTAGATGGTCTCTTTGCCGCCAACTGCAGCGATGCATTCCAACACGAAGAGGTGTGGATGATATTTGGGCGTAGGAAGCTGAAAAACATGGTCTCTTCTCAGTTAGATCAGCTTACCGCAATCTATTTTTTTTTCTCTGTGCCCATCAAACATCGGTGGACTTGCAGCCAAGTTCTTGGGGGATCTGCTAACCCATGTAACTGTTGGAAGGCCTTATGGAAGATAACGAAAGTACCGCCTAAAGTAAAATCGTTCTTACCCCTAAAAAAAGAGTAAAATCGTTCTTGTGGAGAATGATTAAAAAATTTATGCCCTTGTAGAGAGAGATGTGCTACATGGCAGGCACATGAAAAAAAAACCCTTTCTGTGAGGCTTGTGGTGAAGATAATGAAACAGCAATGCATGCTTTAATTGAGTGAAATCTGGCGCAATTTTTTTGGATGGAAGTGAAAGAACTAACTAAGGTAAAAATTCCCATCCTCCACCCTCGTTCTGGGGCCATGGATACTGTTGACGGCAGGGTGTTGTCTGAACATGATGCGGGCAACATTTGGAAATTAAGACCGGGAGCGACATTGTGGCCCAAAAAATAAATGTAGGCGACTACACTCTTCGACTTTGGGGCTTGGGGGCACGCCTCAATCCTGGGCCATCAATCGCGGAGCTCCAGCAGCACAAGCTGGGGTGCCCGGGCTCGTGCCCTAGGTGCCCCAACAGTGAATCAGCCCATATCCCCCATCCGGTATCCAAACTAGATCTCCAACAAGCTACAAGCCTCGACCCCACGATGGGACGCCGTCCCTGCGCCGTTGACCGGCATGCACACTCAGCAAAATCCCCAACATCGCCGGATACGAAGGTCGCGGGGTGACCCCCATGGCGGCATCTGCATCATCCTCCTATTCTTCGAAGACTTCACCTGCAAGCGTCCAAAAAAGACACCTAGGGCTTCCCCCACCCACAACGACGACCAGAGTAACAACTCCCGCGTTGTTGAAGTCCCCTTCCCCCGTGAGGATTCCTGTCACGACTGTGATTCCTTTGTTGACTCCTGTTGTTGACGTCGTCCTTTCCCTCAAATGCGAAACATTTTCATCCTTGGTGGTTGGCGCATCTCTTTGATTTCAGATTTTTGTTTCCCAGTCATTTTGCAAGTTGTGTGCAGGGCTCACTGGCGCAAGGAAGAAATACAGACAAATTCCAATGCACCTTGTGATAAAATCAATCCCGACCTTCACATCGCAACGGTAGTATATTTTTATTTTTATTTTGAAATGATGATTGGTTTATGTGAGGCATGGGTAGTATTTCTCCTGACTGATGCAACGGTGGAATTTTCCCCTTCGTGTTCAGGCTATTGCACTGATATGTCGCTGTACCACGCCGACTCGCATGTCGCCATGTCTCGTTAATGAATTATTTTTACTCCTGTAAACAATCTAATTAGTGGTGATGGTGTTTTTGTCCTGGAGTAGTACGCAATATTTTACTACCTACAGCTAATCTTGAGAATTGATTGTCCTTTTGCCAAAAAAAAAATCACAATCTATCATGAATTTGCAGATACACAAAGCATCACATCGACTCAGTAAAGTAGTTATTTTGTAAACAAGCGGTATACTCTCTTGCTAGTTTTCTATCAAATCTTTCGGTCCTATTATAATTAAATTTCTTTGTTTTATAAAAGTTCGACATTTGATGATAATATTCAATGGAAATCTTATTTATCACATCATAAGAGATATACCCAGTATTTCAAGTCCAAACAAAACTCCCAACTCATTCTGTATGGCCTACAAATGTACAAAAAGGGAAATCTATCCATTACATCATGACAGGGCCCAGGTGTGACAATTTCATGCCCTTTTGTCCTTAAGTTCTGGCCGAACCAATGATAATGGTTGTTGCAGGGGTGGCACGCTTGGGCTCATGGTCCGAGAAGATAATGCACGTCCAAGTTCTTGTTGAACCCGTGAGAGATCACGGAAGTGCTCCAGGGCTTCCTCAGGCTCGAGGTCCTCTACCTTGGAGAACAGGTGCCTGACGGATGTCCCCGAGCTCTTTTCCTGGGCCTATTTTAAGAGCTGTATGGTGTGCTTTTCTCTCTGCTCCTCTGCCCCGACCTCTCTCTCCAAACGGGCCACCTCATCTTCCAAGCTTGCAATTCGGGCCTTCTGTATCTCATCCTCCACATACCAATCACCTGATCTCTTTGGCATACTTCACAGGAGATGAGTTAAAATGATTTATGACTAGAAGTTTTTTTCTCGAGACATGATGAAAGAGGAGAGGGGTACACCTTATATAGAGCGTAATGAGTTAAAAATGGAAATATCTCTCCAAGTTATCTAAAGCAATATCATGGCCCTTCTTAATTGCTCTTTAATTTCGTTGATAGGAGGTTCATCGGTCCTTATTTTGTAGGCACAATTAGGTCCATTTGTCAGTCACATTTCCATTGAGCCCGGGAGAAAAAAAAATCACCCAGGTCATCAGCAGACAAATTCTTTAAATGAATAACAAGCAGTGCGAACCGGCAACTAATTATTATCCGAAAAATGCTATTGGATTAACGTGGTAGTAATTATTTTCCAAATATAGGTAGTAAGATAGGAACACTTGAAATTATTCATCAAAAAATTCTATACAAATTTTCAACTACGTTAGGTCCTTATAGTGGCTGGACAAATCTGTAACAATGTATGATTTGAATAAGTCAATGATTAGGACTGATCCACAAATCCGGACAAGTTTATAAGGTATTGCACACATGAAGGCGCAAGGACCGCTCACTATGTGACAATGCTGAAAGGGCATTTCCCTCTAATATGTTTTGGTGTTGATGACGACATAGACGATGATATGATCATGTGCTAACTATTTCAGATTTTATATGAAATGGATCGTGACGAAGTCCCACTTCGGCAATGTCCATGTTGAGGGGCTTTGTGTTTAGGGAGAGCGACATGCATGTGTGTTGGCGATTTTGTCGGCTAACATGGACACAGGGGACACAGTTTACCCTAGTTTGGGGCTCTTGGAAGGTAGTACCCCTATGTCCTGCTTGTCTGATTTGATATTGATGGAGAGATTACAAGGTTGCCGCGGAGGCTAGAGTGCACAGATTGGATCTGGCGAGTACGTCTAGGCAGCTTCTATGAGATTGGATCTCTAGGGAGAGAGAGTCTGTCCCGGGGGAGATAGTTGTCCTTCTTGGATCCCCTCCTGGTCTTTTATATATGCAGGGCCAGGTCTCGGGTGGAGTCCAAGTCGGTTACATCATGTAGATATACTATCTTTAAGCTTTCTTATCTTCAGTCGCAAGATTAGACCTCTGGACTTTTGGAGTCGTAGTAAGCTCCCGAGTGGGCTTCATACTGAGCCATAGTGGGTATGCCAAAGATGAGAACCCGTTGGGTCACTCCCACATCAGCGCGCACTAGACAATTTGTGGACCCTCTAAAAGGAAAGCAGCATAGCGGTGTTTAGCAAACTTTTCAGTCTATTTGAGTCGTAGGACATCCTTAATATTAAGAGGGAATCTAGAAGGAAAGGTAACGGGTAAATCAATTTTGTCAATTACATAAAACTTTATTTCGCACACACAAAAAGCCTTCCTATGAGTTCAGAGAGAGTCTAAATTAGTTAGACCACCCATCTAACACCAATAATGCTAGTCCTAACTGCTGACATTGATGAGAACCATATAGAATTTAACTAAGCCTATTAAAAAAGGTTGTAAAAAAGAAAAGCCAAAACGCAGAACAAGTAAATATCTGAGATATATTTTCTTTTTGCGGCCTTCTGTCTGGCTTCTTATTCTTTTTTCAATTTTTTTATTCCTAGAAACTCACACAGAAGGTGGAAACGTAGGCCGAAAAGAGAACAACAAAAGCTTCAGTAAGGACAGATCTGAAAAATATGGAAAAAATATGGATTAGAAGCATATCGAAACAAGCTTTTCAACAACTACAAGATCACCCAAACTGAACGTTGAACGGTGGAGAAAACTGAGAAATACTAGTCTGCACCGATGTTGGAAAACGGGTGCAGAAACTTTGGAGCTCGAAAAGTCCACCTCAAAGGCCGATTTTGGGGGTCAAGGAAGCGTAACGGGCTAGACCAATTAAAATTTACAGTTGCGTCTCGTCGCTAACTTTTTGAAAAGTACCGAACATCGAAATCTGTGTTCGTATGCTTGTTTTATTGAACAAAGGTCAAAACCACCTCAAACTTAAATTCTACTCAGATTCCTGTCCGAGGATGACTCGATCTCTTTTAATCTTCTTAGTTATTCTTTCCGTGTCACAACTTCTCTTTCTTCTTCACAATTTTTGATCACTTTCCTCTTTCCGAAACTCCATCCAAAAGCTCTCTCGGAATCAAAACTGACAAAGACGAAGATGTGATCGTGGCAGCGAAGGATTGAAGGTGTGATGGTGGTGTGGCAGGGAGATTGGTGGTAGAAGATCGATGAAGGAAACCTTCGTCACACGAAATTGAAAGATGCAAAAACAAGTTTCATCTGGTTGAAAAACCTGACCAACAATCCAATCTACTCCAGCAACTTGACACCATTAATGCAGCAAAGATTCAACAATGGAAATACTAACGTGAAAATCGCAAGGCGCAGATTGGTTTTGGGACAAAGGTAACTAATGTATTTTTTTGTTGGTTTTTCTTCTAGACTATAGGTAAACTGATCTAAACTACGGATGAAGTGGAAAATCACACCGAGCAACATTAAACTATGATACCACGTGATAGCCTCGGGGGTGGCGTGATCTTTTGGTGAGATTGGTAACTCTCGATTTAGATAGAAGATGACGTTGATGATCCGACTAAAGCCTCGAAGGTTGCATCTTAGCAATCAATTCACCAACTCCAGAGGGTTATTGATCATGCAGGGGCACGATCAACCTGACCACGAACGTCTTTGTTACTGCAAGCAATCGAAGAACAAGATGAAAATCAATCTGAAATTGCGAATAGGAATTTAAAAGGTTCACAAATCTGAATACCGAATATGTTGGAGTTCTGATGATGGTAAAACAGCTGGTATCACTGACACACGCGATTACACAAAAGTAGCAAAGGCTGAATTTTGTGGTTTCGTCCAGCTCCTTGAGGGACTTCGACGACCTAGGAATCCTTCTAAATCACGACAAAAACGTCTAAAAATTGGTTGAAACCTGTTACATGGCCTTAGGCCCAATAAAGCAAGATTATACCCTCATCTTTGGCCTAGATATAGCCATTGGAGGGGAAATCCACCACTTGACCGAATTCCTATTGATGAAGAGTATGACGGGTTCAACGTTCTGGAGTCATGATTTGAGGTTATTCCCGTCACCTTGCTACCACCTCCATTTTCTGATGTCCAAGCTGGTTCTTGAGGTGCAAATTAGGTCCTTCAATCATAAAACATATGAAAGAACCCATCTTAGCTAGGCATGCAAC
Organism: Brachypodium distachyon; assembly: GCF_000005505.3. Taxonomy (NCBI): domain Eukaryota; kingdom Viridiplantae; phylum Streptophyta; class Magnoliopsida; order Poales; family Poaceae; genus Brachypodium; species Brachypodium distachyon. The sequence continues at coordinate 45,016,349 of NC_016132.3, read as the reverse complement.
AACATAATCTCATTTAAGTGAAGTACTAAGAAACGAGAGTATCTGATAATTTAGTTGTCGTGCATGATCTTTTATAATTGGTCTGTGTATCTCCGGTACTTGAGGTGTCGGATGTCCTCATCAGATCAGTTTGAGTGAGTTTTCAGTGTCTAAGATGGCTTTGGGGGTTTCTGCGCCCAGCCGGCCACTTGTTTGGGTGGCTTCGGTCCCCAGCCGACCGCCGGTCTAGCCCCTCTCCGCTTGCTCCCGGTCACTCATCCCTTTGTTGATGCCTGATGCCTGACCGGCGGTAGTACTGTCCCCAGGGCTGGTACGTAGGATACCTGTAGGTGCACAACAGCCCCCACTAAGGCAATGGCTGGATCAACATTATTTTTGCATTGGAAACAAAAATGCCTTCTTTCGTGCTGAAAGCAACAAGTAATATTATAGAGCCCACACAATTTCTCAGCAAATAAATTTAGTAATTCCAAAGTGCTTTTTATATGTTTCCCTTCTTGAGAAAAATGTTATTTCACAAATAGTTGAAACTCTGAAGGTCTACCAAAGATCAAACTATCAGGAGGTCTGTTAGCTGCCATAGGACGCACGTTTCCAAAGTGCGCAACAAATACACATCTTCAGCCATAGCATACAAAAAAAGAGGTGCAGTGCTTATGTCCGACATTATTGTGTCCGACACTCATCCGACCTTGCAAATCAAACCGTCCGGTAGACCATCTGAAGGATCAGAAGAAGCATCGTACAGACATCGTACGCAAAGCGTCGTATGTGGAGAAATTTTGAAAAAAGAGAGTGCAAATAGCAATAATTGCAGATCTAGAGATAGAGAATTTGTTAAACCTCCTCAGCAACTGCGCTAGAAAATAGCTGGCCCTAGTTGTTAGGGGAGGTAACATGGTTCAATAATTTTTTTTGTTGCTCTCTGTATACCCACGGTAATCCTCAATGCAATGGAAGCAGAGAAGGATGTGGCAAATGTGAATCGGTACTTCCTCCGATCCATATTAATCGTGGAAATATTACATGTATCTAGTCGTTTTTTTAGCATAGATACATCCATATTTGAACAAATTTGAGACAAATAATATGGATCGGTGGGATTACATTATTTCTATATAAATAATCAACAACATGAGTTCTAAACATCAACATAATGAGCACCAGAAAAGTAGGTGGAGATCAAGAATTCAGTTTCTTTTTCTCTCGCTGAGATGAGTATAATGGATTAACGAGTTACAGTGTGGAGAGAGTCACCTGCATAGCTGTATCCACATCGATCCTTGCGATTGCAGATCTTAACCAAGAACGGTTGACTTTGGTCCGTCAAACACAAGAACTCGCCAACAAATCCCAGTTTTACCTCAAGTGGTTGTGGTATTGACTTAGGGCATAACCTCATAATTAAACAACTACTCACCAACAAGGGGTAGTTGTACATGTTTGCAGGTAGAAAGACTTTACATCTCGTAATAGTAGGTGCTAAATACTACTGCACCAGGAGGAAACCGTCGCTAGATTATAGTAACTCGATCTTACGCTTAATTTGAGGTGCTGCAATGTAAAACCACGAAATGGTCGAAAACGATGCCAGCCTCTTCCTAGCCGCGGCACCGTGCGAACGCATGGATCAAACGACACACCGAGTCTATTGCCGGCCGTTGAATCGATCTGATGGGCGACAGACATTCATTGCTCGCTGTTTTCGTTTTCCGCGTTAACGTTCGCCGCTTTTGTCATCCTGCCCGATTCCAGCAGTCCACTTTGGCAAGTTCTGAAATTTTGCTTTTTGTCATTTTCACTTCTTCAGAGTTTTCTATAAGCCACAACCTAGCGTTCTACTCCTGGTACTTACCAATAACCAACCTAACCTGCTTTTCTTTAAGTTAACATGTATCGTACCTAACACAATCCAGAGACTGGAAGCTTGGGGCGTCAAGCTGGTCGGTCAAAGAGCACGTATACATTTGTATCTACTGTAAGCCAACATGTGTGCAGCTTGCAGAGTAAACAATAGGGCCAAATGGGTGTTGACTATGGCTAGATGACAAGACTACACGATGCGTGCACTGGTATGGGTTCGGCTCTCTTCTCACTTCCCATCCGATGAAATCCATGCTAGTTCGGGGGCTTCGGATGAGATATCTAGCGCCTTATGACAATGACGCGACGACGTCTGGGCGCAACCTCCGTGGTAGCATTGTCTTGGATTCCTAACGTGCATCGATGGTTTAGAAACTTCTTTTTGCTTTATCGGCTGCGCTAGCTGGCACTCCTGCAGAGCGTCAATACCTTCTTAAAGGCGGTGCTTCATCCACATGATTCGACGTTAAGTGTGCATTTCTAATTCCCTTCACTCGTGCTTTATTAGCTCGTCCAAAGTATTGCTCAGTTGTATCTGTTATCGTCAACTCTACATCTTCTACGCTTCCCTTTTTTTACACTCTCCTGATGGGCTCAAACCACCATTTTTGTTGAACATAATTCCATCTGTGCCACTCTCTGTGACCATGTCCCCTCTTCGGCGCTCTTTCTCCTTGTTCCCCTTATCTCGCCCAACCTAATCTAGTTTTGTTTAAAGCTACATGTGTCGTACCTAACGCAATCCAGAGACTAGAGGCTTTGGGGTATCAAGCTGATTGGTCAAAAGAACATGTATTTTTTTTTTGAGGTGAAAGACTGTAGGCAAAAGTGCCTACAGACATATATTAAAAATGAAAGAACTGTACAGGAAAATTATAAGATCATCTAAAAAGTGCCAGCCAGGTGGCAAAAGCAGCAGATTCCTTTCTTTTTGCCCTATGAAAAACAAGATTAAGCTCTTCCTTAAAAATTTGCGTGCATCTGTAAAGGCTTGGACTTCATGTTGAAAATGAAATCATTTCTGATCCTCCAAATGGTCCAGGAAGCTAGAGTGATGAGCTCCATAAAAAAAGGGACCTTGAGATGGTCTTCAACAAACTAACATTCTTATGCACATTCTGTTCTGGGATGAAGTCTGGGCATAGGTACTTCCAGCAGGCCTTGACAAAAGGGCAATGAAAGAAGAGGTGATCTCTAGTCTCCAGTAAAGCCTCGTTACAAAGCACACACTCATAGGAAGGGAGATGAAAAGTCCTTTTGAGAAGCATGGCCCTGGTGTTAAGGCGATCAAGGAGAAGCATCCAAAATTTTTTTTTGTGCTTCAGCTGGCAGCATGAGGTCCAAAGCCAACCAAAATCAGCAGGTAATTCCAGGTGTGAAATCTGGGATCTGTAAGCCTCAGCCGGAATTTAGGTGTCCTTGTTCCAAGTATATGTCCAAGTGTCATGTGCATTGGAAGGCTAGGGTTGCTGAATAAAGTCCAGCAGTTGGGTGTATTGCTGGTGAGCCTCCACAGACAACGGAAGATGAATTTTTTTTTCCTTGTTGTCACTCTGAATGAATTGGAGAAGTGTAACATTGGTGTCTGAAGCAAAAGATAGAAGTTGTGGCCATTGAATCTCCAGAGGAGGATTCTTCCAATTATCTTTCCATAAGAGGGTCGATGCCCTATTCTTCACGTTGCAAATGGAAAGATTTTTAAGTTTAACAATATCATTCCACCGGAAAGATGCATTAGCTTGCTTGTAAGGAGGCAGTCCAGAGTGCTAATGTTTATCCCAGAAAAAATTGACCCAGGGAATATCATATCCGTTGAAGAATTTGTGCAGATTTTTCATCAAAAGAGCTCTATTCTGGAGGCTGAGATTGATGACCCCAATACCTCCTTCATCTTTGGGTCGACACACCATTTCCCAGACGACTAGTGGTGGGTTTTTCTTAGTAAGATCCTGACCACGCCAAAGACAGTGACGTCTGAACTTATTAATCTGCTCAATGACACCTTTAGGGAGAAGAAAAGTGCTCATGTAAAAAGATGGCAGTGCCGAAAGAACCGAATTAACCAGCTGAAGCTTTCCCCATATGAAAACATACTTGAAAAGCAAGTGAGCCTATTCTCAATTCTCTTGATAAGAGGAAAGAAGTCTTGAATTTTCGGCTTATGGACACCCAATGGGAGGCCCAGGTATGAAGCGATCCTCCCCCTTACTAGGGTTCGATCTCTGTGTTTACTGTGCTAGTCCCTGGATCGACTCACTAGCACACACAGTTTCATGATAAAGTATACAGAAACAAATGTCAAAAGTACTTTATTACATCGCATCATCCAGAATTTAAATAGTACTTACAACCTCGCATGACCTCTAGGGCCAGCATAAAACAAATACTGGTTCCTCATCATAAAACAATGTTTCGAAACTCCAGCGGAAAAGGGTATAACAAAAAGGGCCTCAACTACTCCACGGTGAGAGCATGTTGGATGTAAGCACATGACCCACAACATAACCCTCACTCATCGTCGGATCCACCTGCATTGTTAATTGCAGCCACTACGTGGTCAATACATTTGAATGTATTGGCAAGTTCACCAGAGTTATAAAGGACCTACCAAGTACATGCATAATTTGGCTAGGTGGAGTTTGGCTGCTTGCATAAAAGTATCATAGTTCAATCCTATCATTTTTAAAACAAATAGTTTTAAATTCTATTGGACACGGGGTAGAAACACCCATGCTCCTATTAACCTAGGCACATTGAGTAGAAACATCAACACTCCTACCCAGTTCAAACCATTCATTTTATTAGGAAATTGAAATGAGTGAGACTTTCCTTACAGCTCCATTATCCAGTTGCTCATAATTGTCCGTAACCGGGGACACGGCTAAGTACTTAGTTTGACACTCTCGAGAGGTGGTACACTTACCCACAAGAAATCGACGTGTTAATCCCTTGCTGTCCTCAGGGTAGAGTAGCAACGGCATCGATTACAGGAATTTTCAGAACATATCCCCCCAAACCACCTGAGGGACCCGTTCCAACCTACACTGCTACATACCGATGTCACCTCGGATCCAGGTTCATATTTCTTACATCCATCCTGGCAGAGCTCATAATACCATGTGGTTGTACTGGAAGCTACTAAACAGGAAACTAGTCCAGTCTCTGGTTATTTGCATCAGTCAAATAAATTAACTCAAAATATTTATTTCTCTGTCCCATTGGACAGAGGATAATAAAACAAATTTTTGGGCACTGGTTTCATTCAAAAAGGACTCCTAAATAATTAGTTATGATTTAAATGGCATTAAACCCTATTCTGCAATTTGAATGTGATTCAAAAATTCATATTTGAAAATGGACAGTGCCAAAAGATTCTAAATTTCCTAAAGATTCCAAAAAGGTGTGGATCATTAAATTTGGCCAAACAGATTTAAAGTTATGATCATTTGAAGTTACAGGGGCTTTTCTGCAAAAAGGCCATTTAATTATTCCGAGGGATTAAAATTAGATTTTCATTTTATAAAATAGGTGCCACGTGGCGCGTTCTCATTGGTGTGTACCGGTTCGTTTAAGTGAATTAAAATGTTCTAATCTACACCGTTGATCCAAGATCGGACGGACGAGGGGAGGTCGGGCTCACCTAGGGTTCCGGCGAGCTTCTTCGGCGGCGGCGCGGGGAAGGCACGGGCGCGCGCGGCTCGTCGAGGCGAATGCGGGGGCGCGGTCGGCGCAGGGTCGGGCGGTCGGGGGCCTCGCCTAGATCGAAGACGAGCGGGCGGCGCGGCCTCGGGCGTTCGTCGGCGGGGAGCTGTAGTGCACGAAAATGGAGAAGAAACGCGTCACGGCGTGCGCGAGAGGGAGAGGAGGACAAGGGAGCAAACGGCGACGGGGAGGGCTCACCGAGCTCGTCGGCGTGACGCGAAAACGGCGGCGGGCATGGAGCTTCTCCGACGAGCGATTCCGGCGGCCTGGCGGCATAATCGAGGGGGAGGGCAGAGGGGAAAAGAAGAGGAGGTCGCGGGGTTTAAATGGACGCGCTCGGGGCTGCGAGATATAGACGGAGCGCGGAGTTTCGGGCGGTGACGGCGCGCGGCGGCGAAGAAGGAAGGTGGCGCGCGTCGCGGGCGCCTTCCAAACGAGGAAGAAGCCCCTGACAGGTGGGCCCCACCTGTTAGTGGCAGCGGGCGCGCGCGCGGGGCGGCTGGGCCGGATCGGTCGGTTCTGGGCCGGTTCGGCCCAAGCGGTCGGACCGGTCCGGTTCACCCCCTTTTTTTTTCTTTTCTTTTTTCCTTTTTCTTATTTCTTTGATAACTTTTGATTTTGAACTCCAAATTAATCCAAATAAATTCCAGATACAACTTTTGGGAGTAGTTTACCCTCAAAATAAAATACATAAAAATACATTTGCCCTATAAATGCCTTTAGGGCTATATATCTATTTAAGTAAAATACTTTTTCAACTCCAAATAATTATGGGATAGCTTATATATGCATTAAACCCCTTTTATACATAAAACCTATTGGTTTGAAGATTCAAAGCTCAAATGGGTGTAAAACCCTAAGGTTCAAGTTGAAATAAAAACTTTTAAAGCCTTTTTGAGATTCAAATTTGAATTCAAACATGCAATTGTGGCATGATGCGCATGAATGCAATGCTCATGTAAAGGTTTGAATTTATGGGATGTTACAAGGTAAGTGAAAGCCAAAGTGCCAATCTGGCAGCCAAGATATTCTGCAAGGATCTATGCATACATCTGGTCCATATTGAGGGGAATCATGTTGGATTTATGGAAGTTAACTTTCAAACCTGTAGTCCTATGAAATTTGAGAAGGATGTCCTGGATGCATTTGATCCGAAGGAAATCAGCCTTCATTATTATGAGTGTGTCATCTGCATATTGGATGATAGGGAAATTCTCATTGTCAGAAGAGTGAATGGGTAGGCTTAAATGATGCTGTCTAAGAGCCATGTTGACACATGATTGCAGGGTGTCGGCCATCATGACAAAAAGAAGCGGTGATAGAGGATCACCCTGTCTAAGTCCCTTTTTGCAACATATAACCTTGCCAGGCACCCCATTGAGAAGTATCTGAGATGTGGCGGTTGAAAGGATCATCTTGATCCACTTACACCAATTTGAACCAAAACCCCTATCTTGGAGCATCTGCATGATAGCCCCATGTTCCACCTTGTCAAAAGCCTTCTCAAACTCAAGTTTCAGTAGAACAATCTCCTCTTTTGATTTGTGGCAGCCAAAGAGATATTCATGAGCCCATGCCAGGCAGTCCTGAATAGTTCTAGTCTTGATGAAATCATATTGATTTTTGTGGATGAGATCTCTGATCACAGTTTGTAGTCTGTTAGACAAAAGCTTGGTGATGATTTTCAGTGTGCAGTTGAGCAGGGAGATGGGTCTAAAATCATTGACAGGTTCAGCATTGTCAGTCTTGGAGATAAGTGAGATGAAGCAAGTGTTGATACTCTCCAAAGAGATATTTCCTTCATGAAACCGAGTACACATTTCATAAAAGTCACTCTTAATAGTACCCCAACATCTCTTGATAAAGTCTGTATTAAAACCATTAGGGACGGGGGATTTATTGGATGGCAAATCCTTGACAACCTGATCAATTTCCTCAGTGGCAAATGGTGCTTCCAGGAAGGAAAAGTCCTGCTGGTGTGTGAGGAGAAACTCAAAATTAAGATCAGAGAAAGTCCCTTCTGATTTTCCAAGTCTATCCTTGTAGGCATTCCAAAGAAGCGCAGCTTTTCCATCATGATCAAACTCAAGTGATCCATCATCCCTTTTGATACAGGTGATTTTATTTCTTCTATGTTGGATGGTAGCCAGGGAGTGAAAGAACTTGGAGTTCTCATCACCTAGTTTAACCCATTTAATTTTCCCCTTTGCTTCCAGAAAGTCTTCTGCTCATTCAGTTTTTGTGACAGCAGCTCCTTACACTTATTTCTGAAACTCATTTCACTTTCACTGAGGCTTCTAGAGTCCTCAATAACATCAAAAAGAAAAATGGCAACACTCAAATCTTCAGTGATAGATTCCATGTCTAAGTGCATCTTAGTCCATTTTCTCATGGAATATCTAAGAGTTTTCAATCTTGCAGTGATCCTCTTGGCACAATCCAAGATGTGTCGATGCTGCTGCCATGCCAAGGTGACAACCTGATCAAAGCCAGGCTTGGACATCCAAGTGTTCTCGAATCTAAAGATTTAGGCTTTAGGAATCTTGGTGCCAATTTAAATAACATATGGGACATGATCAGAAGTGGTTTTGGCCTGTAAAGCACCAGTCTAGCTTTTCCAGGATAGGGTTTTGCTATTTTCTCCATGTGTATTTTCTGCCCTTTAAAGGGAGTTCAATCCACCCTAGGGTGCTGATGGTAGCGTTGAAGTTCAACATGTTATTGATGTTACCCCCGGCGTGTTCCTGTCATCGGGTGAACGAATCAAATTGAAATCTCCCACAACAAGCCAGTCTGCCAGTGTTGGAACATCGATGCCATTGAGCCAGTCCAGGAAATCCACCTTTCTTGCATCATCACATGGACCATAAAGGTTTGTAAGAACCCATTCTCTGCCAGAGGAGAGACAAGAGAAATTCACTGAAATTGAGAATTCATTCTCAAAAGTTAGATCACCAGGAAATAAAGAACCATTCCATACCACCAAGAGACCCCCTGATCTACCCACAGATGGCAAGAAAAGGTCTTTATTAAATCTTATGGGGCAAAAGTTATGGATAAAACTGATGTCAAAGTTTTCTTTTTTTGTTTCCTGGAAGCAGATAATATGGCAACCACTTTCCTCCACCTTGTTGGCAATTAAGGACCACTTTTTAACTCCATTCAGTCCCCTAACATTCCAAGACAAAAATTTCCAAGCTCATATATCCATATGAAAACCCAATCTGACTGCCATACGGGCATTTAAGGTGCAAGCCAAGTTTTGGTTGCAACCAAAGACTAACAAAAATAGTTTCCAACTCCACACAGTTCATGAGGTCCTTACAGAAAGAACAAGTCCACACACAGGAGGTTTTAAAGCTTATAACAGAAGCATGAAAGCAACAAAATACACACTTAGGCAAAGCAAGATAGGTAGCCCTGGAACCATCCGTTTCTTGGTGGCTTCTTGTCCTTCTTTGTCTTCTTATCCTTGGTGGTTGTACTGTCATTGAGCAACTTCTTGCTTTTCTTATACTGACCTTGAGAAACAGAGTCCTCTTGCTCAAGGGTGAGACCAAATCTCTCACTAAGATTCCTCACAATCTTTTTGGAGACTGTGGGTGCCTTGGCAGAACATGCCAAGCAATGCTTGTCAATGCATGAAGAATGCTTGAAACCTCCTGATTTTGAGAGGATCCTCTCACTCCTCCTAACTTCAGTGATCACCACTGGTGGTTTCTTGAACCTTTTAATTCTGAGTGCTGAAGTAGATGCATTGGTTTGGAGGAGCCCACCGTGTTTAGGAAATTGAGGTGTAGAGAAGCCCTGGCTAATTGCTGCAGTTCTAGCAGTGAGGTTGCAAATAAGGGGCTCTTTCAGAGGACAAAACTCAGGCAAGCAGAAATCCTTTGATGCAGTGGAGCTTTCAGTGAAGACCTGCCACATGTTTGAGAGGAGCACATTCCTGGCCCATGAGAAGCTGTCAGGTGAGACCAGAGCAGCTGTGAAGAAGTCCAGCCATGGGTCTGGAATAGAGACAACTGGCCCATTTCTTCTATCAGGACAAAAGAATTTGGCCCAGAAATCATTTCCCTCAGCCGAGCATGTGAGCTTCTCCATCTGTGGCTTGGTGAGATCAGGCCCATATAGAGATGGAAAATCTTCCTGAGTGTGGGAAAACTCAGGCACCAGTGCCCTCCTAATAATCATGTTCTGAACTTGATTCACTTGCAGGGCCTGTTCTTGCAACTCAACCATCTGGAGCTGATTCTCCTGCTGAGCATCATTCACAGAACCTTCAGAAGGTGCAACCACATGAGCATTCAAGCTAAGAGACAGAGTAATTTCACTCTCATTGTCAGCAGCATTATCAGCCACATTTGGGATTTCAGGTGGCAAGTGATCAATTCATTGCAGCAACTCATGATCATTACCATCAGCAGCACCTTGGAGTGCAGCATTAGCAGCTGCAATTGCATCATGTGCTTGAGCATGCTGAACATGATGGTCCCATGGACCCCAGTTCCCTACCTCCATATTTAAGTCGCAGAGGAGCATGGTTGGCATGCTGCCCATGAACTTCATGGAAGGGCAGACCAGGCAGAGGATGTGGAGTCTCACCATTCTCTGGAGGATCTTGCTCGTCAGGAGGGATGACCCCCAGCAGAGAACTACTCAAAATGAACACAGGCCCCTGAAAATCTGCACCGTGCGAGAGCAGGATGCTATATGGAATCATGGTAACATTTGCCACCTTAACCTTAAGAATGATCCTGTTCATGTTACTAAGTGATCTATCCCACAAAATCATTTTCCCCCATTCAGAAACAACATTTGCTAGGTGCTCGGCCGACCACAAGTCCAAATGGTAACCTAGCAACATCAACCAAACTTCCTGGTTGTAGGTAAACCCTCTCCAGTTGGTCCCACGGTTATGCTCAGTAACAGAGAAAGAGATGCCATTATGCACCATTGGGCTGTGCTGGACCAGCCAGTCTTTGTCCGCGGTGGAGTTCATACGGATGTATGCATGTCCTAGAGAGCAACGATGCAAGTGTTCCACCCTAAGATGCAGGTGCTCGCCGACGAAATGTGAGATAATACCTCGGGTGACGGCGAAAGGATCATCTGGATGAGGTGGCGGGTTGAGGGTGACGATGGCGACATCTTCGTTAGCCCGCTCAATCTGACCACGGATGTGGTATCTTCCATGTTGTGGCCGCCCGGCCAACTCAACAATGTCAAAGCGCCTAGGCACAAAAGGGGCCGGGTCAACCGGAAAGTTCGCCATCGGGGAGCTGATGGGTGAGTTATCGGCCGACGTGACGCTGGAGGATGTGGTTTTGGGCGGAGCAGGCAAGGGGAGACGAAGAGGCAGCAACAGGGGCGCGATTAAAGAAATGGTTTCCAAATGCAGAGAAGCTGGGGAAGCATATCGGTGTAGCCTGTGTGGAAACCGTGGATTTAAACCACGTGTCCGTCATCCCCTCAGGCCACGCGGATTTGGGGACATTCGGGAATTTCGGGGCAAAAGCAAAACCAAGGAAAATCCCTAGATTAGAGGAGTTGTCAGAAGAAGCGCCATTAGTGCCAAAATCATTGTCTGAAATCCTTTTTTTTGCAGAAACGAAAAATGTGCCCAAGTCTAGCACAATATCTGCAGTGGACCGCATTCCAACACCTGCCTGAAGTGTGGCCCGTTCGCAGACAACGAGTACATGTGGGCCTGGCATCATCACGAGGCCCATCAATCTGCCGCGGGAAAGAAGCCTGAGATACCGTCCCCTGAGAATGGGCCGAAGGCTTGATGACACCCGAATTAAGGCCCCCATAATGCCGTGGACCGTTTTCAGATTCAAACCGGTTCTTCTCCGGCGCCGGTGCCGGTGACGCGGCCAGAAATTGCAGCCTCTTGAAAACAGTGCCAATATCAATGGGCTTCTTCTGAAGGCGATCAACTTGAAGCAAGTGATCTTTCTTGCACTGTTGAATATCCTCCTCAGAGTAACCAACATCCGCAAGGTCAACTTCATCAGTGAGGGACCAAGGATTCAAAGATGATGAAGTGGCGTTGAAACTAAGGCGATGAAGGGCAGATGGCCTCTGAATTGGGATAGCATTCGCGCTCGTAAGGATGCTTCCGCCATTGGCCACCGCCTGCGCATATGACTTGTGAGCTTTCACTGGGGAGAGGGATTTCTTAGGTGATTCCCATAGAAGTTGCTCCTCTTGACGCCAAGAATAGAATTCCTTGACATAATCAGGTCCACCAAAACCCCAGAGATGAAAGTACACCACAAAAAAGCTGCGTGTGAAAGATTTCAGACTGGAAATATGAAACCCAATAATCTTGTTGGTCACCGAGAACCTGAAGGTGCGATCACAGAGGTGTTGAACACGGAAGTCTTCCGGCACTTCCCCCAAACAGACATTGAGCAGGTTGCCAACTGACACCTCCGTGAGGCGGAATTTGCACCTGCAATGATGCCACCAAAAATAAGTCCGGTCGCCTGGAGGCCGGGACAGTGATGGGGAGACACCATTTGCGCTCACATTCCTGCCTGAGGTTCTCACCAGGGCAACGATCAATGTTCAGATTCATACCTTGGGGGCGGTCACTGTCAGTCGGGAGAGGATTCTTACCCTTCTCTTCCGTAGCCCGAGAAAGCAGAGAAGCTCTGTCCCCTTCCATGGCCGAGAGATCAAGTTCAGCCACCGGCCGGAGAGGAGAGGTGGGAGGCAGGGGGACGGGCGCCTTTCCATGGCCAAGAGATCCAGGGCCGCCATGGCACAGGGTGGGGGACGCCCAATGGGTGTCTAGGCCACCATAGCCACCGAGCTCTCCACGTAGTTGTCAGAAAAATTTGACGCTGCCACAAAAAAAAACATCAGTGAACAGGGGCGGAGGCTGGAAAATATCATAAGGAGGTATGAAATAGGCAGGAAACTACATGACTTAGAACACAAAATAGCAATGAGCTAAACAAAGGCCCCCCCCCCTCTGCCTCCGGCACTGTCCGTGAAGCTTGTAGGATAAACAACGGGACCAAAGGCTGTTAACTATGGCTAGATAACACATTGACACTGAGCCGGCAGTGCATCGAACCATCGGTTGGCATAATTTCCTACCGTTCGATCAAAGAGCAGCTGTGGCCTGGAGCACGGGACCAAGAGCGATGCATTTTGCAGTGAGATGTTCTTTTTCCAAGCAAGAATTTTTGGAATTTTTTTGCGAGTTGAATTTTTGGAGTTAAACGGTACTGCCGTCGTTCCTAGATAAATGGCGCACATTGTTCTAAGTCAAAACTTTTTCAAATTTGACCAAATTTATAAAAAGAATCTACCAACATTTAGAATTCCAAATTAGTTTTATTAAATCTATCATTACATAAATTCTAGATACTGTAAATTTTAGTACTCCCTCCGATCCATATTAATTGTCGAATATTACATATATCTAGACGTTTTTTAGGCATAGATACATCCATATTTGGGCAAATTTGAGACAATTAATATGGATCGGAGGGGATATTTTTTTGGGATTTTTATTTCTGTGCCCTCCATTGCTTAGCTCTAGTCAGTTTTGTCCAAGGCTTAAGACATTGCTCGCTTCTACCCGTCGTTACTTAGACAAATGCTCACAAATACCCTCACGACGCACCTGTTAACGGTCAAGGCGCTTTCACCGTTTGATTCTGACGTGTGGGACGGGGTTAAGCCTTGACTGGTGGGGCCGACCACTTGCCACGTCCACGTTCTTCTTCCTCCGACTCGAGCCATTTGAAGGCAGCTACGGAGCTCTGGGCTCGTCAACGAGGTGTGTGATGGGCCCGACAAGAGAATTTAGGCGCGGCGCGCGTCGTCGGGCGAGAGGTGGCGCGCATGTAAGGAATGGGTGGCCAAAGCATGGCCATCAATGGCAGTGGCTGGCGGCATGAGCATGGAATCAGCACGGGGATTCAGTGCACGGGAGACTCGTTGGACGGTACTGTCTGGTTCGTCTTGACGATACGAAGCTCATGGAGGCAGCCACACGGTCTGAGGATCTTTAGATGGGGAGATCGGCCTAGCGGCGCGGCTGGCTGGATTTGGGGGAGATGGACGGGGCATAGGGAGATTGGGGCCGATTGGGGTAGATTCCCTCCATGGGGTGGCTCAATCCGGCGACACGAGTCTATTAGACATGGTGGTGTGGCTCGAGGAGCTCGGTGTTCCGGCCATTCAAGGCGGCAGCGCACGAGCGTGCACCGGACGCGAGCGGAACGAAACGTGTGCCACTCGTGTTCCCGGCGGAGGGGGCAACAATAGGAGATGCGGCTTGGGGCACATGATGCGCAGTCTCGGGGTCAGAGTGGAGCTCTACGGCGTCGTAGTGGACACCAATTTGTACGCGGGATGTGCACAGGCGACTCATGCCAGTCAAGTCGCGCCCGCGACGTGCGAGCTCTAGTGCTAGTTCGGGCGTGGCGCGGGAGAGGTAAAAGGGAGGACGCTGAGGTGCTTTCCAACGTTGTAAAGGTGGCGAGCAACCGCAAAACCGACATCGTGGAGGTCAACTCTCCAGGTGCCTGCGCGTGGCCAGTGCGTGCCAGCCATGGCAAATAGTGGCAGAGGAAAGAGATGAGCTAGGAAGAAGGGGAGGGCAGAGGCTGCTAGGGTCCCTAGGCGGCTAGGTCCACTCGCAGTGAAAGAGAGGAAGAAGGGTAGAAGGGAGATGGGTAGATGAAGCTAAGTAAAATCCAGTTTTGAGCTTGGTTTGGATCTGGGGGTTTGGAGCTGGGAGCTGGGTTTGGAGGGGTTGGGAGCTGGGGGTTTGGAGGGGTTTTGAGGCAATCATATGGCATATACATATCTCAGTTTCTCGTGTCATCACCAAATTTTGCACCAACATAGGTCTCACAATTTTACACAAGATTGCCAACTAGAGTTTTTAATTTTATGTGATAAATTTTTTATTAAATTTTTTAAGTGTGAAATATGACATTTTTTGTGAAACAAGTACCCGAAATAAGATTGATAGTTTGAATTTCTCAACTTGAATATTAATTACATTATAATGGAGGTCTAATGCCGATTTTTCATGAATTTTGGAGGTGTTGTGCTATTTTTAATATATTTAATGGATTTCTAGACATTTACCTTAAGTAATTAAAATTTCAACTATGAGTGTGTTATACATTGTTCAAACAATATGGAAAAAATTATTTTATGCAGTGCTAGTATGATTGTACCTACCCTGAGAAAATAAAGTAGAAAGAACCAGACCCTAACATCAAATAGTCATGCATGCAAGTTTGACTACAATTTGTAAAAAATATTAGAAAATGAAAAATTATCAAAAACTGAAATCCTTTTGCATGGAATCATTTTATGTGTACTACTGTGTAGGAAAAATTATAAACCTCAAATTAAACATAATGGAAGAAATTTTCTTCACAAAATGGCCTATCATGTATGAAGTTTAATGAGTTCTAAGCTCAATGAATGAATCTTAGGGCATATGCATGTCTCATTTTTTATTTCCTCACCAAATTTTGCACAGACATGGGTCTTATCATTGTAAACAAGATTCACAAGTAAAGTTTGTAATTTTAAGCTATACATATTTAATCTAATTTTTTTAGGTGTCAAAATTGACATTTTTTTCCGAAGGAAGTACCCCAAATAAGATAGGTACTTGAATTTTTTTCCAACTTCCATACTAAGTAGATTACACTGGAGGACTAATGCCAATTGTGCATGAACTTTCATACAAAGTCATGTGACGAGTTTTCAAAATTTGACATGATTCGACAGCATGTGCATTTCATCGAACACCCTAGGGGTGGTGGCGAGGCAGCCACACCTTGCGTACATGCAGACGAGCACGTTCCATGCGGCTGGCTGACTGAGCCGTTGCTGGAGGTAGGCATCTCGCAGGCACGGAGGACAGGCTCAGACGCACGTTTTGGGTTTCTGCGAGGATTGGTATACCGTGCGCTGCGGTTTTGGGTCGCGCATTTCATCGAACACCCTGGGGGCGTCGGCATGGCGGCCGCACCTTGCGTACATGCAGATGAGCGCATTCCATGCGACTGAAGGATGCGAGGAAGGGGCAACAATCATTTCATGCTGCTTAGTGCACTTTTAGACCGAGTTCATATGCTTGTTCATAATGCCAAAATGACACAAGTGGTTTGGCTGCATGTACGCAATCACGAGCAATCATTTTCTATCTTGGCGTTTGCAGCTGCCTGCGTGTTTGGCTGCATGTACGCAATCACGAGCAAGTCGTTAGCTCGGTTAATATAGTTTGTCAGGCGCACGCCGGATCGTGGGATGGGCATCTTCCTGGCCGCTCTTTCTACCGTCCATCGTGACACCGTCACTTCTCCCCTCGGCCGCTAAACCTTGCCGCCGTGACCTCGCAGACATGCCGAAGCTATATCCGCAAGCCGTGCATCCTATCGTACTCTATTCTGGACGGAACGCGAACGGCATTCACGCCGTCCAGAGCGCGCTCGTGCGCCGCTGCCTTGCACCGTCGTGGCCAGCGTCCTCCACGAGGCGCGCCACCTTTCCCAAGAGACCCGCATCGGCTAGAGGATCCTTCCTGCGGAAGTAATCGACCCAAGGTGCCTCCAATTGCCGCGTCACAATCTTCTTCCTCAGCTCCGGTCGGTAGCCGCCACCGAGCAGATCTCCTTCTCCGGCGACCTCCGGACTCCACTGCCACCTCCCTCAGCTCCACCTGATTACTCTGAACCTTTTGGTGATTCTCATCTAGCCTCGCGTGGTCCGAGTCATCCCCACGTCGTTGCTCTTCTCTGCCCGCCACCCACCGGCGTCGAGGTGCTCGCAGCAGTGCTCCTCCACCCCTTCCAACGCCGTTGTCAGATTCGTGATGACCTACTCATTCTTTTGCCGCTCTTTCCTGCCTCTCCTATGCTTTGTATCGCCCCGCCTCCTAGCGTCGCCCTCCGACGCGCCGCACAAGCCCGCGACCAGCAAGATTTCGGCAACGAGAAGCTCAAGCGCCACCTCAGAGTGAAGCGGCCTTGCGCCTTCTAGACACCCCACCCCCTGCCTGGCCTGTGTCGCGCAGGAGACCAACTCCGGCGACGGCAAAGCGTCGGCAAGGCAGTGGCTAGAAGCCGCCGGATTTTTCCTTCCGAAGGTGGACCCACTTGCAAATTAATCATTTCCTCTAATAGTCAAATGGATCATGTTGCTTCAGCCCACATGTCAGTAGCTAGGTCGGCCCCACCAGTCAGGGTTTAACCCTATCCCACACCTCAGCAGCAAATGGTCAAAGCGTCTTGACCGTTAACAGGTGCGCCGTGTGGGTATTTGTGAGCATTTGTCTAAGAAACGAAGGGTAGAAGCGAGCACAGTTTTAAGTCTTGGACAAAACTGAGTAGAACTAAGCAATGGAGAGCATGAAAATAAAAATCCCTATTTTTTCTATAAAGTTGCTCAATTTTAAAAAAAAAGACAAACCTAATACATTTTATATTTAGGAACTGAGAAAGTTTTTTTTTTTGCTCATTTTAGGGTTATTGAACTGTGTCGTGATGAACTTATTTCATAATATGTTGTGAAATGCAAAAGTAGAAATAAGGCTTGTTGTCAAAAGAGAAAATAGACAAAATCCGATTGAAAAACTGGATTGTCATAACGTATGTCAATGCCAAACTCACCCTTATTTGTGGCGCATGATGTCCCGACGATGTGAGAATTAGAGGCTGCCGTTGGTACGTCTATTATTGCTACATCGGGTAGTTAGCATAATAGTCAACGTGCATGCTACTATTGCGTGTGCTTGAGTTTTAGGCAAACCCTGAATTAATACGGTGGAATCACACGAGAGATTTGCGATGCCCGTACCATGATCGCTTTTTCCGATTCGACTAATACTCGCTGCCGTCTGGTCTGTTGTTGCAATCGTGGTGGATGCATTTCCGGCGATGGATTTGAAGACCACTTTGCTGTCTTCCCCAAAAGATTGCTTTGCTCGGTCGGAAACCCCCACGTACGGATGACGCGGCTCGGTTTGCGCAATCTGATGCAGGGTTGCCTGCCCGTTTGGGAATGACGATATAACACCTATCTAATTAATTTCTACTGTAGAACATGTGCCTCCTTTTCTCTCCTTTTTGTATCTGTTGAGAATGAGAGGTTTTAACAGTCTGAACTGCCGTGGCCGCGGTGGAATCTCCTTGACCAAGCTTCCAGTCAGATGTCATATGCTTGTCTTGCAACAGAAAGGCATCCGAACGAACTTACACAGCAGCCAGGCGAGGGCGCTCGGTCAGTGCACTAGTACATCGCCCGTGTCTTTTGACAGAAGGAAGAGTTGGCCAGTGCAGGAAAACACGGCCGTAGCTTTACCCGGGCGTTGAGTTGTCACCTGAACGCCAGTAGGAATTTTCGTTCCCGCGTCATGTATATATATATGCGACCAACGACCTCGGAGTCGACGAGTACGGGGACAGGATCAGGAAGGTAAGATAAAAGTGTCCGTTGTTCCATCCAGGCAGTAATGAGAAGTTGAGCATTGCCTTGTCGAGTACGATTATCGTTCTACCACATTGGATGAAGAAACAATAATGCGGCACCAAACAAATACAACTCGCACGTAGCATCAGCAAGACAAGGATGTAGATTGCGAACAAGAAAAGAATCAATCTATTCCCACCCGATACAATACTACTACATGTCTGTACAAATGACACATGGTCGCATCAGACATTCAAACTTATCTGAGCTTCCCTAACGCGCGCGCACCAAAAGTCCAAAACAAAACTAAAAGAACTTCTCCGTAGTAGTAACAGGAGTAGTACTATTTTACTAGTCTCACATGCTTTCACATTGATCCTAATCCCCACATTTCCGTTGGTCTGACTTAACGCCTCCGCTTTTTGACTTCATTAATCCGGACAATCCCGTTTAACAATCCAGCTGTACCATCGCCGATTACGAGCGTGAAGTTGCAGGAAGCTCCGGAGTCACAGGTTCAAAGCTTCAAATCCAAGAATTTCAAACTTGAAAGCCGGCATTTGGAACTGGTCCTCCACGGCGGGAGCGGCCTCTTTGCAGGAAGTCAGAAGGGCTGGTAGTACGGGCTCCGGCTGAGCCCCTTGGCGTTGGAGAAGAGCCCCACGAGGTCCTGCCGGTACGGCAAGAACGTCCGCCTCGCCGCGCCTGGGGAGGCGGAGCCCTTGGGTGATCCGTAGAACATCCGGTGGCTGGCGGCCACCGTGTCGAGCTCGGTGGCGGCCTTGGCGTTCACGGCGCCTCTCTGGCTCGGCTTCGCCTTGGGCTGATGATCCCTGGCAGGCGACGGCGGCGCGGAGAGGAACCGGAACTTGTCCCTCCCCTCGCTGTGGCTTCGGCCGATGACTAGGAGCTCGCTGACGCGGCGCCAACGCGACAGGGAACCCGTGGATCCGCTCTTCCGCGGCGAGCGCGCTGGCGAGGAAGCCGGCGACGGCGCGCCGGGCGTCCAGACGCAGTAGGTGTCCGGGGACACGCCGTCGAGGTCCGTGGCGTCCGTGGCCGCGGACGACGATGACGACGAGGTCGACCCGACGGACGAGTTCCGCGCCGGCGCGGACTCCTCCAGGAACAGCTTCCCGAGAGGCCTCCGCACCGGCGCGCGCGTTTCGTCGAACACCCGGCCGAAAACCGGGTAGAAGAGTTCGTCCGCCGTGGCGCCGCCCGTGGCAGCGGCAGGGTCCGGCCGGCTCGCGAAGGAGAACTCGAACTCGCCGTCGGACTCGTCGCCGGAATTATTCACGGCCCCGCCGTTTTCTCTGGTGGCGACAGTCGGTTCTTGGCGCAGGCGATCACTGCGCGGCTCTGCTTCCATGTCTTCGTTGCTTGTTTGGCTTTTCCTTTCGTATTCTAGAGGGATCGAAGCTAACTCTAGTTCGTTGGGATAACACACCCAGCGTTTATATAGGGGAGAGAATTTGGGGGTGACCTTCTGGAAGGTCTCGCATTTGGTTAGCTTTGGTGGATGCTTGGGCATGGCCGTGAGACACACGTCACCCGTGAGGCACGCGGTGCTTCGTTTGTTCGTTCGGTCGTTTGCTTGAATTCTGTGTTTCTTCCGGTTCCGTGTGACCCCCTTTCCTTCCGTTAGTTTTTCGGTTTTACACTTGTTTACTTATGATATTTCTGGAAGGACCTTGGCGGCTGCCTAAGTAATACCTTGGCTTGCTTGCTTGTGGAGCAAACAAGCAGGAATTAATTGCAATCGGTTCTGGGATGGCTGGCTTGGATAGGTATCTCGTGCGATGTTGTTTCGTGGCCAATGGAGGAAATTGCACAACCCACTCAAATTTGGTCACCTTGCTGCGGAATACACCCATCAGTCTTTTTTTTGCGAAACACCTGCTATTCATCTAATCCATTGCAAATAAGTCATAATCCAAGTTTTAGCTCATTAATAAGGTTTATGACCGGTGGGGCCCACTTGTCAGTGCCAAGTTGGCAGCTTGGTCTTGCCATCGTGGAGCGGGTCGGGTTCGCGTTGAGTTCTAAATGAAATTTATTTGACATTGTTGATTCAAACTAGCCGGCCTCGATCTATTCTATTTCATGGACACTAAGTTTGAATCAACAATGTCAAGTAAAATTCAATTAGAACTCATCTCAAACCCGACCCGCTCCACACTGGCAAGTCAGAGCTGACAGCTTGGCACTGATGGGTGGGTCCCTTCGGTTAGAAACCTCGTTAACGAGCTAAAACTTGAGTTATGACTTATCTACAACAAATTAGACAAATAGTAAGTGTTTTGCGCAAAAAAGACATGGAGTGGATGTTTTTCGCAACATGGTGATCAAAGTTAAGTGGTTTGTGCAATTTCCTCGGCCAAGGGGGAACCGAATCAAGTTCAGAGGACACGTATGCATCCCCTAAGATACTTGTATCATTATCGCCCCACCGGGTATCTTGAGACTTGCTAGGAAAATACGGACGAGCCTCAGGTGCCGTCCGGCCGATGCCGTAAGCTATTGAGTTCCTTCCCCGTCCTGCGACGTGACATGACGCAAGCACGGCCTCCCTTAAACAATTCTGCACTCTGTTTGGAGTATCACATCATGGCCAAATCACCGGGCATGACCGAAATATCTCGTCTAATCGCGAGTTTTGGGGAACAACCATCCCGGCTTCTTGCGCAGGTGTCGCGTCGTGTCAGCTTGGCGCGAGGCGGTTTGCGTTGCGTTGCACAAGCCGTGAGGTAATGAAGCGGCCGTAATAAGCGTTGGTCTGAACCGTTCCAGGTTTCCCCTTACTTGCCAAGGAAGCCGTCTGCCTATGTGAGTAGTACTACTACAAAGTAATCTTCCAGGAAAAAGAAAGTACAGAGTACCACTGCGTGTGAGCCGTTCCTTCATGGACGCGGCAAACAAGACAACACCATCTGGGAGAGCACAGACAAATTACAGAGTTCGTTGTCCTGACACAAACTCGATGGCAGACAGTTACATCTCCGCGTGAGATCGTGATCAGCAATAAGAGCATCACGTTCATCCGACGCATGCGCGACTTTTCGTCTGTTTGGATAACTTGGATAGCTAAAGATCTCTCCGTGCATGTGCTTTCTCCAATGAATAAATCGTGCTCGTGATATCTTTGAGAATTGAGAGGGCTAATGAATAAAAAGATCAAGTAAGATTAAACTTCCGGATGAAGCGAGCGCGTGTTATGTTTCGTCCTATGCTCATAGCTTGTCGCATTCCCTTCAGTTCATTCTCTCCTGAACAGAAGCATACGTAGTGGCATAGTGCAACTTTTTTTTTGGCACGTTTGTTTTGTTGCATGGTACAACACGGCTCATTTTGACCCTCTATTGCGCTCGGTCCGTCTTAAATCATGAACTATCAAACAGCTTGTATTAAATTCTGAACTTTCTAAACCGTTCAAGAGAAACTTACACCTTTGAAAAAATAGTTTACGAATAATGTTGCCTGCTCTACGTGAACTGGAAAATAAATAGCAAATCAAATCCAAGAAAGCAACTCCAACAACAAACTTCAAATGAGAAAACCCTTATACTCTTTATGAAATCATGGCCCCTCTAACGATGAAATCGTAACCACTCTAACAGTCGGTGGAATTTTCCGATTAACAGAAGGAAGAAAGTAGAATCAATTTTTTTTTCAAGACAAATGGACTTCCATAGTAAAATTACTAAAAATTTGAGATTTTTTAGATGGATCCTTCAAACCGAAAAGGAGAGAGTATTTGTTGGTGCAAGGTCATGTTTTATTATTTTCATTTAGTTTATGGGCCCAATGCCCATTAAACCTAACAGGATGGAGAATAGTTTAATCATGGCTGCCATTCAGTTTTTTGCTTTGACCCTGCCAGAACACTATCCCGATAAATCCGATATAATCCTCATGAGTTGGGTTGAAAATAATGGGTAAGGTTTCGTTTGGCATTCCAGTGAATTATTACAATCTATTTTTTCAAACATATTTCACTATTTTCGTGTTTGACTAACCAATTTTTCTTTATTTTTGTATTTGTTTTTTTCACAACAAATTATAAAATAAGTTCAACGTAGCACAGTTCGGTAATACCAAACTGAGCCTCGGTAAGCAAGCTAGCTCGGACTAAGTGGCGCGGGTCCCATGCAGAACCTTCCATGGGCAGAATGCTAGAGCCTAGCCCTTGCTAGTCACTATCTTTGCATGTTCCAAAGTTATTATTTGTGGAATGGGATTAAAGAATATTCTAATAAGCTTCCCTTCTGCATGAAGACCAGACTGCCTTGCGGGCCAAGCAGCAAAATGTTGCTAGATTCCGACTTCCTAGCAATCGAGCATTGTTTCTATTGGTGGAATCCAGCTTCTGCTTACGGCACCGTCGGTAAGTTTGCCAAGACAATGATGTGACAAAGGAAGAGAGAGAGCGCTTGCACGGAGTAGTATG
This sequence comes from Brachypodium distachyon, assembly GCF_000005505.3. Taxonomy (NCBI): domain Eukaryota; kingdom Viridiplantae; phylum Streptophyta; class Magnoliopsida; order Poales; family Poaceae; genus Brachypodium; species Brachypodium distachyon. The sequence goes on along the minus strand of NC_016132.3, from coordinate 44,993,875 downwards.
TTGTACTCCGTATTTATCGATTACGGAGTACAAGTCAAGCACAATACGTTTTAAAAAGAAATAAGTCACGCACCAACTCCAATTTGGAATTGACATCAAACTTCTGTATCCCCTAATATTGGGCAACTTATACTTTTTTGGAGTACTTGTATGTTGTCGTATTGTTAGCTGATGACACTGACACTTTTACTTACAAGTTAACATACAAATTTGTTTTTCTCATGCTCCTAAAGTTGTTAATTTTCTATCTATTCAATACTCTTTGTGTATCAATTGGTACGCCGTTGAGATCAATAAAAGATTCAATTTAAAAAAAACTTACAAAGTAAACATATACGAAATCATTAGAGATGCCATCGTGATCGATTCTTTGCTGCAAACTCACCAAACTGAACTAAATTTCAAACAGTGTCTTAGCATGTAGGAGTACCTTGCAGTTAAACTCCAGCACACGATCAGGTTGCCGCCGGTTTCCTCGTAAGGCTGCCCTGATTTTTCGGACAGGCCGGCTTCCCCCTGCAGAAGCAGCTGCTCTGTTCCTCCTCCACCCATCCAAAAAATGCCAGAGAAAAATAAATCTGACGGAAGGAGGAAACGGAAAAGGCAGAACGACATACTATTACCCTGCGCCCGTCTTCTTCGCAAGGCGAGGCGCACATTCCGTCGTCTCCATTGGCGCGCGCTCCACGTTTGCTTCCATCGGTCTGCCGTGCCAATGCCGTTGTGAGAGCCTGGCTGCCGACCGCGCCGACGCGCCGGATGCGATTCTTGCTTCTCTAGGGGGTCCCAGCTCGGAACGCGTCGGCATCGGTGACGACTCAGTTCGACGCGCGGCTTTAAGATGCCGCGCGTTCGTCTCCTGGAATCGGCCGAGCGCTTGGCCTCCGCGCCCGCCGGGGGTCCGCCGCCGCCCCCGCCGAAGTCGTCAACCTCGCCGCCGCCGCCGCCGCCCTCATCTCCTCCGCCGCCCATACCGTCTCCGCCTCCTCCTTCACCCTCCGGTCAGAACAGCAGCAGTGCGACTTTCGAACAATTTTTGGTAAAGGATCCACCGAAGACGAGCGGATCGCCTCCGCCGGGCAAGTCACCCACACCGTCCCCACCTCCTCCGGTTTCGCCCCCGCCCTCGCCCCCGCAGACAAGCCGGTCACCCTCACCCTCATCTCCCCCGCCATCTTCACCTCCCCAACGCTCGTCTCCGCCGCCTGCGTCACCGACACCACCCGAGGCATCGACATCGGCGTCGCCGCCACCTTCGCAACCAGAGATCCCCGCACCGGCCACCCCGACCCCTCCGTCTCCCTCCGGTGCGGCGTCGGCTTCACCTGGGACGCGCTTTTCTTTGCCGGCCACCACCAGAGGTCAGACGCCGCCAGCTCCAGGGACCCCGTCCCCTCCCTCCACATCACAATTGCTGCCTTCGGGCGTGACAGTGATTATGCCGGCCTCGGGACCTCCTGCCGGCACGTGGCAGAGCCCTCCACATACCAAACCCACGGCCGCGAGTCCACCTCCACCGCCCTTGGCACCTCCATCGGGAGGTTCGGCTATCACCGTGCCAAACGGGGTGCTCGTCGGGGTCGCCGTGGGCGGGTTCCTCATGGCATTGGCCTCGCTCTTCATGGTGGCGTGCGTCACCAACCGGGAGAACAACGACAAACGGCGTCCACCCATGCCCATGCGCAAGAGGACCGTCGTGGTGCCGGCGCGTGGCGTGGCGTCGCCGGAGTACGTGTCGAGCGGGCCGGCGGCGCCGTCGCCGAGCGAGACGGGCTCGTACGACTTCTCCGGGTCCAAGTCGTGGTTCACGTACGACGAGCTGGCGGGCATCACGGGCGGGTTCTCGGCGGAGAACGTCATCGGCGAGGGCGGGTTCGGGAAGGTGTACATGGGCGCGCTGGGCGACGGACGGCGCGTGGCGGTGAAGCAGCTCAAGGTGGGCGGCGGGCAAGGGGAGAAGGAGTTCCGCGCAGAGGTGGAGATCATCAGCCGCATCCACCACAGGCACCTCGTCACGCTCGTCGGCTACTGCGTCACCGAGAACCACCGCCTCCTCGTCTACGAGTTCGTCTGCAACAACACGCTCGAGCACCACCTGCACGGTCGGTCAGCTTCTTGGGCCTACTATACTTCTTGTGCAACGGCGTCTCGTGGGCTCGTGGCGTGATTGGTGCTGTTAATGTGATGTGCAGGGAAAGGACGGCCCGTGATGGATTGGCCGAAGCGGATGAAGATCGCGATCGGATCGGCCCGTGGATTGACATACTTGCACCAAGACTGTAGGTGACAGTTTGTTTTTTTTCCATGCGTCAAGATGGCAATGGGGCCCCGAAACCCGAAAACCCACTGGTTTTTACCCATTAGGGAACGGGTTTGGGTCAAATTCAATCCCCGTGGGTTTGCTCATGGGTCAAAAGTGAAACCCAGCAAGTTTCACGGGTTCAAACCCGGTCCAGCACTCCCTGAACCCGGTACCCGTGAAACCCACGAAAACTCAGTATGCCCCATAAAAATGGTTCGGTACAACCCATATTTCTATCCCAAATGGTGTTGTTATATGTGAGAACTATATGATATTGTTATATGTGTGAAATGGTGGCTAAATTATAATGTTTTGTCTTATCTTGGTGCTAAAACGGGTTGTTTTTCATTTATGTTGCTGCTGCAAATTTGGCTTTATGCTGAAATGGTAGCGGGTTCGGATTCCCCGACGGGGATGAAAAACCCGATTGGGACGGGGCCAGGAGAAAAGTGAAACCCTCGACCGGGGACGGGGACGGGTCTGTGATGAAGGTCGTGGGGACGGGTTTGAACAGCCACTGTCTGGCGGGTTTCGTCCCCGTTGCCATGCGGATTCATGCGTGCGTTCCTCCGTTTCTTTCCCTGCAACTATTCAGTAACCTGTTTCGTTCCCAATTTGGCAGGCCATCCTAGGATTATACATCGGGACATCAAGTCGGCCAACATTCTCATGGATGACGCCTTCGAGGCGAAGGTATATGCACCTAGCACAAATTCATCTTCCATCCATGTAACTGATGATTGATTTCTTGGCTTTGGCAGGTTGCAGATTTTGGTCTTGCTAAGCTGACCAATGATTCTATGACTCATGTCTCCACGCGCGTGATGGGTACATTCGGGTAAGCACCTCGTGCTAATGCAGATTTTTCCGTGGCCCGTCATGATGCATAGAATGAACCCGGCACACAAAAAAAACGGCACAGATTGAGCCGCACCGATCTATCTTGGGTAGTCAGGTTACTACTTATGGGCCTGTCTGGGCCTAATCGAGTCTAGCCAGCCCAAGAAGAGCACGCCCGCTCTATATTTGGCGCGAAAAGAAGGCCATGTTCGCTGAAGTGAAACGACTACTGCCAAATCCGTCTCTTACAAGGTGGCATTGCTACACAGGTACATGGCACCCGAATACGCATCAAGCGGGAAGCTGACCGACAGATCCGACGTGTTTTCGTTCGGGGTGGTGCTCTTGGAGCTTATCACTGGGCGGAAGCCTGTAGATTCGTCTCAACCCCTTGGAGAAGAAAGCTTAGTAGAATGGGTATGTGCACTAAATGCTGTGTCGCGTGAGACGGGAAATTTATAATCTTATCCTGTCTCGTTGCAGACTGGGTAGTAAAGTTGATCATGTTGCCCAATCTGTGCACGTTGCAGGCTCGGCCTGTCCTCGTGGACGCCTTGGAGACGGACGACTTCAGGGAACTCGCTGACCCTGCGCTGGAGTGCAGGTACTCCAAGACCGAGATGAGAAGGATGGTGGAGTCAGCTGCCGCTTGCATTAGGCACTCCGGCACCAAGAGACCGAAGATGGTGCAGGTAAATCAGTAATGCCAGATGAATCGTCTCCACAAGATTTCAGCATCATCCAGCTACCCTTCGTTCCTCTGAGTCGTTCGTGGGATAAAATATGTGTACCGTGGAATCAGGTGTGGCGATCTCTGGACGTGGACAGCAGCTCGACGGATCTGACCAACGGCGTCAAGCTCGGGCATAGCACGGCGTACGAGTCGGGCCAATACTCGGAAGACATCGAGCTCTTCCGGCGGATGGCGTTCGGAAACGACCTCAACACCGCAGAGTACGGCTTCTCCGAGGAAGACGAGCAACAGAGGACAGCAGCCGGACGATGAGACCCATCGAATCAGCAAACTCGGTTCGCCGGCCGGTCAAATCCTGCTGCAAAGCTGCCTCGAACGCCATCGGACACCGAACTCGGGTTATACATATGGAAGGCAGATCAGGAGCTGGCGTGGTCAAGCGCGCCGCGCTGCACGGAAGCGATTCAGCTTGGAGGACAGTTTTCTAAGCTTGGTTGTCTGCGTTGTTGTGTGCAAATGCATGTACCTATGGCTTCAAATAGAGCAAAGCTTTGGCATTTGCAGCTCAACCATGACAACTTTCACCTACGCTACTACAAAACGGTCTATATGCAACGGAACATCAGTAACGGGTCCGTCGCGACCGTTACTGATGAACAACATCAGTGTCGGTCGCGGCCGCGACCGTTACTGATGAACCGAGCAGGCTCTGCCCATCCCCGCCCAGCCACACATCAGTGGCGGTCGCGCGAGGTGACCGCCACTGATAAATAATCATAGCTCGCGAGTTACATCAGTGGTGGTCAGCTAAGAAGCGACCGCCACTGATGAACAATTCATCAGTAACGGTCGGCCGAGCGCGACCGTTACTGATGTGCCAACGATTATCAGTAACGGTCGTGCAAATCCCGACCGACACTGATAATCGTCGCGGTTTAAATACGCTGGGCAGAGCCGCAGCTGGTCGCGCCGCGCGTCATAATGGACCAGTTGCGGCCCCTTCACTTCCGGCGACGGCGAGGTGCTCCCCGACGGCGCCATGGCCGCCGGCGAGCCCCCCCAGGTAGTCCCTCCTCCCTCCCCCTTCCTCCTCTCTCCCCCCACTCCCCCGTGCCGGCGGCGCCGCCTCCATGGCCGGCGGGTGGCCATGGCCGCCGAGCTCCATTTTTCGAGCTCCGGCGGCCGGCGAGCTCCGATTCTCGACCCCGAAGCTTCCCTCTCCCTCCCGATCTCTCTCGCCGGCCTCCAATTTCTCTCCGAAGTTCCCCAATTTCAAATTTTTGAGCTCTGCGGCCGCCGGCCAAAATGCGGCGCCTCCTCGTCGTCGCCCGGAGCTTCCCTCTCGTTTGTGAGCTCTCTCTCCCTCCCGATCTTTCTCGCCGGCCTCCAATTTCTCTCCAAATGTCTATAATTTCAAATCATTAGTTAGCTTCGGTTAATTAACACCTTAATCCCCTTGTCAATGATTAGGCTAACTATTTGTTTTGTTTGTTTTCTTGTGTATTGTGTTGTAGATCGAAGGACCGTTCTTGGATGTACGCCAAGGAAAGAATCAATGCTCGATGGATAACCGAATGGACGGTCTTTTTGGATTGCCGAAATGCTAGATGACCCGTACCTACGGGAGCAGCTGGAGGACCCCGAAGATGAGGCAGAGTCTGCTCAGTTCAAAAAATTGTTGGAGGACGCAAACACACCCTTGTATGATGGAGCTGGCGAAGAAAACCTCGCGTCCTTAACGTTCTGCATCCAACGTTCTGGATGAAAAATGTATGCGACAGCGGGCTGGGGTTGCTGATGAACGTTCCAAAGAAGACGAAAGATGGACCCAATGCACGGAAGGACCTAGAACTCATTTTTATCAGGAAAGAGTTGTGGGGCAAAAATCAAGTGTCGGCAGCCAACAAGAATGGTTTCGTGACGGTGACCACGCGGTGTCGTCTTGCATGTTACAACCTATACAAAGACTAGTTGCATAGGATATGCCAGTGCCTGCAGGGCATTAAAGTCCCATCGAACTACTCGTCGAGCATCAAGCATCTAGTTGACATGAAGAGTCACAAGTTATCTGGCATGAAGTCTCACGACAACCATGTCATACTCACTCAGTTACTTCCAGTCGCAATCAGAGGTATCATGGAGCCGCACGTAAGGGAGACAATCGTGAAGCTTTTTGACTTCTTTGACAGCATCTCACAGAAGTCAATCACCATTAGACGATGCCAGATACTGAAGGATAGGATGATACAGATTCTGTGCGAGCTCGAGATGTTCTTCCCTCCATCATTCTTCGATATCATGGTCCATCTAATGATCCACATATGCGATGAGATCTTGTCCCTAGCATGTGATGAAATTTGTATGCATGTGATGAAATTATGTGTGAAATTTGTATGAATGTGATGAATTTTTTGAAATTTGTATGCATGTGATGAAATTATGTGTGAAATTTGTACTAGAGAAATGCATGAATTATGTGATGAAATTATGTGTGAAACCATCACTGATGATCACCCACACATCAGTAACGGTCGGTAGCTTTTCCGCCCGTTACTTATGTAATCACATCAGTAACGGTTGCTAAGCCTCCCGCCCGTTACTGATGTGTGGGTGATCATCAGTAACGGTCGCGCGGTTACGCGACCGCCACTGATGTGGGTCGGCATATAAAAGCGAGCGGCTGAAACCCTAGCCCGTCACTTTCCTCGCCTGGGCATCGCTTTCCTAGCAGACCAACTGTGGGCCGTTGCTTTCCCCGGGCGAAGCCCTGCCGGTATTTCGTGGCGCCGCCGCCTCCGTCCCCGAGCCCGCGCCGCCCCGAGCCTGACGCCGCGCCGTCTTCCTCCGTGCCCTGAGCCCGACGCCGCCGCCGTCCCCGAGCCCGCGCCGTCTTCCTCAGCCGTCTTCCTCCTCCCCGAGCGCCGCCACCGGCGTCCTTGCCGTTGACCCCGAGCCCGAGCGCCGTCTCCCTCCTCCCCGAGCGCCGCCACCACGCCGCCGTCGACCCCGAGCCCGAGCCCAAGCCCGAGCACCCCGCGTCGTCCTCGCCCGAGCGCCGCCACCCCGCGCCGCCGTCTCCCTCCTCCCCGAGCGCGCGCCGCCGTCTCCCTCAACCACAGGTGCGCACCTCTGCCTCCTTCTCCTCTGCCTCCCTCCCTCTCCTTTGATTTAGGGTTAGGATTTAGGATTAGGGTTAGCAGTGTAGTTTCTTGTTAATTTAGGGTTAGGATTTAGGGTTAGGGTTAGCATTGTAGTTTCTTGCTGTAAATTCAAATCATTGTAGTTTCTTGCTGTTAATTCAAATCATTTAGCTTGGTCCAAGCAGTGGACATTGGGTTTTAATGTGGTATTCTTGTTCGTTTGGCCCAATTACTGCTGCTGTATAGGTGTTTATTGATCTTGCACCTGTGGTTTATTGATCTTGCTGCTGTATAGGTGTTGGTTAGTACAATTTTATAGCTGCGAAGAAATACATGCTGTTGTATAGCTGCGAAGAAATACATGCCATTTTAGGTGTTTTAAATGCTACACATATATTAGATGCTGTCATAGATACATGCTGTCATATATAAGATGTTGTCATATATGCTATACATGATATGGATCTTATATGTGAATTGTGGGCCCGACCATCGTGTCGGGTTGTTGGAGAAGGGGCCGGCCATCGTGCCGAGGGGGTACATATGCGAGTGTGTTTTTTATGCAAGTTTCGAGCTCCTAGTAGAGAAAATTAGCTAGTTTTTTTAGCATATACAGGTCATTCCGAAATTTTCGGCCGATATATATTTGATGGTTTTGATGGCATAGGTACGAAATGGGCAAGAGTAGCCAGAAACCAGTTCTTGATCGGGAGGAGGTAGATCGTGTCGATGAAGAGTCTTCATCGGGAGAGCAAATTGCCAGCTCTGGCTCAGGTAGCTCTCATTCAGAAGAGCGCAACAACGAGCGACGGGTGGAAGAAAGTAACCCGCAACCTTCTGAAACCCCCGCTAAGAAGCAAAGGAAGAAGACGCCGAGGGGGAGCCACGACTTGAAGGAGTTCTGTTACGTGGTCACCCGGCACTGTGAGAGAGGCCGTCTGGAGTCGCCTGAGAGGGCACAGAAGGCCTTCGCAATGACCTGTGGAGCCGTTGCATGCAAGTATTGCAAGATCACCGACGAGTGGAGTGACATCTCCCAAGTCGTTAGAGACACGTGCATCGTGGACGTTGCAAGGAGGTTCCAAGTCACCGACGAGTGGCGCGAGCGATTCCTAGCGGCCATCAACATAGCAGTCCGCAATGGACTTGCTAATTGGAAAACCACCGCTAGAAAGTGGATGGACAAACCCTATGAGATCATCAAGAAGAAATGGCCGTCGGTAACTGATGAGGCCGAATGGGAAAAGTTCAAGAAGGAATCGTCTGACCCTGCCTTCATTGCGAAGAGTGAACGCATGAGGGCGCTGCGCTTGTTGAACCACAGGCTAGGGAGTGCAGGGAAAGAGGGGAAGAAGAAGGTTTGGCGCAAGCAGGACCGAATTCTCGAGGCGGCAGGCAGGGTGCCTCTAGTGCATGACATGCTGGAGGACCAACGTGCTAGAGAATATGCACGTCAGCACACGACACCCGAGGAGTGGGCGGGCATTGAGCCAATGCCGCCGCCTGTTAAAATTTTTACGGTAAGGGTTCATGTGCATTTAGTTGTTTTTGGCGTTAATTATGACACTCCTGATCCATATAGACTCACGTCCTGTCTTATATGATAACAGGAAAATGCCCACAAATGGGAGGAGAGCAAGAGGTCAGAAACCTTCGACAACTCCATGCAGAGCAAGAGTTGGGAGTCGGCTGTGACCGCCGGCTTGCAAAAGGCGGAGCACATGGGCCGTGTTCTAGGAGAAGGCGAAGAGGCCTGCTGGGATGATTATTTCCCGCCTGCTCCGAAGCGAAGCAGGGTCCAGAAAAATCTCTCCGCTTCTTCTGAGACAATAGAACAAGCTAAGGCGGAGGCGCGAGAGCAGGCATCTATCGTGTCTCAAGAGGTGTCGGGGGAATATGCAGTGCAAGCCGTCCATCATTTGGTGTCGGCATTGGCCAAAGACCACTCTGCCCTTGGTGCCATACTCGGGGGAGGAGTGGAAGGTTTGAGGAACCTCCTTCCTCCTCTTCCTCCTCTTCCCCCGCTGAAGAGCAGCGCCGCCTCCGACACACGTATGGAGGACGAAGACACTTACACCCCAGGTTACAGCCCGGCTCCTAGCATGGACAACCCCCCCGCTAGCCAACCTTCCCCAAGTGAGGGCAGCCGGGATAACGATCCGGGTCCGAGCGACAACATCCTTGTAAGCAATCTTTTCAAACTCTTTTTCACTCCTTACCTTCATGAATAAAGATCTTAAACACATATGCCTTCTTCTTGTTACGCGCAGGCACCGATGAAGTGTCATATCCACGTTGACAAGTCTAGGAAGCCTGTAGGCGCCATTGGCCACCTGATGCCCAGACAATCACCGCCACTGGTGCACGGCATTCTCATGAACGACGCACAAGTGAGTGTGATGGTGGACTCCGTCGTCGAGGAGCATCGGGATTATGCTATCCTGCTAGCTTTGGAGGAAGGCATGGATATCCTAGGCGGTTGTCCAAACTACCGAATTATGTGGCCTAGGAGCTTGGTATCTCTCTACAATTAGCGCCGGCCCTCTATGACTCCATCTCCCTCCGCCCACAAAGGTACTTCTCATTCACCGCTCGGCCTTTCCCTTAGGATACTTCCTCCTGTCGATGCCGGTGGAGATGAAGAGCGGGCAATGTCAATGTCGATGCCTGAAGAGCGGAGATGAAGACACACGCACACTCTACCCCAGTGAGCACCTCCGAAAGACAGAGCCGATAGATCTTGAGGGATTGACGAAGTCACCGCAAACGTCTCACTGTCGACGTACGTCACCTACCACTGAAAGAATAGCGCCGGTTAATTTTGGAATAATCCAGGGAAATATGACACCCATCTGATCCACCACAAGGAACCAAATCACCTGAGTTAGGCTCAGTTCACGCTTCTTCTATGACTTTGAAGTCATTCCCTGGCCGTTCTCGGGAAGATTTTGCGGTCCAAGTACGTTTAATGCTCACGGCTTCTCATCTTTTTAGATGGGTGATTCAAGTGGCTTTTTGAAACCTTTGAAGGTAGTCAAGTTCGTGCAGGGGTACGAGTGGCGATGCTGGCGCTCTAGTCTAATTGCAGTTCTTTTGTTGAAACTTGGAGAATATTTCGCGTTGCAAAGATTGATCATACCATGGAGAATATGTTTTCGAGAGATTTCATTGTAATTCTTAGTCATAAGGGTTACTTTGTAATTCCTTGTGTCTATGATCCGAAGCATTTTACCTGTAATGACAGGTAATTCTAAAAAAAAAACATAGGGTTAGACCTGGGCACCCTGGCTGCAAAACCCCAAGCTCGGCAGTAACATGGCGTAGGAATCTCATTCGTGGCGCTGGCATGCCCACAAGTGAATCTGAATTAGTCAATCCATGCATTTGCTCGTGCGATCTACCTTTGTACTCATGAGGTGGAATACCATTGATCTGGTCACGCTTAGGCGAAGTCTTGGAGGTAGCCCCCATGGTTTAATTCTGGAGGATACCATGGTGGTTTCAATCAGAGTCATGGTGACCCGATGGTGGCTTAACATCGTTTCGTTCATAGTCACTGGTCGGATCTGGAAACGACACATGTCTCCTCTTGTTGGTGAGGTGTCTCTGTGCTGATATTTGGTCTTAATTAGCTTCCAAGATGAAAGTCCATAACCTAGTCTTTAGTCAGATAGTTCTAACAACTTTGGTGTGCATGTAGTCTACTTCTTAAAGAGGTTTATTCGGAACAACAGTGACTTAGACATAGCTGATTTTCTGTCATTACTGACCACGATGCAAGTACTCAATGGTCAACTCTCAAGTCGAGAAACATCTCTTGATGTGGTTGTTGAGTTGTGGGTGCATGACTACCTTCAGCAAGTTTCAAATTTTTGTCTCACAGTTTACTAAGGGGTTTCCATAAAAAAAAGTCAACTCCTAAGTCAATGTTTCAGCTTTGTTTGATGAAGTATCTTCTTTGTATACCCGAGAATAGAGAGACCGAGGTATTGAATTTCCTTAGGGAAAGAAATTCTAGCTAGATGAGCTGCGTGATTTCCAGTTTCAGAAAATAAAATAGTCTCCTGATTATCCACGAACATCCCGAGTGATGTTTACACGTAAGGTCTCATTTGGCAGCCCGGTATTTTGGCGAAAACACGTGTATGTTACCAGTCCAGTTTAAGACACTGAAATCCACTCGACGACTCATTTGGCAATTGGGTTTGTACTAGTGTCGGCCCGGGTAAAAAGTCAGAAAACACGTGGAATCAAGGGGTATTTGAGACGCGAGCCTACCTCGGGTTTTTTACTCTCCTCAGATCGCAGCCAAGGCGGGCTCGCCAACCACACAGCAGCACACGCAGCTCGCTCCTGCCGGCGACTCCGTGGAGAATATGGGGTCCATACTGTACGTCCGCTACTTCTCTGCTCCGCCGGGTCGCGTTTACTCTCATGTCCATACCAACTTCATTCTTTCCGGCCAGAGCACCGCCCTCTCCCTCGCCGGATCGCTGCCAAGGTTCATCAGAAAGCGTCAGCCCACCAAAGCTGTAGCTTGAATCATTTTTGTCCTGAAGCACTTATGTCTCACGTGAAAGCTTGTACATGCTCGTGTTGTGGGCATAAACCTTGATACAATCTTGTTGCGGACTCATGTGAGAGCTTCTACATGCTGGTACATGCTCGTGTTGTGGGCATTGCAACTAGCTTGCTTGCTGTCAGTTTGTGCTGAAGTTGCAACCAAATTAACCATGTGTGCCAAACGAGGGGATCGGATGAGACTATTAAAGTGGAGAGAGTATTGGGGCGGAAGAAAAATATTGGGTTAATGAAGTGTTTTCACCCAATTCCCCTGTGTATAATATCCAATAATACATTATAAATCACTACGACCAAACGAGGCCTAAGCGGTGAAGACGCGTCCATGTTCAGAGACTGCCGCAAGTGATGCATCTAGAGTCTTGGACCGACTGCTTGCTTCCAAGTTGCAACAGTCAAAGGGGGACCCGGACGCATGTACTGAACACTGATTGGGTTGGATCTCCGAATGCAAAGATCTCCGGTACGGAGTAGTATTTAGTTTTTGATGAAAGAATAGCAGGGGCAATGTCTTTGCATTACGACGAGGAAATGTCACGAAACAAGGAACGTGCTCCGAAAGAGAGACTCCGAAAGTGCGAGGACTAGAAGCTAGGAAAGGAAAATAGAAAAGGCTCCGAATCTGCCCTTGCAGTTCGGTTGTATAAAACCTCCTAAGGATGAATGTTGTTTCCTTACTCAGTTACCATTACGATGGCGTTGGTCAACATTACTCATCCGACAGTGACTTTGCAATAATTTAGTACTCCAGTCTACTACGGAGTACTTATCTGAAGTTCTGAGCCATTTGTCTGGGCAATTTCTTTTGAACACTAAGTCGTACTGTACAAGAAAACACAAGAGGACCATAGCAGATTGAGCAAATCAATTAGTCTACGTCTTACGAGAATGTTAGATGTAACTATATCCATCAAACAAATGAAACCAAACGTCGGTTCAGAATCTTGCATGTGAAGGTGCAAAAACTTGAACGGCACCCCAAGTAAATCTGGGTGACGGCGATCACCAAGTCAGGATAAGCTTTTGCCTGGTATCTTCCTAGGTGCATCCGACAGCGAGAGCTCAATTATTTTGGTCTACAAATACACGGCTCTCTTCTTGGTAACTCTGAAAGTTGCCGGGCGTGCCTCCTTGCCATTCTTGCTTTATACGGAGTCTCCACCATCCTCGTAAGATAACCACCCCAAAAAGGTAGCACGGCTACTGTTGTTGTCACAAGAAGATCAGCGTAAGGGGCGCATCAATGGCTATGAAAGACGAGCAGCAGCCGCCGCTGCACATCCTGTTCTTCCCGTTCCTCGCCCACGGCCACCTCATTCCGATCGCCGACATGGCCGCACTCTTTGCCGCTCGCGGCGTCCGGTGCACCATCCTTACCACGCCCGTCAACGCTGCCATCATCCGCTCAGTCATTGACCGGGCCAACGACGCTTCCCGGCAAGGCACCGGCTTCCCAGAGATTGAGATCTCTGTCGTGCCTTTCCCTGATGTCGGGCTCCCGGCGGGCGTCGAGAACGGCATGGCCCTTACATCCCGGGGCGACCGTGACAAGTTCTACGAAGCGGTGAAGCTTCTCCGAGAGCCGTTCGACAGGTTCTTGGCTGTGCACTCCCACTTCGACGCCGTGGTCTCCGACAGCTTCTTCAGTTGGTCCGTCGATGCCGCCGCGGAGCACGGCATCCCGCGCCTGGGATTCCTCGGCACCAGCATGTTCGCGCGGTCCTGCAGCGACAGCATGCTTCGGAACAACCCGCTGGAGACTGCCCCCGACGAACCCGACGCCCTCGTTGCCCTGCCGGGGCTGCCGCACCGCGTCGAGCTCAGGCGGAGCCAGATGATGGACCCCAAAAAGCTGCCGGACCACTGGGAATTCTTCCAGAGCGTCAACGCCGCGGACCAGAGGAGCTTCGGCGAGCTGTTCAACAGCTTCCACGAGCTCGAGCCCGAGTATGTCGAGCACTACCACACGACCCTCGGTCGCCGCACGTGGCTCGTCGGGCCGGTCGGGCTAGCCAGCAAGGACATGGCCGCGAGAGGCACAAACACTCTCTCGCCAGACGCCGACAGTTGCCTGCGGTGGCTTGACACCAAGGACGCCAACTCCGTGGTGTACGTCTCGTTCGGCACGCTCACCAGTTTCTCTACAGGGGAGCTGCGAGAGCTCGCCCGCGGCCTCCATCTCTCCGGCAAGAATTTCGTGTGGGTGCTCCGTGGCGCGGGCGCCGAGTCCTCAGAATGGATGCCTGAAGACTTCGCCGAGCTGATGGAACGCGGCGAACGCGGCTTCATCGTCCGGGGATGGGCGCCGCAGATGCTCATCCTGAACCACGCCGCCCTCGGCGGCTTCGTGACGCACTGTGGATGGAACTCGACGCTGGAGGCCGTGAGCGCCGGCGTGCCGATGGTCACCTGGCCGCGGTACGCAGATCAGTTCAACAACGAGATGCTCATCGTGGAGGTGCTCAAGGTGGGTGTCAGCATCGGCGCCAAGGACTATGCGTCGTCTGTGGAGACACACGAGGTGATCGGCGGTGAGGTGATCGCTGAATCCATCAGCAGATTGATGGGTAACACCGAGGAGGGCGACGCGATACAGAAGAAGGCCAAGGACCTCGGTGTTAAGGCAAGATCCGCGGTGGAGAACGGTGGTTCCTCGTACAATGATGTTGGGCGGCTGATGGAGGAGTTAATGGCCCGCAGGAGTTCAGCCAAGGTGGAGAGGGCCCGGACGGCTGATGGATTATGATCCGACAACTGATTCAAGCTGCGGTTGCCGTCGCAACTGATAATTGCCTGCTCCCTCCCTCCTCTCCTGCCCCATACAAAGGGCTCTCTAATGAGGGTACTTAGAGTCTCTTTTTTAATTTTTGACTGAGGTGGAATAAAAAGGCCAAGATGTGGTATCCTGCATAAGTAACAACCTTGACACAAGTATCAAGAATATGAGAAGATAGTTTAATGAACAAATGAGTGACATGTGGAATCCTGACACGCGACTGGGCGACTAGGCGACTAGGGCTTCCTCCGCCGGCGCCACTCCGACGACGGCGTCCACCTCACGCAGGCCGCCACTTCGGCCCCGGCGGCCCCCTCCCGACTCCTCCCCTCCCTCCCCCGTCGCCTCCCTCCTCCCCTCCCGTCCTTCCCCTTTCCCCTGCCCCCCTCCCTAATGGCCTCCTCTTCCCATGCGTCGACCATGGAGTGACGGTGGAGGGCGGCAAGTCCGTCGTCCGATGAGGAGGGCTCGGCGCAGTCCTACTGCGAGGTTCTCCACAGTGGGAGCCCGCCGGTGGGGGGGCTGCTCTTAGGGAGGGCCTCCCGTGGTGTGCGCGCCACCTGTTTGACGAATTGCCTCCTTGGTAGTTCGGTCCGAACAGGGCACGTCGGCTGTTGTTTTTGCTGTGGCTGGGGAGGGCTGGACCCTCAAGACCAACAGGAAGAAGCGGAGCCGCGTCCAGGCCCCCTTGCCGGCCTCGACGGTGCGCCAGGACCTGCCGGCCGAGCTTGCCGGCCTATGCTTCAACTGCCTCGCCGGCGACCATGTCGCGGCCTTCTGCCCCAATCCTACGAAGTGCCTCCACTGCAAGGGCGAGGGACATGTCACGAGGGCCTGCAAGGCGAGGCGTACCCCCTCCCGCTCCCCTCCGGCATCGGCGGCAGCAGTGCGTGGCGCGCCTCCCCTAGGCCCGGCTCTAATCCGTGGTGGGCAGCGTCCGGGGTCGGCGCTTCTTGTGCGGCAGGGGCCGGCTGCCCCGATTCCGGTGGTTGTGGTTGCGGCCCCGGTAGTGGGCGCGGCTGCCCCACCCCCGGCGGCTGTGGTTGCGGCGGTTCTGGCTCCCGTGGCTGTGCCCCCCGCCGGCGGTGCCAGAGGCTCTAGCCCTGCCGCGGGGTGCGGCTTCTCTGTGCCCTTGAGTGGAGACTTGCATCATTCGGAGGACGGTGGCGGTGGATGATGCGAAGGCTGCCTTGGCATGGAGACTGGTGGTCCGGGTGGTCGGGACGCGGCCGCAAGTGCCACTCTCTTCTGTCACGACGGCAATTTGCAGTCGATTCCTGGCGCTGGAAGGTGCTTTCACCACTTACCGGTTTTGGCCGGACGACTTCCTAGTCGTCTTCCGCTCCAAGGCCGTCCGGGATGCCGTTTTGGCGGCCGAGGTGGTGGGAGGGCGTGGCTTCACTCTCAACTTTGCTCCCTAGATCAGGTTTCGCTAAGGCTGTGGGGAGAACCCTCCCGTTCCGTGTGCACTTGGAATTGGAGGGCATTCCACCGCATGCGTGTAGCGACGAGTCGGCGGTGGCGATTCTTGGCTCGTCGTGCAAGGTGGAGCGACTGGGGTCGGAAACGGCCTCTAAGGCCGACTTGGGTCGCTTCAGGGTCTTTGCCTGAACTGCCGACCCGTCGTTGATTCCTCAGGAGAAGATCCTTCAGATCGAGGAGCCTCCGAGCTTCGTGGACGATGAGATGGACTACTTGCTCGTGCCCTAGGAGCAGCTGGTCCCCACGGAGGTCAAGTTTCTTGATTACAGCGTGCTCATTCACCTAATGCAGACCGACGAGGTGGGTGAGCTCACGGACCGCACATCTTCGGATGAGTGGCCATCGGACGACGGGGACAGCGGCCACAACGGGGATCGTCGGCGGATACCTGGATCGGGCCGGGATGCGCAGGGGCCCAGGCGCAACTCCTTCACCTGCTCATGCAGTCGCATGGACTATGATGACTTCGGTGATCGCTCTCAAAGGGAGGAGAGCTACGGTCGCCGCAGGATGGTGGGGGGTGTGGGATTCGCCTCCAGCCCCCTCTCGGCGGAGGCACCGGAGTTCCGACCGGCTCATCTCTACCACGAGTCTGCAGATGAGCCGGTTCTCTCGGGGTCTCCGAAGGTGGAGTCGACGGTGTCGGACGGCTCGGACCCGATGCGGCTTGAGGCTTCCCTCGAGTCTCCGGTGCGGGCCGACGTGGAGGGATCCGGTTCGCCGCCACAAGCTAGTCTGACCCGCTTCCGTTGGGGGAGTGCCCGGACGAGTGTGCTTCCGGCATGGCTAATGACGTGACGGCCATGAGCATGTTCACGGTGAGCTTAACGCCGGTCGGCTCGCCGGCATGGCCGGCGTCGCCCGAGGTTGATTCGAAGGTTGCTGAGCCGTGCCCGGGCGTGGAGGTGACAGACGCCCAGGTGACGAGCGAGGGAAGGGTTGAGCGCTTTAAGGCGCTGACTCGGCGGGCCACGGCCCACATCCTCGCTCGGCCTGCGCCAAGGTGCACGCGGAAGAAGTCGGTTGCGGCCTCCTCTCCCCGTCGCAGTCGCTGGCTTGTTGGGCGGATGGCTTCGCCGGCCGGCGTGAGCAGGCAGCAGCGGGTGCGGATGCACCGCTTGGGCATTGCGAGGGAGGGGGAGCGCATCGGTGAGGAGGCGCTTCAGGCCTACACACAGCTCTTCGCAAAACCCCTCAATCATTCACAGATCTCGGCCATTGTGGCTCTCTTTGGCTGGGAGCATGAGTCCCTGCCGCTTGAGGAAGCTGGCGATGGGGTGATAGTTGGTTGACTCCTCCTGGGGTGGTTGGCCTTGGGCCGTGGATTGTGGGCTCGACAATGTCAGAGAGCCGAATGTAAGCCTGTTGGTGTGGAGTGTGCGTGGCCTTAATTCACTGGCCAAACGCACGGCTGTGAGACAAGTGGTAGCTTCTTCTGGAGCTAATGTAATAGGACTTCAAGAAACTAAATTAAGCGTTATTTCTCTATACCTTGTGGCTGAGTGTCTCAGACCGGGGTTTGATTCCTTTGCGTACCTTCCGGCGGAGGGGACACTTGGGGCATCCTGGTGGCATGGAAGAGTGTGGAGGTGTCCCTCACTAATCCGCATATCACCGAGAACGCCGTCACGCTTTGTGTGAAGGCGGGTGCGCAGGATGGCTGGTGGTTGACTGGGGTTTACGGACCACAAAGTGATGACGACAAAAGCTACTCTTTTTAGAGGAGCTTAGGGACATCAGGGATATCCATGCCGGGCCATGGGTTCTTGCAGGGGATTTCAACTCGATTGTGGATCCTAGCGACAAGAACAATGAGAACATCAACCGGCGGATGATGGGCAAGTTCCGGCGTGCTATCAGGGAGCTGGAGCTGAAGGAGTTGTACCTTAATGGTTGTCGATACACGTGGTCGAACGAGCGTGAACATGCCACGCTTGAGAAGCTGGACAGGGTCTTCTCCTCGGTGGACTGGGATTTGAGTTGGCCGGACTCCTTGTCGGCCCTCAGTACATCCACTTCGAACCACTGTCCCCTGTTGTTGGGCTTGGAGGCCCAGTTGTTGCGAGGCCGGAGGTTCATTTTCGAGAGCTTTTGGACTCGGGTTGAGGGGTTTCTGGATGTGGTTCGTGCAGCCTGGAACTCAAGACTGGCTGTGCACAACCCCTTCAAGTGTCGGGATGGTCGACTTCGGGCTGTGGCGAAGTGCTTGAGAAGCTGGAGTGATAGATTCATTGGCGACACGAAGTTCCCGATTTCGGTGGCCACGGAGGTCATTTTGAGACTTGACATGGCGACTGATTTGCGCTCCTTGTCGGAGGAGGAGCGTGGGCTGCGCCGGCTTCTCAAGAGGAAGTTGCTGGGTCTCACCTCCCTGGAGCGCACGATTGTGCGACAACGGTCCTGGCTGCTTTGGCTTCGGGAGGGCGATGCGTGTACCAAGTTCTTCCACCTGCATGCGAGTCACCGCAGGAGGAAAAACTTTGTGTCCCACTTGCTCGTAGATGGCGTCTTGGTGTTGGAGCATGAAGCCAAGGCGGTCGCGGTTGATGAGTTTTTCCAGGCCTTGCTAGGAGATGCTCCCCAAAGGGGCTTCTCCCTCGACCCGGACTTCGTCGAGGTGCCGGGCTGCGACCTTAGCTTGTTGGAGGATGACTTCACGGAGCAGGAGATCTGGGCTGCTGTCCGATCCCAGGAGCTCGACAAAGCGCCTGGACTGGACGGCTTCTCTAGCCGTTTCTTCGTGGCCTGCTGGGAGGTCGTCAAGGACGACGTGGTGGCGGTCTTCCGTGCTCTGGCACAGCTTGACGCGCGTGGAATGCATAGGGTTAATCAAGCGCTTATCACCCTTCTCCCAAAGAAGCAGGATGCCGTTCAGGTTTGCGACTTTCGCCCGGTCAGCCTCATCCATAACGTGGCAAAGTTGTTTCCCAAAACCTTGGCCCACCGGGTCACGCCTCACCTGCCTATGTTGGTTGGACCACACCAGAGCGCGTTCATCAAGGGTTGTTGCTTGCACGATAACTTCATGCTCGTCCAGGGGATGGTGAGAAGGCTACATGCTTTGAAGATCGACACTGTCCTCCTCAAGCTTGAAATCACTAAGGCCTTCGATACCGTTGATTGGGCCTTTCTGCTCGAGGTTCTGGAGTACCAGGGATTCGGAGCCCGCTTTAGGGCGTGGATTTGTGGCCTTCTTTCTTCGGCCATGACGTGGGTTCTTCTCAATGGGTTCCTTGGCGACACGATCGTCAACAGGAGGGGCTTGCGGCAGGGGGACCCGCTGTCTCCCATGCTCTTCATCCTGGTCATGGATGTGTTGCACTACCTTCTGGTGAAGGCGGAGGAGGAAGGGATCCTCTCTCGGTTGGCGGGTGGTCTTCGACACCGGACCTCCCTCTTCGCGGACGATGTGGTCACCTTCCTGCGGCCCACGTTGTAGGATCTCCACGCGTGCTCGGCCGTCGTCAGCGACTTTGGGGTGGCCTCTGGTCTGTGCACGAACTTCACGAAGTGCTCGGCTCACCTGATTCGATGCTCCGAGGAGTAGCATGAGCTGGTGAGCTCACAGCTGAGTTGCGAGGTTCGCGCCTTCCCGTGCACATACCTGGGTCTTCCCCTGGGGATTCGCAAGCAGTCGGCGACCAGCTTGCGCCGCTTGTGGACCGAGTGGAGTCGCGCCTGGCCTCGTGGAAGGTGCCTCTCTTATCCAAGGGTGGCCGGCTCATCCTAGTCAAATCTACTCTCACTGCGATGCCGGTTCACTCGATGAT
Source organism: Brachypodium distachyon (assembly GCF_000005505.3). NCBI lineage: Eukaryota > Viridiplantae > Streptophyta > Magnoliopsida > Poales > Poaceae > Brachypodium > Brachypodium distachyon. Next base: position 44,974,290 of record NC_016132.3, on the reverse strand, counting down.
GGCACTGGACTTGCCGGTGAAAACCATCAAGGGCGTGGAGAAGATCTGTCGTGGCTTCCTTTGGAAAGGGAGGAAGGACGTCCATGGTGGGCATCGTGTGGTGGCTTGGCCCTCGGTGTGCATGCTAAGCGGTTTGGTGGTCTTGGCATTTCCAACCTCTCTGTGCTAAATGCGGCTTTGCGGGTGCGTTGGAGGTGGCTTGTGAGAGTCGATCACACCAAGCCGTGACTGGAGCTCAGCTTTCGATCCTCGGAGTTGGTGGATGCCATCTTTGAGGCGGCCACTTCCTCTCGGATTGGTGACGGTCAGAACACTCTCTTCTGGACCGACAGGTGGCTGGATGATGGTAGGATCCGGGACCGCTTCCCTTCGCTGGTATGTAACATCCCAAAATTTCAAACTTTTACATGTGCATTGCATCTATAAGCATCATGCCACAATTGCATATTTGAATTCAAATTTGAATCTCAAAAGGCTTTAAAAGTTTTTATTTCAATTTAAACCCTAGGGTTTACACCCATTTGAGCCTTGGAGTTTCAAACCAATAAGGTTTATTTATAAAAGAGTTTTATTGCATAAATAAGCTATCCCATAATTTTTGGATAATTTTTGGAGTTGAAAAACTATTTATTTAAATAGTTACATGGCCCTAAAGGCATTTATAGGGCAAATGTATTTTTATTTTTATTATTTTGAAGAGAAATTACTCCCAAAAGTTGTATCATGATAAAACATGATTTTTAAAATATTCTGGAATTTATTTGGGCCAATTTGGAGTTCAAAATCAAAAGTTATCAAAGAAATAAGAAAAAGGGAAAAAGAAAACAAAAAGAAAAGAGAAAACCGGACCGGTCCGACCGCTTGGGCCGAACCCGCCCAGAACCGACCGCGCCGAACCGCCCTAGCCGACCCGGTCCGCGCGTGCTGTGTCGCTGACAGGTGGGGCCCACCTGTCAGGGCCTTCGTCCTCGTTAGGAAAGCGCCGCCCGCGCCGCCGCTGAATCCGCGCCGGATTCCGCGCGCGCCATCGCCGCCCTGCCGATTTCGGCCTTCCCAGAGCGAGCCGCCCGTGTCCTTTAAAAGCTCGAGCTCTCCTCTCTTCTTCCCCTCTGCTCGCCCATGCTCGCACGCTGGAGAAGCTCCACTGCCGCCGCCGTTTTCGCGTTGCGCCGACGAGCTCGGTGAGCCATCTTCATCGCAGCCTGCCTCTTCTTCTTTCTCTTTCTCTTGCGCGCATTTTGACACGGTTGGTTTTCCGTTTGGCGCACCGCAGCTCCCCGTCGACGAGCGCCCGAATCTCCGCCGTCCGCCGCCACGGCCACGTCGTCCTAGGCGACGCCCTCGACCCCGGTTCGCCGCGCGGACCGCATCACCAGCTCCGTCGCACCGAGCCGCGCCCCCCGAGCACCTCCCCGAGCCGCCCGCGTTGCCTGAACCGCCCGCCGCCGCTCCCCGCCGCTCGCCGGAGCTCCTCCCCGAAACCCTAGCGCCGGTGAGCCCCCATCTTCAATCTCGACCGTCCATCCTTGATCAACGGCTAAGATTAGATCGGGTTTATTTCAGTTAAACGAACCGGTATGCGCCAATAAGGAGCTGACACGTGGCACTGCTTAATAAAAATAAGAAATCTAATTTTAATTCCCGGAATAATTAGAAATGGCACTTTTGCAGAAAAGCCCTTGTAACTTCAAATGATCATATCTTTTAATCTGTTTGTCCAAATTTGATGATCCACACCTTTCTGGAATCCTCAGGAAATGTAGAATCTTTTGGCACTGTCCAATTTCAAATTTGAATTTTTGAATCACATTCAAATTACAGAATAGGGTTTAATACCATTTAAATCATAACTAATTATTTAGAAGTCCTTTTTGAATGAAATCAGTGCCCAAATTTTTGTTTAATTATCCTCTGTCCATTGGGACAGAGACATAAATATTTTGAATTAAATTATTTGACTGATGCCAATAAAACCTTATTTAAGGTTTTAATAAATTGTTTTTGCCCTTTTATTTAAAACCCTAATGCATTTGTTTTAACTACTTCTGCTTAAGATCAGTTGATCACCCAAATAAAATAAACCAAATCATGTCACATGCTTGCATCATATCATAGCATACTTTATTTTTGTCATGATGTGAATTGTGTGTTTATGTGAGTGTATATTGTTTGTATTTGAATAGTTTTCTCGGAGAGCGAACCTTGTGATTGTGACGAGTGTTTGAACTCCAACTGCTACCAAGGCAAGTTCACTTTGATCATATCCTATTATTATTGTTTTTTTAAATATTTATGCATTAGAGTTGTTTGTAGAAATGCATTGATAGGACTATTACTCGTACTTATGCTAGCTATGATTGACCTACTAGCTTTAGGGTTACCTTTGCCATGAATCCTCCACCAATAGCCATCGTGATTAGTATTGCTTAGCCATGCTATGTTAGTAAATGTGGGAGGCAATCTCGATCACTGTGAAATGATGATGTGGAGTGATTTTGGAAACTTGGCAAAACAACCCTAACGAACCATCCTGGGTGGACTGCTTTGAGATTTTGAGATGTTATGCGATGTCAGGTCCATTTCTATGGGTCCCTCTGAGTCGAGTCTCCGTGGATTCGGAGATGGATCGTCCATGGACGTCTCTTCCGTGGATTCGGGGAGCGCTTGCGTCGCAAATGTGGAATGCCACCTGGGGTACCAGAGACTGGACTAGTTTCCTGTTTAGTAGCTTCCAGTACAACCACAAGCTAAATGGGCTCTGGCTGGATGGAGTAAGAAATATGAACCCAGATCCGAGGGATTGTACTGAGGTAGTTGTGTAGGTTGGAGCGCGGGTCCCTCAGGTGGTCTGGGGGAATATGTTCTGAAAATTCTTGAAGTCGATGCCGTTGCTACTCTACTCTGAGGACAGCAAGGGATTAACACGTCGATTTCTTTTGGGAATGTGTACAACCTCTCGAGAGTGTCAAACTAAGTACTTAGCCGTGTCCCCGGTTACGGACAATTATGAGTAGCTAGATATTGGGGCTGTAAGGAAAGTCTCACTCATTCCAACTTCTTAAATAAAATGAATGGTTTGAACTTGGGTTTAGGAGCATTGATGTTTCTACTCGATGTCCTTAGATTAATAGGAGCATCAGTGTTTCTACCCAGTGTCCATTAGTTAACAATATTGTAACATTCAATTGTAGTAAGATAAACTATGTTCTGCTACCACGCCATAAAGCCTGAACCCCACTATACCTCAATTGCATATACTTGGTAGGATCTGTTATAATTTCCAAGTGAGCTTGCCAATACATTCAATGTATTGACCACGTAGTGGCTGCAATTAATAATGCAGGTGAAACAGACGAAGAGTGAGGTTCGTCGATGTTCTTTGGGTCATGTGCTTACATTCCAACATGCTCTCTCCTCTGGGAGTAGACGAGGCCCATTTGCTCTACTTTTTCGCTGCAGTTTTATGATACAATGTTATCATGGTTTTGAAACAATATTTGTTTATGCTGGCCTAGGAGGTCATGCAAGTTTGTAAGTACAATTAAGTTCTGGATGATACGATGTAATAAAATACTTTTGACCTTTGTATCTTGGTATTACATCTTGAACTGTGTGTGCTAGTGAGTCGATCCAGGGACTAGCACAAATAAGCACAGAGATCGAACCCTAGTAAGGGGGCGGTCGCTTCATGGTAGCGGCTGTTCGCCCCCATGTCTTACGCACCCGCTCGGTTAGGGATGGAGTTGCGGGGGCCTGGATCTCGGATGTGGGGCCGGACTTGGGCGTGGAGGCCATTGGCGAGTTCCTGATTCTGTGGGAGCGGCTCCTCGTTTCCAGCTTCCGGATGATGGGCGCGACACCTTGCTATGGAACTGGACCAGTCATGGCTCTTACTCGGTCAAGTCGGCATACTTCGGTCTCTTCGCTGGGAGGATGGTGGATCCACTAGCCGGACCGGTTTGGCATTCCAGGGCTCCTGTGTGGTGTCGCTTCTTCGCTTGGCTCACGGTCCGTAACCGCTGCTGGACGGCCGATAGACTCCAGCGGCGGGGATTGTTGCATCCTGCCCGGTGCCCGCGTTGCGATCAGGAGCCGGAGACGATCTCACACCTATTGTTGCGGTGTGTGGTGGTGAGACAGGTTTGGGGGCCCATTCTCACACTGTGGTGGCGCCCGTGGGCGACTCGAATATCCGCGAGTGGTGGGCCTCCATTTCGGTTCCTCACGAGGTCCAGAAGGACTTCAGGACCGCGGTCACCCTGGTTCTTTGGTCTATCTGGAGGCATCGGAATGATGTGGTCTTTAACGACGCTTCTCCATCCTGCTGGTGCATTCTCAACCATGTTCTCCGGGAGGCCGTCCGGTGGGAGCAAGCCCATCTGTGCAGGGGGAATTTTGCCTTGTCGGGCCTTAGGGCGAGTGGGTTGCTTGTAGTAGTGTAGAGTTTCTTGTTTGTTTGTGCCACTTGTGGCGTTGTAGCCGTTTTAACGGCGTTGTACTGGCCGTCTGGCCCCTTCTTCTATAATAGATGATGTAACCGCTTGGTTGTATTCTGGAAAAAAAATGAAGAAATGAGTATGTCGTGTGGGTCCAAACTGAAAATTTTACTTTGATAGATGATTGATTGAAGAGAGAGAAAAAGGAGCAGGAAAGAGAAGAAAGCTAAGTACTGGTACTTCCCCTTTTGCTGTTGAGGATGCCCTAAGTGACTTTCTATTACATGCATCTAGACGTATTTTAATATACAAATATGTTCATATTTAGATAAATTTGAGTCACTTAATATGTGACGGAGGGAGTACATTATAACCTTTTGTGAATATTGGGTGTGGCTATTTTCGAGTTGACTGATTTTTAAGTACTCCCTCCGTCCCATATTAAGTCACCCAAATTTGCCAAAATATTAATGTATCTATGCTTAAAAAATGTTTAGATACATGTAAATATGGGATGGAGGGAGTAATGGATTTTAAATCTAGGTGGACGAATCAGATCTATTGGATTAAGATCTGAGACTCATCCTCGCTCTCTATTGTCCCACGTGATATCATTGGTTTAAGATTCGATGTTCAGGCACGCCAACTGATATCTAATTAAACATGAGTTAACTTCTAAATACCAAAACCAATTTTTATCTATTATATAATAAAAGAACGATGAGGGTACTGAAGGGAGACACGGGGTTGATCCGAATCATCCGAATTATTTAGACATTGAATTTTGTATTTGATGGCTAAGACTTAATTAGGTGGATATATCTGATGGGACAGGGATGAAACATCAAAGTGGTTTGAGACCTATGTGTGCCCGGTATATAATGGTGTGCCAGGTGACAGAAATCGTGAAGCTTAAGCCGGACTGTGTAGCTAGGCTATAGCCTTGGGCTAGCACCGCCAATGGTCACAGGATGAGAATTTTTTCATTATGTTTAACGGGTCATGAGAATGTTAAGTAGTAAACTCACCTCTATTGGTCATAATCTATATTCTTGTGAAGACGAGGTATTAACTTGCATTTAAAGAAGAGTTATAACTTTATATGCTAACACGTGATCCTTATTCTTGTGAAGATGTGGTATTAACTTGCATTTAAAGAATTATAACTCTATATGCTAACATGTGATCCTACATTTAACTATGAAAAACCATATATGAGCGATTAACTAGACATCGAATAAAAACACTTACTAATCAATATCATTACAAATTCAAAAAACAAACAACTAGATCATGATCTAAACTTTGATCCAAGTATCGATATAATAATCACATCAAAATTTAATCTCAGATGATGATTTATTATCAAAAATATCACCTACAAATATAGTCCGACGTACACATGACCTAAGAGTGCAAACAAGTAATTGACCAATTTAGCATGAACTTTATTTTTTTTGTACATATATGATTTATATACCACACATGATAAATCGTCTCAGGTAGGGATTGTCATCTCACAAGTGATCTGGACTATAGTTCTAGATGCACAACTAAATATCGCACAAAGAATCAATTAGTTCGGCTCAAATATTGATCGTCCAACTGGCTCGCGTTGTAAACTTTAAATTGTGAATTGCGATCTAAAACCAAATAAAATTAAAAAGTTGTGTCATACGAAAAACACGATATAATTTTGTATTTCTACGTGTAGTGTGATTAGTTAAATCTAACTTTCTATGTATGTTTTTTAGATGATATGCCTTTATATCGACTAATTAATATCCAAACTTCATTCAAATGTATTTGTTTAGCGAGTTTATTAATTATGTGTTTGTAACAACCATCATGCTCATGATCTGTGACACTTTTATGTTGGTCTAATAGCACATATAAATGGCACACTACTATTATATATTTGGTGCTTTTAAAATAGTACATATACATATCAATAAAGATGTTTCCCGCACAATTGCGCGGGACACCATGCTAGTTTGTATTAAAGAAACTCGGCTTGGTGGTCATCGAGGTTCCCGTCTTGCTGCGATACATAAGAGTCAAAGAGGAAAAATATCGGAATAATTAAAGTAAGTGTCTGGCCGACTTCAAATTTAATCAACATACCAAAAACCGTCAGAGTAGTATTAGGGCACCATCCCCACTCCCCTCTCACTCACTCACTCACTCACTCACTCACTCACTCACACGTAGGTTCTGAATCTAACCAAACCAAACACTGAACAATCGACTAATCTGTAATTAAAAATCAAGCGATTGGGCATTACGAAACCAATAAAACAAACAAAGACTGTCAAAACGAAGCTCATTATGTTGTACAAAAATAGAGTTATATTTTGTGAAGCACCTAGGCTAGTATTGTTGGATAATTGTTGTCCAGCAAATCCTCAGCAAGCACGGCATGCACACACTCCAGAATCAGCCGTCACCGTTTTCTACCAGTCTATTTTAAGGACATAGATCAAAAGCATAGATCTTGCATTCTTGCTGGGTCTGGCTTCGATGAACGCTAGCCAGAGCCACCGCCCTGCACGCGCCCCTCAGACACCCTCTGCTAAAGACCAACACACACTACTGCAAAAACAGTTACTCCTGCAAGCTCACCCCTGTGCCGCACTAAAAAGCGTCAGATCAGATGCACACCTCTAAAACGTCTTATAAAGGGTGTCAAAGATAGCAACTGGGAGGTTGGAGCAACAAATAGATCTGATACGCCCCCGCAAGAAGCGTCAGAGAAGTTGTACACCTTTGACGCTTGAGAACTACTGACGCTTCCTTGTTTCGTACGCGTCAGATGAGACTCTAACTGTTGTGACTCTTTCCTTTCTGGAAGCGTCAACATTGTTCATGAGGAATTGTCTGACTCGTCGTTGTGTCATCACGTCAGTATACTTTTGATGCTCACTGACTTCTTGTTCCAGCGCACGCCAGAGATTTGTTAGAACTCACTTTTTTTTACATGCACGACGTAATTGCTAATTAAAGCGACGCTACAGCTAAGAAAAAACACAAATCAAAACAATAGCTAATACCGCTGCAATGCTAACACATGCCACAGAGAAGTTGGTTGGCTCTTGTAGCTGAACTTTGAGATCTTCAATCAGTTTCTTCGCTTCCTGTATCTCAGTTTCAAGATCTTCTATCACCCCGTCCTGGGCAGCAAGATCGAACTCTAGTTTGAGCTTCTCAGCGGACAATATGTTGTTCACCTTCTTTTCTTCCTCTACCATGGCTTGCAGCTTCGACACCTGAGTTACCTCCACCATCCTACCTTCCTCAATGCACAGGAGGTACTCAGGATCATCTTCAAGGAGATGATCTATGTCTTGGACGGAAGAGGTGCAGGAAACACGAGTCCCTAAGACACGACATCATTGATTCAGTACCATCGTTGGTGTATCCACTACGACCCATGAAGGAAGGATTCAAGGAAGAGATTTTGCCGGAGGTTTTTATCCTTTTCAGTCGCTCTAGCAATTTTATTTTTCGTAAGTAGAGGACCGGAGATATATATAGGTTGCTAGACCGCTGACGCATTTTTATCTAATAAGAGTAAGCGGTGTAAACTTTTGATGCTCAATAACCTTCTGACGCTTGCAGTATAGCAATTAGTGTCAAAGAAATGATAAGATTCGCGAGATTACGTTTTCTGACGCTTGCCATAGAACAAGCGTCGGAAATATATATGTACACGTCCTAGATCCGCGGCGTGAGAAATCAGTTTGGAATCTATATAAGTTCATGGGCGCAGGTCAAAAGGTAGTGTGTTCAGACTTCTGAGCAAGCTCAGTATAGGTGCATGCATAGCCATGGCGATGCGTCGGGAAGAAGCGGGTGCTCCTCTTTATCCGATCAGTCGCCTGGACTGCATCGCATCGGCTATAAAAGCGGCCGGATGTAGTGCTTGTGGCATAGAAACTCCACCATGGTTCGCAAGATAATAGCTACGTACTACCGTCTCAATGGGTGGGAGATCCAGGAGCGACCACGTTCGTCCACTCCGCCGGCGTTGGCTGAGCTGGCGCCTCCTAGGGGTCTTCATGCGGGCTTCCGCCTCCGCCTCAGCCTCAACCTTAGCTGCCTCAGGCGCTTCATCCTCAACCTCAGCTGCCTCCGCCTCAGCTGCCTCAGGCGCCTCAGCCTCAACCTCAGTTTGCTCAGCTTCAACCTCAGCCGAGGATTAGGCCGTTCACCGTCGATGAGGCTACGATGGCGAAACGGCGTCGAGAGATGTCCACGAGGTCCCCCGGTGATCGTGATTACGTTCCTTAAATTCCCTCCTTGTTCTTCTTCATTGCCTCAACTATCTCCACCGCCATAAGCACCTTCCTCCTTCCTCCTCAAAACATCGGCTCCTCTTGTTCTCTCGGGCCGCGCATCTCCTTGGGCGTGGCGCTGCGCAGCTCATGGATGATGTTGCCGACATATCAGGGTGCTGTTTGATCTTGTTAACAATGCTATGATGTGTGTACCTTGTATGAAATGTTTTTTTTTGAAAGGTCCAGCAAACGTTGGGTTTCGATGTATTAGCAGAGGGAATAATTACAAGGCTGCCCTGAGACAAATGAGTAAGAAAAAAGGAAAGAAAACCCGAGGCGTGGAAAGGGTAAGAAAATCAAGGTGGTTCCCAAAGTAACTTCCTAAGGGCCTTGGCGCCCGCGAAAGTCCACTCGCGGGCCTCATCCTTAATGAAACAACAAATCTGGCGAAACGAAATTTCCTTGTCGTTGAACACCCTGGAGCTGCGCTCGCGCCATATGGCCCAATAGATGAGGATGAACATGGATTTGATCCCTTGGCGGTGCTTGCTCTGAGTGGCCGAGATCATCCTCGCGTAGAAGGAGTCAATGGAAGTTGAAGCATGGCAAATAGCGGTGGTGATGCCGGAACAGTTGGGCCAGAGAGCCACCTCGCACCAGATCTGCCGGGCATCGGGACACTCGACGAACAAGTGACGCGAGGTTTCTAAGTTGCGGCAACAAAGGGCGCAAAAGTAGTCGTTGGGCCAGCCCCTGCGCTGGAGACGGTCGGTGCACCAGAGGCGATCGTGGAGGAGAAGGCAAGCAAAAAATTTGAGTTTCGGGGGTGCCCAAACATGCCAGACGTTGCGCTCGTGGTTCGAGCGGATGTAGCCCTCGAAGTGCAGTCTGTAGGCAGAGCGGGCGGAGTAGCATCCATCGGCGGTGATAGTCCAGCGAATGGTGTCGGGCACGCCAGGGAGGAGGAGGATGTCGGCGTGCGGGAGCATAGACCATGCCTGGACGAACTCGAGAAGGAGCTGGGTGGAGAGGTCATGGCGGGTCATCCACCCATTTGGAGCCATTGAAAGCCTCTAAGACGGTCCGGCCTTTGCGTCGTGCATGCGCAAACAGCAGGGGAGTCCGCCAAGCCAGTTGGAGTGCCAGAACTTAGCCGTGTTGCCATCACCGATGGAGACACGAGTAGCCGCAGCGAAGAGGTCATGGTCTGTGGCATCGCAAGGCATTTGCATGCCCACCCAAGGCCGCTCTGGAGCACGCCATTCGAGCGAGAGCCATCGGAGGCGAAGGGCGCGACCAAAGGCTTCGAGGTTTAACAAGCCAAGCCCACCACGGTCAAGCGGAGAACAAACTTTTTCCAGCTAATCTTGGACTTGCCGCCCACCAAATCATTCTCCTCTATTCCCCAGATGAAGCGGCGCCTGATCTTGTCCAGAGAAACGATGAATTTTTTCGGAAGTTTGAGTGCGGTCATGGCGTAAGTGGGGAGGGCGCTAAGCACAGAAGAGCAGAGTGCTCTGCGGCCGCCAGCGTTGATCCATCTGCCACGCCATCCTGCGAGGCGAGCACGGGCACGATCAATGATATGCTGCAGGTGAGCTAACCCTGTTCGACAAAGGGACAGAGGAAGACCGAGGTAGCGAATCGGGAAAGAAGACCGCTCGCCGGAGAAAGGCTGGAGGACGTGGTCCATGTCGATGCCGCTACATCTAATTGCAGCGATGGAGCACTTGTTGGCGTTGATGCGGAGGCCCGTAGCGAGGCCAAACCCAGAGAGGATACGCAGAAGAGTAGCAATCTCATCGCGGATGGGGTTGATGAAGATGATGGCGTCATCAGCGTATAGGCTAGAGCGAGGGGAGACCTCACGCAGTGGCAGGGGTGAGAGCATCCCCAGCTCCGTGGCGCGATGGAGGAGGCGCTGTAGGGGATCAATCGCTAGAATGAAGAGGAGCGGCGACAAGGGGTCTCCTTGTCGGAGCCCACGCCGGTGAGGGATCGAGGGACCGGTGGTGCCGTTGAGAAGCACGGAGGAGGAAGCCGTAGACAGAAGAAGTGAGATCCAGTCTCGCTAGCGCGTAGGGAAGCCAATGCGCTGAAGGAGCTCGAGGAGGTAATCCCAAAAGACGGAGTCGAAGGCCTTGGCGAAGTTGAGCTTTACAAGGAGAGCCGGCTTATTTTTTCAGTGAAGAGCCCCGTGCCGCGTTTCTAACGAATAAGAAGTTATCATGAATGCACCGGGACTTAAGGAAGGCGCTCTGAGAGGTGGAGACGAGATCGCCCAAGAGAGGCGCCAGGCGAAGGGCAAGCACTTTGGAGAACAACTTGGCGAAAGAGTGAATTAAGCTAATCGGCCGTAGGTCGTGCACCGTCTGAACCTGCGCTTTCAGAATCAGACAGATGAAGGCCGAGTTGAGGGTTGCAAACTTCCCCTCTGCAAGTCGGAAGAGGTGGTTGAAGGCGGCAAGGATATCCAACTTGATGATGTCCCAACAAGAGCGGTAGAAGGTACCGGTGAAGCCGTCCGGGCCAGGAGCTTTCTCCGCAGGGGAGGCTTTGACGGCCTCCAAAATTTCAGCCAAGGTGAACGGATTGTCGATACCTGCCGGAGCGAGCATCGACATATGAAGCTCGTCCCACACAATAGAGCGGGAGCGGCGATCGTCGGAGCCTAGAACAGAAGAGAAGTGTTGGTGCAGGGCGAGCTCCTTGTCGTGGTGGGAGATGTGAAGACCGGAGTCGGAGGCGACTTGATGCAGAATTTTTTTCTGACGTCTAGCATTGATCTTAATGTGAAAAAACTTGGTATTGGCATCCCCCTCTTTAAGCCAAACCTGACGAGACGCCTGCCGTCTGCGGGCACGCTCGACGGCAGCGAGACCCAGGATCCTCACCTTGAGGGCACGCCGAAGATGGAACTCAAGTGACGAAAGAGGACGGCAGTCTTGAGCTACGTCTAATTGGAGAACGATTTCCATCGCGAGGTGCAACTGGAATCGGGAGTTGCTGAAGATGCCTTTGCTCCAAGACCGCAGTGCACGGGCAGCCCGCCCCAGCTTGACTTGGAGGCAGTGAAGAGGGTTGATCGATTGCACATCCTCGCTCCAAGCGGCAAGCACGACGTCCCCGAAGCCAGAATGCTGGGGCCAGAAGTTTTCGAAGCGGAAGCGTGCCTTGCGTGGCGGCATGCTGAAGTTGGCGAGGAGGAGCGGGCAATGGTCAGAGTGCGCAGTGGACAGGGCGTGGACGGCGCATGGCGAGAACAGAACATCCCAGGCGGCGTTGCAAAAAATACGATCGAGCTTAACTAAGGTTGGCTACTCCCGCTCGCTGCTCCACGAGAAAGGACGGTTGACATAGCGCAGCTCGAAAATTTCCGCCTGGTCAATGGCCGCGGGAAACTGGCCCATAAGGCGACGGCACAAATTGAGGTTATTTTTGTCGCGAGCCTCGTAGATAAGGTTGAAATCACCAGCGATGTTCCAGGGCTCCTGATGACGTGGGGAGATATCCTTCATGTTCTGGAGGAAAGCAGGCTTGAGGGCGTCGTCTGCCGGTCCGTACACGGTGGAGAGAATGAAGGCGATCCCGGAGTGGAGGAGGGTGATAGTTGCGGTAATCGAAAAGCGAAGAACCGTCGGGTTGGAGATGGCCACAATGTTGGGGTTCCAGAGCAGGGCAAAGCCCCCTCTCGTGCCATCAGCCGGCAGGCAAATGCATGAACGACGAGAAGGGCCGACAGTCTTGCAGGCGAAGGCATCGGTGAAGGCAGCCAGCTTTGTTTCCTAAAGACAGAGGATGCCTGCATTTGATGCCGACGCGATCTCACACACGGCAGCACGACGAGAAGCATTGTTTAGGCCGCGAACATTCCAACATAAAATTGGACAAATGTTGTCACTCATTGGCAAACAGAAAAGAACTCTGAATAAATCGACGACGAGCAGAATAGCTAATACATAACTCCGTCCAGTCATACATGAGGAGACGATGCCTAAACAAACAGCCACAAAAAGATCGTCGGAGAAGAACGGACCACACATCCCAACATAACACACGAACTAGCCGGCAGAAGGCCGGACGTCGCCGAACTACAGTAGGATAACTAAACATGGGAAACTAAGTCGTCGTAGTGGCGGCATTGACGGCTGAGGCCTTGGTGGCGGCGCGGTGTAGTGCGTCGCGGTCGACCCTGGTGAGGACAGCAAGCCTGTCGATGTCGACGGCGGAGAGAGGCTCGCGGAAGCGTGGCAGCCACAGCGTCTGCGCCCTTCTCGTCCTGGTAGATGGTGGAGAGCTCCTTGGCGAGGCGGATCGTAGCACGTTGAGCCACCGGGGTCGACGACGCCTTGCTGGCCTGACGAGTGCTGCGCCGCGGGGTGGCCGAGGCCACCGCAGAAGCCGCCGCAGGAGGAGACGCCCCAAGGATCGAGGCTGGCGGAGCCGAGAACAGGGAGCAAACCAGGTCGTCGAAGGCCATCGGGTCCGGGGTCGCGGTGACGATGGTGGCCGCGTCAGCACGAGCAGGTGCATGCTCGCCGCAACCCGGCGAGGAGGCCGAGCGGGGAGGGACTGAAGGCCCTACCTGGGCCGAGGCCACGCTTTCCCGCCTCCAGCGCGGGGAAGGCAAGCGGCGAGGCCATCTCCTTGTCACAGAACGCGTCGACCTCGTAGGCCATGGGGTCGATGTCGCGCAGGGACCAGCAGATGTCAGCGAGCTGCTCCGAGGCCATCAGCTCCGCCAGAGGGTCTTCGCTGGACTGCGACGTGGACTTGGTTGGCGACGCGGGTGGCAGAACAGGCGCAGTCGGAGGAGGTGGCAGTAGCGCCGAGGCCACCGCGGCTAGGTCCAGACGTTGTGGCAGGGGACCGTGCGCTAGAAGCGGAGGCGGCGGTGGCAGGGCCTCGCAGGAAGCGAGTGGGGCCGATGGCGCGGAGTCGGCGTTGTCGCAGCGACGATGGCGGACCGGGGAGCAGTTGCGGCGGCGTGAGCCTCCTAGGCCAGTGGGAGCCGGGACGACAGACTTGCCGACGAGGCCGTGCGTCGGGGCAGGGTCGCGATGCTGACGGCGGTCGCGGTCGTCGTCGTCGCCGGCATCACCCCGGCGGACAGGGGGCGGCGCGATGTGGCAGGGGTCTAGCAGACGGCGCCGAGCACCCGAGCGAGTCTCCTCCCCGTCCCGGACACCGAAGTACTAGAAGTAGGGCTGGACGGCGGGCAGCGGCGCAGCCTCCGTGCTGGAAGGCATGCGGGCGCTGACAACAGTCCAATCCTCCACCAGATCGATATGGATCAGAGCATTGAAGTGGTTACCTTCAGGAGCAGGGGCGACCTCACGACGTGGAGGGGAGTAGCCATGCATCTCCTCAACGCGGCCGGCGCCGTCAGGGGAAACGGTGAAGGTGTGGGCGCTGGGAATGCGATCCAAGCTCTAGCACCACACCTAACAACTGAAGAGCTTGGTGGTGTCCCTGGCAAAGGTGTGGCTGTCCAAGCGGTCGATGATGACGTGCGTGCCGAGGACCGACTGAATTCCCTCGACGCACCAGAGCTGCAGAGGCAACTTCTCAATGCAGAGGCGCACGTGCAAGGGGTAGGTCTGAAGGGTGCCGTGGTCGGATTCACGCCATGGTTGTAGGAGGAAGGGGGTGCCGTCGATGTCGATGCGCCCGAGAGAGACGGCACGGTCGCGGTGGGACGGGTTGTCGAAGTGGATGAAGAAGTCCTCAGGGTGGTGCTTGGTGACGCGCAACGCATGCGTCGGGACGGCCAGGACCCGCTCCATCTCCTTGCCGACGAGGATCGGGCTGGTGGCGTGCAGCAGAGTGACAGCCTTGACAAGGACGCCCCGACTCCGCAGCGAAAACACCTCCTGCTCGATGGCGCGGGAAGCCATGACGATGGAGTGGGTGGAGCCCGGGCAACGCGGCGCAGGCTTGGGGATGAAGCGGCTCAGCATGGCGGCGATCGGGGGCGGGGCCGGGAAGCGGAGGCGTTGGTGAGCAGGCAGGCGACGGTTGGAGGCAGAGGAGCTTCCCTTACAACGCCCTGAGTCAGTCGCCAGATGGCCCCACGCGCAGTTGGCGCGGTGGTGGTCCTTGCTAAGGCAGCGGAAGCAGCGGCCGCGGAAGCGCCTTAAGAAAGCCTCGCGGTCGTGGGGAGTGCTGCGCGGAGCACCAGGCGGCGGCATGGGCGGCGTGGGGCGCCGGTCCAAAAGTGTAACATCCTAGAATTTCCAATTCTGGAATGTTAAATAAAATAATTATTTTAAATAAAATATTGCCTTTGGAAATATTTTGGTTGTGAATTTCTGAAAGATTTGAAAAAATTTAGGACTTATTTAAATTTTTCCACATCATGTTTGAATATTCAACAAAAGAGTGGATTAATATGACTATCCAAATTATACAACATGGTTGGGACATTTATATAAGTTCAAAGTATTTTATTTGGAACCATTTGCATAGTATGATTTTGTCCGGACTATTATTCGCATCTTAATAAATCCTATTTTCTTTTTTGAAGGATTTATTAACACACTAAGTTTCCAATTTGGATGCCATGACCATTTGAGAGCATCGTTGGAATATTTGAATCAATTAGAAATGATTCCAACATTTACTTAAATGTTAAAGAGAGGGAATAATATGACTTTCCTAGTTATAAGGTTGGAAGCATATTTAAACATACACCTATGTTTTCTCGATTTTTATTTTGACATGTTATTTGTTTTCGAGAAGAAGCTATCAAATATTCGAGAAGAGGATAACGTGACATCCTCATGTGCAAATGTTATTCCAACATTTATTCCGTCGTTAAGAGTGGGATAACGTGACTTCCCAAATATATATATAGTTGGAAACATCTGCGATGGTTTACATGGTTTGTGATTTGGTGTTATAAAACTATTTGGGAATTTAGTGAACCATACAAATATTATAAGATGTTATTTGGAGTTCAGCCCAATGGGGTATTTAGCTAAGGAAGGGTTTAGTGCAAAGTATGCCAACCCAATATGTTTATTGGAGTTTAAAGTAATTTATGAAACAAAGGTTTCATAATAGATTTGAAAACCTATTTTATGTATTACTTATAAAGTCCTAATGACATTTATATAAGCAAAAGTATTTTTACTTATTTTATTTTGAAAGGATTCAAGTCCCAAAAGTTCACACTTTGGAGGATTTGAATTTACAAATTTTCTGAAGTTTATTTGAACTTATTTGGAGTTAGGAATCAAAAATTATTAATAAAAACAGAAATGAACAAAAAGAAAAGGAAAAGAAAAAGAGAATGGACCGACCCAAATGGGCCAGCCCAACTCACCTGGCCGAGCGCCCCAGCTACGAGCTCCAGCTCATGCTCTTTCTTCCTCCTCTGCACCTCAAGGAAACCACTTCTTCCATATTTTTCTTTCTTCGATTTCTTTCCTTCCCGCACGTCTCTCTCCGAAAAAAAACCACCCCATCAATCCTCACCATCCCGGGAACCGATTCAGAAAATCAATTTGAAGTTTCCTCTCAAAATCGCAGTTTCCAAAAGAAGCGCCCCGAATGCCACCCGTCGACATCCCACACCCGATCTCCCTCCTCGGCCAATATAAAAGGGTTACACGCGCGTCACTTTGAGCCTTTGCCTCTCCTCTCCCATTCCCATGTAGAAAGTTTAGCCTCTAGCCCTCTGTAGATCCCGCACCGTCGACGTCTTCCTCCGCCCGTCGCCACCACAATTGTTGCCGGTGAGCTCTCACCGAAGGTCCGTTTCCAAATTCCTTTCACCAGTGCACTCCCATGACCCCTCCCTACCCTTTTGACAAGGTATTGCGAAGAACCGTCACCGTTGGCCGCGCCGTCCCCGACCCCATGCCGACGCCACGCCCGGCGCTCCGCCCGTCGCCGTTCGGAGACGCTCCCGACCCTGAAAAGCCGTGTCACGATGTCCGCCTCGATGTCTTCCACGGCCCCATAGAATCCTACGTCGACATCATCGCCGTCCTCCTTCAACTCCGGCGAACTCCGTGTCTTTTCCGGTGAGCAACTTTTCAGCCACGGCAGTTTTGATTAGCCATGTTTAGAAGCCCATATCTTTTGACCTGTATATCATTTTCGGCCGATCCTTTCTGTTGTGGTTAGAGAAAGTCCTCCACTATAGGTCAGATCAGTTTTTATAGCCCTTCTTTAAGAACTTCTATAGCGCATTGTCAGCACGTTGTTTCTGGATTAGCCACTTTTCGAAATTCATGTAGGTTGTTCCATTGATCCGTTTGGTTCCAAGCCTTCTTTAGTTCATCAATTAGATCATTTTATACACATTAGTGTACACCTTGTACAACTTAGGATTCATCTACATAGGTGCATCTTCAATCAAAAGTCGTATCTGTTAACACTGTCACATCAGTTAGCTATCTTCGGGAGCCTATATCTTTTGAGCCGTTACTTCAAACTAGATGATTCTTTCTGTCATGTCAAGATCAAATCCAAATATAAGTCTTAGACCTATTTTAACACCTTTACAAGTTCATCCACACTAGTGCATCGTCATTGCAAAACAGTACCTTCAGCAGTTCCCCACACTTGGCCAATTCTAAGCCTTTAGTTACAGAAACTTTGTTATAAATTAGCCTTTTTTGTAAGAATGTATCTTTTGGATCACAACTCCGATTTAGGTTAAACCAGTGTATTTTGAAAGCTTGTTAGATCTAATTTAATTCATCCCATTGGCCCTCTGTCTTTTGAAGCCATTAGCACCAGTAAAATTTTCAATTGGAATTAGTACCTTTTGTCTGCCAGTTTCTGACTAGCCATCTTTGCAAGCCAGTAGCTAATTCTCTGTAGATACTTTTGGGATGAGACTTGTTGGCTTAGCTATTACAATCTTAATAGAATATAGTAGTATACTTTTCATCCCTTGTTCTGTCCTTTAGCACCATTTTCCAAACAGCCAAAGTAGCTAAGTTATAACAGTTCCTATAGACTTAAATTGCAAACTTAGCCACTCTAGTCTTAGCCCTAGGACCTAGAATTTTTTTTAGGGTTAAAGTAGTACTAGTTATACGTTGATTTGGTACTGTTATTGATTGCTTTTCATGTTGACTTGTGTTTGGTGTTCATTTGGAGTTATATATGGAGTTATTTGAATTGTGTGAATTGTGTATTTATATTTGGTTATTCGTTCTCTACGATAGATCACTCGGAGTGCGATTGTAGTGATTGTGTGTCGCTTAAGAAGAATGCTTCAACAATCTTAACCAAGGCAAGTTCACTTTGACCATTATCCCATTATTTTATTATGCACTAGATTTTATTAGTTGCATTGTTAGGGTTATTATTGTATCTATACTAGTTATGATCTCTCCTAATAGTATATGATACCCTTGTCATGCTCTTACCACCAATTGCCATCGTAGTAGTAAAATGCTATGCTATGATAAATATACGAGAGTCGTATTATTACAATGTGAGGTTATTGAATTAAAGTATGGTTTTCCTAGTGTATGGCAAAACAAGTAATTCAATGAACCGTCCTGAGTGGGCTGCTTTGAGGAAGTGGAGATATATGCGACGTCAGGTCTATTTCTATGAGTCGTCTCGCCATTTCTGTGGAAGCACATGTGTTGCAACTGAGGAATGCCACCTGGGGTAGCAGAGACTGGACTAGTTTCCTGTTTAGTAGCTTCCAGTACAGCCACATGGTATTATGGGCTCTGCCAGAATGGATGTAAGAAATATGAACCTGGATCCAAGGTGACATCGGTATGTAGCAGTGTAGGTTGGAACGCGTCCCTCAGGTGGTTTGGGGGAATATGTTCTGAAAATTCCTGTAATCGATGCCGTTGCTACTCTACCCTGAGGACAACAAGGGATTAACACGTCGATTTTTTGTGGGTAAAATGTACCACCTCTCGAGAGTGTCAAACTAAGTAATTAACCGTGTCCCCGGTTACGGACAATTATAAGCAACTAGATATTGGGGCTGTAAGAAAGGTCTTGCTCATTCCAACTTCATAATAAAACGAATGAATTGAACTGGGTAGGAGCATTGATGTTTCTACTCAATGTGCTTAAGTTAATAGGAGCATGGATGTTTCTACCCCGTGTCCAATAGAATTCAAAACTATTTGTTTAAAAATGATAGGATTGAATAATGATGCTTTTGTGCAAATAGCCAAACCCCTCCTAACCAAATTATGCATGTACTTGGTAGGTCCTTATAAGTCTGGTGAATTTGCCAATACATTCAATGTATTGACCACGTAGTGGCTGCAATTAATAATGCAGGTGAATCTGACGAAGAGTGAGGTTCGTCGATGTTATTTGGGTCATGTGCTTACATTCCAACATGCTCTCTCCTCTGGGAGTAGATGAGGCCCATTTGCTCTACCTTTCCGCTGCAGCTTTATGATACAATGATATCATGGTTTTTGAACAATATTTGTTTATGCTGGCCCAAGAGGTCATGCAAGTTTGTAAGTACAATTTAAGTTCTGGATGATAGTATGTAATAAAGTACTTTTGACCTTTCTATCTTGGTATTACATCTTGAACTGTGTGTGCTAGTGAGTCGATCCAGGAACTAGCATAAATAAACACAGAGATCGAACCCTAGTAAGGGGGCGGTCGCTTCAAGAAGCGGGGAGGCACTTCTTCTCTGGCTGTGCCTCGAAACCACCGGTGCCCACGAGTTGCCGTTCTCGGCCGGGAGTGGAGAAGGCTGGGACAGGATGGAGCCGACCACAATAGAAAGAAGGCGGGGGCGCTCCTCGACCTGCTGGACAAAGGGAGAAGGCGTTGACGAGCGGGGAGAGAAGCAGGAGTCCACGGTCCGCGGGGGTCCCAAGGGGAGCTTGCGGGGCGAGGCAGTCGGCGGACCGGCAGACCTAACGGAGGAGCGACCAGCAGATCTCGGAGATGAAGCACACGATGAGCCAGCGGAACTAGACGAGCCAGTGGATTGTGAGCGGTGGCGAGCCATGGCAGGAGAAGGACCAGTGGACGGAGGGGGCGACAGGATGGGGTGGCCGCCACGGCCGGAGTGGCCTGTGGCGCAGTCGAGAGGAGCTCAGCTCAGCTCAGCTCCACTTAGTCCATCGAGTACTTTGCAGTATCCCACCTCGTATGAAATGTAGCAGATCTTATACTTAATGCAATATAATGTGGTCGATCTTATATGAAATATACGAGATCTTGTATGCAATGTAACGTGGTTGATATTTTTTTGAAACGTAACAGATCTATCATGCAATGAGTGAAAGGCAACCACTAGTCTCGTATAGATGGCAGGACAGGATATTTGACGGATGGCAGAGTTGAACAAACAAAGTTACTATTTTTTATGTACCTGCAACAGTTGAACAATAATTAATTTATCCCACGTCTATCATTCTCCAGCCTGCTTAAAACCCTTCTTCTCCATTTGCAGTTTCCACACGGCATCCGCCCCGCACCCAACCCCAAATAAATCGCCTCTATCGTTCCATTCTATCCCTTTGCAAGATATCTCTCGTGGACCGTTATATTCTTATTCCTCCCCGTTGTTATTGATCTTTCGTCGTCGCAGCCGGCTGCTCTTCCCCGCTGGATTTGAATTCCTACGGCCGGTCGCCCTCTGCCGGTCTGCGGGCAAACGACCGGAGAGACGGAAAGTCGATCGAGATCCGCGGGTTATCATCGTCTCCCTGGGACTGCTCCCTGGTGAGTGCCAGTATTTTCTTTCAACCTAGAATTTGACAATATCGATCCCCGCGCTCAACTTCTTGAAGTTCAAACCAATTGCTGTGTGAATCGATTTTTTTAGTTTTACTGTCTTTCTTCGCATTCGTTGAACATGTTAATTAGTTCCGGAAGCTGATTGTACCGTTCACTTGAACGAATTATTGCATCGATGCTGGTTGTTTCTTTGCAGGCGAGAGAGGAGGAAGAAGCCGTTCGTACTGATGACGGACCTGTTTTAGGAAGAAAAGAAAAGGAGAACAATCAAAAAGGACGTGCTTGCCATACCCACAGGAATTTTTCATTTTGCAAACATTATTGCGATGGTTCAACTTAACCTAAGAATCTAAGATCAGTCGTCTCTTCTTCTGTTCATTCAAATTAGTATATTTTTCCCTGCAAAAAAAATATAAAAAAATAGTATATTTTTTGCAGATATATTTTTAAACAAGCAGTACACGCTGTTCTATGGTCAATATTGTGCTGTTTAAACTAAAACCAACCATCTTACGCGGTCTCCAGCCTGCTTAATATATATCAGGGTGACGTGACATTATTTTACTGAATCAGAGCTTAAGTAGTCTCCGTTTTCCAAAACGCCCATGATATTTGCGTGCCCCGGCTCATCGATAATGATATTCGAGGACGACCACGTCCAATGTTTTAGTCTGTACTTCAGTTTGTCCTTCCAGAACAAGTTCTTAAATTGTACCTGCAACCTGCAATACAAAATAAAATCTAAATAATACTCTCTCCGATCCTAAATTGTTGTCGAAATATTACATGTATCTAAACACTTTTTAAGAATAGATATATCCATATTTGGACAAATTTGAGTCAAGAATTTAGGATCAGAGAAAGTACGTAATAATATAGCAGTAGTAGCTTCAGAAAATAGATTTTTGATCGAGATGAGGTTATTGGTGAATTCATGATCATAAAAAACCCAACATCTAGTATTAAGAGGAAGGATACGAAATCATTCACAAATCACAAAGCCATCCGATGGTCCACCATTGATCTATATATGGTTCAGTGGCCCTCAATGCATTCTGTTCTGACGCTGTCAAATTCTGGCCTTTTTGTTGTTGACTGCAGACAAGGCGCCGTGGATCCTCTGATATACTTGAGCGTAGTACGTGGGTGGTTTTTCGCGCGGCGGCTGGTCAATGGCGGTGTCGGCCCGTCCGTACCGGTTCCCCACGCTCAGCGAGGAGGACGAGCCCGCGCGACGACGCTCCGCCGGGTCCCCTAGACCGTCGTCGTGCGGGGCGTGCGGCGCGTCGGCGGTGGCGAACTGCGTGGCGCTGTGCTGCTGCCCGTGCGCCGTGGTGAGCTGCTTCACGCTGGCGCTCGTCAAGGCGCCCTACGTGGCGGGCCGGCGGTGGGTCAGGCTCAGGCTGGCCAACGCCAAGACGCGGCGGACCAGGAGGGGCGCCGCGCTGCGGAACAGGAAGCGGGTCCGGAGCCTGGAGGAAGAAGACAAGCAGGCGGCGGAGGGGCTCGCCGTCGCGCGGGCTAGCAAGGAGTGGTGCGAGCTGGGCCGGCCCCGGCCGGCTGCCGCGTCGGGGTGGTGGGGCAGCTACGGTAACACTCGTGATCATGAGGCGATCGTTAGTGTGGTCGGGGAGGGCAGGCTAAGGGTGAGCGCGACGGAGGAGGCGTGGATGGAGATGTACGAGGTCGGCAACTGGGGGTTCGGCAGGCTGTCCTTCTCGGTGGCCGGAGACGAGGCGACGCAGGAGCAGGTGACCAGAGGCGATACCGAGAAAAAGGATGGCAGTGTTGCTGCGGGGCCGTGACCGTGTTTGTGCCGTGTGTCATGGTTTTGGTCTGTAGTTTTGCACACAACTTCGCGGCCGTTAATTCCGACGGCCCCCGAAATTCAGCTTTCTTCAGATTTCCAACCAAAGCTTCAGATTTTCAACTAAACACATGAACTTGCAACTACTTCCTCCGATCCTAAATTGTTTAAAATATTACATGTATATAGACGTTTTTTAAGAATAGCTTCATCCAGATTTAGACAAATTTGAGACAATAATTTAGAATCGGAGGGAGTAGATTCCAGAAGACGGATCCAATCTAGTCTTGGGGCCTTCAGAATAGGAGGACGTAAGATTTGATTGTCGTGCCGTGTTGAATCCTACAAGAATTCGGAACACATGAATGTGAAATAAAAATTGATTGACTGCACTACTGAAAAAAATGCAAGAACTTAATTACTTTAAGAATTAGTAGGTGTCAGTAGATGTCGACATAGAAACGAAGAACATTTTGCTTCGAAATTGTATCCAAACTAGTCCTTCGAATTAAAGAGACCCTTACAGCTCTTTGGCATCCCTCATGTCATTTCATTTGGTAGAAATGAAATGAAATCCAATTTTTAATACGATTTCATTTGGTCGAATCTGAATTTGGAGTTCAAAAATCATGTTTTTGTGACACATGGATTTATAAAATGAGAGACAAATTCAGAGATGGCTTTTAGTGAAGAATTATGGTTAGTTGAGTGTGAGTTAGAGTGTGATTTCATGGATTTTTATATTGAATTATGTGTCCAGCAAACAAGTCGGTTTCTGGAATACAAAACCAACTCTAGAATTTTAGGTCCAAATAATGGGTGCCAAACGAGCGTCCGTGTAACGTGGTTAGGCTTGTAGCGGATTGTTGTTGGTTTTGAGAATTGGCTCACTCAGGCCACTCCCAATTCTTGTCTCTTAGCACATCATCTTAGGCATTTTGGTGACATGGCAACATCTTAATGATGAAACTGTCCCTTATGCTAACGACGGTCTCTTCATGCAAACCAACACAAAATCATTAACTCTTTCTCACAAATCTATTAAATAACTACTACTCCCTCCGTTTCAGTTTTTGGGGCCATTCTCTAGTTTTCTATCCTTCCAAATTGCCTGGCCGATCTCTGAGATTATGTCCATTTTACCGATACTTGGCCCTCTTCTTAATTACCGATCCAATTAACTGCCCATCCTCCGTTCAAACTGACCACTAATTTCATGAGGCCATTAATGACAGAGGGAGCCCAGCCCACACCGAGGCCTATCAGGAAAGCCCACGCGAGGCGTATCGGGAGTACTGCAGGAAGAACCAGCGTGGTGATTATTACGGGGAACCAGGGTGAAAAACTTCCTTGGTTAAAGTGAAATAGGAGAACAGCCCGGCATACCGAAACAGAGGGAGTACTAATTTAGATACCATTTTGACAATGCATTTGGAATATGATTTCCTTAGCATTTATTGTGTGCTTAGCACCATCTAAGGGACGATGCATTGGAGCGACCTCACAATATCGATTCGTCAACTTCGTTTAAATGATACTGTCGGTGTGACAAGGGGAAAATTCGGGGCGACGTTGCTTCCCTGGGAGTGGGACTCGAGTTTTTGGGTCACTGGACAGCTGACAGCACAGAAAATTCGATGCAACTTTATTGATCGCACTATGAACATATCATCACATTAACTAGCGCGCACATTGCTCCTTCCCATCCACAAAGGACAGTCAACTTCTCTATATTCCCTTGCCTTCCATTCTGGTTTTCATCTCATCAAGCAGCATGGGCCACGAGGTGGTCGCCTTGGCCTTCTTCCTTATTGTCACTGCAATCCGTGCTCGATCGCCGATTCGCCATGCGACGACACCAATCAAACCGCCTTCAAATCCACCAGCAGCGCAAGAGACAAAACAATGGCTTCCTCTGCTCGTCCTTGCATTGCAACTTATGGAGACGTTACGGAGTAGTAGTAGTCATCGTACGTGCACCTCCTCCTGGAGGACATGAGCCTCGCCAGCTTCCGTTTGCAGAGCTCGAACCTGGCCGGCCGGTCCTCGTCGCCGCTCTGCAGCACGGACGCCGCCGTTCTGCTCGGGATCCCCAGCTGCCGCTCCAGCTCGGCGAAATCCTCGGCTCTCCGGATCACATGGTCGTAGCAGATGTACCTCCCGCCGGCCGTGTTGTTGCCCATCGCCTCGTACGCCCGGACGTGCGCCTCGGCCACCGTCTCCACGTTCGCCGTTGCCAGGACGCCCTCGGCGAGCATGTCACGAGATCCTGCAAAGGCAAATAATGTCAGTGCGCCCAACAGCTTCTGCAGTTTTGTACTCGATCCTTCAGTTTGTCTTTGTGACAGTAATAGGATACAGTGTGTATCAAGTTTGAAACCTTTGAGGTACGCGATGGATGCGGTGGAGTTGCGGCGGCGGAATCCCGGTCCGGTGACCAGCGCAGGGCAGACGGTGACGAGCTTGAGGTCTCTTCCCCGCGCTGCCCTCCAGGCCGCCTTCTCCGCCGCTGTCTTGCCAAGTGCAAACCACAGCTGGAAAAAATTCATCCCGTGTCATTGCACTGCTTAATTCCCAACGACAACGACACCTTATTGTCGCTGCCGAAAATCCTAAAACTAATTGTTCAGGCTCCTTGTTGCCACTCACCTTATTGTCGCGGCAGAAGCTCTCGTCGCTCCAGCAGTTCTCGTCGATGATACTAGGGCCCCGTCTGTCATGGGGGTAGTTTTGCCTCCACACGCATGCTAGCAAGGACGAGGTGAATATGCACTTCCGGACAGACTCTGTTCGCACGCACGTTTCGATCACCCGCTCTGCCGCTTTGGCCTCCAAGCTCGCCATATGTTTCTGTTATGAGCAAAAGATTGACACTGAACATCAACTTCGTGTTCACCACACAATTCATGTTCCAGTAAGATGCATGGCAAATAAAAGAAGAAGAAGTGACTAATGTCACTGAATTAGGTAACCGCAAAAGAAAAAATGTCACTGAATTAGGTGAGTGAATTGATAGGCGTGCACCATGCTAACGAATGGTGTGTTGTGCAAGCTCTCATTAGAGGATTAGATAGGGTGCCAGACTAAACTGATGGTACGTGCCTACACTGCAGACAATCACCACCCGTCGCGGTTGGAGGACTTTGTATTGTACCTCAGATCTTTGGCGTGGCCTTTAGATGAGGTTGGACCACAAAATGTCAATGGTAGGACGTCGGGATGGTAAAATTTTCAGAGGAGGCCTTAACTTTTTGTACCTTTTGTGCTACCTACCCTTGTCTTTTTGCAACCAACACAAGTCACTGGCTCCTAAACAGAATCTGTACTTCCAATGTTCCAAAGTTGTACCCATAAAGAAAACCATAGGTACACCATACCTGCCAACGATTCTATCATTGTACAGTGGATTAGGATTACCGTGACCAAACTGACGACGTGTCAGTATCAAAATGTCTTTTTGCCGATAAGGATAGAAGTAGAATCTACGCAATTCTCTGCGATGCACGTCTTGCCGTGTCCCGAACACGATCTCACAAGATAATGGCACTGGCGTCTCCACGACACAAGGTGCAGTGCCCTCTCAACAGTTTTTTTTCTGTTGTTGTTGTACCAAAACACTTAAACTGTGTTTCTCTAGGCCTAGTGTTCGTATCGCAGGCATTAATACCGAAAAGGACCCATCTCTACATCAGTTTAGCTGTTACTACTTCCTGATGTAACCACGTCGTACCTGTGCCTGGACTATTTGATCTCTACTAATCACAACCTTTCTCTGGTTCCTGCGCTGTTTAGTTGCGTGCTTGCGCCTTGTGTTAGCTGCACCATACCTTCTCCCACCAACCACCCTGTCCTGCATGTTTACTTACTTGGTCTTGTCTTTGCGCAAAAAATTAGTAATAATACTTACTTGGTCTTGTCTATTTTCTCCCCTGAAGAAATGTCCTGTCTATTGGTATTTGACTATCAGTTCTTCATCACTCTTATTTCCTTGCATCGCAGAAAATTGCTGGATCAAGCAGCTACCTAACGTTCCTTACCAATTTGACTGCGATATACTCGTGTTGTATATGCCGGTGCAAGCTTGTGTCACCCATGTTTTTTTTTCCTACTTTTGCTTTGATTGAAAACAGACGAAATAAAAGAAAGCAGGCGTACTTGTCCATGCCTGCTGCTTTCCTGCGTTTTCTAAGGCCAGACTGTTTTTGTCTGGGAAACTTAGAAAAAATAAAGTAGGGAAAGAAGCGCATAGTTTATGCAGGCCGAGGCTTGGTGTACTGTGTTGAGTTGACTCACCGTGTAGCCGGACATGCCGCCCGGATCGACGAACGCCGAGGTGTGGAAGACGCCGGCGCAGCCGTCGAACGCCCGGTGCAGGCTCTCGGGGTCCATCACGTTCGCCATCACCGTCCACACCCCGTCCCTGCCGTCCTCGCCGAACATCTCCATCTCCCTCAGCTTGTCAACGTCCTCTGCCAAATAATTACACGCGATCAAAAATTAGTAAGCCATTCAATTCATTCATAACTATTTTTTCGGTGAAACACCAGAAACCCAAACAGTCGTCATAAGAATTCTCCAAAATGATGTAAACTATTGCTGTTATTCCTTGGTACTACTTACTTGCCCAGCAATCCGTTATCTGATGTGACTGATCAAATCTCTGCACAAAATTGTGTTCAGCCAATCAAAGCAGAGTTGACCAGCTAGGAGAGATAAGTGGCACATTGTTAAATTGGGTGGCGGCACTAGAGCACATGAAACACCAAATCATGATGTAGTTGACCTGGAATTTCATACCTTCACGTCGAAAAACAAAACACGTCGACTCCATGGAAAATACAATACATTAGTGGTCTGTTAGTGTATGATTTGTGGACTAGTTCCTCACCAACCGGAGGAAACAATACAAGACTTTCAGAAGAGCATCTCGATCGGTTCCCAACTCCAAAGAAACCGATTGAGCAGCAGGGGGAAGGTGCGGAACGAGGAAAGCAGGGGAATCGGTTTCAGGGAAACGCACGCAATACGCATGACCCGATGGACACGCGCTAGTCTTGGAGAGATGGCGAATTTCTCAACCAAAGAATGTGCCAACTAACACGAGAGCGAATTGCCAATTGTGTCTTGTCGTTCAACGTTCAGCAGATAGATGGTCACCTACGTCTTAATTAGTGGAAATGCATGTCGTATGTTTGTGCTTTCTTCCCGTAATTTTTGTATTGGAAAGGCAAGTTTTTTTTTTTGATCGGTAGTAGATAGGCAAGTTGATTTGTCCGGTGGAAAAGAAAGGCTATTTGCGAGTATGTGAGTGAAAACCACGCGCGGGTTCAGATGATGACCACGAGGGTGGCGCCTACCCTATCATAACAACCCTTGCTAATTAAGCTCGACTGGACTTGCGGTCCTGCAAGTCGTCATTCCGGACGTCAACAAAATGAGGCTGAATATACACAAGTTAGTAGCTGGATAGTGGTAGGAGATCGATCGTGCGAGGAACTAGCCATTGATGTGATGCAGCAGATCAAACCCAGTGCATCGGTAGGTAGCAGGGTACCATCGGCATCAAACTTTCACGACCAGAGGCGGAGAGTATCGTGCTAAGAAGAGATCATTTAAAATGGCAGGATAGGCCAATTAATGACTTATATGAGCTAAACCCGCAGTAGAAAGTATACTAGCTTACGGAGAAAATGACTGATATGTACTACTGTACCAGTACTATAATGCAGATGTCTACATATATAGCCATAATTCTTTTCTGGTGCAAGTATTTATATGCACCGTTAGGGTGTATAACGATGCACCAGACTGGTCCATACCGAACGTGAGCTGAATTCGCGTCTCTCACATGTAAAATATCGCAACTGCAAATCACGCGTGGATCCGGGTCCGGTCTGGACGTCTGGTAAACGCAGATTATGTGGACAGAAAACGACGTGAAGTGTATTCAACTCAGGCAAACAAAGAAGGTGCGTCGTCAGAAAATTATTGGAAAGAAATGATGGCGAATGGATATACACAAAAAAACGAAGAAACCAACCACGAGAAACGGCAAGATAGAGAGAGAGAAGGGAAGGCCGGCTGTGTTGGATTTACCTTGTGTCTCGAGGGCGAGGCGCACGGTGTACCCCTGGCGGAGGAGGCGGTCGACGATGGCGAACCCGACGAACGATATGCCGCCGGTGACGCACACGGTGCGCGGGCCCGCCGCCCCCTCCTCGCCGCCGGCGTCGCCGCCCGAGGGCTTCCACCCGGCCGCAGCGCCACCGGGGAGCAGCAGCGCGGCGCGCATCTCCTCCACCTCGGC
Source organism: Brachypodium distachyon (assembly GCF_000005505.3). Classification (NCBI taxonomy): domain Eukaryota; kingdom Viridiplantae; phylum Streptophyta; class Magnoliopsida; order Poales; family Poaceae; genus Brachypodium; species Brachypodium distachyon. The sequence goes on along the minus strand of NC_016132.3, from coordinate 44,945,757 downwards.
CTGCAGGCTCTGCGTGCTCCGCAGGACGCCCATACCGCCCCGCGCTCTGCTGCTAGCTGCTACGCCTGCTGGCGCCCGCCCTTCCTGCAGCGAAGAGGTCTCTCCCGGTGGCGTGGTGCCTGGTGGTGGAGTGTGATTTGCAAAATTGCAAGTGTCACCTGTGCGGGGGTGGCTGCGGCTCGCGAGACGTGGATAAATAGGAAAGAAAGGGGCTTGCGCCGCTCGGGGTTTTGCCACGCGCGGTGTCGTTTTAGGTAGGTAGCTAGAATGTGTGCGATCTGCTTTCTCTGTTATAGTGTTACTGTATGGCCATATGGATCGCTGGGCCGAGCGGTCAGAGCGATCACTCGTGGAGACTCGTGGGGCGCTACTGGTTTGGAGCTGGAATCAGATTTGCAGTTGGGCTTGATTCTGTATCCTTAATTGTTGTTGCTATCGTGGCCACGCCTTCAGATTCTTCTCGCAGCAGGGCGAGGGGGGTAGCTGCGTTGTGCGGCTGGGATCGCTTGGCCGTTTTGATCCAACGTCCTAGCCTCGCGCAAGGTGAGGTGAGGAAAACCTGTCGAGGGACATTAAAGCTCCGATAAATAGATGGGGATGGAGTGTTTCCGTTAGCACCCACTGTGCCCGTAATTCGTGATACCGTTGTGTCAGAAAAACAAGAAAAATTCGGGGGATACCATATAAGTGCGGGGAGCAATAGCCAATGGAGCTGGATGTTTGATGGCGATGGGAACCCTTTGTGGTCTGCAGCTTGCAGCTGCAGGAGATAGCGGCCTCATGCGCATCATTCGGGGCATGGCAGGCTCAATTGCCTCTGGCACGCTCTCGGTGGACGTAATGGTCCTAATGGAATGCATCCCTACTGCGTCGGTGGTGCACGGACCGGCCGGGCGTGGTTGGTTTGTAAAGAGGTTTACCAGTGACGGCTGTTATGGCACTCCCGAGTCCCGACCAACAACAGTACTCCGTATCTGTATTTTATTTTATTTTTTGAAGAAAACAGCATCTGCATTGACAAGGTGCAGAGATGTGAACAACAAATACTGACCGCTCGGCAATGGCCCCGCTGGTTAGAACGTTCGACACAGGCGACGCGATCGAACTCCCCAACAAATACAAAAACAAAAAAGGTGACGCGATCGAACATTATTTTATCTTTGTGGCTAGAAACTAAGCCAGGCCAGCAGGTTAAAATAGCCAGAGAGCTGAGCAAGTCGTGTGGCGGCCGTGGAACAATCACCGGACCCGATACGTCCAAGACCCAGTTCTCCATGTGGACCAAGTAAAACCGCTACCCAAATAAACAAATAACCAGTCAGAGCCCGAAGCACGGTCCAAGTGATCGATGTGTGTACTTACCTGGCTGCCCTGCGACGAGGAATAGGACTGACGAGTCACAAGGAAAGAGTACCATGACCATGAGAAAACAGCGAATGGAAGTCACTTGCTCCATGACATGCGTTCTGCCATTTAGTTAACCTCTTTTGGCTGCAAGCCTGCAAGGCAGCAACTATGGATTTGCGGCGTGATTGGGAAGTTGCCACATAGTATAGGTTTCAACATTGCAATAGGCAACGAGCAACATCGAACCGGAGGGCACAGTGCCCATACCGGTTATCTGTAATGTTTGTTGGCTGCCGCATCTGAATCAGGTCCTTCCAAGGCAAAGGAGAGTGTTGGCCCGCACAAATTCGTAACCAAGATTTTAAATCTACCGCTATTCGAGCGCCTGAGGAGAGCTCCCAAGACTATAGGTGGCCAACGGGCCGGTCCGGCTGACACAGGTCCGGTTCGAGATAAACGTGTTGAAGTCTGGGAATAGAGGGGCCGGCCCGGCCCGAAATCTCCTCCTCCAGGCCCAGGCGCGGCACCAAGCCGGTCCCTGGGCCCGTTAAGGCCCGGCAGGGCAGCAAGGCCCAGTAAAGCCCCTCAGCCCATATGTGCAAAAAAATAAAAAAACCTTCGATTTGGACCAAAACCGAGAAGTTGATGGCCCAAAACTAATTAAAATGATGGACCAAAATGTGAAAATAAGCCAGGTTGGGCCATATTTCTTAGTGTCGATGGGCCATATTGGAGATAAACCGGCCCGGGCCTGAGCATGAAGCCCAGGCCCAGCAACGGGGCTTTGGGACGGCCCGGCCCGATTACTTTTGTGCCGGCCCTAGCACAAAGGAGCTAAGCCCTTTGAGCATTCGGGCTTGGCCAAAAGGCCCATCCCGTTGGCCACCTATACCAGTGACTCAATGATGAATTAACCGCAACGCTTGTAATCCCGTGATAACAACGTTTTTGATGTGAAAATGCCTTTACGACTACGTCCGCAATATCGGTACGAACCTCTAGGGGATCAGAATCGAAGCCCGAGGTAAATTAAGAACATTTTTCGGCCTAAAATACCAATCATCGGTCATGGTTTATTTCTTACTGTGAATTCTGAACTTGTTATGTTGCTCATTTACTGTAGGCTACAGCCGTCATGGTAAAACCTATAAATCCTATAATTAGCATTGGAATTGTAGTTTGATAGTGTCAAATTAGCTAATGAAATACATTTTTTATTTGTCATTTTCTTTGTTGTCAAGGATTTTCTTAGTGCATTTTCCATGGATTTTTTTATCTGTTGGTACGAACGGTGTTGCGGTGTTCCAAATTATCTCATATGTTTCTATTGTTCTTATCTGATAGCTCATTCTGTTATAATTGCTCTTGGATATTTCTTTCTCATATTCTTTTTTTACTATACATTAGCTTTGACACATTGCATATTTTTCTGGATTCAAATTTCGAAGTTCATTTGCACTATCCTCTAGTGCTTGGAAATATTTTTTAGGAAACATGGCATGTTGCTTTTAAATGGCTCTGCTATTTAACAACCAAAATCACTTTTGAAGCCAAGCAGTCAAGCCCTGGTTCCTCTCGGCCCCAGAGGAAGTAGCTAGTTTTTTTAAAATAATACGATTTTTTAATCATTTTTTAAAATAATACGTGTTTTTCAAAAATTTCAAAAATAATACGGTCTCGGCCTGGCCTAGGCCGATTAGGCCCAATCGGCCTGACCGAAGCTGATTAGGCCCAGTCGGCCTGGGCCAGCCGACTGGAGGCCGGCTGCTCAGAGCCTGGGTCCCACGTACGGGAGGCACTCGGCCTGGCCCAAGCCGACTGAAGCCCCGTTGGTTTCACCCAGGCCGACTGGTTGCAGTTGTTAAGAGTTAAGACAGTACAGGAACCTTAGTAAAAAACAAACTTCACTACACCGGACATCTCTGATGCCTAAAAAAATGTTTAGACACGTCAAATACTAATCAGTACGACATATTAAAAATATTAATATGCGTCAAATACTAAACAGTACGGCATCACAAAAAATCTAGCCTATCAAAACATATTACTACCGGCCATAATATTTAGACACGTCAAATACTAAGCAATATAACATATGAAAAATATTAAGACGCGTCAAATACTAAACAGTACGGCATCAAAAAAATCTAGCCTATCAAAATATATTACTACCAGCCATAATATTTAGACGCATCTTGACTCACGCTGAAAAATGTTGACTTAGTCGTCGCCACGTAGGATTTACGGCCCGGCCCATATAAGGGTTTTATTTTACTACAACAGTAGCCCCCTTGAGCTGGAGGCATTGAGAATGCCTTCGGGTCAACCTTCGATGCACGACTCTTGATACGTTTTCTTGTTCTTGTATTTATGATGGTGTATTCGATGAATTCCCTAGCGAGCTTCCTTGTGAGAAACAGAGGTACTTGGCAGTTTTCCTGCAAAGAATAGGAGCCTTGGAGGTGTTTCGGGGAAATCCGATGCCTACGGCGATTTTCTCTGCGACAAATCGAGTTTCGGGGGGTATTAGCAAAAACCGAGACCCTAGGGGCCTCTCTGCGAGAAATCTGGTGTCCCGGAGAACTTTTTTTTGCAAAAATCAGGGGCCCTGCAGGCCTCCCCGAAATTTCCGAGGTCTTATTGGCAATTTTCCCAAATTCCTGGGCTTTTCTACAAAATCTGGGAACCCAGCCGGCCGCGTGGGCGCGCCACTCTTTTTTTTTATTCCAGCCGTTTCTTGGGTCATTCCGGGGCCACGGCCCGGCTGGCCCGGTACGGGCTTGTGGCTTAAGTGAGTAGATCGGACGGTGGATGGGGGCTGCTTGCCCTAGATCCGACGGCCGTCAGTTGTCTTCTTCCCTCGTTCGGGGAAGGGACCATCGGTCTTCGTTCTCCTTTTGCAGATGATCATGTCGTCACCGGGGGTGATGCCAGCGCGACAAGGACGCAGGGCCCGCGTGTAGGGTGCCCTCCTTTGGCCAAGCCGGCCTCCTTTAGGGAAAAGGGGGGGTGCTTCCCCTTCCCATTTCTCCCCTCCCCTTGTCTTGTTCCTTGGTGAGAAGGACGGCGGGGTGTCGCCGCACCATTGGTCCGGCCTGGATGCCTAGGGGCTCCGGTGGCCTATAAAATGGGGTTCCCAACTTCCTTGGAGCTACACACCATACTCGTTTGGCTTGCCCGGTGCCGAAGACGCGTTCGGCGGCATCCGGCATTCCTTCGAGAGCTTGGTGTAGTAGGGTGCTCCACAGGGGCGTTAGACACTTCCTTGACAAAGAAGGAGGCCAGGCCGGTGCGCAAGGAGCAGTGGCGGAAGCTCGTCATTGTTGAAGCTTCGTTGGGACGTGCAGCGCAACCGAGACCGCTTGGGTCAAGGCGTCCATCGTGCTTGCAAGTCCTCCCGAGAGATCCTCATTGACGATTGATCTTCACTGCTTGTGTGGAAGCGAGAAGGGCTTCTCGGACTTGGACCTTGGCGGTTTTGGACGTGGTCGGCTCGGTTGGGCATTTGGTCGACCACTCGAGGTGCGAGGCAACCGGTGCTCAAGAGTGTGCCCGCGACGGCGAGGCGCGTGCGGCGAGGGAGCACGCGGAGTTCGGCGTGGGTGACTGGCGCACTGGGGAATGCACACGGTGGCAAGGCGTGGCGAAGGCATGCACACGCATGGTGAGTAGCAGGGCGAGGCGCGGCGAAGGCACGGGCGTGCATGCCACGATGGCTCGGAATGGTGTGGCGCGTGGGCACGGCATGGTGTAGTGAGGCCCCAAGCTATGGACCAAGGTGCGGCATGCGGGCACGACGGGCGGGCGGCACGGCATGGAGAGGGCGGGCACGCGCGGCACGGCGGGCACGAGGGGCGCGCGGCACGGCATGGAGAGCGCGGGCACGCGCGGCACGGCGGGCACGAGGGGCGTGCGGCACCGCGTGGTGAGCTCGGGCACACGGGGCACGACGCAGCGAGCTCGGGCATGTGCGGCACGGGGCGGCACGGCGAGGCAAGCTCAGGCACGACGGGCGCGCGGCTCGGCGCGGCGAGCGCGGGCACGCGTGGCAGGATGCCGTGAGCTCGGGCATGTGCGGCACGGGGGATGCGCAGCATGGTGCAGCGAGGCACGACGCTCAGCGAGGTGTGGCACGCGGGCACGGTGACCGTCGCATGGCGGGCGCACGGCACGGCGCGCTCAGACATGGGCGGCACGTCGAGCGCGGGCACGGGCGGCACGGCACGGGCACGGGCATGGAGCAGGCACGAGCATGCGTGACAATGCATTGGCAAACGTGGGTGTCGCACCAGTGGTACTCGGGGTACCACCGCTGCATGACGCGTGGGCCACCTCGCTTGCTCCCCGGGCAGCGCCGCCCAAGCTGCCCGGCAAGTCACCAGTCTCGCAGGGCTAGCAGGGCTGCGGGGGTTGCCTCGGAGGGCAGCAAGAGAAATCCCGCCTGGGCGCTTCCCGGGGAGGTTACTTGCCGGGAAGAGCGTTCCCGGGCGCAGGCGCCGGCGAACAAGAGCGGGACCGAGCGGGCAGGACAGCGGCGCCACGTGGCCGCTCGGCGGGCTCCCTGCGTGTAGGGTTCGTCAGGACAAGGAGTGAAGCACACGCCAGCATTAAATGCCCCAACAGAAAGGGGATTCCCCGTCGAGTCGGCCTACAGTGACTGCCCCTGGTGTAAATTTTAGGCACCTAGGGCCCTAGTTGCAGGGCTATCGAACCTGCATGCAAGCCAGCGCGGCGGGGCCGAGCTGCCCTAGCTCTTTGTTTGCCATTTGTCACCCATGCACCGAAGCACCTGTGGTATCCCCTTCAGTATAAAAGGAGGACCCTCGCCAGCGGTCAAAGGGTTCGGCCAGTTCGGTTGGAGGATCGGGTTTTCAGTCCACTACTAGGAATAGCCAGAAGTGGCAAGTACCACTTAGCTAGAAAGAGAGAGCACCCGGGGACTCCCGCCAGCAACCTGTAAACCCTAGTTCACTGGCTAATAACAAACTCGGAAGCAGAACGTAGGGTTTTACACCTCAGGGTGGCCCGAACCTGAGTAAAAGCATTCTCATGTTCATTGTGCTCTTACGTTTCACATTGGCCTCGCCGACGATCGCCGGAGCGATCCCCGTCGCCCACTGCCAAACCTAAAAGGGGGCGCTCACGCATCCCCGGTGTCTGAGCCCCGTGCTACGACATCTGGCGCGCCAGGTAGGGGGCGCGTGAGGAGAGCTCGCCGGTGACCGCCGGTGCCGTCGTCTACAGCAGCATCGGCCTTGTCTACCCCGACAGCAGAGCCAGTCGCCCTGCCTCCCAACTGGGCTGGTAACTCTCGGATCGACCCGCGTGACACCCCAGCGGTGCACACGCGATCGCACGACGCGCAACCCCCGTCGTAGGCTCAGGAGAACTCTGCGCACTCTCGGGCGCAGCAGTTGCAGTTGCCACCCCGCCTCCTCGGCCGTCGGCAGACAACCGGCTGAGGGGGCCAGCGGCTCCCAGCGTCGGAGCCAGTCGCGCGAGCGGCCACGATGCCACCCGTGCCGGCCAGCAAGTTCAATCGCGGGCCGGAGACGCGCCGCGGTAGCTACGCCATGAGCACACCGCGTCATGAGCGACGCCGACGGGATCGCACCCTACTCACCCGGGTGCGCCGGGGGATAGGGCAGAGGGCAGCCGGTCGGAGAATCGACTGCCCCGAGCCCAAACCCTGGCAGAAGCCATCATTGCCGTGCGAGTCATGGTGCGGTACGAGAAGGGCACGCCGGCACACGAGGCGTGGAGGGCGGAGTTGGACGCGCTCCTCGCACTCGCCGCCCAGCAGCCGCAGGGCGTGGGCGCCCCGGCTGGCTCAGGCCGCAGGCAGAACCCAGGGCACGGAGACGCACCCCGCGCCTCGGGGCAGGGAGAAAACCCTCCCCTGCAGGGAGGGCAAGGAGGCGGGGATCCTGAGGGGTCTCGGATTCGTCACCAACCGTCACACGGGGTGACACACACGGCGTCCTGAACGCCCGCCAACAGGAGGATCTCCGCCAGCGCTTGGAGCGCCGGCACTGGCGCGAGGCAGAGCGCCCGCGCCCGGAGGAGCAGGAGGATGCTCCCATGGGTGCCGAGGACGGCTGCACCGCGTTCACCCGCGAGCTGCGCAGGGTGTCATGGTCCCACAAGTTCCGAGCGCCGGCGCTTGGGACGTACGACGGGACCGTGAACCCGAAGGATTTCCTCCTGACCTACACGTTGGGGATGCACGCCATCGGCACCAACGACAAGATCAGGGCTAACTCGCTCTCGATGGTCCTCAAGGGATCAGCGAGAACGTGGCTGCTCAACCTGCATGCCGAGCCAATAGCCACTTTGGCGGACCTGCGTGAGCAGTTTGTGAGCGCGTTCCAGGGCGGCTACAAGCGCCCGGGAACCATGACGGACCTGCACACCGTGGTGCAGAAGCCGGGAGAGACGCTGCGGAGCTTCGTCAACCGCTTCTCCAGCCTCTCTTACTCCATCCCGGAGGCGGAGGCTGCCGCCATCGTCTACACCTTCGCCATCAACGTCCGCGACCCCAAAATGTGGGAGAAGCTGAGAACGCATCGGATCCGGACGACGCAGGATCTCTACGCCCTGTCGCACAAGTGTGCCATGGCCGACGAAGGGCGCTTGGCGCCCGAGCTTGCAGCTAAGGCTGCTGCGAGCCCAGCTGAGGGCTCGCAGAAGAAGAGTTCCCGAAAGCGTAACGGGAAGCAAGTCCTTGCCGCACAGTCGGGTGCTGCCGCGAGGCCTGCGAAGAAGGCCTCGCCCAGTGGCGGGTCTGGCGGCAAGCCGGGCGACGCGTCCCGCTGCTCCATCCACGCCAACGCTACCCACGACGCGCATGATTGCCGCATCCTGTAGGGCATCAAGCAGAGGCGCGAGCAGCGTCACGAAGAGCGCCGAGCGGCCGGCGCCTGCTTCAACTGCGGCGACATCGGGCATCTCTCCCGAGATTGCCCCAAGGACCCCAGAGCGGGGCCGAAACCTACCGGTGGGGATGCCGGCCGAGGAGAAGTCCAGGGGGGACGTGGCCAGGCCTGTGTCGTGTCGCACCAGTGGCACCCGGGGTACCACCGCTGCGCGACGCGTGGCCCTCTCCCCCGGGTTCCTGGGAAGGTCTCATCCCGGGGAGCACCGACGAGCTTCCCGGCAAGCTACCAGCCCGAAAGGGGCTAGCGGGGCTTCTGGGAATATTCCCGCTTAGGCACCTCCCAGGAAGCTGCTTCCCGGGAGGAGGTTCCCGGGTGCGCTGGGCCCGGGTGCTTCCCGGGCCGACTTGCGGGGACTGGGGGTTCCCGGACCCGTGCCCCCGCCTCGGGTCTTGGGGCCCACTGGACAGCGCCACACGGGCGTGTGACGGGCGCGGAACGCGCGGTCCCACCAAGGCAAGGAGTAAAGCGCGCGGCTCAGTAAACGAGCCGACCGACGGGTAGTTACCCGTCCGATCCAAGGAACAGTGGTTGTCCAATCCTACCCTAGGGTCTTAGGCCCCTAGCAGCGGAGGTGGCACCCATGCATGCCACCAGCCCACCATGGAGAGTTGCGTGCCTCCCTGTTGGACACTTGTAGCCCATGCACCGTGGCACATGTGGCATCCCCTTGTGTATAAAAGGAGGACCCATGCCAACGGTCGAGGGGGTTAGAGGGTTGACGGGTCAGTCAGTTGGGAGGATAGTGAGTTGATCAGTTGGTTCCGGTAGACAGCAAGCAGAGAATAGCAAGGAGTACTTAGACATTGAGAGGTAGCCCGGGAACTGGCCCGGCGAGAACTTGTAAATGCTTGATCCGCAATCAATATCAGTTCAGACAGGCAGGACGTAGGGTTTTACACCTCCGGGTGGCCCGAACCTGGGTAAAAAACAGGTGTGCATTTCTTCTGGTACTAGCGCGCCCTCTTGGCACTTGGTCTCACCGGCCCCATAGGGCCTCATCGACCATGCCGGCGATAACCGGGTCTCCGCCCCAGACGCCCCTACCGAACATAAAAGGGGCACGTGGCTGCACGCCCCCGGTGTCGGAGCACCGAGCGACGACATGTCGGCAGGGAGCGCTCTCCCCGAGGACGAGACAAGGCTCGCGCTGAGAAGCTGCGGAGTCTGATTGCAGCGGGGGCGACGAGCCCGGCTTCCAAGAGCCTGGCGGCGTTGTCTGCATCCATGGGGGAGCTTATGCTCTCTCATCCCACGCCGCGGTGAAGCGCCTCACCCGGGAGGTGTGTGCGCTGTTGCCGAACGCGGAGGCGCAACAGCCGCTGAAGTGGTCGCACGTGCCCATCACCTTCAGCGCAGATGATCACCCAGCCCGGCAACTGGGTTGAGGGGTTTTACCCTTCGTGGTCTCATCATCAACAGCATGACGGTGACCAAGATGCTGGTGGACAACGGAGCGGGGTTGAACCTCCTGTCCGCCAGGTTAGTGGAGAAACTTCAGCTGCCGCTGGGGCAGTTGAAGCCCACTGAGCCGTTCCGGGGAGTGAAGCCCAGGATCGTGCGCCCCTTGGGGCGCATCACGCTGCCGGTTACCTTCGGGTCCCGGGAAGCGTTCAGGACCGAGCACCTAGTGTTCGATGTGGCGCACACCCCGTTGCCCTTCAACGGGATACTTGGTCGGCCGGTGCTGATCAAGTTCATGGCGGTGACTCACTGCGCCTACGGTGTGATGGAGATGCCGTCCACGTATGGAGTCCTCTCCGTCAGGTACGATCTCAAGGACACAGCCTAGTGTGTGGGCGAGGTCGTCAAGGCCGCTGCCACTGCCGATTCCGGTGACGAGGACGTCGCCAGAAGCGAAGGCTCGTTGCCCGGCGATCGCCCCGCAACGATGAAGGCTCGCGCTACCCCGCAAGAGCTTCCCGGGGGAGGCACGAGCTCGAGCTCGTGCCCCGGCAAGGGCGAGAAGCTCAAGGAGGGGGCCGCCAAGGTGAAAAAGCTGCCCCTCCAAGCCGGCAACGAGGAGCGCACCGTCACCATCGGTGCGAACCTCAATGCCGAATAGGAAAGCGCCCTCATCACTTTCCTCCGGGAGAACGCCGACGTGTTCGCTTGGGAACCGTCGGACCTCCCTGGAGTCCCTAGGGAGGTGATCGAGCATCGACTCGCGGTGCGCCCGGACGCCCACCCTGTCAAGCAGAAGATCCGCCGGCAAGCACAGGAGCGCAAAGATTTCATCAAGCAAGAAGTGGACAAGCTTAAAGCTGTTGGGGCTATCAGGGAAGTACTGTACCCCACTTGGTTAGCTAACCCTGTAGTAGTACCCAAGGGGGAGGATAAGCTTCGCATGCATGTAGATTTTACTGATCTTAACCGTGCGTGTCCCAAAGATCCTTTCCCCGTACCTCGCATTGATGAAATAGTAGATTTCATTGCCGGTTGTGATTTGCTGTGTTTGTTGGATGCTTTTTCCGGCTACCATCAAATTAAGATGGCAGTCGAAGACGAAGAAAAAAAGGCGTTCATCACCCCGGTTGGCTGCTACTGCTACACGTGCATGCCTTATGGGTTGAAGAACGCGGGCTCAACATTCAAGCGTGCATTACGCAAGTGTTTGGAATCCTAGCTAGGCCGAAACATTCAGGCCTACATGGACGATATCGTCATCAAATCGAAGCGCGGGGACTCGCTGATTGATGACCTGTGGAAAACATTTGACAACCTCCGCAGGATCAAGCTCAAGCTGAACCCTAAGAAATGCACCTTTGGTGTGGACTCGAGTCAGCTTCTGGGCTTCTTGGTTTCACACAGGGGGATTCAATCCAACCCAAAGAATATAGAAGCTATCAAGAAAATGGGGGCTCCCCGCAGGGTGAAGGACGTCGCCCACTGCCGAACCTAAAAGGGGATGCTCGCGCATCCTTGGTGTCTGAGCCCCGTGCTACGACAGTGGGCGTGGGCACGCATGGCACAATGTGGGCGCGGCCCCGCTGGTGTGGCGAGGAGCGCGTGGGCACAGGCACCGGTGTTGATGTGGCGCGGTATTTGCCCGAATACCCTTTGGGCGCAGGAGGTGGCCTTCTCCCTTTTTGTCTGCTCTTGTGTGGTTTTCTTCGTTTTGCCGCACAATTGTGTTCCTGGCCGTGCGGCCCTGGACTTCCAGCGACAATCTCCGATCTTTTGGGCTTATAGTAGTGACCTTAGTCGTTGGAGCCAGGATACTTTTGCGACAACTTTCGGAGTTGTCGTGACCATAACTCTTGGAGTTAGGCACTTTGCGACATCCCCGAACCTTGGGTTCGCCATGCTAGCTCTTGGAGCTAGATTTAAGTGGTACCTTTGTAGTTTAGGCTCTTTGCTGCGACCATGGCTCTTGGAGCCATGGTTCTTTGCGATGGCCCTAAACCTTGGGTTCGCCACGCTAGCTCTCGAGCTAGACTTTAAGGGGTACTTTCGTACCGTAGGCTCTTTGCCGCGATGATGGCTCTTGGAGCGATGGTACTTCGCGGCGGCCTCGAACCTTGGGTTCTTGATGCTAGCTCTTGGAGCTAGATTTTAAGTGGTACTTTTGTACCGTAGGCTCTTTGCTGTGACCATGGCTCTTGGAGCGATGGTACTTTGCGGCGGCCTCGAATCTTGGGTTCGTCATGCTAGCTCTCGGAGCTAGACTTTAAGTGGTACTTTCGTACCTTAGGCTCTTCGTCGCAACCATGGCCGTTGGAGCGATGGTATTTCGCGACAGCCTCGAACCTTGTGTTCGCCGTGCTAGCTCTTGGAGCTAGACTTTAAGTGGTACTTTCGTACTGTAGGCTCTTTGCCGCGACCATGGCTCTTGGAGCGATGGTACTTCGCGGCGGCCTCGAACCTTGGGTTCGTGATGCTAGCTCTTGGAGATAAACTTAAAGTGGTACTTTTGTACTGTAGGCTCTTTGCCGCGACCATGGCTCTTGGAGCGATGGTACTTCGCGGCAGCCTCGAACCTTGGGTTCGTGATGCTAGCTCTTGGAGCTAGACTTTAAGTGGTACTTTTGTACCATAGGCTCTTTGCCGCGACCATGGCTCTTGGAGCGATGGTACTTCGCGGCGGCCTCGAACCTTGGTGTCGCACCAGTGGCACCCGGGGTACCACCGCTGCAAGATGCGTGGGTCGCATCGTTGAGTTCCTGGGAGGATCTTGCCCAGGGCGGCAACGTGCAGGCTGCCCGGCAAGCTACCAGCCCGGAAGGGCTAGCGGGGCTTCGGGGAATATTCCCTCCTGGGCACCTCCCGGGAAGGCACTTGCCAGGAGGAGGAGTTCCGGGGCGCAGGTTCCCACCGTGAGGGCGGGGCCGAGCGAGCAGAGCAGCGGCGCCACGTGGGCGCACGGCAGGCGCCCAGTGTGCAGTCTCGCCAGGGCAAGGAGTGAAGCGCACGATGCATTTAATGAGCCGACAGAAGGGGCGTTATCCATCTAGTCGGACGAACAGTGGTTGTCCAGTCCTATTTTTTAGGCCTTAGACCCCTAGCCGGGGGGTTGGCGCTCATGCACGCATGCCAGCACACCGAGGAGGAGCTGCCCGAGCTCCTTGCTCGCCACTTGTAAACCATGCACCGTGGCACCTGTGGTATCCCCTTGGCTATAAAAGGAGGACCCCCGCCAACGATCAAAGGGTTCGACCATCTCATAGTTCAGCACTAGCCTTAACCAAAAGTAGCAAGGAGCACTTAGCCGAAAAGAGCACCCGGGGACCCTTCTCCGGGAACTTGTAAACCCTCTGTTTCACAGTAATACAAGCTCAGACAAGCAGGACGTAGGGTTTTACACCGCAAGGTGGCCCGAACCTGGGTAAAAAGAGTGTGCATGCGTTTTTAGTGTCTTCACAGGCTTTGCCTTGGCCCCGCCGGCGATCGCCGGAGCGATCCCCGTAGCCCACTGCCGAATCTAAAAAGGGGGTGCCCGCGCATCCCCGGTGTCGGAGCCCCGTGCGACGACACTTGGGTTCGTCATGCTAGCTCTCGGCGCTAGACTTTAAGTGGTACATTCGTAACTTAGGCTCTTGACCGCAACCATGGTCCTTAGAGTGATGGTATTCGCGACAACCTCGAACCTTGTGTTCGCCGTGCTAGCTCTTGGAGCTAGACTATAAGTGGTACTTTCATACTGTAGGCTCATTTCCGCGGCCATGGCTCTTGGAGTGATGGTGCTTCGCGACGGCCCCAAACCTTGGGTTCGCAATGCTAACTCTTGAAGTTAGACTTTTTAGTGGTACTTTTGTACCTTAGGCTCTTTGCCGCAACCATGGCTCTTGGAGCTATGATACTTTGTGACGGCCTTTGAGTCTTGAGCCTTCAAACCTAACTCTTGGAGTTAAGATTTTTGTTGCGGCAACAAACCTTGAACCTTGGGTTCTTCAGTGTTGCTCACACGCTTCGGTACCCATGTTGTAGGTAAGATAGAAGGTGTGGATTTTTTATCACCGAGATGATCGCACCCTGACTTGGTGGGGGTTAGGGTTTCCTTTTGCTCAAGGACCATCTCGATATAGTCCAATCCTCTCAGGATGCAGACTTTTGTTGACCACAATCTTGGTGGTATCTCGCCCCAAAGGAATCGAGGTCTTGTTTGCCGAGGTATTTGTTCAACGGAGTCCAATCGCATCGAAGCAAGGACCTTGATTGTTTGGAAACCTTGGAGGTGAGCCACCCCTAGCGAATCTAGGCGAGATTCCCTTGTTTTGTATGTTGACATCGCGACTTGGTTAGGCACCATGTGACAAGTTTTGTTTGCGCTTGGCAATCCAGTCAAAGATGGCGTTTCAACCATGTCACCGAAGCCTTTGCAAGAAGGCGATGCCCTTTGTGGCGTTCGAGTTATTGACGCTCTCGGGCACAAAGCTCGAGCTCGTTTGCCTATCTTTGGTGAGCATTTCTGCATTTTCTTGATTCGTCCACCTTTGGTGAATATTTTGACACCATACTTGTCTTCTTTTCCAGGTACTGTGATAGTTGTATCCGGTGTTTCTGGAGTTAGCATTGGTGCTGACGAAAAAAGGAGGAGGCCTCAGGCTCCCTCCAAGCCATGTAGGGTGCCATGGGCTACCCACTCCAAGATCAAGACTTGGTGAGCGGCTTTCTTGCTTCAAACTCTTGTTGTTGAGCCATGAAGTCTTAGCATGCGCTTTTGACCTTTGGAAGGTTCGAGGCTTGCTGGAGGTTGTAACCTCGTCGCACTTTCGAGCCCTAAGGTTGTGATGACCTTGTTGAGCGAGGAAGTTCCTCGGGAGTACCGTGGTACTCAATGGTCCAAAATTCCTCACTTTGTGATGAGTTTCCGACCTCACCCTTCCATAGGGTATTTGGGAGGTATGAGCTTATGTCGTCCTTGGAGTCGACAAGTCACCTCTAATGCTTGCGTATGTGCTTTGCACATTGTCCTTTTGACATAGCCTTATGACTTGTGTATAGCTAGCCATATGCATGCAATGCATCCATTTGTTTCATTCCATGTATCACTATGTTGTTAACATTAACGGAAATGTCAACCTAAGCTCAACATGTGTTTGTGAGTACTACATTTCTTCCTTTGCGGAATATTATGTTTCCTTGGTTTTATACAGCTCGCGATCGATCGCTATTACTCGCACATTGTGCTTTCAATTGCTGTCGCCTTTGAGATACGACTCGGCTTCGGTGCCTTAGGTCATGGTTACGAGCCATGGATCCTGGTACCCTTGCGAGGGTCGCTATCGATATGCCGGTAGTGATCCGGACATTTCAACCTGCCATTCAGGAAATTTCATGCGGAATTTTCCCTCTTCGGACTTCAGGAAGCTATGCTTTCCCACGATTATTCTGGAGCCTTAACTCGGTTACTATCACACAGGCTTGTGCGCGACGTCTCGCACATGGGTAGCATGGTTCTCCGAGGTAAGTAAGCTCATGCATAACTCGCTTATTTACGGTTCCCCTTAAATGCGTTTTAAGGAGCTTCCAGCCCTCGAGGGACTTGGTTCTGCTTGGTGGATGGCCTCGGGGCACACTAAGATCCACCAAGGAACGGGTTGCCAATGAGGCAATTATGTCCGGAGACATTTTGAGAGATGCTTTAAGCCAACGTAGGCCTCCTAGGGTTAATTTCAAAAAGTCTTTAAAAGTGTTTATTTCAACTTGAACCTTAGGGTTTTACACCCATTTGAGCTTTGGATCTTCAAACCAATAGGTTTTATGTATAAAATGGGTTTAATGCATATATAAGCTATCCCATAATTTTTAGATAATTATTTGGAGTTGAAAAAGTATTTGATCTAAATAGATATATAGCCCTAGAGGCATTTATAGGGCAAATGTATTTTTATATATTTTATTTTCTAGGGAAACTACTTCCAAAAGTTGTATGATGGTAGAACATGATTTTACAAATTTTCTGGAATTTATCTGGACCAATTTGGAGTTCAAAATCAAAAGATATCAAAGGAATAAGAAAAACAGAAAAAGAAAAGGGTAAAAGAAAAAAAAAAGAGCAAACGGACCGGCCCGGCCGAATTGGGCCGAATTGGCCCAACTCCTCGCGCTCGCCCACAGCCCAGCTAGCCCAGCGCCCGCGTGCCCGCACCCGCTGACAGGTGGGGCCCACCTGTCAGGGCTTTCATTCCCGAAGGAAAGCGCCCGCGCCGCCGCCATGATTCCCGGCCGCCGTCCCCGCGCGCTCGCCGCCGCAATCTCCTCCTCCGCCCTTCCTTTTGGACGCCCGAGCGTGTCCTTTTAAGCCCCGCGACCCCCTTTCTTCTTCCCCTCTGCTCCCCCTCGCTATCACTCCGCCAGGCTGCCCCGATTTGTCGCCGGAGCGGCACCCGCGCCGTCGCCGTCTTCGCGTCACGCCGACGAGCTCCGTGAGTAAAACTCGAAGCCGTCCCTCTCTCTCTCTTCTTCTCTCTCCCTCGCGGTCAAGATGATGCACTTCTTTTTCCTCTTCGTGTGCTGCAGCTCCCCGCCGACGACACCCGAGGCCGCGCCGCCCGCCCGTCTCGTCCTCGGCGCCGACCCCGACCGCCCGAGCCCACGCCGACCGCGCCCCCGCTCCGCCGTCCCGCACCGCACCGTCCCCGGCCACCCCCGCGATGTCAGCTTCGCCGGAGGACCCTGCGCCGCCACGCCCGTGCCCGCGCCGCCATCCCCTCCATCTCCGGTGACCGCTACCGCCGCCCGGTAAAATCCCTAGCCCCTCGTCCGTCCGATCGTTGATCAACGGTGTACATTAGATCGTCCTTATTCACTTAAACCGAACCGGTACCGACGAATAGGAATGCGCCACGTGGCATCTATTTTTATAAAATAAAAATCTAATTTTAATCCCCTGGATTAATTAAAAGGCACTTTTGCAGATAGGCCCCTGTAACTTCAAATGATCATACTTTAAATCTGTTTGGCCAAATTTAATGATCCACACCTTTTTGGAATCCTTAGGAAGTTTAGAATCTTTTGGCACTGTCCAAAATTCAAATTTGAATATTTGAATCACATTCAACTTACAGATTAGGGTTTTATGCCATTTAAATCATAACTAATTAACTAGAAGTCATTTTTGAATGAAACCAGTGCCCAAAATTTTGTTTTATTGTCCTCTGTCCAATGGGACAGATAAATAAATAATTTGAATTAAATTATTTCGCAGATGCAAATAAAACCTCATTTTAGGGTTTAAACCGTAACTTTTGCTTTTTGTTTAAAACCCTAATTACATGTGTTTAATTCTTAAGGCATTGGATCAGTAGATCACCCAAATAAAATAAACCAAACTCATGTCACATGTTTTGCATTGCATCATGACATACATATTCTTTTCTTTGTATGGTGTGTTTATGTATGTGTATGTTTGCTTGATTGTATAGTTTTCTCGAAGAGCGAACTGTGTGATTGCGAAGAGTGTTTGAATGCCAACTACTATCAAGGCAACTTCACTTTGATCATTTACCCATTATTTTATTGTACACTAGATTTTATTAGTTGCATTGTCAGGATTATTATTGTATCTATGCTAGCTATGATCTGTCCTAGTAGTATAGGATACTTTTTCCATGACTTCACCACCAATTACCATCGTAGTAGTAAAATGCTATGCTATGATAATATACGAGGGTGGTATTATTACAATGTGATACTATTGAATTACAATATGATTTTTCCTAGTGTATGGCAAAACAAGTAATTCAATGAACCGTCCTGGGTGGGCTGCTTTGAGTTTTCGGATGTCGTGACGTTAGGTCCATTTCTATGGGGCCTGCTGAGTCGTCTCTCCGTGTGATTCGGGAGCGTCCATGGTCATCTCCCCGTGCGATTCGGGGAGCGCCTGCATGGTATTAGTAGCTTCCAGTACAACCACATGGTATTATGGGCTCTGCCAGGATGGATGTAAGAAATATGAACCTGGATCCGAGGTGACATCGGTATGTAGCAGTGTAGGTTGGAATGCGTCCCTCAGGTGGTTTGGGGGAATATGTTCTGAAAATTCCTGTAATCGATGCCGTTGCTACTCTACCCTGAGGACAGCAAAGGATTAACACGTCGATTTCTTGTGGGTAAAGTGTACCACCTCTCGAGAGTGTCAAACTAAGTACTTAGCCGTGTCCCCGGTTACGGACAATTATGAGCAACTAGATATTGGAGCTGTAAGGAAAGTCTCACTCATTCCAATTTTCTAATAAAATGAATGGTTTGAACTGGGTAGGAGCATTGATGTTTCTACTCAATGTGCCTAGGTTAATAGGAGCATGGGTGTTTCTACCCTATGTCCAATAGAATTCAAAACTATTTGTCTAAAAATGATAGGATTTGAATAAGGATGCTTTTATGCAAAATAGCCAAACCCCACTTACCCAAACTATGCATGTACTTGGTAGGTCCTTTATAACTCTAGTGAGCTTGACAATACATTCAAATGTATTGACTACGTAGTGGCTGCAATTAACAATTTAGGTGGATCCGACGATGAGTGAGGTTTGTCATTTTGTCATGGGTCATGTGCTTACATTCCAACATGCTCTCACCTTGGAGTAGTGTGGCCCTTATGTTCTACCCTTTTCCGCTGCGGTATTTTGAAACATTGTTTTTATGATGATGAAACAGTATTTGTTTTATGCTGGCCCAAGAGGTCATGCGAGGTTGTAAGTACTATTTAAATTCTGGATGACGCGATGTAATAAAGTACTTTTGACCTTTGTTTCTGTATACTTCATCATGAAACTATCTGTGCTAGTGAGTCGATCCAGGGCTAGCACAGTAAGCACAGAGATCGAACCCTAGTAAGGGGGAGGATCGCTTCATCTTCTCGGAGGAGAATCACTCTCGGATCTTGTTTTGTTTAAGCGAGTTGCACTCTGCTTATAGGTGCACGCTTCATGAGGTCTCCGTCAGGAGTTTCCTCGATTTGATGCTCTTCATTTTTCATGAAGGCGAGGGCGGTGGTTTCTTGGAGCCCTTTCCTCTTGAAGTGAGCGCATGGCGCCCGACTTCGACCGAAAGCATTGCTTTTGCTCCTATGCACCCAAAATGAAGGTGTCCGGTCTGTGGAGTGGCTTGCAGATGTGTGTATTCCTCAAACCACAGCTTTGACGAGCCTATTGGCTCGCATTCCTCTTTGCTTATCATACTTTTGACTGCTTGGCGAAGCCCCCTAGAGGGTGAGTCTGTTGACTCTTTTGACTACGCCGTTTGTCTTCAGATAAGCCACGGAGGTGAAGTGTACTTTCATCTTCAAGATGGTCGCAGAATTTTATGAATTCCTTGGAGTCTAATTCTTGCGGGACATCATTTCGGTGAAATGACGTTTTTCCCAGAACTTTTGGATGCCTTGCGACATAAATCCTTCAGGGAAGTGTTTATGCATTGATCTTCTTGGAGAAGTGGCAATTGGTTACCATGACATGTTCCCAACCCCCGTTGCGTGCGAGGGGAGGGCCCGAGAAGGTCCGTGCCCTTGTGGGCAAATAGCCATTTCACGGGATTTTTTTAATAGGTTCGGTCGACCCTGCAGGTGCAACTTAATCCTATGTTCGAAGAGTCTTCGAGGGGGTCGTTAGCCAAGTACTTGGGCCGAGCTCGTCTTCCCAAGTCACTTATAGCGAGAGATCTTTCGGGGCCGCCTCGGACTTGGGCCGAACTCGTCTTCCCAAGTAACGAGGTTAGGATACCCTCAAGACTCTAACCCGATCCCTCTACTTCGAGTCGAGGCTGTACTAGACGACCCGGAACCTCAAAACTAGGCTTCCTAAGGTGCGTCCCCGAGGTCGTGTCTAGACTAGGCTCGACCTGAGCACTCGAGAGCAGGCCCATGCATTTAAGCAAAGCGGCGACGCCCTTCTTGTGTGGGATGCCGTCGAGTAGGACGTACAACCCGGCTTTTGCAAGCAGAGTTTTGGCGTTTGGCCCTTCTGCTTCTTTGTCCACCTCGTCTTTCCAGGCGTGGATAATTGGAGTCATCCAAGAAGGTTGATTATCGATGACCATGCTGGTCATTGAAGTTTCGTCAAGGGTATCGGCTTCTTCCTTTATGAACGGGGCGCGAATTACTTCGAAGAATGCACCGGGTGGCAGCGGTTCTTTAGAACCGGCCGTTCGGGCTAACCTGTCGGCCAGGTGATTTTTTTCCTCATGGAATGCGACGCGCATCCATGCCTAGGAAATACCGTTTCATCTTGCGAACCTCTTCGATATACTTCTTCATCCTTTCATCAAGGCATTGATATGACTTGTCCATTTGGTTTATCACCAGTTGGGAGTCTCCTTGGATGAGGAGGCGTCGAACCCCCATGGCCTTGGCCAATCGAAGTCCGACAAGGAGCGCCTCATATTCTGCCATATTGTTGGTGGCATTAAAGTCAAGATGGGCGGCATACTCCAAGATCTCGCCTTCGGGGCTAACGAGTACGACTCCAGCCCCCGCACCGTCGAGGTGCTTGGAGCCATTGAACCTCATTATCCAATGTGGTTCGGGGGGCTCGGTCTTGGATGTGATTTCTTCGGGCGGGACTAGTGGAGCGTGCCACTCGGCCACGAAGTCAGCCAAGACTTGTGATTTTATGGCCGTTCTCGCCGTGAATTCCAACGAGAAAGGAGCCAATTCCGTTGCCCATTTGGCGATTCTTCCGGTGGCCTCCTTGTTGCCGAAGACTTCCTTGAGTTGGAAGGTAGTTGGCACCATGATGGTGTGGCCCATGAAGTAATGACGGAGTTTTCGAGAGGCCATGAGGAGGGCGTATGCGATCTTCTCGATCTAGATGTATCGACCCTTTGCTCCTTGCAAAGCTTCGCTCACGTAATATACGGGGCGTTGTGACCCATCTTCTTCCTTCACGAGTGTTGCACTTAAGGCGACCGGGGTCGCGGCAAGGTACAGGAGCAAAAGCTCCTCCTGCTTTGGGCTAGTGAGAAGTGGAGGGGTCGACAAATAGGTCTTGAGCTCTTCGAAGGCCTTTTGAGCTTCGTTGGTCCACTCAAAGTTGTCGAGGCTTCTCAAGGATTTGAAACAAGGAAGACCCTTCTCGACTGACCGGGCAACGAATCGTCCCAAGGCCGCCATTCTTCCCGCTAGGCGTTGCACATCTTTGACAGAACGAGTAGGCTCCATCTCTAGGATGGCCCGGATTTTCTCCGGATTGGTCTCGATCCCTCGTTGAGAGACAAAGAAGCCCAAGAGTTTTCCTCCTCGAACTCCGAATGCGCACTTCTCCGGATTCAGCTTTACGCCATACTTGTGGAGATTGTCGAAGGTTTCTTCCAGGTCCTTGGTATGGGTCTTCGTAATTTGACTTTTGATGACGGCGTCATCAACGCAGACTTCGGCGTTTCTCCCCAATTGTTCTTTGAGAATGAGGCTGACGAGGCGTTCGAAAGTTGTGCCGGGGTCAAACCAAAAGGCATTATGCGATAGCAGAAGGTGCCGATGGGAGTGATGAAGCTGGTCTTTTCCTCGTCTTCCTTGGCCATGTGGACTTGGTGATATCCTGAATAGGCGTCCAAGAAGCTCAACCTTTCGCATCCTGCCATAGAGTCAACCAGTTGGTCGATCCGAGGGAACGGGTAGTCGTCCTTGGGGCACGCCTTGTTCAAGTCGGTAAAGTCAACACACATTCGCCACTTGCCGTTGGTTTTCTTTACTAAGACCGGATTGGCTAGCCATTCGGGGTGCCAAACTTCTCGGATGAGTCCGGGGTGGGAGAGTTTGGCGATTTCATGCTTGATGACTTCGCTTCGCTCGGTGGAGAGCTTCCGAAGCTTTTGCTTTACGGGAGCTTTGTCGGGTCTCACGGCGAGGCGATGCTCCATGACGTCGCACGGGACTCCTCCCATGTCGGAAGGTGACCAAGAGAAAAGATCGGAATTCTTTCGAAGCAGGACGACGAGTTCTTCCTCGAGTTTACTCGGGAGGTCGGCTCCAATCTTCACCGTGCGCGTGGCGTCATTTTGGGAGACACGTACTTCCTTGAGTTCTCTTTCGGGGAGGGGCTTAGGGATGTAGCGCTCCGGGTGATTGGTTTCGGATGCTCCCGCGTTCGAAAGCATGTTTTACTCTTGGATGATTCTCCCTTTTCGGCGCACATGGTTTCATGGAGGTAGAGTGTCTTCCTATCGGAAGATTGCTCGCCGCGGACCTTTATCACGTCCTTTGGGCCTAGGATCTTCATGCACAAGAAGTTGTGGTGAATGGCGATGCAAAGATGGTTTAGCGTCGTCCTCCCGAGGATGGCGTTAAAGGAAGCCTCCATATCCACCACGTCGAAGCGCACGAGCTCGGTTCAATGATTTGTGGCGTCTCCGAAGGTCGTGAGGAGCTCAATTTGTCCGAGCGGCTGAATGTACTTTCCTGGCACGAAGCCGGTGAGGGGATAAAGGGATGGCTGCAGTGAGTCATTCTTGTATCCCCCTTGTGGTTCCATCAGCTTCTTCAACGTGCTCAGATATAGGATGTCAGCGGAGCTTCCGCCGTCCATAAGAATCTTCTTGAGCTCACAATTGGCGACGATCGTTGTCATGAAGAGGGCGTCGTCGTGTGGGCAACGTATCCCCTTGGTGTCTTCCTCGGTGAAGGCAATTGGCATGCTCGCCCACTTGGGCAGGGGTGTCAGGGTGAAGGTTCCCACAACGTTGACTTCGCGAGCATACTCCTTGCGTTGCCACTTCGATCCACGTCCCGTGGCGAAGCCCCCAAGTATCACTCCGACGTGATGCGCGGTTTCCTGAAATGGGAGGTTATCCTCCATAGGTGCTGGGTCAGCGACAAGGAAGTTGACGGGGCGTGGAGCCTCGGCTGTCTTCTCATCCTTGCGCCGGCATTGCATTCGTGCATGTAACTCTTCGCGAGCCACGATGAGAGTGTTGCACTCTTTGGTGTTGTGGCTTGCCGAGTTGTGGATGAGGCATCTTCCAGTTCCTCCCTCGGCAGGGCGAGGTGGTTGCCAAGTCTTTTGGGACGATGCTTATCCTTCGACGGCGAAGATCTTTCGGGCTTGGTCGGGGGGGGGGGGGCTTTTTCCCCCACCTCCTCTTCTTCTTCGAAGACGAAGTAGGCGCAGGGGGTTTGTCCGACGAGGGAATTCCTTCAAGAGCGGCGCGCGGCGCGTCCTTTTTGGCAATGTCCCCGTCTTTGCCTCGGGCGTATTCTTGCAAGATTCGATAGAACTCCTCGGTCGTCTTCAGAGGGTTGCGACTTAGGGCTCGATTCACTTCTCCTTGGAGAAGGCCTTGCATGCATGCGTCGATCATGGTGGTTGACGGTGGGTTGACGATTTGGCTTCGTACCTTCGCAAAGCGATGGAAGAAGCTTCGGAGGGATTCCCTCGGCTTTTGTTTCATGGCGTATAGCTCGTGAGCTTGCACGGGTTCTTTGAAGTTTCCATGAAAGTTGGCGATGAAGACCTCTTGGAGGCTCTCCCACGAGTGCACGGAGTTCTTCCGCAGGTTATAAAACCAAGTTTGCGCCATCCCGGTGAGCGCAAGTGGAAAGAGGTTGCACATATCGACGGGACCTCCCTGGCGGCCCGTATGGCGGTGGAGTAGACATCTAAGAATTGAAGAGGATTTGACTCCCTGTCCTACGGCCATATTGTAGGCGGCTTGAACCTTGGCGGAAAAGGTGCGTCTTGGATCTCCCACGTGAGCGGGTTGCAACTCGGCCGGTTCTTCCGGTTTCTTCGGGGGCGAGGTCCTCCCTCGTCGGAGTCACTCTTGTCGTTAGAAGGGTCGCTTGGAGAATGATCTCGGCGTTTTCTTGGGGGCTCGGAGTGTCGAAGGGAATTCCTTTCGCTGCCGGCACGGGCTCCGGACTCCGCCACTTGCTCGTTCCCATGCACGTCGGGGTCTCATTCCCCGCAAGGCGCAACTTGAGGCGGTACCTGGTTGCCACCCTGCTCGACCCCGACAGGGGGAGCAAGGGGCACTTGCGGGGCGCTTGCAAAGCGAGGTTGGTGTTGAGCGTGCGCGACTTGGAGAGCGCCTTGCGACGGAAGCACCCAATAAGGATGATACCAAGGAGCTCCATGGGCGATCGCGGCGAGCACCAGCGGAGGCAATCCCGGGTTGGAGGGGTCGTAGGCTGGGACTCCTTGGTTTTCCGGCGCGGATCCTCCTGACGCCACATTGTTTCCTCTTGTAGGTTCCGAGGGCAAGGTCACTACCAGTTGTAGGGAAGGTGGCGCGAAGCCCATCGAGCGAGGCATGGCGAGTTCTGTATCCCCTGCGGGAGCAGCAACCGTAGGCAGCTCGCCGATCCTTGCCACCACGTTGGTGAGTGTCGAGGGACCGCCTACGACGGTTTCGAGCACCTCGGTTCCTTCCGGGACGGACGGGAGAGAAGGGGCAAACACGACTTCCGTCGTAGCGACCATGCTTGCGGCAACGTCCGGATTAGTGAGGATTCCTTCTTCCTCGGGAGCTCCCGAGGCACTTGGTTTCTTCGTTTGCAACCGTGTAGACTTCGCGGCAAGTTGGGCACCCGAAGAAGTAGGCTTCGTCGGGGCCATTAAATCTTGAATTGTGGGGAGGGTCCCCACGGACAGCGCCACTGTTGTTGTTCACGACAACAATTAGAGTAAGGGGTGCTAATGCTCGATGGCACAAGTGCGGGTATAAAATTAGGGCGTGTACGCCGCCCTTATAGGGAAGGTCGCCGTACACTTGGACGAGTTGACACGTCGATATTTCTTTAATAGGTTCGGTCGACTCTGCGGGTGCGACTTAATCCTATGTTAGGAAAGGCTTCGAGGGGGTTGTTAGCCAAGTGCTTGGGCCGAGCTGATCTTCCCAAGACACCTTTAGCGAGAGATTCGCTAGGGCCGCCTCGTATTTGGACCGAACGCGTCTTTCCAGGTATCGAGGTTAGGATACCCTCGGAACTCTAACCCAACCCCTTCTTCTTCGAGCCCGTGCCAACCAAGGTTAGCTCGGAACCTCGAAACTAGAGTCCTCTAGAAGACTTTCTCGAGGCCGGTCGACTTTTAGTCGAGAGCGGCGCACGAGAGCGAACCATAGAGGGAGCACTCTAGCCCTCTCCTCTTGAGTTTATTCAAGTTGAGAATGAATGATACATGCCCCCATGGGGGGTATTTATAGCCTAGGGGTACATGACAAAAGATCATGGCTACCATTGAGGGAGAGAGAAAAGTGGGGCAAAATGGTAAAAGTAGCTCCTTGGTCCATAATTTTTGTGTGCACCATGTGGGGAAGTGAGGGTTGGTCCATGATCCACCATGGACTAAAAGCCACATCCCCACACCTTTCTTGCCCGCTGCTCTAGCTCATTTCACCTTTTGACCATGTCATGAGAGGCTTGACTTGTTGACTTGTCTTCCTTTGCCACGTAGGATTGACTACGCCACGTGGGCATCTTGACTCACGCTGGGAAATGTTGACTTAGTCGTCACCACGTAGAATTTACGGCCCGGCCCATATAAGGGTTTTAGTTTACTACAACATGCACTTTTTTTATCCATTGGTCTACGATAATAGTTTGCAAGTTTGCACTGAACGGAGGTTTTGCCCGGATTCATCGCCTTGCACATGATCCGATTTGGCCGATTGCAAAGTCATATATGTCTCTGATCCGATTTCTTGTGGGCTTGTGTGTTATTATCGTTTGTTTATCGTGACCATAAATATAATGGTTAAAATAAAATTTGGTTCGCTATTGAGAAGTTGACTGATTTTAATTAGAGAACAGTTGATATGTTTGACCGTCGGATCTTAAACCGTGTGAGAGTAGAGAGCGGGAATGTCTTATATCTTAAACCAACGGATCTGATTTGTCCACTTGTATTTAAGGCCTATTACTTGAAAATCAGTCGAGGGAGAAATAGCCACATCTAATATTGGGAACGCATGATATAATGTCGGCAATTATCATAATCCATCAGTCGTCGGATCATAATCCATCAGTCGTCCGGACCTTCTCCACCTTGGCGGAACTCCTGCGGGCCATTAACTCCTCCATCAGCCGCCCAACATCATTGTACGAGGAACCACCGTTCTCCACCGCGGATCTTGCCTTAACACCGAGGTCCTTGGCCTTCTTCTGTATCGCGTCGCCCTCCTCGGTGTTACCCATCAATCTGCTGATGGATTCAGCGATCACCTCACCGCCGATCACCTCGTGTGTCTCCACAGACGACGCATAGTCCTTGGCGCCGATGCTGACACCCACCTTGAGCACCTCCACGATGAGCATCTCGTTGTTGAACTGATCTGCGTACCGCGGCCAGGTGACCATCGGCACGCCGGCGCTCACGGCCTCCAGCGTCGAGTTCCATCCACAGTGCGTCACGAAGCCGCCGAGGGCGGCGTGGTTCAGGATGAGCATCTGCGGCGCCCATCCCCGGACGATGAAGCCGCGTTCGCCGCGTTCCATCAGCTCGGCGAAGTCTTCAGGCATCCATTCTGAGGACTCGGCGCCCGCGCCACGGAGCACCCACACGAAATTCTTGCCGGAGAGATGGAGGCCGCGGGCGAGCTCTCGCAGCTCCCCTGTAGAGAAACTGGTGAGCGTGCCGAACGAGACGTACACCACGGAGTTGGCGTCCTTGGTGTCAAGCCACCGCAGGCAACTGTCGGCGTCTGGCGAGAGAGTGTTTGTGCCTCTCGCGGCCATGTCCTTGCTGGCTAGCCCGACCGGCCCGACGAGCCACGTGCGGCGACCGAGGGTCGTGTGGTAGTGCTCGACATACTCGGGCTCGAGCTCGTGGAAGCTGTTGAACAGCTCGCCGAAGCTCCTCTAGTCCGCGGCGTTGACGCTCTGGAAGAATTCCCAGTGGTCCGGCAGCTTTTTGGGGTCCATCATCTGGCTCCGCCTGAGCTCGACGCGGTGCGGCAGCCCCGGCAGGGCAACGAGGGCGTCGGGTTCGTCGGGGGCAGTCTCCAGCGGGTTGTTCCGAAGCATGCTGTCGCTGCAGGACCGCGCGAACATGCTGGTGCCGAGGAATCCCAGGCGCGGGATGCCGTGCTCCGCGGCGGCATCGACGGACCAACTGAAGAAGCTGTCGGAGACCACGGCGTCGAAGTGGGAGTGCACAGCCAAGAACCTGTCGAACGGCTCTCGGAGAAGCTTCACCGCTCTCTGGGAAGCCGGTGCCTTGCCGGGAAGCGTCGTTGGCCCGGTCAATGACTGAGCTGATGATGGCAGCGTTGACGGGCGTGGTAAGGATGGTGCACCGGACGCCGCGAGCGGCAAAGAGTGCGGCCATGTCGGCGATCGGAATGAGGTGGCCGTGGGCGAGGAACGGGAAGAACAGGATGTGCAGCGGCGGCTGCTGCTCGTCTTTCATAGCCATTGATGCGCCCCTTACGCTGATCTTCTTGTGACAACAACAGTAGCCGTGCTACCTTTTTGGGGTGGTTATCTTACGAGGATGGTGGAGACTCCGTATAAAGCAAGAATGGCAAGGAGGCACGCCCGGCAACTTTCAGAGTTACCAAGAAGAGAGCCGTGTATTTGTAGACCAAAATAATTGAGCTCTCGCTGTCGGATGCACCTAGGAAGATACCAGGCAAAAGCTTATCCTGACTTGGTGATCGCGGTCACCCAGATTTACTTGGGGTGCCGTTCAAGTTTTTGCACCTTCACATGCAAGATTCTGAACCGACGTTTGGTTTCATTTGTTTGGTGGATATAGTTACATCTAACATTCTCGTAAGACGTAGACTAATTGATTTGCTCAATCTGCTATGGTCCTCTTGTGTTTTCTTGTACAGTACGACTTAGTGTTCAAAAGAAATTGCCCAGACAAATGGCTCAGAACTTCAGATAAGTACTCCGTAGTAGACTGGAGTACTAAATTATTGCAAAGTCACTGTCGGATGAGTAATGTTGACCAACGCCATCGTAATGGTAACTGAGTAAGGAAACAACATTCATCCTTAGGAGGTTTTATACAACCGAACTGCAAGGGCAGATTCGGAGCCTTTTCTATTTTTCTTTCCCAGCTTCTAGTCCTCGCACTTTCGGAGTCTCTCTTTCGGAGCACGTTCCTTGTTTCGTAACATTTCCTCGTCGTAATGCAAAGACATTGCATCTGCTATTCTTTCATCAAAAACTAAATACTATTCCGTACCGGAGATCTTTGCATTCGGAGATCCAACCCAATCAGTGTTCAGTACATGCGTCCGGGTCCCCCTTTGACTGTTGCAACTTGGAAGCAAGCAGTCGGTCCAAAACTCTAGATGCATCACTTGCGGCAGTCTCTGAACATGGACGCGTCTTCACCGCTTAGGCCTCGTTTGGTCGTAGTGATTTATAATGTATTATTGGATATTATACACAGGGGAATTGGGTGAAAACACTTCATTCACCCAATATTTTTCTTCCGCCCCAATACTCTCTCCACTTTAATAGTCTCATCCGATCCCCTCGTTTGGCACACATGGTTAATTTGGTTGCAACTTCAGCACAAACTGACAGCAAGCAAGCTAGTTGCAATGCCCACAACACGAGCATGTACCAGCATGTAGAAGCTCTCACATGAGTCCGCAACAAGATTGTATCAAGGTTTATGCCCACAACACGAGCATGTACAAGCTTTCACGTGAGACATAAGTGCTTCAGGACAAAAATGATTCAAGCTACAGCTTTGGTGGGCTGACGCTTTCTGATGAACCTTGGCAGCGATCCGGCGAGGGAGAGGGCGGTGCTCTGGCCGGAAAGAATGAAGTTGGTATGGACATGAGAGTAAACGCGACCCGGCGGAGCAGAGAAGTAGCGGACGTACAGTATGGACCCCATATTCTCCACGGAGTCGCCGGCAGGAGCGAGCTGCGTGTGCTGCTGTGTGGTTGGCGAGCCCGCCTTGGCTGCGATCTGAGGAGAGTAAAAAACCCGAGGTAGGCTCGCGTCTCAAATACCCCTTGATTCCACGTGTTTTCTGACTTTTTACCCGGGCCGACACTAGTACAAACCCAATTGCCAAATGAGTCGTCGAGTGGATTTCAGTGTCTTAAACTGGACTGGTAACATACACGTGTTTTCGCCAAAATACCGGGCTGCCAAATGAGACCTTACGTGTAAACATCACTCGGGATGTTCGTGGATAATCAGGAGACTATTTTATTTTCTGAAACTGGAAATCACGCAGCTCATCTAGCTAGAATTTCTTTCCCTAAGGAAATTCAATACCTCGGTCTCTCTATTCTCGGGTATACAAAGAAGATACTTCATCAAACAAAGCTGAAACATTGACTTAGGAGTTGACTTTTTTTTATGGAAACCCCTTAGTAAACTGTGAGACAAAAATTTGAAACTTGCTGAAGGGAGTCATGCACCCACAACTCAACAACCACATCAAGAGATGTTTCTCGACCTGAGAGTTGACCATTGAGTACTTGCATCGTGGTCAGTAATGACAGAAAATCAGCTATGTCTAAGTCACTGTTGTTCCGAAGAAACCTCTTTAAGAAGTAGACTACATGCACACCAAAATTGTTAGAACTATCTGACTAAAGACTAGGTTATGGATTTTCATCTTGAAAGCTAATTAAGACCAAATATCAGCACAGAGACACCTCACCAACAAGAGGAGACATGTGTCGTTTCCAGATCCAACCAGTGACTATGAACGAAACGATGTTAAGCCACCATCGCGTCACCATGACTCTGATTGAAACCACCATGGTATCCTCCAGAATTAAACCATGGGGGCTACCTCCAAGACTTCGCCTAAGCGTGACCAGATCAATGGTATTCCACCTCATGAGTACAAAGGTAGATCGCACGAGCAAATGCATGGATTGACTAATTCAGATTCACTTGTGGGCATGCCAGCGCCACGAATGAGATTCCTACGCCATGTTACTGCCCGAGCTTGGGGTTGTGCAGCCAGGGTGCCCAGGTCTAACCCTATATTTTTTTTTAGAATTACCTGTCATTACAGGTAAAATGCTTCGGATCATAGACACAAGGAATTACAAAGTAACCCTTATGACTAAGAATTACAATGAAATCTCTCGAAAATATATTCTCCATGGTATGATCAATCTTTGCAACGCGAAATATTCTCCAAGCTTCAACAAAAGAACTGCAATTAGCTGGAGCGCCAGCATCGCCACTCGTACCCCTGCACGAACTTGACTACCTTCAAAGGTTTCAAAAAGCCACTTGAATCGCCCATATAAAAAGATGAGAAGCCGTGAGCGTTAAACGTACTTGGACCGCAAAATCTTCCCGAGAACGACCAGAGAATGACTTCAAAGTCATAGAAGAAGCGTGAACTGAGCCTAACTCAGGTGATTTGGTTCCTTGTGGTGGATCAGATGGGTGTCATATTTTCCTGGATTATTCCAAAATTAACCGGCGCTATTCTTTCAGTGGTAGGTGACGTACGTCAACAGCGAGACGTTTGCGGTGACTTCGTCAATTCCTCGAGATCTGTCGGCTCTGTCTTTCGGAGGTGCTCACAGGGGTAGAATGTGCGTGCGTGCGTTCATAGGGATGAGTATATGCGCGTGTTGTGAGCGTCTGCGTTTGTAGTGTATTTCTAAAAAAAAAGTCACAGAAGAAGCAACTCAAAGTTTGAGTTCTCCTGGGCCATCAGGCAGGCTGTGTTTATTGTGGGGCTGGATAGAACGGCCTGGCAAGTCCGGTAGTTCGGCACACGGCCCAGGCGCGCTGCCGTGGTTCTGCTTCTGCAACCAAGCATGAAGTACAAATATTGTGCTGCAGTTAAACTCAATGCGAAATTTTTGTGGTGAACTCTTGAAGATTAGTACTCCGCAGATTACGCAGCTGTTGCTTTGATTTAGCATGACAGGTTACTAACTCAACTGCAGCCAATTAGGCACCATTGTGTTTTCTGCATACTTTGGATAGCAAATGCATATGCACACGATCTCTCTATCTCACCAGTTTCCCCCCCTCAGAAATCGACAGGTGGATGGAGTTAGCACGTACTCCGTACTTGATCACGCTTCCTTATATATACCTCGTGTCCAATTTCCCATTTCAAGGGTTACTCTAGAAATCATTGATGCTCCCTTCCACATTTGGTTGTTCGTTCAGCAAAGGGCAAAAGTTTTGATAGAATGAAACACGAGGAGCAGGGAGCAGCTCGCCTAACAATTAAAGTTTGGGTCTGACTATTGATCAATCGCCTGAGAAATAAGGAAATCTCTTATATCTCAGTCGATCCATGTACACCGTGCGATACACATCGGCGTCGTTCCCCTGAGAAGCTCCCGAAAGCAACAATCTGGCCCTTCTGAACGTAGTTCTGTTGTGTCTTGTATGGGCTTTTGCCTTGTGTGGGCTTTTGTCTTCTGTGGGCTTGTGGACAGATGCGCTTGTATATCATTCTATGTATGGGCTCGTAACCTCAGTCTTTTTTTTTTGTTTGGACGGGGCTCGTAACCTCAGTCAGTATCAAGAAAAACAAAATCAATCCAAACTACGTAAGCTCTAGATCTCTTCTTGCTCCTTTACCCCAGAGCGATAGCCACCCCTCCTCTCCCTGCACATCTCTCGCACGCACTCCCCGTCAAAAGTACTCCGTATTTGATTTTAGACTGTAATATGGAGAATCACGTAATCCCTTTGCCCATACTTGTCGAAATATTACATGTATCTAGACGCTTTTTAAACATAGATACATACATATTTGGACAAATTTGAGACAAGTAACATAAGTTGGAGGGAGTAGCAGAACCTGAAGAAAAAGCAACCAACAAGAACATCATGCACCGAGAGGACATCTATGATGCTACAGGTTAACCTATTCCAAAAAGCTTCACATTGTTTATCAAAATGTACACCGCTAGGTTTCATAAAATATTGAGCACACTACAAAAAATCAAGTGTGGTGTAACACAACATAGGATCAGAGCAGCTGCCATGCCCCTCGCCACACCAACCGTTGAAAAAAAATTATGAGTTGCATATAAGAAATCAAAATGTGCAAGCATCTAAGTTTTGTAAACTGTTGAGCTAAAAAATCACACTAAAAGCACTGAGAGGGGTGTAACACATCCCAAAATAGGCCCGCGTGCCCTCCCGTCACCAGCGGCCATTGAAAAATAAGAGTGGCACATTGTTCATCAAAATGTGCAACCGCGCTAGGTTTCATAAAATATTGACCTCAAAAATCACGCTAAAAACATTAAAGCGCAGTGTAACACATCGCAAAAACAGACCCGCCTCCATGCCCCATGCCACCGCCTGTTGGAAAAATAATAATATGGGTTGCACATTAGAAATCAAATGTGCAACCGGCTTACTATTTAAATATTCATGGGATGGGATTGTGTATGACCCCTTTCGATTTGTCAAAAAGAACATTGAACAAAATGCCGATATTACACAAAAAAAAGCGCCAGTTGCACATTTTTCATCAAAATGATTGAGTGGTGTAACACATCACAAAAATAGGACCGCGCCTCATCACCCACCGACAATTGCGCTAGGTTTCATAAAAATATTGAGCTCAAAAATCACGCTAATTTTTTTTATGTGGAGTCTAACACATTAAAAAAAAACTGCCATACTCCCCCCCCCCCCCCCCGCCACCGCCCTTGAAAAGAAAAATGAGTTGCGCATTAGAAACCAATTGCACATCATGAGTCTTAATGTGCACTTCGTCTCCTAAAAGAACAAAAAATTGCACTAAAAAAACAATTGCACATCACGAGTCTTAATAGGCAACTCATCTCTAAAACAACTAAATTGTACAACATGAGAGGTCATGTGCAACTAAATTAAAAAAAAATCAGTTGCACGTCACAAGTCTTAATGTGCAACTCATCCCCTAAAACAACTAAATTGCACAATACGAGAGATCATGGGCAACTAAATTAAAAAATCAATTGCACATCACGAGTCTTAATGTGCAACTCATCTCCTAAAACAACTAAACTCCACAGCACGAGAGATCATCCGCAACTAAAAAAAGCCAATTGCACATCACAAGTATTAATGTGCAACTCATCTCCTAAAACAACTAAATTGGACATCATGAGAGATCATGCACAACTAAAATTAAAGAGAACTCAGTTGCGCATCACGAGTCTTAATGTGCAATTCATCCCCTAAAACAACTAAATTGCACATCAGGAGAGATGATGTGCAACTCACAAAATAAATATCAGTAATGTGCAACTCACCCTAAAAAACTACTCCCTCTAATCCTAAATTCTTGACTCAAATTTGCCCAAATATGGATGTATCTATTCTTAAAAGGCGTCTAGATACATGTAATATTTCGACAACAATTTAGGATCGGAGGGAGTAATTAGTTACACAACAAGAGAGGTGATGTGCAGCTGACTCGAAAAAACTAGTTGCACATGAATACGAGACATGACCAACTAACAAAAAAACCGAATTACACATGAGGAGTGGTCTTGTGCAACTTGCATCAAAACTCAAATCGACTTATCCTATACCTATTTCTTGGACAACGTATATTTAGCAAAACCCATAGAGATTTTATATACATGACAGACAACAAGAACACAAAAAAGGGAGAATTAGGAAAATAACTTGTTTCTTCTTTCATATTTTTTTTAAAAACAATTGAAATTAGTGAGGCTCAACATATTTATAACCATTGTTACACACAAAAGAAGTACGGCTTATCTAAATTGGTTTCTGCAACTTAAACAAGTTGCCGTCCACAAAAAGAATACAAAGGGAAAAGCTTTGCCCGATAGAGGCACTAGCGTGGGACCATGGAACACTGATGTGTTTGGTTTAGTGGTCTGGCCCACTCGCGCAGTGCCAATCGGTTCAAAACTATTTTTAAGTAAGTATAACTATCAATCAAAAAAGAAAAAAAAACATGACAGATGCACATTGATGGTAAAAGCCCACGAACCTAAAAAACGAACAACCAAAAAGGCCCCAGCCACACGGACAAGCCACGTGCCAGCCCATCCCGGATGGCCTGCTCGGATGACTGCAACCGGCCACGCCAGGATAAATTCACGAGAAAGACCAACATAAATAACATCTTGGGTTCACGAATCTTAACACAAAAATCAACGGTCCATAATGTCGAGAAATAGCAAAATCACCTTGAAAACATCCTTTGCCCACTTGCACATATTGATGCATGGTGTGCAACTCGCCTCCTCTTCGACCATACGAACTTGCACATGCAAAACCCCCAAAACTCCTTTTGATAAGTTGGACATATTGATACATGTTGTGCACGACATCATTGAGCTGGCCCGCTAACGCAGCCCTAAAAACAGTGCCATACTCCGCAGCTGAGAAGTACGCACTATCGCCAGCCTTCAAATTGTGGGTCTTTGCAAAAAGTTTCCGCTAAGCGCTGCATAGCAAAGTGTGGTCGTTCCCAATTTGGATGTGCAAGTCATACTTGAACCCATGGCAGTCCATGACAACAACGAAATTCTCAGCGAAATCGTCCAGGCGATCCATTCAACCATGGGGATTGTGAAGGCTGAATGACAAACATCAGGGCATTTGCACAGTACATCGAACTCGTGCACTCATTGCAACGACGAGCCATGATCTCTATACAGAAAACACACAAAGTTAATGGAAAAAGCTTGCAAAGCCCAATACAAAAATGAGACACCCTGTCGCTAGGTCTATGACAACATGCTGAACCTATCTACAAACCTAAAAATCATACAGTAAATGACCATCTTGAAATACTATACATTGATGGAAACAAAATAAACATGCTCACTGCTATCATGGTGTTATAGAAAAATAAAATCAACGTAAGTTGATGTGTTAATTCCTAAAGTTTGTAGAGAGTGGACTAGAGCAAATATGCAAGGCATTCACCCCAGAAAAAAATTCAATAAAACCACTGCCCCCCTCCCAGTGACATGACCAGCATACAAAATTCTACTCCCTTCGTCTCATATTAAGTGACTCAAATTTATACAAATATGGATGTATCTATGTCTAAAAAGCGTCTAGATACATGTAATAGAAACTCACTTAATATGGGACGGATGGAGTATCAAAAACTGATGCATCTAACAGCACAAAAAAAAAAACTTTCCCAGCACCGGACACCCATCCCACTGCCTCCCCTCCGGACCTGGTCTCTCGGGAAGAAAACCGATCAGTGGAATGACTCTCTCCATAAGAACACGCATAGCTGCCATCACCCTGTCGGATAGGCCCCCCTGAAAAAAAAGCCCAAAAGCCCACACGCGTGAACAACAGCCCACAGCGAAACAACAGCCCACAAACTTCGCCCCAACAACAGCCCACAGCGAAACAACACACAGAAAAAAGAAAACGCACCAATCTCTGCACGAGCAAAGAGATGGACAGTCCGTGCGCGTTGACTGAGAAATACTTATTTCTCAGGCGCCTGATCAATAGCAAATTCGTTAAAGTTTTGGTCTTTGTGCTATTCTTTCTTACACTTTTTTTCAATCTCAACGCTCCTCTATAATAATGCAATCCATTTTATATACTCCAAGGCTCCACCTCAGACTACAATGACACTTTCCAAAGCTACACTTTTTCTTATACTTTGAGATGTACTTTAAGAAGTAATTTTCTGAAGGAGAAAATATAACAAATAGTTGACTTATTAATTAGCTTGATGATTCAGCTCTAGTAGAAAAATAATACCTTTGAAGTGACCTGGAGCACGACGGTAAATGCCATTATACATGTTTTTTATTAAATTGAACTAAACAGATCATTACAAAAAGGTGCAGTCTAGTTTTCGAAGGTGGTTCTCCCGACGTAAATTCAGTGACTTTGAAGCGGACCTGGCCCCACATGTGAGTGACTGCAACGTCATCAACTCTACGTCAGGGGACCTGCTTCTCCGTGGTTCCCCTCCAAAATGTTTTTTAGAACCGAATCATCGAGATGTTACTGGGGTTCATGGATATTCGTATAAAGAATTGTACTCAATCGGTACTGCAAGCAGGTTCTGAGTGCATTTAGACACAAATGTAGTTCTCTCACGCAACTACGCAAGCATGTTTCTGAGATAAAAATCTACTCCCTCAGTCCCAAAATAAGTGTCGTGAATTTGTATAAAATCTTGTATAAATACACGATAGTTATTTTGGGACGGAGGAAGTATATGAAGAATGTTCGGTTTGTGATCCAAACATGCGAACATCTCATGAACGATGCAGTCGCATTGCATTGTTGTGAGGGCCAGAATAAAGCACAAGAGCTTCGTGGAGGATGGGAGAAGGGGAAGAAAGAAAGTACGGTGTCATTTACCATTGTTGGAAAAGTTCATCCGTGCCTCTGGGGCTTAGCGGCGAGTGGCTAGGGCGGTGAGGCAAATGGTTTAAAATTCGAAAGTAGAAATATCCCAACCCTTAACTGAATTTAGAAGAAGAAATTTCATCAAATCGTTACAAGATTTGGTTAGAATATGAGTTCAGTTTGAATCTTGTAAGAAATTTCAAGATAATAATAATATCTTGGTACCCACGAAGAGAACAAATTAGAGGAAAGATGGATTTGCGTGGCAGTGGGCCCCCTAAAATACTGCAGAGGTAACGTGGGCCACTGACATATGAACCCCAAGGTCGGATAACCCATGTGTAGGTGGCCCCAAGTTACCCTATAGCAAGTAATTGGAGCTATCTCTATCTGCATTGAGTTAGTAGCAAGGAGACATGTGAAAAGGAGCGGGGTGGATGAGATAGAAATATACTCCCTCCGATCCATAATTCTTGTCTTTATTTTAGTGTAAATTTGAACTAAAACAATGACAACAATTTAGGATCAGAAGGAGTAGATGACAGGTCGAAAGAGAAGAAGTAAATGAATAGTCCTTGAAAAATCTATCCAAGTGTCATCCAACCAATCCTCGTAAGAAAGTTAGTAGGGAGACTCTTTAATTTGCCTCTACTTTCTGTGCAATGCAAGCACGGAGTCATGTGTTATCCATGTGTTTATACTAGCATGAAATGAGAAATGGGACACGAGGGTGCAACGTGGAGCATACTTCGAGTTTCAGAGCACGCCATAAAAACCGCTTGCTGATCGAGCTGATCAGAAATTGAAAGTGCAAATGTATTAATAACCAAGCTGTTCATTCATTTGAGCGACCATGATTCACTATCTAAAATGCTTAAAAATACGGTGTCAAACTCTGAATTACGGCACTGCTCGTTACATTCCTTAGCTTATCTGACAAAGCACACGCGCTGTTTTTTTTTATCGCCAAAATTTTCAGTACTGTTACAGCATATATACCTCAGAAGATAAGACATGGCATGTACTACTCTGCTTTTGCCAGCAGTTCTCTAGTATGCTGTAGTCCAGGAAGTGAAGACTGCAGAGCCTTCACCTCGCGAAAAAAAATGGAATCACCGAAACGAAGCGAGACCAAGCAAGCTCTGGGAAATGGCTGCCTCCAACTCCAAGTAGTACAGAATGACAGCTCGCGTTCTATATTCTGTGTATCCCTAGCGGGTTTGCTTTGCTCACAGCAGCGTGCCCACCCTATCCTATAGTGCTTCGTACACTGGGTCTGCAAACGGCAGAGTCTCCCAGAACCTGTCCTCGACGTTCCAAACGTTGTCGCCGAAGTCGTCGGACGAGGAGAAGAACCGCGTCGTTATCGCGCCCACATCGGACTGGTCGGCGACCCAGGTGAGCTCGGGGTAAGGGAAGCTCGCCTGCATGTACTCGTCTCCGACGGTGGAGCTGGCCTGGCTCGTCGACGCCGACGCCGACGCCGACTCGCTGGTGGCCACGGAGTCCAGGCCTGGGTGCTGCTGCGCTTGCAGCTGCAGCTTGCTCTGGTGCGGCTTCTTGTGTATCCTGGTCCTCCAGTAGTTCTTGACCTCGTTGTCGGTCCGGCCGGGCAGGTGCTTGGCGATCTCGGACCACTTGTTCCCCAGCCTCGTGTGGAGCTCCCGGATGACCATGTCCTCCTCTGGCGAGATGCTGCCGCGCCGCAGCCCCGGCCTCAGGTAGTTCAGCCACCGCAGCCTGCAGCTCTTCCCATTGCGATTCAGACCTGGTCGAATCGAAACACATCAGAGACAAAAATCCTTGTAACTGAGCTTCGATCATGTCTTTGCAGCAACTTGTACTAGTAGTGTGAGTTGTCCACTGAGAGTCTTACCAGCAGAGCGTGCGAGGTTGTCCCAAGAGCCTTCCCCGTGCTGGGAAATGTAGCCGACGAGGATGAGGTCCTCCTCCAGTGTCCATGGGCCCTTGCGCACCGCCGGCTCGCCCGTGCGGCCGCAGATCATCCTGGCCATCGTGGTCAGTTCTTTTCTTTTCTGGAACTGAAGAGTAGTACGTGAAGTGTTGTGCTCCGGAGTCGAAACCGATGGATTGCTGTGATCCTTGAATTTTGATCGGGAGGCGTCGGTGTTTTTGTAGGCGCACGTAAGGCGGGATTGGTAATACGTGCTAGATGGCACGTGTACATATTGGAGCCACATGCCACTGTTTTGCGGTTGGCTTGGCACTTGCAACCTCGCCTCGTTTTGGTACAAGGAAAGTCTGCTTTATTTTAAGGTGCATCCATTTCGGGAGGGCGAGCGAAAGTTTAAACCAACCCCAAATTAATACATTTTTTAGATGACATATGGTGGTTAACTGGAACAAATTTGAAATGACATTTTTTTAGATGAATTTGAACTGAGAATTGGCAAGGACTGTAACCAAACATTGGGCAAGGACTGTAACCACTCTTCTCGCCGAATGAGCGACACAAGGCGGCCGGATCATCCCTCTTTCTTTCCTTTTCTCGACAGTGAAGAACACCAAACACCACACACAGCTGTAATCCCGTCGTCTCCAGCAACCTCAGAGGACCGAGCGAACGGGCGCTCTCGCTTTCAGCTGGCGATGGATCGATGGATCGACGAGTCGAGTAGTTTCCATCATGCACGTGCATAGCTCCGATGCGCGGTGCATCCGTGCTTTCGCTCTCGCATCGCCTGCTGGCCACTCGCTGCAGCTTACCTGAAAATGGAAGTGATTCCGATTGGACTCATGCCCCGGAACTGGTTAGGCGACATGCCGGATTTGGAGAAGGATCACGGTGGATTGATTGATGCGATGATGAGCGTGGGTCCCCCAGGCTACTCCATCGGCTGTAGGCACGTTTTCCTGGTGGAGAGGGGAAAAGATGGAGAGCATCGCGCGCGAAGCGAAAGAGACGTCGCGTGAACTCAACAAGGACGAGTTTTCGTGTTCGTTGCTAATGCGGTGGTATTTGGGCTGGCACGAGGCAAATGAAATGAACAAATGGGCTATAGTTAGTCAGGCCCAAGAAGGCTTTGCGGGGCCGTAGAAGAAAAAGGTAAATTGTCTACGCAAAGGCAACGGACGACCTTGATCGACCCATGTTTCCTCAGTTATTGCGATGTGTGTGGACTGCCGTCCGATGAAGATGGTGCGGGATGCGGTTGAGCGTTGAGGCGGTGATAGCCTTCGTCCACAATTGGGGAAAATAATCCAACCAAGCCAGAAGAAGCCGTTCCATGGCGGCCACGCGCCTTCGCCTTCACCTCTGCCCCCGCCTCCGCGCCTTCGCGTCCTCGTGTCGTCCCCTATTCGCGACCCACCCTAGGACCCTGCCCCTACCACGGACCGGTCCGGCCATTCCGCTTGCTGCCCGCACCCGCCGCGGGTTCGGCTCCTCCCTCGCCGCTGGCCCGCCTGCCGAGGACGACGACTTCGCCACAGGTTAGGAGCCACCTTCCACAAGCCTTTCTACACTCGGACGTAGCTTATACTTCTCTATCTTACTTCTCTGCTTACTCTGTTGTTATTGCACGGTGTAGCTGCGGACCTCCAGTTCGAGCCGCCGCTCAAGGTCGTGAAGTACCCCGACCCCGTCCTGCGGGCACCCAACAAGCGCATCAACACCTTCGACAACAACCTCCGCACCCTTGCGGACGAGATGTTCGATGTCATGTACAAGTGAGTTTGGGCGAGGAGCCATGCTGCCTTTAAATTTCGTCCTCTCTGTGCGCACTGGAACTGTTTGATGAAATGCGAATCAGGTTTCTGTGCACTTTCTTAATGAATGTGCATGAAATTGTTAGTTTCACTCTTCGCTTGATGCGTTCCATGCACTGCTGGTGTTTTGGTAGTTTCTGTTTATACATGAAATGCACATGCTCGACTAGAGGACACATGTCTCGACCCGTGTCGCCTGCCTCTGGCGGCTCAAGGAGAAAGCCTAGTTGTGCCGCCACCAGAGGAGGCCCTGCACGAAGCCCTGGCGGTTGGGCCTCCCCATGCTCGTGTGCGTCGTTAGCGGCCATGGCGGCGACGTCTCCAGCGGTTGCGCTGAGATCTAGCGGTCCCAGTGCAGTGACCGCCGTGGTCTGGGATGGTGTCAGTCCTGGCGGTGGCCTTCCTCGTGATCTGGTGGTGGCAGCTAGGGCGGCATGGCTGCGAGTTGGCATGCACGTATGTCTGGTTCCTCCCTGGGAGTGCGGCTCTCCTTCATGGAAGCCGGGGCGGTGGCCTCAGGCGGTGCTCGTAGCGTCGCTTTGTCGGCGACGGCTGTGGATCCTGGAGGCTCGGCTCGGCTGTGTGGATAGCGAGTGGGTGGTTGGCGGTGGCTCCGCTGTCCCTGACCATTTCTTTCTCGTATTCGTGCACTGGTGTTAGGAACCTGGCGAAAGACATTCGGCTGGCGTTCGTCGGCTGTGACGACGTCGACGCTTGTGGGTGTCGTGTTTTCTCCTTGGAGGCGTCTGTCTTGGTCCTCTTCCCCCACCGTGTCGGTTCTTAGGTGAAAGCCTTAGGTCCGCTTTGGCCCGGCGACGGCAGCGCTTCGGCGTCGTGAGCTCGTTGGAGTCGTCATCTTGAAGGCCTCGGTGCTCTAAGCAGATTGTTGTGTGGTCAGTGTTTCAATGGCATTCAGAACCCTGGGCGGCGCTCTCGTTGAGCGGCCTTGCTTCGGGGCGGTGGTCTGGGTTCGCTACGTGCGGCATCTGTCCGTAACGATTGTTGAATGGCATGTGTGTTCTTCAGAGTGGCTCTGGCACTGGGTTGTACTTATGTTTGTTTTTTCTCGTGCTTTATCAATGAATTAGGCAAGTTTTTGCCTCGTTTTGAGAAAGAGAGAGAAATGCACAAGTGACTCTCCAAGCGAGCTTGTTTTCACTTGTCTTAAGCAAATGTATGAGCACCATGTTCTATAAATTTGGAGGGTTTATAAGTGGTTAGAAGCTGGTACACGTAGGATTGACACACTTTCTTTTTGCGGGAGTACAAGGTGTCTAGACACACTAACTGCACGCCCACACACTCTTGCCCATCTACTACACATGCTAGATAAATATTTGAGGCTCCCCGTGCCTCACTTAACCCGACATGTCCATATACCCCGATTAGGTACATAACACCATGTCAATCCTAGGGGTGTGAATCTGGGTGGCACACCGTATATTATAGGCATTGCTTTTGTCAAGTCAGCAAATTGAGATGTCATTTGTGCATATGAGGATGCCTGGCCCTTTCATGAGTGTACCTGAGACTAACGAAATGCGTTCTTGAGTCTTGACTGGTTTATTCAAGTATCAGGGCTATGTGGCGTACTAATTTATTTACAGGTGGACCCTACATGTCCTAGTGTCGGCCCTGGGAATACCAGGGTATCCCATGTCCACGGAGTGCGGGCTGCTGGTACTCTCTCTTCTACGTAGAAGCATCCGAAGAACCACGACAGCCTGTGGGCCCGTCCCACAAGTGGGGGTATGCTTTACCCTGCCAAGACCATCACCCCTGGGAATGGGTGTATTGGCAGCGATGCATGTTCTCAACTCTGGGAACGCGCGCCCTTGTTCTTGGGAAGGGCTCGTCAGCAGTGACGTCAGCCGGTCACGGGCGGGCACTTTAGTGCCCCGCGACCGGGCCACTCCGCACCCGTGATCCCGAGGATGTCACCTGGGTCCACTGTTCACAGGCGTGACGAACCCCTCTGCAGGGCGGCATGTGCTGTGGCGTGACACCTCGTCCTGTAGGGCTACAGGCTGGATGCGACAGCCCACGCCCCTGGTTTTGACCGTGCGAAGCGCCTTCCGCGCAGGGTTTCACCAACCCAGCCCTGACAAGACCTGCGCCTTACTGTACCCATGTACAGAACAGCAGTGGACAGGCGACCAGGGCCGATTCGTCTGTATCGCGGAAAACTCTTGTAGCGACACGCAGAAGGGGGTAAGCCTTGTAGCCACTGCGGTAACCCCTCACCACTATAAAAGGAGGTCCATGGCTTCCTAGCAAAGGGTTCTCTGTTCGAATCCGGTTCTGATTCTGAGCCCTCAAGTGCCAGGGTTTCATCTAGAGCTCATGTTCCTCCTTGTAATACACCCACACTCATAATACAAACAAGTAGGACGTAGGGTTTTACGCCTCCGAGCGGCCCGAACCTGGGTAAAATCTGTGTCTCGAGGTTGACGAAGGTGTTTGCCTCACTCTCGCGCCCCAACACCAAACAAAGCGGGGGTGTTCACATCGCTGTCCGCGTTTCGACTTTCGACACGCGACACCTAGGTATGTTCTAGTGGGGGCAAATATCCAAGCATAGCCTCATAGCCTCTCCGCTGTTTTCTGATAGGATTGTTATACCAGAGCTATCAGACAAGGTATTGCTTCAATTAAATTTTTGGTTTCTTGCTACAGGACTGATGGCATTGGTCTCTCGGCACCGCAAGTTGGAGTGAACGTGCAGCTCATGGTATTTAACCCTGC
The DNA here is from genome assembly GCF_000005505.3 of Brachypodium distachyon. Lineage (NCBI taxonomy): Eukaryota > Viridiplantae > Streptophyta > Magnoliopsida > Poales > Poaceae > Brachypodium > Brachypodium distachyon. Next base: position 44,903,337 of record NC_016132.3, on the reverse strand, counting down.
TGGGGTGGAGGGGGAAGGAGAGGAGATTATCCTTGTCAACCCGGTTGTCTACAAGTTTTCAAAGCGATTATTAGTGTATGAAGAAGGGTGTTTGTCGTTCCCTGGGATACATGGCAACGTGCTGGTGAGAATAGTTTCCATACAATACCAGTTCTATCAATGTTTGACTGTGGCGAGGTTACATCTGCCATGATTGTCGAAGTTAGTGTGTGTTTCATTTCTCATGTGCTGTTGCTGAATTCCTAATTTTGCATATTTATATATGCATTCAACAGCATAAGTCATTTGTATAACCTCTTATGCTTAGAAAATCTTAGTTTATATTAATCAACCAAGTAGCCAGCTGAAACCAAACATGTACCAACTGTCTAACTAGAATTTCAATTTGTGTTCACTTTAAAGCAAGTATGGCATGTGTTTCATCTGTCATGTTTGTGGTTAAAATTTCTCATTCTGCATTATTACATATGCATCTGACAGCATAAGTGATTTTATATTTCTTTACGCTTAGAAAAGATCAAGTTGACATTAATCATCATGCAAGCTTGTTCTAGACAACTACTTTGCCTTAAAGGCATTCTGGATGCTTTTGGCCTTTCTTCAGAGAGGCTTTTATCATGGCGGCTTGGCACATTTGGAAGCAGCGTAATAGGACAATCTTTTATGGAATTAGTCCTAGCCTTGGTTCTTGGGGTCGGCTCTTCAAAGAAGATCTGGATCTTCTCTCATTTAGCTGAAACCATACCTAGCCAACTGTTCCCTTCCCTTGTACAGGTCTCTTGTAATTTTTTTATATATCAATTTTTTTACTGCCTGGGCCTCCCCTACAGTTTTCTCGTAAAATAATAATAATTAATCAATCAGGTATCAACTGTCAAACTAGAATTTCAGTTTGTGTCCACTTACTGCAGGTAGATAATGCTTCACATGCCGACCGAAACAATTTGAGATTTGGGAGTTATGTTCAAAGTTTGCTAACATTCGCATACTTATTATTGTAACTATCTATGCAGTGTGGACTAAATATTTATATAGAACAAAAGTATGAAATATGTAACAAGTGGTAGACTAGATGCAACATAATACCCTTCTTTTTTGCTTCTAGTTTTGGTTATTTTTGTGTTTTCTTATATTCCGCATGCTTGCAAAAAAGGACGAATCTTCCTGATTTATGGAATTTGAGATTGTTTCTCCTTTTCACTGTTGTATGATTAAGAAGAATAGATGATAAAAAAAATCTTTGGCACTTGCACACAAAACTGTAAATTACAAGTAGATGGAGGAAAAAGATACCACCACTCTGCAAAATATGCGGTATGACCTGCAGGTGAATGATTGATTACTACTGTGCTCATGCAGAGACCAGACACCGTTAAAATTGCTGCTCAAGATGTTACCGGGGCAAAGATCAAAGTTAGATTGTCAGCTCTGGCTGCAAGAGTTTTCCAGCATGAGTTCGATCATTTGCAGGTACGTGCTTAAGCATGATCAAACTTAAATTTGCCATTTCTGTTCGCAAGAGTTTTGAAGCAACTCTTTTCACCTGAGTTTGTTCGTGTGGACGTCATATTCAAATATTCAATGCTTAACTAATCAAGAATTCAAGATTGCATTTTATTTTTCCCTGTCCGTGTTAGTTTTGATCCAACAAACAAACTGGGCCTAAGGATATCCTTCTTCTTTTTTGTAATGAAGGGTTTATATTGGGATAGAAGCACATTGCATAACATATGATTTGATCACTGACCATTTAGTTGTGGATTTGCAGGGGGTTCTTTTCTTCGACCGAATGACTGTGGATGTTGTTGATAGCATACGTGAGGAGCTGAAGGTTAGTGAATGTGATTCTAATACAAAACACTAAACAGGGAACTTGCATTGGCAATATCATTTGATATTAGTTGTCTTGCTTATATGCTCTCTTAAAACAAAATAGCAAAAATCTAAAGAGTTGTTGTTAGTAATGGAATAGTGGGTCAGTGCTGAACTCACATTTTTTTTTCGTTGATCAAGGTTTGGTATATTTGCTTATGTAACTTTCTCATCTCAGCATCCTATCAGCTAAGGCACCTTCCATGTAATTGTGAATAACCTGTTCAGAAAGATATCTTTAAGCCTACTTGCGTGTATTTACAAGTTCTTATTTTACAAATTTTTGCGTACATGAAGTCAAACTCTCTCTCTTTTACAATAGAAGCTGGAGGACAAATACGAGGAAACAACAGGACAAGCAAGCCCTGAAACTATTGAAAACTACAGAGGGACAAAGGATGTCATTAGTTTTTCAAGATGATGACTTTTGGTAGGTCTCCTTCATTTTATACCTATCTAGTTCGTGTATTTTTCATGTTCTATTAGGAAATGCTATAAACTTTGTCTGCTACTGTACAAACAGGTTCTGCAAATTTACCAAATGCTTCAAGCCAAGCTTCACATTGAAGAGTTTGTAGAACAGTTGGTTATGCCCGTTAACACATACTGCTGTCATTCTAGTTTTGGTAGTTCCGCTATGTCTAGCTATCGTGCAATGTCAGTGAAATGACAAACAGAATAGTTACTATTTATGAATGAAGTATTATTTCAAAGGATTAATGTCTGAAAGGATTTTTGTTTGCATATCATGATATTTAGGAAATACCGTACTTTCTCTTTATCCACGAGATTGTTCATGACCTCTTTTATCAAATTTAAAAGTACATTACAAATAAAAAGTCCCGCCCTCATTTTAGTGTATACCACTGATGTTTGTTTATCTAACAAATCACTAAGACGTCATAATCTTTCATTTGTGGCAAATCTGGTGCCAAAAACCCCATGCAAACTTGAAACTTCATGCGTGCTGTTTGACCAACATAATAAGGAACATTGTGTGTTTTATCATTGGTGGCTAGCAACAAGAATGTTCTCTGCACATTGGTAGTAGTTTCTCAATGAAATTGGTGGATGTGGTCCATTGTCTTGTTGATCAAATGACTCACTGTGAGTATGGGTGTTTACTCTTTTCATATTTGATGTAAATTCCCTAATAATATGGTTTCATGTGACCTTTGTACATAGCTTTATTTTAAAATAATATTTTTATACTCCCTCCGGCCGGAATTACTTGTCGAAATATTACATGTATCTAGACGCTTTTTACACATAGATACATCTGTATTTGGGCAAATTTGAGACAAGTAATACCGGTCGGAGGGAGTACTTAAAATGTGGTAAATGGTAGTAAGATCCGAAAATAGATGTTTAGTAAATTAGTTTTGCTCTGCAAATGCTTGTAATTTTGATTTTTTAGGCAACATTTTGTTTAGTTAGTGTTGGTAGTGATGATAGAGATGGGTATATATAAGCCAAAACTAAGGGCTTATCTCATTCCTTGTTCCGCGCACATGAAAATGATAGGTAATTAACACCAGAGGGACCGATATTTACAGTTAATGTAAAATAAATACTCCCCACATATGGGTTTTCTGATAGTGGACACACTTCCATGTGCATGGTTGACAGATTTGGAGAAACACAATTGTTTTTGCATGACAACATCTTTTATCTAATTTTTGTTTCATATTTATGTATGTTTTGCTATAATGTCTATGTTCATTACTTGTATTCTTCCCCTATATGGTATCATGATAACGTTGAAAGGACCAGCAATGTATGTGCTGCTTCTGGTCTTTTAGTTCTGATGCTTCTTAATATTTCCGTTACCTATTTGCTTATCTAGGGCCATTGGTGTCACTATATCATTTGTAGTTCGTTTATCATTTCCAAAGCATGGTATGTAAATTTCCTGTTGTTTTGCTTATTCAAGGCCATTTAGTAGCTCATCAAGTCTGAGCTTTGTTCTCAGCATAGAAGTGATACCTGTTGCACTAATCCGCGTATCTACTATTATAACTTATCACCAGTTCCCTTTTTGTTCGAAAATAGCCAATTATTGCTTAGTTCTAATGCTAGAAAGATCATACAAATTCTGATGCCTCAAATGTTATTATAAACCTACATAACTACTCCCTCCAATCCTAAATTCTTGTCGGGTTTAGTTCAAATTAGCAAGGTCACTTCTTTTTGATGTTCTTACGAGTAGTTCACTTATCCTATTTTTGTACACCACTCTTCTATAATTATGTTGATCAATTTGGGACAGTTTTTTACCATTTGTCAAAATCTTTCGAGCTGAACCTATCAAAACCACATTTTCCTTTTGCACCTCACTGATATATGTACTGAATATAAAAGTTGTAGGTTGCATTGCTATTAGCATTTGTTGCCTAGAAGCTGGCTGCATTGTCGCTCTTTATTTTCAGTTTGCCTTGATAACAGTTCTATGTTCCTTTTGTCCAAGTGCGAAAACAAACTTTTTCCATCGATCAATCAGAATACTCTGTTGGTCATGCAGACCTATATATTTTGACAATCTATTTCTGAATATTAATTCAGTTCTTCAGTATTGAACATTGTCTTTAGCATCCTTTGCCTATGTCAACAATAATTATCTTCACCCAGTGATTTGTTGGCACTATGTTTACCCAGTAGTACCATGTAGCAAACATGTTGTGTTATATTGTTTCTAACGCTTACATACTGCAAGAGATTACAATAATATACTCTCTCTGATCCTAAATTGTTGTCAAAATATTACATGTATCTAGACGCTTTTTAAGAATAGATACATCCATATTTGGACAAATTTGAGTCAAAAATTTAGGAGTATTTGATATTTTTTCAAACCATACACATAAGCTTACTGCCTGACCATTCCATGTGAAAATATCTATGTTTGCTTTCATGGAAAGGTGGCATACATGCTGTAATAACAAAACATTAAAAAATAACACTGTATATGCACATGACCAATAAATGGTGCAAAGGGGTCGGAAGCATCACAACGACCACTCATGGATAAGCACCAACTAATGGGTGAGGGTACTTTCTGTGTTTCAGCATATGTCATTGTATGACTGCAAGTTGTTCCCAGCAGGTTTTCCAATCTGCAAACAAGCTACGGGAGGGATGGTTGGTGTGTAGAGTTCCCCAAAAGCTTGCCAGCAGAATGGGTTGTTTAGGTGGTAGTGGGGTATTTGCACAGGTCTAAGTTGTACTCCAGTAAGTGTGATCCCTGAACAAGGTGAGCTGTCACTGCATGCAAAATGGACAGGCTTGATTGTAAATGTCCCTCTGATGTTCTCATACTGAACGCCTGATACTGCCACTGCTGATGTTTGATTTGTGCAGGTTCTTTTGTCACAATAAAACTGGTCTATCATAATAGGTGTTTGAACTTCGGAGACTTGTATGTTTGAGAATCTTACGTCTTGAACTAGCCCTATACCACCCTGCAAGGAGAATTCAATTTGTTTAGCTCAGTAAGAGTTACAAATTTACCTGGCATTCTCTTTCTTTTGACAATCTAATGTCTGGTGTTTCAGTGTTGAACTAGGATTATGTTTGTATGTACGTGGTTGAATTATTGATCTTACCTGCCAGGTCTTGATTCTGACACCAGTCATTGTTCTGAACATATTGACATCTCTTACTGTAACATTAGAAACACATGCTTTGGTGTTGTCCCGGCCTAGTCCACCAATGCTGATTCCATGCCCTGGTCCACAATTCACATTGTGTATATATATGTTGCTACATCCTGTCTGGATGGAGATACAATCGTCACCTGCATGGAGTATTGGAATGAGATAAAAATGCTATGTGGCCTGTTTTATACACTTATACTGATTACTCTGTTCCTAAATATAAGACACTTTGTTAGGACAAAATAGCCTACCATAAGATCTTATATTTTGCAACAGAGGTAGTACTACCTCCTTTCCATAATTCTTGTCTCAAATTTTCACAAAAATGGATGTATCTATTCCTAAAAGGTGTCTAGATACATGTAATATTTCGACAAGAATTATGGAACGGAGGGAATACTATTTTGGAGTAACTGCAAAGGGTGGTGCGAAAATTTACAGAACAATGGACAGGCTTTCAGTTCACCATAGGCCTTATTTTATACAGTATCTACATAATCTGTATGTCGTCTCTTGTTCTCAAATTCTTTTGAAGATTCGTTTTGCGTGCCCCAAGAGTAAGAAAAACAAAATCATTGAACATTATGCTAGATGCCTAGGCTTCAATTTCTTGAATTTAGTCAAATAGAATTTACCACAAGCCAAGTTGGTATGATGAATGCTGACATCTTTGGAGTTCTGCAGGTGTATTCCATCAGTGTTGAGACTGTTCTCAGGGGAGGATATTGTCAAGTCGTGAACCAGCACACCCTGACAATTGTCAAACTTGAGATGGCACTGTGAGCTGTTGACAATAGTGATACCAGCCACTACAACGTTGAAACTACCATAGAACCTCAATGCCTGCATCAGAGTACGGGATCAAAATTGCCAGAACTTTGTTCGGTATGCAATATTGAACTTGTGCGAATAAGATAGTGATCTTACTGTAGGTTTAACCTGCGGCATCCTCTCAAGCTCCTGATTGTACTGCTGGAATGTATCAAGGTTAGTGATTAGCAGCTCAACTTTTGAATTGTATGATGTAAGTGTACCAGATGGTCAGGCCTTACCGTGTCATCATCCTCGTCGTCATTTGGGTCCGAGTAGGTCCACCACTGTTGCCCTCTACCATTTATGACGCCACTTCCTTGAATTGATAGCCCATTTAGTTTGGTGAATTCGAGCCATTGAAGCAAACCAGAACCCCAGGCTTTAGCATTTGTTGGGGCTAAGATCGTTCCTTCCAGCTGCAAAATGAGCACATCATTTAACACCATTATGTTTTATGCCTCATCACTTAGCCAAATTTGCAGGTTGCTCTTTGTACACTGGTAAATTGGATGAAAAAATATTTTTCGTTTTTCTTCAAATATCCTGCTGCTTGAAACTTTTTCTTGGAATTTTTACATGCCCACAACTGTTTAAGCTAAACATCAAGAGATTTTTTTTCCCTGCACTATAAGAGTATATTGCATGGTGAATAAACTACCAAATACAAACTTTTATCTTTAGAATAAAGTGGGCGTTGCACATGCTACAAAAATATAGTTGCTCTTTATGAAGGGAGAGTTCAGAGTTGTGTAGTTCGATTCAGGCTATGCAGTTATCAGGGGCTCGGGGTTATCCTCATTTTCGGGGTGGGGAAAAGCATTTTCAGGTGTCTATTTTTTTCGAAAAAGGGAACAGTCCCCGGCCTCGGCATGCACACGGCCATTTTCAGGTGTCTATTTGGGACTAGGTGCAGAATTACCTGGAACAGAATGTTTGGTTTGCAGTAAGGACCAGAAAACGATATTGGCCCAACAAGAAACTCTAGTTCTGATGGTACGAGGACTGTAGATGACCCCTGCTTGCACGCAGCAGCCCATGCTGCTTGGAAAGCCTGCATGCATACTGATTTATTAGCTTCCGCTTGTTCTGAAAAAAGACATGTCCTCTAAACTCTACTCATAAAATGACCAAGTAACAAAATGCATTCACAAAGCACAGATCCCTAAGCATATTATAGCTCAGTTCGACTAGGCATCTTTATGGTTCCGGTGCCTGATGAAAAGCAATCTATGAATCATTACAATAACATAAAAGGAAAGGATTTTCTTTGCTGAAAACAAAGCCATTTAGCTCTAGAATGCTGACCGGAGCTAAATTGACGCTAATCCGCAGTACATTTTTTTTCCAATGTTTGACTACCATTGAACTTTTTTTTTTTCTGGTTTCTTGGATTTTTATTTGATGAAAACTAGATTCTTTGGATTTAAGGAAATTTAAATAACTAGTTTTTTAAAAGGTTGTTCTTGATGCATGTACAATTCAACCATTGTTTTTTTTCGAAGACAATTCAACCATTGGTTAGGAGAGAGAAAACATTATTAAAAAAAACATTGATCTGCTTCTTGTCAGGTTGTAAGCCATGGTCTCGTGCCCACTTTATGCTCCAAGAGGCCATGACTTCTCAAAATGGAAAAGGAAAAAAAGAAAGAAGCGGTAATCGTATATCCAAAAAGGGAATAAATAAAATTGCCTGCAAAACACACGCTCTCATGCAAATACTGACTACAGAAAAGTATGATAATTTCCTGGTGCTTTGCACCGGAAACCATGTGTTGGAGTCGATGATCATTGAATCATAGGCAACAATTAAATGTCCATCAACCGTCGTAAACATGCTGTGATGTCGGGCAAATCAATCCTTGTTTGCATCAATGCTGACTCCAGATATCCACCCAATCTGAAGGTAATGGAATAATCTGAAGCGCCACCCAGAGTTCCAAATACTAAAGGACCGAATACTAAATGCACGCTAAACTCTATTCTTCCCTGTGGTACATATTTTCCACTAAAGAATCAGTATGGCTCCATCATGAATGACATGCCTATTAAGAATCACAAAGAAGCGAGCAGGTGCAAAGATGAATTGCTACTGAGAATTTTTGAGTCGGAGAATGCATCATGCTTCACAAATTTATGATTTCATTTTGGGGGAAAAAATAGCATTTGAAAGGCAACAATGCAGACCTTTGTATCATCTGAAACTCCGTCACCCTTAGCTCCGAAGTCAACCACGTTGAAGACCGCGCCCTGTGAGGCTGCTACTGGTGGCGGTGCCGGTGGCTGATTACCCTTTCCACAGCTTGGAGATGGAGGTTTGGGGCTCGAATGCGCATTGCCATTGGCAGGGCTCGGCTTCGGGCTTGGACTGACAGGTGAAATGGGGCTTGGATTTGGACTTGGAGTTGGCTGATATGGCGTCTGGTATCCTTTGCCAACACCAGGGCCTGCTGGCGGGGTGACAGGCTGCTTCGGGCTCGGCCGGTTGACTCCGTGCTGCCGGTGTGAGCTACCCTTCTTTGGTTTGCCTTTTCTCTTGAAAAGAGAGGAGCCTGGTGAGCTCCTTGGCCTCCAATGCTGGCCTCTCCTTGCATCACAGACATCAATGGTGGAGCAAAGAGCAAGCAGGACAAGGAGAAGCAGGAGGCCGAAGCCTTTTACTCTGAGCTTCATCCTTCTGTCTTGGTACCTGTTTGCTGCGTGGAAAGTGTTTGTATGTGCTTGGGAGGTACGTAGAGAACACACTGAGGTGAGGTTTGTGAGGAGGAAATAGAGGGGGTTTAAATAACAAGCTTCAAGAGTGGCCATGCTTGCGCCTCCCAGGATTAGATGAAAATGAAATTGGGGCCTCCATTCACGTGCATGCAAAGGTCCTTGTAACTGCACAGGGAATGGGTAGCGTCTTCTTGTTGCTTTTGTTTTTCTCCATAATAATCTACTCCCTTCGATCCATATTAAATATCTAGACGTTTTTTACATAAATACATCCATATTTAGGCAAATTTGAGACAATTAATATGGTTCGGAGGAAGTACTATATATATACTTTGCAATTTCCTTCGCAGTGGCCACTCGGTGAGAGCTTGTTGGCAATGAACCAGTGAATAAATAGCAAGCTTGGTTCCTGTTTCAGTACACAAGTGTCAAAGACAGCGGATCAAATTGTATAAATGGAGGGAAATTTTCTGCACTACTGTTTTTCTTGGTGAAACAAAATGACCATTATCCTTTATTTATGCTTTCCTGTAGTGGTCCAAGACATCACGTGTAATTAGAGCAAGAGTCTGTCCAATTTGGCAGCTAATCCAAAGAAGATGTTTTTTTGGAAGATAATCCAAAGAGGACGCAGAAGGCCGCCTTACAGAATACGGATGCACGGAAGAGTGCGCAATACAGAAATCTATATGGAGGTTGTACGGTACAGGTTTGGCCACGGACGGAAGGTTAGTGAAATCTACGAATCATACGAATAAGCACAATCGCCGTCTTACACAAATTGCAACTAACTTGCTTTGAAGAGTTTAATCATTTACCCAGATTAACACGGCACGCACCTAACTCGAGTCAAATGACGGCTGACCAGGCATCTTGTTTGTGTTGTGCTCGTGTTGATGATACATCTTGAGACAGGTCATTCCTGCCTTTTATTTTCGGCGTTTTATGCGGCTCTGCAATGGCTGTGCATGCAGTGAAGTTATGTATTTGTGTGCCCACTCCTCGGTTCCAAAAGCCAAAGGCGGTCATGTGATCACTGACCGGGCGAGCTAGCAGCTAAGCCATCTGGGCCGTTCCGGAAGCATACGGTCATACTGCTCAGGCGAGTGTGCGACACGTCAAGCACGACCAAGGCCTTACTGTTTGGAGCTCACGCACGTCAATCTTTACAATCCTTGCATGTCTCCGGAACCTCAGCTTAGAACTGCCGTTTCACAGCGTTACACAGGCAATTGCACGTCGTAGGCTTGTAGCAAGTCTATATCTTATTCAGTAGCGGCCACGAAATCGGTACTAATCAGTGCCGCGGCCGTGCGTAAATCTACCTAGTGTAACAGTGATGTTCCGGATCCGTTCTTTGAGATTAGGGCTCCGTACGTGCGTGGCACACTCGGAAGGAAGACTTGGAAGGAAAAAACAACGGGCAGGGAATTGGCATGATTCGCGGCTACGAATAACCGAGATGACGGGGACGAATCTACGTGTGGCCAGGAACGACCGCAGGCAACGTAGATACGTGCACAGACCTCCGTCGGTCCCGGCAGTGATTTTGCCCGAAACGAGCAACCACTTCCCCGGTTGAGAGAAAGACGAGGACGCGGACTGGGGTGTGGGTGCGTGGTGCCCTGGCGCTTCCGCGGCGCGCACATGCGCCTCCGCCCTCGCTCACATGGGCAACGGTCACGGGCGGAAGCGCAGCGTACGTGATGCTTTTGTCCGCGCCTCAGCCGGGGGGCCAGCGAGCGAACTGCCGCATCCCTGCCTGCACGCGGACGACGGCGTCCCCATCGCCGATTCTCCCGTGCACTCCTTGTCCAATCATTCATCTATCAATAATCTCCGCCCTGCCGCTCATGGCCGCTCGGTCGGTGACTTCCATCAGCCGTGACCCGTAGGACAATGAGCGGGCCGGGTCAGGCGACGCAGATCGAAAAGCGCATGCATGGTGGTGGCCTCACGTTTCCCAGCCCTCTTTAGATAGAGCACGCCGCAGGGAAAATTATCTTGGAATGAAATCCACATAGAGCGGCCAATAAAGTGGGCTCTGAATCCAACTCGCCTGCTCATGTTCCACATGCCACGCTGGGAAACCATCACCGCCCCCTGCATCCGACGCTGCCGTACTGCGCTGTCGCGGAGACACAGAGGTTGGCTAACACGTAGGAGGAGCATATATGTACATGTGGCTAGCTACCACGTCTGGCTTTTCTTCATCTTCTGCCGTGTCTGGTACGGTCAGCTACGTACTGTCGCCTGCACGTCAGGCTTTCCTTAAATTCTTTTTTTTTCAATGGTCCTATCCGTTCTCTTTTATTGCACACCTGCCGGAATCAATCCATTGCAAGGATCTACGCTATGATTATCTTGGCGCCGATCCACGTACGTTCTACTACTATACACTTGCACTTGACAGGTGTATGCTTACACGCAGGTGTGTCCTGGTCAACACTCAAGACAGCAGCATTGATAATCTCATGTCGTGATCGTGCTGTCATCGGTAATATCAACGTGCTACTTCAATTCAATGCGGTTGATATAAACATGGCGTATACAACGCCACGCCCTGCGCTGCGAGGGACAAACTGCTTCCTCCTGTACACGTAGTATGCAGTAGTAGCATGGTAGCATGATTTTAAATAACACGCTATTTCCTCGCTACAGCTCGCTGTAACATATACGAAGAACCGACGTTACGTTTAAGCAATTTTTAACACTATGCCGCTATTCTCGTTATTAGCACGCTAAATGGCGCTAAACGATATTTGCTATAGCATCGCTTAATAATTTAGCGTCCAAAATACAAATAGTACCATGCCGGCCTAAATATCAGGTTCAAAATCTCTCGTATTAGTCTCTCAGACCTAAAACCATGAGGACGGAGGCGACAGATCCTACAGCTCGTGACCGGCAGCGGGTTGACTGATGAGGGGAGGATATCGACTACCCCTGCTATTTCACCAACTCCATATATTCTGAGGTTTGAATCTTTTTGCGTTGAAGTTTCCGCTAAAGAGGAGGTGAAGCCCAATTTCAGAACACCACCGATTTTGAAGTGTACTCCGATTTAGAGTTTGTTTTTCGTTTGATGGTTTTTGGGCCTGTCCAAAACCACTTTGAGTCAGCCTTTTGGGCCGTAGTTGTGGTGTGGGGCCTGTCCCACCCGATTAGGGTTAGAATCGTCCTATAAAGGGTTTTTGGTAGCCGTTGTTGTAAGGAGGAGTTGAATTTTTGAGATTATGAATGTACCAGAAAAGTCCAATGTCTGAGGGCGCATATCGTCGTGTTTGCTTGCTGATCTTAAAGATCTGATGTTATGCCCTGTGGTGGAATTGATTCTAATCGGTTCCAACGTGAGGAATTGAAGGGATTTGATCCGGATTACTTCAAATTGACTTCGCTCGGTTGCTGATCTGTTTGTTCGTCGATCGTCGTGAAAGATTGGGCCTAAGACCTTTTTGGATCACGTTGATCCTTATCACCTTCCTCCAGCTTGCAACATGCCGCCTTTCCTCCAGCTCGCCACCAACGGCGGCACCTCCGGTGCTTCAATTATACTTCAAATCTATGTTTATCTCATTGACTTGGTCTTGTAAATGATTGGAGAACTTTTTAGTACGTTGTTATACTGAAACCTTTAATTCGGGTTATATTTGATTCGTGTCTATAACATCTGGAGGAGACCGACGTTAAATGTCATAGCGGGCTATTTAAAACCACGAGTAGTAGTAATAGTAATAACAATCACTCCATCAATTACAAATGGGGACATGAGGCGTGGTTTACAGGAACGACGGACAACGGCTGAGCATCTAGCGGCAAATTGTAGAAAGGACTGAACCTGCAGCTTTGACGATGAGCCGACATTTAATTAGCAGCAGCTGCTCGGTGAAAGACAAACACAAGTTGTCTGACGTCTGGTTAATATATCCTAATGGCCAACATACTGCATGCAGATAAATACACCTTACAACTTGCTAGCAAAACTACAAATTACGCTGGAATTATGTATCAATACCAAGTCGTTACAGGCGTAGTTTCGCAACCTGCCAATGCTCACGAAGTCACGAGTAGCTCCAACCCTGTCGGTCTGACAGTCTTGACATACAACTAAGCAATAGAATTGCATATATACTCCAGATGCGGCTCCGTTTTTGTGTCTGTCCGGAGGCGGGGGGAGATCGATCGTCGCGCTACTCGCCTAGTAAATTAGTGCTAGCTAGTAGGAGTAGACCCTTGAGCGTCTCGAATCAGCTTTGGCAATATGTGACACTTTCTTACATGTGACTTATTGCCCAAATCGTCAGATGACAACCACGTTAGTCTGTCCATTTGCATAGGCGTGTACCATCGCATCATCTGACAGTAATGCAGCATGCAAATGGTCTGCCTTAGTTTTTTTTATAAGATGTTTTAACTTGTCCTAAATAGAAAACTAGGATTTAATCTAATTTATAGAAAAATATACTAATATTTATAATATCAAATAAGTATACAACGAAGTTATATATCATGATATACAAAATAAAAATTGTTCAGAATTATAAATGTTGATAGAGTTTTCTATTGACTCAGCAAAAAACTAAAACATTTTATAGAAAATTGAGAGAGTGGTTTACTAAAGAAATGTTATAAAATGCACGTTTATGTTTCCAAGCATGATATTATGGTCAGGTCCGTTTAATTTTCTACGAGGTTTGTGTGTGTGGGGGGGACCCAACACATGCCTAATTCAAATTAGTAGTTAATTTTAAATTCCGAATTCATACTCCACTTAGAAATTTAAAACGAATTGAATAAAAATTCAAAAGGTTTAATTAATGAATTATATATATCTCACGATACTTATGTTTTTTCAAGAACTTTATAATTTTTTTATTTATTTGAGATCAATTCAATTCACCATACTGCATGCAGAATCAAATAAAATGTGGACATTTTAGGCACCTTAATGACTTGGATGTAACGGGGGTGAGATCTTAATGTTTGGCTATGGTGAGAGGAAAATAGCTAGAACAAGGAAGAAAATCTCTATCAACCATTGTCTGGAACTTCAGCTGTGTGACCTACCACACAGGCGCCTGCCGTGCTATGTACATGCTTATCGCTCGAATTCGCATTCAGAGAACCTTATGTCTCAGTTCCTAAATATAAAAAATCATAACTTTGTCGTAAATCAAAATTCAACCAAATAGAAAAATATTTCAAGATTTAGAAACACCACCTCTGGGCGCACATATATACAGTCACTGCACACTGGCAAGTAGAATCCCTCCGATCCATACGGCCCCATCCCCAAGAAACACTGGACACTGGACGTAGGGTAGGGCGTAGGCTGTCCAAGCTTGGATCTTGTGGGGTCTAGCCGCCTGCGTACTGCAGTTGGTGGCACACGATTCCAAGGGAACGCCGATATGATACGGGTGATCGGTACACGAGATCGATCGGGGAAGATGCACGCGCGGGCCCTAAGACAGGCGTCAAGTCTCCACCGACCGCTGTGTCATCTTGCGCGCGTCTGTTGAAAGGTTCCAAGTTTCCAACTCGCTCGTGAATCACGATCCGCGCGCCGAAGAGCAGCCGGCCGGTTGGCGTCCCTGTGCTGTAGTACATGTCTGTCAGGTCCTGGTTCTCTCGGCTCGGCACGTTGGTTTTGTTGGGCAGTATGGCTGCACGCCCGTGGCTGGTATTGCTGCACGTGATGTGATGCGCATCGCTTGCGCTGTTTTGTGGGTTAGCTTTGATTCATGGTGACGTTTCATTCTACAGGGGAGGCACGTACAGATCGAGGACGATTGAATCCTTTTTACCTCTCGTGCCGTCTGCAGACTGCAGAGAATAAAAGTTAAATTGTTTTTTCCTTGTTTTTATTTACCTTTGATTCTATACCTTGGAGTGTTTTCGAGCAGGCTTCAGTCTGAAAAGTGGAGCCCGAGCGCACCATGGCACCGTTCGGGAACCGATCGTTGGAGGTGGGAGGGACACCGAAGCATGCGTCCTCCTTCACCACCTGAAAAATCGTTCACCACTGCCGTTAAGTTTTGGGTTTTATTTTTTTATTCAGTTGGGCCATCTAGTCTATATAAAAAAGAGTATGCTAACCTTGTACGTACTGTTGAGATCAGAAATTAATAAAGAGTTCTCGTTCCTCTCTACTTCTTGGTGATCATCTACTTTATTGTACTTCGTGACTGTGTGTGTGATCGACTCCTTCGACTACGATCTTGGTGTGCAACCCCGGGACCGGCCAGCCGGCAGAGATTGCACAACACGTTATCAGCACGAGTGTCTACCCCGAGCCTTCATCGAGCCTACTCCAAGCAGGCTCTCGACATAAATCACGGAAGTATTGGATCCGAAATTTTATTGCAAAAATGGATTTCTTTTTGTGTTACGATTCCGTTTTTGCGATTACATTATTTTTCAAATTTTTCTACCCATGGTATGGATTTTCCTCACGAGATATTGACGACCAAGTCGCCGGCCAATGTCGATCATCCTCGCCGCACGAGAGACTTGTTGACCATCACCATGGGGAGACGGTGTCACACCACCGTGCTTCACCGCCGGCCACCGCAGGCTTCAAGCCACGACCCGTCCCAAGCCACTGTTGAGCGCCACGAGCACGCAGCCTGGTGCCGCCACGCGCGAGCTGCCTTTTGGGTGCTGCAACATGCGATCCGCCGCCATGAGCGAGCTGCTGGAGAGCGCCGCCATGTTCGAGCCGCTAGAGAGCGCCGCCACGGACTGACCTCACGCGTCGCTGAACGCGGCCATCGACCGTGAGAGCCGTTGACGTCGGACGTGCGCACACCGTCCGGGCACAAACGCCACCATCTTGGGCGTGCGCAGCCTCGGGCGTGTGCGCCAGCGCGGATGTCGCCACAGCCGCTCGCGCACCCGCATCCGCGGCCTTGGGTGTGGATCAACATCGCCGCTGCCGAGTGCGTCGCGCGGGCACCTTGGCCGCCGCCGCTAGCCCTCTTGTTGCCGCCCCTCCGTGCGCACGCTGTCGCCGCCTCCTGGACGCGCGCGCTGCCGCCAACGACGCCTTTCGTGTGAGCGCCGGTGGTGCGCCTCCGGTCATACGTGCTGCTGTGAACGCCGCATGGGGGCGCGCCCTCTGCCGAGCGCGCGCGCGATGCCGCCCCCCGCTTGGTGCGCTTTCCGCAGCCGCCCCACGCCCTAGCCGCCGCTGCCGTCGCTCCGTTCGCAGGCACGAGCGCTGGCGCCGTGCCACGGGAGCGAGCCGCCGCGGACGCCGCCTAGGTCACCGGCTCGGGACGCCGCCGCCCTTGCCGTGAGCGACGCTGCTGCCGGTGTGGAGCCACTGCCACCTAAAGGGGAAACCCTAATGAGGGTTGGCGCGGCTGGGCGGGGCCAGGCAAGGCAGAGAATTGGGGCGCCGGTCCAATAGGCGCGTGGGTAGGCCGGATTCGGCCTGAGCTCAAGGGTTTGCGTTTTAGCCCCTGGATTTTACCGTAATTACGCACACATGTTTGATGTGCTGCGTTTTTGCGCGCAAGTCCTTGGAAGTGTCAGTTTTTGCGGAAACTGCACATTTATGCTCAAAATGGCTTCGGGAATGTGTTTTGGGGCTAATTTTCATGTTTAGGAAACGCTTAACTTGCCATCTCTATGCAGATGCTTGTATTACCATGTTTTAGGGTTGTTGATTAATTGTAAATATGCTTTATTGCTTTAAATAATTAAGTAAGACATGAACTCGCATGTTTTAAATATTGGAACGTTGTTATGAAGAACTATATCATTTTATCACATTTATGTGATGGGTTACATGAGGTTACCTCGAGATTATATGTTGTAATATCGTAAAAATTCGCATTAATGAGATGAATCACGAACCTGCAGTTCGAGGAGCCGACCTAAAATGGTTGGACTTGATTTTTGGATGTGGATTTGTTCTCGGAGCTTGACAGCTTTTGAGGAGGTTGATTTTCTTGGTGTCTTGTTGACTACCGCCACCACCCTGCGAGGAGAACATTTAGGCATTGCACCATTCCTTTGCACTTTTGGACAAGTACATACATGTTGGGAAAGTGTTATGCTTTACCCGATGGTCCTGGTTCCACATGTCTTGTTCATCCTCGCATGTTGTCGTAGCACGGTCTCCGGCACCGGGGATGCCGAGCACCCCCTTTTTGGTTCGGTGGAGGGCTAGGTGATCGCTCCAGCGATCGCCGGCGTGGTGATAGGCACGAGGTGTAGAAACAAGAGTTCGGGCCACCCCAAGGTGTAATACCCTACGTCCTGCTTTGAGTTGTATTCACAAGTTTGAGTGCGTACAGGTCACCCGGGGAGTTCTCGGGCTGGCGACTTAGGTGAACGCTGTGCTATGTTCTAATCACTTGGGTTGGAACCGAGCTGAACTCAAGCCTTTGACCGGTGGCATTGGTCCTCCTTTTATAGACAAGGGGATACCACAGGTGCCTATGCGTGCAGGGTGACACGTTTCCTAGACGCGTGTCACGGCCGCATGGAATACATTTTTACTCATCCATGCTGGACGCCATGCAGCGCCATGTCCACTTTACACGGTAGAAAAGAAATGGTTAGTAGGGTAGTCGCCCTATCCTTGCTCAGCAAGAATAGGCCTGCCGACAAGACTCCCGTCGGTGCATTAAATGCACTGCGCCCGCCGTCTTGTCCTGTCTCCACTGTTCTGCGGGTCCCGCCTGCATGCCCGAGCGTGGGTTGCCGGGGTGCACCCTCCCGGCTAGCGCACCTGCTAGTTGCTGGGAGGCGTTCCTTCGGCTTCCCGGGACCGGGGTTCCCGGGAGCACCTTGTACTCGGCCCTTGGCTTTAACTTCGCCAAACGCCGTCTCCTTGAGGCAGGCTTCCCAGATTCACCGCTTCCCGGGTAGCCTTTCTGACGGGGCTTCGTCACTGGCGAACCAAGCGTCCCGTATCAGTGGGACCCCGCGTGCCACTGGTACGACAGTAGCCCCCGGGCGTGGGCCGGCAGCCTTGAAGCTCCCTGCAAGTGCTATCCTTGGTCGGTTGCCGGGCTAGGCCCTACCCGACGCATGGGTCCCAAAGGAAAAAACCCCTAGCACCTGGCCTTGCGGGCCGCATTTATAGTTCCACTTCTGCGAGCGAAATGGTCGGGCGCATGATTTCGTGCCTTATCCCCCTTAATCACCAGAGAGTTAAGGCCACGTCGCACACCCCCCTCTTAATCTCCGATTCTTTAGGGCTCTTTATTGCCGATCGTGGGGGTGTCCGTTGCAGTCCGCCAGCCCGGATAAATACCCAAGGCCGGCGGCGGGGCACCCCCCATTGTCTGTTGCTCCTGCCATCACCTCCTCCCAAGCTCCCCGCTTCCCAACTCCAACCGAACCACCTCTCCACCTCCGCCGATGTCTTCCAAGGACCAAAAACGTCCCAAGGGGAGCACCAGCAAAGGGGATAAGGCCGGCAAGAAGGAGCTGTTGGACAGGGCCCGGAAGGAGGAGGAAATGCGAGCTAAATTCGCCTTCTTCCCCCTCGGGTAGAACGGCGAGGGGGTCGACAAGCTGGACTTGGCGCTGGCCACCAAGCACAATGAGCACGGGCCGACGCGGGTCCTTCCCGTTGGTGCCGAGCGCGACGGGCACTATTTCCGGATCTTCAGGAGGTTCATCCTTGCTGGGTTCGTGCCGCCGCACTCCTACTTCCTTTCGGCCATCATGGAGACCTACGGGCTCATCATGGCACAGCTTCACCCCATGTCGTTCTTCACATTGGCTGTTTGCCAACAGCTCTGTGAAGTGTTCGTGGGGGTGATGCCGTCGGTGGCGCTATTCCGCCACTACTACTACCCGAGGGTGGAGAAGAAGGCTCCCCTGTCCTCGGGGGTAGTGTTCCGATTTCGCGACAGGATCAAATCAGAATTCATCGAGCTGGGGAAGAAAAAGATCGATCACGAATGGCGCCGCGACTGGTGCTGGGTGCACACCGACAAGTTTCAGGAGTTTCATGAGGAGGCCCTCGGGCCTCCAAAGGGTTCTGACGACTGGACGCTCCGCGACCAGAAGGATGAGGAGCTGGCCCCAATCTGTGCGAAGATCAAGGCGCTCCGTGAGGCTGGGCTCACGGGCACGGATGTGGCGCGTCACTTCATCGGGAGGCGCGTGGCTCCCTTGCAGCGGCTCTCGCATCCGGCGTGGAAGTGCAGTTCTGGGTGAAGGGTATCACCGGCGAGGACGAACCTTACCGGCTGCCCCCACTTGGAGTGCACCCGCTCCACACCGGGATCCCGAACCCAGAAGCCCGGGATCTCCCACTCTGCGACAAGTGGGGGATCGTGGAGGACCCCTTGGCGCAACCCCCCCCCCCCCCGCCCAGGCCCCAGAAGGGCAAGGAGCCGGCTGCGGACTCAGGGAAAGGGGGCCAAGGCCAAGCCTCCGCCAGGGCAGAGGGCTCAGACTCTGACGACTCCTCACTGGGCGTCGGAGGAGACCTCAGCAACGACGACGTTCCCCCGGCAGCCGGCGAAGTCGTGCCAGAGGAGGACGACAAGGAAGATGACGTCCCCCTGGTGAGACGGTCCGTGGCAAAGCGGGCGGGTAGGCGGGAGGCCAGCCCGCAGCTCCCGGAGCCTCACGGCGTCGTGGGGGCTGGGGCCTTCGGCGGCAGTGGCACGGCTGCAACAGCCGCCCTGACTACCCCGGCAACTCCGACAGCTCCCCTGCGCGAAGCGGCCCTCCGGGGAGGAGCATCCTGGCGGACAGGGTGCTCAAGCTCAAGCCGGCGGGGTAAGTCCAATGTTGTCCAGAACAACTTTGATTCCATGAAATTATTTTGTGCCTGACTAATCTATTTTTGCATTTTCCTGTTCGTCAAGGAAGAGGGGGCAGACCAGCGCGTCGCCAGTAGCCCCAACCAAGAAGCCTCGCCCGACATTGGGCGGCGGTGACCAAGACGCTGTTGATGTAGCGGCTATGATGGCAGCAGCGGCCGCTAGGGACCCAAGGATCCCCGATTCGAGCTCGCAGGGTACTGGCCCGGCGGCAGGTACGTGCAAGTTCGAACACTTCCTTTACCTATTCGCGCCAATCCCCACTCCTGACGCAGGTGCCGTTCGTGCAGCTGCCGAGGGGGTTTCGGCTGCGACCGCGCCTACAGAGGTGCGGGTGATCGACCTCACTGGCGAGGTCGACGACGAAGCTCCAGCAGAGGTTGCCTCCGTCGGAGCTCTTCAGCAATCGGTCACGGCGCCTGCCAGGGCCGTGACTGCTGCCACAGGTGACGCCACGCAGGGGGCACCGTCTAAGGAGGGAGACACGGAGCAGCCTCCGCCAGCCGGGGTGGGCGGCGGTGCCCTGGAGAAGCCCCCGAGCCCCCAGCTCGCCCCTTCAGACGAGCAAGGAGCGGCCGGGCTCAGCCAGGCTGGGCGCGCGCCATCAAATCCCGACGCGCCCTCAGGTTCGCAGACGGTCGCGGCGGGGTCTTCCTCCTCCACCGGGCGGACTTGGGGTTGGATCACCTTCGACCCCAGCATGTTCCAGAAGGGACACCAAGTGATCGACAACATCTAGCAACAGCAGCGGATGTTCGTCGATTTCTTCAACGACGCGCAGCAGCACCACGCCCGCGTAGTGGCGGAATGGGGCGCAGCGCGACGGGAGGCGGAGGAGCAGCGTACCGAGCTGCAGCGGCTCCGATAGCAGCTCCAGCAGGCACGGCAGCGCCTGCTGTGCAAGGGGTGCCAGAGGCGCAGGTCCTCCAGCAGCTGTGGGATCTCCAGCAAGAGCACCAGCGGGAGCTCGAGCTGGTAAAGGCCACACACGCCAAGAGCAAGGAGGAGCACCAGGCGACCCTGGACTCGTTCCAAGGGCGTCTCCGGCAGAAGACGGACTTACTGTCCGGCTACTCCTTGGAGATCCAGCGTCTCCGCCGCAAGGTCGGAGAGCTGGAGATAGCGGCTGCAACAGCAACCGAAGCCTACGCGTGCCGGAGAAGGAGCAGCTGCAGGACCAGTCCCACTCCCGGGAGCGCGAGCTTGCGGGGCCGCTCAACGCCGCCCAAGATGCCAGCTCGTCCCTTCAGGGCGAACTAGACACGGTGCGGCAGGAACTCCGGCTGGCGACGATGACAACACCAAGAAGGCGTCGGAGATCGGTAGGCTGCAGTCCGAGTGCCGCGAGCACAAGCTGCAGGCCTAGGAGGCTCGGGGTGCGTGCACCGAGCTGCGGACCCACAGGACAGGGGAGGTGGCCAGGCTGAAGAAACTGGCCGACTCGGCGGTGGAGGCGCTGCAGGGGTTCGACATCCCTGTGGCTTCCTTCGACGGGGCAGACATGGGGAGCTTCACTTCGTTCTTCGCAGATTTCGTCGGCCGGCTGGGCGGCCTACAAAGCTGTGTGATGGCCTTCGGGGACCGGCAAGTCGGCCTTGCGGCGGAGCAGGTTGCCGGGCAGATTCTCACCCGGGTCCACTCCGCCCACTCCGACTTCCCGTTCGAGTCGGTTCGACGCCTGGTCGGACGAGGAAGAGGCCAGGACCCACCGGGAGGCGGTGCAGGGCGGCGTGGACGAGATGGTGGCGCGGATGCAGGGCAAGGTCGATGAAGACAAAGCCGCTGCTGAGGAGGCTGCCGGGGAAGCCCCCGATGCCGAGGATGCCCCTGATACCGACGCAGCCGCCCCGGGAGCACCTCCCACATAGCTTCCTTCCTTCCTTTTTATTTTCCTACAAGCGGCGCGTGGCGCCTTAGAGTTTTTTTTATGTTAACTTTCCCTTGTCATTATCAGTGTTACACGGCAACTCGTTTGGCTCAGGCTTCAATATATATATCCGATGCTATTTTTACTTGCTTCTTTGCCTAAGACTAGCTTGCCGGGGAGGGGCTCGGTCCTTCTCGTGCTTTAGCATTGCATATCCGGGGACTCACCAACTACATGCTTGGCCAGACTAGGGACCCGGGACGGACCTGCGGTGCCGATGTAGGACCAAACAGCAGCGGCTGGTCACCCCGCTTGCGGGTTAACTACCCCAGTGCGCACGCCTCCGGGACGGACCCACGAGCCACATGTGGGGGCCGTACTCACCCTGCAAGCGTCCTTCCCACGCTCCGGCAACATGAGGACCGAGCTTACCTCAGCAAGCCAGTGTTACCAACAGAAAAACAAGGGACCCAAAATGAGATACTTAGCTTCCCGTTCTTTTTGGTCTTGAAGCACCTTGTTGAGAGCTGTGGCAAGGATGCTGTGGCAGTGCACCCTCCAGCGGCATGCACGGAGGCATGCACCACCTCAGCGTCTTCGCGACGCCCCTCGCCTGCCGCATCACCATTTCTGGTGTCGTTTCGTAAGAGATGTGGTATGGCCGCGATAGTGGGAACACTCTCAGAGACAAGCGCAGAGGGATGCACCACCATCGCCTCTCTGCGACATCCCTTGCCTTCTTGCCCGTTGCCAGTGTTGCACTTGCTCTGGTTTCCTTAAATAGCCAAAGCGCTGCTCTTGTCTCCACACGCCCGGGACCACCAGTCGCCGCGTGGAGGCACTGGCCTTGTCTCAGTTTCCTGCATCAATCCTCGAAGTAATTGTTGTATATGTACAACTTACTTGCAAGACGACGACACCCGTGACAACCCCACGAGCATCACAGTGTGCCTTCGCCTTATCTCTATCCTATATGTCAAATTCCTGCAGTGCCCAAGGTACATAGGAAAAAAATTCGAAATGCATGAAAAACGGTATAAACTAGGTAACCTCCTGCCTCCCAGCTCCCGGGCACAGAAGATTCGACCTCAGACCTGGGTGTGAGTATCTTTACATTTCCATGGTGCCTAGCTAGCACGTAGCACGTTGCGGACGGGTCCGGCAACTGCTAGGCCTCGTTCCGGAGCGTCTCGACAATGAGCTTGGTTTTCGGGGTTCCGGCAGCCCCCTGCTCACAGCCAAGGACGAGGAGACAATTCTGTGCACCTAGAGCAGGAGACAGAAGCATCCAGAATCAGCAAAGCACAATATTTACCAATGCAACACTTATCTTTATTTAACTTTGGGCTAGCGGATTACAATCGGGCCTTGCCCGGCTACACTAGCTTAAAGAGGCACGCTGCCGCAGCGTCACCCGTGGGTAAGGCACCACCGTTTCATGGGTAGAACTTGCGTAGGTGCTCAATGTTCCAACTATTGGGCACCGACAAGCCTTCTTCGGTTTCCAACCACAACCCTCGGTCTAGTCACCTGCACTACCTGGAACGGGCCTTCCCAGATTGGAGTCAACTTGTTCCCGGCCTTTGTTCCTTGTATTCGGCGCAGGACAAGGTCTCCAACCTCGAGTCCCCGGGGACGGACTCGCCTGTCGTGATAACGACGGAGTCCCTGCTAGTAGCTTGTAGCTCGTACGGCAGCCCGACATCGAATCTCCTCGATGAAGGTAAGGTCATCAATCCTCTGCGTGTGTTGGCTCTTGTCGCTGTACGTGCTGAAGCGACCGCCCCCATACACGGGTTCGATCTCTGTGCTTTAGTGCTAGTATCTGGATCGACTCACTAGCACACACAGTTTCGAGATGTAATATCATAGAACAAAGGTCTCAATATTACAACGCATCATCTAGAATTTAAAAGTACTTACAAATTCGCATAACCCCATGGGTTAGCTGGAAATAAAACAACTATTTAGCAGCGGAAAACGGAAAATACAAGGGCTACATCAACACCACGGTGAGAGCGTGTTGGAATATAGGCCCGTAACCCAAAGAAGCAGAACGTATTCTTACTCTTTGTCGGAGTTTCCTCCATCATTAAACGATGCAGCCACTAGGGTCAATATATTGAATGTATTGGCAAGATCACTAGAAGTTATATCAGAACCTACCAAGTATATGCATAATGTGGCAAAGTGGGGTTCAAGGCTATTTGCATAAAAGCTTAGTTGTTTTAGTCCTATCTTTTAATCAAATAGAATTTTATCACTATTGGACATGGGGTAGACACACCCATGCTCCTATTAAACTAAGGACATTGAGTAGACACATCAATGCTCCTAAACCCAAGTTCAAACCATTCATTTTATTAAGAAATTAGAGTGAGTGAGACTTTCCTTACAGCTTCACATTCAGTTGCTCATAGTTGTCCATTCCGGGGGACACGGCTAAGTACTCAGTTTTGACGCTCTCGAGAGTTTGCACACATTCCCCACAAGAAAACGACAGGTTAATCCCATGCTGTCCTCAGGGTAGAGTAGCAACGGCATCGATTACGAGATTTTCAAAGGTAATTCCCTAAACCACGAGAGAATCACGCTCCCCCTACACATTCTACCTCTGTACAATTTCTCGGGTCTAGGTTCATACAACTTAGTCTTGTCTCGCCAGAGCCCATATAGCATTGTGGTTGTACTGGAAGCTACTAAATAGGAAACTAGTCCATTCTCGGTTACCCTAGGTGGCATTCCACATTTGCAACGCAGGCGCTCCCATAGACATGGAGAGACGACTCATAGAAATGGACCCATAGAAATGGACCTGGCGCCGCTAATCCTCAAAATCCCCAAAGCAGTCCACCCAGGATGGTTCATTGAATTAATTATTTTGCCTTACTCTAATAAAACATTTCATTTCTCCAAAGGCATAACAATATCATAATGTAGTAATTTCCCCACGATACTACCATAGCCTAGCATTCAACTACAATCGATGGCAATTCGGTAGCAAGGTAATGGCAAGGGTAAACTATACTACCTGAGATTTATAGCTAGCATAGAGGTACGAGTAATATTCCTAATGCATCTAATAAAACAACTAGTGCATAGTAACAATATTTAGGAGATGATCAAAGTGAACTTTCCTTGTCCAAGGTTGTGGTAGTTCTCGCACTCTTCGCAAGAACAAGGTTCACAATCCACACAATCTAAAATAAAAGAAAACACACACACAATAAACATGCCATTCAATACAAAATCATGCTATGATGCATATGCCATGACGATGCACACTTAGGTTACTTCTAAATGTAACTTGTTTAGTTTCTGTTTTGGAAGGCTTCTCAAAAGATTTGGACAGATTAATACAATAATAAGGAGGTAATTACTATGCATGAAACAAGGATGGGCTTTAATTAAAAGCTTATTTGATTTTTTTCAAGCATAGAGCAAGGTTAAATTTGTGTGGCATTATCATTTGCAAAATAATTTTCCCTCTGGTCCCAATGGACAGAGAGCATACTCAAATAATTTTTCAGCAAGCCCAGTTCAAACCATTCATTTTATTAGGAAATTGGAATGAGTGAGACTTTCCTTACAGCCCGAATATCTAGTTGCTCATAATTGTCCGTAACCCGGGACACGCCTAAGTAGTTAGTTTGACACTCTCGAGAGGTGGTACACTTTACCCACAAGAAATCGACGTGTTAATCCCTTGCTGTCCTCAGGGTAGAGTAGCAACGGTATCGATTACAGGAATTTTCAGAACATATTCCCCCTAACCACCTGAGGGACGCGTTCCAACCTACACTGCTACATACCGATATCACCTCGGATCCAGGTTCATATTTCTTACATCCATCTTGGCAGAGCTCATAATACCATGTGGTTGTACTGGAAGCTACTAAACAGGAAACTAGTTCAGTCTCTGGTTATCCCGGGTGGCATCCCACATTGTGACGCAGGCGCTCCACGAATCGCACGGGGAGACGACCATGGACGCTCCCGAATCACATGGAGAGACGACTCAACGGGCCCCAAAGAAATGGACCTAACGTCATGACATCCGAAAACTCAAAGCAGCCCACCCAGGACGGTTCATTGAATTACTTGCTTTGTCATACACTAGGAAAATCATATTGTAATTCAATAGTATCACATTGTAAGAATACCACCCTCGTATATTATCATAGCATAGCATTTTACTACTACGATGGCAATGGTGGTGAAGTCATGGCAAAGGTATTCTATACTACTAGGACAGATCATAGCTAGCATAGATACAATAATAATCCTAACAATGCAGCTAATAAAATCTAGTGCATAATAAAATAATGTGATGATGGTCAAAGTGAACTTGCCTTGATAGTAGTTGGTATCCAGACACTCTTCACAGTCACACAGTTCGCTCTCCGAGAAAACTATACAATCAAGCAAACATAGACATACATAAACACACCATACAAGCAAAAAAATATGTATGCCATGATGCAATGCAAAACATGTGACATGAGTTTGGTTTATTTTATTTGGGTGATCTACTGATCCAAGGCCTTGAGAATTAAGCACATGCAATTAGGGTTTTTAAATAAAAGCAAAAGTTAGGGTCTAAACCCTAAAATGAGGTTTTATTTGCATCTGCAAAGCAACTTAATTCAAAATATTTATTTCTCTGTCCCATTGGACAGAGGACATTAAAACAAAATTTTGCGCACTGGTTTCATTCAAAAAGGACTTCTAAATAATTAGTTATGATTTAAATGGCATAAACCCTAATCTGTAATTTGAATGTGATTCAAATATTCAAATTTGAATTTGGACAGTGCCAAAAGATTGTACACTTCCTAAGGATTCCAAAAAAGTGGGGATCATTAAATTTGGCCAAACAGATTTAAAGTTATGATCATTTGAAGTTACAGGGGCCTATCTGCAAAGTGCCATTTAATTTATCCGGGGAATTAAAAATTACATTATCATTTTATTTACGAAGTGACACGTGGCTGCTCCTGATTGGTGCGTACTGGTTCGGTGAAAAATTAAAATGGGATCTAATCTTAGCCCTCGGATTCGGATCGGGCGGACGAGGGGAGTTCTAGGGTTTACCGGCGGCGGCGGCGGTCACCGGAGACAGAGGGGATGGCGGCGCGGGCACGGGCGTGGCGGCGCGGGGTGTTCCGGTGGGGCGGGTCGGGGATGGTCGGGGACGGCGCGGCGCGGCACGGCGGAGACGGTGGCGCGGTCGGCGGCGGTCGGGGACGGCGGGGTCGGCACCTCGGACGAAGACGGGCGGGCGGCGCGGTCGGCGAACGGCGGCGCGGCCTCGGGCGTTTATCGGCGGGGAGTTGCAGCGCACGAAAAGGAAAAGGAAGCGCGTCATCTTGACCGCGAGGGAGAGAGAAGAAGATAGAGAGGGACGGCTTCGAGTTTTACTCATGGAGCCCGTCGGCGTGACGCGAAGACGGCGACGGCGCAGCTGCGGCTCCGGCGAGCGATTCCGGCGGCCTGGCGGCGTAATCGAGGGGGAGGGCAGAGGGGTAAAGAGGAGGGGGCCGCGGGGTTTAAATGGACGCGCTCGGGGCTGAGAGATATGGACGGAACGCTCAGAATCCGGCGGTGATGGCGCGCGGCGGCGAAGAAGGAAGGCGGCGTGCGTCGCGGGCGCCTTCCAAACGGGGAAGAAGCCCCTGACAGGTGGGCCCCAAACAAATTCCAGAAAATTTGTAAAATCATGTTCTACCATGATACAACTTTTGGAAGTAGTTTCTCTTCAAAATAAAATATATAAAAATACATTTGCCCTATAAATGCCTTTAGGGCCATATATCTATTTAAATAAAATACGTTTTCAACTCCAAATAATTACCCAAAAATTATGGGATAGCTCATATGTGCAATAAACCCCTTTTATATATAAACCTTAATGGTTTGAAAATCCAAAGCTCAAATGGGTGTAAAACGCTAGGGTTCAAAATGAAACAAAGCCTTTTAAAGCCCTTTTGAGATTCAAAATTTGAATTCAAATATGCAATTGTGGCATGATGCTCATGGGTGCAATGCATACGTAAAAGTTTGAAATTGTGGGATGTTACAGACCTAACCCCCTTAAGATGAATCTCGTCGTCGAGATTCGGTGTGGTTAGCAAACAGGTGTGGGTGGTCTTCTTTAAGATCATCTTCGTGTTCCCAAGTTGCTTCCTCTTCAGTGTGATGGTCCCACTGAACCTTGCAAATCTTGATGGTCTTGGATCGGGTCTGTCTTTCAGCTGTATCCAAGATTCTGATCGGTTTCTCCTCATAGGTGAGGTCACTTTGCAATTGCACTTCCTCAAGGGGTATCATATCCCTTAGTGGTGTGTCGGCCAACTCAGGATGACACTTCTTCAGTTACGATACGTGGAAGACGTTGTGGACATTGGACAGTGCTTCCGGCAAATCCAACTTGTATGCTACCTCTCCTTGTCGTGAAAAGATCTTGAAAGGTCCAATGTAACGGGGTGCTAACTTTCCTTTTATACCAAATCTCTTTACCCCACGTATCGGAGAAACTCTGAGATACGCTCTATCCTCAGCCTCGTAGGTCACCTCCCTACGTTTGGTATCGGCGTAGCTCTTTTGTCTTGACTTGGCTACCTTCAGCCGGTCTCGGATGAGTCTAACCTTTTCTTCGGCATCCTTTATCATGTCTGGGCCGAATAGGCTACGGTCTCCTACGCCATCCCATAACAATGGTGTTCTGCACTTCCTTCCATACAAAGCTTCAAACGGTGACATTCCAATCCTGGCTTGGAAGCTGTTGTTGTAAGAAAATTCTGCATACGGCAGGTTGTCATCCCAACTGGATCCATAATGTAGAGCACAGGCTCTCAACATGTCTTCAAGGATCTGATTTACCCTCTCGGTCTGTCCATCCGTCTGCGGATGAAAGGCTGTACTAAATTCTAGTCTCGTTCCTAAAGACTCATGTAGTTGTCCCCAAAATCTTGAGGTAAATTGGGTACCTCTGTCTGAAACTATCTCCTTGGGTACTCCGTGTAAACACACTATTCTGGATATGTAGCGTTTTGCTAACTGTGCGCTGGTGTAAGTGATCTTTACCGGTATAAAGTGGGCAACCTTGGTCAAACGGTCAACTACTACCCAAATGGAATCGTATCCTGATCTGGTCCTTGGTAAACCGGTGATAAAGTCCATGCCAACTTTATCCCATTTCCAGTCCGGTATAGGCAGCGGTCTTAGCAATCCTGCTGGCTTCTGGTGCTCTGCCTTAACCCTGCTGCACACATCGCACAAGGCAATGAACTCTGCGATGTCACGCTTCAATCCGGACCACCAAAATGTTTCCTTGAGGTCCATGTACATCTTTGTGTTTCCAGGATGGATTGAGTACGGTGAATCGTGGGCTTCTTGCAGAATCAACTTTCTGAGTCCTGGATCCTGCGGTACGCAAATGCGTTTTTCGAACCATATGGTACCTTGGTCGTCTTCTCGAAAATCTTTGGCCTTTCCAATAACCATATATTCTTTTATTTCCTTAATTTCTGAGTCATCCTTCTGTGCTTCTCTAATCTTATCCAGCAACGTGGGCTGTACTTCCAAAGTGGCTAAGTGTCTGAAGCGACCGCCCCCGTACACGGGTTCGATCTCTGTGCTTTAGTGCTAGTCCCTGGATCGACTCACTAGCACACACAGTTTCAAGATGTAATATCATAGAACAAAGGTCTCAATATTACAACGGACCATCCAGAATTTAAAGGTACTTACAACTCGCATAACCTCACGGGTTAGCTGGAAGTAAAACAACTGTTTAGCTGCGGAAAAAGGAAGATACAAGGGCACATCAACACCACGGTGAGAGCGTGTTGGAATGTAAGCCCGTAACCCAAACATGCAGAACGTACATCTTACTCGTAGTCGGAGCTTCCTGCATCATTAAACGATGCAGCCACTAGGGTCAATACATTGAATGTATTGGCAAGATTCACTAGGAGTTATACCAGAGCCTACCAAATATATGCATAATGTGGTAAAGTGGGGTTCAAGCTATTTGCATAAAAGCTTAGTTATTGAATCCTATCTTTTAATCAAATAGAATTTTATCACTATTGGACACAGGGTAGACACACCCATGCTCCTATTATCCTAGAGCACATTGATGTGGATTCATCAAGTGCCCCTACCCTGTTCAACCATCCATTTTATTTAAGAAATTAGAATGAGTGAGACTTTCCTTACAGCTCCACATCTAGTCGCTCAAATTGTCCGTTGCCGGGGACACGGCTAAGTACTTAGTTTTGACGCTGTCGAGAGTTTGTACACATTCCCCACAAGAAACCGACGTATTAATCCCTTGCTGTCCTCAGGGTAGAGTAGCAACGGCATCGATTACGAGATTTTCAGAGGTAATTCCCTAAACCACGAGAGAATCACACTCCCCCTACACGGCTACCTCGGTACAATTCCTCGGGTCTAGGTTCATACAACTTACTCTTGTCTCGCCAGAGCCCATATAGCATTGTGGTTGTACTAGAAGCTTCTAAATAGGAAACTAGTCCAGTCTCGGTTACCATAGGTGGCATTCCACATTTGCAACGTAGGCACTCCCCGAATCCACAGGAGAGACGTCCATGGACGATCCATTCCTGAATCCACAGGAACTCGACTCAGAGGGACCCATAGAAATGGACCTGACGCCGCTAATCCTCAAAATCTTCAAAGCTGCCCACCCAGGACGGTTCATTTAATTAATTGTTTTGCCTTACATCTAATAAAACATTTCATATCGCCAAAGGCATAACAATATCATAATGTAGTTATTTCCCCCACGATACTACCATAGCCTAGCATTCAACTACAATCGATGGCAATTTTGGTAGCAAGGTAATGGCGAGGGTAAACTAGACTACCTGGGATTTATAGCTAGCATAGAAGTACGAGTAATATTCCTGATGCCACTAATAAAACATCTAGTGCATAGTAAAATATTTAGGAGAATGATCAAAGTGAACCTGCCTTGTCCAAGGTTGTGGTAGTTCTCGCACTCTTCGCAACAACAATGATTACACTCCACACAATCTAAAATAAAAGGAAGACACACAATAAACACAACATTCAATACACAATCATGACATGATGCATATGCTATGATGATGCACAACGAAGGTTACTTCTAAAGTAAAAAGTTTCGTTTTCCATTTTGAAAAGTTTTTCAAATGATTTGGACAGATTATACACCAATAAGGAGTTAACAAATATGCATGAAACATGGATAGGGTTTAAAACAAAAGATTGTGCGGCTTTTGCAACGTAGAGCATTATTTAACTTGTATGCCATGATTATACACAAAATAATTTTTTCTCTGGTCCTAATGGATAGAGAACAACTTTAAATAATTTTACAGCAAGATTACATGCTCAAAACTATTTTGAAACAATTCATTTGAAACTTGAACCATATTCAACCATTCTGTAAATAGCTACTGTCTAAGTTGTTCAAAACTGAAAATAAACAGTGCCAAAATATTCTACACGTTCTGACGATTCCAGAAAGGTGTGGATCGTAAATTTTGGACAAATGGTTTAAAAGATATGGGGTTTTGAAGTTGTAGGGGCTTTTCTGCAAAATTGCATTATCCAATCCGGCCAAATTAAAACAAAAAGAAAACCCTGCCACGTGGCATCGCGGGACTGGCCGAATCCTAGGGTTCCGGCCGGCGGCGAGCTCGCCGGCGGCGGCGCGGGCAGGCGGTGCGGGGCGGCGGCGGCGGCGCAGGGCAGCGCGGCGCGGCAGGCGGCGCGGTTGGGCGCGCAGGCAGCGGCGGGCGGCGGCGGCGCACGGGCGCAGCGCGGGCCGGCGGGCGGAGCGGTCGGAGCGGGCAGAGGGGGCGCGGGGCACGCGGCGGAGGGCGCGGGCAGGCGGCCGGAGGCGGGGGACTCGGGTGGCGGCCGGTGCCGGGGAAGATGGCCGGCGCGGGCAGCCGGAGGCGGCGGCGGCGGCCAAACGCAAAGGTGAGCGCGTGACGGCGTTCGGAACGGGGAGAGGAGAGAGGCTAGGGGAGTGGCGCGGGGAGAAACCTCACCGGAACGGCGACGAAACGCGAAGAACGGCGGTGGCAGCAACGAACTCCGGCGAGCAATTACTTTCTAACCGGTGCGAAAATGGACGTGGGGTTTGGGGGAAGTGGAGGAGAAAAGCGAGGCCTTCGGGGTGACGCGCAAGGATTTGGAGAAAACAGCCCGAGCGCGGAGAAATCAGAGGTGGAGTCGTGGGCAGTTCGCGGGCGTGCGTGGCCGGATTTTTCGGACGGAGGTTGAAGTTGACGCGTGGGTCCCACCGGTCAGTGAGAGCGGGCGGCTCGGGCAGGGCGGAGCCGGTCCGGTTCGGTCCGGTTAGACCGGGTCGGTCCGGTTCGGCCGGTTCGGTCCGGTTCGGCTGGTTCGGCCGGTTTTTCCTTTTCTTTTATCTATTTTCTGTTTTTGAACCTCAAAATTGATTCGGAGCTCCAAATCACTCCAAATAAAATGCAACAAAATTTGTAAAATCATATTTTGATATGATCTAACTTTTGGAGCAAGAATTTTCTCAAAATAAAATATTTAAGAATACATTTGCCAATAAATGGCTTTTAGGGCCCTTAGGCTATCGAATCAAATTATTTTTTTCAAAATACTTTCAAAAGCCAATTATGGGATAGCTTTATATATGCATTAAATCCCTTTTTACCACAATACCCTCATGGGTTAAAAATGCAAATACTCAAGAGCAAGATCAAAGCCCAAAATCAAATAAAAGCATTTTTGCAAAAGGGTTTTCTGGGCAAACTTTAGGGTTTTGAAAGTGATCAAATGTAAGGGTGACATGATGCTTATGATATGCAATGCATATGAAGAATTTTGAAAATTGGGATGTTACATGACCTTCAGGTACTATTTCCAGCCTGAGGTCCTTGAATTGTTTGCACAGCTCTGGTGGTAACTCTCCAGCTGTTAGTCCATTCAAATAGCCCTTGCGGCTCAAAGCATCGGCTACGACGTTACCCCTGCCTGGATGGTATCGCAAATTCAGGTCATAATCCTTTATCCGCTCTAACCATCTTCTCTGCCTCAGGTTCAGCTCCTTCTGGGTGAATATATAATTCAGGCTCTTGTGATCAGTGAACAATTCACAATGCTTTCCCATCAGGTAGTGTCTCCAGGTCTTCGAAGCGTGCACTACTTATGCTAACTCCAAGTCATGAGTGGGATAGTTGCCTTCGTGGCTCTTTAGTTGCCGCGAAGCGTACGCTACAACTCTTCCTCCTTGCATCAACACTCCTCCCAATCCTTGACGTGAGACGTCACAGTATACTTGAAAATTCTCTTGTAGGTCAGGCAAAACAAGGATGGGTGCAGACACTAGTCTTTTCTTCAATTCCTGGAAGCTCTCTTCACATAACTCGTTCCAGGCAAACTTCTTTTCCTTCTTCAAGAGTTCAGTCATGGGTTTCGCTATTTTAGAGAAATTCTCAATGAATCTCCGGTAATATCCAGCAAGTCCAAGGAAACTACGGACTTCTCCGACATTCTTCGGGGCCTCCCATTCTGTAACTGCTGCAACCTTAGCTGGGTCAACAGCTACTCCGGCTCCTGACACTATGTGTCCAAGGAAGCTGACTTGTGATAACCAAAATTCACACTTGCTGAATTTGGCGTACAGCTGGTGCGTTCTCAGCTTCTCTAAAATCATGCGCAGATGCTGCTCATGTTCCTCTTTGCTCTTGGAATAAATCAAGATGTCATCTATGAAAACCACGACAAACTTGTCCAAGAATTCCATCAACACCTTGTTCATCATGTTCATGAAGTATGCAGGTGCATTAGTCAATCCAAAAGGCATCACGGTGTACTCATACAGTCCGTACCTAGTGGTGAATGCCGTCTTAGGTATATCCATCTCTCGGACTTTCAGCTGGAAATACCCTGATCGCAGATCGATCTTTGAGAATACTTGAGCTCCCTTCAACTGGTCGAATAAATCATTGATTATGGGCAAGGGATACTTATTCTTTATCGTCACCTCGTTTAGTGAACGATAGTCAATGCACATCCGTTGGCTCTTGTCCTTCTTTTCTACAAACAGGACAGGTGCTCCCCATGGTGATAAATTGGGGCGGATGAAACCTTTCGCTAACTGTTCAGCTAGCTGTTTCTTCAATTCCTTTAACTCAGCCACAGCCATCTTATATGGTCTCTTGGCTATGGGTCCACTTCCTGGCATTAACTCAATAAGGAACTCCACATCACAATCTGGTGGCATGCCTGGTAATTCCTCTGGAAACACGTCCGGGTATTCCTTCACTATTGGTACATCGTCCATGCTAACCCCCTTAAGAGCATTAGCCTTGGGTTTCTTAAGCTCATGGGTTGACTTGTACCGGATGCGTCTCTTGTCTGGGGTAGTGAGTGTGACAGTCCTTTGGGCACAATCTACTAATCCTTCATATAAGGTCAACCAGTCCATTCCCAGGATTAGGTCCAGTCCTCGGGAATCTATAACTATGAGATCAGAGGGAAAAATGTGTCTCCCAATACTTAGGGGTAGCTGGCGACAGTGTCTGGTTGCTAGCATTATTCCACCCGGTGCGGAGAAATAGGGGTCGGGGGCGACGCGGACTCGGGGTGGGCGTCGTGGGCGTCGCGCGCTGTTTGTCCGGGAGTTTCGGCCGGCGGTTGAAGAAGATCCTGACAGCGGGCCCCACCTGTCAGCGGCTGGAGGCGGTTCGTGCGCGGGCTGGCTCGGTCGGTCGTAGGTAAGTGGGCCGGTTCGGCCCATTTGGCCAGGCCGGCCACGGTTTTCTTCTTGTTTTTTTTCCTTTTTTTTCTTTTCTTTTTTCTGTTTTAGAACTCCAAAATTGATTCAAAGCTCCAAATCACTCCAAATTAATTGCAACATAATTTGTAAAATCATATTTCTATATGATCTAACTTTTGGCACAAGAATTCCCTTGTAACATCCCAAAATTTCAAACTTTTACATGTGCATTGCATCCATGAGCATCATGCCACAATTGCATATTTGAATCTCAAAAAGCTTTGGAAAGATTTTTATTTCATTATAAACCCTAGGGTTTACACCCATTTGAGCTTTGGATCTTCAAACCATTAAGGTTTATTTATAAAAGGGGTTTATTGCATATATAAGCTATCCCATAATTTTTGGGTAATTATTTGGAGTTGGAAAAAGTATTTTATTCAAATAGATATATAGCTCTAAAGGCATTTATAGGGCAAATGTATTTTTATATATTTTATTTTGAAGAGAAACTACTCCCAAAAGTTGAATCATGGTAGAACATGATTTTACAAATTTTCTGAAATTTATTTGGACCAATTTGGAGTTCAAAACCAAAAGATATCAAAGAAATAAGAAAAATAGAAAAAGAAAAGGGCCATAGGAAAAAAAAGAGAAAACCGGACCGGCCCGGCCACTTTGGGCCGAACCGGCCCAGTCCGACCGCGCCCGACCGCACACGAGCCAGCCCCACCAACCCGGTCCGCCCGCGCGCGCGCCCGCTGACATTGACAGGTGGGGCCCACCTGTCAGTAGCTTCTTCCCCGGAAGGAAAGCCCCGCGCCCGCCGCGCGCCTTCCTTCTTCGCTGCCGCCGCGCCGTCACCGCCGCAATCTCCTCCTCCGCCTTTCCTTTTGCAGCCCCGAGCACGTCCCTTTAAGCCCCGCGACCCCCTCTCTTCTTCCCCTCTGCTCCCCCTCGCTATCACGCCGCCAGGCCGCCCTGATTTCTCGCCGAAGTCCGACCGCCCGCACCGCCGTCCCGAGCTCCCCGCCGACGAACCGGTACGGCCGTGACGCCATCTTTCCCCCTATTCGCTCCCTCTCTCTCGCGCGCACCCACTGACGCGCCCCATTTCTTTTTCCGTGCACCGCCGCGCCGCCCCCGTCGACGCCGAAGCTCGCCGGTGCCCGTGCCCGCACCGCCGCGCTCGATCCCGACCTAGGCGCCGCCCGCGACCCCCCCTCGCCCCGAAAACCGCACCATCAACCTCGCCGTGCCGCGCCGCGCGCACCTGTGTCCTCCCCGACGCCCGAGGTCCACCCAAACGTCGCCCGCCTCCACGCCCGAGCCGCGCCGTCGCCGGATTCCGTCGCCGGAACCCTAACCTCGCCGGTGAGCTCCCTGATCAATCTCGTCCGTCCATCCATCTCCAACGGTGTAGATTAGATCTCTTTTATTTCACTTAAACGAACCGGTACGCACCAACCAGGAGCCACCACGTGTCACTGCGTAAATAAAATGAAAATCTAATTTTAATTGCCTCGGATTAATTAAATGGCAGTTTTGCAGAAAAGCCCCGGTAACTTCAAATGATCATATCTTATAATCTATTTGGCCAAATTTAATGATCCACACCTTTTTGGAATCCTTAGGAAGTGTAGAATCTTTTTGCACTGTCCAATTTCAAGTTGGAATATTTGAATCACATTCAAATTACAGATTAGGGTTTTATGCCATTTAAATCATAACTAATTATTTAGAAGTCCTTTTTGAATGAAACCAGTGCCCAAAAATTTGTTTGATTGTCCTCTGTCCAATGGGACAGAGAAATAAATATTTGAATTAATTTATTTGGCTGATGCCAATAAAACCTCATCTTAGGGTTTTGTAACATCCCAAAATTTCAAACTTTTACATGTGCATTGCATCCATGAGCACCATGCCACAATTGCATGTTTGAATTCAAATTTTGAATCACAAAAGGCTTTAAGAGATCTTGTTTACATCCCTGTAACCTTTGGATTTTCAAACCAATAGGGTTGATGTATAAAAAGGGTTTAGTGCATATATAAGCTATCCCATAATTTTTGGTTAATTATTTGGAGTTGAAAAAGTATTTTTATTTAAATAGTTAGATGGCCCTAAAGCATTTATAGGGCAAATGTATTTTTACATATTTTATTTTGAAGAGAAACTACTCCCAAAAGTTGTATCTTGATAGAACAAGATTTTACAATTTTTCTGGATTTTATTTGGGCCAATTTGGAGCTCAAACTCAAAAGATATCAAAGAAATGAGAAAAGCAGAAAAAGAAAAGGCTAAAAGAAAAAAAAATAGAAAACCGGACCGAACCGGCCTGGTCCGACCGCGCCCGAGCCGACCCGACCGGCCCAGCCACGTGCGCGCGCGCCCGCTGCCGCTGACGCGTGGGACCCACGCGTCAGGGTCTTCTTCCCCGCGAGGAAAGCCCCGCGCGTCACGCCGCCCGACCCGCGCGCAGTCGCCGCCGCCATCACCGCTCCCCGCCGATTTCGGCCTTCCCGAAGTGCTCCGCCCGCGTCATTATAAAGCTCCGCCTCCCCGCTTCTTTTTCCCTCTTCTCGCCCCCGCTCGCACGCCGCCAGGCCGCCCTAATTCGTCGCCGGAAAGCTCCGCCGCCGCCGCCATTCACCGCGCCGCCCCGACCTCGCCGGTGAGCCAGTTTTCCTGCGCTTTCAAATTTTTGGAGCCCCTCGTCCTTGCGCTTCGTTTGACGCGCGCCGCCTTTGCTCCCGTGCCCTGCAGCACCGCCCCGTCGCACCCCGAGCTTCGCCGGAATCCGCCGCCCGCGCCGCCGTCTTCGCGCCGACCTTGGCGTCGCCCCGACCGCCCCGCGCCGCGCTGACCGCGCCACCGGCCTCGCCGCCCCGCACCGCCCTCGCCCGTGATCTCCCCGAGCCGCCCCGACGCCGGAACCGCCCGCCGCCGCACCCCGTCACTCGCCGGAATCTCCCCCGGCCGAAACCCTAGCTCCGGTGAGCCCATCTTCGATCTCGGCCGTTGGATCTTGATCAACGGTCGGGATTAGAACATTTTATTTCTTTATAAACCGAACCGGTACCGATGAATAAGATAACGCCACGTGGCACCCGGTTTTATAAAATAAAATGTAATTTTAATCCCCCGGAAATAATAAAAGGCACTTTTGCAGATAGGCCCCTGTAACTTCAAATGATCATAACTTTAAATCTGTTTGGCCAAATTTAATGATCCACACCTTTTTGGAATCCTTAGAAAGTGTAGAATCTTTTGGCACTGTCCAAATTTAAATTTGAATACTTGAATCACATTCAAATTACAGATTAGGGTTCATACCATTTAAATCATAACTAATTATTTAGAAGTCCTTTTTGAATGAAACCAGTGCCCAAAATTTTGTTTTAATGTCCTCTGTCCAATGGGACAGAGAAACAAATGTTTTGAATTAATCTATTTGGCTGATGCTAATAAAACCTCATTTTAGGGTTTAAACCCTAGGCTTTGCAATTCATTTAAAAACCCTAATTGCATGTGCCTAATTATCAATGCCTTGGACCAGTAGATCACCCAAATAAAATCCACCCACCCATGTCATATGTTTTGCATCGCATCATGGCATACATATTCTTTTGTCATGTTTGTATTATGTGTTTATGTGTGTGTATATGTTTGTTGATTGTATAGTAGTCTCGGAGAGCGAACCTTGCGATTGTGACGAGTGTTTGAACTCCAACTACTATCAAGGCAAGTTCACTTTGATCATTCACCTATTATTTTATTATGCACTAGATTTTATTAGTTGCATTGTCAGGATTATTATTGTATCTATGCTAGCTATGATCTATCCTACTAGTATAGGATACCTTTGTCATGACCTTACCACCAATTGCCATCGTAGTAGTAAAATGCTATGCTATGATAATATACGAGGGTGGTATTAATACAATGTGATACTATTGAATTACAATATGAATTTCCTAGCGTATGGCAAAACAAGTAATTCAATGAACCATCCTGGGTGGGCTGCTTTGAGTTTTCGGATGTCGTGACGTTAGGTCCATTTCTATGGGGCCCGCTGAGTCGTCTCTCCGTGTGATTCGGGAGCGTCCATGGTCGTCTCCCCGTGCGATTCGGGGAGCGCCTGCGTCACAATGTGGGATGCCACCCGGGATAACCAGAGACTGGACTAGTTTCCTGTTTAGTAGCTTCCAGTACAACCACATGGTATTATGGGCTCTGCCAGGATGGATGTAAGAAATATGAACCCGGATCCGAGGTGACATCGGTATGTAGCAGTGTAGGTGGGGGCGCGTCCCTCAGGTGGTCTGGGGGAATATGTTCTGAAAATTCCTGTAATCGATGCCGTTGCTACTCCACCTGGAGGACAGCAAGGGATTAACACGTCGATTTCTTGTGGGTAAAGTGTACCACCTCTCGAGAGTGTCAAACTAAGTACTTAGCCGTGTCCCCGGTTACGGACAATTATGAGCAACTAGACATCGGAGCTGTAAGGAAAGTCTCACTCATTCCAATTTCCTAATAAAATGAATGGTTTGAACTGGGTAGGAGCATTGATGTTTCTACTCAATGTGCCTAGGTTAATAGGAGCATGGGTGTTTCTACCCCGTGTCCAATAGAATTCAAAACTATTTGTCTAAAAATGATAGGATTTGAATAAAGATGCTTTTGTGCAAAATAGCCAAACCCCACTTAGCCAAAATATGCATGTACCTGGTAGGTCGTTTATAACTCTGGTGAGCTTGCCAATACATTCAAATGTATTGACCACGTAGTGGCTGCAATTAATAATGCAGGTGGATCCGACGATGAGTGAGGTTCGTCGTTTTGTCATGGGTCATGTGCTTACATTCCAACATGCTCTCTCCTCTGGGAGTAGATGAGGCCCTTTTACTCTACTTTTCCGCTGCAGCTTCATGATACATTGTTGTCATGGTTTTGAACATTATTTGTTTATGCTGGCCCAAGAGGTCATGCAAGTTTGTAAGTATAATTTAAGTTCTGGATGATACGATGTAATAAAGTACTTTTGACCTTTGTATCTTGGTATTACATCTTGAACTGTGTGTGCTAGTGAGTCGATCCAGGGACTAGCACAAGTAAGCACAGAGATCGAACCCTTGTGAAGGGGATCGCTTCAGATGGTATCAGAGCAAAGTGTTGCCTGTAGGAACGTGACCTTAGTTTGGATTAAGATAAGACAAGACCAAAGACCAAACCTTAGGAAATGTTCTCATCCCTTTCTGTTCTATATCTATATACATACATTTTATTCCTTATCCCTATTCATCTAAATCTTTGCATTTATAACTTACATATGCATGACATGTTTATTGTTTTATTCCACATATACACCGAATACTATGTTTATTACTACATATGTATGCTTAATATATTTTACCACAGATGCATATTCGATTTTTACACCATACACCACTATAATCATGTTGCCATGTTGTTCACATGTTAGTATGCATCCAATTTTATATTTACATTTCCACCCTTGATACTAATGTTATCACTTGATTCCCACTCTACCACTTTTATTTTTATTTTTACTTACATTCGACCATTTGATCATGTCACTGATACTCCCTTATCTCCTTCTTTATTTTCTATAGATGGGAAGCCCAACACCGTTCGGCAATGTACCGCCGTTCACCCGCGTCTACTACCCTTCCACGGACGACGATCAGCTGTTCAGTGCCCCTTTGGCGGCACTGTGTGCTTTCCTCGACCTGCCACCACCCAGGTTCAGAGGCCGAGTTGAGACCGCCGCACCCGAGGGATGGCAGCCACGGTGGGAGATCGAGGCGAAGATCCGGGGGCGTGAGATCGCGCCAGCTACACCGGATATCACCTTCATCAGCCGCTACCCCACCTTCGAGCAGGGCCTTCAGTTCGCCATGCAGTGCGCCTTCGCACAGGTGTGCCGGGACTATCGGCACGAGTTCCCCGAGGATTCCTCCTTCCTCCTCTTTGGAAGGCGGAACCATGCATGCTCGGCGGTGGCTACGACCAACGACGAGGATGCGACCCCAGTGACGACCCACTTCGAGAACATGGAGATAAACACCGTGGACTTGGAGTCTTGTCTCGAGCACGAGATGACCAGGGCCGACCTCGCCGAGGAGCAGGTTGGTAACCTAATGGGAGAGAAGACCCAGTGGCTGGAGGACAAGGCCGTGTTGGAGAACACTGTCCTCAATATGGGAGACGCCATCGAGCAGCTGCAGTACGAGAGGGACCAGGCTCGCTACTACTGCGAGCAGTTCCAGGCGTTCATCGCAGCAGCAGCCGCAGCAGCACCAGCTGCCGCACCGGCGCCAGACCAGGTCCCACCTCCACCACAGGACCAGGAGATGGAGGCTCAGGAGGAGCCGACTGAGGAGGAGGAGCCCCAGGAGGTCCACGAGATGGACACCCCTGCTACAAACACCCGCTCCAAGATGAAGGCGAACGGGACCACACCGACAGCCACACTCCCTTAGATCTGTTGATGCCTACCAGAATTTATCTTTTCTTCTAGCTATAGGTAGTGCGAGTTAGTCATTGACCATACAATCTATGTGTATGGCAATGTAGGTCGATTGCTTTCTCCTCGTACTCTTTTCTTTATGGGCAATGCCCCACCATAAACAAGTGTGTTTTGTTATGATTTTTCAAAACCTTTTATGTTGATGAGTGTATGATTGTTATATGCTTGAGTTACTACCTGGTTTTGAGGGTTTAGTTATCCTTAGCTCTATTCTATCTGTTTTCCTCATTTATGCTACCCTAAGCAGATGCCTCCGAGACGCCGGCACCCCGCCAACAACGCTGAGGCTAACAATGCCGAAGCTGACGGAAACGCTGCCACCATGCAACAGTTATTGGCCGCTCAGACCCAATTCTTCCAGATGATCACCCAGCAATTGGCCAACAACAATGCCAACCACCAGCAGAACCACAACAACCAGCAACACCAACCACCCCAAGTGGATATGCTGACCAGATTCCTACGTTTGCGCCCGCCCACTTTTTCCAGCTCCACTGAGCCTATTATGGCTGACGATTGGCTCCGGTCAGTCAACAAGAACTTGGTCACCATCAACTGCACTGACGAAGAGAAAGTGCGATTCGCAGCTCATTTGCTAGAAGGACCCGCAGCGTCATGGTGGGAAAATTTTCAGATCACCACCCCCATCGAGGATGTCACCTGGGACATGTTCCAGGAAGCCTTCCGCACTGCCCACATCTCTGCGGGAGTGCTCAGCCTGAAGAAGAAGGAATTTCACAGGCTACGACAAGGAAGCCGCTCTGTGTCAGAGTACATAGAAGTATTCAACCAGCTGTCCCGCTATGCACCGGACGATGTGAACACCGACGCCAAGCGCAGAGAGAAGTTCTTGGATGGTCTGAACGACGAGCTGTCAGTTCAACTTGCTATTGCTTACACCCCGACCTACCAGTCCTTGATCGACAAGGCCATTATTTTGGAAAGCAAGCTCGCACAAATGGAGAGCCGCAAGAAAAGACTTCACCAGGGGGGCTCTCACACTGGACCGCACCAGAAGCAGCGCACCTCCTATGACGGAAGTGGCAGTTCCTCCTTGAGCAGGAACGGGAACCAGGGCAACCACCGCAGTGGAGGTAATAGCCACCACCACCGCCAGGGAAGCCAAAGACACCACCATCAGGGTGGCAATGTGAACCGACACCATCAGCAGCACCAGCATCAGCAACAGCACCAGTTCGCTCACCCAAGGCCCATCAATGGCAACGGGAACGGCAGGAACAACGGCAATGGCCAGAACAACAATGGTCAGAACCACAATGCCAATAAGGACATGAGCAAGGTGGAGTGCTACAAGTGTCACAAGATGGGACACTATGCCACCAACTGCCCGGACAACCAGGATGGCACTGGGAACAAGCCCAATCCATTCCAGAAGGGCCACGTGAATCACGTGGATGTGGAAGAGATCACCGAGGAACCAGGTATCATACTTGGCACCTTCCACATTAATGCTTATGAAGTACTTGTTCTATTTGACACTGGAGCATCGCATTCATTCATTTCAAGAGTATTGGTAGAAAGAGGCAAATTACCCTCTAAGACCATGGCTAGACCCATGAAAGTGAACTCACCGGGTGGAACAATACTAGCAACCCGACACTGTCGCCAGCTACCCCTAAGTATTGGGAGACATATTTTTCCCTCTGATCTCATAGTTATAGATTCCCGAGGACTGGACCTAATCTTGGGAATGGACTGGTTGACCTTATATGAAGGATTAGTAGACTGTGCCCAGAGAACTGTCACCCTCACTACCCCAGACAAGAGACGCATCCGGTACAAGTCAACCCACGAGCTTAAGAGACCCAAGGTTAATGCTCTTAAGGGGGTTAGTATGGACGAAGTACCAATAGTGAAGGAATACCCAGACGTGTTTCCAGAGGAATTACCAGGCATGCCACCGGACCGTGATGTGGAGTTCCTTATTGAGTTAATGCCAGGAAGTGGACCCATAGCCAAGAGACCATATAAGATGGCTGTGGACGAGTTGAAAGAATTGAAGAAGCAGCTAGCTGAACAGTTAGCGAAAGGGTTCATCCGCCCCAGTTCATCACCCTGGGGAGCACCTGTCCTGTTTGTAGAAAAGAAGGACAAGAGCCAACGGATGTGCATTGACTATCGTTCACTCAACGAGGTGACGATAAAGAATAAGTATCCTTTACCCATAATCAATGATTTATTCGACCAGTTGAAGGGAGCTCAAGTGTTCTCAAAGATCGATCTGCGATCAGGGTATTTTCAGCTGAAAATCCGGGAAATGGATATACCCAAGACAGCGTTCACCACTAGGTATGGACTGTACGAGTACACCGTGATGCCTTTTGGTTTGACCAATGCACCTGCATACTTCATGAACATGATGAACAAGGTGTTCATGGAATTCTTGGACAAGTTCGTCGTAGTATTCATCGATGACATTCTGATCTATTCCAAGAGCAAAAAGGAACATGAGCAGCATCTGCGCATGATTTTGGAGAAGTTGAGAATGCGCCAGCTGTACGCCAAATTCAGCAAGTGTGAATTTTGGTTATCAGAAGTCAGCTTTCTTGGACACATAGTGTCAGGAGCCGGAGTAGCCGTTGACCCAGCTAAGGTTGCAGCAGTTACAGAATGGGAGGCACCGAAGAACGTCGGAGAAGTCCGTAGTTTCCTTGGACTTGCTGGTTACTATCGGAGATTCATTGAGAATTTCTCCAAAATGGCGAAACCCATGACAGAGCTGTTAAAGAAAGAGAAGAAGTTTGCCTGGAATGAGTTTTGTGAAGAGAGTTTCCAAGAATTGAAGAAAAGGCTAGTGTCCGCACCCATCCTTGTTTTGCCTGACCTACAGGAGGATTTTCAAGTATACTGTGACGCCTCACGTCAAGGATTGGGAGGAGTGTTAATGCAAGGAGGAAGAGTTGTAGCATACGCTTCGCGGCAACTAAAGAGCCACGAAGGCAACTATCCCACTCATGACTTGGAGTTAGCATCAGTAGTGCACGCCTTGAAGACCTGGAGGCACTATCTGATGGGAAAGCACTGTGAGCTGTTTACTGACCATAAGAGTCTGAAGTACATTTTCACCCAGAAGGAGCTGAACCTGAGGCAGAGAAGATGGTTAGAACTGATAAAAGATTACGACCTGAATTTACAATACCATCCAGGCAAGGCTAACGTCGTAGCCGACGCATTGAGCCGCAAGGGCTATGTAAATGGACTAACAGCTGGAGAGTTACCACCAGAGTTGTGCGAACAGTTCAAAGACCTCAGACTAGAAATAGTACCGGAAGGTTACTTAGCCACTTTGGAAGTGCAACCCACACTGCTAGATAAGATTAGAGAAGCACAAAAAGATGATTCGGAAATAAAGGAAATAAGAGGGAATATGATTAGTGGAAAGGCCAAAGATTTTCGAGAAGACGATCAGGGAACCATATGGTTCGGAAAACGCATTTGCGTACCGCAAGATCCGAAAATCAGAAAGTTGATTTTGCAAGAAGCCCACGATTCACCATATTCAATCCACCCTGGAAACACAAAGATGTACATGGACCTCAAGGAAACATTTTGGTGGTCCGG
The DNA here is from genome assembly GCF_000005505.3 of Brachypodium distachyon. NCBI lineage: Eukaryota > Viridiplantae > Streptophyta > Magnoliopsida > Poales > Poaceae > Brachypodium > Brachypodium distachyon. The sequence goes on along the minus strand of NC_016132.3, from coordinate 44,858,705 downwards.
ATTGAAGCATGACATCGCAGAGTTCATTGCCTTGTGCGATGTGTGCAGCAGAGTTAAGGCAGAACACCAGAAGCCAGCAGGGTTACTGAGACCATTGCCTATACCGGACTGGAAATGGGATAAAGTCGGCATGGACTTTATCACCGGGCTACCAAGGACTAGATCAGGATATGATTCCATTTGGGTAGTGGTTGACCGTTTGACCAAGGTTGCCCACTTCATACCAGTGAAGACTACATACACCAGTGCACAGTTAGCGAAACGCTACATGTCCAGAATAGTGTGTTTACACGGAGTACCCAAGGAAATAGTTTCAGACAGAGGTACCCAGTTTACCTCAAGATTTTGGGGACAACTACATGAGTCTCTAGGAACAAGACTAGAATTCAGTACAGCCTTTCATCCGCAGACGGATGGACAGACCGAGAGAGTAAATCAGATTCTTGAGGACATGTTGAGAGCCTGCGTTCTGGATTATGGGTCTAGTTGGGATGACAATTTGCCGTATGCAGAATTCTCATACAACAACAGTTTCCAAGCCAGCATTGGAATGTCACCGTTTGAAGCTTTGTATGGAAGGAAATGCAGAACACCATTGTTATGGGATGGTGTAGGAGACCGTAGCCTATTCGGCCCGGATATGATCAAGGATGCCGAGGAAAAAGTTAGACTCATCCGAGACCGGCTGAAAGTAGCCCAGTCAAGGCAGAAAAGCTACGCAGATTCTAAACGTAGGGAAGTCATCTACGAGGCTGAAGACAGAGCGTATCTCAGAGTTTCACCGATACGCGGAGTAAAGAGGTTTGGTATAAAAGGGAAACTAGCACCCCGATTCGTCGGACCTTTCAAGATATTGACGCGACAAGGAGAGGTAGCCTACAAGTTGGATTTGCCGGAAGCACTGTCAAACGTCCACAATGTCTTCCACGTATCGCAACTGAAGAAGTGTCACCCCGAGATGGCCGACACACCCCTGAGGGATACGATTCCACTTGAGGAAGTCCAGTTACAGGGTGACCTCACCTATGAGGAGAAACCGATCAGGATCTTGGACACAGCTGAGAGACAGACCCGATCCAAGACCATCAAGTTTTGCAAAGTCCAATGGGACCATCACACAGAAGAAGAAGCCACTTGGGAACGCGAAGTTGATCTTCGAGAAGACCACCCACACCTCTTTGCTAGCCACACCGAATCTCGAGGACGAGATTCATCTTAAGGGGGTTAGGTCTGTAACATCCCAAAATTTCAAACTTTTACATGTGCATTGCATCCATGAGCAGCATGCCACAATTGCGTATTTGAATTCAAATTTTGAATCACAAAAAGGCTTTAAGAGATCTTGTTTACATCCCTGTAACCTTTGGATTTTCAAACCAATAGGGTTGATGTATAAAAAGGGTTTAGTGCATATATAAGCTATCCCATAATTTTTGGATAATTATTTGGAGTTGAAAAAGTATTTTATTTAAACAGATATATGGCCCTAAAGGCATTTATAGGGCAAATCTATATTTACATATTTTATTTTGAGGTGAAACTACTTCCAAAAGTTGTATCATGGTAGAATATGATTTTAGAAATTTTCTGGGATTTATTTGGACCAATTTGGAGTTCAAACTCAAAAGATATCAAAGAAATGAGAAAAGCAGAAAAAGAAAAGGCAAAAAGAAAAAAAAAAAAAAAATAGAAAACCGGACCGAACCGGCCGTTTTGGGCCGAACCGGCCTGGTCCGACCGCGCCCGAGCCGACCCGACCGGCCCAGCCACGTGCGCGCGCGCCCGCTGCCGCTGACGCGTGGGACCCACGCGTCAGGGTCTTCTTCCCCGGAAGGAAACGCCCGCGCCGCCGCCGCGATTTCCGGCCGCCGTCCCCGCGCGCCCGCCGCCGCAATCCGCTCCTCCGGCCTTCCTTTTTCACGCCCGAGCTCGTCTATATAACCCCCGCGACCCCCTCTTCTTTTCCCCCCGGTTTTCCCTCGCACGCACGCCGCCAGGCCGCCGGAATCCTTCGCCGGAGCCGCGCCCGCGCCGCCGGCCGTCTTCGTCCTAGGCGTCGACCGCGCCGTCCCCGAGCGCTGCCGACCGCACCCCCGTCTCCGCCGTGCCGCGCCGCGCCTCCCCGTGTCTTCCCCGTCACGCCCACGTCGCCGGAGCGCCCCCGCGCCGCCGCGCCCGTGCCCGCGCCGCCGTCTCCTCCGACTCCGGCCGCCCGCGCCGCCCGGTAAACCCTAGAACTCCCCTCGTCCGTCCGATCTTTGATCAACGGCCCGGATTAGATCGGGTTCATTCCCTTAAGTGAACCGGTACGCGCCTATCAGAAGCTGCCACGTGTCACCCCGTTTTTATAAAATAAAAATGTAATTTTAATCCCCCGGAATTAATAAAAGGCACTTTTGCAGATAGGCCCCTGTAACTTCAAATGATCATAACTTTAAATCTGTTTGGCCAAATTTAATGATCCACACCTTTTTGGAATCCTTAGAAAGTGTAGAATCTTTTGGCACTGTCCAAATTTAAATTTGAATATTTGAATCACATTCAAATTACAGATTAGGGTTCATACCATTTAAATCATAACTAATTATTTAGAAGTCCTTTTTGAATGAAACCAGTGCCCAAAATTTTGTTTTAATGTCCTCTGTCCAATGGGACAGAGAAATAAATGTTTTGAATTAATCTATTTGGTTAATGCTAATAAAACCTCATTTTAGGGTTTAAACCCTAGGCTTTGCAATTCATTTAAAAACCCTAATTGCATGTGCCTAATTATCAATGCTTTGGACCAGTAGATCACCCAAATAAAACCAACCCACCCATGTCATATGTTTTGCATCGCACCATGGCATACATATTCTTTTGTCATGTTTGTATTATGTGTTTATGTGTGTGTATATGTTTGTTGATTGTATAGTAGTCTCGGAGAGCGAACCTTGCGATTGTGACGAGTGTTTGAACTCCAACTACTATCAAGGCAAGTTCACTTTGATCATTCACCTATTATTTTATTATGCACTAGATTTTATTAGTTGCATTGTCAGGATTATTATTGTATCTATGCTAGCTATGATCTATCCTACTAGTATAGGATACCTTTGTCATGACCTTACCACCAATTGCCATCGTAGTAGTAAAATGCTATGCTATGATAATATACGAGGGTGGTATTAATACAATGTGATACTATTGAATTACAATATGAATTTCCTAGCGTATGGCAAAACAAGTAATTCAATGAACCATCCTGGGTGGGCTGCTTTGAGTTTTCGGATGTCGTGACGTTAGGTCCATTTCTATGGGGCCCGCTGAGTCGTCTCTCCGTGTGATTCGGGAGCGTCCATGGTCGTCTCCCCGTGCGATTCGGGGAGCGCCTGCGTCACAATGTGGGATGCCACCCGGGATAACCAGAGACTGGACTAGTTTCCTGTTTAGTAGCTTCCAGTACAACCACATGGTATTATGGGCTCTGCCAGGATGGATGTAAGAAATATGAACCCGGATCCGAGGTGACATCGGTATGTAGCAGTGTAGGTGGGGGCGCGTCCCTCAGGTGGTCTGGGGGAATATGTTCTGAAAATTCCTGTAATCGATGCCGTTGCTACTCCACCTGGAGGACAGCAAGGGATTAACACGTCGATTTCTTGTGGGTAAAGTGTACCACCTCTCGAGAGTGTCAAACTAAGTACTTAGCCGTGTCCCCGGTTACGGACAATTATGAGCAACTAGACATCGGAGCTGTAAGGAAAGTCTCACTCATTCCAATTTCCTAATAAAATGAATGGTTTGAACTGGGTAGGAGCATTGATGTTTCTACTCAATGTGCCTAGGTTAATAGGAGCATGGGTGTTTCTACCCCGTGTCCAATAGAATTCAAAACTATTTGTCTAAAAATGATAGGATTTGAATAAAGATGCTTTTGTGCAAAATAGCCAAACCCCACTTAGCCAAACTATGCATGTACCTGGTAGGTCGTTTATAACTCTGGTGAGCTTGCCAATACATTCAAATGTATTGACCACGTAGTGGCTGCAATTAATAATGCAGGTGGATCCGACGATGAGTGAGGTTCGTCGTTTTGTCATGGGTCATGTGCTTACATTCCAACATGCTCTCTCCTCTGGGAGTAGATGAGGCCCTTTTACTCTACTTTTCCGCTGCAGCTTCATGATACATTGTTGTCATGGTTTTGAACATTATTTGTTTATGCTGGCCCAAGAGGTCATGCAAGTTTGTAAGTATAATTTAAGTTCTGGATGATACGATGTAATAAAGTACTTTTGACCTTTGTATCTTGGTATTACATCTTGAACTGTGTGTGCTAGTGAGTCGATCCAGGGACTAGCACAAGTAAGCACAGAGATCGAACCCTTGTGAAGGGGATCGCTTCAGCTCGCCACTTGTAAACCATGCACCGTGGCACCCTGTGGTATCCTCTTGGCTATAAAAAGAGGACCCACGCCAACGGTCAAAGGGGTTCGTTGGTTCGTTCGTTGGTTCACTGACCAACTCATAGTGTTACACTAGCAGTAGCCCAAAGTAGCAAAGTTCACTTAGCCAAAAAGAGAGCACCCGGGGGCTCCCCCCGGCAACCTGTAAGCACTTGCCTTTCTGTCAATACTAGCTCAGACAAGCAGGACGTAGGGTTTCGCACCTCCGGGTGGCCCGAACCTAGGTAAAACGCACGTTCGTGTTCAGCGTGTGTTGACGCGCTTTGCATTGGCCCCGCCGGCGATCACCGGAGCGATCCCCATAGCCCACTGCCGAACCAAAAAGGGGGTGCCCGCTCATCCCCTGTGTCAAAGCCCCGTGCTACGACGTCTGGCCCACCAGGTATGGGGCGCGCGAGAAGAGCTCGCCGGTGACCGCCGGCGGCGACGTCTACGCCAACATCGGCCTCGTCATCTTGACGACAGGGGCAACCACCATGCCTCCTAAGCGGGCTGGTGACCCCCGGATCGACCCGCGTGAAGCCCCAGCGGCACACATGCGGTCACACGACACGGAGCCCGCGTCGCGAGCTCAGGAAAATCCTAAACCCTCACGAGCACAGCAATCGCAGCTGCCACCCCCGCCTCCTCGGCCGACGGTAGACAACCGGCTGAGGGGGCCGGTGGCTCCCAGTGATGGGCCAGTCGAGCGAGCGGCCACGGTGCCGTCCGCGCCGGCCAGCGAGTTGAATCGCGGGCCAAAGACGCGCAGCGTCAGCTGTGCCACGAGCACACCGCGTTGCGAGCAACGCCGACGGGGTCGCACCCCACCGATCCGGGTGCGCCAAGGGATAGGACGGAAGGTAGCCGGTCGGAGAATTGGTTGCCCCCAGCCGAAACCCCGGCAAAAGCCATCATCGACGTGCGGGTCATGGTGCGGTACGAGCCGCAGCAGGGCATGCCGGCGCACGAGGCATGGAGCGCGGAGCTGGATGCACTCCTCGCGCTCGCTGCCCAACAGCCACAAGGCGAGGGCGCCCCGGCAGGCTTAGGCCGCGGGCAGAACCCGGGGCGTGGAGACACGCCCCACGCCTCGCGACAAGGAGAAAACCCTCCCCCACTGGGAGGGCCGGGGGGCAGGGACCCGGAGGGGTCCTCGGACTCGTCACCCACCATCACACGAGGTGACGTGCACGGCATCTTGAATGCCTGCCAGCAGGAGGACCTGCGCCCGCGCCTGGAGCGTCGGCGCCGGCGCGCCGTGGAGCGTGAGGGCCCGCAGGAGCAGGAGGATGCTCCTATGGGCCCCGAGGACGGCTGCACCGCGTTCACGCGCGAGCTGCGGCGGGTGACATGGCCCCGCCAGTTCCGACCACTAGCGCTCGGTACGTACGATGGGACCGTGAATCCCAAGGATTTCCTCTTGACCTACACGTTGGGGATTCATGCCATCGGCGCCGACGACAAGGTCAGAGCCAACTGGTTCCCGATGGTCCTTAAGGGATCAGCGAGAACCTGGCTACTCAACCTGCCCGCTGGGTCCGTCACCACTTGGGCGGACCTACGCGAGAAGTTTGTGAGCGCGTTCCAGGTCGGCTACAAGCGCCCGGGAACCATGGCGGAGCTGCACACCGTGGTGCAGAAGCTGGGAGAGACATTGCGGAGCTTCGTCAACCGCTTCTCCAACCTCTCCTACTCCATCCCGGAGGCGGAGGCCGCTGCCATCATCAACACCTTCGCCATCAACGTCCACGACCCCAAGATGCGCGAGAAGCTGAGCACGCATCAGATCCGGACGACGCAGGTTCTGTACGCCCTGGAGCACAAGTGTGCCATGGCCGAGGAAGGGCGTTTGGCGCCCGAGCTTGCGGCCAAGGCTGCCGTGAGCCCAGGTGAGGGCTCGCAAAAGAAGAGTTACCGCAAGCGCAGCGGGAAGCAAGCCCTCGCTGCGGAGTCGAGGGCTACCGCGAGGCCCTCAAAGAAGGCCTCGTCCGGTGGCGGGTCTGGCGGCAAGCAGGGCGACGCGTCCTACTGTCCCATCCATGCCAATGCCACCCACGATGCGCAGGATTGCCGCATCCTGCAGGGCATCAAGCAGCCGCGCGAGCAGTGCCACGAGGAGCGCTGAGCAGCCGGTGCCTGCTTCAACTGCGGCGACATCGGGCATCTCTCCCGAGATTGCCCGAACGACCCCAGAGCGGGGCCGAAGCCTGCCGGCGGTGGTGCCGGCAGGGAGGAAGCCCAGGGGGGACGCGGCTAGGCCCGCGCCGGCAGGGAGTGCCCTCCCCAGGGTTGAGATAGGGCTCGCGCAGAGGAGCAGCGCGAGTGCGATTGCACCAGGGGCGACGATCCAGGCTTCCAGGAGCCCCGTGGCGACGCCTACATCCATGGGGGAGCTTACGCTCTCTCATCCCACGCCGCAGTGAAACGCCTCACTTGGGACGTGTGGGCGCTGTTGCCGGATGCGGAGCCGCAGCAGCCGCTGAAGTGGTCACACGTCCCGATCACCTTCAGCGCCGACGATCATCTAGCGCGGCAGCTGGGTTCTGTCGTCGCTCGGTGCTCCGACACCGGGGGCGTGCGGCCACGGCCCCCTTTTAGGTTCGGTAGGGGCGTCGGGGGCGGAGCCCCGGCGATCGCCGGCACGGCCGATGAGGCCCTACAGGGTCGGCGATATGAAACGCTAGGGGTACGTGCTAGTCCAAGAACAGATGCACGCACGTTTTTACCCAGGTTCGGGCCACCCGGAGGTGTAAAACCCTACATCCTGCCTGTCTGAGCTGATATTGATTGCAGATCAAATGTTTACAAGTTGCCGGGCAAGCTCCCGGGCTTTCTCTGAGTGGCTAGGTGCTCCTCACTGCTCTCTACTGGCTGTCTACTGGAGCCAACTAAGCTCCTACCGAGCGAACTAAAAGAACTTGCTGAACCGAGCCAGAAAACAATGCGGAACGGAGCCAGAAAACAATGACCGTTGGCATGGGTCCTCCTTTTATACTCAAGCGGATGCCACAGGTGCCACGGTGCATGGGCTACAAGTGTCCAACGGGGACGCATACAACTCCCTCTGGTGAGCTAGTGGCATGCATGGGTGCCACCTCCGCTGCTAGGGGCATAAAACCCTAGGGTAGGATTAGACAACCACTGTTCCTTTCATCGGACGGGTACCTACCCGTCGGTCGGCTCGTTTACTGAGCCGTGCGCCTTACTCCTTGCCTTGGTGGGACCGCGCGTCCCGCGCCCGCGTGGCGCTGTCCACTGGGCCCCACGCCCGAGGCGGGGGCAAGCGCCCGGGAACCCCCAGTCCCAGCAAGTCGACCCCGGGAAGCACCCGGGCCCAACGCACCCGGGAACCCCCTCCCGGGAAGCAGCTTCCCGAGAGGTGCCCAGGCGGGAATATTCCCCGAAGCCCCGCTAGCCCCTTTCGGGCTGGTAGCTTGCCGGGGAGCTCATAGACGCTCACTGAAGCCCACTGACCCGTTCCGGGGAGTATACCCCGGGATCGTGCGCTCCTTGGGGCGCATCACGCTGCCGGTGACCTTTGGGTCCCGGGAAGCGTTTAGGAACGAGCACGTCGTGTTTGACGTCACGCACACCCCGTTGCCCTACAACGGGATCCTTGGTCGGCCGGCGCTGATCAAGTTCATGGCGGCGACTCATGGCGCCTACGGCGTGATGAAGATGCTGTCCGTACATGGGGTCCTTTTCATCAGGTGCGATCTCAAGGACGCGGCCTGGTGCATTGGCGAGGTCGTCAGGGCCGCTGCCGCAGCCGACGCCGGTGACGATGACGTTGCCGGGAGTGAAGGATCGCCGGGTGTTGGCCTGGCAACTAAAAAGGCCCGCGCTGCCCCGCAAGAGCTTGCCAGGGGAGGCGCAGGCTCGAGCTCGTGCCTCGGCAAGGGCCAGAAGCTCAGGGAGGAGGCTGCCACGGTGAAGAAGCTGCCCCTCCAAGCCGGCAATGAGGAGCGCACCGTCACCGTCGGTTCGAACCTAACTGCTGAATAGGAAAGCGCCCTCATCACTTTCCTCCGGGAGAGCCGTCGGACCTTCCCGGACTTCCTAGGGAGGTGATCGAGCATCGACTCGCGGTGCGTCCGGACGCCCGCCTCGTCAAGCAGAAGATCCGCCGTCAATCGCAGGAACGCAAAGATTTCGTCAAGCGGGAAGTGGACAAGCTCAAAGCTGCGGGGGCTATCAGGGAAGTACTGTGCCCCACTTGGTTGGCTAATCCTGTTGTAGTGCCCAAGGGGAAAATAAACTGTGCATGTGTGTAGATTTTACTAATCTTAACCGTGCGTGTCCGAAAGATCCTTTTCCTGTACCTCGCATTGACTAGATAGTAGATTCCACTGCCGGTTGCGATTTGCTGAGCTTTTTAGATGCATTTTCCGGCTACCATCAAATTAAGATGGCTGTCGAAGACGAGGAGAAAATAGCGTTCATCATCCCGGTTGGCTGCAATTGCTACACGTGCATGCCTTTCGGGTTGAAGAACGCGGGCTCAACATTCCAGCACGCGTTGTGCGAGTGTTTGGGACCCCAACTAGGGCGAAATGTAGAGGCCTACATGGACGATATCGTCATCAAGTCGAAGCGCGGGGACTCGCTGATTGATGACTTGCGGGAGACGTTTGATAACCTCCACAGGATCAAACTCAAGCTGAACCCGGAGAAGTACACCTTTGGTGTCGACTCGGGCCAGTTTTTGGGTTTCTTGGTTTTGCACAGGGGAATTCAAGCCAATCCAAAGAAGATACAAGCTATCGAGAAGATGGAGGCTCCCCGCAAGGTGAAGGACGTCAGCGTCTCAACGGCTGCGTTGCCGCGCTGGACCGTTTCATCTTAAGGTTGGGCGAACGCGCCTACCTTTTTTCAAGGTAATGAAGAAGAGGGGCCCGATAGATTGGACCCCCGAGGCCGAGGCGGCGTTCCCGGATCTCAAGCAATACCTGAAATCGCCACCCGTCCTTGTCGCCCCCAAACCGGCCGAGCCGCTGCTACCCTACCTAGCGGCAACTGACCAAGTGGTCAGCTCGATGCTGGTTGCCAAAAGAGAGGAGCTGAGGTCGCGGGGCAGGGGGCTGAGCTGCCCCCAGCAACCGCCTCGGACCCGGGGACCGCCCTCAAGCCGGCAACGTTTGCACCACGCAAGCGGCTCGTGCAGCACCCGGTGTACTTCATCAGCACGGTGCTGTGCGACGCCCGCACAAGGTACCCTCAGGTGCAAAAGCTCATGTTGGGGATTCTGCTTGCGTCACGCAAGCTGCGCCACTACTTCCAGGTGCACCGCGTCACGGTGGTGTCAGGGTTCTGCCTCGAGCGAGCCCTCACCAACCGTGAAGCCACCGGGAGGGTGGCCGAGTGGAGGATGGAGCTGTCGGAGTTTGATCTGCACTTCACCAACACCAAGAGCATCAAAAGTGTGGCCCTGGCGGACTTCGTCGCAGAATGGACTTCGACGGGCATAGAAGAGGAGGAGCCGGAGACCAGCCTGCCGGGCAAGCTGGACGAAGGCCAATGGATCCTGCACTTTGACGGCGCGTTCGGCCTCCAGGGCGCCGGCGCCGAGGTCGTCGTCGAGTGGGGCGGCAATCGCTCTGGATATCAAGCGCCTAGTCGTTCGCATGGACTCCCAGCTCGTGATCAACCAGGTCAAGAAGGACTACGAGTGTCCGCAGATGGCAGCGTACGTGGATGAAGTCCGCAAGTTAGAACGCAAGTTCAAGGGCTTGCGATTTGAGCACGTCAAGGAAGGTTCCGGCGGGGGTGTTCTGGCACAGGCATACTGCGCCTTCGGTCGCCCCCAAGCCGACTGCCGGTGAAGCCCCCCCGGCACCCGAAAGAAACCCCGCCGTGGCGAAGGTCCATGTTGCCGATGCATCGGCACTTGGGCGGTGGATATCGCCCGCTACCTGAAGGGACAAGCCTCCTGGAAGATGACGTTGTCGCGGAGCGCGTGGCCCGGCAAGCCAAAATGTACGCCGTGGTGGACGGCAACCTCTATCGAAGGCGTGCGAATGGAGTCAAGCTCCTCTGCGTGCCCCAGGATGAGGGGCGCGCGCTACTGGAGGAGATACACCGAGGCACATGTTCCCACCATGTGGCCTCCCGGGCCCTGGCCGGCAAGGCGTTTCGGCACGGCTTCTAATGGCCCACGACCCTAGCCGACGCGGAGCAGCTGGTAAAGACGTGTGGGGCGTGCCAGTTCCATGCGAAGAAGAGCAACCAGCCGGCGCACGCCCTGCAAGTCATTCCGTCCTCCTGGCCATTTGCGGTCTGGGGGCTGGATATCGTCGGCAAGCTGCCAAGAGCGGTTGGCGGCTACGAGTACCTGCTCGTGGCCATCGACAAGTTCGCCCAATGGGTGGAGGTGGAACCAGTGCGGAAGGTGACCGCCCAGGCGACCATCAAGTTCTTCAAGAGCATTGTGTGCCGGTTTGGTGTGCCTAACGGCATCATCCCGACAACGACACACAATTCACAAGTGCGGTGTTCCAGGCGTACTGCGAGGGCATGGGCACCAAGATACACTTCGTGTCTATTGCTCACCCAAGGAGTAATGGGCAAGCGGAGCAAGCCAACGCAGAAGTGTTGCGGGGGCTCAAGACGCGAACCTTTCACAAGCTCAAAGGCCATGGGAAGCACTGGATCGAGGAACTCCAGCCCGTGATGTGGTCAATCAGGACCACACCTAGTCGGGCAATGGGCGGAACTCCTTTTGCCCTTGTCTACGGGGCAGAAGCGGTGCTGCCCCTCGAGCTCAAGCACGGATCTCCCCGGGTACGCGCATACGGCGACTCCAGCCAACACGAGCAGAGGGTTGACGATCTGAACTTTATCAAAGAACTTCGATGCCGGGCTGCTGTGCGAGCTGCGCGCTACCAGCAGGGACTCCGCCGTCATTACGACAGGCGGATCCGTTCCCGGCAGCTCGAGACCGGAGACCTGGTCTTGCGCCGGATACAAGGAACGAAGGCCGGGAACAAGCTGGCTCCGAAATGGAAGGGCCCCTTCCGGTTAGTGCAGGAGACCAGGGCGGGGGCTGTCCGACTGGAAACCGAAGAAGGCTTGAAGGTGCAAAATAGCTGGAACATTGAGCACTTGCGCAAGTTCTACCCGTGAAGCAGCGGAGCCCGACCCACAGGTGATGCCGCCGAAGCATGCCTCTCGAACTAGTGTAGCCGGGCAACCCCCGATTGTAAACCACTAGTTTCCATGAATGGAGATAAGTGTTGTTTCCTGAATTTCAAGTTGCTTCGATTATTTGCGTGTTTCTCCTCCTTTTGTCTCCTGCCATAGGTGCACAGAACTCTCTTTCCATACTTGGTTGTGAGCAGGGGGCTGTCGGAGCCTCGAAAACAATAACCCGTTGCCGGATCACTCCAACACGGGGCATGCAGTTGCCGGGCTCACCGCACTGCATCAGAAAACGATAACTCGTTGCCGGATCACTCCGACACGGGGCATGCAGTTGCCGGGCTCGCCGCAACGTGCATCACGCATAGGCTGCGTCAATGTAAGAGTGCTCACACCCAAGTTTGGCATCGACCCTTCTATGCCCGGGGGCTAGGAGGTAGGAGAGCTATCCATGTTGCTATATGCTTTCGTAAGCATCTAAAAAATTGCAGCATCTCGGGCTTGGTAAGCATCTAACATGCAGCGTAAAGGTAGAATCCAACGCACTGTAACGCTCGTGGACCGTCCACGGGCTGTGGCATTTACTGGCGCCTTGTGGTGTGGAGTGGCCGCACTACAAGGGTCTCGCCGCACTTCGAGGCCCCTGCTTCAGGAGGGAGCCACCACGTGTGCCTCGGCTACTTGGCATGCAGGGTGGCGAAGACCGGGCTGCACTTCAAGGAGGTGTGGCACCACGTGTGCCGCAGTGACCCAGCGCGCGTGGTGGCAAGCCCCTCCCCCGCGCCTATAAAAGGGCGTGCCGGCCATGGAGCAGCTCAGAGCGGAGCCAAGGAAGAGGCTGCAAAGGCGAGAGGTGCCGCGGAGGCGCGATGATGGTGCATGCCATCAGTGCTCGGTGCTGATGGGTGCACTGCCATCGCGTCCTTGTCGCACCCCTCCACCAGGATACTCCGAGGCGAGGGTTGCCGCGAAGACGCTGTCGGGGCGCCGCCCCCGGTGCGCGGCGCCGGCGGCGGCACGGCCACATCGTTTCCGCCGTACCCCTCCGAAGGGTGTCTCCAAAGGGGAGGGTTGCCGTGAGGGAGCTATGGTGGCGCAGCCACCGGTGCTTGGCGCTGGCGGCTGCCCAACCACAGCATCCTTGCTGCATCCCTCAAACAGGCGGATTCAAGGGCGACGGCTGCTGCGGCGACGCTATGGTGGTGCATGCCATCAGTGCCTAGCGCCAATGGGTACACTGCCTGTAACATCCCAAAATTTCAAACCTTTACATGTGCATTGCATCCATGAGCACCATTGTTATGGGAATGTCACCGTTTGAAGCTTTGTATGGAAGGAAATGCAGAACACCATTGTTATGGGATGGTGTAGGAGACTGTAGCCTATTCGGCCCGGATATGATAAAGGATGCCGAAGAAAAGGTTAGACTCATCCGAGACCGACTGAAGGTGGCTCAGTTAAGACAGAAGAGCTATGCAGATTCCAAACGTACGGAGGTTACCTATGAAGCTGAAGACAGAGCTTATCTCAGAGTTTCACCGATACGCGGTGTCAAGAGATTTGGTATAAAAGGGAAGTTAGCACCCCGATGCATCGGACCTTTCAAGATATTGTCGCGACAAGGAGAGGTAGCCTACAAGTTGGATTTGCCGGAAGCACTGTCCAATGTTCACAAAGTCTTCCACGTATCGCAATTGAAGAAGTGTCACCCCGAGATGGCCGACACACCCCTGAGGGATACAATTCCACTGGAGGAAGTTCAATTACAGAGTGACCTCACCTATGAGGAGAAACCAATCAGAATCTTGGACACAGCTGAGAGACAAACCCGATCCAAGACCATCAAGTTCTGCAAAGTTCAGTGGGACCATCACACTGAAGAAGAAGCCACTTGGGAACGCGAAGATGATCTTCGAGAAGACCACCCACACCTCTTTGCTAGCCACACCGAATCTCGAGGACGAGATTCATCTTAAGGGGGTTAGGTCTGTAACATCCCACAATTCTGGGATTTATTTGGACCAATTTGGAGTTCAAACTCAAAAGATATCAAAGAAATGAGAAAAAACAGAAAAAGAAAAGGTCTAAAAGAAAAAAAAAAGGGTAAACCGGACCGGCCCGGCCACTTTGGGCTGAACCGGCCCGGTCCGACCGCGAACGACCGGCCCAGCCTGCCCAGCCACCCGCGCGCGCCCGCACCCGCTGACAGGTGGGGCCCACCTGTCAGGGGCTTCTTCCCCGGAAGGAAAGCGGCCGCGCCGCCGCCGCGATTCCCGGCCGCCGTGCCCGCATGCCCGCTGCCGCAGTCTCCTCCTCCGGCCTTCCATTTTCACGCCCGAGCACGTCTTTATAACCCCCGCGACCCCCTGTCTTTTTCCCCCTGTTTTCCCTCGCTCGCACGCCGCCCGGCCGCCGGAATCCCTCGCCACGGCCGCACCCGCACCGCCGCGTCTTCTTCGACCTAGGCGACGACCCACGCCGCCCGAGCCCACGCCGACCGCGCCCCCATCTCCGCCGTGCCGCGCCGCGCCTCCCCATGTCCTCCCCGACACCCGAGGTCCACCCGAACGCGCCCGCCTCCACCCCTGAGCCGCGCCGCCGCCGGATTCCGCCGCCGAACCCCTAACCCGCCCGTGAGCTCCCCCCGATCGATCTCGTCCGTCCATCCATCTCCAACGGTGTAGATTAGATCGTCCTTATTCACTTAAACCGAACCAGTACCAACGAATAGGAAAGCGCCACGTGGCACCCGGTTTTATAAAATAAAAATGTAATTTTAATCCCTCGGAATTAATAAAAGGCACTTTTGCAGATAGGCCCCTGTAACTTCAAATGATCATAACTTTAAATCTGTTTGGCCAAATTTAGTGATCCACACCTTTTTGGAATCCTTAGGAAATTTAGAATCTTTTGGCACTGTCCAATTTCAAATTTCAATATTTAAATCACATTGAAATTACAGATTAGTGTTTTATGCTATTTAAATCATAACTAATTATTTAGAAGTCCTTTTTGAATGAAACCAGTGCTCAAAACTTTTTTTTATTGTCCTCTGTCCAATGGGACAGAGAAATAAATGCTTTGAATTAATCTATTTGGCTTATGCTAATAAAACCTTATTTTAGGATTTAAACCCTAGCCTTTGCAATTTATTTAAAAGCCCTAATTGCATGTGCTTAATTATCAATGCCTTGGACCAGTAGATCACCCTAATAAAACCAACCCACTCATGTCACATGTTTTGCATCGCATCATGGCATACATATTCTTTTGTCATGTTTGTATTGTGTGTTTATGTGTGTGTATATGTTTGTTGATTGTATTCTCGGAGTGCTTGAACTCCAACTACTATCAAGGAAAGTTCACTTTGATCATTTACCCATTATTTTATTATGCACTAGATTTTATTAGTTGCATTGTCAGGATTATTATTGTATCTATGCTAGCTATGATCTGTCCTAATAGTATAGGATACCTTTGCCATGACTTCACCACCAATTGCCATCGTAGTAGTAAGAGGCTATGCTATGATAATATACGAGGGTGGTATTGTTACAATGTGATACTGTTGAATTACAATATGAATTTCCTAGTGTATGGCAAAACAAGTAATTCAATGAACCGTCCTGGGTGGGCTGCTTTCAGTTTTCGGATGTCGTGACGTTAGGTCCATTTCTATGGGGCCCGCTGAGTCGTCTCTCCGTGTGATTCGGGAGCGTCCATGGTCATGTCCCCGTGCGATTCGGGGAGCGCCTGCGTCACAATGTGGGATGCCATCCGGGGTAACCAGAGACTGGACTAGTTTCCTGTTTAGTAGCTTCCAGTACAACCACATGGTATTATGGGCTCTGCCAGGATGAATGTAAGAAATATGAACCCGGATCCGAGGTGACATCGGTATGTAGCAGTGTAGGTGGGGGCGCGTCTCTCAGGTGGTCTGGGGGATTATGTTCTGAAAATTCCTATAGTCGATGCCGTTGCTACTCTACCCTGAGGACAGCAAGGGATTAACACGTCGATTTCTTGTGGGTAAAGTGTACCACCTCTCGAGAGTGTCAAACTAAGTACTTAGCCGTGTCCCCGGTTACGGACAATTATGAGCATCTAGATATTGGAGCTGTAAGGAAGGTCTCACTCATTCCAATTTCATAATAAAACGAATGGTTTGAATTGGGTAGGAGCATTGATGTTTCTACTCAATGTGCCTTGGTTAATAGGAGCATGGGTGTTTCTACCCCGTGTCCAATAGAATTCAAAGCTATTTATCTAAAACTGATAGGATTTGAATAATGATGCCTTTATGCAAAATAGCCAAACCCCACTTAGCCAAACTATGCATGTACTTGGTAGGTCCTTTATAACTCTAGTGAGCTTGCCAATACATTCAAATGTATTGACCACGTAGTGGCTGCAATTAATAATGCAGGTGAAACTGACGAAGAGTGAGGTTCGTCGACATTTCTTTGGGTCATGTGCTTACATTCCAACATGCTCTCTCCTCTGGGAGTAGATGAGGCCCTTTTACTCTACCTTTCCGCTGCAGCTTCATGAGACATTGTTATCATGGTTTTGAACATTATTTGTTTATGCTGGCCTAGGAGGTCATGCAAGTTTGTAAGTACAATTTAAGTTCTGGATGATACGATGTAATAAAGTACTTTTGACCTTTGTATCTTCATATTACATCTTGAACTGTGTGTGCTAGTGAGTCGATCCAGGGACTAGCACAAGTAAGCACAGAGATCGAACCCTGGTAAGGGGGAGGATCGCTTCACTGCCATAGCGGTCCTGCCGCATCCCTCCGGCAAGCGTTCGAAGCACGGGAACGAACGAAAAGCTAAGTGCATAAACTTGAACAGTAAACTGTTTAAAACCGAACGTTGCCTCGCTAGCGTGGCCCAAACCCTGCGTGTGGCTAGGGTGTTGGAAGGACGCTTGCAGGGGGAGTGCGCTCTTCGTGCGGCTGGCAGGTCTGTCCCGGAGCGCATGCTTGGGAGTAGCTATCCCGCAAGCGGAGTGGCTCGTCGCCGCTACTTGGCCGCAGGTCGGCACTACAGGTCCGGCCCGGGTCCCTGGTCCAGTTGAGTGCGCGGCGCGCGAATCCCCGGTAACACAAGGCATAACACACAAAGGCTAAGGGATCCACTCCGTGAGGCAACCCCGGGAACAAGAAACAAGGATTAAGCAGAACCAGAGAACTAAATTAACGAAAGAAGTGAACAAGTTGCATAGACCAATAAGGCATTAATTGTTTAAACGGCACCAGGCGCCACACTTGCAGGGAACAAAAGTAAAGGAAAACAACACTAAGGGACGACGTGGGCCGGCAGGAGGCTGCGGCGGCTTCCGCTATAGGCTGCGGCAACTAGTTGCCGGCGCCCTCCGCCGGGGGCTCCGGCACCAGCTCGGGGTCCGGCTTCCGCTGCATCCGCTCGACCACTTCGTCGACGAACCCGCTCACCGCCTGGCAGTGGGTGGGGGCGTCCTCGCTTTCCGACCAAGTGTCCAACAGCGTCTCGAAGGGGAACTCAGGGTGCCGGAGGTGCACCCTCGGAAGGATCGTCCCGGCAACCTCCCGGGCGCAGTTGGCGATCTCCTCGTTGCAGAACTTGGAGATCCATACATCGAGCGCCGCGAGCTTCCCCACCAAGTCGGAGAAGAACGGGATCAGCGTGGTAACGTCCGCCCGTCCACCCGCGTGGCCCGTAGTTCGAACCGCGGCAGCAGGTTGCGCAGCGGTTGGGCGATTCCAAGCAGCTTCTTGGTCTCCAGCTCCCGCTGCCCGATCAGCGTGCCATGGTTGGTCCGAGCCAAATGCATCGCGTGCTTGGCTTTGCGGAGGAGGCTCGCCTGCGCTGAGAGTTGTGTGGCCTTGGCCGCATTCTCCTCGCCCGTCTTGACGAGCTCCTCCCAGACGGTGGCCAGCTCGGTCTCGAGGCGGGCCCTCCTATCCTCGGCAGAATTGAGCTCAACCTCCTGCCGTGCTGCCGCTGTTACCGCATCTTCCGTAGCCTTGGTCTGCCCCTCCAGCTTGACGCGCAGGCCCTGGATCTGACCGAGGTAGCTGCTGATCAGGTCGCTCTTCTCGTCGATGCGAACCTGAGCCGCGGCGAGCACCTCCGCGTGCTCCTTCTTGGCTTTCGCCTGCACCACCACCAGCGAGTCCAGGGTTTCCTAGAGCTCGGCCCGCTGAGCCTCCAGCCGCCGGTAGAGCTCCTCCTCGGGGACGACCGGCATGCCGGCCTCGTCCCAGGCTTCCCGAGCGAGGCGTGCCTCCTCCCGCACCCGGGAGAGTTCCTGCCGCTCCTTCTCCACGGCCAGTCGCACCTCGCCGAGCTGACTCTTGGCGATCTAGTGGTGCTCCCTCACCTGGTTGAAGGAGGTGACGAAGGCTAGCTGCTGGTCCTTGATGGCGTCAAGGAACCGGTGCCACCTGTCGAAAATGCTCGGGTCCCAAGTGATGGGATTCCAAGCCACCCCGGCGAGGGTGCCGAGGTCCGCGCTGGAGGTGGCGGCCGACGGCGATGAAGCGCCTGCCGCCCCTGTCTCGCCGGGCAGGAGGTCGTCCCCTTGCGGCAACGCGTCCTACTGGTCCTCTGCTGCAGCCTCCCCCGCACCCACGTTTGAGAGTTGTGGGGCTGGTGGGGTTGCCGCACCCCCCGCAGGGGCCGCCTCCTACTGGTGGGCCGAAGAGTCCGTGCCGGCAGCCTCTGTGGCTGCTGGCGCGTCGCCGAACGCCTCTTCGGTGGCGGTGGTGGCGGCGGGGCTTGGCGCGGGGGCTACCTCCGGTTCCTCCGCTGTCCCCGCGGCCTCGATGACGGGTCCGAGGTCAATCACCGCAGCGCCCGCTCCCGGTGCGGGCGCGATCGGGCCTGCAACAGAAAGACGGGTTAAGATCCGAAGGGCTATTCAAGTTACCCGGTGGGGGACGCAGGAGGCGCTGGATGAGTACCGTGCGGGGCCGCCGGGCTTGTGGGAGGGGCTTCCTCCTGCTCTCTTCCGGCCGTCGTTGCTTGGACGCCTGCTACGGGCTGGACATCGTCTGCGGATAGAGAGGACAGTACGGTTGTGGATCAGCTAGTAAAGGGGATGTAAGTAGAGGAGCGGGGTAAGGTGCGGTACCCATTGCCAGCGCCACCTCCTTCGGGGCCGCGTCGGCGGCAGGCGCAGCAGCGGCGCCGCTGGCCCTCGTGGCGGCCGGATCGGAGCTGCTGCCGGCCTGCGTGCGCGCCTTCTTGCTCGGCACGGCAGGTGGCGAATCAGCCCTCCCCCTCTTGCCGGCACTAGCCGGCGAGCCGTCCTTCGGGGGGTTGAGCTGGAGCTTGAAGCCCCGGAAGAGCCGCCGTGCAGGCAGGGCCGTGGGCGCCCGTGGGGTCGCCGCAGCCCAGGGTGTCGCGTGAACTGTCAAGGGAGTTGCCACTGCAGTGGCGGCCACCGCGGGGGTGGTCGTCGCCACGCTACCGACAGCAGTTGCGGAAGTGGTCGCTACCGCTGCATGTGCCCTTGTTCTACTGACGATCAAGGGCGTCTCATCCTCCTCTTCCTCCTCGTTGTCCACGGGGACGACTACCTGGGTCGCGGCAGGCTGGCCCGCCTCATCGGAGGAGGACGGAATGGAGGGCCAGTTGACCTCTGACTCGCCCCCACTCTCTTCAAGCACCTGCTTCCCGCGAGGTGCCGGCGGAGGAGCACGCGGGGTCTGAGTGAGGGAATCGTCCATCAACCCTCACTCGTTGCAGGGCGGGAAGGAGGCGATGATGTCGGTCAGCTCCGGAATGCCGGCATGGAGGGAGATAACCCCCAGCGGGAACCCCGTGACGGGAGCGTCCTCGCCGGAGATCCCCTTCATCCACACCCGAAGTAACTCCCAGTCCACGCCCTTGCGATGGAGGCGTGTCCCGTCCTCGGACCCCGTGTACATCCACGCGGGACGGGAGCGCAGTTGGAGCGGCGCGACGTGCCGGCTAATGAAGGTGCGCGCCACATCAAGGTCGGTGAGCCCCGCTAGCCGCAGGGCCTTGATCTTCTCCACGATGGGGAGGAGATCAACGTCACGGTGGTACTGGTCCCGCCAGCCGCCGTTGGGTTGCGGCAGCTTGGTGGGCGCATAGATGAACTCCTCGGGGTCTTCCACGCGGACCCAGCACCAGTCACCCCGCCACTCCTTCTCGATCTTCTTCTCCGACCGGACGATGAACTCGGACTTCAGCCGATCGCGGGCGCGGAACACCACCCCCGACGACATCGCCTTCGCGTTATCGATGTGGGGGTAGAAGTAGTGCCGGAATAATGCCACCGACGACATTACTCCGACGAACGCCTCGCAGAGGAACTGGAAGATGGCGAGAAGATAGAGGGAGGAGGGGTGGAGTTGCGCCACCCGCAACTGATACGACTCCATGAGCGCATGGAGGAACAGGGAGAACGACGGCACCAGCCCTGTGAGGATGGAGCGCCCGAACACCCGGAAGTTGTTTTCCTAGTGGTCGGCGCCGGCGGGGAAGATCAGGGTCTCCCCGTGCTCGTTGAACTCAGAGGGAACGGCGTGCCGGATCTTGTCCAGCGCCTCGCCATTGTAGCCGGGCCGGTAGAAGGCAAGCGTGGCCCTCATCACCAGCTTCTTCTGCTCTTTATCTGCAGCGGCCTTGGTGGCCGCCTCGCTCTTGCTGACCACCGGCTTCTTTGGGGCCCTCCCTTCCTTTCCTTTCCTGGTTGTGGGGGGCGCCATGGGGAGCGTGGGCGGAAGCGGGCGAGGTTTGTGGGCGCAAGGAATCAGAAGACGAAGGAGAAAGGCTGGGGGGCTAAGTGTTTACCCCTCGGCGCAGCAGTGGGGCCTTATAGCACCCGCCTGCTCAGTAACGGTCGCATCCGCACCCAACGGGTGCGCTGGGATAATTGCGAATCGTGGGGATAACGTGAGGAGTGGCCATAACTTCCCGTGTTAAAGGGGGAGGTTACGGCGGAAATCTCACACCCACTACTCCATCCGTAACGGCAGGGTCCTTGGGACGGCAGAGAGATGCGGGCCCGAGACAACTCAGGACCCACGCGTCGGTTGGGGGCATAGCCCGGCAACCGGCCAGGGAGGAGTCCGCCCGGAAAACGGCGTTGCCGGCCCACGCCCGGGGGCTACTGTCACACCAGTGGCACCTAGGGTACCACCGCTGCAGGACGCGTGGGTCGCCTCACTCGCTCCCCGGGAGGATCACACCCCGGGCAGCAGTATACAAGCTGCCCGGCAAGCTACCATCCCGGCAGTGCTAGCGGGGCTTCGGGGGAGAGTTCCTGCCTGGGCACCTCCCGGAAAGGTACTTGCCGGGAGGGGCGTTCCCGGGCGCAGGTTCCGTTGCAAGAGCAGGACCGAGCAAGCAGGACAGCAATGCCACGTGGGCGCGTGGCAGGCACCCTGCCCGCAGGGTTTGTCAGGACAAGGAGTGAGGCGCATGACGCAGTTAATGAGCCGACAGGAAGGGGGTTCCCCGTCAAGTCATGCAAACAGTGGCTGTCCAAGAGTAGTTTTTTGGCCTTAGACCCCTAGCTACAAGGCTAGTATTCTTGCATGTATGCCAGCACACCGAGGAGGAGCTGCTCAAGCTCCCTGCTCGCCACTTGTAAACCATGAACCGTGGCACTTGTGGTATCCCCTTGGCTATAAAAGGAGGACCCCCGCCAACGATCAAAGGGGTTCGTTGGTTCATTCGTTGGTTCGTTCGTTGGTTCGCTAACCAACTCATAGTGTTACACTAGCAGTAGCCCAAAGTAGCAAAGGACACTTAGCCAAAAAGAGAGCACCCGGGGGCTTCCCCCGGCAACCTGTAAGCACTTGCCTTTCTATCAATACTAGCTCAGACAAGCAGGACGTAGGGTTTTACACCTCCGGGTGGCCCGAACCTGGGTAAAACGGGCGTTCGTGTTCACCGTGTGTTGACGCGCTTTGCATTGGCCCCGCCCGCGATCACCAGAGCGATCCACGTAGCCCACTTCCGAACCAAAAAGGGGGTGCCCGCGCATCCCCGGTGTCACCCCCGTGCCGCGACGGCCACTCTAGGCTTGGCTCTAGGTTTAAAACCTTGTTTGCTGGTACTATAGTATTATTTGTATGAAGTTGAGGTTCTGTTCTTGAATGCTGGTAATACATTCTTTTATTCGAAGTTTATTTGGAGTTATATTTGGATTTGGATATATGTTTGGAACTATGCATTTATTTTGTTTCGTTCTTCGCGTTAAATTATTCGGATTGCGATTGCGACGAATGCCAGGGAGTTGACGACCGCAACGACTTTTCTGATCCAGGCAAGTTACACTTATTGATCATGTAGTACCTATATTTTAGCTTATGCTATTTTGTTTACAATGTCAGAGGGATGCATGTTAGAGTTATTTCTTTATGAAGTATTTATCAAATGCGTTTTCAACATGTTTAGTTATTCCTAGTAGATTGCTTATAGGATTTATTGCCATGCCACCAAATACCTTATGTTATGTATTTACATTTTCCCAAAGCATGCTATACTATTATAACGGGCCGGGACCCAAACTATGTTGAAAAGTATTAAGTGTTCTTTATGAGCGAGTATGTTTTTGGAAAAATGTTTTCGAAGTAAAACCAAAATGTTTTATCTGGATGGAGTGGTATGATGGAGGCCAGTTGGCTGTCGGCAAGTGTTGTAACCCCGTAACGGGTACACGCTCAGGAGAAGGTGGGTACTGCCATCCAGAAATCCAAGAGTTCAAACCTTCTCATGTACCCAAAAGCTTCTTGTGCAACCACTTGCTATTATGGGCTTTGGCTTGGTCGATTAACTAGCGGGAAACCCTTACCTAGGTATCACCATCCGGAGAGAGGCCAATGTGCTCATATGGGGCGGGCGGTGCCAGAATTAGGTATCGGGGGGCTTCTAGTGAAAGACTTCGTCACAATCTTTACCTGTTGCGCACGCTTGTCTTCAGGCAACACTTTGAACTGATTGCGTCAAGTGGGTAAAGTGTACAAACCTCACGAGAGTGTCAATTTAATCGATTAGCCATGCCCCTAGTTACGGGCGACTTTTGAGTCATTAAGTCAGGAGAAGTGGAGATCTTCAAGTTTTGTTTTCAAAAACCCCAAAACTGTTTTGACTCGATGGAAGATTCCACAGGATGAGTCTGGGGAAAGGGATGCTATGTGAGTGTCAGTTGACCCAGAGTGCATAGCTAGGTCGTGGAGTGAACTTCCACAGAATGACCATACTATTGATCAAACCCTGTTTTATCAAAACTCCAGGATTAGAGATTTTCAAAGGAAAGTACTATGAGTAATTCAAAACCCCAAAAGTAGCATTTTGTAAAACAACCCTAGTAGCCAAACTAGGAAATTCTTCATCATTTCCATGCATTCCTCCTAACCACACAGGTGTGACTTGCAAGTACATTCAATGTACTGACCTGCACCTATCATGTGCAGAGAGTGACGATTAAGAAGAAGACGCAGGGTCGCGAGTCTACACTCAACTTGCCTGTGGCGTTGATGGGACTCCCTCTTTATCAGTTTATTTTATTTGGACTTCTGCTTGGCTTGTATTAAGTACTCTGGATTTGTATTTCGAACCGATGTAATAGACATGTGTATGGTATTTCATCAATGGAACTGTGTGTGCTAGCATTTGATCCAGGGACTAGCACAGATTACACAGAGGTTCGGATCCTTACGGGTTTGGGTCGCCCCGCAGATGGTATCAGAGCGCAAGTTGCCTTTAGGTCGTGACCCTAGTACTGGAAAAGCGATAAGGACTTATTTTAAGTAAATCAAGATTAATATATACCTATATATTTATACTCCTATTCTTGTCTATCTAACATGGATTCCAATTGACTTTTCTCCTCTTTGTTAAAAATTGTGTAGATGGCTGCCAACGGAGAGTTTCACCAGGCTGGACAGGGCAACTTTCCCTTTGAGGCACAGCTGCGTGACGTGACCACGTACCTGTGCATGCCTTCGCCAAAGTTCCGTGCTTACCGTCGCGCGGACCGTCCAGGAAACGTCGACGTCGGCGCCAAGATCCGTGGACGCCAGGTTCACCCCGTCACCAGGGACGTCACCTTCACCGTGGGAGCAGACACCTCGGAGGCTGGCCTGATAAAGGCTATGCAGGAGGCTCTTGCCCGCACCTGCGACGAGTACGCCTCTGAGCTCATCACTGTCTACGAGGACTTCGGCAAGAAGACCCGATACGGGAATTTGTTTCCCCGTACCGACGACCTCACCCCCAGCGCCCAATAGTACGACGACCTCGAGCGTTACCTCGATAGTGTTCAGAGTCAGCATGAGGTCACTAGGAGCATCTCGGATGCACACCTCCACGCCCGGAATGAGCTGAACCGGGAGTTAGCCCTGGCTGATGTTCAGATCGCCGCTCTCAAGCGGGAGAACGATCTGCTGAAGGCCAAGGACGTGGAGTCTCAGCAGAAGATTCAGGCACTGGAGGCCCTGAACAATGACGCCAAGGTCGAGCTAGATCAGCTTCAGGAGACAGCTGTCATACAGCAAGAGGAGCTAGGGGAAGCAGCAGATGAGGAGGGACTGGAGAACCAGATCAATAACTTTGAGATGGAGGTGCACCTTCTCAAGGGAACCATTTCCACCCTCCGGGAGGAGCTGGAGGAGGCACGTGACGATGGAGAGGATCTCCAGGATGAGGATGAGGCATTCTTGAGCAATGACGAGGACTACGAGGAGGAGATGCAGATCAGGGTTGAGGAGTTCGACGATGAGATGGCCGACTTCGGAGACGAGGACGAGCCGATGGAGGACGAGGAGGACCCCGAGGAGGTTATCTTCGAGTCCGACGTTGAGACCGATCGTGACGAGTAGCGTCCTTACCCTTAGTTTGTTTATGAGTTTGCCTTCGCGTTAGTATCATTAGTATCCTGATCAATCGACGTGTGAACATCAGGATTAGGTTTGTGTGTGGACTTATCACTATGTTTTATCACTTTGCTTTTTCACGAATGAAGTTTTAATTGGAGTTATATGGTTCTTTTCATGCTGCTAGCATATATGGGTAGTATGTTATTCTGATAGATCCATCTATCTCGACTCTCACCTTTTCCAGCAAGATGGCTGCCCGCAACACCTTTCGTAACAACGGGGGATTTCCCGGATTTGCTGATTTTATCCAAGCTCAAACCCAATTGGTCAACCTTATGACTCAGACTCTGCAGAACAACCGACAGAACAATCCACCCCCACCACCACCACCCTCGGACAGGCTTACCCGATTCCTTAGACTCCACCCACCTACCTTTGCAAACTCAGTTGAACCAATTGAAGCGGATGATTGGCTTAGAGTCATTGAAAAGAAGTTAGCCACCATCCAATGCACTGAACAAGAGAAGGTTCTGTATGCAAGCCACCAACTGGAGGGCGCAGCTACCGCATGGTGGGACAACTTCAAGTTTGGTTATGATGGAGAGGTCATCACTTGGGATGACTTCGTTCGTGGATTTCGGTCCGCCCACATTCTAACTGGAAATATCAGACTGATGAAGAAGGAATTCCGCTCTCTTCGCCAAGGTTCCAAATCTATGAAGGAGTATTTGGACCGTTTCACCAGCTTGGCTAGGTATGCCCAAGGAGATGTGGCTGATGATGATGAACATCAGGAGAGGTTTCTCGAAGGACTGAATGATGAGCTTAGTGTGCAGCTGGTGTCCATTAGCTTTGCTACCTTTCAGCACTTGGTGGACAAGGCCATACGCCTTGAGGGAAAGCAGAAGGAGATTGAAAACAGGAAGAGGAGGGCAAGTAACCACAAGATTGATTCCAGGCCCCATGTCAAATCTCGCCACTTTTCACCTCCTAGAGACCACCACTCTGGATCATCCTCTGGAAGATTCCATGGCATGAGTCATCAACAGCACAGGCACCAGAGCCACCACAGTCACCAAGATGAAGCGACCGCCCCCGTACAAGGGTTCGATCTCTGTGCTTTAGTGCTAGTCCCCTGGATCGACTCACTAGCACACACAGTTTCAATATGTAATATCATAGAACAAAGGTCTCAATATTACAACGAATCATCCAGAATTTAAAGGTACTTACAACTCGCATAACCTCACGGGTTAGCTGGAAATAAAACAACTGTTTAGCAGCGGAAAACGAAAGATACAAGGGCACATCAACACCACGGTGAGAGCGTGTTGGAATGTAAGCCCGTAACCCAAACAAGCAGAACGTACATCTTACTCGACGTCGGAGCTTCCTGCATCATTAAACGATGCAACCACTAGGGTCAATACATTGAATGTATTGGCAAGATTCACTAGGAGTTATAATGGAACCTACCAAGCATATGCAGTATTTGGCAAGGTGGAGTTTAGGCTGTTTGCGTGGAAGCAGATCATAAATTACCCTACTACAAAGGAATGTTATAATAATATTAACTAATGGACACGGGGTAGACACACCCATGCTGCTATTAACCTAGAGTACATTGAAGTGGATTCTTCAAGTGCTCCTACCCTGTTCAAACCATTCATTTTATTTAAGAAATTGGAATGAGTGAGACTTTCCTTACAGCTCCACATCTAGTTGCTCAAATTGTCCGTTGCCGGGGACACGGCTAAGTACTTAGTTTTGACGCTCTCGAGAGTTTATACACATTCCCCACAAGAAACTGACATGTTAATCCCTTGCTGTCCTCAGGGTAGAGTAGCAACGGCATCGATTACGAGATTTTCAGAGGTAATTCCCTAAACCACGAGAGAATCACGCTCCCCCTACACGGCTACCTCAGTACAATTCCTCGGGTCTAGGTTCATACAACTTACTCTTGTCTCGCCAGAGCCCATATAGCATTGTGGTTGTACTAGAAGCTTCTAAATAGGAAACTAGTCCAGTCTCAGTTACCCCAGGTGGCATTCCACATTTGCAACGTAGGCGCTCCCCGAGTCCACAGGAGAGACGTCCATGGACGATCCATTCCTGAATCCACAGGAACTCGACTCAGAGGGACCCATAGAAATGGACCTGACGCCGCTAATCCTCAAAATCCTCAAAACAGCCCACCCAGGATGGTTCATTGAATTAGTTGTTTTGTCTTACATCTAACAAAAACATTTCATATAGCCAACGGCATAACAATATCATAATGTAGTTATTGCCCCCACGATACTACCATAGCCTAGCATTCAACTACAATCGATGGCAATTTTCGTAGCAAGGTAATGGCGAGGGTAAACTATACTACCTGGGATTTATAGCTAGCATAGAAGTACGAGTAATAGTCCTATCAATGCATCTCTACCAACAACACTAATGCATAAGTATTTTAAAACAACAATAATAATGGAATATGATCAAAGTGAACTTGCCTTGTCCAAGGTTGTGATAGTTCTCGCACTCTTCGCAACAACAAGGAATACAGTCCACACAATCTAAAAATAAAAGAAACATGCACACAATAAACACAACATTCAATGCAAAAATCATGCCATGATGCATATGCTATGATGATGCACACAAAGGTTACTTTTAGTGTAACAAGTTTTGTTTCTGTTTTGAAAAGTTTTCAAATGATTTGGACAGATTATACAATACCAAAAAGGTAATTAATATGCATGAAACAAGGATAGGGTTTAAATCAAAGATTGTGTCGTTTTTGCAACATAGAACAAGATTTAAACTTGTAAGCCATTTTTATTCACAAAACAATTTCTTTTCTGGTCCTAATGGACAGAGAACAAGTTTAAATAATTTTACAGCAAGATAACATGCTCAAAACTATTTTGAAACAATTCATTTGAAATTTAAACCATAAGCCACCATTCTGTAAATAGCTACTGTCTAAGTTGTTCAAAACTGAAATTAAACAGTGCCAAAATATTCTACACGTTGTGACGATTCCAGAAAGGTGTGGATCACAATTTTTGGACAAACAGTTTGAAAGATATGAGGCTTTGAAGATACAAGGGCTTTTCTGCAAAATTGCTTATCCAATCCGGCCGAATTGAAATAAAAAAATGCTCTGCCACGTGGCAGCGCACGGTTGGCCGGGATCTAGGGTGCTGGCCAGCAGGCGGCGCGGCGGCAGGCGGCGTAGGCGACGCGGGCGGGCGGCCGGAGGCGGAGCGGCGCGGCAGGCAACGACAGGCGGCGCGCGCGGGGCGGCCGCGTACGGGCGCAGGCTCGGGGCGCGGGCGGCAGGCGGCGCGCGGGCACGGCCGAGCGGGCGGCGCGGCTCGGGGCGTGGGGAGCTCGGGCGGCGGCCGGTGCCGGAGAAGATGGCCGGCGCGGGCGGCCAAACGCAAAGGCGAGCGCGTCACGGCGTTCGGGACGGGGAGAGGAGAGAGCCTAGGGGGTTGGCGCGGGGAGAATCTCACCGGAACGGCGGAGAAACGCGAAGAACGGCGGTGGCAGCAACGAACTCCGGCGAGCAATTAATCTATAACCGGTGCAAAAATTGTAACATCCCAAAATTTCAAACTTTTACATGTGCATTGCATCCATGAGCACCATGCCACAATTGCATGTTTGAATTCAAATTTTGAATCACAAAAGGCTTTAAGAGATCTTGTTTACATCCCTGTAACCTTTGGATTTTCAAACCAATAGGGTTGATGTATAAAAAGGGTTTAGTGCATATATAAGCTATCCCATAATTTTTGGTTAATTATTTGGAGTTGAAAAAGTATTTTTATTTAAATAGTTAGATGGCCCTAAAGCATTTATAGGGCAAATGTATTTTTACATATTTTATTTTGAAGAGAAACTACTCCCAAAAGTTGTATCTTGATAGAACAAGATTTTACAATTTTTCTGGATTTTATTTGGGCCAATTTGGAGCTCAAACTCAAAAGATATCAAAGAAATGAGAAAAGCAGAAAAAGAAAAGGCTAAAAGGAAAAAAAAATAGAAAACCGGACCGAACCGGCCTGGTCCGACCGCGCCCGAGCCGACCCGACCGGCCCAGCCACGTGCGCGCGCGCCCGCTGCCGCTGACGCGTGGGACCCACGCGTCAGGGTCTTCTTCCCCGCGAGGAAAGCCCCGCGCGTCACGCCGCCCGACCCGCGCGCAGTCGCCGCCGCCATCACCGCTCCCCGCCGATTTCGGCCTTCCCGAAGTGCTCCGCCCGCGTCATTATAAAGCTCCGCCTCCCCGCTTCTTTTTCCCTCTTCTCGCCCCCGCTCGCACGCCGCCAGGCCGCCCTAATTCGTCGCCGGAAAGCTCCGCCGCCGCCGCCATTCACCGCGCCGCCCCGACCTCGCCGGTGAGCCAGTTTTCCTGCGCTTTCAAATTTTTGGAGCCCCTCGTCCTTGCGCTTCGTTTGACGCGCGCCGCCTTTGCTCCCGTGCCCTGCAGCACCGCCCCGTCGCACCCCGAGCTTCGCCGGAATCCGCCGCCCGCGCCGCCGTCTTCGCGCCGACCTTGGCGTCGCCCCGACCGCCCCGCGCCGCGCTGACCGCGCCACCGGCCTCGCCGCCCCGCACCGCCCTCGCCCGTGATCTCCCCGAGCCGCCCCGACGCCGGAACCGCCCGCCGCCGCACCCCGTCACTCGCCGGAATCTCCCCCGGCCGAAACCCTAGCTCCGGTGAGCCCATCTTCGATCTCGGCCGTTGGATCTTGATCAACGGTCGGGATTAGAACATTTTATTTCTTTATAAACCGAACCGGTACCGATGAATAAGATAACGCCACGTGGCACCCGGTTTTATAAAATAAAATGTAATTTTAATCCCCCGGAAATAATAAAAGGCACTTTTGCAGATAGGCCCCTGTAACTTCAAATGATCATAACTTTAAATCTGTTTGGCCAAATTTAATGATCCACACCTTTTTGGAATCCTTAGAAAGTGTAGAATCTTTTGGCACTGTCCAAATTTAAATTTGAATACTTGAATCACATTCAAATTACAGATTAGGGTTCATACCATTTAAATCATAACTAATTATTTAGAAGTCCTTTTTGAATGAAACCAGTGCCCAAAATTTTGTTTTAATGTCCTCTGTCCAATGGGACAGAGAAACAAATGTTTTGAATTAATCTATTTGGCTGATGCTAATAAAACCTCATTTTAGGGTTTAAACCCTAGGCTTTGCAATTCATTTAAAAACCCTAATTGCATGTGCCTAATTATCAATGCCTTGGACCAGTAGATCACCCAAATAAAATCCACCCACCCATGTCATATGTTTTGCATCGCATCATGGCATACATATTCTTTTGTCATGTTTGTATTATGTGTTTATGTGTGTGTATATGTTTGTTGATTGTATAGTAGTCTCGGAGAGCGAACCTTGCGATTGTGACGAGTGTTTGAACTCCAACTACTATCAAGGCAAGTTCACTTTGATCATTCACCTATTATTTTATTATGCACTAGATTTTATTAGTTGCATTGTCAGGATTATTATTGTATCTATGCTAGCTATGATCTATCCTACTAGTATAGGATACCTTTGTCATGACCTTACCACCAATTGCCATCGTAGTAGTAAAATGCTATGCTATGATAATATACGAGGGTGGTATTAATACAATGTGATACTATTGAATTACAATATGAATTTCCTAGCGTATGGCAAAACAAGTAATTCAATGAACCATCCTGGGTGGGCTGCTTTGAGTTTTCGGATGTCGTGACGTTAGGTCCATTTCTATGGGGCCCGCTGAGTCGTCTCTCCGTGTGATTCGGGAGCGTCCATGGTCGTCTCCCCGTGCGATTCGGGGAGCGCCTGCGTCACAATGTGGGATGCCACCCGGGATAACCAGAGACTGGACTAGTTTCCTGTTTAGTAGCTTCCAGTACAACCACATGGTATTATGGGCTCTGCCAGGATGGATGTAAGAAATATGAACCTGGATCCGAGGTGACATCGGTATGTAGCAGTGTAGGTGGGGGCGCGTCCCTCAGGTGGTTTGGGGGAATATGTTCTGAAAATTCCTGTAATCGATGCCGTTGCTACTCCACCTGGAGGACAGCAAGGGATTAACACGTCGATTTCTTGTGGGTAAAGTGTACCACCTCTCGAGAGTGTCAAACTAAGTACTTAGCCGTGTCCCCGGTTACGGACAATTATGAGCAACTAGACATCGGAGCTGTAAGGAAAGTCTCACTCATTCCAATTTCCTAATAAAATGAATGGTTTGAACTGGGTAGGAGCATTGATGTTTCTACTCAATGTGCCTAGGTTAATAGGAGCATGGGTGTTTCTACCCCGTGTCCAATAGAATTCAAAACTATTTGTCTAAAAATGATAGGATTTGAATAAAGATGCTTTTGTGCAAAATAGCCAAACCCCACTTAGCCAAACTATGCATGTACCTGGTAGGTCGTTTATAACTCTGGTGAGCTTGCCAATACATTCAAATGTATTGACCACGTAGTGGCTGCAATTAATAATGCAGGTGGATCCGACGATGAGTGAGGTTCGTCGTTTTGTCATGGGTCATGTGCTTACATTCCAACATGCTCTCTCCTCTGGGAGTAGATGAGGCCCTTTTACTCTACTTTTCCGCTGCAGCTTCATGATACATTGTTGTCATGGTTTTGAACATTATTTGTTTATGCTGGCCCAAGAGGTCATGCAAGTTTGTAAGTATAATTTAAGTTCTGGATGATACGATGTAATAAAGTACTTTTGACCTTTGTATCTTGGTATTACATCTTGAACTGTGTGTGCTAGTGAGTCGATCCAGGGACTAGCACAAGTAAGCACAGAGATCGAACCCTTGTGAAGGGGATCGCTTCAAAAATGATCATGGGGTTTGGGGGAAGTGGTAGAGGAGTTCGGGGGCTTCGATATGATGCGCGGGGTTTCGGATTTGGAGGTTCGTGCGCGAAGAAATCGGGACGGAATCGTGGGCGACTCGGAGTCGTGCGTGGCCGGTTTTCTCGGGAAGCAGTTGAGGAAGAAGATGACGCGCGGGTCCCACTGGTCAGTGAGAGAAAACGGGCGGTTCGGGCCGGACCGGTCCGGTTCGGTCCGGTTTGAGCGGTTTTCTTCGGTTTTTCCTTTTCTTTTATCTAATTTCTGATTTTGAACCTCAAAATTGACTCGAAGCTCCAAATCACTCCAAATAAAATGCAACAAAATTTGTAAAATCATATTTCCATATGATCTAACTTTTGGAACAAGAATTTCGTCAAAATAAAATATTTAAAAATATATTTGCCTATAAATTGGCTTTTAGGGCCCTTAGGCTATCAAAACAAATTATTATTTTTTTCAAAATAATTTCAAAATCCAATTAATGGGATAGCTCTATATATGCATTAAACCCCTTTTTACCACAATACCCTCATGGGTTAAAATGCAAATACTCAAGAGTAAGATCAAAGCCCAAAATCAAATATAGGCATCTTTGCAAAAGGGTTTTCTGGGCAAATTTTAGGGTTTTGAAAGTGATCAAATGCAAGGGTGACATGATGCTTATGATATGCAATGCATATGAAGAGTTTTGAAAATTGGAATGTTACAGAACTAACCCCCTTAAGATGAATCTCGTCCTCGAGATTCCTGTTGGTTAGCAAAAAGGTGTGGGTGGTCTTCTCGAAAATCATCCTCACGTTCCCACGTAGCTTCTTCTTCGGTGTGGTGATTCCATTGAACCTTGCAGAACCTGATTGTCTTGGAACGGGTATGTCTTTCCGCTGTTTCCAAGATCTTGGTTGGTTTCTCTTCATATGTGAGAGCGCTTTGAATCTCCACTTCGTCAAGTGAAACCGTATCCCTTAGTGGCTTATCGGCCATTTCCGAGTGACACTTCTTTAACTGTGACACGTGGAATACGTCGTGGACACTTGTCAACTTTTCAGGTAACTCCAACTTGTAAGCAACCTCTCCTTGGCGTGCTAAAACCTTGTAGGGTTCAATATAGCGTGGCGCTAATTTTCCTTTAATCCCAAATCTCTTAACTCCGCGTATCGGGGAAACTCTTAGATACGCTCTGTCACCAATCTCGTTGATGACATCCCTTCGTTTGGAATCTGCATAACTCTTTTGCCTGGATTGAGCTATCTTGAGTATGTCTCGAATCAGTCTGACCTTCTCTTCAGCATCTTTTATCATGTCAGGTCCGAATAGACTGCGGTCTCCTACACCATCCCATAGCAAAGATGTCCTGCACTTCTTGCCATACAAAGCTTCGAACGGTGCCATTCCAATACTCGCTTGGAAACCATTGTTCTATGAGAACTCTGCATATGATAGATTCTCATCCCAGCTAGATCCATAGTCCAGAGCGCAAGCTCTTAACATATCTTCAAGAATTTGGTTCACTCTTTCTGTTTGTCCGTCTGTCTGTGGATGGAACGCGGTGCTAAACTCTAGTCTCGTGCCTAGAGATTCGTGCAATTGTCCTGAAAATCTTGAGGTAAATTGGGTACCTGTGTCTGAAACGATCTCTTTAGGAACTCCATGTAGGCATACGATCCTAGACATGTATCGTTTGGCCAACTGTGCACTTGTATAAGTAGTCTTCATAGGTATGAAATGGGCAACCTTGGTCAAATGGTCAACTACCACCCATATTGAATCATTCCCAGACCTCGTCCTTGGCAAACCAGTGATGAAGTCCATGCCTACCTTATCCCATTTCCAGTCTGGCACTGGCAATGGTCGTAGTAACCCGGCTGGCTTCTGATGTTCAGCCTTGACTCTGCTACAAACATCACACAGAGCGATATACTCAGCGATGTCTCGCCTCAATCCTGTCCACCAAAACTTTTCTTTCAAGTCCATGTACATCTTTGTATTACCGGGGTGGATTGAGTACGGTGAATCATGAGCTTCCTGTAGTATTAGCTTTCTGATCTCGGGGTCTTGTGCTACACAAATACGCCTCTCAAACCATACGGTACCTTGATCATCCTCAACGAATCCTTCTGCCCTCTCAATCGCCATATTATCCTTTATCGTCCTCATTTTTTAGTCTTCTTTCTGGGCTTCTCTAATTCTGTCCAGTAGAGTGGGTTGTACTTCCATGTTGGCTAAGTAACCTTCCGGGACTAACTCCAATCTGAGATCCTTGAACTGCTCACACAATTCAGCAGGTAATTCTCCAGCTATAAGTCCATTAACATAGCCCTTGCGGCTCAAAGCGTCAGTTACTACATTAGCCTTGCCTGGATGGTATTGAAGATTCAGATTATAATCCTTGATTAACTCTAACCATCTTCTTTGTCTCAAGTTCAATTCCTTCTGTGTGAATATGTACTTCAAGCTCTTATGATCGGTGAATAACTCACACTGCTTTCTGAAGCGATCCTCCCCCTTACTAGGGTTCGATTTCTGTGCTTACTGTGCTAGTCCCTGGATCGACTCACTAGCACACACAGTTTCACGATGAAGTATACAGGAACAAAGGTCGAAAGTACTTTATTACATCGCATCATTCAGAATTTAAATAGTACTAACAACCTCGCATGACCTCTTGGGCCAGCATAAAACAAATATGGTTTCAACATCATAAAACAATGTTTCAAAAACTGCAGCGGAAAAGGGTAGAACATAAGGGCCACACTACTCCAAGGTGAGAGCATGTTGGAATGTAAGCACATGACCCATGACAAAACGACGAACCTCACTCATCGTCGGATCCACCTGCATTGTTAATTACAGCCACTACGTGGTCAATACATTTAAATGTATTGGCAAGCTCACTAGAGTTATAAAGGACCTACCAAGTACATGCATATTTTGGCTAAGTGAGGTTTGGCTATTTTGCATAAAAACATCATTATTCAAATCCTATCATTTTTAGACAAATAGTTTTGAATTCTATTGGACACGGGGTAGAAACACCCATGCTCCTGTTATCCTAGGCACATTGAGTAGAAACATCAATGCTCCTACCCGGTTCAAACCATTCATTTTATTAGGAAATTGGAATCAGTGAGACCTTCCTTACAGCCCCAATATCTAGTTGCTCATAATTGTCCGTAACCGGGGACACGGCTAAGTACTTAGTTTGACACTCTCGAGAGGTGGTAAACTTTACCCACAGGAAATCGACGTGTTAATCCCTTGCTGTCCTCAGGGTAGAGTAGCAACGGCATCGACTACAGGAATTTTCAGAACATAATCCCCCAGACCACCTGAGGGACGCGCCCCCACCTACACTGCTACATACCGATGTCACTTGGGATCCGGGTTCATATTTCTTACATCCATCCTGGCAGAGCCCATAATACCATGTGGTTGTACTGGAAGCTACTAAACAGAAAACTAGGCCAGTCTCTGGTTATCCCGGGTGGCATCTGACATTGTGACGCAGGCGCTTCCCGAATCGCACGGGGAGACGACCATGGACGCTCCCGAATCACACGGAGAGACGACTCAGCGGGCCCCATAGAAATGGACCTAACGTCACGACATCTAAAAACTCAAAGCAGCCGACCCAGGACGGTTCATTGAATTACTTGTTTTGCCATACACTAGGAAAATCATATTGTAATTTCAATAGTATCACATTGTAATAATACCACCCTCGTATATTATCATATCATAGCATAACATTTTACTACTACGATGGCAATTGGTGGTGAAGTCATGGCAAAGGTATCCTATACTATTAGGACAGATCATAGTTAGCATAGATACAATAATAATCGTATCAATGCATCTAATAAAATCTAGTGCATAATGAAATAATGGGATGATGGTCAAAGTGAACTTGCCTTGATAGTAGTTGGTATTGAAACACTCTTCGCAATCACACAGTTCGCTCTCCGAGAAAACTATACAATCAAGTAAACATACACATACATAAACACACCATACAAGCAAAAGAATATGTATGTCATGATGCAATGCAAAACATGTGACATGAGTTTGGTTTATTTTATTTGGGTGATCTACTGATCCAATGCCTTGAGAATTCAACACATGTAATTAGGGTTTTAAACAAAAAGCAAAAGCTAGGGTTTAAACCCTAAAATGAGGTTTTTATTTGCATCTGCAAAGCAATTTAATTCAAAATATTTATTTCTCTGTCCCATTGGACAGAGGGCATTAAAACAAAATTTTGGGCACTGGTTTCATTCAAAAAGGACTTCTAAATAATTAGTTATGATTTAAATGGCATAAAACCCTAATCTGTAATTTGAATGTGATTCAAATATTCAAAGTTGTAAAATCATGTTCTACCATGATACAACTTTTGGAAGTAGTTTCTCTTCAAAATAAAATGTATAAAAATACATTTGCCCTATAAATGCCTTTAGGGCCATATATCTATTTAAATAGAATACTTTTTCAACTCCAAATAATTATCCAAAAATTATGGGATAGCTTATATCTGCACTAAACCCCTTTTATACATAAAACCTATTGGTTTGAATATCCAAAACTCAATTGGGTGTAAACCGTAGGGTCCAAAATGAAACAAAGTCTCTTAAAGCCCTTTTGAGATTCAAAATTTGAATTCAAATATGCAATTGTGGCATGATGCTCATGGGTGCAATGCATATGTAAAAGTTTGAAATTTTGGGTTGTTGCAGACCTAACCCCCTTAAGATGAATCTCGTCCTCGAGATTCGGTGTGGCTAGCAAAAAGGTGTGGGTGGTCTTCTCGAAGATCATCTTCGCGTTCCCAAGTGGCTTCTTCTTCTGTATGATGGTCCCACTGGACTTTGCAAAACTTGATGATCTTGCATCGGGTCTGTCTTTCAGCTTTATCCAAGATTCTGATCGGTTTCTCCTCATAGGTGAGGTCACTCTGCAATTGAACTTCTTCAAGGGGTATCGTATCCCTTAGTGGTGTGTCGGCCATCTCAGGATGACACTTCTTCAGTTGCGATACGTGGAAGACGTTGTGGACATTGGACAGTGCTTCCGGCAAATCCAACTTGTATGCTACCTCTCCTTGTCGCGACAAGATCTTGAAAGGTCCAATGTAACGGGGTGCTAACTTTCCTTTTATACCAAATCTCTTTACCCCGCGTATCGGTGAAACTCTGAGATGCGCTCTATCTTCGGCTTCGTAGATGACTTCCCTACGTTTAGAATCTGCGTAGCTTTTCCGCCTTGACTGGGCTACTTTCAGCCGGTCTCGAATGAGTCTAACCTTTTCTTCGGCATCCTTTATCATATCTGGGCCGAATAGACTACGATCTCCTACACCATCCCATAACAATGGTGTTCTGCACTTCCTTCCATACAAAGCTTCAAACGGTGACATTCCAATGCTGGCTTGGAAGCTGTTGTTGTATGAAAATTCTGCATACGGCAGATTGTCATCCCAACTGGATCCATAATCTAGAGCGCAGGCTCTCAACATATCTTCAAGGATCTGATTTACTCTCTCGGTCTGTCCATCCGTCTGCGGATGAAAAGCTGTGCTGAACTCTAGTCTCGTTCCTAGAGACTCATGTAGTTGTCCCCAAAATCTTGAGGTAAATTGGGTACCTCTGTCTGAAACTATTTCCTTGGGTACCCCGTGTAAACACACTATTCTGGATATGTAGCGTTTCGCTAACTGTGCACTGGTGTAGGTGGTCTTTACCGGTATAAAGTGGGCAACCTTGGTCAAACGATCAACCACTACCCAAATAGAATCATATCCTGATCTAGTCCTTGGTAGACCGGTGATAAAATCCATACCAATTTTATCTCATTTCCAATCCGGTATAGGCAATGGTCTCAGCAACCCTGCTGGCTTCTGGTGTTCTGCCTTAACTCTGCTGCACACATTGCACAAGG
This sequence comes from Brachypodium distachyon, assembly GCF_000005505.3. Lineage (NCBI taxonomy): Eukaryota > Viridiplantae > Streptophyta > Magnoliopsida > Poales > Poaceae > Brachypodium > Brachypodium distachyon. Next base: position 44,821,455 of record NC_016132.3, on the reverse strand, counting down.
CAATGAACTCTGCGATGTCACGCTTCAATCCGGACCACCAAAATGTTTCCTTGAGGTCCATGTACATCTTTGTGTTTCCAGGGTGGATTGAGTACGGTGAATCGTGGGATTCTTGCATAATCAACTTTCTGAGTCCTGGATCCTGGGTACGCAAATGCGTTTTCCGAACCATATGGTACCCTGGTCGTCTTCTCAAAAATCTTTGGCCTTTCCAATAACCATATTTTCTTTTATTCTGTGCTTCTCTAATCTTATCTAGCAATGTGGGCTGTACTTCCAAGGTGACTAAATAACCTTCCGGCACTATTTCCAGTCTGAGGTCCTTGAACTGTTCGCACAACTCTGGTGGTAATTCTCCAGCTGTTAGTCCATTTAAATAGCCCTTGCGGCTCAAAGCATTGGCTATGGCGTTAGCCTTGCCTGGATGGTATTGTAAATTCAGGTCGTAATTTTTTATCAGTTCTAACCATCTTCTCTGCCTCAGATCCAACTCCTTCTGAGTGAAAATGTACTTTAGACTCTTGTGGTCAGTAAACAGCTCACAATGTTTTCCCATCAGATAGTGCCTCCAAGTCTTCAGGGCGTGCACTACCGATGCTAACTCCAAGTCATGACTGGGGTAGTTGCCTTCGTGGCTCTTTAGCTGCCGCGAAGCGTACGCTACAACTCTTCCTCCTTGCATTAACACTCCTCCCAATCCTTGACGTGAGGCATCACAGTATACTTGAAAATCCTCTTGTAGGTCAAGCAAAACAAGGATGGGTGCAGACACTAGTCTTTTCTTTAATCCCTGGAAGCTCTCTTCACAAAACTCATTCCAGGCAAACTTCTTTTCCTTCTTCAAGAGCTCAGTCATGGGTTTCGCTATTTTAGAGAAATTCTCAATGAACCTCCGGTAGTAGCCAGCAAGTCCGAGGAAACTGCGGACTTCTCCGACGTTCTTCGGTGCCTCCCATTCTGTAACTGCTGCAACCTTAGCTGGGTCAACGGCTACTCCGGCTCCTGACACTATGTGTCCAAGAAAGCTGACTTCTGATATCCAAAATTCACACTTGCTGAATTTGGCGTACAGCTGGTGCGCTCTCAACTTTTCCAAAATCATGCGCAGATGCTGCTCATGCTCTTTCTTGCTCTTGGAATAGATCAAGATATCATCTATGAATACTACGACAAACTTGTCCAAAAATTTCATGAACACCTTGTTCATCATGTTCATGAAGTATGCAGGTGCATTGGTCAAACCAAAAGGCATCACGTTGTACTCATACAGTCCCTACCTAGTGGTGAACGCCGTCTTGGGTATATCCATCTCTCGGATCTTCAGCTGGAAATACCCTGATCGCAGATCGATCTTTGAGAATACTTGAGCTCCCTTCAATTGATCGAATAGATAATTGATTATGGGCAAGGGATACTTATTCTTTATTGTCACCTCGTTTAGTGAACGATAGTCAATGCACATCCGTTGGCTCTTGTCCTTCTTTTCTACAAACAGGACAGGTGCTCCCCATGGTGATGAACTGGGGCGGATGAAACCTTTCGCTAACTGTTTAGCTAGCTTCCTCTTCAATTCTTTCAACTCATCCACAGCCATCTTATACGGTCTCTTAGCTATGGGTCCACTTCCTGGCATCAACTCGATGAGAAACTCAACATCACGGTCCGGTGGCATGGCTGGTAATTCCTCTGGAAATACGTCTGGGTATTCCTTCACTATCGGTACTTTGTCCACGCTAACCCCCTTAAGAGCATTAACCTTGGGTCTCTTAAGCTCATGGGTTGACTTGTATCGGATGCGTCTTTTGTCTGGGGTAGTGAGTGTGACAGTCCTCTGGGCACAATCTACTAATCCTTCATATAAGGTCAACCAGTCCATTCCCAAGATTAGGTCCAGTCCTCGGGAATCTATAACTATGAGATCAGAGGGAAAATTATGTCTCCCAATACTTAGGGGTAGCTGGCGACAGTGTCGGGTTGCTAGTATTGTTCCACCCGGTGAGTTCACTTTCATGGGTCTAGCCATGGTCTTAGAGGGTAATTTGCCTCTTTCTACTAATACTCTTGAAATGAATGAATGTGATGCTCCAGTGTCAAACAGAACTAGTACTTCAAAAGCATTAATGTGGAAGGTGCCAAGTATGATACCTGATTCCTCGGTGATTTCTTCCACATCCACGTGATTCACGTGGCCCTTCTGGATGGATTGGGCTTGTTCCCAGTGCCATCTTGGTTGTCCGGGCAGCTGGTGGCGTAGTGTCCCATCTTGTGACACTTAAAGCATTCCACCTTGCTCATGTCTTTGTTGGCATTGTGGTTCTGACCATTGTTGTTCTGGCCATTGCCGGTATTCCTGCCATTGCCATTGCCATTGATGGTCCTTGGGCGAGCGAACTGATGCTGCTGCTGGTGTTGCTGATGATGTCGGTTCACATTGCCACCCTGATGGTGGTGTCCTTGGCTTCCCTGGCGGTGGTTGTGACTATTACCTCCACCGCGGTGGTTACTCTGGTTCCCGTTCCTGCTCAAGGAGGAACTGCCACTTCAATCATAGGAGGTGCGCTGCTTCTGGTGCGGGCCAGTGTGAGAGCCTCCTTGGTGAAGTCTCTTCTTGCGGTTTTCCAACTGAGTGAGCTTACTCTCCAGAATGATGGCTTTGTCAATCAAAGACTGGTAAGTGGGGGTGTAAGCAATAGCAAGTTGAACCGACAGCTCGTCATTCAGACCGTCCAAAAACTTCTCCTTGGGCTTGGCATCGGTGTTCACATCATCCGGTGCATAGCGGGACAGTTGGTTGAAAACCTCTATATATTCTGACACAGAGCGGCTTCCCTGTCGCAGCCTGTGGAATTCTTTCTTCTTCAGGCTGAGCACTCTCGCAGAAATGTGGGCGGTGCGGAAGGCTTCCTGGAACATGTCCTAGGTGACATCCTCGATGGGGGTGGTAATCTGAAAATTCTCCCACCAAGATGCTGCGGGTCCTTCTAGCAGATGAGCTGCAAACCGCACCTTCTCTTCCTCAGTGCAGTTGATGGTGACCAAGTTCTTGTTGACTAATCGGAGCCAATCGTCAGCCATAATAGGTTCAGTGGAGCTGGAAAAAGTGGGCGGGCGCAAACGCAGAAATCTGGTCAGCATATCCACTTGGGGTGGGTGGTGTTGCTGGTTCTGCTGGTTGTTGTTGTTGTTGGCCAACTGTTGGGTGATCATCTGGAAGAATTGGGTCTGGGCGGCCAATAACTGTTGCATGGTGGCAGCATTCCCTTCTGCGTTGGCATTGTTAGCCTCGGCGTTGTTGGCGGGGTTCCGGCATCTCGGAGGCATCTGTTTAGGGTAGCATAGATGAGGAAACAGATAGAATAGAGCTAAGGATAACTAAACCCTCAAAACAAGGTAGTAACTCAAGCATATATCAATCATACACTCAACAAACATAAAAGGTTTTGAAAAAAAATCATAACAAAACACACTTGTTTATGGTGGGACATTGCCCATAAGGAAAAGAGTACGAGGAAAAAGAAATCGACCTACTTTGCCATACACATAGATTGTATCGTCAAAGACTAACTCGCACTACTGATAACTAGAAGAAAAGATAAAGTCTGGTAGGCATCAACAGATCTAAGGGAGTGTGGCTGTCGGTGTGGTCCCGTTCGCCTTCATCTTGCAGCGGGTGTTGGTGGCAGGGGTGTCCATCTCGTGGACCTCCTGGGGCTCCTCCTCAGTCGGTTCCTCTTCCTGAGGCTCCATCTCCTGATCCTGTGGTGGAGGTGGGAACTGGACAGGCGCCGGTGCTGCAGCTGGTGCGGCTGCGGCTGCAGCTGCGATGAACGCCTGGAACTGCTCGCAGTAGTAGCGAGCCTGGTCCCTCTCATACTGCAGCTGCTCGATGGCGTCTCCCATGTTGAGGATAGTGTTCTCCAACACGGCCTTGTCCTCCAGCCACTGGGTCTTCTCTCCCATCAAGTTACCAACATGCTCCTCAGCTAGGTCGGCCCTTGTCATCTCGTGCTCAAGGCAAGACTCCAAGTCCACGGTGTTTATCTCCATGTTCTCGAAGTGGGTCGTCACTGGGGTTGCATCCTCGTCATTGGTCGTAGCCACTGCCGAGCATGCATGGTTCCGCCTTCCAAAGAGGAGGAAGGGGGAGTCCTCGGGGAACTCGTGCCGATAGTCCCGGCACACCTGTGCGAAAGCGCGCTGCATGGCGAACTGAAGGCCCTGCTCGAAGTGGGGTAGTGGCTGATGAAGGTGATATCCGGCGTAGCTGGCGCGATCTCACGCCCTCGGATCTTCGCCTCGATCTCCCACCGTGGCTGCCATCCCTCGGGTGCGGCGGTCTCAACTCGGCCTCTGAACCTGGGTGGTGGCAGGTCGAGGAAAGCACACAGTGCCGCCAAAGGGGCACTGAACAATTAGTCGTCGTCCGTGGAGGGGTAGTAGACTCTGGTGAACGGCGGTACGTTGCCGAACGGTGTTGGGCTTCCCATCTATAGAAAATAAAGTAGGTAGATAAGGGAGTATCAGTGACATGATCAAATGGTCGAATGTAAGTAAAAATAAAATAAAAGTGGTAGAGTGGGAATCAAGTGATAAACATTAATATCAATGGTGGAAATGTAAATATAAAATTGGATGCATAATAATATGTGAATAACATGGCAACATGATTATAGTGGTGTGTGGTGTAAAAATCGAATATGCATATGTGGTATAATATATTAAGCATGCATATGTGGTAATAAACATAGTATTCGGTGTATATGTGGAATAAAACAATAAACCTGTCATGCATATGTAAGATATAAATGCAAAGATTTAGATGAATAGGGATAAGGAATAAAAAGTATGTATATAGATATAGATCAGATAGGGATAAGAAATAATCCTAAGGTTTGGTCTTTGGTCTTGTCTTATCCTAATCCAAACTAGGGTCACGTTCCTACAGGCAACACATTGCTCTGATACCGTCTGAAGCGATCCCCCTTCACCAAGGGTTCGATTTCTGTGCTTACTTGTGCTAGTTCCTGGATCGACTCACTAGCACACACAATTCAAGATGTAATACCAACATACAAATGTCAAAAGTACTTTATTACATCATATCATCCAGAACATAAATTGTACTTACAAACTTGCATGACCTCCTAGGCCAGCATAAACAAATAGTGTTCAAAACCATGATAAAATGTATCATGAAGCTGCAGTGGAAAGGTAGAGTAAAAGGGCATCATCTACTCCCAGAGGAGAGAGCATGTTGGAATGTAAGCACATGACCCAAATAAATATCGACGAACCTCACTCTTCGTCAGTTTCACCTGCATTATTAATTGCAGCCACTACATGGTCAATACATTTGAATGTATTGGCAAGCTCACTAGAGTTATAAAGGACCTACCAAATACATACATAGTTTGGCTAAGTGGGGTTTGGCTATTTTGCATAAAAACATCATTATTCAAATCCTATCATTTTTGAACAAATAGTTTTGAATTCTATTGGACACGGGGTAGAAACACCCATGTCCAGGCACATTGAGTAGAAACATCAATGCTCCTACCTGGTTCAAACCATTCATTTTATTAGGAAATTGGAATGAGTGAGACCTTCCTTACAGCCCCAATATCTAGTTGCTCATAATTGTCCGTAACCGGGGACACGGCTAAGTACTTAGTTTGACACTCTCGAGAGGAGATACACTTTACCCACAAGAAATCGACGTATTAATCCCTTGCTGTCCTCAGGGTAGAGTAGCAACGGCATCGACTACAGGAATTTTCAGAACATAATCCCCCAGACCACCTGAGGGAGGCGCCCCCACCTACACTGCTACATACCGATGTCACCTCGGATCCGGGTTCATATTTCTTACATCCATCCTGGCAGAGCCCATAATACCATGTGGTTGTACTGGAAGCTACTAAACAGGAAACTAGTCCAGTCTCTGATTATCCCGGGTGGCATCCCACATTGGGACGCAGGCGCTCCCCGAATCGCACGGGGAGACGACCATGGACGCTCCTGAATCACACAGAGAGACGATTCAGTGGGCCCCATAGAAATGGACCTAACATCACGACATCCAAAAACTCAAAGCAGCCCACCCAGGACGGTTCATTGAATTACTTGTTTTGCCATACACTAGGAAAATCATATTGTAATTTCAATCGTATCACATTGTAATAATACCACCCTCGTATATTATCATATCATAGCATAGCATTTTACTACTACGATGGCAATTGGTGGTGAAGTCATGGCAAAGGTATCCTATACTACAAGGACAGATCATAGCTAGCATAGATATAATAATAATCCTATCATTGCATCTAATAAAATCTAGTGCATAATGAAATAATGGGATGATGGTCAAAGTGAACTTGCCTTGATATAAGTTGTTATTCAAACACTCTTCGCAATCACACAGTTCGCTCTCCGAGAAAACTATACAATCAAGCAAACATACACATACATAAACACACCATACAAGCAAAAGAATATGTATGTCATGATGCAATGCAAAACATGTGACATGAGTTTGGTTTATTTTATTTGGGTGATCTATTGATCCAATGCCTTGAGAATTAAACATATGTAATTAGGGTTTTAAAAAAAAAGCAAAAGTTAGGGTTTAAACCATAAAATGAGGTTTTTATTTGCATCTGCAAAGCAATTTAATTCAAAATATTTATTTCTCTGTCCCATTGGACAGAGGACATTAAAACAAAATTTTAGGCACTGGTTTCATTCAAAAAGGACTTCTAAATAATTAGTTATGATTTAAATGGCATAAAACCCTAATCTGTAATTTGAATGTGATTCAAATATTCAAATTTGAATTTAGACAGTGGCAAGGGATTCTACATTTCCTAAGGATTCCAAAAAGGTGTGGATCATTAAATTTGGCCAAACAGATTTAAAGTTATGATCATTTGAAATTACAGGGGCCTATCTGCAAAATGCCATTTAATTAATCCGGGGAATTAAAATTACATTATCATTTTATTTACGCAGTGAAACGTGGCGGCTCCTGATTGGTGCATAACGGTTCGGTTAAAAATTAAAACGGGATCTAATCTTAGCCCTCGGATCCGGATCGGACGGACGAGGGGAGTTCTAGGGTTTACCGGCGGCGGCGGCGGTCATCGGAGACAGAGGGTACGGCGGCGCGGGCACGGACGCGGCGCGGCGCGGGGCGCTCGGTGACGGGGTCGGCGCGGCTTCGAGAGGTCGGAGGGCTTGCCTAGGACGTGCGAAGACGGCGGCACGGTCACCGGACTCCGGCGAGGACGAGCGGGCGGCGTCCGGAGGCTGCAGAGCACCAAACGAAGCACGAAGCGTGTCAAAATGAGCGCACGGACGTGGGGAAGAAGAAAGGACGAGATGGGTAGGCTCTAACCTCGTGGCTCGTCGGAGAGGCGCAAGAAACGGCGGCGGCCGAAGGTTTTCCGACGAAGAATCGGGGCGGCCAGGCGGCGTGATTGGCTGGGGAAACAAGGGGGAAGAAGAGAGGAGGGCATGGGCTATTTATGGACGTGCTCGGGCTCAAGGATTAAGGGACGGAGCGAGGGGAATCCGGCGGTGAGCGTGTGGCGGCGAAGAAGGAAGGCGCGCGGCGGACGCGGGGGCTTTCCTTCCGGGGAAGAAGCCCCTGACAGGTGGGCCCCACCTTTCAGCGATACGGGCGCGCGCGCGGGGCGGCTGGGCTGGCAAGTCTGCGGCGCGCGAGGGATCCCAGAAAATCCCAGAAAATTTGTAAAATCATGTTCTACCATGATCCAACTTATGGAAGTAGTTTCTCTTCAAAATAAAATGTATAAAAATACATTTGCCCTATAAATGCCTTTAGGGCCATATATCTATTTAAATAGAATACTTTTTCAACTCCAAATAATTATCCAAAAATTATGGGATAGCTTATATATGCACTAAACCCCTTTTATACATAAAACCTATTGGTTTGAAAATCCAAAACTCAAATGGGTGTAAACCCTAGGGTTCAAAATGAAACAAAGTCTCTTAAAGCCCTTTTGAGATTCAAAATTTGAATTCAAATATGCAATTGTGGCATGATGCTCATGGGTGCAATGCATTTGTAAAAGTTTGAAATTTTGGGATGTGACAAAAATATGCGCGAGAGAGAGAGAAGGAGAGGGAGGGCGGTGGCGTCGAAGATGGTTTACCGGCGTGGTCGGGCGCGGCGCGAGAGTGGCGGCGGCGGCGAAGCTCTTCGGCGAAGAATCGGGGCGGCCTGGCGGCGTGATAGCGAGGGGGAGCAGAGGGGAAGAAGAGGGGGGGTCGCGGGCTTCAAAAGGACGCGAGCGGCTCGGTTCGGGAAGATCGGGAGGGGCGGATCCCGGTGAGGGCGCGCAACGGTCACGCGCGGGGACGGCGGCGCGATTTCGGGCGCTTGCTCGAGGTAGGGGACGACCCGACAGGTGGGCCCCACCTGTCAGTGGCTCGGGCGCGCGCACGCGGGCGGCTCGGTCGGTGGGGCCGGCTCGGCCGGTTCGGCCCAAGCGGTCAGACCGGTCCGGTTCACCCCCTTTTTTTTCTTTTCTTTTTCCCTTTTTCCTATTTCTTTGATAACTTTTGATTTTGAACTCCAAATTGGTCCAAATAAATTCCAGAAAATTTGTAAAATCATGTTCTATCATGATACAAATTTTGGGAGTAGTTTCCCCTCAAAATAAAATATATAAAAATCCATTTTCCTTATATATGCCTTTAGGGCTATATATCTATTAAGTAAAATACTTTTTCCACTCCAAATAATTACCCAAAAAAATTTGGGATAGCTTATATATGCAATAAACCCCTTTTATACTTAAATCTTAATGGTTTGAAGATCCAAAGCTCAAATGGGTGTAAACCCTAGGGTTTAAAATGAAATAAAAATCTTTCCAAAGCCCTTTTGGGATTCAAATTTGAATTCAAATAGGCAATTGTGGCATGATGCTTATGAATGCAATGCTCATGTACAGGTTTGAAATTTTGGGATGTTACACTTTCCCATGAGATAGTGTCTCCAAGTCTTGAGTGCGTGCACTACCGATGCTAGTTCCAAATCATGAGTGGGCTAATTTCTTTCATGATTCTTTAGTTGTCTTGAGGCGTATGCTACGACTCTTCCTCCTTGCATCAAAACACATCCCAATCCTAAACGCGAAGCGTCACGGTACACTTGGAAATCTTCTAGTAAGTCGGGTAAAACAAGGATGGGTGCTGATACTAGGCTCTTCTTCAAATCCTGAAAACTTTCTTCACACTTTTCAGTCCATTCAAACTTCTTCTCTTTCTTCAAAAGTTCAGTCATAGGCTTGGCAATCTTGGAGAAATTCTCTATGAACCTCCTGTAATATCCAGCAAGTCCTAGGAAGCTTCCAACATCGCCAACGTTCTTAGGGACTTCCCATTCAGTCACCGCTGCTACTTTAGTAGGATCGACGGCAATTCCATTTCCTGACACAATGTGTCCCAAGAAACCAACTTCGGACAACCAAAATTCACACTTGCTGAATTTTGCATAAAGCTTGTGCTCTCTAAGTTTTTCCATGATCAGACGCAAATGTTCTTCATGTTCTTCTTTGCTCTTCGAGTAGATCAAAATGTCGTCGATGAATACTACGACAAACTTATCCAAATATTCCATGAATACCTTGTTCATCATATTCATGAAGTATGCCGGGGCATTGGTTAATCCAAAAAGCATCACTGTGTACTCATACACGCCATACCTAGTGGTAAATGTTGTCTTGGGTATATCCGCTTCTCGGATCTTTAACTGGAAATAACCTGATCGAAGATCGATCTTTGAGAAAACGCAGGCTCCTTTCAATTGATCAAAGAGATCATTGATTATGGGTAGTGGGTACTTGTTCTTTATCGTCACCTCATTTAGTGAACTATAGTCTATGCACATCCTTTGGCTCTTGTTTTTCTTTTCCACAAATAGAACAGGTGCTCCCCATGGTGATGAGCTAGGGCGAATAAATCCTTTGGCCAACTGTCCTGCAAGTTGCTTCTTCAGCTCTTTTAATTCATCTACAGCCATCTTATATGGTCTGTTGGCTATAGGTCCACTTCCGGGCAATAACTCAATAAGAAATTCCACATCTCGGTCCGGTGGCATGCCTGGTAATTCCTCTGGAAACACATCCGGATACTTTTTCACTATCGGTACATCCTCTAGGCTAACCCCCTTAAGAGAATTTACCTTGGGTAACTCAAGCTCATAGGTTGACTTGAAGCGGATTCGCTTCTTCTCTGGAGTTATGAGTGTAATAGTCCTCTTGACACAATCTATAAGTCCTTCATACTTAGCTAACCAATCCATTCCTTTTGATCCTAACACTATCAGGTCTGTGGGGAAGTTGTGTTTTCCAATTTCTAGGGTCAGCATTCGGCATTCACAAGCCGTTATCATCTCTCCCCCAGGTGACTTCACCTTCATAGGGTTCACTAAGGTACTAGTGGTTAATCCATTCTTATGTAGAAAACTCCTTGAGATGAAAGAATGCGATGCACCGGTATCAAACAGTATGAGTGCTTCAAAAGAATTTAGGCGAAAGGTGCCGATTATGATATCTTGCTCCTCCGTGATTTCCTCCACGTTGACGTGGTTCACATTGCCCTTCTGGAATGGGTTGGACTTTGCTCCCGCCTCATTGAACTTCTCGGGACAATCATTGGAGTAGTGTCCCATCTTGTGACACTTAAAGTATTGCACTTGGCTCAGATCTCTGCCAGTGGTGCGGTTCTGCCCTGGGTTGCCTCCATTGTTCTGGCCACTGCCCTTGTTGTTGTTGATCCTTGGATGCTAGTGCTGGTTATTCTGATTGATGTTCTGGTTGTTGGTTATCTGCCAGGTTACCATTTGGAAAAATTGAGTCTGAGCTGCCAACAGAGTCTGCATGGTCACTGCATTGTCGTTCTCTCCCTCATGGTTGTCACTGTTGTTGGTGATATGGCTATTGTTGTTGGGGTCACGTCTTGGAGGCATCTTTTTATTAGAAATAGATAGACAGGGTCTAAGAGAAAACTAAGCCCCACAACACAGGCAAAACAACAGTTCAAACACAATTATAACACAAGCATGACAATTCAATCATGAACACGTCAACTATAAAGCAAGCAAAAACATTCGCTAGGATTTTAACATCCAAAACAAATAGTTCACAAGGCATAACAGCCTAAGACACAAGTAAAAAGTTGCAAGTAAACACACGAATCTACATTGCCATACCACAACGACTGTATGGTCAATGACTAACACGATAACGATATAATAAGATAAATAGTCTGGTGGGCTGAAGCGATCCCCCTTCACCAAGGGTTCGATCTCTGTGCTTACTTGTGCTAGTCCCTGGATCGACTCACTAGCACACACACAGTTCAAGATGTAATACCAAGATACAAAGGTCAAAAGTACTTTATTACATCGTATCATCCAGAACTTAAATTGTACTTACAAACTTGCATGACCTCTTAGGCCAGCATAAACAAATAATGTTCAAAACCATGACAACAATGTATCATGAAGCTGCAGCGGAAAGGTAGAGTAAAAGGGCCTCATCTACTCCCAGAGGAGAGAGCATGTTGGAATGTAAGCACATGACCCATGACAAAACGACGAACCTTACTCATCGTCGGATCCACCTGCATTGTTAATTGCAGCCACTACGTGGTCAATACATTTGAATGTATTGGCAAGCTCACTAGAGTTATAAAGGACCTACCAAGTACATGCATAGTTTGGCTAGGTGGGGTTTGGCTATTTTGCATAAAAGCATCATTATTCAAATCCTATCATTTTTAGACAAATAGTTTTGAATTCTATTGGACACGGGGTAGAAACACCCATGCTCCTATTAACCTAGGCACATTGAGTAGAAACATCAATGCTCCTACCCAGTTCAAACCATTCATTTTATTAGGAAATTTGAATGAGTGAGACTTTCCTTACAGCTTCAATATCCAGTTGCTCATAATCGTCCGTAACCAGGGACACGGCTAAGTACTTAGTTTGACACTCTCGAGAGGTGGTACACTTTACCCACAAGAAATCGACGTGTTAATCCCTTGCTGTCCTCCAGATGGAGTAGCAACGGCATCGATTACAGGAATTTTCAGAACATATTTCCCCAAACCACCTGAGGGACGCGTTCCAACCTACACTGCTACATACCGATGTCACCTCGGATCCAGGTTCATATTTCTTACATCCATCCTGGCAGAGCCCATAATACCATGTGGTTGTACTGGAAGCTACTAAACAGGAAACTAGTCCAGTCTCTGGTTATCCCGGGTGGCATCCCACATTATGACGTAGGCGCTCCCCGAATCGCACGGGGAGGCGACCATGGACGCTCCCGAATCACACGGAGAGACGACTCAGCGGGCCCCATAGAAATGGACCTAACATCACGACATCCGAAAACTCAAAGCAGCCCACCCAGGACGGTTCATTGAATTACTTGTTTTGCCATACACTAGGAAAACTATATTTGTAATTCAATAGTATCACATTGTAATAATACCACCCTCGTATATTATCATAGCATAGCATTTTACTACTACGATGGCAATTGGTGGTGAAGTCATGGCAAAGGTATCCTATACTAGTAGGATAGATCATAGCTAGCATAGATACAATAATAATCCTGACAATGCAACTAATAAAATCTAGTGCATAATAAGATAATGGGATGATGGTCAAAGTGAACTTGCCTTGATAGTAGTTGGAGTTCAAACACTCGTCACAATCGCAAGGTTCGCTCTCCGAGAATACTATACCATCAACAAACATATACACACACATAAACACACAATACAAACATGACAAAAGAATATGTATGCCATGATGCGATGCAAAACATGTGACGTGAGTTTGGTTTATTTTATTTAGGTGATCTGCTGATCCAATGCCTTGGGAATTAAACACATGTAATTAGGGTTTTTAAGAAAAAGCAAAAGCTAGGGTTTAAAACCTAAAATGAGGTTTTATTTGCATCTGCAAAACAATTTAATTCATAATATTTATTTCTCTGCCCCATTGGACAGAGGACATTAAAACAAAATTTTGGGCACTGGTTTCATTCAAAAAGGACTTCTAAATAATTAGCTATGATTTAAATGGCATAAAACCCTAATCTGTAATTTGAATGTGATTCAAATATTCAAATTTGAATTTGGACAGTTCCAAAAGATTCTACATTTCCTAAGGATTCCAAAAAGGTGTGGATCACTAAATTTGGCCAAACAGATTTAAAGTTGTGATCATTTGAAGTTACAGGGGCCTATCTGCAAAAATGCCTTTTATTAATCCGGGGAAATAAAATTACATTTTTATTTTATAACTCGGGTGCCACGTGGCGCATTCCTATTCGTTGGTACCGGTTCGGTTTAAATGAATAAAGACGTTCTAATCTACACCGTTGGAGACGGATGGACGGACGAGATCGATCGGGGGAAGCTCACCGGCGGGTTAGGGTTCCGGCGACGGAAACCGGCGGCGGCGCGGCGCGGGCGGGGCGGCGCGGGGGTGCTCCGGCGTCGGGGCGTGACGGGGAAATGGCGGGCGATGACGGCGCGGCACGGCGGAGACGGGGCCGCGGTCGGCGGGGGCTCGGGCGGCGCGGGTCGGCGCCTAGGACGGGACGAGCGGGCGGCGCGGTCGGCGGACGGCGGCGCGGGCACGGGCGCGGCGGCGCGGGGACGCTCCGGCGACGTGGGCGCGACGGGGAAGACACGGGGAGGTGCGGCGCGGCCCGGCGGAGACGAGGCGCGGTCGGGGACGGTCGGGGACGGCGCCGGGGACGAAGATGGGCGGCGGCGCGGGCACGGCTCCAGCGAGAAATCGGGGCAGCCCGGCGGCGCGATTGGATGGGGAAACAAGGGGGAAAGAGAGAGGAGGTCGCGGGGGTTATAAAGGAGTGCTCGGGCATGAAAATGGAAGGCCGGAGGAGCGGATCCCGGTGATGGCGCGCGGCGGCCACGCGCGGGGACGGCGGCGCGATTTCGGGCGCCTGCCCGAGGTAGGGGATGACCCCGACAGGTGGGCCCCACCTGTCGGTGGCGCGGGCGCGCGCGAGCGGGCGGCTGGGCCAGCTGGGCTGTGGCGCGCGCGGGGGGAGTTGGGCCGGTTCGGCCCTATTCGGCCGGGCCGGTCCGTTTACCCCTTTTTTTTTTCTTTTAGACCTTTTCTTTTTCTGTTTTTCCCATTTCTTTAATATATTTTGAGTTTGAACTCCAAATTGGTCCAAAAGAATTCTAGAAAATTTGTAAAATCTTGTTCTACCATGATGCAACTTTTGGAAGTAGTTTCTCTTCAAAATAAAATATATAAAAATACATTCGCCCTATAAATGCCCTTAGGGCTATATATCCATTTAAATAAAATATTTTTTTCAACTCCAAATAATTATCCCAAAATTATGGGATAGCTAATATGTGCAATAAACCCCTTATATATATAAACTTTAATGGTTTGAAAATCCAAGGCTCAATTAGGTGTAAACAAAATCTTTTAAAGCCTTTTGTGATTCAAATTTGAATTCAAACATGCAATTGTGGCATGATGCTCATGGATGCAATGCACATGTAAAGGTTTGAAATTTTGGGATGTTACATGGGCTCTAAGCTGAAACTAAGGAAGTGAGAGGAAGTTGGCATTCCCGGAGTTCCACGCCCTGGAACGGGTGCGGGTGGCAGGTGCGTCCGTCTCGTGGACTTCCCGGGGCTCCTCCTCCTCAGTTGGCACTCCCTCCTGAGGTTCCACCTCCTGATCCTGCGGTGGAGGTGGGGTCTGAACAGGTGCCGGTGCGGCTGCGGCGGCGGCGGCTTCGATGAAAGCCTTAAACTGCTCGCAGTAGTAACGGGCTTGGTCCCTCTCATACATCAGTTCCTCTATGACTCCTCCCATGTTGAGGACAGCGTTCTCCAACACGGTCTTGTCCTCCTGTAGCTAGGCATTCTCCCCCAGTAGATTATCGGCCTGCTCCTCGGCTAGGTCGGCCCTAGTCATTTCCTCACCGAGGCAGGTCTCCAGATTCTCGGTGTTCTTCTCCATGCTCTCAAACTGGGCGGCCACCTCGGACACCTCTTGGTCGTCGGCTGCTGGCACGGCCTGGCACGTGTGGTTCCGCCTTCCAAAGAGTCGGAAGGGGGAGTCCTCAGGAAACTCATGCCGATAGTCCCGGCACACCTGCGCGAAGGCGCACTGCATGGCGAACTGAAGGCCCTGCTCGAAGGTGGGGTAGCGGGCGATGAAGGTGATATCCGAAGTCGCTGGAGCGATCTCACGCCCGCGGATCTTTGCCTTAATCTCCCATCATGGCTGCCATCCTTCTGGCACGGCGGGCTCAACTCGGCCTCTGAACCTGGGAGGTGGCAGGTCGAGGAACGCACACAGTGCCGCCAAAGGGGCACTGAACAGCTGCTCGTCGTCGGTGGAGGGGTAGTAGATGCGGGTAAACGGCGGTACATTGCCAAAGGGTGGTGGTGGGCTTTCCATCTATAGAAAAAACAAAGAAGGAAAGGTAGGGAAGTATCAGTGACATGATCAAAAGGTCGGGTGTAAGTAGAATAAAAGAATGAAGGTAGAAGGGTGGAATTGCAAAGACAAAATTGGATGCATGATGATATGTGTATAACATGACAACATGATTATAGTGGTAGTTGGTATAACAAAATAAATATGCATCTGTGGTATAATAAAATAAACATGCATATGTGGTATAAGGCATAGTATTTGGTGTATGTGTAAAATAAATCAACAAACATGTCATGCATATGTAAGATATAAATGCAATGATTTAGATGAATAGGGATAAGGAGTAAAATATTTATAAAGATCAGATAGGGATAAGAATTTCTCCTAAGCTTTGGTCTCATGGTTTAGTCTTATCCTAATCCAGGCTAGGGTCACGTTCCTACGGGCAACACATTGATCTGATACCATCTGAAGCGACCGCCCCCGTACAAGGGTTCGATCTCTGTGTTTTAGTGCTAGTCCCCTGGATCGACTCACTAGCACACACAGTTTCAATATGTAATATCATAGAACAAAGGTCTCAATATTACAACGAATCATCCAGAATTTCAAGGTACTTACAACTCGCATAACCTCACGGGTTAGCTGGAAATAAAACAACTGTTTAGCAGCGGAAAACGAAAGATACAAGGGCACATCAACACCACGGTGAGAGCGTGTTGGAATGTAAGCCCGTAACCCAAACAAGCAGAACGTACATCTTACTCGACGTCGGAGCTTCCTGCATCATTAAACGATGCAACCACTAGGGTCAATACATTGAATGTATTGGCAAGATTCACTAGGAGTTATAATGGAACCTACCAAGCATATGCAGTATTTGGCAAGGTGGAGTTTAGGCTGTTTGCGTGGAAGCAGATCATAAATTACCCTACTACAAAGGAATGTTATAATAATGTTAACTAATGGACACGGGGTAGACACACCCATGCTGCTATTAACCTAGAGTACATTGAAGTGGATTCTTCAAGTGCTCCTACCCTGTTCAAACCATTCATTTTATTTAAGAAATTGGAATGAGTGAGACTTTCCTTACAGCTCCACATCTAGTTGCTCAAATTGTCCGTTGCCGGGGACACGGCTAAGTACTTAGTTTTGACGCTCTCGAGAGTTTATACACATTCCCCACAAGAAACTGACATGTTAATCCCTTGTTGTCCTCAGGGTAGAGTAGCAACGGCATCGATTACGAGATTTTCAGAGGTAATTCCCTAAACCACGAGAGAATCACGCTCCCCCTACACGGCTACCTCAGTACAATTCCTCGGGTCTAGGTTCATACAACTTACTCTTGTCTCGCCAGAGCCCATATAGCATTGTGGTTGTACTAGAAGCTTCTAAATAGGAAACTAGTCCAGTCTCAGTTACCCCAGGTGGCATTCCACATTTGCAACGTAGGCGCTCCCCGAGTCCACAGGAGAGACGTCCATGGACGATCCATTCCTGAATCCACAGGAACTCGACTCAGAGGGACCCATAGAAATGGACCTGACGCCGCTAATCCTCAAAATCCTCAAAACAGCCCACCCAGGATGGTTCATTGAATTAGTTGTTTTGTCTTACATCTAACAAAAACATTTCATATAGCCAACGGCATAACAATATCATAATGTAGTTATTTCCCCCACGATACTACCATAGCCTAGCATTCAACTACAATCGATGGCAATTTTGGTAGCAACGTAATGGCGAGGGTAAACTATACTACCTCGGATTTATAGCTAGCATAGACGTACGAGTAATAGTCCTATCAATGCATCTCTAACAACAACACTAATGCATAAGTATTTTAAAACAACAATAATAATGGGATATGATCAAAGTGAACTTGCCTTTCAATGCAAAAATCATGCCATGATGCATATGCTATCATGATGCACACAAAGGTTACTTTTAGTGTAACAAGTTTTGTTTCTGTTTTGAAAAGTTTTCAAATGATTTGGACAGATTATACAATACCAAAGAGGTAATTAATATGCATGAAACAAGGATAGGGTTTAAATAAAAAATTGTGTGCTTTTTGCAACATAGATTTAAACTTGTAAGCCATTTTTATTCACAAAACAATTTCTTTTCTGGTCCTAATGGACAGAGAACAAGTTTAAATAATTTTATAGCAAGATAACATGCTCAAAACTATTTTGAAACAATTCATTTGAAATTTAAACCATAAACCACCATTCTGTAAATAGCGACTGCCTAAGTTGTTCAAAACTGAAATTAAACAGTGTCAAGATATTCTACACGTTGTGACGATTCCAGAAAGGTGTGGATCACAATTTTTGGACAAACCGTTTGAAAGATATGAGGCTTTGAAGATACAGGGGCTTTTCTGCAAAATTGCATTATCCAATCCGGCCGAATTAAAATAAAATAAAACAATAAAATGCTCTGCCACGTGGCAGCGCATGGTTGGCCGGGATCTAGGGTTCCGGCCGGCAGCAACGCGGGGCGGCGCGGGCAGGCGGCGCAGGCGACGCAGGCGGGCGGCCGGAGGCGGAGCGGTGCGGCGGCGGCGCACGGGCGCGGGCTCGGGGCGCGAGTGGACGGAAGCGGCGGGCGGCGCGGGCACGCGGGCGGGGCGGCGCGCGGGCATGGCCGAGCGGGCGGCGCGGCAAGCGGGCGCGGGGAGCTCGGGCGGCGGCCGGTGCCGGAGAAGATGGCCGGCGCGGGCGGCCAAAGGCGGCGGCGGCGGCCAAACACAAAGGGGAGCGCGTCACGGCGTTCGGGACGGGGAGGGGAGAGAGGCTAGGGGGTTGGCACGGGGAGAATCTCACCGGAACGGCGGAGAAACGCGAAGAACGGCAGTGGCAGCAACGAACTCCGGCGAGCAATTAATCTATAATCGGTGCGAAAATGATCGTGGGGTTTGGAGGAAGTGGTAGAGGAGTTCGGGGGCTTCGATATGATGCGCGGGGTTTCGGATTTGGAGGTTCGTGCGCGAAGAAATCGGGACGGAATCGTGGGCTACTCGGAGTCGTGCGTGGCCGGTTTTCTCGGGAAGCAGTTGAGGAAGAAGATGACGGGCGGGTCCCACCAGTCAGTGAGAGAAAACGGGCGGTTCGGGCTGGACCGGTCCGGTTCGGTCCGGTTTGACTGGTTCGGTCCGGTTCGGTCCGGTTTGAGCAGTTTTCTTCGGTTTTTCCTTTTCTTTTATCTAATTTCTGATTTTGAACCTCAAAATTGACTCGAAGCTCCAAATCACTCCAAATAAAATGCAAAAAAGTTTGTAAAATCATATTTCCATATGATCTAACTTTTGGAACAAGAATTTCCTCAAAATAAAATATTTAAAAATACATTTGCCTATAAAATGGCTTTTAGGGCCCTTAGGCTATCAAAATAAATTATTATTTTTTTCAAAATAATTTCAAAATCCAATTAATGGGATAGCTCTATATATGCATTAAATCCATTTTTACCACAATACCCTCATGGGTTAAAATGCAAATACTCAAGAGCAAGATCAAAGCCCAAAATCAAATAAAGGCATCTTTGCAAAAGGGTTTTCTAGGCAAATTTTAGGGTTTTGAAAGTGATCAAATGCAAGGGTGACATGATGCTTATGATATGCAATGCATATGAAGAGTTTTGAAAATTGGGATGTTACACAAGACCACAAGGAGAACAGGCACCATGGAAGTGGACACCGTCACCACCACATCGACTCTGCTCCTGAGAAGAGGGACATGAGTCCGGTGAAATGCTTCAACTGCGGCAAAATGGGCCACTACAAGAGTACTTGCACGGAGAAGCCGTGTGAGGACAAGAACCAGGGAGGTGGCAAGCCCAATCCATTTATGAAGGCCAAGCTCAACCATGTGTCTGCTGTGGAGGCATATGAGTCACCGGACGTCGTTGTCGATACGTTCTTGGTCAATTCCAACCCTGCAGTTATCTTATTTGATACCGGAGTATCGCATTCTTCATTTCTCAATCATGGGTGCAAAAGCATGGGTTAGCCACCAAGGCACTTAGTAGATATTTAGTTGTGACCTCTCCTGGAAAAGAATTCCGTGCAGACAGGTTTTGTCATGGAGTCCAAACAAGGATTGGAAAAGAAATTTTCCCATCAGACCTTATCCTTTTGGAGACCCAAAGTCTAGATGTGATATTAGGCATGGACTGGCTATCTAGCCGAAAGGGCCACATTGACTATGCCAATTTAGCGGTTGTGTTGACCAGCCCTGAAGGCAAAAGAATTAGGTTTACCGCCAAAGCCAGACCTAAGAAGGCCATGGTGAATTCCCTTAAGGGGGATAGCTCTGAGAAGATACCCATAGTTTGTGAGTATCCAGATGTGTTTCCTGAGGATTTGCCGGGCATGCTACCAGATAGAGAAGTGGAATTTTTGATTGACTTGGTCCTAGGAACAGCACCTATAGCCTAGAGACCCTATAGGATGGCAGCCAATGAGTTGGCAGAACTCAAGAAGCAGTTGCAAGAGTTGCAAGAGAAAGGATACATCCGACCTAATTCATCACCATGGGGAGCACCAGTTATATTTGTCCAGAAGAAAGATGGAACACAAAGGATGTGTGTTGACTATCGTTCTCTCAACGAGGTCACCATCAAGAACAAATACTCTTTGACAAGGATCGATGACTTGTTCCATCAATTGGAAGGAGCCACAGTGTTCTCAAAGATAGATCTGCGATGAGGTTATCATCAGTTGAAAATTCAAACTCAGGATATACCCAAGACAGCATTTTCCACCAGATATGGATTGTATGAGTATACAGTTATGTCATTTGGTTTGACCAATGCACCGGCCTATTTCATGAACATGATGAACAAGGTGTTCATGGAGTTCTTGGACAAGTTTGTCGTTGTCTTCATTGATGACATTCTTATCTGTTCCAAATCCCGAAGTGAACATGAGGTTCATCTACGGAAGGTACTGGAGAAACTTAGGGAGCACCAACTTTATGCCAAGTTGAGAAAGTGTGAGTTTTGGTTGGAAGAAGTAGCATTTTTGGGACACATTGTGTCAGGAAAAGGAGTAGCTGTATACCCATCTAAGGTAACAGCCGTGACCGAATGGAATTCTCCCAAGACAGTGAAGGAGATCAGGAGTTTCTTAGCACTTGCAGGTTATTACCGTAGGTTTATTGAGAATTTTTCAAAGATAGCTAGACCTATGACCAACCTCTTGAAGAAAGAAAAGAAATTCAGTTGGACCCCGGAATGTGAAGCAGCATTTCAGGAATTAAAGAAGAAGCTTGTGTCAGCCCCTGTTCTGATTTACCCCATGAGATGAATTACCCCACTCATGACTTAGAGTTAGCAGCTGTGGTTCATGCACTGAAGTTATGGAGGCACTATCTATTTGGAAATCATTGTGATATCTTCACGGACCACAAGAGTTTGAAGTACATTTTCACCCAGAATGAGTTGAACCTCAGACAAAGGAGATGGTTAGAACTAATCAAGGATTATACCCTAAACATACAGTATCACCCTGGAAAGGCTAATGTAGTGCCCGACGCCTTGAGACGCAAGAGTCATTGCAATTCCATCGCAGCAAAAGTGGTATCACCCAAGCTTTGTGAGCAGTTCAAGAGACTAAGTATTGAAG
Source organism: Brachypodium distachyon (assembly GCF_000005505.3). Taxonomy (NCBI): domain Eukaryota; kingdom Viridiplantae; phylum Streptophyta; class Magnoliopsida; order Poales; family Poaceae; genus Brachypodium; species Brachypodium distachyon. The sequence continues at coordinate 44,800,327 of NC_016132.3, read as the reverse complement.
TAGTACCTAGAGGACTTCTTGCAGCATTGGAAGTAAAACCCACTCTGTTGGATCAGATAAGAGAAGCCCAGAAGAAGGATGAAAATATTGGAAAGATCAAGCAAAGTATGAGCGAAGGAAAATCATTGGAGTTCTCAGAAGATGAACATGGAACCATTTGGTTTGAAAAGCGTATTTGCGTACCCAGGATCCTGAGATTAAGAAGCTGATACTTCAAGAAGCCCATGAGTCACCATACTCTATACACCCTGAAAATACCAAGATGTATCTAGATTTGAAGGAGAAGTTTTGGTGGCCGAGTATAAAGCGAGAAATTGCCGAGTATATCGCGAAGTGCGATGTATGCCAGCGAGTTAAGGCACAACACCAGAAACCAGCAGGTTTGCTGCAACCCCTTCCTATACCGGAGTGGAAGTGGGATAGTATTGGGATGGACTTCATCACTGGACTACCAAGAACCCGTTCCGGGTATGATTCCATTTGGGTAGTAGTGGACCGACTGTCTAAAGTCGCCCACTTTATTCCAGTCAAGACAACCTATAGTAGTGCCCAGTTAGCGAAGTTGTATATGTCTAGGATCGTGTGTTTGCACGGAGTGCCCAAGGAAATAATATCGGATCGTGGAACTCAATTCACATCCAAATTTTGGGGTCAGTTGCATGAATTCAGCACAGCTTTTCATCCTCGGATAGATGGTCAGACTGAAAGAGTGAACCAGATTTTGGAAGATATGCTAAGAGCCTGTGCTTTGGATTATGGATCCAGTTGGGATGATAATCTACCGTATGCGGACTTTTCTTACAACAACAGTTACCAAGCTAGTTCGAAGATGTCCCCGTTTGAGGCCCTTTACGGAAAGAAGTGTAGGACGCCACTCATGTGGGATGAGGTAGGCGAAAGACAGTTATTTGGGCCAGACCTAATCAAGGATGCCAAGGAAAAGGTCAAGTTGATCAAGGACAGACTGAAGGTAGCCGAATCGAGACAGAGAAGCTATGCAGATTCTAAGAGTAAGGCAGTCACAAATGAAGCAGGAGACCGAGCATATTTGAGAGTTTCACCTCTTAGAGGAGTGAAGAGGTTTGGAATCAAAGGAAAGTTGGCACCTCGTTTTGTTGGACCTTATAAGATTATGGAAAGACGAGGAGAAGTATCATATCAGTTGGAATTACCTGAAGCATTGTCTAGTGTGCACAACGTTTTCCACGTACTGAAGAAGTGCCATGTAGAGGGAATCTGAGATACCTCTCAGAGATACAGTACCTTTGGAAGCAATACAGTCGAAGGAAGATCTGACTTATGAGGAGAAACCAGAAAAGATTCTTGAGACAACTGAATGGATCACCAGATCAAAGACTACCAGGTTTTGTAAGGTTCAGTGGAGTCATCACAGTGAAGAGGAAGCAACCTAGGAACAGGAAGAAGATCTGAAGAAGGACTACCCTCACCTTTTTGCTAGCCAATTCGAATCTCGGGGTCGAGATTCACCTTAAGGGGGGTAGGTTTGTAACATCCCAAATTTTCAATTTCGGATGTTCACACCTTTTCATTTCTCATGCATATCACCTTGATCATATCTTACAATTTTGGAGTTTATTATGATGCTTTATTGAAAGTGTTTGAAATGGTGTTTTGGAATGTGTTAGGTTGGTAGAAATTTATTTGAGAATTTTCTAGAATTTCAAAATGCATTCTAGGATTTTATTTGGATTTATTTGAAGCTTAAAGGCATTAAAACTATTTTTATTATTTTATTTTTGAGTGGGAATAGTTTTCCTGGACTCTAGATGAAATATATTATTTTACAGAATTTTTGGGAAATTTTCGGAAGCCATTTGATATTTTAAATTATTTAAATGGATTTTCGGGTGAATTATAGATCCTGAAAAGTATTTTTCTTTTATTCTTTTCACTTTTCACTAAAAATACGCTTTCCCCGCAGGAAAGCGTATTCTCAGGGAAATACGCTTTCACTTAAAACCCCGAAGGGTATCTTCTAATCCTAGCCGTCCATCTTAGATCCAACGGCTGGCCTTCTTTCTTCCTCTCTTCTCTCTCTTCTCTTTCACTTACAGGTGGGCCCCACCTGTCATCACCTACCTCCGGCTCAACTCCAACCGCCGCCGGCGCCACGACCTCCACCCCGCACGAAATCGCCGGCCCCCGAGCCATATAAAGCGCCCCCGCACCCCTCTCTCGCCCGCACCCGCCCGCGCTCTCGCCCTCTCCCTGCACCCAATCCGCCGCCGCCGCCACCCAACTCCGGCGAGCAATCGCCGGAGAACCGCCGCCTAATTCGCCAAGCCGCCACCGCCTACGTGATCCCTGCGACGCCGTGATCCTTCTCCAACTCTTCTTCTTTGTCCCCTAGCCCTCGATTTGTCGATTTGTTCATCTCAAGAGAGATCTGGGTATGAACATGTTCATCTTCCTTGTTCTTCGGTTAGCCCTGTTTAGGCATCGATTGCTATCAAACCGCTGACCATGATGTGCTCTAGGTTTCACCATTTTTTAGAGTGTATGTTTCTCCATAATTGCTCTGTAGATAGAAGCCGTAGATGGTTCATCTTGACCACTGCATCATCGTTGCAAAACTGTCTTCTTAGCAGCCTCTCTGCCGAATCTCTATCGCGGCAGGAAGTTGTAGTACCTTTCTTACCGAGTAGATTAGTTCACGGTAGTTCTTCTTGTTGTCCGTAGCATCATTTTAGTTGATTCTTGCTGTAGTTCGAACCTTAGGTACTCGCCTACATAGTAGTTACCTAGTTGGACCATTTCAAATTTATCTTCACTAGTAGCACGACAGTAGAAGTTCGCATCCTGTACTGTTCTGTTTTGAGTAGCCACATTCATCTGTTCATAGCTACTGCCTCATATCTCCATAGTTCGTGAAACCAATGCCTTTTGGAAGAGTAGATCATATTCTTGGATTTGTATGTTTAGTTCTCTATCATGGGAATAGTTTAGCACCAGTAGCTTTTCGGTAGAAGTTAGTATCATTTATCTATCAGAATCTGACTAGCCACCTTTTGCAAGCCAGTAACTTTTGATCTGTTTATCCAATTGACCTGAAATCTGTTGCGTTAGTTAGCAAAATCTTAGTACTGTACTGTACCATATGTTTCATGCCATGTACCGTACTTTAGCACCTTTTACTTGTCAAGCTTAGTTGCAACCTATTAACAGTAGCAGATTACTGAATTTCAGACTTAGCCACTCTAGGCTTGGCTGTAGGTTTAGAACCTTGTTTGCTGGTACTATAGTATTATTTGTATGAAGTTCAGGTTCTGTTCTTGAATGCTGGTAATACATTCTTTTATTCGAAGTTTATTTGGAGTTATATTTGGATTTGGATATATGTTTGGAACTATGCATTCATTTTGTTTCGTTCTTCGCGTTAGATTATTCGGATTGCGATTGCGACCAGTGCCAGGGAGTTGACGACCGCAACGAATTTTCTGATCCAGGTAAGTTACACTTATTGATCATGTAGTACCTATATTTTAGCTTATGCTATTTTGTTTACAATGTCAGAGGGATGCATGTTAGAGTTATTTCTTTATGAAGTATTTATCAAATGCGTTTTCAACATGTTTAGTTATTCCTAGTAGATTGCTTATAGGATTTATTGCCATGCCACCAAATACCTTAGGTTATGTATTTACATTTTTCCAAAACATGCTATACTATTATAACGGGCCGGGACCCAAACTATGTCGAAAAGTATTAAGTGCTCTTTATGAGCGAGTATGTTTTTGGAAAAATGTTTCGAAATAAAACCAAAATGTTTTATCTGGATTGAGTGGTATGATGGAGGCCAGTTGGCTGTCGGCAAATGTTGTAACCCTGTAACGGGTACACGCTCAAGAGAAGGTGGGGACCGCCGTCCAGAACTCCAAGAGTTCAAACCTTCTCATGTACCCAAAGGCTTCTTGTGCAACCACTTGCTATTATGGGCTCTGGCTTGGTCGATTAACTAGCAGGAAACCCTTACCTGGGTATCGCCATCCGGAGAGGGGCCAATGTGCTCATAGGGGGCGGGCGGTGCCAGAATTAGGTATCAGGGGTTTTCTAGTGAAAGACTTCGTCACAATCTTTACCTGTTACGCATGCTCGTCATCAGGCAACACTTTCAACTGATTGTGTCAAGTGGGTAAAGTGTACAAACCTCTCGAGAGTGTCAATCTAATCGATTAGCCATGCCCCTGGTTACGGGCGACTTTGAGTCATAACGTCAGGAGAAGTGGAGATCTTCAAGTTTTGTTTTCAAAAACCCCAAAACTGTTTTGACTCGATGGAAGATTTCACAGGATGAGTCAGGGGAAAGGGATGCTATGTGAGTGTCAGTTGACCCAGAGTGCATAGCTAGGTCGTGGAGTGAACGTCCACAGAATGACCATACTATTGATCAATCCATGTTTTATCAAAACTCCAGGATTAGAGATTTTCAAAGGAAAGTACTATGAGTAATTCAAAACCCCAAAAGCAGCATTTTGCAAAACAACCCTAGTAGCCAAACTATGAAATTCTTCATCATTTCCATGCATTCCTCCTAACCACACAGGTGTGACTTGCAAGTACATTCAATGTACTGACCTGCACCTATCATGTGCAGAGAGTGACGCTTAAGAAGAAGACGCAGGGTCGCGAGTCTACACTCAACTTGCCTGTGGCGTTGATGGGACTCCCTCTTTATCAGTTTGTTTTATTTGGACTTCCGCTTGGCTTGTATTAAGTACTCTGGATTTGTATTTCGAACCGATGTAATAGACATGTGTATGGTATTTCATCAATGGAATTGTGTGTGCTAGCATTTGATTCAGGAACTAGCAAAGATTACACAGAGGTCCGGATCCTTACAGTTCTGGGTCGCCACAATGTGCCCGCGCGCAATGTACCGGAAAGGGTAGAGATACCCAAGGATCCTGTGGGTCTACCCGCTCAAGTCCAAAGGCCTAAAAGGACGAGAAATCCGGTGCCTTAAATCCCAAGTACTCGGGGACGCCCGACGAAAAAGGACAAGGGGGATTTATCACACTCGGTTACTAAAAAGCCCCGACAGAGTAAGGGGAGCCAATTGAGACCTGGCACAAGTACGGAATCTCCAGCGCAAGGAATTCCGGACTTTACCCTTCCAACGGTGGAAGCACCCAGCGGAGATGTGAGCGCACACATCGGCGCGGAAAAACTAAAGGACCTCGCTCCAGGAATGGGAAATCCTGTGGAGACAGAGGATGCGCATGACGCGCCCCATGATGAAATGGCCATAGATTATGTTAACACGGGAGAATCAATAAACTGAGCGACTGCTAATGTCGACATAAACTTTGCTAAGAAAATTGCCGCAATCATCAATCTTGACTCTGAGCCTAACACGCTCACTGATTGTAAGAAGAGGTCGGATTGGAAAAATTAGCAGAAGGCATAGCTACCAAATTATTATCTCTACACAAAAGAGAGGTTTTTGGACCTGTGTGTCGAACCCCTCCCCACGTACGCCATGTCAGCTATAAGTGGGTATTTGTCCGCAAGAGAAATGAGAATAATAAGTAGTACGGTACAAAGCAAGGTTAGTTGCTCAAGGGTTTACTCAACGACCTGGGGTCGATTCTGAGGAAACCTACTCCCCGGTCATGGATGGAATTACCTTTAGATATTTGATCTCAATGGAAGTCAATATGGACTTAAAAATGAAATTGATGGATGTTGTTAGTGCTTACCTGCATGGTAATTAATTTGTATTCGGACATTTATATGAGGATACCTGATGGTCTCCCGGTTCCGAACCAAGACAGAGCAAATAGAGGTCTAGTGTTCCCGCTAGTGTTCAACTCAGGAAGTCACTGTATGGACTTACAGAGTCGGGTAGAATGTGGTATAATCACCTAAGCGATTTTCTAAATGAAAAGGGCTACACGAGCAATGAAGATTGCCCATGTGTATTTATACGGCGATCCCAAGATGGATTCTGTATAATCTTGGTATACATAGATGATTTGAATATCATCGATACACCTGAGGATATTGAGAAAGCAAGTTCCTACTTGAAGTTGGAATTTGAGATGAAGGATTTGGGTAAAACCAAGTTATGTCTAGATTTGCAACTGGAACATTCCCATGATGAGATTCTAGTGCACCAGTCTACCTACACTCAAAAAGTGTTGGAAAGATTTGAATTTGACAAGGCATATCCTTCAAAGACTCCCATGATTGGGCGGTCATTACAGCAAGACAAGAACCCTTTCAGGCCGAAAGAAGAGGGGGAGGAAGTTCTGGGTTAAGAATTTCCTTACCTGAGTGCTATTGAAGCGCTCATGTACCTCGCAAATTGTACACGGCCGGACATTGCGTTCGCCGTCAATTTGCTGGTTAGGTACAACTCTGAACCTACCAAAAGGCATTGGAAAGGTGTTAAGGATGTCTTTCGGTACCTGCAAGGGACCAAAGATCTTGGGCTATTTTATAGAAGGAATCAAGACATTTCTTTGATAGGATATGCCGATGCTGGGTATTTGTCGGACCCGCCTACATCCAAGTCTCAGACTGGATATGTTTTTCTATGTGGTAGTACTGCTGTTTCATGGAAATCGTCAAAGCAAAGTCTTGTATCGACTTCAACAAACCACTCGGAAATCATAGCACTATATGAAGCATCACGTGACTGTGTATGGCTTTGACGGATGGTTCGCCACATTCAGCAGACCTGTGGGCTGAACACCATCCAAACCCCCACCATTATCTATGAAGATAATGCAGCTTGTGTTGCACAAGTACAAACGGGTTATGTGCAGAGTAATCTCACCAAGCATATAAATTCTAAGTTTTTCTATGCACATGAGCTGCAAAAGATGAACGAGGTAAAGGTCTTGCATACTAAGTCGTGTGAAAATCTTGCTGGTTTGTTCACCAAGTCACTACCGGCATCCACATTTGAAAGGTGTGTGCGTGAAATCGATATGTTGAGACTTAGGGAAATGCAAGATTCAAGGGGAGATATTTCACATACTCATCGATAAATCTTGATTATGGCAATCAAGTACTCGTCTTGGAGATTGAGTAGGTTGTACTCTTTTTTCCTCAGTGAGTTTTTTTGTATTTCTCGCATGAGGTTTTTAACGAGGCAATCTGTACAATATAGCAACGTATCCCATGTGTTCTTTCTGCATGTGTTTTTCCCACTGGGTTTTTTCGATGTTTTTTAGGCACATGGTATACGGGTATCGGCCCAAGGGAGAGTGTTGGGAAACCGATCGTTGGGGTGGGAGGGCCACCGAAGCGTAAGCCCCGCACCCCCCCCCCCCCCCCCGCCCCCTGAGGAATCGTTCCCCCACTAACGTTAAGTTTTGGGTCTTATCTCTTTGATCCAGTTGAGCCATCTAGTCTATACAAAGGAGAGGAGGCTAACCTTCTACGTACTGTTGAGATCAGAAATTAATAAAGAGCTCATATTCTCTATTTCTTGGTGTTCATCTACTTTACTGTACTTCATGATTGTGTGTGTGATCGACTCCTTCGACTACGATCTTGGTGTGCAACTCCGGGACCGGCCAGCCGGCAGAGGTTGCACAACACAATCGGCGTATTGGGTGGGAACGGAAAGGTAACCACGAGTCCAAGGGTATGAAACTAAATAGCCACTCAAACACAGTGTTACTCTACGCAAAAAAAAAAAAAAAGCTCTCTTGATTTCATACAGAGCAGTTGGATTCTGCTGTTCTACGGCCATTAGGGAACGAGTCTCAGCTCATCGTGTCATCTCGTTTTTTTTTTGAGAGCAACTCTCATCGTGGAACGGAAGGGCTACGGCGGCTCGTGACTTGTTTGGTATCTGAAGGCCCAGCCCACAGATAAATCGAAAACGAACCAAGCCCATCAAGCAGACCGGGCCAGCCTAGGCTTGGGCTCGAGCAGAATCCCGCAGTTTACCGCCCACGGACCAACCATTGTACACCAAATCTCGAAGAATCGCACGAGAGGTCCTCGGCTTTGCAGTGCCGCAGCCGCATGGGACCATTTCAACCCACAGACCTGTAAATTATGCATTCAATCACCTAAATTTGGTAAGTGGAAATAACGAATTGAATAGCGTGTCAATTTTCTATACAACAAAATGGAGCAAGACACACTTTCAAAAGATGCTGGAAAAAACCCTATATCTCCAAGGGTTTTAACTTTAACAGAAACTAAATGATGCACCGCGCGTTGCTGCAGAACCGTGTATAAAACAAATGCATAAATATATGCTTAAAATTAACTAAAACTAACGAAAAAATGTAAAAATGATTTTCTTTTAGATTTAAAACAATAAAAATTAAGTATGTGAAGAAATAATGTATAAATTGAGATTTTTTTTTCCAAAAGAAGCCATGCTTGAATCGATGGGATGGCATGGTTTGAATTGATATATTAATAAAAAAAATAATGCATGGAGTAAAATACACCACTAGTCCATGAACTCAGCAAAAATGAACACTTTAATTCACGAACTCGGAACACACACAATTAAATCCCTAAACTGGGACTACTGTGTCACTTTAGTCCAAAAACGATTCAGCGAGGCTTAAACACGCCACGTGGCCGACACGTCGGCTTCAGCCAGAACTGCAGACTGCTACTCAATTTTCTCAGGATTTATTTTGCAAAATCACCATGCCCGAGCCGCCCGTGAGGGCTAAGGCGGCCGTGCCCAGATGGGGATCCTGGGGCCCTAAGAACCACGCCGTTGCTGCCGCTGCCTCGCCTAAGGTCAGTATCAAGCTTATAACGCTCAATTTCGACAAGAGGACGCCGGTGAAGGGATCGCCGAAGCCGACGTGACGCCCATGTGGCGTGTTTAAGCCTCGTCCAACCGGTTTTGAACTAAAGTGACACAGTTGTCTTAGTTTAGAGGTTTAAGTGTGCGTTTTTCGAGTTCGTGGACTAAAGTGTTCATTTTTGCCGAGTTCATGGACTAGTGGTGTATTTTACTCTAATGCATGCATGGGTTGGAAAAATAAAATACATACATGACTTAATGAGGTGACATGTTTGCATCTTACTGTGAGCATGCTGAGGTGGCATGTTTACATGTTGAGAGAAATCATCGATCCACCCAATCCCTATCTCTGATCAATTTCTTAGTTTGACTTAACTATGTCTCAAACTTTCCAAAGAAAATCACATAAAATAAGAATTCGTTCTTGAGTTGACTACTAGATTTTAGCACATTTTGCCAACCGCTTAAGAGAAACAATTAAAAGTTGATGATTGAATCAAATTTTAACCATACTTTATTTAGGCACGGCCAAAACCAAAAGTAAGAGTTATAACTTATAATTACAAATCACAAGCACTCGCTCAAAGTCGAGATGCTAAGTGAGACGACAGAATTCCCAATATGAAAGAATGGACTTGCGAGAAAGTGAATTGCACCTATGTGACGGAAGCAAAAGATCTGCCCTGCAACGCTTTAAAACTATGAAACAATCCTCCTCCTCATTGAGAAAGACCTTAACGTGGCGACGTTTTCGGATGTTCCAGACAACTAGTAAGAGAACATTTGATCGAACCTTCTTGAACCTGACAGGCCCCCAAAGCTCATTGACAGAGTCGCAGAAGTTGAGCCTAGTCGCAAGATGTCCATACATCCGAGATCGGGCGGACCAAAATGCATTGGAGAAGCATGCTCTGAGTCGTTTCGGGGGCAGAGATGAACGGACAGACGTCTAAGGTGGCGACGGTTATATGTATACATCCATTGTCTTTTCGCAAGCCATAAGAAAAGCTGCCGAGTCCATGTCATTGCACTTAAAGCCAAACCCATCATTTATTTCCTTTTTAAAAAAAATGGAAACAATCCATGTCTCTGCATCAATCAATGCACACAACAGACTTTACCGTGGAGCTGTAAGTCAAAATACTACAAATTATGTATCAATTCGTGGCGTATATTCTTGGTGTATGGTGCTTACATATACGGTCATAGTACTCAGCATGGACGTTCGGGCCAAGCTTTTGAGCTCAGGCTCAGCTCGGTCGGGCGCGAACTCGGCCCGCCAAATGCAATGTGACGAAATTGTGACTTCGACAATGTCCATATTAGTGGACTTGTATCTAGCGAAGTTTTTGAGTGTATGTGTTGGCGAACTCGTCGGCTAACAAGGACACAGGGAACATGATTTACCCAGGTTCAGGGCCCTCGATGAGGTAACACCCTTACGTTTTGCTTGTATGATCTTGTATTGATGAGTCGATTACAATGGGGGAGGTGCCGCGAAGGCTAGATGCACAGATTCGATCTGGTGAGTGCGTCTAGACGGCTTCTAGCTAAGTTGGGGTGTCCTTGGCTTCCCCTCCCGGTGAGTGCGTCTAGACGGCTTCTAGCTAAGGTAGAGTCCAAGTCGGTTACAATGAGGAGATATACTCTAATTAATATTTCTTATTTTGAGTCGCAAGATTTGGCATGTAGACTCCTGGAGTCTTAATAGGCTTCCTTGTGGGGACCCAGCTGGGCCGTAGTGGGTACACTCGAGTCGAGTACGTGGTTAGTCATAACCACGTCACAATGCCAGGGCCGAGCTGCTTAAATGGGTTCTTTTTTCAGATTTGAGCCCAGCTCGGCTCAGGCTGCCTGAGAACGCCCGAAAATTTTAACAGCCCGAGAATTTTTGTCCCAGGGAAGCGCCGGCCCGATTCGATTAGGTAAGCCCTAAATCCGACGCGAGCCCCTCTCTGTCTTTCGTTCCTTCCCCCCCCCCCCCCCCGTCCCCTGCCTCGGTCCTCCTCTGCCCTAGCCGCCATTGCCATCGTCGCCGCTCGTCAAGCTACGCCACACATGTAGATCCAGCTGACCAGCACCACCATGCGCCCACGCCCACGCTATCATGATGGAGAACGATGAGGATTCGGGTGACGGCCGTGAGACAACAATGGAGAGGGAGAGGTCCTTGTCCTCGATTTTCAAGTAGAAGGGGAAGGCCGCGAAGCCGCGGGTGGGGAAGAAGACGGCGCCGGCGGGGAAGAAGGCAGAGGTGCCGGCAGGGTCGAACCCCTCCATTGTCCTCTTCGACACGCCGGCTTAGCAACCAACGTCGGGGCAGCGTCGATGACCTCCTCCCCCTTCACGCAACCCCAAGGCCACCGCTAGTACGTCTACATCAACAGGCTGCATCTCGAAGACCAAACCTTCATCGAATTTATCAATGGTTAGTTTCATGTCAATTTGATGTGATAGAAAATGTATATATCTTTTGTTTGCATTGATGTTAGTGTATGGAAAAATGGTTGTTGTTATTATGCCTGCTGTAAATGTTGTTATTGCTGTCAATTTACTGTTGTAGTGCTGTTATTGTTACTGTTGTTAATTTGTTTGTTATTATTGTTGTTCTAGTTGCTGCTGTTTGTTATTGTTGATGTTTGATGCTGCTCTTTGTTGTTGATGATGTTCTTGATGTTGTTTGTTATTACTGTGCTGTTTTTTGTTGCTGCTGTATGAGAAATTGTTAATAAAAATTAACAGGAAGAGGAAGAGGTTGAGAAAGAGGGCCAACAACGTGAGGAAGAGAACAACTCTTTTGATTTTGATGATGACATGTCTGAGGATGGTATAGGACCAGGGGGTCTGATGCTAGATATGATGAAGTAGAACAAGAAGTTGTCGATCTTAGCTTAGAAAATGGAAAGAAAAAGAAGAAGAGAAAGGGGAGATTTGGAGGGGTGAAAATTACCAAATCCAAGAAGTTGTCTGAATGTTGTGTGTACTTTAAGAAGATAATGGCGCCATCAGATGATGATCCAAATGGTGACTAGATGAGAGCAAGGTGTAAATATTAAGCTAGTTTGCTAACGTACAAACAAGGTTCAAGCACTTCTCACCTTTTGCGGCATAAGAACTCTTGTAGCACAATCAAGGCCAGGCTTCAGAGGGCAAGTGTACAATCACACCTTGGCTTCCAACCAATTAGTGGTAGTTCTGGTCTTCCTTTTCCAGTTCCAACTAATGGGTTTGATCAGGCTACAACCAAGGAGTTGATTGCTAAGATGATTGCTGCCCATGACTACTGTATCAGAATGGTTGAGGATGAGAGGTGGTTCAACGTTGTGATGAAGTACATGAACCAACTCTATAAACCAATTGGCAGGAAGGCAATAAGAGTTGAATGCTTGAGGGTGTACAAGGATGAGAAAGAGATGATCAATGTTGCTTTTCCATATAGGCAAGGAATGAAATCATATGCAATTTCGGATGCCAACTACAAGTGGGAGCCTTCCAAGCAAGAATGGGATTTGTTTGAGATTATTGAGCCTTTGTTGTATTCATTTGCTTGGGTGACTACTGCATTTTCAGCAACATCATACCCCACCTCAAACGTATTCTATCCCCACATTAGTGACTACTGAATGAAATCATGTTGCGGTTAGTGTTAGCTCCCTTAGACGATCAACATTTACGACCTCTCAAGTTTATTTTTCGTTGTTTCCTCAATCGTGAGGATATTAAGTAGTAAGCTTAGGTCCATCTGTCATATTATTATTTTTTGTTGGGATGAGTTATTAGTGGGTCCCATGCATGGGAAGTATCTCTGTACATCTATAATATTTTGACTCACATAGATATATATATTTATTGTTGTATTATTTCAAAAGCCCAACAAATAAATGATAGGTGTGTGTGGGTGTCATTTGTATGTGTTATGACACGAGCATGATTGGTTGTTAGAAACGCAAAATTAGTAGACCGCACTACACATATATGCTCAAGTAAAGTTCGCAGAATGCATCGCTATATAGTCGGAGCTAAAAAATATTTACATTACGAAAAGTAAATTTAACTAATTACACTACACCTAGAAGTTCCGAAGTATGTCATGTTGTGAATATGGCACAATATTGAAGTTTTATGTGGTTTTAGATCGTATATATATTAATGCTAAGAAAAATGATTGCATGGAACTTGGCCTTAAATTTTAAGCCTGGCTACTAACACCATGTATGGCTGTATTACCTGCTAGCAAACCAAACAAGATGTTATCAGATATTGCTACAAAGTATTGTAGAAAACAAATGACTAGCTCAAATGATCTAAACTTTAATGAGTATTGATAGAATAATCATGTAAAACTTTAATTTTGCATCATGATTTATTATCACGAAAGTCCACCTACTAATATATTTTTTGCATACACATGCCTATAAGTACAAACAACCGATCCACCAATTCGGCAAGTGAACTTGACTTTTGTTTACAATGTGGCGTATGTCACGTGTGATCAACTGTTAGGTCAAGACCAGCTTAGTATTTTAATTACAAATACTAAGCTAATATCACCTATAATCAATTAGTCACGATATAACCTTCAGTTCTTGAGTTCAATATAAAATCACATACATATAAAAGATTGTCTAAAATTCGAAACAAATTTGTCACAATTATACTTCTGTACATCTAGGGGTTGTGAGATTGATTAATTCTGCTTTTGTACATATAATGGGGTTTGATTAATCATGTTTTCTTGTCTAATTACCCGCAAAAAAGAGAGTTTCTTGTCTAATTGTTCATAACATTCTTTATTTTGAGGATTATAAACCATCAAGGGTGCTTATTTAGTTGGTGGATGTGCTATGCATTGTCAACATGGCACTATTGTAATCATGTTTGTGCTGAAAGTTTCCAATGTTTGCAAGATGCTAAACTAATTACCTATTGGACACAGTGGCGGATTCACTTAATTTGTTTTTTTAAACACCCAAAATTACAGATAGATGTTCTTAAGGTAATGCGTCCACATAATTTTGTCTGTAAATTCGCCAGGATCCGTACTTAGTGTTCTCTCCGGCGAGTAGATGTATAGAAACACAGAGGGAGTGCTTCATGGATTAGATACCGTTCAATATATTTTTTTACTACAAGTCTCTAAACTAAAAGCATCTCCAAAATCATTATGAATAGTGGAGGAAAAAAATTAGGTAACCAAAAATTTGCAGCGTACACAAAACAGGGTACCAAAAACTTAAGATTCAGAGCAGTTTGACATCGCTGGCAGAGAGGTATGTGTGCTGCATAGGGACTTGTTCTTCCGGCGAAAGCTTTCGTGCCTTTGGTCGACGGAGTTTCCTGAGTAGACGAGGAAGTCGTCTTTCCCGTGGCAGAGAATTAATACGCGTCGTCTTTCCCGTGCACGCAAAAGCGACCGCTGGCCGGCATTCCTGCGGTTGTTTTGAGTAGGCAAGAGCAGCCCATCTAACTCGATCAGAATTGTTAAACAACATCGCCACGGAGTACTCAGCAGCTCTCTGATACTGCTTGATAGATAGCGGCCCTGCCAATCGGTCTACAAATACTAATGTCCAATTCAACAGTCCAATCTCGTTATGATGCGTGTGATACATTACTTGATTTGGAAATTTGAAGTCGGATTAATTGCTCGTGACTTTGAAGCAGCAGCTATAGCCGCCTGGACCAAACTTTGGGACTGGATTAGTGAGCTCAGCGTGGTTGGTTCAACGGCTAAAATCTACTGGGCATGAGGTCGTACGTGCATGAATCTCATGACGAACACAAAAGGGCCATTTCAATTTCTGTTGAGAACGGTGTATTACTACGTATAATTGGAAGTTCGGATGAAGAAAAAAAAAGAATCAATCGACTGGATGCCAATCCGAGGAACCTATTACCTTTAGGTCACAGAAAGTTACTGCTCCAAGTTCACGACACTAAGGGTGAGTCACGCTAGGATAAATTGGAGCGATCCTGCCGGTGGGTGGAGAAAGCTAAATTAATATTGTCTCTATACACTGTTGGAATGCAATGCCGCGTCTATTATTACAGTTTAATTTGAAAAATCTGGAATATGGCACGGCATGTCATTCTAAGATGGTGAAGACCTCAGGTGGCAACAAACTCCGGATCAAGGTCCACCATGCCATCTCCCAAACCGTCGTGACCCTTCCGGATTCGGCGATTCCCCTCCACCTGAAGGCATCTCTCTCCCATGTCGTTCCTCTCCGCATTTGCTAGTCCTTTACGGAGTAGTAAATAGATTTATTGAAAGAAAAACCCTTTAAAAAATTAAATTTAAGCAAACATGTGATCCTCGGATTAGGAGAGATCCTATATTCAGACTTTGCTTCAAAGAAGTTAAAGTGTTTGCGTGAAACGGTTGATGCTTGCAACCGAATGATCACGGACCACCAACGGTTTTAGACTTTGATTAATTGTCTATCCGCTCTCTTCGCCTTGAAACATAATTCAGTAGAGCAATCTGTTAATGCTCCATTCTCTGGGATTTGAAGGTCCTTGGTGAAATTCTATCGAATGGAAATTTTAGCCATATAAAAGGAAAACAAAATGGTGTAGGCCACGAGCTCATACAACTAGCTATATATGTGGACTCGACATTGTTTTGTTTGGCGGTTTAAAGCCTGAGTTGTGTTGAGTAAAAAAATTTAGGTAATCACCAAGAGGAGCGCATCGATCCCCGTCCCAAATATTGCAAAAGTCCTTGGCGCCATTTCCGACATTCCAAATTCTCCATGATACTATGAGGAAGAGAATCGACGGCCAAATGGAACTCGATCGGAAGGCTATGCAGACCTGAGTGACCAATATAGTTCTCTCTTTGATGAAAAGAAAATAAATTGCTATTATAAAGTTTCTTTATATAACACCGTACTGTATGTACAGTAGTAGTGGTCTTGGTCAAAAAAAGAAGAAGTTCCTTGAAAAACAGGTTTAACAACTCGCAGCAACCACCGGAAACAATTGAATGCCTTCTAGAAATTTAGTTTATCTTTATGACGCAACCTGCAGCAGCCATCTTCCCATCCACTCTTATATAAGGCCATCACCCATAGGGCAGCATTCCACGTAGAACCCAAGGAGCTTAATTCATACACACACAACTACACGAAGGCTATAGCTAGCCGGTCAACGAACGCAGGCATAGGATGGTGAACCTGGTGGAGGCGCAGAAGCCGCTGCTGCACTTCCTGGTGAGGCGTGCCGGGCTCCGGCAGCACACGGTGGACGTGGATGGCGCCGGCACGGTGATCAGCTTCTGGGTGCCCAAGGACAAGCTCCCCAAGAACAAGGCCACCGTGCGCGAGATCACGCCCGAAGCCGCCGCTGCACCCGTGACCAACACCAAGAAGCAGCGCGAGACGAGAGCCAGCAAGCAGGAAGCGAGGCCCGCCGTCGTGCTCGTCCACGGCTTCGCCGCCGAAGGCATTGTCACGTGGCAGTTCCAGGTAATTAATTAATTTCTCCAAATACTGTAATGAATTTGTACATAAATTCTACTGTAATTTGAACTAAAACAAGGACAAGAATTTAGAAACGGAGGAACTACTATATAACTAAGTAGATACGTATACATAGGCTGGTGTGCTGGCGAAGAAGTACGACGTGTACATCCCGGACCTGCTGTACTTCGGCGGGTCGACGTCGCCGTCGGCGGACCGGTCGCCGGGGTTCCAGGCGGAGTGCCTTGTGGCGGCGCTGGGGAAGCTGGGCGTGGAGCGGTGCACGGTGGTGGGGTTCAGCTACGGCGGGATGGTGGCGTTCAAGATGGCCGAGTCGCGGCCGGACCTCGTGCGGTCGCTCGTCGTGTCGGGCTCCGTCGTCGCCATGACCGACTCCATCAGCTCCGTCACGCTCGACCGGATCGGCGTCAAGTCCTCCTCCGAGCTGCTGCTGCCGGACTCCGTCAAGGGCCTCAAGGCGCTGCTCTCCATCGCCACCCACAGGAAGCTCTGGTTCCCTGACCGCATCCACAAGGACTACCTCCAGGTTAATTAATACTAGTACTGATTTGTTTGTTAATTTCTGCTCCATGCAACCGACGGTCCAATCGTCCATGCACTGACTGGCTTGGCGCGCGCATGCAGGTGATGTTCACCAACCGCAAGGAAAGAGCCGAGCTGCTGGAAGGCTTGGTGGTCAGCAACAAAGACGCCACCGTGCCTGTTCTGCCACAGGTATGATCGTCCACCCACTCCATCGTCTCCACTTGAGTCTCCGGTTTCCACTCACCTCCACAACCCGCTGCTTGGCATGCGATGCTGCAGATCGCACTACGACGAGCATGCATGATGCAATTCAGCTCAACCACCTAGTTCCCCGTTTAGCTTTTGGACTTTAAAATCCAATGACATATCTAATTTTGTCCGGTTTATAATTGTCGCGAGAAAAAAGGACCGTGCGAAAATAAAGTGCAAACTGCTAAAAAGGCATGTACAATGATTGATAAGGCCGACTTCCCTTTATGTGTTCCACATCATTTAAATAAGACAACAAAACATGTTGTACAATAAGTCATCTCTTAATGTCACATCTTAAAATTAATGCTTAAATGAATAAAATTAATCAAATAAATGTTAAGAAAAGGTGAAACCTAGTACAATAAAGAATTTGTCTTTTCTTTGCGTTATCCTTCTTGTGAAGAGATATTCTCTTATTTAAGAGAAGGCTCATGCTTTTTCTTCATCACTCTCACTTTCACATCAGCAATTATCTTACGTCACAACGTTAAGAAAAAGCTGACGTTAGGGATGTAAACGGCGGCCCGCTTAGGACCGTTTACTGTCCGCTTAGCCCCTGTCAGGCATGCAGCCAGGCATCAGGGTGTGTGAACGCGGTGCCAAAACACACTAGGATACATACTTCCCGGGCTTTGCGGCGCCGTTTGGCAAGCCGTTGACATCCCTAGCTGACGTCACCCCATTGTACACGCCACATGTTTCTATGTGTGCTATTAACGGTTTTCCTTGTTAGTAGTTGAACTACTTAATTTGTTTTGGAAAGAGACATTCGCTTAGTTTACTGAAAAGCGCAAATATCCCGATTTGTCGTACTGCAGCAGCACATCCAAAGGTTGACATATCTGTAAATAGGAGTACTGCTAGTACCCAAATTGATTACTACTCCACTCAGGAGCGCAGAAGCATTGAACTTCATGCCATGAACAGAGACATGTTGAAGGCATTCAATCTTCTCGTCCGATCCGATGACCTGTTCTTGTATCACAGAAACGGAAACCAGCTTCTAGAATAGGGATGGAGCTCATGAATAAAGAAAACCACATAACATTTCATGGATAAAGCACCTGCCATCCATTTAGTGACTTCAGTTGAGCAAATGCTTCTCATCTGGCTGACACCAGATCTGCGATGCGGTTTTCTCTGACAAGCATTTGTGTATTTGCACTGCAGAAAATACTTCTACTGTGGGGAGAGAACGATAACATCTTCAACATAGAGCTCGCAAAGACAATGAAAGAGTAAGCCACGACTCTTCTGATTTCAGGCTTTCAGCATCACCGCTATCCAAAGAGTAACGTGAATTCAGCACCCGAGCTGAGATACTCACAAATATGGTCTCTGGTGTTTGCAGGCAGCTCGGCGAGAAGACGACGCTTCAGAGCATAGACAAGGCGGGGCATCTCGTGCACCTGGAGAGGCCCTGCGTCTACAACCGACGCCTCAAGGAGTTCCTGGCGTACGTCAACGATGAAGCTCCCAAGGAGAAGGTGTAACGAATCAGTAGCTCGATGTACCATCCTTCTGAAAAGTGCTTCATTTGTGGAGTCCCGTATGTTACAGTCTGGTTCCTTGGCCGTGTACAAGATTCGTGGGTGTGATGCTTCGTGCTTCTAGATGGATTTGAGTTGTTAGTGGATTGCTGCTGTATGTCATGAGAGTTTTCCAAGAACCACGCATATTTCAGTCGTTTGTTGATTTTTCTTGGATAATTAGATCTTGGATTAAATTGTAATGTAAGAATAAGCAAAACTACCTTGTAGCTGAGTCAAATTGCAGCGCAAGAATGAACACGCTCATGCCCAGAAGTTGAGTTGAATGAAGAAACAAATGCCTCCTCCATACAATTCGTTTTTTTTTTTACTTCTTGTGGCCATTGGGAGTGAATTTTTGGTTGCAAGTACCAATAGGATTGCTGTAAAAAAAAGGGTCTGTCTATAGCTCAGTCGACTGAGAATTTTTGTTTCTCAGTCTACGAGAGTACCCCCGATCGATCCTGTCACGTGTACGTCAAGTCCTCGGTCGATCCCCTCCTCCTGGGTTCGTTGTTGGGCTGGCCTGACGGCTGACGGATTAGTATGGGCTTTGGGCTTTTTTTTGTGTACGTATTTAGATATGTCTGCTAATGAAAAAACACCATAATTGCAACTGAAATTTTTTTAGTTGCCTGAAATTGCAACTATAATTTTCTTAGTTGCACCTGCAATTTTCCCTATTGCATAGGATTGCGACCGTAATTTTCTTAGTTGCGGCTGTAATTTTCCAATTGCACCCATAAATTTTCCCTTTGCATGGGCTGTGACTGTAATTTTTCCTATTGCACCCTAATTTTCCTCGTTGCATGGTGTTGCCACTGTAAATTTTCTTGCTGCATCACGTTGCAAATACAACCACCAAACCCCAAGACGAGACAAAAAAAAATACAAATTAGTGGCGGACCAAGCCAAGAAATCCAGGGTGGTCCAACAGTAATATTAAGCATCAAAATTATTTTTTTCTATTTTTTTAGTGTTGTTCATATGATCATGAAGGGGCCCAAAATCCCAGGGTGGTCCCTGGACCACCCTGGCCACCCCCTAGATCCGCCAGTGATTAGAGTCAAACGTTAATTGGATGGCTATTGTAGACCCAATAAATCGACTGAGAATTGAATTCGACAGTTCCAAAAGAATACCTAGTCTTGCCCATTGTAACATCCCAATTTTCAAAACTCTTCATATGCATTGCATATCATAAGCATCATGTCACCCTTGCATTTGATCACTTTGAAAACCCAAGAATTTGCCCAGAAAACCCTTTTGCAAAAATGTTTTTATTTGAATTTGGGCTTTGATCTGGCTTTTGAGTATTTGCATTTTAACCCATGAGGGTATTGGTTTAAAAAGGGATTTAACGCATATATAAAGCTATCCCATAAATTGGCTTTTGAAATTATTTTGAAAAAAATAATTTGTTTCGATAGCCTAAGGGCCCTAAAAGCCATTTTATAGGCAAATGTATTTTTAAATATTTTATTTTGAGGAAATTCTTGTTCCAAAAGTTAGATCATATGAAAATATGATTTTACAAATTTTGTTGCATTTTATTTGGAGTGATTTGGAGCTTCGAGTCAATTTTGAGGTTCAAAAACAGAAAATAGATAAAAGAAAAGGAAAAACCGAAGAAAACCGATCAAACCGGACCGGACAGGTAAAACCGGACCGGACCGGATCGAACCGGACCGGCCTAGCCCGAACCGCCCGGCTTCTCTCACTTACCGGTGGACCCCACATCTTCTTCAACCTCCGTCCGAATTTCCCGGCCACACACAGTCCGAGTCGCCCACGACTTCCCCTCCGATTTCTCCGCACACGGGCCGTTTCCTCCAAATCCCTGCCCGTCACCCCGAAGCCCTCGCTTTTCTCCTCCACTTCCCCCAAACCGCTCGCCCGTTTTCGCACCGGTTAGAAAGTAATTGCTCGCCGAAGTTCGTTGCTGCCGTCACCGTTCTTCGCGTTTCGCCGTCGTTCCGGTGAGCTTCCGCCCGCGCCGACCCCATCTCCTTCCTCCTCTCTTCCTTGCGCACGCAGTGATGTGAGCTAGCCGCGATTTGAAGCTCTGCGCCGCCGTCCGCCGTCTTCCCCGGCGCCGCACGCCGCCGCGTTCCGCCGCGCCTCCCGAGCGCCGCTGCGCCACCCGCCGTCGCCAGACGCGCCGCCTGCCCGCGCCGCCCCGCACCGCCGGCCGGAACCCTAGGTCCCGGCCTATCCCGCGCTGCCACGTGGCGAGGCCTTTTTATTTTATTTTAATTCGGCCGAATTAGATAATGCAATTTTGCAGAAAGGCCCCTACAACTTCAAAGCATCATATCTTTCAAACCGTTTGTCCAAAATTTGTGTTCCGCACCTTTCTGGAATCTTCACAACTTGTAGAATATTTTGGCACTGTCTAATTTCAGTTTTGAACAACTTAGTCAGAAGAAATTTACAGAATGGTGATTTGTGGTTTAAATTTCAAATGAATTGTTTCAAAATAGTTTTGAGCATGTTAGCTTGCTATAAAATTATTTAAACTTGTTCTCTGTCTATTAGGACCAGAAAAGAAAATTTTTTGTGAATAAAAATGGCATACAAGTTTAAATCTTGTTCTATGTTGCAAAAACCACACAATCTTTTAATTTAAACCCTATCCTTGTTTCATGTATATTAATTACCTCTTCGTTAATGTGTAATTTTCCCAAACCTTTTGAAAAAAATTCAAAACAGAAACGAAACTTTGTACTTTAGAAGTAACCTTTGCGTGCATCATCATGGCATGGCTTTTGTATTGGATGTTGTGTTTATTGTGTGCATGTTTCTTTTATTTTAGATTGTGTGGAGTGTAATCCTTGTTGTTGCGAAGAGTGCGAGAACTACCACAACCTTGGACAAGGCAAGTTCACTTTGATCATATCCCATTATTATTGTTGTTTTAAAATACTTATGCATTAGTGTTGTTGGTAGAGATGCATTGAAAGGACTATTACTCGTACCTCTATGCTAGCTATAAATCCCAGGTAGTATAGTTTACCCTCGCTACTACCTTGCCACCAAATTGCCATCGATTGTAGCTGAATGCTAAGCTATGGTAGTATCGTGGGGGTAATAACTACATTATGATATTGTTATGCCGTTGACTATATGAAATGTTTTTGTTAGATGTAAGGCGAAACAACTAATTCAATGAACCGTCCTGGGTGGGCTGCTTTGAAGATTTTGAGGATTAGCGGCGTCAGGTCCATTTCTATGGGTCCCTCTGAGTCGAGTTCCTGTGGGTTCAGGAATGGATCGTCCATGGACGTCTCTCCCGTGGATTTGGGGAGCGCCTACGTTGCAAATGTGGAACGCCACCTAGGGTAACAGAGACTGGACTAGTTTCCTATTTAGAAGCTTCTAGTACAACCACAATGCTATAAGGGCTCTGGCGAGACAAGAGTAAGTTGTGTGAACCTAGACCCGAGGAATTGTACTGAGGTAGCCGTGTAGGGGGAGCGTGATTCTCTCGTGGTTTAGGGAATTACCTCTGAAAATCTCGTAACCGATGCCGTTGCTACTCTACTCTGAGGACAGCAAGGGATTAACACGTCGGTTTCTTGTGGGGAATGTGTAGAAACTCTCGAGAGCGTCAAAACTAAGTACTTAGCCGTGTCCCCGGTTACGGACAATCATGAGCAACTAGATATTGGGGCTGTAAGGAAAGTCTCACTCATTCCAATTTCTTAAATAAAATGAATGGTTTGAACAGAATAGGGGCACTTGATGAATCCACTTCAATGTGTTCTAGGTTAATAGGAGCATGGGTGTGTCTACCCCGTGTCCAATAGTTAACATTATTATAACATTCCTTTGTAGTAGAGAAATTTATGTTCTGCTTCCACGCAAACAGCCTGAACTCCACCTTGCCAAATACTACATATACTTGTTAGGTTTGTTATAACCCTTTGGTGTACTTGCCAATACATCCAATGTATTGACCCTAGTGGCTGCATCGTTTAATGATGCAGGAAGTTCCGACGACGAGTAAGATGTACGTTCTGCTTGTTTGGGTTACGGACCTACATTCCAACACGCTCTCACCGTGGTGTTGATGTGCCTTATATCTTTCGCTTTCCGCTGCTAAACAGTTGTTTCATTTCCAGCTAACCCGTGAGGTTATACGAGTTGTAAGTATTTTTAAATTCTGAATGATACGTTGTAATATTGAGACGTTTGTTCTATGATATTACATCTTGAAATTGTGTGTGCTAGTGAGTCGATCCAGAGACTAGCACTAAAGCATAGAGATCGAACCCGTGTACGGGGGCGGTCGCTTCACCCATAATGTGTACATATCCAAAAAAAATTACCTTGAACAACAATGTGCAACTTCTAGGTAGAAAAAAAAAAAGATAAAGGTAACCAAGGAAAAAAAGATACGTACATCGACAGCTCATTGGATTACACACTCCAAAAAAATAAAAATGTCCATAAACACACAGTAGAACACAGGCCCAAAACAGCCCACAAAAATGTCACAAGAGTACAAAACTCACAAGTCAAGCTAGGCTCATCCACTCACATGGCCTGCTCTCAAACAGATCGGTAACCATCGTTAGGCTAGCAACGAAAGCACGTACGTGGAAATCTTGGGCAAAACAGAATCGACTGAGAATTTGTAATTCTCAGGCGACTGAGCATTAGCAAAACCGGTAAAAAAATACCAATAGTATTTAATTTTTTTGACAGGAAAAATCCCAATAGTATTTATTGTTGATAGAAAGCTTAACTGAACTGAAACTTAACACTGAGATTAATTGATTACAGACGCAGAGTACAGAGTATCTATAGTGTCCACGATATTGTGCACGATTGTGCAGGTCAACACCGTGGTGCACAATGTCATGAACACTAAAGTGGCCTACCACCAACACTTCAGGCCTAATAATGGCCCATTGGCCAGCTCGGCTATTAGCAGGTACTCAATAAGGCCCAAACAAATACATACAAACTAGTACCACTGTACTGTACCACTGATTTTTCGTGCCGTACCAGTGCTGCTATTCTCCAAGTCTGAAAAGAAAAATCAGGTTCCAGTGCTAATACGTGGATTCAATCAAGCCATGCTTGGTTATTTGATCCTTCAGGGAACATACATGTGTATTCAAAAGCATATTCCTATTTAATAGAGCGTTCTTGCTCCTCCAAGTAAACCTTTTCTACTATGAGTCGATCAAAAGTCGTGTCACTTTTGTTTAATATGGTCGTAACCAAAATCGAATCGAAATTAAATGGCTAATACGTGGATTCAATAGCCATGCTTGGTTATTTTATACATGACCGATCAATGATACACCTACTTGGGTGTAACCTTATGCGCACATCCCCTGGTTTTGGTAACAATGGAATATTGTGGTCAAAGGAGTATGCATGGGACGGAGTTATGGGATCTTGAAACACTGGTTAGTACTTTCAGTACATGCTGAATGCCAACGGGAGGAGCGCCGGGTGGAATGGCACTTGGAAACGGACAGACAGGGCCATTGGTTTGGAGTTCCAAAGGTTGCGTTTGTTAGAATAGGGCGTGTGTTAGACGTAGGAGAGACTACCTGATGTTTTCATTGTGTCAACGCTGAGTTGGGACAAAAAAAATATCGCCTGTACACGCGACTCATTTTTAAACAAAAGACTCAAATCCCAATCGATGCATCGTATAGCCATTGAACAAAAAAAATAGCGTTGGTCGTCCACGTGTTGCCTTTGATTAGAATTCGACGTTCAAACACGGCAACTTATCTATAACTAAAAACCAAACGATCTCTCAATAGCAAAATAAAAAATAGAAATTAAAGAAAAGCCATTTATATGAAAAATTACACCAGCTAGCACCGGCGTCGACGTGGCAACTGAAAAAATTACACCAGGTAGCACTGGCATCGACGCGGCAAGTCGCCACGCCGAAATATCCCGAGCACGATCAGAGCTGCTAGCACCACGTTCACTCACAATTCCCCACCAAAAACGTAAGCGTCAACCGTGGCATGCTGCACTTTGACAATCACCCCTAATCACAACTGCACTGCACAAGGAGGCCTGCGCTCTATTTCTATACGTGCAATGGAATTCAGGGAGGAGGACGGGGACGGCGCCGGCGCCGCGCCCGTGGCACTCCATCACCACAGCACGACCACCGCGAACCGGGCGGCGCCGGTGGGCATGCACGCCCCCGAGCCGAGGCGCCAGCAGACGCAGCAGCAGTACCACGAGTGCCTCCGCAACCACGCGGCAGCCGCTGGCGGGCACGTCGTGG
The DNA here is from genome assembly GCF_000005505.3 of Brachypodium distachyon. Lineage (NCBI taxonomy): Eukaryota > Viridiplantae > Streptophyta > Magnoliopsida > Poales > Poaceae > Brachypodium > Brachypodium distachyon. The sequence continues at coordinate 44,775,511 of NC_016132.3, read as the reverse complement.
ACGGCTGCTGCGAGTTCATGGCGGCCTCCCCCGACGACCCGCTCACCTGCGCTGCCTGCGGCTGCCACCGCAGCTTCCACCGCCGCGGCGACACATCTCTGCCGCTGCTGGCCGCCGCCGCCAACACGCGCGCTGCAGCACCACCGCTGCTGCTGCCGGCCGGCAACAGCAAGCAGCAGCAGCGCCTGGCGCCGTTCCTCCCCTACGGCCTGGCGCCCAGCGCGGGCGCGACGACGACCGAGTCCTCCAGCGAGGAGCGGCGTGGGCCGGCCACGACGGCGCCGCGGAGGCGGTCCAGGACGACGTTCACGCGGGAGCAGAAGGAGCAGATGCTGGCGTTCGCGGAGCGCGTCGGGTGGAGGATGCAGCGGCAGGACGAGGCGAGCGTGGAGCGGTTCTGCGCGGAGGCCGGGGTCCGGAGGCAGGCGCTCAAGGTATGGATGCATAACAACAAGCAGAGTAGTGGCACCGGTAGGAGGCAGCTGCAGAAGCCTTCAGGAGCATAGACAAGAGTGATCGAGTAGCAGCGGTAGCCATGGAGACATGTTCCACAGAAAGGAGGCACGGTTTCCTACCGTGCGTCCAGGAAAAGGATTAATAAACTAGCGGAGTAACCCTCTGGTCATTTGATCTTAATTACTTCCCTTTTCTTCTTAATTGGGCTGACCAGTCTCACTTCTCACTCAATTATAGTAATATACGGTCATGTATGGTAGGGGTATTGGTTATTTCATTGGGATATAAGTTTTGTTTCCTTTGTGCACATTTTTATTTGAAGAAAGTTCGTGAGAGTGTGTGCGCGAGACGCGCATAATGGACGTATGCTTGTTTTGTCGACCAAGCAACCAAGCAATCTTCAAAGATTAGTACGGAGTAATTAGAGTGCCAATTGAAATTGACGGGCAAAAGCTTTATGGTAATCACGAACTATGTGAAAAGATTATCTGAACAGTTTACTTCCCTGTGTCCATACTAACTTCTGTTGTATATTGTTTGACCTCACTGTTGTCACTCAACCTACTTTCAAAAATCGAAATGGTTTCTGTAGGAAAAAAACGGAATCAACTGATGTACGTGGCCTGTTGGGAAGAAATAGTCTTGATAGTAACTGGATTACTACAAAACTTAATTCTCCTAGGTCGCGTTCGAAATCTAGAGGACGGTCGGTAATCGCATGGCCTATCATGTCCCCATCGGCTATCTGCAAGTTGGATTACAAGGATTATGTTTAAAGGAACTGTGAGGACCATAATGCGAGAGAGGAAAGGTTGACAAGGATCTAATGGATTGGATGCCCATCAAGCTAGCAGAACAGGCAAGGAAAAATGAAAAGGGGATACTTCAACATCTTAAGATCTTGCACTCTTTCCAGCTTTTAAATTCCGGAGAGAAAAAAATCATATCGAATCTTCATCTTCAATAGATGAAAAGGACGAATAGCTACTGCTCTCGTCCCTATAAATATCGATAGACTTGTATGCTCAAATAAGTGGAGACTTGGACATTTACGTACAATTATGCCGATTTGGAACGTAAGACAGTTGATGTTTCTTTTCCTCCAAAACGAGTAAGAGCATCAGGACTAATAATCCTCAAACCAAAGATCCGACACTCGTTGTACACAACCATAGCTTACAAAGTTAGATCACCAGGAATTCGTTAGTATGCTGGAATTCCAGTTTAGAATCATTCCAATAAATATATTTATTTACCATGGTAAGCAAAGAATGATGCATTTTCGTCACAGCAGGGTAAAAAACATCAACCGGAAAACAAATCATCAATTCCACACCTAAAGCTAACTCCTTGTTATCTTCAGGACTAAATTAATAGAGAGCACATATATATACACAGAACACAGCCACGTCTCGACCATCACTTTGCCTTCCCAGCAAGCCTAATTTCTAGCATTGTTATTGTTAGGTCTAGAAGTGGTACAATTTAAGGCCAACTTGGGTACTTCAGTGAATCTCCGAAAATGGAAGCGGTTTTGACTTCTTCAGTAGCCTGACTCAGCACTGATAATGCTTCAAGAAATCTGGTACATATTCCTCCGTTCCAAAATATAGGACATATTTTGTTCTAAGACACTGACCAACATTTACGCCATTACTATGTCATTTATGTGATACAAAATCATAATAATAAGCAAGTACTACTTCTAAATACGAATATAATGACATTAATTTTGTGTCACATAAGTTGTACTCCCTCCGTCCCAAAATAAGTGACGTGAAAATGTATAGATTCTTATACAAATCCACGTCACTTATTTTAGGACGGAGTGAGTATAATAATAGAGTAATTATAGGCCAAACACTTACTGTAACAGAATAAAATATGTCTATATTATGGAATGGAGGGAATATGAAGCTTCTGTAACATGGCATTTTGACAGTCGTCACACAGATGTTTTGGAGATCCAGAAAATATGGATGGGGAGAAACAATTAAGCCAGTACCACTGTACCAGAATGGATAAGATTCAGTGAGGACCCAGCATCACTGTTACTTATAACTAGTAGTTAACTACCGCCAATGCACTATCACAACAAATTACGAGCAACCATTTACATAAGGCGAAAGGCAACTGTTTTTCATAAAGGATGTGTTTATAGTCTCATAGATGAAGAAATGCACTAAAGAATCAGGAGCTGAACACATGCACGCAAATAGTGTCATTGTGTGGATTATCAGGTTAGGAGCGCCGATCTGCAACTTGTCATTCCCAGGTCTACTTCTTTCCAGCACGGGGCTTTCCTTTGACATCAGATTCCTATGCACAAAAATAGAGTAAAGGGCTATTGTCAGAGAAGGACCAGGCATAAGATATCTGAAATCCTAGGAAAACAGTGGCAATGTTATGTGATCTTTCAAAGGGGCGTCTATTACTCTATTTCTAAGGGACTTGGTTTATATCAAGTGTACGACACACTTTTATAGTTGGACTAATCTAGAATGAAGCACAGATGTATCAGCTATTCCAAAGGCCGGGGAAATTGACTTTTAACAAAAAGTATCAGGTAACTTGCAAATAGCAAACCATTTAAATTGTAGTGCTCCCTCCGTCCCATATTAAGTGACTCGAATTTGCCCAAATATGGATGTATCTATAGCCAAAAAGCGTCTAGATACATGTAATATTTCGTCACTTAATATGGGATGGAGGGAGTAGTATGTATCAAACAATTGTAACAGTGCAAAACAGGAAAGGATTCCTGTGCAACTTGTTACAAAAAATGTAGAGATATACTCTTATTGTATCTGTGCACACTTCTGTTAGTAAATAAGCACAAACCTGCACGCTATGTAGAAAGATATTTGTCTTTGCAGTAGAAGGATTATGCTTCTCAGCACCCTTGCTCCAATCATAGCATACCTAACAGATTTAGGCAACATCAGCAAATTGAATTTTGCAGCATATATGCCTCATCAAGAGGGAACAAAATTAAAATACAATGCATGAGTTTCAGACTAATATTTAGCTTGGTTTAAAAAGACTTGAACAATGCAAGCCATGTATGGTTGATACCGAGTAGGCACTTTTGTCCCCTCTGCACCAATATTTACTTTTAACATTGAAAATGTCATATATACTCCCAAGTAATCAACAATAGAAAACATCCAAAACCAGTATCACTTGTACTAAAACTCTGGCAATGCAAGTCTCCCACCCTGATTTATCCATTAGAGTATATGATTGGGAGAGTATATGATTGGGAGTGCGCGACATTAATAATACACATTAAGTAGCTCTCCCTCAATCTTGGCTACTACTAGTTGAATGTAATTTGTTGAGGTCAATGACAATCCCCACTGAAAAGAAATATAGCATAAATGCAACAAGAGATGACCTACCGCATAAGCAAAGATTGAACCATCCTGATTGAATGTGCTGCATGTAATGGGTGATGGGCACTTGCTAAAAGCCTGTAAAATAAAATTAACACATCAAAGATAAATCTTTAAGCAGTAAAATGAAAATTATATATTGAAGGCCCTGAAATCCTGAACTATTTAGCAAATCAAATTTCAATATATCATCAAATGCTCCATGTTTGTATAGAAACACCCGTGTCATTGGAAGTCTTTGGCACCAAACAAGACGCAAATCTAACCACAACAATGGAACACATATCATGCCAGTTTAGCACCTCTCAGTGAAGGGTTCCTTAAGGATACTGTCTGGCTGGACTTAGAAGCAGCAGCCACATGGTTTCATGTCGTCAGACCATACATCGTCATCTCAAGATGCATGCACTTTCATTAGCCAAGTAAAGTGAATAACAAAGATTTTTATTTGTTAATCAAACCTTTGCCCATGTTGGATACCTTGCTACTATAGGGTTTGTTTCATACCTTGCTACTAACAGAGAAATTGAGTCTCTATAGACTTACCATATTTTTTGTTTTCCAAATTAAGGTTTCTTGTTAAGGTCAATCTGACTTTTCAAATATATAAGTGAGAGTATAGGGCAACAGCAAGTTATTAGTAGAAGGAATCAATGACTTTCAGGTACTACATTACAAAAAAAATCTAGTTTGCTTTTACATAATTAATTTAGTTGAAAATATATATTAAAAGGCTGGCATTAATTACTCTGCAGCAACAGAGAATGAAAGAATCATTTGAAGTATCAAAGTGGGAAATGAACCTTGAGTCTTTGTTTACTGTCCTTGTCCCAAAAGTTGAAACCTCCATCAGAACCTGCAGTTGCAAATGTATGGTGCACCTGGATGGAATACAAAGCACAACAATTAGAATTGCTTGGTTGAAGAGAGTTGCTGAGAATCACAGATCCTATGACAATTGGCAAAATGACAAGTATTCAGATATTCGAATTAAAATGAACACCTATTGTGGCTTGAGAAATTTCCTTCCCTAAATTTGAAATATATACTCCTATAATCTCAGTACAGAGCAAGAAACACTTCTTACAAAAATTTAAAAAATGATCTTACAGGATGGAAGTTCAATGAGTTAACAGAGTATATATCATTGCCCTCGCGGTGACATTTGAATGTAAAATTTTTGCTTTGCTGAGAGTCATCCACATGATGAACACCAACGCGTCCCTCTATTGATCCAACCTTCAAAACAAGCCAAAGGTTAATCAAATGCTCAAAAAAAAAGACATTGTATCTGCTACCTCAAAGAGCACCAGTACAGCAGCTTCAAAAGATAACACCAAACTATAACACAAAAGATAAGCAGGTGACAAAGGGTGCCAAATTACAAGAACAGGGAATATATTGTACGATGGACTAATGGAGTAAGGTTAATAAATTCTATGGACTTGAAACATTGGAGGAATGTTTCTTCCCAAGAAAGATAGAGCAACCGTGAGAAATAAGCATTAAATTCTCACAACAGAATCATTTTCTTAAAAAAGTAAATGGTGGAATTTTGGCACAGATATTTCTAAGCGCTGGGGGAAATGCTTATAGCATTTACTTGTTTTATGTAATGCACACTGAATATAGTTTTCAATTAGGAACTCTACATGTTAGTGGCTATCAATTTCTAAGATAATTTTTCTTGTTTTATTTGTTGGAGGACACAAATAACCGTGAAGTTAGGCACAAATACCTAGTTAGGATTTATTATTTTTTGTGTTGACGGAAGGTAAGTGTAGTAGTTAGCCATATAACTCATTGCAGAGCTGATGAAAAAGGAAGAGCTAAACTGGAAAAAAACCATCAAACTGAGCACCCAGTTGGATCAAACACAAGAAGTGGCATTACCAAGAACCCTTGTTGATCAGGGAATGCAGCAAGACACCTTGTCTGGAATTTCAGAGGTGAGTCGATCCTCTTGAATTCAGCCTATTACAGGGTAACAAGAATGTCAAATGTGCAAGTAAGAATGTAAGATTTAGAGTGTCTGTGGAATATATGTACACTATTGCAGTGACGAGCACATGAAAATTCAATTGGCCCACAGCAAATGATTGCTTGTTTACTCATGCTATCAATTGAGTAAACACTACACAAGAATGGTGGATTCAACATAAACTGTGTGCAGCTTCACTGTATCCATGTACATAACGAGAATATAACCTAAAGCATCTGTAGTAGCATCACAAAACAGACATAGTTTACCTGTGGGTTCTGCAGATTGAAGATAACTACTTTGCGATCAGCAGTGCCAACCGCCATTAGAGGATAACTAAGTGAGAGAGCATAGCAGCGCTCGGGAAGTTGCTGAACATGTACTGGCTGAGGTTGTCTAGGGTCCCAGTACCTTAATTAACAGAAGATTGAAGGGGGAAATTGGTCAGCCATATTGTATTTATATGGTTCATGGTGCTTGAAGATAATGTCACATGGTTCTGTATGGAGTATCAACTGGGCCTTGATCAATATTCAAAAATTCGCTGTTCGGATGCAATATATCACACCCAAAGCAACACTAGAGCGCAGCAGACATAGAAACCGCTAATCTAAAGGAATAAAGGTGACTTGTGGTTTGTGCACATTTGATCACCTCAAAGTCTTATCCCAGCTCCCACTGACAAGAAGATTGATTTGTGGAATCCAGGCAAGTTCTTTAACCGGCGCATCATGCCCTGAGAAGACCGTGGGCTGCCCATTAGACAGCAACGGCCACATCTTAACCAGTTTATCACACCCTCCCGAAAAAACAGTAGTACCATCGTCCTTCCAGGCTGAGCACAGCACCTAGAGCAGCAACAACCCATCCTAGCAGTCAGATAATGCTGGCAGGAAAGAGCGATCTAGCAGAAAACAAGGGCCCAGATATGAAGATCCATATTGAACTAATATATCCAAATGATACCGGCTGATCATGCGAAATCGACGCCTTGGCTTGGCATTGGCCACCAGGCTGGACCTCCCAGCACCGAACCTACATCCAGAAGCAAACATGCCAATCACGTCTTTGGTGTTTGACTGACGGATTCATCACCAAAATAAAAACAATTGACTGCAGGTATAGGCCTCGGACGGCGGCGGTGAGCTCACCTGGTTGTCCCAGGAGGTAGCGACGAGGTGGTTCGCCTTGGGACTAAAGCTCAGGCTGGAAACCGAATCTCCGGGCGGCGAGTTCACCTGCATAGAACAAAAGGCAGTCCACAACCGAACCGACCCCATGAAGAAAAGGTTTTAGGCATTTAGACGAAGGGCAGCTAGTAGTGTCCACCCGCACGAACCTCGAGGGATTTGTTGGGGTTGGGGTTGGCCGCGCCAGCGCCGGCGGCGTTAAAGCTCGCCATTGGGGTTCGGAAGGTGCTTTTGGGGGGCGAATTTGGGGACGGAAAGAGGGAAGGGAGGCGGGGTCGGGGGTTCTCGCATACTCGGGAGGGTTTTTGGTTTTAAGAGACGGTGCCCGCGTGGGATCGACGCCCAATCCAGGCCACGGTCGCGTGGAATTGACGCCCAAACTAAACCAGGCCGTGGGCTGTCAGGGGCCTTTCTCTGGGCTTAGTCGGGCCGGATATTATCAAGGCTTGGGGCCCAATTCTCGGCCCTGGACGTGATATGGGAAATTCAACCGTCGGATTTGCTCTCATTTTTGTCATGCAACAGACCAAGTTGCACCTCGCTAAATGTATACAGAAGTTCGGTATAATTTAGATTTAAAATATTTAAATGCTTAATTGCACATGTTAGATTAAAATTAAAATATATAATTCCGCATGGCTGAGAGCCCTTTCTCAGGTCGAGGTTAACATGGCTCTGGTGCCCGTACGAAGTATAGTCTAGCTATACCAACCAAACAGCCAAAAAGATGGTATGAGGATGAAATACGTGAAGACGCTGCTCACAGTACACAATCGGAACGAAGACTCTAGCACTAGTACTACGTACGGAGTACTATATAAATGACAACCGGGAACGATAATATTGATCATTTCACGACACATATACACGAGCTTACAGCCTTACAGTTACACAGATCATGGGACCGGCAGTACTAGAGAATAGAGATAGGAGATGGATTGATGAGTATAGTGTAATTACTGTATTTACATGCATGATCGGATCGACGCATGCTCCTGGTCACTTAATTACTCACCATTGCTTCCTGCGCAGCCACATGCATGCACCACGCGGTGTTCGTACATCCATGTGCCACTAGATCTTTAGGTGCCTCAACCTGCAGGACGACAGTAGAACTCTTCCAGATCAGTGGGCAGCGACATACAGCTTTATAGCTTTATTATGTTATACGAACAATTTACGATGGAGATTCCAGTCTGCAAGGTGGCGACTGATGACACGTGCACGTGTACGGAGTGTATAGCAAGTTAATATATTCTCTCCGTATCAAAATAAATGACGTGAATTTGTATAACAATCTATACAAATTTAAATAATTTATTTTGGGATGGAGCGAGTAATTCGCTTCCCATAAAGTAAGCCTCAGTACCTGTCGGCCTCGTAGTCGGCCATGGCGCCGGCGGGGGGGCATCTGTAGGCCGGGAAGGGCACCTTGCCGGCCTCGATGTGCTTGACGTCCCGGACGAGCAGCTCGTAGTAGCGCTTGACCTCGTCGGCCGTCTTGCCCCCCACGGAGCGCGCGATGTTGTGCCACCGGTCCGGCGTCTCCTTGTCGTACACCGCCAGCGCCTGCTCGAACTGCTTGTTCTGCTTCGCCGTCCACTGCGGCATCGACGAGTTCATCGACATGGACGCCATCCAATTGAGATCTCTACTACACGACCCCTGCTCTCCTAATTCACCAGCTCAACTTACCAAGTGAAGATGATCTCTGTCAATAGCTGCTAGGCTTGTGAATTGTGATGAGGAGAAGAGGAGTGCGGGGAGCTCTGGTACTTATAGGGGTCCGGGCTGGAAGAAAGGCCATGCCTGCAGGTTCTCTTGTGGGGCCAAAGATGGAAACATGGAGAATAAGGCATAAGTGAGCCAGACTGCCAGAGCGCGGAGGGCCACAACTACGACCAGCTATCGCAAAGGAACAAAAATTGCGTCCCAGGGAAGTGGAGTGGAGATCATCGATCTCTCGACTTTTTATCTCTTCTCTTCCGGCTCGATCTACAACTAGCTGGATAGATAGGTAGATAGCCAGGTCTTGTCGATACCCAACTTGGCACTCGTACAGTACGCCCGTTCCTTGTTGATAGAAAGATCTTCGTTTGTCAACCTGTGTCATGTATCCCCCCGGCGACTTGCAATTGGCCTTGGGACACTGCTGCTAGTTCATGTGTACAATTGGAGACCACACGAGCAGATATTCGGACTAATTATTGATGAACCGCTACCGGCGATCAACTCCGGCCTATTCCCCAGCGAGCGAGCACTTTTCTGTCAAAGTCTCAAAGATAGTTTTTACGTGATGGGCTGAACGTATCTAGCGACAACCTAATGGTCGTCCTAGCTTCCCGGCCGGGCGTAATACATTTTCCTTCTCTCAAGGCCTTGCTTGGATTGGACATATTGTGAACTAATTAAGGATCAGTTTGACATTGCTGAACCGTGATGTGCTGAACTTATTCTATAATCTGCTGTGAAAAAATATACATAAAAGTAGATAAAAGTTGGTTAGTCAAACACGAAAATAGTGAAAAGCGGGTCAGAAAAACGGGATTATGAGAACTCACCGCAATGTCAAATTAACGCAGCCTAAATAGAGTAACACCATCCAATCCATCTTGTAATTAACGGCGGTATAGTTAATTATTGACAATGGTCAGACATGTTGACCATTCTCCGAATCATAATTGGACTTTTTACACATGCTTGCAATGGAATTTTGATACTTGAACTATTTTCAGTGGTATTTTTCGATTAGACAAGTCTCCAACGGTAATTTGATAATTCCCCGATATAGAACTTCCAATCCTATCCATTAAATCTCAAATAGATGGATTAATAGATTAAAAGTGGAACATCTAATCAGTTAAACACGTTTATAAAGACCACCCCACGAGATTAGAGTTCTAGGAGGGGTTTTCATATAATGTGCTTAAGTGATTAGTTGTTTCACTTTTCATCTGATCCATTTATTTCGGATCTAATGTCTAGGATTATAAGTTTTCACTTGATATGGTCCCCTTTGTGTATGTGTTGAGAGATGACAATATACTCATCTCATATAGAAATGACATAAGGTTAGCACTATGGTGTATTAATTATGATGGAATAACCTCAAGAAGCAAGGTAGTTGCAAAAATAATAGATTCTATCACGGCGACGTATCCGGTGAAAACTCGCATCCAGTGAAAACCTGAAAACTTTCAGTGTGAGCCATTGGATCAACATCGTATGGCTCAGATAGGTGGGATTCCCACAAAGCACTTAAACACATTTTAGGGAAACCCCCTGATTGAATCCCCACCTTAGTAACACATGAAGAAAAAAAAACGGTTCAGAAATAAGAAAAAAAAAACTCCCGTTCCTCACCCCACCCAATCTCACGTTCCCCACCCCGATCTGGAGGCAGTCAGGGCGACGCCGGCGCCCCCACCCCTCTCCTCGCGACGGCGACGGCGACCCACCCTTCTCCTCGGCCTCTCTACGTCTCTCCCTCGTAGCTACGGTGGCAGGCGCCCCAACGCTATCCTAGCAAGGAGATCGGGGTACAGGCGGGTGGCGCTACCCCACGCGGTACAGGGCCTACAGGCGGCTGCTCTAGCCCCCCACGACATCGACCGGACGGCGACTAGCGGCGGCCGCGCTGCCCCCAACATCGGTGGCCGGATGATGACTGAGGGCCAACGGCGATTAATTTTGGTGGATGGTTGCTGCACATCGCCGGCAAAGTCCTGCCCGTGGCCAGCGGAGGGCAGGAGATGAAGGTCGGCGTTCGGCAAGCGGTCTCGAAGGTGGACGGTGGAGGGAGTGTTCTCCCGAACAGGAGAGAGGAGGGCGGGGCATCACGGCCGACGTCTGGCGACCGCTGCTGCCGGTGGCCTTCTTAGGGCGGGGAAAAACGGGGGAGGGCGCAGGATGCCGAACGAGGCAGATGGTAGGCGTGGTTGAGGGCGCAGATCCGTGGGAGCCGTCGGAGACGGAGGGAAGAGGGCCGGCGCACGGAGGAGGACGACGAGGCTCCGCGCGTCTCCCGGCAACGTTTCGATTTCTCATGGCGACGAGCCGAATCGTTACGTGGAGCGGAGGAAAGGGCAGGAGGTTTTCCGTAAAAATTGTTTAAGTGGATTGTGGGAATCCCACCTTTGATTTGAGCCATACAATGTTGATCTAATGGCTCACAGCGAAAGTTTTCAGGTTTTCACCGGATGAGAGTTTTCGCCTTCTATCACCACCAAAGAGATTCTCTCCTATTAGAATCTATGAGAGAATCTTTATCTTGCTTTTGCAGAGAACAATATCATTCTGAAGGTCCCATGCATGATTCCGAGTCAGTAGAATATTTTGCCCCTTTTTTCAACCTTTCAGCTCATTATTCGAAATTGTGCACTGATCATGAACATAATCTACTACCATTCTCCCTTTGCTACCCGAAAGCACGCAGTACAAAAAAAGAACATGTTGTCTAATTCAACGTGTATATGACTACTCATAAATTTTCTCCTAACTAGCATGGTTGTCCTGCATAATTACCTAGAAAATGCCTTGAATCGTCTTTAATTTATTTGGTCAGCATAAATACCATGGAGTATTATATATTACGACTGACAGTTCTTGTACCTGCTATTAGATCAATCAGAAAAAACACAATCGAGCTCATTACAACTAGAAGTACATAATATATCGATCAGGCTGCTTAGTCTTATTTGTACTGAGCCACTGGTTCGATTTAAAGTAAAGATGTTTGTATACTATCGAATATCTATTTTACATCACATAATACACATTTGTTTCCATCTTAATAATTTGTGCCCATTCAACTATCAACAAGAGATGAAAAAAAAAGATGATGATGATGATAATAATAATAATAATAATAATAATAATAATAATAATAATAATAATAATAATAATAATAATAATAATAATAATAATAATAATAATAATAATAATAATAATAATAATAATAATAATAATAATAATAATAATAATAATAAGCAGCAGCAGCAGCAGCAGCTACGGTCGGAATGTGACGGATCGTAGCCATCAATTGAATCTTTTATAGGAACAAAGATAACAAATGAGCTGCAGAAAAAAGTCTAGCAAGGGAAGAAGGTTGCCATATATATGGTCGGTAGGAAATGGCGGATCATCTGATTTGTTTTATCTTTTCCTGTTGCTTTCATTTGTTGGTGTTACATTGAAGACTGGATTGGGCTAGAGCTTCTAGATCTGGGGAAGAATTCTACTATATTGCGCTAGGAGGGCGTTTAGTTAATCATATGCGGCGATTCCCTGGGTGCTCTGGTTGACTCGCAATGACATGGTTTCAGTCAAAAAGTTTGCATCTCGCTTATGCGGGTAATTTTTCAAGGCTGTAGAGCTGCTGGTTCACTGGAAGAGTCTTCTTTCGGCTAAACAAACGTCGTGAAGCGACGATGGTTCTGATCTCCAAACGACAAGCAAACCTGATGCCAAGTCATCTCGAGAATTTAAGACGCGATTCAGATCGGAGTATCGGACAACAAGCTTCTTACCAATGTAAATATCCTTCCGTGAAGAGCCGGTGGGATTTTGGATTCGAGTAGACTAGAGAATTTGGGGACTGGGGAGAAGGAAGAAAACACATCACTCACCTCACGCCAACCCTACGAAGGCAACCTGGCTCCTTTTGCATCTGCATCTGGATTCTGGAATAGGACCACGTTCGCTGGGGTCTAAAAGTGATGCCGGCAGGCGGCAGCCAAACGCTATGCTTGAGCACGCAGCGGTAGTCTAGACATGCTAATTTGGAAGCTTTCAAGTTAGTTTAGCCCATATATACTAATTTGGAAGCCTAGCAAAATTTTACATGCGGCTTCTTCAGGAAGCTGGCGAGAGCAGCTTGTCGGAGAAGCCCCTCCTGAAAGCCGAAAAGAAGAGGGCCTGCACTGCTTGCTGCGGGGACCACTTATGCATAGTTCGATTAGTTGAAAGAAGTCTTGTTTTAGCTACATCTACATTACTGATAGAAGACAGTGAAAGCCGGTCTACAGTGTGTTGTTCTTCTGGTGTTTTTTCTCTAGCAATTAATGTGAGTATTGATACACAAACACAACTAAACGAGAAAACGAGAGACTACATGATGGACCGCGTATCTGGTGAAAACCATTGTAGGATGTTCAAAAAATTCTCAAAAGATTTGCATATGTTAGGGAAGTGATGTTTTATATATGCGTAGAATTTCAAGTCCAAACTCAATCGGGTTTAGCGGCAGCGGAAAAAATAAATTCAACATGAATAGTGGTTCTTCAGTTTGGCACTATTCATTTGTATATTTTTCATTTTAATTCCTTCCAAATTCAATTGACTTGAAATGGTATTTTCTAGATTTTTTTTTGAAAACAAACTTCTAAACATGATTTATATGAAGTTTGCAACATAAAGGTGATTTTCACATGGGGAAATTGGCTAGGGGACACCGTTATTTTGCGGTCTTTGTCCGAACACACTGTCCGATTGTGGATTTGCCCAGTACCATTACAATTTGCAGGTCATTTGTTGAAACACACCGTCCGTCCAAAAAGGAAAAGTCTTGTGAAATTACAATATCTGCATCTGCAGGCAGGCTTAGATCTGACCCTCGCTCTTTGCCTTTTTGTTGTTCCGGTTCAATTAAGCCTCGAAGTGATGCATCTTATTTAGTTGGGATCCTGATCAGGTTCATCATATCTTTGTTCATGTGATGGTCAAGAACAAATTTCGGCAAATATTCTTGGCACACGAGACTTGAATTTGATTGATCTAAAAAGTTCACTGAAATGTGACACATACAATTGAACACTTGCAGATCAATAAATCAATCAACTGCTGCACCTAATTAATAAGTATCGATCGACTTGCATCTACGTTAGAGATCTAAAGTATCCTGATTACTCAATCTACCTAGCCAAAAAAAGTCAAGTATGAGTATGGTCAAGTGAGGATAGAAAGGGGACGGCGCCGCCGTCCTGTCTTCATCTTGCAGTACAGGGTGTGCTGCTGGAGGAACCTGAATGTACGGTGTGTTTCAGCAAATGCTCCGAAAATTATAATGGTACTAGGCAAATTCAAAATCGGGCAGTGTGTTTGGTTCAAGACCGCAAAATAACGGTGTCCTCTGGCCAATTTTCCCTTTTCACATGTGCGTACTCTTAGTTATATAGTTTTTCCATTTTGTTGTGTCAAGGCGGGAGTTCAATTTTGAATCAAATTTTTGTGGCAAGCTAGATGGAGATGTTGGTATACTCATTTATTCAGTTTTATTTTACAACTCTTGGAGGATGTCTTCGTGTTCGTGCGTACCGGTTGCACCACAAGGTCCACAACTATGGATGCACATGATACGTTCTCCGCCTCCTTCAAACGTTGGAGATGTGGGGCCAAAGCTCAGCACTCATTTGTCGATTTGCATATGCGCCTATGATTGGTTTCCCATTGCCTCGACGTAGAGAACGCGTACTGGCTACCAAGATAATCCTCGATAGTACCACATATTGTACGACAGCCTGCTGCTTTGACACACTAGCAACATATATCCGACACAATGTTTTCTTTCTCGTCATCAGTTCAGCCATATATGCTGCGGCATGCATCCTAAATCACCCAGATGCGACTACATATCTCCCTTTTTTAAAATCGCATATGTTGGCTTTTACGGCGACTTGCATGAAGATACTGTCTTCATTAACACAACACACTGACCTGGAGTACCAACCTTTGTGTCTTTTCAGGGGAGGAGGAAAGAAAAATGCCAAATGCATCTTTTCCCGATAGATATGGTAAATCAGAATCGTCTCAAAAAGTTTGGAGTTTTTTGCTGGTCGTTAGATGCCACGGGCAACTTGATCAGAAAGGTTTGGTCCATACGCGTACACAGTAGCTTAAAGCTTGTCTTCCAGGGACAAGAGAAAGGCGATAGAGAATCTGATCAACATGGAATCCTGACGGAGAAAGTTTGCAGCTCCTTGCGTGCATGAAGGATCCGAATCCTGAACACACTATCTCATGGTAGATATTTGTCCGCAATATGTTAGCTGCACTTTGTTCAAATGCAGTTAATTTTGATTTCTAACCGCACTTTTAGCACTTCAACCGTAGATTTTGTCAATAAAAGTGCGTCAATCCAACACAAGTATATTCAACGCTTTTAAAATGCCACGAATATAAACTTGACGCACTTTAAAGCCAAATTGACGCACTTTGGAATGCGTCCGGTAATCTACCGTGACGTAGTGAGAAAGATGGTGAAAGGGACCTGACGTAGAGGCAAGCTAATCTGTCTTATTTTTAGAATCAGCGACATGCATCGGCGCTTTGATCAGATCATAAAAGAAGTCACATTTCTTTTGGCTGCGCATAATTGATGAAATACAATTTTAAAACAACATTATTTCTAGAATCTTCTATCCCCAAAGAAGCTAAGGTAAGCAGGATAGGGTAGATGCAGGCAGGGACGAAGAAAAAAGGCTATGGTGTCACCTCTCTTTTAATGGGTTCACCATTCATAAATAATCATGTATTACTACAGATTTACAAAGGGTTTTCCAATTTTCAATGGTGTTCAGCTGACACCAGTCACTCCATACCAACTTTGTCCCGAGATGCAGGGACAGATTTACAATACACACCGCCGCGGCCAAAGGCCTCGCCGTGGAAGGGAGCAGCAAAGGCTCTCGTCGATTTCTTGTGGTGGCCACCAATAGCAAGGATGGCATCCAGACACCACACACCAGAGGAGGCCATGGCCTTTGGCCTCGGGATAAACGGTGACGACTCTTGCTATTTTTAACATGGTGACTATTCGACGGTGATGATGGAACGGAAGCTGAGGTGGCAGCCTCGGACGGCGATTACGGTAACGATTTCTGCCCTCTAATAGGCGGTGCATGCAGATTTTATTGTTCCTCTCGGTCATGTGGGCGCGTGGGTGGGAGGAGAACGGGCCGACAGATTTGGATCTGTATTTTTTTTTTCAATTTGGCCTCCAAGCTACCGGTCTGCATAGACAAAGGCATTGCGCGCGCCTGCAAGGTGCCAGAAAATGTCGACTAGGTGAAAGCTACGGCCGGTCAACGACCGGTTCTGACGTCGCAATGCCCACGTACGAGTGCCATATCTCTCCTTGGAGGCCTATTGAGGTCTACTTCCAACCTCGAACCTACGTGAAAACCTAAGGTCCAACATTGTCGGACAAGCGACATTGGTGCTTTAGTGTTGTGGGCTTACTATAGACGCCATCTAATTTGCAGATGAGGGCACTGCTGGCGACTTGCGGCGTGGTTCATAAACTGATAATGCTGCGGGATATTTGTTTCCGAGCATCCTACCAAATCGAAGACTATGGACACAACCTTTTCTCGTTGAAGGAATCGATAGTTGTAGGCTATGATTTTTTTTTCACGATAGGTGTAACTTAATTATCGCTTCTCTTCATGGGTTTTGTGTGTTTTCTTTTGTAACATTTTGGTTACGTGCATGATGTGCATCCTTTGATGAGACATGTAATACAAGAGGTCTTGTGTTTTTTTGAGTCCACAAAATTACTCTCATTGTCATTTTTTTCTAAGGCGCCCAATTTACAAGGGAGGTAATAGCGTAAGGACTTCCTTTCTAAAAAAATCATAAGAACCTTATTGTTTAGTCTTGCATATCAAGTATGAAAAACAATGCCACAAATGCTACCAGTCTATTGTCACCCTTGCCTTTACATAGCACCCATGTCATCATCTTTTCGATTCCTATATTGCAAATAGGTAAACCGATCGAGTTTTGATTCTATTCACCATTCGTGTGTCGGCCATGATCCTCAGGGTGCTTGTTGCCGACACACCGTGGTAGCTCAAAGCCTGAAATCGCTCCCTGATGATTCTTCATAGAATGAGATTCCTTGAGGTCGAGGCTGCATGGATTTTGGATCATCCAGCAAAGCAATCAACAGTCTCGATTGAACGCGCTACACCCGTTTGTGGTATGTTAAGCTCTCAAAAGGCCATATGCTTTGGCCTTTTGTGTTCTTATATAGATTCTTAGAGAAGATAAATTTGCGCGGTCTCAACTTGCAAGCGCACCTCTCTCTCTCAAAATTGAGTAAATGTTGCAAGTGCAAGAATCTGCTGCAACAAAGTTAGTGCATGCATGGTTGGAGCTGCAACAAAACGATTCTGCATCATTTACTCAAAAGCTCGGGGATTGGCAAGTTGGCATGAATGGAAGAATCTATGATAGAAAAGCAAAAGGACTTTTCGGGACAGCAAATTAAACTGCTAAACTAGTGCTGGTAAAGAACAAATTTCCCGTGGGCAACAGCATGGTTGCAAATAATTAAGGTCACAAATTGTTTCCAAAGTTCCCCACCAAACCAAAGGCAGAGCAAAATTGTTTCCAAACTTTTTTACCAGACATATTTTCTGGCCTTTCTAAGTTGTAAAATTTTAGAAACACGGAATGACGGAACAGAAAATAGAAATACAATATTGAAAAGGCATAACTTCCTTGGGGTCTCTTTTGATGGAGTTAATTAGAAAATGTGATTTCAGGTACATTTGAATTTTTAATTTGTGAAATTATAGAAACATGGAACAAAAAAGACGGAAATGAGATGTCAGGTACATTTGATTTTTTTTCAAAATGATCTCAAAATTTCTGTGCTCACTGTGGATGCTATAAGAATTTTGAAGGAATGAAAAAGCATGAGAGAGAGAGAGAGAGGGTGCATTTGCACCTCCCAAATAAAAATAAGAATTAAAGGTGGGTGCAAAAACACAGTCCAAATTAATTTCACAATCCCAATCATATGAATCAAAGGTCTCTTACAGAAGGAAAACAAATCCGAGGACTGAAATTCTCCAAAATTTCTATAAATAGGCACCTAAGGATGTTTGATTCCACCACCAAAAAATCTAGTGACCTGTTGGAATTTTTCCAAGATGTTTCCTTCACAATTTTTAGCCTATATCAGAACAATTTTTGGGTCTAGCCTGGGGCGTCGCAGCCCACCAGCCCAGTTGGAGACCCGTCTGCCATCCTGGCCTTTGCCTTGCCACCGGTCCACGAGCGCACGGGCAAACGAATCGAGAAAGACAGAGAGAGAGACATTCTCAAAAAAAAAAGACAGAGAGAGAGACAGAAAGATTCTAAAAAAAAAGACAGAGAGAGAGCGCGCGCGCGCAGGGAGCGCCGCTGCCGGACGCCGGCCCCGGGCTGCTGGCCACCCACCGCCCGCTTCCTTCCTACACCCAGCCTTGCTCCACCGCTGGCCGGCTCCCCAGCGCCCACTAGGTCAGGCCGTCAGGCGTCAGGAACTCGCCGTCCGGCGGTCACCGCCTAGCGATCATACCCTCGACCGGCGACCATCTCTCCCCCGACCGGCGACCTTGTGCTCCCAAATCTGAAATCCCAAATCGGTAGCCCCCTGCCTCCCACTCTCTCTCAAATTTGCTGTTGTCTAATTTTATCGCCCTTCCATAATTTATTGTTTCAAATTAATTTTACAGTAGGACAAGATGAGTAAGAGAAAGATACTCATTTTTTCCCATCACAAAGAACCCCTTCGCATTCCAGCTCAACTCAGTCCGACGTTGTTGTCTTGTTGAACATCATCATAAGGGCTGGTTGGAATATAGCATCGATAAAAATGCAGCCTTTTGTTTTTACTGTTTTCTCTTTAAGCAACCAAGAGCCAAAAAATATGGTATTGAAGCATTCAGTAAAAATAGGTTTAAAACTCGGAAGAATTGTCCTAAAGTTCTTGATCAACATGTTGGTAAACATGATAGTGCTAATAACAAAGCAAGGATTAATTCAATACAACCCCCCTCCCAAACTTAGAAAGGTATGATGGTCTTTTCACGTTTTTTTTCTTCTATTTCCTTTTGCTCTCCTTTTGCCTAATCATTTTCTTTCTCCTGCCTCCTTCCTCTCTCGCAAAGTATCTGCAGCGTAAAATATTATTTCGACAATCCCATCGGTGAGATTGTACGAAATTGTGTCTACTATGACGGTGTGAAATTTCGTCTCGATCCGACGGTGAAATCTCCGGCCAACTCCAAAACACCAAGTGTTTGTCGGATTCCTCGCGGCCGTGCGTCACAGCACGAATGTCTGACTTGTTCGCATTTTTTCCGTTGATCCAATCATTATTTTGACGATCCCTTCAGTGAGATTGTGCGGAATTTTGTCTACTAGTACAGTGTAAAATTTAGTCGCGATCCAACGGTGGAATATCCAGAAAACTTGAAAAAACTGAGTGTTGCTAGAATTTCTCGCGACCCTGCGAGACAGCTCAAACGTCCAAATTGTTCGCATGTTCCCCGCTGCCTCAAGAAAGATTTCGCTGATCCCTTCGGCGAGAATGTGCGGAATTTTGTGTACCACTGTAATGTGAAATTTCATCGCGATCCAACGGTGAATACCCGGAAAATAGCAAAACACTAAGCGCTGTTTGGATTTCTCACAGTCGTGCAGGACAGCACGAACGTCCGACTTGTTCGCATGTTTCCTGCTGGCTCAAGAAGTATTTCGCTGATCCCTTCGGTGGGATTGTGTGGAATTGTGTCTAC
The DNA here is from genome assembly GCF_000005505.3 of Brachypodium distachyon. NCBI lineage: Eukaryota > Viridiplantae > Streptophyta > Magnoliopsida > Poales > Poaceae > Brachypodium > Brachypodium distachyon. Next base: position 44,755,920 of record NC_016132.3, on the reverse strand, counting down.
TACAAGCTCGTGAAATTTGTCACGATCCAACGGTGCGATCTCCGGCAAAATCAAAAACATCTAATGTTGTTCGGAGCCAGGTGGAAAGAAGAGAAGAAAATACTAATTAGTGTCCATCATGCCTTTTTTTATGAAGGGGTACGAAGTGATCTGGATCGTCCTTGTGTTTTCGTTGGAAGAGGGGGGTGTATTGAATCAGAAGTCTAACAAAGCTAGACAATGTTCTGAGGCTTTCAAAAACCATTACCACATACGTTGTCTCTTGCATCATCTATTATTGCATATGTTATCTTTTGTTACGTATATATTGAACCATTGAATATCGTGTCCAAATTATTATGAATTGTGTTGAAATTTTTTTGGTCCGACCTATTTTGGTCTAGGGTGCGAGCAATTCCTGGCTCCGCCCCTGTCTGATCGAAGGTGTAGCCAGCTGATCGGGATGTTGGTAAACCCTAGGCCATGCGGATGCGGGGTGGGTGGAACAAGACGGCATGCCGGAGGTGCCGCCGAGCAGATAGAAGCTTCAGCATCCTGACCCTTCTCTGCGTGTCATCGCATGTTGCTTATGGTAATGTGGAATTGTGTGTGAGCTTGACCAGACATGAGGTTCAGTGTTTGTTTGTGTGGAAGTTAATCAAGCGTTAAAATGTTTATTGGAATCGCTCGAGAAAGAAACACGTGTATGTATTGTTGCCTGCTTTGTTTAGCAGCTTGGCAACATAATCTGGCATGATAGCAAATCGTGCAGATTAATGCTATATGGAGGAAGATATAATTCTTGGTTAACTATCATGAATAATTCATCCACACTATATAATTTCTTCATCTACCACAGATACAAACTAATAATAATCTCCCGTGATGTACTTCTTCAGTTGCTTTACTTCTTGGTGCTGTTGGTCCACGATTGCTCTAACGACATCACCAATGGAAATCATGCCAACTACCTTCTCGTCGAAAACAGGGACGTGCCGAATGTGCTCGTCTGTCGATGTAAGGAAATACAAGTTAGCTCTACTTCTCCCAGATGGGTATAGAATGGTAGAAAGCGAACTAATAAATGTTGGATTACCTGTCATTAGCTCCATTGCACGTAGAATATTGGTGTTGCTGGTGACAGTGATTAGCTTGCCCTGTAACACGGTAAAGAAAACAACGAGAAGTAATTAATATGTGATGATATTCAGTTTGCTACAGTATTTGCTTTTCGTTTTCAAGTCCATTCACATCTTGTGTCATGATATCTTCAACTCTTGTTCCTTCTGAAGGTCGCCCGGGTAAAAGGATCTTCCTAGCGAAATCTGTGTCAGATCATGCGAGGATTGATTATGGTAAGACTTAAGAGGTAATTGCATATTTTTCTGTTAGTTGTTGCTTTTTATTAAAAGAAACCTTACGAGCTCATAAACTTTTTTTTGGTTTGTACTGAACATTATATTACATATATATTTCCTTGGGTTGATGTTCCGAGATTACTAAAAATTAGATTCCAAAAAGTAGTACTCTCATCAATTTTTTTGTACCAATTTGTAAATAAAGCGTTAAAAAACTATACCGTGAAACTATTTTTGTTGAAAAATCTAACGGTACCATTTGTATCCAACTATAGAGAAATTTAGCATCGAGATTTCTAAAGCCTCATCAATTTTGGAATTACCCATCGTAAACAACAGGTAGGAGTATATGATAGCACCAACTGCTGGTTCGTGCTTACCTCTTTCAGTTACAATTCCTGCAAGCTTCTTCTCATCCCCTGACTTGAGCACCACTAGGGCTCCTACATTACGGGCCGTCATCTGCAAATTTAAGCACAATACGTAGTCAGCTAGTTGTAATTATTATCATATAAAAAAGGAAGTTCCCTATTTTAGTTGTAATTATTATCATACATGCTTGACGGCTTCATGCACCAAATGGCTGGTGCTGCACCAGTAGACTGCTCCAGCTTCAGCCTCCCCTTTTGCCTTGAGGATTTCTCGTACTGTGATGTTCTCTAGCCCCGTGTGAGGTATAATCACAGCCGGAGATTCACTCTGTATGCGCGAAATCAGGGTAGCCCAGGAGAAGATCCCCTTGTTCATATGTCGCAGGACTGTGACCCTTAGCTGCTTCCCATGGAAGCTCAGCGCCTTCGCAATTCCTTGCATCTTGTATCTGCTGGAATGACATGATGGTTTACTTCCAATTCGTCAAAGTTTCTGAGATGACAATTTTGTTTCTCTTGACAATTTGCTGAAATGATTCAAACAAAGACCACACCTGACAATTGCTGAAACGAGCTAGCAGCCGGCCGGCGCGCACGTCGTGCTCCTGGCAATTCCAGCTCGAAACGTTCCGTGAAGATGATAGAGTTTCTGCTGCTCTTGTTCAGGAATGGGATACAGAGCAATGTTACCTCTTATTATGCAAACTTATCTCCTGGCCGGTACACAAGAACAGGTGCTTACCTTCTTCGTTTGGAGCAAAGCAAGGAATATTTGCATTGTTACTTATCATCCTTTCGGAACGGCAACTTTGCCTTGTGTAGGTGTACTTTCTCAGGTACTAGTAGCATTTGTTTTTCTTGAGCGTGAGTAGCAAATTAATAAGAGGAGAGATTAACTCTTGACTCTCAGATGAAGTCGGCAGTTTGAAGTTTTTTTAGGGGATTCCCGAAAAGGTATGTGCGGTATTGGAGCTTTTCTTCCCCCTTTTTTTTAGTAAATGTGTAGTATTGAAGTGGGGAAGCAAAAAAAAAAAAAAAAGCTGGCCCAAATTGGCTAGGCAGAAGCAACCTGGAATTGAAGGAAGGTGGCTTCCTGCTGGCCTAGTTAGCAAATCCAGCATATTCTACTCTTCTCCAAAATTGTTTCAGCACCGCAGAAAAAGTAAAGAAAACAACAGAAGGAAAAGTCAAAAAGAGAATGGGTTAGCTTTCAAAACAAAGAAAAAGGAAAGAAACTGCATATCTCGAATATAGGCTATGATAACAGAAGAAAGCAAGGCTTTGTGAGCTCTGACTTCCTTAAGTTTTCGTAGGTCATAAGCCTTATGTGAGGTCCACAGGAATATATGCTTCGGCTGTAAAACTACATCATTTCAGCTATCTTGTACTCGCAGAAACTAAGCAATGCATTGACATTGGGTGAGTGTCGTCACAGTAAACTGTAGCGTTTATGGTCCAGACTACACAACATTACACCAGTAACTTCAATTCCCTAAAATGTTCAGACGAACTTCTTCCAGATTCTTTGTAACTGTGACGCACGTATAGCTAACAGAGCTCCGCGTTGAGATTAGAGTTGCAACGATCCGTTGAGGAAGCTGCACTTGCACATACTCCTACTATATAATAAACCGACCCTGTCTGCACCGGATGGCGCGAAAAGTGATCTTCATGCCTTGAGGTTGAATCATCGGTCGGCAGATGTTAAATAATCGCGTCAACACGCCGCCCAGGGCAGAAACTGCAGCAGCAGCGACTCTACTGTCTCTGCTCTGCTTTTGCTCTGCCATCTCTTCCTCTGCCGGCTCCAGCGGCATGTCGGGCTCGATAATTCTCCTTGCTGTTGACCAGTCCGGCAAAGGCGACCACAGGAGGATCCAGGACGCGGACAATGCCGCCCCGGCGAACAACTCTGCCGGCACCGTCATACGGATCAAGCCGGGGGTTTACAGGCAAGTTTCCCAAAAAATGACAAGTGCAGCATATATCTTGTGATACGGGAGTTGACTTGATGTGTGCCTGGCCGGCGGAGATGGTTGCAGGGAGAAGGTCATGGTGGACAAGCCCTACATAACACTGGCCGGAACGAGCGCCAACACGACCGTCATCACCCGGAATGACGCCTGGGTCTCCGACGACTCCCCGACCGTCTCCGTGCTGGCCTCCGACTTCGTCGCCAAGCGCTTAACGTTTCAGGTACTGCTGCATGCCCGTCGTTCATAATTGTGAGCTCGATCCTTCCTTCCTTGATTGCATATCGCATACAACGTGAGCGAGGCGAGAGTCTTAATATTTTTCTTTCTTGGCGGGGGATTCAGAACACGTCCGGGAGCAGCGCGGCGGCGGTCGCGATGAGGGTCGCAGGGGACAGAGCGGCGTTCTACGGGTGCAGTTTCCTGTCGTTCCAGGACACGCTCCTGGACGACACGGGCCGCCATTACTACCGCGGGTGCTACGTAGAAGGAGGAACTGACTTCGTCTTCGGAAACGGCAAGGCTCTTTTTGATGTACGAACGTAATGTGCTTATGAGGGGGGCAAAAAATGAATATCAAAGATTAGGGGGACGATTAATCATAGCCCCCTGCACCCCCCTTAAATCCATCCCTGCTCTCTTTGATGACAAATGGTTTGCGTTTTGATGCAGAAATGCCACCTGCACTTGACCTCGCGCATAGGCGGCGCGTTCACGGCGCAGCAGCGGGCGTCGGAGTCAGAGGACACGGGGTTCAGCTTCGTCGGCTGCAAGCTGACCGGCGTCGGGGTCAGGACGTCCATCTTGGGACGCCCATGGGGCCCGTACTCGCGTGTCGTCTTCGGTCTCAGTTACATGTCCAGCACGGTGAGCCCCCAAGGATGGGACGACTGGGGCGACCACCACAGGCAGAGGTGATTTTCCTTGACTTAGGACCTGGAATTTATTTACAGTTGTGCTAGCATTTCCCGTCAAAACAATACTGCTGGGACTGACGCGTTTTGGGCTGGCCGTGCGTGTGCATGTGCGTTACAGGACGGCATTCTATGGGCAGTACCAATGTTACGGCCAAGGATCGAAAACTGATGACAGAGTTCGTGGTCTCGCGAGCTCTCGCAAGCTGAAGCGGCACCTTTCATCACCAAGGCTTGGGTTGGAGGACAACAATGGCTTCGGTAGAAAATAGTTGCTCGTTAGTGGTAGTGACGCGCGATTTGTACCATTGTTTATCCGTCTCAAAAAAACAATTTGTACTGTTGTGCTTTCAAAGACGTTAGAAATGTAGTACGATTCTATCAAGAAAAGAAAAGGTGAGAGATGATACTGCGACAACATATGCAGCTACCGCTGCTAACGGTAGCATAATTCAGTCACCATTGCCCATCATCGGACATGTCAGTCGGTCAGTACATGTATCACGAAAGGAAGTTCTTCCAAATCCTTGTTCAGCTCTGCAACCAAACTTAATAGTAGATGTAAAAGCTTTTTTTCGTTCCTTAACTTTTCAAAGAAGTGTATATGAGCATCTCTAGCAGATCTCTTATATAGGTTTGGCACTTAAAACATCTGCCTTTTTTACGGTTTTGTCTGAAGAGAATGATCTAAGCGGATCCCTCCTATTTGCGAAAACTTAAAAAAAAAACTTAAGTCTCCCCATAAAAAATCTCCAACCACTGTATATCCGAAGTTTCTGAGGGGGATTTTTAGGTACCCCTCAATTGCTCGGAAACCGTTGGTGGGCTGAAGTTTCAGCCCGTGCACTTCCGCCCGCTACCGCCTCCCGCTGTCAATTTTGGCCCACTACACGACGTTCCACATTTGGTGGCAAAAAACTGCTGGGAAAAGTCGACTTAAGTAGGCAATTTTACTGCTGATAAACATATTGAGGGACACCCCAACTACCTAGAAAAGTAAATAAAGGTAGGCAGACTAGCTGTCGGGAAAGCTTACAACTTTTAAGGGCAGGCAAATTGTCACCGTCGCTTTCAACTTTGCACCGTCGATAAGGTCTTCCGCCATCAGTCGCACCCATCCCGTACCCTGGGAGCTCCTAGCTTGTCGAGTCTCTTCCGCCCGGAGTTGACCCGAGCTTTTGGTCGCCATGGATTCGGCGTGCAACTCCACTGGGTGCCCCGATTCGACCGTGTTGTTGCGGTAGTCGCCGTCGCTGATTTGTCAGGCCCTGGCGTATCCGACCCGACCCGAATTTCCCTTGAAGCTGGCTTCTGTCAGTTCCCTTTGCAACCCGGAGGAAACTTAGATCGATTTGTTCATGTTTAAGTTTAAGAATCTCGCGCATATTGCAGATGAGTTTGGTCTTGAGCCCCTCCACAATATTTTTCGACAGGACTTCTCGTCATCGAACAATTCAGATATCGACGACTTGATTCACGACGATGATGTCGAGAATCTCATATTGATTCTCGCTGTGAAGGAGCTCGGAGAAGAAGAAGATTCGATTTTGCAGTAAACGTCTGCAGAGTCTGTTCCGCCGCAGCCCGCATGGTACGATAAAATAATATTAGGGTCTACCTTATATGGATTTTATGGTGCTGCTGCTATATTCTTCATCCGTCCCATATTAAGTGACTTTCTATTACATGTATCTAGACGCTTTTTAAGCATAGATATATCCATATTTGGAAAATTTGAGTCACTTAATATGGAACAGAGGGAGTATAAGGGATATGTTAGAGATGCTCTAAGGGTTACATGGCTGTTAGATGTGACTATCCGTGAAAAAAAAATAGCATGCCTTAGGGTGCCTTTGTTTAGGCTGAGGCTTGTGCTTATTTGGATTCTAAGTCCAACAAGCCAACAAGCCAAAAAAACAACAAAAATTCAGCCAGCTGCCAACAACAAGCTCCAACCCCATTTGCACTACCGAGCAGAAGCACCTCAAACCGTGCTTCTCGTTCCGGCTAGAGCTGGAAACAAAATAGCATGCCTTAGGGTGCCTTTGTTTAGGCTGAGGTTTGTGCTTATTTGGCTTCTAGGTCGAACAAGCCAACAAGTCAAAAAAAACAACAAAAATTCAGCCAGCTGCCAACAACAAGCTCCAACCCCATTTGCACTACCGAGCAGAAGCACCTCAAACCGTGCTTCTCATTCCGGCTAGAGCTGGAAACAAAATCCCACGCGCCCTTTGCCCTTGCCACTTATTTCGTATTTACACAAAAACTGCCATCGACAGGAAATATCATCGCGAAACGTTTTCCTCTCCTCATCGCCCCTCCCTCACACCCGACCTCTCCCAAGCGAACACAGCAGGTGATCGTGGCATCCCGACCTAGATCCCGTGCCGCCCGGGCGCCACCGGCCCGACCCGCCTCTTCCACCACCAGATCCGCCCTTCCACCGCCGGACCCACTCGTTCCCGTCCTTCTCCGTCGCCCAATGCCCGTCTCCCGACCGCAGCCTGACCAAGCTCCGGCGTGGGCATGTAGTTGTCACAAATGGGTGGAACCATGAGGGACAAGGCAATGTGAACATGAATGCCACTTGTGAAGCTATTGCAAATGGACTGATGGCCGAAAGGGAATAATTAGGCTATGAAAAAATGTACTTAATATTAGTATTATCTGTCATGACATTGTATGGTTAACTTTTGGACTACGATTAATTATGACAATGGATCCATTAGTAGTATCTTTCTCATTTAACACTCAGCGTTTAATAAAAAATTACAGGAAACATGGGCACATACATTCCACTTCCATACAGGCGCAGCAACAGTTTCACTGCCATGCTAAACGAACAGCAAGTCAGGTTCAGCTCGAGCAGAAAATTAGCTTTTTCGAGCTCCAGCTAGCTTGAGTTCAGCTCCAGCCCAAACAAAGGCAGCCTTAGGCTGTTGGGCCTTGTAGCTATTAGGTCTGAAGAAAGGCCAAATCTAGTCCGTGTGTGGTGGGGTGGGGTGGGGGAAGAAAGCATCGCCCTGTGTGGTGTCTCATGCATCCTGTCCTTCTAGAAGCGAGAAAAGAGAGAATAGGGTTCTGTCCCTTGAGAAAAGAAATAAGAGAATGCTGGGAAACAGGCCCATCGACGAGGGTGCGCGAGGTGCACGACCGCTCAGGGCCTCCAAAATCGTGGGGCCTCCAAATCTACCAGTAGTTGTTATGGTATTAATCGGGAAAAGTGAAAACAACGCTAATCACGCACGGCGATTGCTCAAGTCCTGCCTCCGGCGCCTTGACTTCGACTACCCTGCATCGACGCCACGCCTCCCCGTCTGGCCGAGGCGATTTGCCAGTCTGCCCCCTGCAGTTCATCTCATAATCTCGCTGATCAGGCCCATAGTTGATTCACTTGATTGGTGCGTGCATTCAGTCCGTGGCCATCTTCCCTAATCCATCAGCCCTCGCCAGTTTGCTTGCTGCATCGTCTAGGCGTCGCTTATCTCCTGGGACGAAGCCCTCCGTCCGCGAATCAGCAGTTTTTCACGTCCAAGTCCAGCCATCGCGCCTCAACGCCTAATCAGGTATTCAGATTAATAATATAACACTATTCTTCATTGATTCATTAGGTCAATTAAATAGATTTCAATCTATATGACTAATCAATTGATCGGTTTTATAATTGCAGTCAGCAGTACGCGACATTGTTAGACCGTAGCTTGTCAAGCTATTGTCCGAGTGTGAGCCTTGTTGTTTTGCTTTTTGTCATAATTTCAGGTCTGGTCCGAGTCCGACCCTCTCTTCTATTTTATTGATAACCTATGGAGTAATTCATTCAGTTTATTGCTCCAACACTAGTATACTACTCCCTCCGTTCCATATTAAGTGACTCAAATTTGTCCAAATATGGATGTATCTAAAATAAAAAAAACGTCTAGATACATGTAATATTTCGTCACCTAATATGAAACGGAGAGAGTATATTTCTAGAGGTTGTGTGAAATAAGACATATTGTACTTTCGAAGTTATATAAGTAAATGAAATTGTCCAAATTTTGGGACAAAATTTTCAATCTTGCTCCTGGGCCTCCAATTCCTGGAGACGGCCCTGCTGGGAAATGCCCTTGGAAGAGCTCACACAACATAGAAAATGGTCAGACCACTGCATGCAAGGTTACTTCTTTGCGTTCAATTTTGTGCTTAGTACATGTGTAGAACCATTCGTTTTGGTTGCTATGAGTTTGCTTTCTTTTATCATCATGCAACATAGTTCTCATTTGTAAAAAATATCATTTTAGGAAAGGATTTGCACTTTGATGACGAGGGAGGCAGATCATTCTACTGTTGTCCCGGACAGACCACGGCCTAATTTTGCCCAGATATAATGCAGTAAGCCTAGTTGCAACTTGCAAGTGGGCAGACCATCTCAGGAATTCCCGTGGGGTTTACATGCGTGCGTTGGCAAAAGAACTCTTTCGGAGAGTGCATGATAGAGTACATAGGTATAAGAAAGATGAGCTTTTCCCTCAGCAGAAAAAAGATAGTGGGGCTCCTCTTGAGATCATGCTTTCCCCCTTGAGATCGGTCGGGTCCAGATGCGAATCTATCGTACATCCGATGTACTATAATATACCGCATCATCATGAATAACAAGAGCTTCCACTTGCCTGAAACAAAAGCTTCTACCCTAAGCTAATTCTGCAGCAGTTTATAATCTAAAGGCGTAATCTAAATGGCGTATCTCCGTCGTGTGCACAATCCAAAGGTCGCCAAACCTGGGCTGGCATGCTACCTTGCGTATTGCACCTTATGCGACGGTTATGCATCTCGTATCACTAGAGACGACGTGTATATATAGCGGTAATTAAGCCAATCATCACAGGAGCCAAAAACGATCTGGCACATGCTATTACCCCAGGGGAAGAAGAGGCTGGATGGGTACCTACAAGGCTACAGATAATTATGCTATTGTCCCATATGCATGACCTAACTAATGCCAGAAGAGCAATCTCAATTAAGCATTAGGTGCATGTCCGACCAACCTCAGCATAAGCCAAATCCCAGTGAATTCTGATCCAACCTAAATCGACCGAGCCCCCACATGAGACAGCGCCCCTAGAAGGCTAGAAGTCATGCATGCAAGCGTGCAATGCACTCTATGACTGTAATGTAGCTGTGGCTCAACTTACTTACAGAATTCATCCGGTTCATCTTGTGAAGATACTTAGAAGTTAATTACGGGAATGAACTAAATGAAGAAACATGCATGTATGATGAATTGATGAGCTACATGTTCTTTTGAACAGACAAGAAACAGGAACAAAATACTCCCTCCGTCCCATATTAAGTGACTCAAATTTGCCCAAATATGGATGTATCTGTACCTAAAATCCGTCTAGATACATGTAATATTTCTACACTTAATATGAGACGGAGGAAGTAATTCATTAACAGGAAATTTAAGGCGCGACCCTTTGTGCCGGAACAGTTGGATGCGCACGGGGCTGCACGCACACACGGCTCTCTCCGTTCCATATGAACGGCCACACCATAGTTCAGTTCATTTTTTTTGTGATCATAGTTTAATTAATATTAATAAGAAGAAATATATTGTCTTTCTCTTAATTTGTCAAATAATATGCAAATAGTTTCTTAACTTTTTTTCATATACTTTTCATATCTAAACTATTGAAACGAACACAAATGGTCCCCCATCCCATGTGAAGCGGTATTAGTGATGGCGTGTCATGATTTTGGTCTTGAAGTTCCCATGTCGAATCATTTTTCCCTTCTTTTTTGGCGAAAACAAATTGGTACGGCGACTAAAAAGAAGTGATGCCAACTCGGCAGGCTGACGTAGCTGGGGGAACAAACCATGACATGTCAGCACTGGTATCACTTTGGATAGGGCGAGGAACTATTGATGTCTGGTTTTCCCACTTAGGTGGTGAAAAATATACGGAAAAAGTTGAGTGACCGTTTGCACACTTTTTGACAGGTCGAGGACGAGAAATATACTTTTCTATTTTAATATATGATCACCTTTTGAACCTAGCAATTACGTTTGGCATTTTTGTAGGTTGTCCTCTTTGTTTTTATTTCCTCTTATTTTTCCGAGTCAGAATAAGAGATTTATACATACAAGTCCTTTTAATTTATGCACTCTACCCCCTCGGGGGAGCAGTCAAATTAAAACACCCCCCCCCCCCACCCCCCACCGGCCATGTGCTTCTCTACGTTTAATGCTCGAAGTGTCAACAAAACATCGAACCATTGTCGGTTGGGTGTTATGGGGGCGTCCGATCCGAGATCGTACTGATAGTTTCGTGATTGTCACTGTTTTGTGGGAGATGCTAGCTTAATACAAGAATTGTTGGTTGGACTTGGACCGGCATGCATGCACCAACCATGTTAACTAAGGAATAATAGGATTATGACCCGTTGCTTTAGAGAATATATATAGATATTGGAGGAACAAGGGGTCGACGCATGATGGGACATATTAACATATATGAACAGCAACCAGAGAGAGAGAGAGATCGCTAATCATTTGTGTGCCAAAGGGAGCATATACTATATACAATTAACCGCAATGAGATCAGATGATCCCATACGCCATGTATGTGAGCAAGGCGTACCCTTCTCATGCAGGAATGGGGAATCATTGCCATGCATGACAAGGACCATCATCCTTGCCATGCATGGTGGGCGATTCGATGATTATGCGAAATTCTACCGACGTACACTTGCTAGACCTCAAGGGTCCTCTAGAAAGAGTACCAATGATCTTGATCACGGTAGAATTTCAACCTGAACCGTGTAGCAGTACTGGAGTAATTCCTTTCAGCAGAGTCGCCTAAACTTGAGTCAGAGCAACGGCCTTGGACGTGACCGGTGGCTGCGAGCCAACATGAAGCTGCTGCTGGACAAAAGTCACTTCGAGACAACCTGCCCTCCCCCGGCTGGTCCCACGCACAGGACGTTGGTGACTGGTCATCCGGCCCCACCACGTCGACCCAAAATAAACTCGGATTCCTTAAACTCTCTCTCTCTCTGTGTACACGCACCGGCTCCACCTACCGCTCATTCCCCAGCCCACACTCCCCAACGAATGAAAAATCCCCGAGCTCCTCAAAGTACCGGACCCGAATTTTTACTCGTAGCAAAGCTATTTGAAATCAGCGCGAGGCAAGGTGTGACTGTGCTGCTGCCTGCTTGCTGGTGCTCCCCCCTCTTCGTTTCGCCCTCTCCCCACCACCTACATTCTCCAATTCGCCGCGTGGAAGGAGACCGGGGAGCATGGAGGAGCTCGCCGCGCGCGCGCCGCCGCCGCCACCGCGGCACCGGGCGCGGAGGCACCGGAGGAAGGCGTCGGACTCGTCGGCGTACGGGGACGTGTTCGGCGGGCCGCCGCGGTTCGCGGCGCCGTTCGCAGGGGTTCCGGGGGACTACGCGGATGTGTTCGGCGGCGTCGCGGCCTCGTGCTCCATCCCGTACCTCGACCTGCCCCCGGCCGCCGCCTGCCGGGACGGCGGCGGCGCGGGGGCGTACGGCGAGATCTTCGCGCGGTTCGACTTCGGGGAGTTCGCGGCGCCGTATGAGGACGTGTTCGCGGAGGCGGAGGGGATGGCGGAGGAGATCGCGTCCTGGAGCGGAAGCTCGAGGTATGGAATTTTGTCCCCACTTTTTTTTGTTTCTGCTCTTCTTCTATATCCCGCCGTGCTATTGTTCGCGCCCTTTGTTTCGGTGGTAAGAATGATGGCCTCCACACCAACTTTAGGGCCTTATTTGCTCGTGATTTAGAGGTAATATAACGGGACTATAAGAGCAAGGGGGAGGGGAGTGATTCCTTATCTTTCCGAGGAAGTTTCAGACGCGTGAATATCACTATTTGAGGGTAAATACTGCTATACAGAGCCACCTTCAGGCTTTTTTCTTTCTTTCCAATTTTCCATCTATTTAATTTTGTTTGGTGGCATGTCATTTCGTAGCTACGTGTACTGCATGACTGTTGGTTCAAGTGCTAATTTTTGTCACCATGTAAGCTCATGCGCATGCTTGGAACAATGTGGTTGGACAGTCTCGTTACGCTAAAGGAGTATATCTCTATGTTTTGGTTGCACTTCTTTGCGTAAAGGTGGTTCCTTTCAAACGAAGTGGTGTCTTTTCTCCTCAACTTTCATGTTAGTGGGAACTTGAAGAATTTGGGAGGTTCCTCAGAAACTCATAGATCTTATTGCAGTGCTGCTGTTTAGGGGTTTTAAATAGCTTCTAGTAATATCAGTCACATACTTGATGCTTGTTTCATTCCACTGTTAACTGGATGTGCATCGCATTTCAATAATGGCCAGTTGTGAATTATGATCCCAGGCTCCCAGCAACTAGAAATTTTAGTCTGCACCGGAGTTATTAGCCTTGATTTGTCCAATGGTTGTACATCTTCACAGAAAGACGTGATCAGATTAGAAACAGCACATCCTTTAGAAGCTACACTACTAGAGCTATAAGCCCAACTTGGCTTCATGCCTTAAATTCCACCATATACTTCCATTTTATTTCTTTAATGCCTTATCTCTTATCCTTTACTATTCCTTCATGTTATTTTTTATTCACTACCTAATCTAACGGTGGATGAATGTTAAAACTATTATTGCCTGCCTTTGTAGAGTGGTGATCTCACATATTTGTAGATATAAGGTTTGACACTCAGAAATGTATTGGATCTTCTAAAATATATGTGCTTCTTTCTGAAATCCCCATGTCATGCACTCCACTTTTAGCTTGCTGAGGGTAACAGAGTGCTGGCAGCTAGTCCATAGATTATTAGGGTGTGTTTGGCATTGTGGTGAGTGGTGGCTTTTTAAAAGTGCTTTTGTGTAGCCATTTCTATACAAATTAACTAATTGGTAATCTCTCTCTTAAAGCCATAAAGGAATGTCAAACTTTATTCTGTTCCTTCCATAGCACCGATCAAATATGTCAAGTTGCCCCTTAATATAAGATCTAATTGATTCAGGGTTTTGCTTGGGTAGTCCACATTAAAGTGTTTCCAGATCTTAAAGCGATGGTAGTTATTAACATTTAACGGGCAGGAGCAAAGCTGTACTAATGGCACCTGCTCCTATCTTAAATCCCACATCTCCAGTCTTTTCATACCCTTATTTGTTTAAAACACTCATACATGGATCAAACGAACCATATTTATTTTCCATAAAGTTTTTATTTTGACCCACAATACAAATTCTCTATTGTATTTGTTGGTTCATGTTTGCCTATGTGCGTGGATAGATTCCTCTACCCACTGCTACTCATGCATAGAGGCAGACTACAGCTAGCGGTCAGGAATTCTTCTTCAGTTCTATCCCTTGATCCATGGAAGCACATAGAAGGGAATTCAAGAAGCACAGTGTTGGCGTTCAATCGGTGCCTAGGCTCTAGGGACCACAGTGCTGATATCATCTTTTGACTTCTGATCTTAATAGGGCTTCAAAACCAAAGTGAAACCATTACTTATGGATTTTCCCTGTGCATTATCGACCACATTGCTATTAGATCCTTAAACTTTTACGAAGGTGGAGAGCGGAAGCAAACCATATTGCTTTTATCATATGACCATAGAATTTTCATTTTGTTGAGCTTAAGCAACCACCTAGCCACTTGTCATGCATATGATATAACTGCCACTTGCTTTGTACCCCCATGTTGTCTATTCGCTTATTCACATTTGACAGGAGCTACTTTTTGTTGTTGTTGAAACAAGTAAATGCACATATTCTGTTTATGACTTATTGCCCACCTTTTCAAATCTACAGGTCATCAATCAGAAAAGAATCTGGCGACCTGGATGCCGAGCCATCTCTACTCTATCAACACTATCCAAATATAGGTTATGACCAACACTTTGATGAGGAACAGTTTTCTCCAATGTCCTTTCCTCCAGATGGTGAACAACAGTTCAGCATGTCATATAATATGGCCTCCAGAGGAAGACTAGATGATCTAGTTGAAATGACCACTTGCATGGTGGAACCTTCAATCAATTATGTGATTGACTCTTGCAATTTGCCGAATGATTCAGCAGCGGATCATGTTCCAGTAGTGGACCACGGTACAGTTGCTAATGGTGAAAAAAAGGAGACGAGCCCACCACCAGTTCCTGCAATTAGTAATTCTGTAGCTGATCAGAAGCAGCATATCTCAACTTGTCTTCCCATTACTGAAAATCTTTATGAAGATGAAAATGACGACAAGAAGTCTAGCAGTCATTCAGCATCAAGTGATGAAGTACCTTCCCCTGATTATCCATTCTTAAGGGTGTCCAACAGCAGCACTCAAACAGCTCCAATCAAAGTACAACCACCGTCAATGCTACCACCTAATTTGCTTAATAAAAATGTAGATAAAGCAAATGGAGATTCTGAGGTCAATCCTAACTCTGCTGCTGCTGCTGCTGCTATAAAGGAAGCAATGCAATTTGCTGAAGCTAGATTAAAGGCTGCAAAAGAACTGATGGAAAGAAAAGGGGACAGTTTTAAGCTTCGAAAGAGACCAGGTCATCATAGGAGCACAAAGTCGACAGAAATCACGGATAATAAGACCCCACAAGAGGTGCATATATTTGAAGAAAAACAGACCTTGAGAATGTTGGCAAAAGACGAGAAGAAACATGAGGATCTAGCGAAAGCTTCGCTAGATAAGCACACAGACAATGGTACAGTTAAGCTAGCAGACTGTTGTCACGATGCAAAAGGGGTTGTACCACTGGTGAAGCCTCAGCAGATGATGCAAAGTGGCAGTAAATGTGAGGGTAATAATGGTCCGATAACAAATCCCTTCACAAATCACGACTGCTATGAGAAAGGTAACAAAGGGGTTACTGCAGGGGATTTGGAGAGATACGGGAAATCGTTGGATGGTAATGACATAAAAGAACTGAAAATGCAACGTGTAAATTTTACAGAAGATGCTACATCTATGGGGGTTGGACCGAAGGCTCCTGAAGTTTCTTTAGCTGAGGAAAGGAAGGTGTACCAAGAACAAACTGATTCCCATAGTAAAGAATATGTGGGGGTAAGCAATTCTCCAGAAGATCATAATGATGGCAGGATATTTGAGAGTTCATGTATAAATCGTACATCTCCAAATCTGCATGTTGTTCCAGAAATATCCAGTTTGCCTTTGGAGGCTTGTATATCTGGAGGCCATACCAATGGCAACAAAAAGTGTTCTGATGCTAGTACTGAGGAAACTCCCCTAGTAGTAAAATCTAACGAAGACAACTGCAACAAAGACAGACCTGAGGTCCCATGTGCTGATGAGACACTCTGCTCTTTTACAAGGAGTCAAATATCACATGAACATCCAGAAGTTCCTGATATTGATGAAATCAAGATAAATCAAGCAGAATCTTATGAGACCCAATGCTCTCAAAAGATGTCTAGTAGAGTTCACAGGGATGCCGAAGCCTATGAGAAAGACAGGATGTTCAGATTTGTCAATGAAGCATGCCTGCAGAATGAAAAAGAAATAATAACTGAAATATATTTGGATACACCCATTGGTGAAGAAACGGAGAATTTTGGAGCTGAAGATAAAGCAGATCCCCATGGAGATTGTCTAGAGGAAGATGTATACTGGGATGCTGGATCTCCTGAACAGGAAATCAACGATACAGTAAGTTCTAATGATGAAGAAAATGATGAAGCAGAAGCGTTGGATGTATTTCTGGAAGACAGCAAATTGATGGAAAGCAATGTTAGAACAGGTGGTACTTTTGCTGAGGAATCAGATAAACTCCCAGAATCACAAGGTTCATTATTGGAACCTCAAGACTTGGCAAACAAAGTGGATGGAGTTGAGGATCTTGGATCCCATAGTAACATAAAAGAAGCAGAAACAAACGTGTTAGAGAACAGCAAGAAGACACTGGTGGATGAAATTTTAAACCATGATAAGGAGGGCCAAATATCCATGGAAACTGATACCAACAAAGGATTAAATGACGTATATGCAGAAATACTTGCAAGGAATAACAGAGAGGGTAATGTACTTCATTCTGAAACTGAAGTTGTCGCCAAGATTTACAGTGATTATAGCATGAAGATGAGCACATGCTCAAAAGATCTGCAAGCTTCATTCTCAGAAGCATGCGCTAGTATGCAGCACTTGTCTCAAAATGCTGAATCTGTTTCCGCTCGGATGTCTGATGAAGGCACTCCTTTTCTTGAAAATCTTGAAAATGATTGCCCAAAAGTAGACACAGAAATATTGGCAAATAGATACACAGCATTAGAAGGGGAAAATACGGAAAGCAAAACTGAAGAAAGAGATTGCAAAGACAGAATATCAAGTGTAAACTTGAAGGATCGACAATCTTTTGCAGAGGATAGCGCATCAAATTTTGTTCAGAAATCAAGAGGAGAGACCCCTGATGTTCAGAAAATCGATGGGAGCTGTAGTATAAGAAATACAGAAAGAGAAATTCAAAAGGAGGTCTCCCTAAGATCAGATAAAGCTAAAGGAAGGGAATGCAAAATGGAAAGGGAAGAAACCAAAGAGAGAACAATAAGAGAACAAGAGGAAGAGAAGGAACGGGAGAGAGAGCGGACAAAAGATAGACTTGCTGTTCAGAGAGCTACGAGAGAAGCTCACGAGAGAGCGTTTGCTGATGCTCGATCAAAGGCTGAACGAATAGCATTAGAAAGGATTACCTCTTCACGACAAAGAGCATCTGCAAAAGCACATGAGAAAGAAGAGAAGGCAAGTTCTGAAGCAACTACTGTGAAGGCTTCTAGAGAAGCAAGAATAAAAGCAGAACGTGCAGCAGTGGAGAGAGCAACTGCTGAAGCTCGGGACAGGGCAATTGAAAAGGCAAAAGCTGCTGCGGATGCTAAGGAGCGAATGGAAAAATTCAGGTCCTCATTCAAGGATGGTTGTAAGGCTACTAATCAGGTAATTGATAGTTGTGATTTACTCTGAGCAGTTACTAGTAATGCCTTCAATAATTTCTCATCCTTGCTCTTGATGCCGGATAATAAACAGGACACACAATTTCAGAAGGCAGCTTCTAATAACTATGGAAGAAGCACAGATTCTTGTGATCAAGGTATTGCTAATATCCAATCCAACAGTGTTTCTAACTTTCTATTACTGTAAAAAGGGGGAAGCAATTTGTGGCGTATCATTTAAACCATTTTTGTAATAATTGTTAAGTTATGTGACTATGAGTTGTGGGAACTTGACATTGCTTTGCCTTATTTGTACCTTTTGTTATTTATTTACAGTAGATGAGTTTGAATCAGCTCTAAGACACAAAGCAAGATCTGAGAGGCACCAACGGACTGCTGAGCGAGCGGTATCCTCAATCGTTTTGTTGTCTCCTACTCTCCTTTACTTGTTAATCTTTTTATATTTCTTCGTGGTGTTAATGATGATCAATTTCCAGGAAAAAGCTCTAGCCGAAAAGAATATGCGGGACATGCTGGTTCAGAGGGAGCAAGCAGAGAAACATGTAAGACAATAAGTTATCACTCACCAGGAAGGGAAAAACTTGTGCTGTTTGTTAATATTCTTGTCTTCTATAATCCGGTGTTCATTTATTTTGGTACAGAGATTGGCCGAGTTCCTTGATCCTGAAGTCAAGAGATGGTCAAATGGAAAGGAAGGAAATCTGCGAGCATTGTTATCTACGTTGCAATACGTATGCATTTTTACTTACAACCCTTCTGTTTGTACCTTTGTTTCTTCGTTATTGTCAATGATTTGATTACCAGAATTTTTTTACGGGGAATTTGAGGTTACTGGAAATTACTGCTCATTTTCCAGGCAGAATGTTCAAACAAATTTTGAATTTAATTTTTTTCTTAAAGAATAAGGAAAAAAATAGTGCCAACAAAGGATGGAGTATTCAACCAGGGACCTCTAGAGAGGCCAAAAGCTGGTCTCCCAATGCAAAACTGCTATACATTTGCTCTGATAAGCATACACTTATTTAATGTACCTTAAATCATTTAAATTCAAACTTACCCTTTATTCTTTGGCAACCCAATATTCCGGCCAGTAACCAAAACCCTGGTTATAGTGTAACATTCGCTTTGTCCTTATACACCTTCACATATATACTTCTGACTTTTAGTAAATTCTGTGCCCGATTCATTTTCATGAAGTTTGAGAAATGACCTTTTGGCGATCATGAGCTTGGACTCATTAATTTATACTCCTTCCTTATGTTTGACCAAGTCTATAGGGAAAAAAAATATGTTTTCATGAATAATAATTTGACTTAGGACAAAATCTGTGGGCCTTATATTTCGTGAAGGAAGGAGTATCAGGGTTGCAATCATGTTCCCTACAAGACAGAAAGATTAAGAAACGACTCAAACATCCACTAAATGACGTTTTGTAAGTTAACATGTGTAATTCTAAAATAAATGAAACTAAACCTAAGTAATTGTGTAAAAGGCAGTTTCCCTTGCATCTTTATGCTGTCACAGTAGTGCCAGAAAGTACATTACAACGCGCTAAGCATAACTACTGAACTGCATGAACTAAAAAGACAACAAGGAAATCAAACATGGCAACACCCTGAAAACTTTTTTGGGGAGTGCTAGAAATTTATTGATGTTATCAAGAAGCATAGGATGCGGTAAATCCGTAGATAAGAGAAGCAAGAAGTAGTAAGTGTAGATAACGCACAAAGGAAGCTCTAGGCAACTCAATTATATAATTTAGAAGTCAGTTGAAAGGCAGTCTAATGGTCATGGAATTCTGGTACTGTGGTCTTTCAAATAAAATCTTATGTTAGCTAACGACTACTAGGTAACAAATTGGTAATAAAATGGATTCATGTTATATATCCATTTATGAAGAAGGTTCAGTTTTCATCCTTGAACTTTCATCAAAGTTCACTCTCATCCTAAATGTTTTCTTTTGTGCAAAACGAACCATGACCTTTCCAAATCGATAAACCACCCGTTTTTGCTGGTTTAGGCGCTGACATGACATGGACACTATATGGCAACTTTGCTACCTCACTGAACCCAACTTTCACCTAACCAACCCAACCCTACTCTTAACCATGACATTGATATGAGAAAAAAATTCGACAAGAATTTGTACAACAAGCATTTTCACAGGCACACGACATTGAAATACCAAGTCTCATTTGAACTGACAATGAAATTCAGTAACAACTAAATGGCAGCCATACCAAGCCTAGCAACGTCTTACAAGCATCACCCGGGTCATAATAAAATACAATATTGTTCAGCTGTTCATATAAGATACTGGTCTTATCTTTTTTAGCACACAGAATCACACATAGTAAGTAACTGGCACACTTCATTGCCACCTGGCGTCCAGAAATTGCCACATCCATGTCAGCGCCTATACCATTAAAATGGGTGTTTGGCTGATTTGTAAAGTTCAGGGTCTGTTTTGCACCAAAGTAAACATGTAGGATAAAAAGTGTACTCTGGTGAAAATTCATTGATGAAAAGTAAACCTTTTTCATCCACTTCTCAAGTTTGTCTAGATATATCTTGCCTATTCACGAAATATATTAGGTGTTAAATTGAGTCATATTTAACAATCACTAATTAATTATGTTAGCATTTTGTTAATATTTGATTCATTGTTTAGCTGTTTGTCCACTTCATTTGGAAAGTATATCTTCTCGTTTAAGTTCTTACTTGAGTTCACTTATGCTTAGATCAATTCTGCATTTTATCATTTTACGCAGTGTTTTTAGTTTGGATTACCCTGCACGAATTAAAACTACACATCAGTCAAACCATTCTATTCTTTTTCTTCTTCTGGGCAGATACTTGGTTCAGACAGTGGCTGGCAGCCAGTTCCACTCACAGATCTCATTACAGCTGCCGGTGTCAAGAAAGCATATAGGAAGGCAACCCTTTGTGTCCATCCAGATAAATTACAACAAAGGGGTGCTACAATCAGACAAAAGTACATCTGCGAGAAGGTGTTTGATCTTCTTAAGGTGCGTTTGTTGTTAACATCTTCTGCATAAAGTTGTAACCACAGGCGGATTTTCATTAACGGCGAACTAGTAAAAGAACTGTAAATTTTTGTTTCTGGATAGTGATTACTTCAGCAAGTTATCTCTTGGTCAATTCATAATCAATGTGCAGTTACTTAATGCAATAAACGGGGCTAATTGTTGTGGTGCCATTGTGCAGGAAGCCTGGAACAAATTCAATTCTGCAGAGCGCTAGGGTTTAAGATAGACAATGGTATTCGTTCTTCTTTTTTATTTTCCCTGGAGAAACAAGAAATTAGGTTAATATATAGCCATGTCATTGATCTTTTATATCGATGTAAATATGTGATTCCGGAGAACATTTTTTGGCCATAATCTACCAAAAGTAATCCAATAATAGAGAATCCTCATGCAATTACTAATTCATTAACATATTCCAACATGCAACGCAAGTTCTTGGTTTTCTCTCCGTGGCTTGATGTTGGCAGGAACGGTACTCGTTTCAGTTTTTTATTTCATACTGATACTGGGCCAAAATGGAAATTCTGCCCTCCATGATATCCCACCAGTTATAGTGTCCTCTGCCAACCCAATTTATGAAATACTCTGTAGATCTTATTTCAGGACGGAGGGAGTAGAAGGAATCGTACAGGTACATAACCAGCCAGCGAGCATGCAGGCTTATGTTATGTACTTATGTCTCGGCACCAATCGCCTGACCTTCCTCCACAAGAATATCCCCCGTCTTACCAGCTGCAGGCGCCGGCCTGTCTCCAACCGGGATCAGGCCCTTCTCCCTGCACGTCCGAACGGCGGCGTCGAACATGTCCTCCGGGGAGTACCTGAACCTGAACCCGAGGTCGAGGAGCTTCTTGGACGAGAAGTGGACCGGCTCGATGTCGTCGTCGATCCCCGCAAACTTCTCCGGGATGCCGTACTCGGGGAACCTCTGCCGGAGCATCCTCGCCAGGCCATGGATGGTGTCCTCATGGGAGGAGCAGATGTATCGGCCACGGGCGTCCGGGTGCTCGAAGAGGTATACCATGGCGTCGCAGAGGTCGTCCAGGTGAACCAGCTGCACCTGCTTCAGGATCGAGTAGTGGGCTTCGTTCCCTGCCAATGTCCAATGCAGCTAGCGTTTTCAGGACCGGGCTCGATGACCAGTGCTTTGGGGTTTTGCCTTTGTGTTGTTGTTACCTGTGATGAGTGCCAGGGCGGTGACCATGCTGGGCGGCATGCCGGCGCTGATGAATGGGCCGACGACGAGCGTCGGGATGACGCTGATCAGGTGCAGCTCCTTCTCCCTCGCGTACTCCATGGCCGCCTTCTCCGCCAAGGACTTGGACACGAAGTACATCTGCCGTTATATCGATTCACAAAAAAATTGATTATTATTGCATCTTCTGAAGGAATAGCAATCTGTCAAGTCATATTCTCTGGACAGAAAAAACTTATAAGCGCACCCATCCGGTCATCTTGACGCGGCGGCAGAAGTCGAGGTCGGTCCAGTTGTCGTGGTCGTAGGCTGGCCTCTGCCTCTCCTCGACGTTGACCGTCCCGGCGGAGGAGGTGAAGACGACGCGTTTTACGGTGCCGGCCTCCTTGCAGGCTCTCATGATGCTCAGCATCCCTTCCACCGTGGGCTTGATCACCTCGTTCTGCAGCCCACGGAGCAATCGCATTCGTGGATCCCATGTTTTTGGGGGGATCCATGTTAGATTGCACGCTTTTCTTCCCAGCCGCCCGGGACACATGCAAATGCTCTTTAGCTGCTTACCTCGGGGTCTTTGGAATCGAAGTCCATGGGCGTGGCGACGTGGAAGACGCCGGTGCACCCGGAGATGGCCTCGTCGAAGCTGCCTTCCTCGCTCAGGTCGGCTCTCCAGATGGACAGCCGCTCTTTCGCTCCGGGAAGCTCCCGTAAAGGCTTCGTCTTCCCAACATCAGCTGGTAAATTCAGACCCAAAAGAAAAACGAGTGAGCGAAATGTGAAAGCTTGGTGCGTCTGAGAGAGCGCGTGCTCACATGGGTTGCGGACGGTGGCCCGGACGGTGTACCCTGCCTGGAGGAGCTTCATGACCAGCCATGACCCTACGAAACCTGACGCCCCCGTCACCACCACCGGCCCTGCTTTACCCCCGCCCATCTCACGCCCCTCCTGCTTCATCTTTCTCCCGAGGGCTTTATGATATGCTGCTTGGGCACTTGGCTTCTTCGGCGGCTATATATAACAAGGGCATGATGCACCGTGATGGGTGCTACTACAGGCGATCTCGCCGGCGATCTCGCCGGTAGTACCTAACAACAGTGGTTTGGTAGATGCGTGGCACGTGCAGCCACCAGTTTTACGTTTGGCTTGTTAGCTAGACGCCTAGTTTGCTTACCTATCTATCACCTAAGCCGACTAGTATAATCAGACTAGAGATGATGCCGTATCTGGACCGTTGAATCTTTATTCAGTCAAAAATTACGTGCGATCTGAGTTGCTAATTTGTGTGACTTGACAGCTGCATATTTCTTTACTTTTTGAGCTGCACACCAAATTTTGTCAAAGAAAAATTGTAAGCTGATCCCCAACCCAACATGTCAATGCCATTACATACTGATTTATTTTCTGTTAAGTAAACAGGGCAGGATGTGGTAACTTCAACAATGCCAAATATTGTACTAGTGAACACTGAAGAGCAAACAGGCCAACAGGCAACAGCTGAGTCATCTGCATTCTGCCCTTAGCGATGTAATCTGTCCAATCATCACTGGCTCAAACCTCATGGTCAGTATCAGAAGAAGAAAAAGCTAGGCGTTCCTAAACATCTGTCCATTCTCAACACGGCAGCCCGCCTGCTCGAGCGCAGCCGAGAAGAAGGTGCCCCCGTCGATCCTCGAGTCCATGCACGGCGGGGAAAAGACGGAGATGACGTCTCTTGTTGTCACGACTCCTTCCACGTGCCCATGCTCGTCGATGATGAAGCTGCAGCTGCTTCCGGAGGCTGCTAGATTCTCCATTGCTTGCTTCAGGGTGTCAGATTTCCGGTTCGTTACCGGTAGGCCTGTTCTTTGCTGCTCTCTGTTTCTGAGGCTGAGGATGTTCTGGTTATCAGACGCTGATGAATGCTCTGTACTGCCGTCATCATTCTTGGTCTTCAGTTTGACGAATTCTTCTGCACTCAGGGTCCTAGTAAACATGGCATTTATCATGTTAGCAAAAGTTATCTTGAGAGGGATGAGAACACGAACAGAATAAATACTTTCAAAAAAAAAATACTTGCTTTCTCTTCCTGAATAGGGATTGATCGTCCAACAGCAGGTAAAGATCGCTGCACTGAATCATTCCAATAAAGTACTGAGTTTTCCTGTCGATAACTGCAACTGCTGTTTTCTCCCTTGAAAGAACATGGAGGGCATCAGACTCAGTCTGATCTGAGTACACTGTAGCAGGCCTACTCTCATTAGTGAACCTACAAGAAAGTGCATTACTGACGTTAAGCAATGCTCCCCTAAAAAAGGAATATGCAATTTTGATAGGTACTCCCTCTGATTCATAATAAGTGTCTTGGATTTAGTATAAAGTTAGCACAATTTTGTACTAAATCCAAGACACTTATTATGGATCGGAGGGAGTAATTCATTTTCACAGCCCAGAGCTTTGAGCTTACCTAAATTCAGAAAGTTGTTTATCTGCAATTTTATCAAGCCATTCAAGACCACTTGATTGGAGAAGCAACTCCATTACTCCAGTCTAGATTGGTTCATTAACCGTTAGATTTATGACTGAATTGTGCATTCAAGATCACTGAGCACCAAGAATGGCAAATAAGTACCTGAGTAACAAATCCCGCAACACTTGAGTTCATCGACTCGACGACAGGTATAACATTGAGCCTGTGGTGTTTCGAGAATAGAAGCATAGCATGGAAGAGCGTATCATGGGGCCGAACAGGGAAGAATGGCTCCCATAGGAATAGCTTCGCTAACGAGGCAATCTGTTCATTGCATCAGAGTAAAAAATCGAGTTCAAATTTACTAAATCCCTGAGTACATTAAAAATTCCATCTTATCATCCCGTGGCAGTGTTAGTGTCAGTCAGGATATGAAATGTTTCTCCTAATTCACCAACACCATGACACAAAAGAAATCATATCCATTTCAGTTCAACAACAACACCTACATACATGTACCTTTGTTTCTGAAATCTGAGGATGCAGTTTGACACTCGAGAGGAAGTCGGAACTTTTGTCTTCTTGTTCGGTGCTGACTTTATCAAGTTCCTAGGAACAACGCAATCGACCAACTTGTCGTCAAGATTAGATAAACTGAAGCAAAACTAAACAATCTCTACACAGTCTGCTTGAAGTAAAACCAAGCGATTGATAGGCCCTGCAGATAGCAAGGCCGGAACAAACTTGCCTCCAGTGCCCATAAGAGGAGGCTGGGGAAATCAACAAAGCCGATGTCGCGGTCGACGAAGTTGCGGAAACTAGTCTGGACATCGTCGACGATCACCGCGCCAGCGACATTGCTGAGGTACATGGAGCCGATGGCGTCCAGCACGCAGGCATCAAGGTTGAGCTCCAACGCTGCATAACAAAAAGCAACCATTGACACCGTACTGGCCCAGCGAAATCAAGCACGGCCGCGACATCGCGCGTCTTCTACGTAGGAAGCAAGAGGCAGGTGCGCGTGTACCTGGGGCTGCGGAGGGAGAGGACTGGAGCGCGCCGGAGACGGAGGAGACGGGGATGTGGTCGAAGAACGACTTGAGCGCCGCAGTCCAGTAATCCCCTGACGCCGTCGCTCCTCCTCCACCGCCGGCCTTCCCCGCCTTCGCTGCTCCTCTCGCAATCTCCATCTCCATCCCTGGCTCTGTGTCTGTCCCTCTGGGGCGTCTGGGCTCTGGCGGCTGCGGTTTCAGTCAGTGTCCTTTTGCTTTGCAGTTGCCGGGACACGTCGGCGGATGCCTGGGGACACGCGGGGCTCCCCGGGTCGTCGCATCGAACGGGTAGGGGACGACTCTTCTTTTGTGTACGTGTTGTGTTTGGAATTTTACCTCCGGCCGCTGCATTCTACAGAGAAGTTTAGAGCTTCAATGCTACTCAAACCGGGACAAAAACTCTCTGAAAATTCACTCCAACTCAAACCGGGACAAAAACTCCCTGATGATCCACTCCAGTCGTTTGACGTCAAACTCCAATTTTTTCTTGTGTTGCACCTTCTGTAGCATGCCCATAATTGTAGACAATTGGTACATACGAGCAACGCCTGCATACATGAATGCATTTTTTTTAATGAAAATCAATGTCATTACGGCATACCAAATAGACCAAAAAACTGCCACCATCCCTACTAAAATGAGGGGACGCAAAGTCTTGTGAACCCCTACAACCATGCCCCAAAAATATGAGCCATATTATTTAGACGCAAAATATTAAATGTCAAATGAACTGTTGTCCACATAAGTCTAGCCATTGCACAATCAAAAAGAGATGTTGAATCGATTCGTGCTCAGAACAGAAGGCACAATGTGTATCCCTTCCAACTTCGTTTGATGCAATTATCCTTAGGAAGAATGACCCCCTTACAGAGGAATTAAAGATTTTTTTTTTATTTTGAGTGGCAATTTGAATTGCTAAAGAAGTTTCGACCTAACGCGATCTCGAGAATCCATAAGAGCAGAATACATGGATTTGACCGGAAAAAACCCCACTAGGAAGAAGGTTCCAATGAAAAGAGTCTGACTCTGTCGACAATATAACAGAGGCGACAGAGTCAACAATGGCATTTCAAGCCTCACAGTGATGTCCCAACAAGGTCCATCAAAAATCTAACATTTGACATAGTTGCTTCAAGAACTGAAGCCACCGAGACATACTTGTTCGCACAATGTTAAACAAATGTGGATACTTTTCGGATAAAGGCATGTCCCCAAGCAACGTGTCCCTCAAAAACCGGACGGATTCACCATTACCGATCTTAAACTCGCCAAATTGAAGAAAAATCTTTTTGACCCGCATTAACCCCTTTCAGAAATGGGATCCATAGGGTGACATTTAACTAGGGAAAGAGTTTTTTGACCAAGGTATTTGTTTCGTAAAAGCGATTGCCAAACACCGTCCGCTGTCAGTTTAAACAACCATTTGCTCAGAAGACACTTGTTCTTAACCTTAAGGTCCGCTATGCCAAGACCTCCTTGATCTCGAGCTTGGCACAAAATATCCCACTGCGCTAACCTATAATTCGTTTTTGCTGGTCAGATTGCCAAAAAAGCAAGACCTATAAAAATCCGGATGTTTCCTGACCCTTTTGGAATTTCTAAGGGCATGTACAATGGGGTGACGTCAGCTTTCTCTTAGCGATGCCACATAGGATAAAATCTGATGTGGAAGATAGAGAAACGAAGAAAATGCACAAGTCTTTTCTTAATTAAGAGATGATCTCTTCACAAGAATGATAAGACAAAGATAAGTCAAATTTACCATTGTACTAGATTTCACCTTTTCTTAGCATTTATTTAGTTTATTTTATTCATGTAAACATTAATTCTAAGATAGAACACTAAGAGATAACCCATTGTATAACATGTTTTTTCGTCTTTTCTAATTGACGTGGAATGGCTAAGATAAGACAGTCTTATCAACCATTGTACATGCCCTAAGGACACTAAGAAGATAGGGAGGCTACTCAACACAGAGTTAATGAGTACCAAACGACCCAGTACGAAAGATTGTTGGAACACCAACTGCTCGGCCATTTCTCAAATCGATCTTCTGTACATTTCAAATCTTGATTGTGAAGCTTACGATAATGGATAGAAATGCCTAGGTATTTAAAGAGAAAAGAACCCCATTTTGCAGCCAAACAATAGCCTCTTTTGGTTTTCTTTCCTGGGAGTCTGAAGCGGAACTGCTTTAAGCGAAAAAAAGAGTACAGTACTAGACGAAATCCGGATCAAGCGATACAAACCGTAGCCATTATTTTTACTTGTCTGCTGTTTGGAACTTTGGATCGAATGTACGAGCTCTCTAAACAGGACTCCATGCTTCTTATGAGTTACTCCCTCCGTTTCCTAAATACTTGTCGTTGTTTTAGTGCAAATTTGTATTAAAATAGCGACAAGTACTTTCTCTGTATACTTGTCGTTGTTTTAGTGCAAATTTATACTAAAATAGCGACAAGTACTTTCTTTGTTTCATAATTCTCGTCGAAATTTTACATGCATCTTTTAGAAATAGATACATTTATTTTTAGAAAAAATTGAGACAAGAATTATGGAACGGAGGGAACAATTCTCGTCGAAATTTTACATGCATCTTTTAGGAATAGATACATTTATTTTTGGAAAAAATTGAGACAAGAATTATGGAACGGAGGGAGTATGACTTATGAGGGAGGTAATACAGCCAAAGCTCCATGTTGCCGCACGTTTTTATGAGTTTGTTGTTTAAGGCATGCTGTAGTAGATTCGTAGTGCTCCATTCAGTTCCTTTTTTTTTTTTACAATCAGAACTGTCATTTTGGTTATTAGTACTTGGTTTCAGAACGTAATTTGGAGCGGCCGATCCCACAGCATGGACCAACATTTTAGAATAAAAAAAGACCGTGCAGTTTCGCTTCTCGCAGTGTTTCATGGACACCGAAGAACTGAACTACAGTACAGCCTTGGTCGTCTGCTGCATCTGCTTACACCGTTGCAGACCTACAAAATCAGTTCTCAATAACGGACATCCCACATAGGTCAATAGGTGCTTAAGAACAAACCAAACTACACAGCTGGATAAACAGACTACGCTAACGCTACTGCTGGAGCAGGAATATTTAACTTATGCCCAGCATAGAGCCATGACGCCCAGGTTCAAAAGCATACTACAGGTTCAAAAGCTCTAACGCTAGTGTAGCATAACCCCCAGACCAGGTGGAAAGCGGTGGCACGACTGGATAAATAGGCTC
This sequence comes from Brachypodium distachyon, assembly GCF_000005505.3. Lineage (NCBI taxonomy): Eukaryota > Viridiplantae > Streptophyta > Magnoliopsida > Poales > Poaceae > Brachypodium > Brachypodium distachyon. The sequence continues at coordinate 44,727,402 of NC_016132.3, read as the reverse complement.
AACGTTTTTTCTTGTTCATTCGCCACTGTCTCATGACAAACTGAACAGCTTCCTTCAGAGACGCCTTCCGCTCTTCTCTGAAGTTCCACAGCTCTCCTATGGGATACCTGGCGGTAGCATTGTACTCATTAATTTCATGCAGTGCCTTTGTCACCAACGCATATACTTCTTCACCATGCTCTCCTTTTAGTTCTTGAAGTTTTGCGTCATCAGCATCAATTATTTCCTAAAGCACAGCATGCACTATTAGAACTCAAATAAGATAGATAACCCAGGTCATGAGGCTTACAGGACAATATCCATAGGGTTGCCAGGAAATCACAGTAAATAGCCCATTGAGCAAAGGTATCCAAGATGACTAAACTATATAGTGGTTTATGCAGGACACGGGATTCCAGTAACAAAGATGCAACTAAACACAAAACCATTAAAATGGCACTCCAAAATAACAAAGCATTTCTATATGCAAGAGAAGATATCTATAAACATTCAAAAGCAAATTAGCAAATGTTAGAGGACGGTTTTGTACCAATAATAACTCAAAACTTGAAAGTTCAGTACGTAGAAGCAATCAAGCAATGGTTTTTTACAAATGAAGATTCATGCTGTTGTACCAGTAATAACTCAAAACTTGAAAGTTAAGTGCTTAGCAGCAATGGTTTTTTACAAATGAAGATTCATACCGTTTCCTTCCCATCAACCATGACAGCCCTGAAAGGGTGCCATTCTGGATTTCTAATTTCAGCTTCCCACTTTGAACAAAGAATGGCAGCAGTAACTTCTGCTTCCTCTTTCGATGACTTCTGTCTGCAAGCACTTGAAAATGCTTTGAGATCGAGCTCACCCATTCTCTTGATTCCTATATGTGCCTGGCCACCAGAAAGATAAAGAAAGCCCTGTGGAACATGCAGCAGATGAAAGGATGAATAGCCATAAGATATGAAGGACAACATTAAATAGATTGATCGTGTTGCTGAAAGAACATTAAAACTGTACTTATCGTGCAGTTAGATCACCTAACAATAAACGTACATTTTCCAGCTCCTTCCGAGCTTCTTGCATCTCAATATTACTTTTGCTTTCTTTAATAACTAGAGTTTGGTTAAGTGACTCCATAGCATCCAGTTCATCTATCTTATCTTGCAGCTCCGCGCTAAGTTCATCGATTTTATTCTTCGACTCTGAATCTTCATGACCTGGCATATGCTTCATCACTTCCAATTTGCCCTTCAGCTGCTGAATTTCTAATTCAAGCGTCTGTTTTGCCTCCAACCGCTGCTCTAACTTCAGGATATTGTCTAAAGCAGCTTCTTTCGCTCTCTACAGTTTTCATACAGAAGACAAACATACAAGACATATTATTCAAAAGTCAAACATCAGATTACATGAAAGGAACCGGGACACATACCTTCTGTTCTCCCACCAGCTTCAGCACATCCTCACCAGCTCTCTGTTGTTCCACTGTTGCCAACTTAAGATGGTTTGATCTAATAGCATTCTGAAATCAAGCAAAAACAAAAGGCAAACAAAATCACATAAGTTGCATGCATATTTCCAAGTGACAGGGCTTGAATAGTAATAAATGGTAGCAGACCAATAAATGCATGAATAGCACTGATGATAAACAGCTGCCAACAGAAAATAAATGAGTAAGCAACACTGGTACAACAAAGGTACCTATTGAACTTTTTAAGCAGTGCATGACAGGTAAAAAAATGCAAATGGAGGCATATCCATGGACACTTGGCCAGTGGCGAGCACATGACAAAAATAAAGGGTTGCTCATGTTATCTTGCTAATGACTAAAACACCCCAAATGCCCAATAGAGGTGCTTCCACTCTTATTGGCACCCTGAAGGTGTGATGATTCTGTGTACACCCACTGTGCGCACACCATTGCATGTGGTGATGAGTGCGGCCACTGGACTCCACTTCAAAAGACTCAAGAAGGGTGCAAAGGAGATAAGATGCAAGAAGCCAGGAAATCACACACCTTCTGCTTCTCCTGCTCAAGAATCCTTCTATCACAATAACTTTTTGCAGCAAGGTCATCAAGCTGCTTCTTTCTCGCATTAAGCTCACTCATCTTGGACTCCAGTTCTGAACGCAGATTTTGGTTCTCATCTATGATCTTTTGAGAATGTCTGTGAGCTAGCTGCTGCATCTTCCGAATTTCTGGTAGTGATAAGTTTCAGTAGTTATTTAACAATTTAAAACATCGAGATGCTTTAGACACATATAGTATATAAAATGGGAAGTAGCAAAAATTAACAGAAACCTTCATTATATGCATGGAGAAGTAGTTCCCTTTGCCCCATCATCTTCGCAAGTGATGCGGTTGTCTCATTGTATCTAAATTCAAGGTCCTCTAAATACTTATTCTTGGCCTCAATTTGGTTAGCTAAATTAGCTACAAGTTCGTCATTTTTACGTGTTCCTTCATTTTCAAGATCATTGATAGTTTTCAAGTCACCATTTTTCCTTAAGTGATCCCCAATCGGACCTGGAGAACTATGATCTTCAGCCTTTGCAACCCATCCAAAAAGATTTGACCCTTGATTCTGTTTTTGTTTCCAGTCCCTTTTGCCATAACCTTCTGCCTCAAAGTAATTTCCAAATGCAAGTGCATTTCTGAAACCATTCCAGTCTTTTCCAAACTCAATAATAGCATTCCCTGTATGACCTTTAAAATTCCATAAAGGAATAACCTTCAGTGGGCAAAAGCGTGATAGTTGCTCCTTCAAACGATTTCCACTTTCTCCAATCTGACACCCATCCTTCCATTCAGTAGGCACATTAGCTACAACACCCATCCAGGGCCACACAAACTTCTCATATCTGCCTGGAAGTGGTTGTGGCTCCACATCAACTAGCTGTGACTGTGGTTCGGGCGATTTAGCAAGGCCATTCTTCAAATGTTTGGCAAGGGCACGGTGGGTTGCCTTTTCTTTTTCTGGTCTATTAGGTGCTGCACCTACTCCTGAGGCATGCTGAAGAAGATTATGCAAAGTGTAATTTTTCTTCTTCTTTCCGCTACAGAATGGGCAACTGTAACTTTCACCGTTGTTAACTTTTAAATCACCTGACATCAAGCTTGCATAAATTTTGCCTTCGTACTCATCAATCTCAGTATTGCTAATCTCTGAACCATCATCTGAACTACATTCCATTTTCAGAAAGGAAGGAAAACCTTGATTGCCTAGGCAGGAATGAAAGATTGAGTTGAGAACACGATAATCAGTGTATTTTACATCAGTCGACATATGGAATATCAATAAGGATATCAGCACTGCTTGTCATAGTAGCGAAGGATAGTTACCTCTGTTCCTAAATATAAGAAGTCCTAGCTTTGTCCTAAGTCAAACCTTTTCAAGTTTGACCAAATATATAGGAAAAACTACCAACAATTAGAACTTCAAATTAGTTTTATTAAATATGTCATTATACATATTTCATAACATACTGATTTGATATTGTAGATCTTAGTAAAAATTTCTATGATTTGGTCAAACTTGAAGAAGTTTGACTTGGGACAAAGATAGGACTTCTTTATTTAGGAACGGAAGGAATAATTTCTTAAACAGCAACAGGCTAAAAGTAGAGTGTCATCTGTAGCAATAGAAATTAACTTAAATACATTAACTCTGAAATGAAGCTTCAATATATTTTATCAAACCGTGCAGTTGATTAGAATAGTGCTACTTGTGTCATTTTTCTTGTGTTCTCATATATAAGTAACAAGAAACAAATTATTTAGCTGTTTAGAAGTTGCAAACTATATAAGCCACAAGAATGCCTTTCCAATGGATGCACCAGGTAACAAGGGTGTCAACCGCGAATGAGTTGCAGATCGCAGCTCATGCTTGGCTCCCTAGTGCTAAGCACATTTTGCATGTTGGAATATACCAAAAACCTCTTACTGAGGACTGAACAGAATACGACATTGCGATGGGGCATTTTGTTGAACAGGCTGCAGGCTTCGGCAATGGAAGCAGGAGAGCACTAAGATACGTATTGCAGAGAAAAGTGGAGGCCTGGGAGTCGAGGCGGCCAGCGGTGGAGCTACATCGGTACAAACACGGGCGGAGGACCCAGTTGTGCAAGGTAGGGCGGCCACCCTACCTTAATTTTTGCCTCAGTTACGAATTGGGGAAGATTATGAAACGAGGAGCTAAAGGGCGGAATCCGTTCGTGGGGTGATTGGGAGGAGAAACAGTCGGGGGCGAGAGAATCGACGGGGAGATCAACCTGCGGTGGAGGCGCTCGCGCGAGGAGGAAGACGATCCACGGAGCGAGGGGGCTGGGTCGCTCGGCAGCGAGATGGGGCATAGGGTGTGAGGGTGTGTATCGCCGCCGTCGAGGACAGAGACAGAGTGAGAGCCGCAGAGGGACACGAACCGTTCGGCTTCCCGGCGCGTTTGCAAAAATAACCTGCGATATCACAGCAGCAAACTGGTCCAACCTTTTTTTTTTTGGAACTAGAAGCGAGCTCCCGATTTCAATTAAGAAAAGTTCAGGTCTTTCAAAATTCAGGAAAGGAAAAAAAGAAAAATCAACCGCCAGAAACTCCCAGATGACAAACATTACAAGGGAAAGTGTTTTGTTGCTGCTTATTACAGTACCATCAAAACAAGTACCAACACAGCAAAAGTCTCTTTTTGTTAACCCGCCTCCAGGTGCTTGCACAGGTTCCACCCAAACGATCTACTTAAGATTTCCATCGCCACTTTCCAGAGAGTTGCCGAAACATCCAACAATGCCTTCTTTGCCTCAGGTTTCTGTAAAATGGACAAGCATTCATCCAATAGCATAGTGAAAACAATATATTAGTGGGATCACCAGGATAAATATTTTGAAAACAAATAGCCTTTCTATCCTTCCAAAGGGACCAGCAAAGTGCTGAGTAACCAATAATTAAAACCTGCCTACAACTATGAGGGAAGGATCCAAACCAAGTATGAATTTCTGACATAGTTATAGGGAAAGAAGTTATACCAAAAGTACACCCTATCACGCTCCAAATGAATCTAGCAACTGGACAAACCAAGAAGAGATGATCTATACTCTCATTACTATCACAAAAAACACACTCCTTTGGACCTGTCCAGCCCTATGCAAAAGGTTATCCCTAGTTAAAATATTGTTTCTTTCTACCAACCACATAAAAACTTTAATCTGAAGAGGTAGTTTCAGTTTCCAGAAATATTTAAATGGGAAATCAATTTGCTTGGTAACCAAAACATTGTAAAAAGATTTCACAGAGAATTGACCATTTTTTTTCTAACAACCACTTGCTTCTATCCTTCTGCTCATTCAGCACCACTTGAGAACATAATGCTTTGAGATCATTCCATAATTGAATGTCTCAGGACTGAAATTCCTTCTAAAAGACATGTGTTGACAGTTCCGTTGGAGAGTTTTAGCTACAGTGATACCATGATTCCTAGAAATATTGAACAACTTATAGAATTGAACCTTGAGGGGTTCATCCCCTAGCCAAAGATCCTCCCAAAAGAGTACATTCTTTCCATTACCTACCACTTTTCTACTGAAATTATTGTAAATACTTTTAACTTGCATCAGCCCATGCAAAAAATGAGATTGACCAGCCCTACTCTCAGCTTGACTCGGAGTTTCCCTGCTTAAATACTTAGCTTTAAGCATCTGCTGCCATAAGCCATTTCTATTCTTAAGTCTCCATAACCATTCCCTAAGTAACAGATATTCTTAATTGTTAAGTCTACAACACCTAGACCCCCTTGTTCTTTGGGTTGGCAAATAATTGGCCAGCTCACAAGGTGATACTTTTTTATCCCCTGATCCTCCTGCCACAGTAATCTAGCTCTAAAGTAATCAATTCTCTTTTTGACACCCTTAGGCAAAAGGTAAAGAGACAACCATGACTAAGACTAGCATTTAACAGCACCAAGCCCCCCCGCCCCCCCTAAAGACAACAATTTTCCTTTCCAACAACTTAATTTATGCTCTACCTTATTTTCGGTAGCTTTCCAATCAGAATTTGCAAGTTTCCTAGTGTGGACTGGTATTCCTAGGTATTTCATGGGCATAGATCCTAAAAATCTGAGCTAAAGCTAAGCTATTCTCTACAGCATCTCCAAAACAGAAAATTTAATTTTTTTATGGAAGTTGATCTTAAGACCAGTAAGATGTTCAAATAAACACAAGAGGAACTTAAGATTCCTTGCACCATGCAGATCCCCATCAAACAGAAAGATGGTGTCATCTGCATACTGCAACATACTTAAAACCCCTTCTACTAATTCAGGAATTTAGCCCTTAATCAGACCCTGGTTTTGAGCCCTTTTAACCAGGACATTCAAAACATTTGCAACTAGATTGAATAAAATTGGAGACAGCGGATCTCCTTGCCGAAGTCATTTCCTAGTTTTAAAACTGGTCCAACCTTATGCCGATGTGGTTTTATCCCTTCCGAACTGTTTTTGTTTAAATTGTATCGCTAATCTTAGTTTAGGATGTTATGTGTGTGTTTTGTGAATTCGTTAACTAAATTGTTGTTCATGTGCCGTAAATAAGAATTTGTCTTTTGCTTGTAGACTTATCTATTTTCCTCATCCTTTTAACCGTGGCTCATGAAGCATTTTTTTCGACTTCTGTACAACATTGATTCCAAGGTGAGTTGGACCTCTTATAGTGATGCAGCCAAAGAGCTATCTAGACGGGAATCTGTACTCGTACAGCATGCAATTCTTTATTTTTCCTACAAACCTCGTTGAACCATCTCGCCTGTTAGTACTATCGCAATCAATAATGTCAGTCATGACTGGCTCTTTGAGATACACATCCTCGGTATAACACAACTGACTCATCCGGTTTTAGTTTCGACATCTCTATAATCATGTCTTACATAACACTAATTTGGTCGGAGAGTCAATCAGAATGGCTAACTTGTTTTCTAAATAGAACCATCACATGTTTAAGAATACATGGATGAGAAAAGAAGGCACTCAAACATGTTTGGAATTTTTTTAAAAAGGCCATAAATAGTATTTCAGGGCGTTTAAAAATGTTGGATTTACTAGGATAGGAAAGGTCTTTTGTGGTAATTTTAGTTCCAGCACTGATAAAAGAATGCCACCTAAAATGATTATTTGTGACTATTTGAAATAGCGCGAGCACCAAAGTGCCAGCTATCCACGTACATGGTATAGTGCCGCTAATAGATTCATCACCACTTGATACGACAAAAGCAACTCATACATATATAAGACCAATTTTACTTGGGCAGAGTGAAAAAATAACGTACATCTAGCCAAAAGTGTTGGGTGCATGGCAACGTGCATAAGTGAAAACACTCAAACATGCAGCAGAGTTTAAGAACAGAGCAATTTAAACTGATGGATAAAGATTAATGTGTTCACTGATGCTGGTACTGCAACAGGATAATTCGACTTGTGACACAGCTGGATAGAGTTCACTAAGGCTGATACTGCAACACGATTATTCAACTTGTTACACAGATAGTTGTTCACTGATGCTGATACTGCAACATGATTATTCAACGTCAATAGAGCAATTAAGCTCAACGCTTCTTCCTATTCATTCGCCACTGCCTCAGCACAAACTGGACAGCTTCCTTCAGGGACGCCTTCCGTTCTTCTCTAAAGTTCCACAGCTCCCCAACGGGATACCTGGTGCTAGCGTTGTACTTATTAAGTTCACACAGTGCCTTCGTGACCAAAGCGTATATTTCATCACCATGCTCTTCTTTTAATTCTTGAAGCTTTGCGTCACCAGCATCGATTATTTCCTAAAATACAAGATGCGCCAGCAGATATCAAATTAGCCACCACAGGTAGTGATAGTCAGGAAGCCATCGTCAATAGCAGTAAGGTGGCACCAGAGTTATATTTAAAAATCCAAGATGAGATATGGTTATGACAAGACACTCCAATTACTAAAATGCAACTAACCAAGAGAAAATACCTAAGCTTTTAAAAGCAAATTACCTATGAACAGCAAAGGTATCACTTGTAAGCTATGGAAGTATGTAGTTTAAAAAAAATAAAGATCCATACCATCGCCTTCCCATCAACCATGACAACCTTAAAAGGGTGCCAGTCTGGATTTTTAATTTCAGCTTCCCACTTCGAACAGAGAATGGCAGCAGTAACTTCCGCATCTTCTTTTGATGACTTCTGTCTGCAAGCATTTGAAAATGCTTTCAGATCAAGCTCGCCCATCCTCTTGATTCCAATATGTGCTTGGCCACCTGAAAGATCAAGCAAGCCCTGTGGAACATACAGCAGATGAAAAGATGAACATCCATAAGACCTGAAGAACAACAAAAGCATCAATGCATCACTGAAACATAAAACAGTAAACATGACACAGTTCAATCGACTTAAAAGGTACATACATTTTCAAGCTCTTTCCGAGCTTCTTGCAGTTCAATACTGCTGTTGCTTTCTTTAATAACCAGAGTTTGGTTAAGTGACTCCATTCCATCCAGTTCATCAATCTTATCTTGCAGCTCCTCGCTCAGTTCATTGATTTTACTCTTTGACTCCGAGTCTTCATGACCTGGCATATACTTCATCACTTCCAATTTTCCCTTCAACTGCTGTATTTTTAGTTCAAGTGTCTGTTTTGCTTCCAGCTGCTGTTCTAACATCAGAATCTTGTTTAAAGCAGTTTCTTTCGCCCTCTGCAGTTTCCATATGGTAAGACTTGCATATATCACATATTATTTGAAAACCAAAGCATCATATACTCCCTCCTTTTCATAAAGGTAGGCGTATTTGGTTTTGCTAAGACAAGACTTTGACTAAGAACTACTTTATTAATATGTGTTCTCGACATGAAATTTATATCAATAGATTCGTCTTCAAAAGTTCTTGCTGATAATTTGGTTTTCTATCATATAAATTCATATTAATAAAGTAATTCTTGGTCAAAGCCTTGTCTTAACGAAACCAAATACACCAACCTTTGTGAAAAAGAGGGAGTATCACACAAGAGACCAGGACACGTACCTTGTGTTCACCTACAAGCTTTAACACGTTCTCGTCAGCTCTCTGTTGCTCCACTGTTGCCGACTTAAGATGGCTTGATTTAATAGCATTCTGAATTCAAATAACAAGAGAAGTTACATAAGTTGCATGAGTATTTACAAGTGATAGAGCGTCAGGGCCTAAGATTCTGCATTCTAGTGCCATATGTAAAATGATACAGAACCAATATGCATGAGATCATCATAATAAATAGTTGCCAGCAGAAAAATAAACAAGCAATGAAAACTACAGGTACAGCCACTTGTGAGGTGTTTGCAACTAGGTCATAGAACTCGACCATTTCGCAACTGTGATACAGAACATGATTGATGGCCAAATGAGTCAATGAACTTGTTTAAGTGTGTGGCAGGCAAAAATTCACATGGTACCATATTTGGGGTTGTTTAGTCACTTTGGACAGTAGCATATGCTTGTATGTTGATTGTACATGCCATGTTGTTGGTTGTATTTATAGCTAGAAAGAATAGGCATAACATTTCTTATTGCTTGTTTTAGAAAGTGCTTAGTATACTTTTGTTGTTGCATGTTATATAGGTTACTTACCTTAGTATGGTATGCTCATCCATGGTTGGTCTTGCTTACTAGTGATACATGTTAGCAGTTCCTTTATATGCTAGCATAGGGTTGCCCTTTGCTTGATCAATATCATGCCAAATTGTTCGGTGCATATAGGGAATTATTAGTTCATCGCTGCATACAGGGTGTATATGTTATGTCATTGCATGATAGCTTATTGATGCTAGAAGGTGCATATTTAGTGCCTTATCCCTGTGAATTATTCTAACCTACCAGGACTGCTTAATGTGGCTTCCATTGTTTAGATACTTGCTTGCAAATGCCTATATTGTATCTTGCGGACATAATCTTTTCATGTCAAAACAAAAACATGCTTAGCTTGTGTTCTGTTAGTGATGTGTGATAGAGCTTGTCTTTGTTAGTTATGCTCGTAGTAGGCCAGTAGCTTACTTGCATGCACTACTTGTATTTTAGGTTTGAGTGTTTATTGTTTGATAAGTAGCATGCTAGGATTTGTGTGTTGATGTCATACTTGATATAATGAGCTTAGCTTAATAGATTTAAGGTCGCAATATAGTTATATTGTGGATTTTACTAGCGTGTTAACCCAAAGTTGCATATTAGGTATATCTGACAGTAATATTAGCATGGTCGATGAGTAGAATGTTACTTGTGTTAACAAAGCTACCCTTAGCTACACCAAACCCTAACCTTGCCAATTCGTTGAGCCACCTCTACTTGCCGAAAAATGGTGCTACCCCTTTTTGACCCTCCAAGATAATCTTGATCTTTCTGCCCGATTTTTTCTTATATGAAATTATTTATTTGGAGTAGTTATGGCCCGTGTGTTCATTGTATTTTGTTGTCGGTATTGTTACGTCGAGTAGGAGGTGACAAGGAGACAGGGAATGAGCACATAACAATGATGTTAAGTTATTGAAGAATATCCATTAGCGAATCTTGATCTTTCTGCCCAATTTTTTCTTATATGAAATTATTTATTTGGAGTAGTTATGGCCCGTGTGTTCATTGTATTTTGTTGTCGGTATTGTTACGTCGAGTAGGAGGTGACAAGGAGACAGGGAATGAGCACATAACAATGATGTTAAGTTATTGAAGAATATCCATTAGCGAAGGCATGCCTCCTCTTTTGAACATATTTACCAATGTTTTTCAATGGTGCATTCATATTTTGTTGTTTACAAACATGCATGCTAATCCAGATGAAAAATACGAAAATTGCAATTGACTCCTTAGAGGTCAGGATTGCGATGGAGGCTAATTTTCATAAAACAAGAATCCAAGAAATCGCGCACCTTCTGCTTCTCCTGCTCAAGGTTCTTTCTGTCATAACCACTTTTTGCAGCAAGCTCATCAAGCTGCTTGGATCTAGCGTTAAGTTCACTCATCTTCGATTCCAGCTCTGAGCGCAGATTTTGGTTCTCGTCGATGATCTTTTGAGAATGTCTGCAAGCTAGCTGTTGCATCTTGCGAATTTCTGGCATTGATCAAGTTTAACAGGTTATTCGACATGGAGATGCTGAGGATATAAATACATTCTCTGTGAATAAAGCAGCAAAAATTCGACACAAACCTTCATTATATGTCTGGAGAAGTTGTTGCCTTTGCCCCATCATCTTCTCAAGTGATGCAGTCGTCTCATTGTATCTACACTCAAGCTCCTGTAAATGCTTATTCTTGACCTCAATTTGGTTAGCTAAATTAGCTTCAAGTTTGTCATTTTTACGTGTTCTTTCATCCTCAAGATCGTCAATAGTTTTCAAGTCACCATTTTTTCGTAAGTGGTCACCAATTATGCCTGGAAAATTGTGATCTTCAGCCCTTGCAACCCATCCAAAAAGCTTTGACCGTTGATTCTGTTTGTGCTTCCAGTCCCTTCTGCCATAACCTTCTGCCTCAAAGTAATTCTCAAATGCAAGTGCATTTCTGAATCCATTCCAGTCTTTTGCAAACTCAACAATAGCATTGCCTGTATGACCTCTAAAATTCCATAAAGGAATAACCTTCAATGGGCAAAATCGTGATAGTTGCTCCTTCAGACGATTTCCACTTTCTCCAACTTGGCGCCCATCCTTCCATTCAGTAGGAACATTAGCTAGAACACCCATCCAGGGCCACACAAACTTCTCGTTTCTGTTTGGAAGGGGCTGATCCACAATTAGTTGTGGCTGTGGCTCAGGAGGTTTAGCAAGGCCATTCTTCAAATGTTTGGCAAGGGCACGGTGGGTTGCCTTTTCTTTTGCCGGTCGATTAGGTGCTGCACCTACTCCAGACGCATGCTGCAGAAGATTATGTATATTGTAATCTTTCTTCTTCTTGCCAGTACAGAATGGGCAACTATAACTCGCCCCGTTGTTAATTTTTAAATCTCCTGAAATCAGGCGTGCATAAATTTTGTCTTCACACTCATCAATCTCGGAATCACTAATTTCCGAATCATCATCTGAACTATACTCCATTTTCAAATAGGAAGGTAAATCTTGATAACCTAGACAGGAAACAAGGACTCCAATAATTAAGTGTATTTTATTTCAGTCAACATTATGGAATGCCAATAAGGATATCAGGACTTGTATAGAGAGGAATAATACACATGTTTATAAAATAGCAACACCATACAAGTCATTGCCAGATGTAACTCCGGCAGAAGGAAAGAAACTAAATGAGTAGTAAACAACAAATAGTGTAGCTGTTTAATTAGAAGTTGCAAACAATATAAGACAGCCAAAGTTACAGAACTATCCTTAACAATACTAACATTTTGCATTGCTAATTTTCCACAAAAAAGATCAAACTTCAGGTACAGTAAGATAAATCATGAAAATATATGCATGAAACCATGGCTTCAGATTTAAAGCAATACTAAGAAATAGGAAAAGTCAAGTACCACAGGTTTGACCATTTAGACAGGAAGCAAGCCAAAGAATTTTCCATGTGACTGAAATATGAATTAGAGGCTAATGCAGACGAGATATCATTCAATACTTTTTCCCCATACAACCATGAAGGTGTGGTTCCACTATCTCGCTATAATGGAACAACAAGGTTCAAATCAGATCATAACATGGAAAAAAGGTTTCTGATGCGGTGCTGCCTAATGCTAACAGACCCAAAATAAAAATGATACTATTGATGCATCATACCATCGATAAACTCATCTTCAGAGTGGTCCTATTATATAATGATGCATCATACCATCGATAAATGATAGGTTGACCAATACAGTACAGTATAATATTGGTCTATTGCAGAAAATTAACTCTTCTGCCCGACCTATGAATATTTTTTTTTGCAAAATTGGCCTATGAAAAGTAACGATGAGATAAGATGACAAAAATAAATAAACCAAGCCTGCGGATGCCTAACAATGTATATCAAGTAAGAGTATCATATCAGGAACAAAACATATCAAAGAGGTCATAGAATGCCACTATGGATTATGCACAAGGAACTGAGCAAAAGAGGACTACTAGGTACAGCAAGGATAAGACCCAGAATACTAAATCATACAACAAACACATGGCACATCACCCCCAGAATATGTCCCAAAAGTGTTACAAGATCAGGCTCCTGAGTCCTGACCTCCATTTCAGAAGGTTATTGGTTGGGATACATGGATTTTACCTCAAAATGCAAACATCAAAACACTAGAACAAAAAGGGGAAAATGCAAACCAAAGGTATCACAATACCAAGAACCTGCCATGAAATTGACACATTTTCACCTGCGTACTCAGCTGTCATCACCACGGTACGATACTGGAGCACATGCAAGTCAACAAGTGTGTTTGGTGTTGACCGCAAACTCCACCACAGGGGCACGACATTAGAGCATATGCTGATATGCAAGTTGTGACACTACACCAAAGAACACAAACCTTGACCACAAACTCTGCCACTGGCAATCCTAAGCACTTTGCGAGGTATGATGGGCAACCTGCGCGGTTGAAGGGCAAAGACCAACCAAGACCGCACCTGGAGCACGTTGAGGCCCATACCCCATCAACAACCAGCGGCCCCAAACTGGACGCTCCACAGACAACCATGCGCACCACCAAGAGTCTCAGGGGGTCCAAGTCTCCAAGGAGATAACAGTGTCTTGGATGCACCTATCACTCGATCCAGCAAGGCCAGGTCAGGGTTTTCAATCAGAGAGCATAGGGCTCGAATAGAAGGTGTGGCCACTGGCTAGCTCCACGACGATGCCTCCATGGAGGGAACGTAGCCCAAAAGTGTCGCCGGCATTGGCAGGAGTCAGAGCAGAGTTTTCACTAAGAGCACCGCTGTGACCCGTGCACATGAAAACTTGCATTGACAAAGGGACAAGGTTCCCACATGACGCTTTCAAGAAGGGGAACGGCGCCCAAGGGATTCACCTTTGCTGAGCTTGCGCCCAGAACAACACTCGTCTCGAGCATGAGCAAAGCAGGAGGATGGCACCACGAGGAATTGGACCTGAGCTGGAAGCATTGCTAAACTTGGTGCTCGCTGGTAAAGGCTGCCTAGAGCCGAATTTGTCCGGCAAAGCTGCTGTGCACCAGGGGAACACCTCGGAGCAGTGGAAGCATAAGGAGGGCTACCGCACCGAATTTGAGTATTGGCTGGGCAGTGTGTTACTGTGTTCAACCGGTGAACGTCCGGATCCAGTGGAGGCTGCCGGCAGCAAACGCAGGATGCAGGCACCGGACCTGGGAAGCGGGATACCACAGACAATGAAGACCGCCGACATGGCCCATCGGCACGACTGTGCCAAGCAAGAGATCCTTCGGCATGACCCTCACGCCTAGCCGCCTAGGAACCAGCTGCAGCAGGCCGCAGACCCCCGCCATAAGCTGGTGACACCGCCAAATGCCAACGCGCGCAGCGGCCACGCATGCCGCCGCCGGAAAGCCACAGCCTCGCAAGCTCGGCCTCCTTCACCGCTGCCAGGACGAGCAGAGACGCTTTGCCGGCGCAACCCCGACGATGCCGACTCAGGCAAGATTCAGAGCTGAGCGTCATCCTGTGAACGAGCACCTCCAAACTGGGAGAGGGAGAGATGGATGGGGAGGAGAGGGGATGGATGTGGGGCGCGTTAGGAATGGATGGATGGGGAACGCCACTGGGAGGCCCGCGGCCGTGGTCGGCCGACCGTGGAGGACACCAGCAGCGGCGGGGAGGCCCGCGGCCGCGGTCGGCCGACCGTGGAGGACACCGGCGGCAGCGGCGAGGATATCGCTGGATGTAGAGGATTGGAGGAGTGGCGGCGGTGGGCACCTCCGGCTCCGGCGCCTCCTGAGTCGGCCGGGAGCGGCTCGGGAGCATATTAAAAAAAACACCAGATTACCACTAATACTTGCAAGTGCGGCAGATCAAGGGTTCGTCGAGAGTACCTCAGGAGGCGGCAGTGCAGGATCTATTGGGCCTGATGTTTGCCCTGTTAGATAGTGGGTACCGGAGGCGGAGAGTAACTTTGACCGGCGGCAGTGCAGAAGGACGAGGGAATTGACGGCGGTCGTGAGGAAGGGCCGGCGGCAGGAAATTGCAATCTGTCGTTGCTTGGTGCTCACTGCACGTCCGCCATCTTCTACACTGGCGCTGGCGCTACTCACCAGCTTCGACCCTGGCGGATGGCGCTGGCGGCGGAGGGGATCGGATGTGAGAGGACAGAAGAGAGAAAATGGAAGTGACTGGGGACGGCCGGCAGAGTTTTGCATGGCGTATCTTGTCTAACTAAGGAAATGACACGTGCGCAGTTTACTCCTGAGAAATCTCACATTTAAATTCGTTCCAGAAGCCATATTCAGGCATCTTTGGTATAAAAATCATTTATAGGTATTAAATATACTCCCTCCGTTTCATAATTCTTGCCGAAATCTTATATGTATCTAGACATTTGTTAGGAAATAGATACATATATTTTTCGACAAATTTGAAACAAGAATTATGAACGGAGTGAGTATCTTTTTTTACACAGGATGCTCGTGACTTTTAACTCAAATCACACGTAAGACCATCGGCAGAGGACAGAAGAAATTTAAGGTCAGACAGATTTAAAGTATTAAATTGACGCGAAAAATTAAAGTAGTCCATACACATTAATTTTTTATATGATCCTAGACATAATCACCTTGCACAATAAAAACAGAAAGATATTTAAATATACATAAAATATTAGACATATTGATTTAATGCCGTAGGCAATGGCGTAGCTCTATCTTATTTGTGAAAATCTTCTTTAATTCCATCAACATCAAGATTTTGAATATCCCTCGATCACGTTGCCTTTTTTTTTCTTTTCTTCCTTAATTCACTGAAATAGCTAGATTTGGACCTGATTAATACTACCTATGCCTAATATTTTGTGAGGAATTGAGGTAGGGCGGGCGCCCTACCGAGAGAGCTGCGCCCACGTGTAAGACTTTCCATATTTTATTATGGTCTGATCAAAACATACCATTTTTTGCGGTTCGTTTGACTAACTGAACCCTTTTTCAGAATTATTACTCCTTGTCCTCGGAACACATCTAGTTTGGCTCAATCTCCATGGTGTCGAGGTCGAGTTTGTGCAAGCGGCTTCATCTATCAAGAATTCATATGGAACTTAAAACTTTATTGCAGTAGTGAGTGTGGCCGGGTTACCTAGTGTGCGTTTGCGCTAGTTAGGCAGACCAAAATGGACATAAGTGATAAGCAGAGGAAATTTGAAGGTGCACCTTGGATTGCATGTTACTCCCTCTGTTACATAATTCTTGTCTCAAATTGGCCCAAAAATGAAGGTATCTATTCTTAAAATGTATCTAGATACATGTAATATTTCGACAAGAATTACGGAATAGAGAGATTAGTACCCAATAGAAAAGGAATGGAATATAGAGAGCGAACGTTCGCTCTCCAGCCTTCCGACACGACGGGATAAAGTTGTCATGTGCTCAGAACTAAAATTGCACTCTCACAGACTAAAGTTGCCACCCCATGAAACCGAGCGTTCGCTCACTAAAGTTGTCAACCACAGGACACATGCGGCGCGATCCTAGGCATAGTCTTTCCAATTGGAGGGCCAGCAAAAACATTCTTTCCGAGAAACTAAAGAGCGAACGTTCGCTCATTATAAATTAAAAATAGAAAAACGAAACAATTAAAACATGTCAATGTTTGAGTCTTCTAAGTGCACGTGGGCTTTCAAAAAAAAGGACAAGTAATGAAAAGTTTGCTTCTTACAGCACCCAATAAGTGTTTCTTCTAGACGGCAAAAATTGCTTTTTATATGAAAATTTACAAGCGTGTTAAAAACTCAAGCATATGTACGTGTGTGTACCCGGACACCAACGCGCCTTCCTAAAAAGGGGGGCAATTTAGTTTTGAATACCATCCCAAAACCATATTTACCCAGTTTCAAAATCGGCCTAACACTCCATCATATTCGATTGAGGAATGAGAAAACAAATTTTCTTATTAATGGGATGTTTTATGGCCCACGGGACACGGATACCAAACCACAAACCTCGAAATGCCTTCGGCGACCCAGAGGCCCGCCAGAGTCCAGTGAGCACCGGGGCCTCAATATTCAGAACTCGTCGTCACCACAAGAGGATAAGAATCGAACAGCAGAAGGTAAGGAAGCCAAGACGTCGTCAGCCATGGCGCTCTCCCTCTCCACCTCCTTTCTCCCGACCCCGGCCGCCGCCGCCGCGAGAACCACAACCCGCAACCTCCGCTCCCTCGTCCCCTCTCAGGTACTCACTCACTCGCTTACTCCATACATAAACTTCATCAGGCTGTGCCTGAATTGGGGGAGACGCTGGGGAGTTGTTAATCTGTAACCCGTACTGTGCGGCGCGTGCAGAGGATGAGGTGCTCGATGCGGAAGAAAGGGCTGCACCCGGAGATCTTCGAGGACGCGAAGGTGTACTGCAACGGTGAGCTGGTGCTGGTGACGGGGGGGACGAAGCCGGAGTACACGGTGGACGTGTGGTCGGGGAACCACCCCTACTACGTCGGCGACTCCTCTGCGCTGGTCGTCATGGACAGCCAGATCGAGAAGTTCCGCAAGAAGTGGGGGCACGTCAAGGAGTACTGGACCAAGGAGCAGTGGCTGGAGATGCACCCCGACGGCGACCCGGAGTTCGAGCCCGAGGACGACGAGACCCGCAAATGATTTTTTGCTCCGCCCGCCTCCGCCTTCTCTTGCCGTTGATTCCCGAACTCAGTTAGTTCTGCTTGGTTTGATTCCCACTGTTGTGTTTTGTGCACGCGTCTGGATTTGGAACACTTCGGGTACGTGACGGTGTACTGCTTACTCTCAACACCCACTCTTGATTTTAATGTGAATTGTACTAGTACTTGATTTGAGTATGGTGGAATACGAAACGGGGCTGCTGAAGATCGGATTTGGGCCATGGGTTTCATAGCAGGGACAACAAACGGCTCACCTGTGTCTCTGTCCATGAATCGACGCGGATAGCCAGTGTGACTGACGACGTCGCTGAAGGCTGAACATACATTCTCCATCTTCAGAGGAGTTCTGCTAGCAAGTCTCCACCAACACAATTTGTGAAATCTCTATTAACTTTTTTTTGCGAAGAAAGGAGAGGAGGAGAGGGGGCACGGGGAAGAGCAAGTAAGGAGCCAGGAGGTTTTTGAAAGAACAAAAAATTGTCCACCTTGGCACCTGAAATGTGGGCCCAAATAACCACGTCGACAGCAGGCACGCGACCGAACCATCATAGGATCTGCGTTGAACCACTGATGAAACAATTGTGACTCAAATGTGAAGTTTCAAAGTTTTAGGACTAACTTGGGACCTTTACGAAAAAATTAGGACCTCTGATACATTTTACTCTAAAAGTTATGTCATTAGAAAGAGTTTTCCAATACGAATCCAACAATATCTCTTTTGTGTCACAATAAAGTCATATAGCTAATGTATTTTTTGGTAAAAGTATGACATAAAATTCCGTGCAGGCCTTACATACCCGGACGGAGGGAGTAGAACGTAACACACAAGGACTCTAATTACTCTGTACTTCTTGTGTCCTTTTCCCAAGAAGAAGACTCTAATTCCTATTAGACTCAGCCAACATGGTTTGTGCACGAAACATCTTTAATAATCTATTTTAGTTGATCTATGTATGTATTGTTACACTGTTTACACGATAATTTTTTAGGGATAAAGAATCAATCAACCGTGGTGTATCTAGAGAAGTAAATTAAATTAATCAATCGCATAACCCCGAGAACTCTAAACATATATATATCGAATCAAATCATGTTTTTAACATGAGAAAATATTTTATTTGTGTGTGATTTCTATCATGTTAGGGATTGCATTGGTAGTATTGTGTATGCCAAGATATAGTTGAAGCTGGGATTTCCATGATAATGAATCATAATGCAAAATTAAAGTTTCACCGCATTATGTCATATTAATACTTGGATTGAAGTTTAGATGATTTGTTTTCTACGGTATTTTGTAGCGATATTTGGTAAGGACTTGTTTGGTCCGCTAGCTAGCTGGCATGTCATTCGCTCATGTGTGATACTAAATTAGTAGCCAGAATTCAGATTTGAGGTCACTTGCAACGCAATGCACATTTTCTGAGCAACTATATATTGGTATGGCAAGTAACAATTCTTTGGATAACGTTAATATATTGGTAGCAAGTTTTAGTTTTTTAAGTACTTTTAATAACCCATCCTTCATAAAATGTAGATGACAATGAATAGATTTCGACTTATAACTTCTTAATATTCCCGGGATTCAAGAAGAAAAATAAATCAGAAAGGTCGCAATATATTAATCATCTAACGGTGTATGCGTGTTGTGTATCACATTGTACAAATAAATACTAGCTTACTACTAACCGTAGTATTGGGCTTATGTGGTTTTTTTAATTTAATTTTTATTGATGGCCCACCAAATATACCACATTCATTGAATCTTGGTTTTTATCTAATAGTTTAAATAATTCCGATGATGTGGATCAACATGGTGTTTTCTTTCAAAAATCTTGCATTGTGTTTTATTATACAATGGTTTAAATCATTCATATGATGTAGATCGTACTGATTGATCATAGTACATGATATTAGGTCAATATTTTTCATTAAAATTCAGCTCACCTACCAACCGCTGGTTTTTATCTGATATGGTTGCTTAAACGTGATATCACATCTAGTGACAAAATTAAAATTAACGGGGGATATCATTGGATCGTTTGTTTGCACCAATATACGTGTGTACGCCAAGTTATATTAGTACGTAGGATTTTGATGATTATAAATCATAATGTAAGTATAAAGTTTTATACTCTACTGATGCTTAGATTAAAAATTTAAAACATGGGCTAGTTGTTTATATTTGTTTAGTTTGTAGATATACTTATTAGTAAGTGCATGTTTTGCTTGCGAGTCGGTCTCTAGTACTTGATGCCAATTAGTAGAGGTGTTAAATTGAGGGTCATGTGTACTATATTGCATAAAAAATATAGCATTAGATTCATAGTAAAATGAAATTTTGAATGCTATATTTTTTTTATGTCATATAATTTATATTTTGCTAGTTAAACTGATAATCTTGGAACAAGTGCGTGCCTCTATTAGAGACGGAGGGAATAGTAAAAAGTCAGAATCAGTGAAGCCTGGTATATCTACAAAATTAGAACTAAACAATCTCATAACCCCTAATATTATGAAAGTATATCGAGTCAAATCATGTTTTAAGCATGACACTTTTTATATGCAGTCTTATATCCAAATCCAGAACTAATGGTTGGCCAGTGTGTTGGCTGGTCGACCAACTTTTGCATTAGATTGATTGTTTGTAGGTGATATTAGCTTAGTTTTGTAACTAAAGTCCAAATTCACATGTGGAATTTGTGGATCAATTATTTGTACCGATAATCATGTTTATTTCGAGTCATATTGGTATGTAGGATTTCCATGATAATAAAACATAATGAAGATTAAAGTTTCACTTGACTATTATGTCGATACTCTGATTAAATTTTAAATCATTTGACAAATTCATAATTTTTGGGGCAATCTTGTCGCAGAACCACACTTAACAAAAAAACGTCCAAAGAACTTCTTGAGTCAAGTTGTCTCGGTCAAACCAAAAACGAATGATTTGACGGTTTTACTTGATTGCTTACCGATGGGGCCCACCTCTCAGACATCACGTCGCCCCAACTCGACCCGACCCGTTAGCCTACGATTAAAGTAAGGATCCAAGTAAAACCGCCTATACACCTGGTTTTGGGCTGACCGAGACAACTTGACTCAAAAGGTGTGGTTCTGCGAATGGTTTTTCGTTAACTGTGGTTCAACGGCAAGGGTGTCCTAAAAACTATGGTTTTGTGAAAGTTACTCTAGTTCTGATTATGTGGATGGTACTCCTCATAAATTGAAAAGTGTGAGAAAGAAAACTCGGCACCTGATTCTGAATTTCTGACTCAGACTCCAACATGCACATCGTTTCTCAGCTCAGGAGTACATGACGGAGTAATTGATAATTTGTGACAAGAAACAATTCCTGCACATTTATACATCCGTGCGATGCTAGCTCTACGGGATCACATCTACGATCTTGGATCACATCTACAATCTAAAGGCAGCAACTGAAGGAAAGAAGAAAACTTCAAACAACAAATTGTAGCCTATGTATATAACAGATTGAGTATACCTGCTGCCATCTCTCATATGCGAGGGCGACGCCGAAAGGAAAAGGGATTTACCAGTTCAGGTCCGGCGATGTACGGAACGGGAGGGAGGTGAGAACGTGACGCAGTTGCCGTTGATCACAGCTAAGAATCAGCCGGTTGCTATTTATTGGTCAAATGGGCCTTAAACCAATTTGATGATCTGTTGCAAGCCCAACAAACATATCCGACTCATTAAATCTTGACCATTAGATTTGTGTGACGTGGATCAACCTGAGACCTACCATCGGTATCCCAGCAATCCAGCATGCACCAAGCTAGCAGCAACAAGGTTTATAACCAAAGAACCATACTGTTCACAATCTGACCATTAACCATCTAAGACCTTGTTTGGCACTACTGTTTTTGTAGTGTTTTGGGGTAGAAGGGTTTGAAGATATTAGGTGAACACCCAATCCCCTCAAATACCCAATAAACTAGTGAGAAATACACTAATGCCAAACAAGGCCTAAAGTGCCAAGTAGTTAACCATATTGTCCCACTACTACAGAAAGGCTTATCAGTAACGGTCGAAAAACAACATCAGTAACGGTCGGGGCCGCTGTTGCTAACTTCGTGTTACTGATGATGGGTATCATCAGTAACGGTTGCTACGATCGTTACTGATGTGCCATCATCAGTAACGGTCGCAGTGACCGTTACTGATGTATATATCATCAGTAACGGTCGCGTTGCCACATCAGTGTCGGTCGAGCGACCGACACTGATACATTTTTGGTATTTAAAAAAATAATTAAAACCACAGAAAATACACCAAAAATACATAGAATTGTATATACAACACAGCACAGATTATATATACAGCACAACACATAAAAATACATATAAAGCCGCATCACATCACATCACATCATTTAAACCATACAAATGTATATAAAGCCACATCATTTAAAGCATATAAAGAATACAAAAGTATCTCACTTCACGACATTGATTACAAAGTGTCAAAATTTCATAGAAATATAATTACAAAGTGTCAAAATTTTATGGAAGCATATAAAGAATACAAATGTATCTCATTTCAAGCTAGGTCCTAATGTTGTGGGTGAACCCTAGACACCACTTGTTCCACGCGTTCGTAGAAGTCCCCACTAGACTTGATGACCTCATTGTTGATGAGATGGGCGAACTCCCTTTGAATGTTATACACGACCCATTTAGGTCGGTGTACCATTGTCATTCGGGGCCGCCAGTACTCTTCCATCGCCGCCACTGACCCCTTCCACTCAGGTTTGAACATGCTGGCATTCTCCATAAGGATGTGACAGCAGTAGTAGCCACAGAACACACTATCGGGCGGCTGTTGCTGGCAAGGGAACCTGTGGTTGTGCTGAGGCTCGTCTTTATAGCCTTTACCAGCTAGTTTTCCCCTGGTCACCACTTTCCAGGCAGTGTTAATGAGTGATTTGATGGGTTTCCAAAACCTACCTCGAACACCCTTCTTCGGAAGTAGTGAATCGAAGTAGTACACCACGGACCAAGGCAAACAAATGAGTAGTGTGACCCAATGGTCTCTTTTTTCAAAAGAAACAAATTTTAGTATCCAAGGGTGTATAAGAAAGAGTAAATTAGAAAAAACAGACGGTTCCATATATAAAATTGAACTTACTCCAAATTAAGGAAGGAGAGGATAAAGTCGTGGTCCGCGTATTTCTCGAGACATGCCACCAAGTATTTAGATGCAAGGGTTCTTGAGGCATCCTTTTCTAGCTCAAGACCGATGTCACCATAGTTGAACATCGCGGGGCCTAGAATGGCTACTTTTTTGACTTCCATTCGCCGCAGTTCTCTTATTTGGTAGGCAGACTACAGCCTTAAGAGGTTGATATCAAGCTTTTGACGGTTGAAGATGTGGAACAGTTCGTTGAACTCCACACCAAAGGTGATAAGACGTTCCTGAATGTTCCCGGTTTCTTGGTCAAAAAAGCCATAGTCTTTTGGGACTTGAACATTAATCTGTTGGGCATGCTGTTGAGAACCAGCTGATGCTTGCATGTAGAACTGATGAAGCTCTTGCATCTCTCTGGACACGGCACGTAGTGAATCTTCGGTGACCATCGGTCTTCCAAGATAGTAAATAAGCAACTGGTCAAACTCCCTAGTCACGAAATAGGATCCGTCTTCGAATCTCTGGCCTTGACGGGGGTCCTTCATGCGAATGTCAGGCCTATTGTCCTCCCAGACTCCCGTTATGTTAGGCACGTAGTGCATCTCATCTTGAGTGACATTGGAGGACTCCTTGATGGTCTTGCCACCGCGCCCCCTCTTTTTATGCCTCCTCTTATTGTCCCATGCCTTCTGCTCTTCTGCCTTGTACTTGTCATCGATCTTGCGGCCACCCATGGACTCAGCGGCACCCAAGAGAGAGAAGGTAGTAGGGACGCTTCCAGCCTGTGCCGACCATGTGGGCTGGCTATCTTTGAGTTGTGCAGGCATCGACATTGCCCGCTCTTCATCTCCGCCGGCATCGACAGGAGTAAGTATCCTAGGGGAAAGGCCGAGCGGCGAATGAGAAGTACCTTTGTGGGCGGAGGGAGATGGAGTCATAAAGGACCGGCGCTGGTTGTAGAGAGATACCAAGCTCCTAGGCCACATAATGCGGTAGTTTGGACAACCGCCTAGGATATCCACGCCTTCCTCCGGAGGTAGCGGGATAGCATAATCCCGATGCTCCTCGACGTCGGAGTCCACCATCACATCACTTGTGCGTCGTTCATAAGAATGCCGTGCACCAGTGGCGGTGATTGTCTGGGCATCACGCGGCCAATGGCGCCTACTGGCTTCCCAGACTTGTCAACGTGGATACGACACTTCACCGGTGCCTGCGCATAACAAGAAGAAGGCATATGTGCGTAAGATCTTTATTCATGAAGGTGAGGAGTGAAAAAGAGTTTGAAAAGTATGCTTACAAGGATGTTGTCGTTCGGACCCGGATCGTTATCCCGGATGCCCTCGCTTGGGTCCGGTTGGCTAGCGGGGAGGTTGTGCATGCTAGGAGCCGGGCTGTAACCTGGGGTGTAGGTGTCTTCGTCGTCCATACGTGTGTCGGAGGCGGCGCTGCTCTTCAGCAGGGTGGTCTTTCGCGGGAGAAGAGGAGGAAGAGGAGGAAGGAGGTTCCTCAAACCTTCCACTCCTCCCCCGAGTATGGCGTCAAGGGCAGGATGGTCTTTGGCTAATGCCGACACCAAATGATGGACGGCTTGCACTACATATTCCCGCGACACCTCTTGAGACACGATAGATGCCTACTCTCGCGCCTCCGCCTTAGCTTGTTCTATTATTTCAGCAGGAGCGGGGAGCTTTTTCTGGACCCTGCTTCGCTTCGGAGCAGGCGGGAAATAATCATCCCAACAGCCCCTTCGCCTTCTCCTAGAACACGGCCCGTGTGCTCCGCCTTTTGCAAGCCGGCGGTCAAACCGACTCCCACCTCTTCCTCTGCACGGAGTTGTCGGAGGTTTCTGACCTCTTGCTGTCCTGCCATTTGTGGCCATTTTCCTGTTATCATATAAGATAGGACGTGAGTCTATATGGATCAGGAGTGTCATAATCAACGCCGAAAACAAAAAAATGCACGTGAACCATTACCGTAAAAATTTTAACAGGCGGCTGCATTGGCTCAATGCCCGCCCACTCCTCAGGTGTCATGTGCTGACGTGCATATTCTCTAGCACGTTGGTCCTCCAGCATGTCATGCACTGGAGGCACCCTGCCTGCCGCTTCGAGAAATCGTTCCTGCTTGCGCTAGACCTTCTTCTTCCCCTCTTTCCCTGCACTCTCTAGCTTGTGGTTCAAGGGCTTCCTCAAGCGCAACACCCTCATACGTTCACTCTTCGCAATGAAAGCAGGGTCAGACGATTCCTTCTTGAATTTTTCCCATTTGGCCTCATCAGTTACCGACGGCCATTTCTTCTTGATGATCTCGTAGGGTTTGTCGATCCACTTTCTAGCGGTGGTTTTCCAATTAGCAACTCCATTGCGCACTACTATGTCGACGGCCGCTAGGAATCGCTCGCGCCACTCGTCAGTGACTTGGAACCTCCTTGCAACGTCCGCGATGCACGTGTTTCTAACGACTTCGGAGATGTCACTCCACTCGTCGGTGATCTTGCAATACTTACGTGCAACGACTTCACAGGTCGTTGCGAAGGCCTTCTGTGCCCTCTCAGGCGACTCCAGGCGGCCTCTCTCAGAGTGCCGGGTGACCACGCAACAGAACTCCTTCCAGTTGTGGTTCCCCCTTGGCGTCTTCTTCCTTGGCTTCTTAGTGGGAGTTTCAGAAGGCTGCGAGTTACTCTCTTCCACCCGTCGCTTGTTGTCGCGCTCTTCTGAACGAGAGCTACCTGAGCCAGAGCTGGCAATTTGCTCTCCCGATGAAGACTCTTCATCGACACGATCTACCTCCTCCCGATCAAGAACTGGTTTCTGGCTACTCTTGCCCATTTCGTACCTATGCCATGAAAACCATCAAATATATATCGGCTAAAAATTTTGGCATGACCTATGCTAAAAAGCTAGCAAATTTTCTCTACTAGGAGCTCGAAACCTGCATAAAAACCCCACCCGCATATGTACCCCCTCGGCACGATGGCCGGCCCCTTCTCCAATGACCCGACACGATGGTCGGGCCCACAATTCACATAAATGAAGCACTTGGTGTATATAGCTAAAATCATAAGTAATGTATATAGATAAAATCATGCTCTTTCTGAAATTATGTAGAGCTAAATTTATGAACTGCATCACGCAAACATGTATATTGCAGCATCTAAATTATGTAGAGCTACATATATAGCTACAATCATAAACATGTATAAATCATGGTCTTTCTGAAATTATGTAGAGCTAAATTTATGAACTGCATCACGCAAACATGTATATTGCAGCATATAAATTATGTAGAGCTACATATATAGCTAAAATCTTAAACATGTATAAATCATGCTCTTTAATTCAAATCAGCAACCTAATTCAAATCAGCAAGGAGCACAGGAGCACATCATACAAGGATTAGGACCGCAGGAGCACATCATACAACATTTGTAATTTCAAGGAACCCTAACACTTGTAAACAGGGGCAGAAGCAGCAATTCCTAACCCTAACAGTGAACCCTAACACTAACCCTAATCCTAACAGTGAACCCTAACCCTAAAATTCAACCCTAACCCTAACAGTGAGAGGGAGGCAGAGGGAGCGCGCACCTTGTGGGTCGAGGAAGACGGCTCGGTGGCACGGGGTCGCCGGCGGGGAAGAGGAAGACGGCTCGGTGGTGCGGGCTCGGGGACGGCGGAGGAAGACGGCTCGGGGCGGTGGAGGAAGACGGCAAGGAGGTCGCGAGCGAGGACGGCCGGGGAGGTCGCGGGCGAGGTCAACGGCGGGCTCCGGTCGAGGACGGGGAGGCGCGGGCTCGGGGCGGAGGAGGAAGGAGGCGAGGACGAGGCCGTCGGCGGCAGGCTCGGGGCAGCGCGCGGGGTCAACGGCGGCGTGAAAATTGGGCAGAGCTTCGCCCGGGGAGGAGGAGCGCCCACTGCTGGTCTGCTAGAGGAAAGCGATGCGCAGGCGAGAAGTAACGGGCTAGGGTTTCGGTGCTTCCTTTTATACGCCCAAGCACATCAGTGATGGTCGCCTTCCCGCGCGACCGTTACTGATGTATAGATGCACATCAGTAACGGGCGAGCCGTGGTGCTACCGTTACTGATGATCTATACATCAGTAACGCTCAGGTAAGAACACGACCGTTACTGATGTGCATCTATACTTGTTGAGCTTTGTACCAATTTAAATTACAGGAACATTTAAATTTTTTACAGAAGTACATGGATCACACATAATTTCACTTATTACAAAGTTTGCATTAAGATTCAGTACGAGTATATTTTACAATGTGACTACTAGTGCTTCTTCTTCCTTCGGTAAGTCATAACTTGACTCCTCGCAGAACTGCTTCTGACGTAGGGTTTTTGTGATATTTTCTCGCTCTCGCTCCGATCACTTCTTCTTTTCCCTCTCCTTTTCCTCGTTAATATGTGCGTTGCGCTTCTTCATCATCTGCGGCGGTCGTCGGATCATGGAAACCTTCGTAGTCTTCTTGTGAAGTAACTCCGTCCACTCCAACAATGCTTCTTTTCCCTCTTCATACTACGATGCGGCCTTTATTTGCCGGGTCGTTTATGTAGAATACCTGCTTGCATTGTTTAGTAAAGACCCATGGTTCCTCTGTTGTGAAGTCACTCGACGCACTCTTCTGCCCTAAAGCCTTCCACGATGCTACCTTCCGGACGCAATCTGTTACGAACGTAGTGCTTCAGAACCCCGTTGTATCGTTCACATATGTGGATCATTAGATGGACCATGATATCGAAGAATGATGGAGGGAAGAACATCTCGAGCTTGCACAGAATCTGTATCATACTATCCTTCAGTATCTGGCATCGTCTAACGGTGATTGACTTCTACGAGATGCTGTCAAAGAAGTCAGAAAGCTTCATGATTGTCTCCCTTACGTGCGGCTCCATCATACCTCTGATTGCGACTGGAAGTAACTGAGTGAGTATGACATGATTGTCGTGAGACTTCATGCCAGATAGCTTGTGACTCTTCATGTCAACTAGATGCTTGATGCTCGACGAGTAGTTCGATGGGACTTTAATGCCCTGCAGGCACTGGCACATCCTATGCAACTCGTCTTTGTACAGGTTGTAACATGCAAGACGACACCGCGTGGTCACCGTCACGAAACCATTCTTGTCGGCTGCCGACACTTGATCTTTGCCCCACAACTCTTTTCTGATAGACATGAGCTCCAGGTCCTTCCATGCCTTGGATCGATCTTTCGTCTTCTCTGGAACGTTCATCAGCAACCCCAACACGTTGTCGCATACATTTTTCTCCACGTGCATGACATCTATGCTGTGGCGGCATTCTAAATGTGCCTACTACTCCAGGTCTCAGAATACGGACCTCCTTTTTCCACACGACGCCTTCAAGTTTCTTATATTTCTTCGCATCAATCTTTCCGGGGACAACATCAAGATCGTTCACAATTTCGAGGATTTGCATACCAGACTTCTTCTTCGGCGCTGTCCCATGCTCCGTCTTCCCATTAAACCTTTCCTTGTCATCCCTCCAAAAGTCTTTAGCATCCAACACTTTCGGTGGCCCATGTAAACAATTTTGGATGAAGCGGGCAACTTCTCCAATGTCGTGTTTTCCCCGCACTTTGTACAGGTCTTGTAGCCATGTGTCACCTGGCATGAAGTTTGTCCACTCGCGGGGTAGTCATATACGCGGGTCAGAAGTGCTGCTCTCATCGTGAAGTACTCTCTCCTTTTTGCGTCCCAAACTACTCTGCCAGGGTTCCAAAGCTGCTTCAGCTCATCCTTCACTAGCTGCAGATAGACATTTAGATCAGCTCCCGGCTGTTTTGGACCCTGTATGAGCATGCACATGTGGATGTACTTTCTCTTCATGGTTAACCATGGAGGAAGGTTATAGACAAACAAGATCACTGGCCATGTGCTGTGCTTGTTGTTCATGTTTCCGAAAGGATTTATCCCGTCAGTGCTGAGACCGACCCTCAGGTTTCTGGGCTCTGCCCCGAAATCAGAAAATGCCGTGTCGAAGTTCCTCCACTGAGTCCCATCGGCAGGGTGTCTTAGGACCCCAGCTTCCTCCACACGGTAGTGCCCGTCAGGATCGAATGAAGCCTGCATCGGATCGTGATGGACGAGATACCTCGCGTCCTTAACGTTCTGCATCCAACGCTCAACTTGGCCACGTGCCATAAGATATCAGACAGTCTTTGCCGGCCTGCCCTTCATCACTTCTTCCCTATCGTCTTCGCCAGCTCTGGCGTTTTTCTACTTCTATCTCGATGCACCGCATATGTGCCAGCTCTCATGGTTCTCGTCCTCTCCAATGTATACCATGCAGTTGTTTGGACATGAATGATGTTTCAGGCAATCTAATCCAAGTGGGCATGTAATCTTCTTCGCCCCATATGTGCTCTTGGGCAACTTGTTTCGCTGTGGAAAAACCGAAGCAAGATAACTCAACAAGTCCGTGAAGCCTTGTCTGACCAGCATGATGCTGCCTTCAGCCTCAAAAGTTCGAGCGTCACTTCGAGCACGTTGTTTTCTTTGCCAGCTCCATCATACAAGGGTGTGTTTGCGTACTCCAACAATTTTTTGAACTGAGCAGACTCTGCCTCATCTTCGGGGTCCTCCAGCTGCCCCCGTAGGTACGGGTCATCTACCATTTCGGCAATCCTGCCACGTGGAGCTCCTTCACCTTCCACATTAGCCTCCTCATCGACCCTTGTTTCTTCCTCGGAGTCATTCGCCAGATCATACCGCAGGACATCATCATCTTCGCTACCGCTATCGACATCAACCGCATCCTCCTCGTGAGAAGTCCAGCGAGAATAACCTTCCACAAAACCCGATGCCAGCACGTGCATCTGAACATCTTCAGACTTCATCATGCATGTGTTTCCACATTTGCGACATGGACAACACATCATCACAAGTCCTTTTCATTCCATATCACCTTTTGCGACTCCAAAAAAGACCGTCCATTCGGTTATCCATCGAGCATTGATTCTTTCCTTAGCGTACATCCAAGAACGGTCCTTCGATCTACAACACAATACACAAGAAAACAAACAAAGTAAAATAGTTAGCCTAATCATTGACAAGGGATTAAGGTGTTAATTAACCGGAGCTAACTAAAATTTTTAAATTAGAGACATTCGGATAGAAATTGAAAGCCGACGAGAAAGATCGGGAGGGAGAGAGAGCTCGCAAGGGAGAGGGAAGCTCCGGGCGACAACGAGGAGGCCGCATTTTGGCCGGCGGCCTGTCGTACCAGTGGCACCCGGGGTACCACCGTTGCACGACGCACGAGTCGCCTCGCCTGCTTCCCGGGAGGGTCACACCTCGGGCGGCAGTATACAAGCCGCGCGGCAAGCTACCAGCCCGGCAGGGCTAGCGGGGCTTCGGGGGAGAATTCCCGCCTGGGCACCTCCCGGGAAGGTACTTGCCGGGAGGGGCGCTCCCGGGCGCATGTTTCCGCTGCGAGGGCGGGGCCGAGTAAGCAGGACTGCGGTGCCACGTGGGCATGCGGCGGGCGCCCAGCGCGCAGGGTTCGTCAGGACAAGGAGTGAGGCGAACGGCGCATTTAATGAACCGACAGGGAGGGGGTTCCCCGTCAAATCAGGCAAACAGTGGCTGTTCAATTTAGGGCTTAGACCCTTAGCTACAAGGCTAGTATTCCTGCATGTATGCCAGCGCACCGAGGAGGAGCTGCCCGAGCTCCCCGCTCGTCACTTGTAAACCATATATCGTGGCACCCGTGATATTCCCTTGGCTATAAGAGGAGGAACCCCGCCAGCGGTCGAAAGGGTTGGATGGTTAGATAGTTGCATGGTTGACTAGTTGGTTCACTGACCAACCAGTGGTGCTTCACTGGCAATAGCCCCAAAGTAGCAAGGGACACTGGTGCATGTTGATGGAGGGAGGGAGGGCCAGAGATGGCATGGTGCTGGACGAGGCCCCAGCCGAGGTGCGGGCGCCGGTCTGGTGCGAGCGGGTGCCGTGGGTGCCGCACGAGTGGCGGCGATCTGTCCGTGACGGGCGGCGGCCGGAGTAGGAGGAACGGTGGCGGCCGCTGCAGCAGGTGTGGCGGGGGAAACGGGACGCTCCTGAAAGGCGGCGCTCAGGGGAGTGGTTGGATCGATGGAGTCGTCGCCAAGGGAGAGGCTTCGGCGATGGGAAGACATGGCGGAAGAGTAGGCTCTGATACCAAGTTGAATAGCTAGATTCACCGAACTGATTCATTCATTCATAGGTGAAGAGTATTTATACTCGTACATGTACAACAGAAAATGGGAGACGTGCCCGAGAGAAACGCGCGGGCGTGCGTAGGGATAGATCAGCACGCCCATGATACTAGGGGAGTCTCCTGACTCGGTCTAGGCCGTTAGGCCGTCCTGACTTGTGTACATCAGGCCTGACTAGATGAAGTGCCGTTCCAACAGCGCGAACGAGGCTCGCTAGGGAGGGGAGACGGACGAATACCTCGCGGAGGAGGTCTTCGTCAAGAGCATCTATGGTGGTGGTTGCGGCTGTGGGGAGTTTCGCCGGCGGCGGCGGATGTTGGGATGCCATGGCTCGGCACAAGAAAAGTGTCTTCCGGATTGTCGAGGACTCGAGGAAGCTGTGTGGGCTAGTTCTCAAAAAAAAAGGAAGCTGTGTGGGCCAGGCCAGCACACTAGCAGGAAGCCGGGTCCGGCCCAGACTGCAAGAAGCGGTGATAGTCTCTAGTCTCTAGTCTCTACCATATGCTTTACGTAGGAGTAGTAGTAATTGTCTAAGCAAGGCCTCAGAAGTCAACACAACTAGAGCACTATCAAGCAGTACAAGATAAGCGCAGGCATCTCTAGAACTAGCTTCCCCAAATTATTGAAACCCCGAGCTGTTTCGGACTGGCGCACGCATGCCGTGGTCTGGTCTGCATGCAAATTATTTGATGGCATCAGAGGTGCTTCCGTCGAGTCGACATGAATGGATGGGCAGTGGTGACTGATGAGGATGGTGATTTTTTTTTTTTTGGTAATATGTGGTGGTTGATCTGTCCTTTACGGCGTTTGTTGCAAGAGGCTAGGTGAAAGGGGACGTTGATATCAAATGATGGTGCCTTTCTAATTAGTCGTGAGCATCTGATTCTATTCTTGTGTCGTTTCTTATTCTTTCGATTAGTATTTTAGTCTTGGGTGCACATTAATGATGAATGTATGTAAGTGAGAATTTATAATTGGAAATGGTGTATCAAGGCGCATGTAGGTCAGTGGATAGAGCGTCTGTTTCCTAAGCAGAAAGTTCAAATTTGTAACCGAATTCTCTTAACCTGTTACATTCCATCAGCTACTAAACATCTCCTTTTGCTTTAAAAAAAATCGATATGTTCTGTACAATTCTATTCTGCTTCCCCACCTTTCGCATTGGTCATATCACAGTCAACTGAAAGGTTCAGTGGGTCATCAGATTAAAGAAGCAAATTGAGATTTGCGAGGAGGCTAATGACCCAGGGTGGCAGAGTTCCTGCACACCAGATTAATTGTTACTCTTCCGTCCCATAATACGAGGTACGCATGCAGTCATAAATCCTCAATTTGATTAATTAAATATACATATTTCTTAACAAAAAATACATCATTAGATTCGTCATCGAAAGAACATCATTAGATTCGTCGTCGAAAGAACTTTCTAATGATATGATTATTTAATTATTTAATTTATATTTAGTTACCTAAATTGATGATCTAGGGATGCATGGGTGTCTTGTATTATGAAACGGAGGGAGTAGTCTGTTATGGACAGCGTCTTCTAGATATATGGCGTTGCTGACCGACCCGATTAATCTAACCCAACACAATCAAACTGCTGCTATCATAATCGCCACTATTCTAAGCTCTGGTCTTCGAATCAACGACTAACTTATAAAAGCTGTGTCCCTGCACTATCTGCACGTCTGCAACCTTTGTGGAGTCAAAGCCACGAAAACATGATCTGATGAAAGAGTGGCGCCTATGGAAAGAGGCAATCACGAGCCAATCACTGATTAAGCTCGTGGGGTCTTTCCGTGTTATAATATGGGTTACCAAACTTAATTAGACGGCTGCGGTATTCGGCGGCTGTGCGGCCCCTGTTCCAGCGCGGCTTCTTTGCCTAATCTTCGCTTTTGTGTTAGTAATATACTAGTACGTGCCGTGCTCTCTGCCTCTCTCGTGTGCTATGCTAGAGGGGCCTCAAGTTTGTTAATTTGCTTCTTTTAATCTTGCCGCAGATCCCCTGTAAAAAAAAGGGACGCCTCTCAAACGCGCAAGGCTACGCAGCTTTAGAAACCATAGCTTTGCTTGATCGAGTTTAGTTTGTTCAACCGAACACTTATGCTTTGTTTTTCCTGGAAGAAAAGGACGAAGATTTAGACTGATGATCTCTTTCATACGAGAACCAGCTGGTTTGTCAATGGGCGGATAAAGTAGGACTTAAACCATGTTTCTAGTTGCATTTGCCATCTAGCGAAAGAAAAGAATATACGTACGCTTTAATGTGGCCATCGTGAATTGCTCTTTGATGTAAAGTAACACTAGTACCACTAAAATTTCAAAATTGACATATATAGAGCCAAGCCCTCGGTCGCGATGTTGTTCAGTTGGGCTGAGGCTGAGCGTACGCCGACACGCACAGGTAGTCAGCGCCTGATTTCGTGGCCTCGAGCACCGGAGCGGCCGTAAATCCATTTGGATCGGCAGTGGAGTAGTACGTTCCAAAAATCATTTGGCTAAAACTGCATGCGGCGCGCTTTGCTTACACGTTACCCCTGAGACAAGTGGCCGGTCATTCGATCGCGTGTGAGCCTAGGCCGTGGCTTGACTTGTCTCGTTCCCCTTTTTTTTTGAGCAGGGGTCTCGTTCCCTTTTTTTTAATTTTACTAGGCCGCATACCTTACGTTTTTGTCACATCATGTTACCCGGCCGTCGTACACATTCGGCAACCACGCACGCCAAGCTACCGGTCGATCGTGGCTCTGCTGGTAATAATGCAAAGGCAGGGAAGGCCTTAACTAAAGTTCGTCTAATGCACAGTATCAACACCCTGCGTGTAGAGCAGCTACAATTTGAATCCTTGGGTCGGATACGGACCGTAGGAACTTTTTACTTTTACCAGCATCTCTCCAACTCTCTCCCGGTGGCGTGAAAACAAAAGAACCGTCGTAGTATACAGTTGTTAAAATCCCGAAATATCGCTGGTGTTATTACGTGACCGGAAAAGGTCACGTCCATGGACCAGAATAGTAGTACCATGCGCGCGATGATGCAAATGTAATGCCAGGCGCCCAGGCCCTCTGATCACGTGACCGACCCGAGCCAGAACACGCGCGAGTCTCGACGCTGGGCCTGGAGCCCTGGACGGCTGGACGTACTACGCACTAGCATTAGCACAAACAGACGGGCGCTGACACCAACCTGCAGCTAGCGAAGGCGAAGGCGAAGGCGAAGGCGAAGCTTTCCGTGGAGCACATGAGAATCCGTGCGCTCACATAAAAGTAGTCCCCTGTCCGTGCATGCGACCAGAATCTGTAAAACTTGCCACGGCGCACGTACAGTGGCGCTTAATTCGGCCACGATCCACGTGACCTCCTCTCTCCTGGTCCGAGCCAGAGAGACCGCAACCCATTTCACCCACCTCTTTCGGGTCCCCCGCGGCCCGGCCCCAACACCAACTGTGTTGAGATCCGAGTCGCGCGGTGCAGGAAAGGCCATCTTCTTCTAGTAGTAGCTTTTGCGAAGGGGGACGTACGTGTGCCGGTGGCTTGGCTGATCTGATCAGATCAGGAGGTGATGACCGTACGTGCAGCGGTGGGTGGTGCTCTCTGCCTGATGGATGGACTGATGCCCCGCTGTCTCAGGCTGATCCCTGATGCTGTGTGCCTGTATGTACGTGCATGTGGTCACGAGGGAGCTTTTCCCCTGCCTTTCTCGCGTTCCTCGCCCAAGGGGAAAGGAAAGGTTGCCCACGCATGCAATTGCAAATTACAAGGAGCGAAAAGCTATACTGGATTATGTTACGAATTGAGTGATTAAAGGACACTCGATTACTGTTGTTGCGGCTTGTGGTGACCTGAGATATCATGTCAGTCGTTCTGGATAACTAACTTTATTGGCTGGTATTGATCTGGTAGTACTAGCTAATTTATCATGTTAGCCGTAGTGGATGACTAAATTTATAGGTTAGCATTGATCTGGTACTAATTTATCTATCTCGTAGGTCTCGATAAAGTCGTAAACATGCATAAATCGGTAGTACTACTGTGTTTTTTTTCTAAGATCGTGTACTTATATTGATTTGGTTCAGCAGACTGCAAAGCTAGCGATTTTACCCGCAAACAATGTGGAGGAGGAGGAAGAGAAGTGCGCGGAGGAACCGAAAGGCAAGAAAATGCTACTTAAACCCGTCAAGGTCTACAACTATTTGAAATCAATCTCGTTGATAGTTTGGCGGGATCGAGGTCTCTGTCCATAGGTCCATACAAATCTCCAAAGCAAAATTCGAAGTAGGACTATGTTTTAGTCTCTTTCCACGGCCCACATATAACTAACTTACTTAGTTTACTAAATTTAAAAGGGTTTTGTTGTGTTTTAGGATTGCCTAAAAGTGCATACCAGTTAGGTTACATTGATATCGGCAGTGTACACTTCTAACAAAACATAATTAAAATACCTAATCATAGTTTGCAAATTAAATTGCATAGCTAGTTCATGGTGTGTTGTTAATTAGTACAACTTCTTGATTTTTTTGAAATCACATACTTCCTTCGTCCAACAAAAGATGTCTCAACTTTAACTAAATTTGAATGCATCTATACACCAAGTCATGTCTAGATACTCTAAATTTTGACAAACTTGAGACATCTTTTGTTGGACGGAGGGAGTTATAAACTTGGCTTGCATATGCAGATACAGTACAAACTCGCTGATGTTGTTGTATTTTGCCACCGTGGTGCGCAGACATGAACTAGGCAAGGGTTTAGAGGGATAATACTTGATCACATCCGCGATGGTCAGATTGCAAATAAGCAGAACAATATGCAAATAAGCGCACGAAATAACTCTCCTTTAGCTACATCATATCCATCCTCTCTTTTCCTTAGCTACCAATAAATGGAAAGTATTTTGTGACATAACCACACCACCAAAAAGAGATACTCCCTCCGATCCATATTACTTATCGCAATTTTATCTGATACACATGCGTCTATACGTGTTTTATTGTGTAGGTACATGTGTATGTAGACAAATTTACGACAAGCGACAAGTAATATGGATCAGAAAAAGTAACGTATAGATCTTTCGGTTTCACCATCAAATGAACGCATGCCGATAATTTTCAACACATCCCATTCTCTTATTTCTGATCCTCTTTTCCTCTCCAATACTTCAAATGTGTTCCTCCTCCATTCACTTACCAGACAAATACTTCCTCCGTCCCATATTAAGTGTCTCAAATTTGTTCAAGTATGGATGTATCTATGCCTAAAAATCGTCTAGATACATTTCGACACTTAATGTGGGACGGAGGGAGCGTTTTTTTGCAAACTTTTGAAAAATTACCTAACTCGTAT
Source organism: Brachypodium distachyon (assembly GCF_000005505.3). Classification (NCBI taxonomy): domain Eukaryota; kingdom Viridiplantae; phylum Streptophyta; class Magnoliopsida; order Poales; family Poaceae; genus Brachypodium; species Brachypodium distachyon. The sequence continues at coordinate 44,690,933 of NC_016132.3, read as the reverse complement.
AAATAGAAGCTTGGAATTTCTGGAAAGTTCCCTATATAAACCACCCAAACACCCAACCTATAGAGCGCTGAACCAATAGAGTAGAGTGGTACACACCCCGGACATACTAGTTGCGCCGCTTCTCCCTTCACGCTTCCCTAAACCCACTGGCACACGCGCGCCCACACAGGCAGCCAGCCACGCTTTGCTCCCTCTCGCTCCTTCCCAAACCCCTGCGCGCACCACCTTCTCCCTCCAAACCGAATCAAAAACGAGCACCCAAAGAACCGCTGCCCGCCCCCCATGGCCATGGCCTCCACCGATGCCGGAGGAGAGTGGTCGTCCACGGCGGCCGTGCGGCTCCGGCTCGCCTGGCGCGTGGTGCGCGCGGCGGAGGTCCTGGCGCTAGCCCTGCTCCTCTCCCGCTCCTTCCCCCGCCTCCCCTACGCCGCCGCCGCGGCCTCCTCCGCCGTCCGCGTCGCCGCCTCGCTCCTCCTCCACCCGCGCACGATATTCGTCGTCGCCAACGCCATCGTGCTCCTCCTCTTCCTCTTCTCCCGCCGCGACCGCGCATCCTCCTGCCCTTCCTCCTCCATTCAGGAGGACGCCCAGGAGCAGTTCATCTGCTTCGCGGGCCCGCCGCTGCTGCTGCCGCCATCGGCCACCGAGGCGGCTGCAGACGCGGTGTTCGAGGACAAGCAGGCCGTGCACGTGACGGTCCGCGCCCCGGCCCAGGCCCAGGCCCCGCGGCGGAGCAGGTCGGAGAAGATCAGGAAGCCAGGAGGCGGCGGGAGGAGGAGGGCGGCGTCGCCCGAGATGCGCCGGTCGGAGTCGGAGAAGTACGGGCGGAGCCGGCGCCGGTCCACGTCGTGGGCGTCCGCAGAGGAGGAAGAGCCGGAGGAGTTCCGGAGGGCGGTCGAGGAGTTCATCGCCAAGGAGCAGACGCGGTTCCACCGCGAGGAGTCCTTTGTCTTGGTCGACGCCGGAGACGATGCTCAGGCGCAGGCGATCGCCGTCGTAGCTGTGTCTCCTCCCCCAGCAGGGAAGTGAGTGTGTGAAACGATGGATGGATCGATCGGTCTGTAAAGAATTTCGTGGTGCCTTGTTTGGTGTACAAGTTTCGCCTTTTGCTTCTTGTCTTTCTAGCATCTGAGAATGTGTTTCTTTTCCTCCTCTGCTTTTGGCGGGTCTGTGATTCACTGATGGCTGCTGACAATCGATGGACTAGATAAGTGAGAAAATTCAGACTCCCGTCGCACTGTTTGGTGCTGGCTCAACTCCCGTGCATGATGTGCATCTCGGGGCCGTAGTACATTCGATTCTCTTTTTTGCGCGGCAAATGGAAAAATTTATTGATCACCATTTGGACCACGGCCAGTACTTAGAAACTTCTTCCGGAAGATAATTCATGAGTACTGTAATTCACTCTCCTGATTACGTGAACTCCGACTTAAGGACATTCGAGACAAGCACCTTGATCTCCTCCATTATAATACATGCTTCAAGGGACCTATCAGGTGCTCTGCAACAAAGTTTGAGAAACACACACCCCACAACATCATGATAAGTGTTCCACTGGAGCAGGTATATCAATCACACGTGGAAATTTGTTGTAGCTTTGTAGCAAGCCCCATTACGGTCTAATTTCCAACTAAATATTTTCACGAGCTTGAAGAAATTAGTAAAAACGTTATGAACTGCGAATGGGGAAAAGATCACCCAAGACCCAACGCGTACAAATTAGCAAAAACGTCATGTGTATTGCGCATGGAGTTATATATGCCAGCGAGATCGCCTGAGAAAGCTCAGGCGTCAGGCCCTCTCACGTGACTTCACTGGGCTTATACTGGACCAAAATTAAGTACTATACATGCAATTTAAATTGGGTAAGCCAAGCTCGTGAACTCGAAACTTTTTTGCTTCCATACCACATTGAGATTGTGTGTGCCGATATATATATAGATCCCGTTTTAGTTTAGATAATACAGAAGAAAATGCTCTCATATCCTCTCCGTCATGGATGCGCACAACTCTAAGTTATTACAGCCTCAAAAATTCTTACTACTCCTTCTGTTTTAAAATTCTTGTCATTGTTTTAGTTCAAATTTGTACTAAAAGAATGACAAAAATTTAGAAACACAGGTAGCACTAAACAGCAAGGTAAGCTAAAATAAGATATGCAGCCACCATGCATCTGGCTAGCCAGTGCCGGGCCCGGTTGCTCTTTGCTGCTACTAGTAAAAGCTTAGGCATGGACCCGGACGGCCCTGGAATTTTACTAACGACACGTCGATTATCGACTTGACCTAACTGGCCCGGTGCATGCACGCACGGAGTAAATCAGTAAATTCAGACGCCACGCCACGGAGCCCTGGTACAGGGGACATGTGCAGTTCTAGCAATATACTCCTATTTACGTACAACTTTATAAAATAAAGAAGAAAGCCGATCGACGTGACATGAACTGGTTCTCCCGTCGGGGCCATAAAAACCGAGGCATGCATGCACCGGCACGTACACGACAATGAGGTACAGTACGCTTGCGGATATATATTTTATTTGAAAATAAATCTCACCGACGACGCACCTGTCGTACGTGGCCTTTTGGCATGGCTGTGGCCCACAGGAGCTACTCCTATCCTGTGGGCTGTGGGCTGTGGCTGTAACTTTGCGTGGAGTGTGCGCCTGAGGTCGAACGATAGAGCTTGTGTACGTGCACATGTCCCTGCACTGCAGCACTGTGGCCGGCCGGGCCCTACGTCTCCAAAGTACACGGAACCATTGCATCGACAAGAAAGGGGGGGCCGGAGGGAGCCATCGATTCCATATTTCCATGCCCCGGCCCGGCCCCTCTCTTGCTATCTTCGGTATTATTCGCCGGCGACGACGCGATTTGTTTTACCGTCGAATCTTGGGTAAATGGCTGGCGGTCGGAAGGTTAGTAATTTCTCCCACGATCTATGCGCATCTCTCGTATATATGGGATCCGATTCCAAGACGAAGATGGCATGGATATGGGGGATATGGTATCGATTCCGACATGAACCCCTGTCGTTTTCGGCATGTTTGGTTCGATGCGCATCGGGCAGTTCAATTATCGAATAGGAGTAGCTGCCGCAGTGTTGCTGCTGTTGCCCCTGCCCTTGCAAACTCCCAGATCGGCTTGTACAGCAGCGCGAGGATGCATCGTGTATCATCTCGGTCGATTTAACCATACAGCCTACTCGTTCCTTCCTCAGTTCGTCACCAAGGCACACCCCACCAATCCTGAAAGCTATCTAGTTCTGCAACCATCACACTTCGAAGCATTTTCATGGGCCACAGCCACAGTGCTCTGTCAGTCGCCTCCATTGGCTCCATAAGAGCAAGCACAACGTGGGACTAGGCTAAGAAAAACGCTGGACGCCAGTAAAGATTCCAAGAATGCTGTAATGTACGTTTTCCTTAGCTGCTGCGTGTGGGACCCACTAGTTATATTTTAATATCCATTCACTTTTCCAGTCTCCTTTTTACTAGTACTTTTTTTCTCCACGGATCCGCCTCCTCCATCTATGGCCATGGCTACTGCGCCCGCGACTATGTAAAAGAGGAAGGACGCTCGTCCATGGGGACAGCAGAGGCGGGAGAGACTCGAACTCCTCCTCCCAGCCACTTCCGCCGCCAAGCGTCGCCTCTCGCTTCAGCCCTCCTGCCGTCGCAAGTACAGAGAGGGAGGGAGGGAAGGACCACGCCGCGTCCGCTGCTCTCTCGTCTCCCAGAGACTCCGGCCGTCGTCTCGTCCAAATCGCCGATGCGTCCTCCAATCTGCAGCCGGTGGAATCCCCACTCATCGTCCCTATCACCACCGCCCAAATCGCTGCCTACACCTCCCTCAATCCGCAGCCTCCTCCGCCACCGGTAACAACAAAATCGCCTCACGGCTTCTGGAGCGTTGGCGGACGGACACGAGCACTGTGGGCGGGGGTCCACAATTGTCGACGAGCTTCTGGAATCAACTCAAAGTAGTTGAGTCGAGTCTAGTGAAATTTTCTTAGCTCCGCGTGGTCCAACGTTTAGGCCCAGGTCCAACGTTTCTTAACACGGTTTAGCACCGGGTGTTGACCAACGTTGGCCTTCCTTTAAGAGGGAGCAGAGCAGAGTTAATTCATAAAAAGTGCCAGACAGAATAAAATAGTTTCTCTTCCCATAGTTTCCAGCTTTAGTTAGCTATATATGCTATTATTTTCCCTTCGTTATACGCAAGTCTCCACTAATGAGAAACGAGAATACTGTCCACTAGTGTTGAAGCCACCATGATTCAATCATACTATTTTATAATACCCAAGTTCATTATGCATGACATGATGATCCTTTACGGGCGACAGGGACACTCGGTCAACATATTTCGTGGCAGTACATCTATATCCTTCTGATTTTAATGACCATGTAAGGGCCCAGCGAAAGCACACGGAGAAGCTGTGCTCAAGCGCCATGCCTGAAAGATTGAGTTTAAAGTGAGTTGTTGATAATACCAACAGAAAATAGCTTCTGAAACACTTTTGTAATCTATTCTATACTAAAAGAAATATGAGAGGTACGGACGGCTATGAAAATATCTGGCCGACCGTTATATGGACCCACGCTGATCAACGTGTGGTGTTAGTATCCCTGTAACAGCATTTCGCTACGTGCTTTAGATCGCAGGATCGATCCCCCGCAAGTGAGAATACAAAAGGTCGATTGCTTTAGATCCCAGGATCGATCCCCCGCGACTCAGAATAAAAAAGGTCGATCGCCTGTTTCCATATTATTAGAAAGAAAAAGGAGTACTTGCTGAACCAGAGGCGCGCAGGACTTTATCTCTGTTTTTAGTTGTGCAAGTGCAGTCATATCTAAAACGCTGAAGGCACTAGATGAGTTTCAGCTGAACGCGGTGATGGGTTGGGACGTACCCAGTGCTCTCGGCTATGCAGTTGCTTGTCGTTGACGTGCCTGCCTTTCTTTTTAGCTTAATGCCTCCCTGTTTGGTTCTTAATAACCAAGGCAGATTTTATCTCTCTGCAGCACAGATTTTTATGGGAACTCATATTAAGTGCATATCCATATTGAATAGTAGTAGTACGGAATAGTATTTAACATAATGAACAGCATATTATCCTCTGCATTACATATAAGGTTAATAATATCTTTAAGCTTATATGTTCTTCTGAAACGTAGAATGTATACTTACATGTGCCATACCAACCGTGACCTAACTTACAATTTATTATACTGGTATAATATCACATAATATCACACAATTTATTATAGGGTTTTTGTGTTTTGTGTAATTTTTAGTTGAGAAATGAAGATTGTTTTCATAATTAATATATACTTGGGAAACAAAGATTTGTAAAGAGTTATATACCAAAAGCACATTGGGTGAGACTGACTGGAAGCACCATGTTGGTCCACATCATCTGAATTATTTAGACTATTAGGTCTTATATTAATTCAAAGGTCAAGATTTAATGAGAGAGGTATATTGGATGGGCTAGGCAATGACACATCAAAGTGGTTTAAGTCTTACTTTGGCCCAATATGTCATAGTTAGTTGTAAGTCAATATTTATTTAACATACTCTATTAGAGGATTAATATTATTCCGTTGTTTGTCTTCACGAGTCACGAGAATGTTAAGTAGTAAGATCAATTCCATTTGTCTCATAACATTAGTTTATATATCTGCACGAATGAGTTCTGTCATGGTGGTTAGTGCCAAGTCAATATTTATTTTACCATACTCGATTAGGTGACGGATATATTATCTGTCAACTTTATATGATTTTATTTTTCTTCACTGGTCATGAGAATATTAAGTAGTAAGGACAGTTCCATCCATCATAATATGTATTTTATATAATTTCAAGAATGAGTTGTAAATGGATAACAATCCGCGATCTAAACGTTAGTTTGGGTATCAATAGAATAATCATGTAAAACTTTAATATCACATTATGCTAATATAATTTGGTGTATATTCGATCTATCAATGCAAACAACCGATTGATCAATTACACAGTGAACTTTAATCATCTACCATCAGTCGTATCAAGTAGAGACTAACAACGGTAGATTATATGAACTTTAATTGCATATATATATAAGTAATATCACCTTAAATGATCAATTGATTTGATGCAAACATTGAATCGACCAATTGACACCAAAAAGAGAGGAAGTTACAAGGGTCTAACCTACTTGCATGGGGGATAACCCACTAAATGTACATGAACACTAGAGAAGAACTCCAAAGCAAGACATATTGGACAACAGAAGCACCAAGACACACTAACAAAATCTCACCAAATTTGTATGAACGGTTCTACAAGGATACTAACCCAATATTTACATGATCAGACACAATGAACCTGTAGAGAAAAACTATCTCACTCCATGCTTCCGCCAGGTAAGGTACCGTCACATAAGAGGAAGAACCAGATTGCTTTATTCTCAAAGACACCGCACCCTGCACCATAGCATTGTCAACGAGGAACACACAATTTATATTACTAAGATTTCTTGATACGTCTAGGAGGACTCTAGGTTACCCCAACCTCCCAATGCCAAGATGACGGCCGAAAGTTAGGGGAGCTATTAGATCCCTGAAGGCGGCTACGACGTTGCACTCTGCCTCACAAACACCCAAGCTTCCATTATATTACTGATGAGGTGTTTTTTGAAATAATATAGCAATAGTATGTATGTGCATCAAAGTAATTAAAGACATATAAAAGATGTTTCCCGCGCAATTGCACGGAACACCATGCTAGTTTCCCTAAAAAAAGAACACTTTTGTAATCATGGTGATGCTTTCCTTTTTAATTGTGCTACCGGCCCGACCCGTTCTCTCGCAACATCGCAGTAAGATGAGTTGAATGCTTCCACAGCAGAGTGCCAAGGGCATTTGGTATCTGACAAGAAAAGATGTTGCAATTTGCTGCTCTTGTTTGCTAGTCCGGCATGTACTCCATCCGTTTCATAATGGTTGGTACGACTTTGAACTAGAGCAAGCCGGCCAACCTTTATGGAACCTCGGAAATAGATCCGAGGTTGATATGAAGAAAGATTAAAAAAAAATGAGCACCAAAGGATTAGATCAGAACTAAAACATGAAGTTGTGCACCTTTGTGTCTTGATCTAGTTATTACACATGATCTGCAATGTACGAACTACAGTCCAGGAAATTGACATGTTTTGCCTTCACAACTCTAACATGTACTGTACGTACTAAATTAGAAACACGTTTACTGAGTATCAGGGTAGTACAGGGGAATGTTGGATGACCTTATTTACTTGCGCATCATAAAGAGACATACTCCGTACATTATATGGCGACGTGCGGTACTAATGCGCACCTGGGTACATACATGATAGCCTTAACACGTTTGACGTTCCCAGGTGCGTCTTCTTCACCCAACGCATCTGGGTCACTGGGTGCGTGTTATGGCCTGGGCGTGTGATAGAATTTCCCATGTAAGAACGACCATGTTTTTACTCCATCAGAGACAAATACAGCAGTGAAATGCTTCTAATCATGCGGATTCGGCGAAGCCAACCCTCATCTTGCCGTAGTCAAAGATGGTGTGGTACGCTCCCATGAAAACATCACCCAGTATCCTGCATTCCAGACGGTACAAATTGTCGCGAGATTCAGAGATCGCATCTCATGAGAAGCACCAAAGAGAAATAATTATCATCTGCAGCACAACTAGTTCTTCCAGTAGAGTTTATTTATCTCTCTTACCAGAGAGGGCCTACTGGAGGGGGAATGTCCAAAGCCGTGAATCCGCTGATACAACGAGCCATGAATCCATCTCCAACCTTGAGAATGTACTGCTTGGAAGAAACATGATTGAAATTAGGTGAAAACAGCGTATCATTTTATTCCAGAGATTGTATCAAGGTAAAGCTTAAGCAGTTGTACCAAAGCTTGTGTCAGGATTTCTACAAAATCCAAAAGTAGTATACTAACAACAGAAAAAACTCATGTCCAAATTTCTGCATCTGCCTTGCCACGGTAAAACGAATTTCTACATATCTGCTATCTGCTGCGCCACTATAAAAAAATAGGGATCAGCAGATACATAAATCTCTTAGCTGAATTTCTCATACTGCCTACCAACCCACCTTTGAGGTTACTTTTTTTTTTGCTAAGTCGGTTATTCAGCCCAGGATCACCATGAAGGGAAGCCTATAGGACCCGTTATGGCAGAATTTGTGTTGATGGATACATGATTGTAAATGGTTGGGAATGAAGTTTCATTAAATGTCCGGTTCTAATAGTACGTTTCTTTAGCGAAGTGTTCTGGCAACTGTGACTAGTACTTTGAACTGAAGTTTTAGCACAATAATGCTATCCATTTTAAGAAACGTCTTAGGACAACATAGGCATAACTGAACTTAAATTACTGGACATGGCATATGACGAAGAACAGAACAAAATGTACGACCTAATTTCCTTTATTTTTATAATTTAAATAATAAAACACAGCTGAACATAACTGATTTTTTTAGGGAACTGAACATAACTCATTGCATCAGCCAAATAACCAATAAGAAATGTATGATCGGGGCAAAGTACTCTGCATTTAAAAGACATGCAGATATTCAAGCCTTAATGTTCGATATGTTGGAAGCAGTAGTTCAGATACAAATTCTCAAGCTAAGTGAATACCTGTTCTGGTTTGAGCTCGAATATTTTTCCACCTATGCTGAATGAGACACTTTGCAGGGAATCGATGTGTCTACAGTCCACAGATGATCCCACGGGACTAGGCATATGGTCGCAAAGCTGTTGTTTAAATCAGCTACTAGTAAGATAATGTTTGATGTATGCAAACATATACATTCTGAGTGATTCTAGATAGGCTCACCCGATTGACATACTCCAACGTGTCCTCCTTGGTACGGTTATGAACGAATTCGCTTTGCATCCACGTAACCGCCATCTCGCAAGCGTTACATGTAGCGTCAAACATGCCACCTAAAGCTGTTTTTTGCGCCTCTCCCACTACACTCTTAATACCAGCACTGTATGGATACATAAGAAAGCATGTATGAGGTTACGAGGGGAATCCAAAATGAACACAGAAAAACAGGAGTTGGTTGGAAATTGTGATAAAGTTCAGAGATACAAAGCAAGCCTGCCGATCATTGCACAATGCAGTGTGCACACACCTTACTGCACGAGTTCCATCAAATGTGCAGAGCCCAATCTTCGAACACACTTGTGCTGGCGCTGTCTGCTGCAGTTAACAACAATCGCTGAGTTGTAAGTTGTAACCCAACTAGACTGGAAAGAAGGAGAGTTTTCTGACAAAATAATACTCCCTCCGATCCATAAGAAGTGTCTCAGATTTAGTACAAAGTATCCATAAAAAGTGTCTCAGATTTAGTACAACTTTGTACTAAATCTGAGATACTTCTTATGGATCGGATGGAGTATATATACAGTCTCAACTTTGAAGCAGAGACCAAACCTTAGCTTCCAGCAATTCTATCATTTGTTGCCCATATCCAGCAACAACTTGTTTGCACTCTTCGTTAGCCACTCCATTAGCTCCAATTTTCTCATTGATCTGTGCAATGACAGCCTAAACAGAAGAAAAATATTAAAATGAAAATCTCACATGGCTGTACTGCTGCAGTTGTTAGGAGCATTTTTATTAGATATGAAATAATTGTATAATACAAACATCAAAGGTAGGATGCAATTTTTCAAATTATATGGATCACTTACTACTGGACCAGCAATTAACGAAGTTCCCGAGTCTGCTATGGCCGCACAACCATCCACACAAATTCCTGTCATGACATACATTATTGATCAGGGAAGGGGAATGTTGCAACTATCAGTACTTCAGTAAATCTGTCTTGTCTAAGGGAGGAATCAATAAGCATACACTACCAGTGCTCTTCCCGCCAATAAGGAAGTCTCCCATTTCAAACTGCAGACGCAATAGTACAAAAATAAATTAACTCGCAAAAAGTTCGATAGAGAAAAGCAGGAAAAACAGATTCAGAACAAGGTCAAACATACTCTAAACTTATGAATTGAAACTAAATAACAACCTGCCAGTAAGCTTTCCGGGTAACTCGGGTGTACGTATGACTGCCTTTGTAATGCTTTGGGTCAGAACCTCCAAAAACAATTTCACCTCCTTCCCCATCGTTTGCATCTCGATTTAACCAAAAGGAGAAACTTTTTTCTTTCACAAGACCTTGATCGATCATATTGTACCTGATAGATAACTAAAGATGTAAAATGCCACCAAAAGAAATTCACTGAAGTAACAAGTTAGAAGCTATGTATGACATGCTCTATGCTGAACATTTGTACTTAATGAGCAACAAATTCCGATAATGACTAACCACTGACAAACATTTGTTTAAGGAAGCACACAAAATACATTGACCATGAGCTTAATATCAGATTGAATTGTCCGATAGAAAGAGTGGTTACTTCCGCACAACAAAATTCCTTTGTCTAATGCAAGCTATTTTTTTTAGAAAATGGAAGCTTAATTGAAGTACCACCGGCCTCTGCGCCAACTAATGCAAGCTATGAACAGGAGGTAAAAAAAGGTTCCACTTTCTAAAGAACAGAATCCATGGCAAGACATCTAAGATGAACAAGTGGGAGAGACTGACAAATGAGAACTAATGGTCAGAACAAATGGAAATCAGCTGATCCTTAATCTTGGTGTCCCAAAACCATTATAATTAAATCAACAATGATACTTTTGTTCTCCTAAAAAAGTTACTTTTATACCAGACTGGATCTGAGCCTTCGACTGAAATTTCCTTAAATCCAAGTCCAAGTATGCCATCAAATTTTGCTGCTAAAAATGTAAACCCATGCTCATAGGTAGTTTCAATGAATTCCTGATAACATATCGAGTTCAGTAGCATCAGCATTGGCAGTACATTGTTCAGACTAAGTTCATAAGTAATGAACTGATCAAAGAAGCACCTGATTTTTGACAACTAGATTACCAATGGTAACTTGGTCTTCACTGTAAAAACCATAAATTGCTCCCGATCCATAGTGAATGGAAGCAGGTGTACCTGCATAGCAGCAATAATGGAAAGATCAACCATAATCTAGCCGTAGTCCTAAGAGTATTGGATCATTAAGGGATCAGTCATCATTTTGGACTTGCGAACATGCAAATCTAGAGAAAATATGCCCATGTGATAAGTATTAGGAATTCATAGGGCCAAAAAACTAGCCTCTTCAATGTTCGAAAACAAACTAGTTTCTTCAGTCTTCACAACTCAAATCTCAGCTCCTCTAAACAAATATTAATCGCTTATTGAAATTTCATCGCCATATAGCATTGCAAATTTGAGCAGTAGTACATACCATGATACCAACAATGTGCTAATAAATAAGTCTTTTTTTTGCGCATAGCTAATAAATAAGTCGATGTCTTAGAGAAGAAGCATACCATTCTCCTTGTAAGTGCTGGACCATCTTGATACATACTTGGGATGGAAGTAACAAGCAAGCTATTCCCATAGTAACCAAAATCAGTAATCAATCTAGCATAGCAAGCATCCCAAGATAATTGAATAAAAGAGCAAAACACCTTGCAGTCTTACCGAAAAAATGCACTTGGCAGAAGGGACCCAGATGTTTGAGCTCCCTGTATCAAAGACAACCGTGAAATTTTGTGGTGGGCAACCAACTCCAATCTGCCCAAAATATTGAGCGTTCATGTAGTTCTTTAGCGGGATGATGTTCTGCTGACCGTCATGCACACTTCTATTTCCCCTGATCCCTCTGCAACTCAGATTATGGTTGCACTGCTTTTCCATGGCCACGGCCTCTATGAACATTCTTCGTTCATGGGCACGAACTTGGTTAACTGCCTCTCTCACTGGATCGAAATTTGTCCCAGCTGCGCCGTTCAACCTGACACCAGCATACCCAAGTGCGGCTTTGTTCTCCATTGTACTATTTGGAATTACTTCACTGTATATACTTTCGATTACCGGTCTCTTTTTTAAGACAAAACGGACCAGCCCATCATCGCTAGCAGATACGACAGTACTTGAAACGAAGAGTATGGAGAGAATAACACAGATCCCACAAGCTCTATGATTCCCCATTCTGATAACCGCTGAAGATGTAAGCAGGCGAGAAATTTAATCAGCCAAACGCGTGAAAAATTGTCCTGGAGTAACAGGAAAATGGTATGAATACTGCAAAGCCGAATTTGTGGGTTGCTATGAATTTATTGAGCACGTAAGAATCCATATTGCATATACATGGAAAACCCTATTTTTTAACAGCGATAACAACTCTACTGTTGACAAAACTGATTAGCATTAGCACAAACAAAAGTATAAAAAATGCTTTAGCTAATTCTCAGCTGGCTTCTTTAAGGAAAAGAAAATCTTGGTCGCTTAAAATTGCACTCTCTGAATGTGTGCAATTTTAGTGAAATGTTACCACAGTTTTAAATTTTTAGGTTACGACATGGTTGGATGTTACTCCAAAAGGCTCTGAGACATGGTTGGAGACAAACAAATATGCCATTCAAAGTTTCAAACAAGAAGCCCCAATCCAGAACGCAGGAACAAAATTAGAGCCAATGCATCACAGGAAGCCACAGAGACACTAACAGCTCCACATTCGCCAGAAACCGCATCCTGAAACGGCGTCAGAATGGGAAAATTGAGGAGAGGAAGCGACGAACAGAAGAAGCAATCTAATCACTAATGCAGTGTTCCTTTTCATGAAACCGCCGTAGTTTGTGATTAGAACTGCACGGCTCGCATCGGAGAACCATTTTTCTAACTTTGCATATCAAATTGAAGGGATTAACCGAGTATATAGGGATTTTTTTTGAGCCTAGTATATAGGGATTGGGACTAGACTACTAGAGAGTACTCACCTGGTTCGGGAAGAGCCGATTCGAAGTAAAATGGAGAGCTCAACGGAGGGTTATTGATAAATTAGTGGGGGCACTTTATATATAGATGGAAGAAAAATAGGAACTGATAAACTTTTTTTTTGGCTAAAGGCTGCCGTTAAGTACTTGACCTCTCACCTCTGTATGATAAGGTGCTAAACTGATCCTAAAATAAAAAAAAAGTTTGTATGCATTTTTTTCAAAGGAACTTTTTGTTGATGGATAGTTTGTGGGTAAAACTTTATTGTACTCCCCCTGTCCCATATTAAGTGACTCAAATTTGTCTAAATATGGACGTATTTATATACTAAAATACTTCTAGATACACATAATATTTCGGCACATAATATGGGACGGAGGGAGTATAAAAGTTTACGCCGTCAAAAATGTATATAAGTCTATTTCCATTTAAAACGTTTAATAATATATCTATATATTTTTTCCGAAAAGGAGGATAACCTCGTCCTCCGCAAAATACATATCCACATGTGTGGGGTGCTGTTTTTTTCTCTCTTGAATATGTGGGGTAATGTTAGCTTGCAAATTCTCTGCACAATTATAACTTTTGTGTTCCATAAGTGTAAATAGTAATAATCAAGATGTACATGAGTTAAAAATTATACTCTCTCTATTCCAAAATGCAAAATGTATAACTTTCACTAACTGCCAAACATTCTAAATTTGATCAAACTTATAGCAAAATGTATGAACATATGTAGTGTCTACTTTGAAAATATATTTCACAATGGATCTAACAATATTCATTTGGCATTGTAAATGCTAATTCTTTATTAAATGTATTTTCGTAGTATCTAGTTTTTGTTTTTTTCTTAAAAAGTTTGACAGTCAACGAAAATTATACGTCATACAGAGGGAGTAATATATTCGAATGCAGAAAAAATTGATGTGGGTGCATACCTGTGCTGGAGTTTTCATATTTTAGCTCTGTGTGAGTTTTTGCGAGGAAAACCTGATCTTGTGTTGTACTCCCTCCGCTTCTAAATACTCGTCATGGTTTTAGTGGTTTTAGTCAACTAAAGCCACGACGAGAATTTAAGGACGGGGAGAGTACATGGTTTAGAAGAGTATGATCATGCAAGAAGCAAAAGTATCGGAAAATTATAAGAAGTTCAATTGGCTAGGTTTCAAATGCCGCCACTATGGTATTCTACTGCAACGGTGGTATTAAGAATCCAAAAGAGGTTGCTTCGAAGAGATAGATGTATCCCAACCTCTATTGCTTTTACGCGATAGGAAAAAGTGACTACGAATTCCCATTTTTGTTTGCGAATCCCTGATTGTATCCTTTGAACGCACGCCCATAAGTAGCGATCAAATCAGAGAAATCGAGCAAACGATCCCGATACCGTGAAAGAAAAACTTCCCAAATCCAGGAAAGTTTATCATAAAGGGCTTTGACAAGGGGATTTATTCGTTCTTTCGGCAGTAGCTTCGGTACAACGCGTATAAGCACCCTAATTAACAGGGTGAATCTGATCGTATTAATTTAGATAAGCATGAGGGCAACACAAGAAAGGTTGGCGGCACGTAACGTTTTGGCCATTGGATCCGACGCGGTGCCTTAGAAGATCAATGATTCGGATGTCCGAAGGATCCGAGTGGAGAACAAATTATAGCAGCCCTTTGGGGGCACGATACGTGGTCTTGTGCCGCACTCCACGTCCCCCGGCTCGGCTAGCTAGCTAGCCAGCCAGTACTACGCGACTAGTCGTAGCAACCATGTCAAATTTGATTCCGCTGCGAACCTGTCAAATCTTTTTGGAAAAGAAAAGTCTTTGAGTTTAAGCGTTTTGTGGGCGCGGACTGGCTACCGAGTATTGAACAAAGCAAGTTGATCCCAATGACGTGCAATGCAGAGTTCGTAGCACTAGTCTGCTTTTGTAGTTGTTACACCGCACGCCAAAATGAGGGCAAAGGACAAGGAGTCGAGGGCAATCCAAATGTCATGCCAGAACAAGTTATGAGAAGCGCTGATACATTTCCAATTGGAACCAGGACATGGATTTCTCTCTTTTATACACAAGAGGGGCCGAGGGCATTTACAGCTTTTACAGGGTCGAAACCCACTGAAGAATGGCAATCAAATTTTTGCACAAAAGAACAGAAACAAAAATGAAAAATCAGCCAACCAAAGAAGAATCACGCTGTCCCGTCTGGTCTTCCCCTCGATTCAGAGCTGCTTGAAGCCGAAGCGCATGAGGAAGAAGCAGAGCCTGGACACCATGACCACGGACTCGACCAGCCACAGCAGGTGGTACACCACTTTCTCGTACAGCGCAGCCAGCACGTTGTTCACCCGCAGCCGCCACCGCAGCGCCGTCGACAAGGCGCTCACCGCCCGGACCTTCGAAGTCACCGGCGCCGCCGCCGCCGCACCATTGGCAGCAGCCTCTCCTAGTATCGGCGACGACGCCCCGCTGGCACTACTGCTCCAGCGCCCGGCGGCCGACGACGCCTTCCTCGGCATCGCCCGCTTCCGTATCCACTCCCGCACCTTGCCGCGCGCCATCAGAAATATTCCAAGTTGAAACGAAACGATATACTGTAATTCTCCGCCCCCGAGTCTCCGAGATCAGTCGCTTTCTTGCTTGCTTGCTTGTTACCGCTCTCTGCACTTCTGAGTTTCTTGCTTGTTATCGCTCTCTGCACTTTCTGACCTCCTCCGCCTCTCGGCCCAGCTTTATATGTTGCGATGCAGCCAGAATTCCAGTGTACATGGACGGAAATGGAGAGGAAGAGACGCGAAAGGCAAATAACAACACGAGAGGAAGACGGTTCAAAGTCAAACCCTACGCCTGGTCAAGAAACAAGGCCTGGTGGTGAGCCTGACGGCAGTCTTCAGGCCTTTTGGGTTTTCCCTGGAAGATTCCGACCTGAAGCGACAAGTCAAAACTGCTGACGCTGCCACTGCAATGGCTTGGGGAAGGAGGTGAGAAGACCTTGGATATAGTATTGGTGTGTATGTAAGCCAGGCTCATTATTCATGTTTGATAATTACTGGAGTTTGCCGCCGTGGGGATCAAGCCAAATTAATTTAGGGAAGCTGTTGATCGGCTCATCATCTCTGATGGAGTACTAAAAATATCGTTTGACTCTGATGACAGGAGGGATGACGCCAACAGGCAAGTGGCTTTTCGGATGATTGCTTTTTGGTTTCTAGAAGCTCATGGTTAATTAGTGGGATGATGTGATGCTACTGTTTAGTCCTGTTAGCTTGCCGAGCAGCCAAGTGCCGAACATACTCAAATGTCAAAGACTCAGTTTCTGACCTAATCAGGTAGCAAATGCGTGTCCAGTAATTGCATAAAATTCTATTTCAGTAATCACTTCGCAAACTAAAGTCAAAGTCAATATTTAGTGCCCTTGTTCAAAAAATGGTTAGTGGAATGATGTGATGCTAATGTTACTATTTCTTTTTTGCGGGGCACTTTTGGTCATTTTTGACAATGGATACCCATCACCCACGTAAACGTCGGGTAAAATCCCTTCAAGAATAAACTTTTGGTCCAATTTTTTATCCATGAGTATGCAAATGCAGAAAATTCTATAGCCGTCAGGTAAAGCAGGTGCGGGTATGAAAATGCACGATCCATAATCCATACATGTATGCCTGTGTAGGAGTTGAGGGCATGTACAATGATTGATAAGGCCATCTTTTCTTATGTGTCTCACGTCATTTAGATAAGATAACAAAACATTTGGAGTAAAATACACCCGCGGTCCTAACATTATTGACGAGGTGTCAAGTTAGTCCTAAAATTACTAAACTACATATTTAGGTCCCAATTTTTTGCTAAGTGTGTCACGACAAGTACTACGCTCGTCCAGGAGCGTTTGACCGGCCTACGTGGCGCGTGGACTGAGTACACGTTAGCCAGAGAGCCCGTTGGACATAAGTGACGTGAGGAAAAATGCATCCGCGGTCCTAATATTATTGACGAGGTGCAAAGTTAGTTCTAAAATTATTAAACTGAATATTTAGGTCATAATTTTTTGTTAAGTGGGTTACGAGAGGTCCTAAGCTCGATAAGGAGCGTTTGACCGTCCTACGTGACCGAATACACGTCGGCTAAGCCGCCTGTTGTCATAATTGGCTCTATGAAATACTGTGTTGTCTCACCCATCGCCGCGGTTCTTGCAGGCGAGTCACCAGAGTTGCGGCTAGGGAGAGTAGAGAATTGGGGTGGCTTGCTGGGTTTTAGGGGTAGCTACTAAGTTGTTGGGGGTGCTTGGCGGCGAACCGGAGGAGTGCTGGCAATGAGCTCGTGTAGCGATGAGGGCGGTGCTAGGCGGTGGAACGTTCAGTATTCGCGGTGCTAGGGTGTATTTAATCTAATTTTATAACTTCAGTCATGCCCAGCGGGCCCTTTAGCTGACGTGTATTCGGTCAGCGCGCCATGTAGGCTGGTCAAACGTTCTTGGACGAGCTTAGGACCTGTCATGACACATTTCTAAAAAAATTAGGACATAAATATGCAGTTTAGTAATTTTAGAACTAACTTGACACCTTGTCAATAATATTAGGACTGCGGGTGTATTTTAGTCAAACATTTGCATGGCTTATGTGTCGTGGAGTTGTGCTTACTAAAGATAACTTGGCTAAAAAAATTTGGGTAGGTCGCAAAAGATGTGTTTTCTGCGATCAAGATAATACTATCCACCACTTGTTTTTAGATTGTCCGATGGCGCCTTTGGTGTGGAGAGTTGTCTTTGTGACTTTTAATCTTCCACCTCCCACTTGCATCTCGAATTTATTCGGTTGTTGGCTCCATGAAATGGAGAAATCTCTGAAATAGCTCATTCTTGTTGGGTCTTGTGCGATTTGTTGGTCTATTTAGAAGTGTAGAAATGATTTGGTTTTTAACAACAAGAAAGCTTCCAACTTTTTGCAGGTGGTCTATCAGGCTGCGTTCTGGCTCCGTACTTTTTCCCACTGCTTTCTTCGAGGGCCAAGAATGCGTTCTGGCTCCGTACTTTTTCCCACTGCTTTCATCGAGGGCCAAGAATTCAATGGAATTTGGGTGCAACGGGAGTTCTACATCCGGTTTGGGTGGCGCACCGAGCGTAGGCTAGATAATAGATCATTTCTTTTCAACCTGTTTTGCTTCTTTTTTTAACAATCTTGAGATGTAATACTGGATGATGTTTTGATACTTCGTTTAATAATATCAAGGATTAATTCAGTTGAAATCTTCGATGTGATTTGAAATCTCACGGTTTAATTCAGTTTTGAGTTGAAGCTTGTACCATGCCGCAAAACAGAAGCCTGTACCAGTCGAGGCAAAGCTTTGGAAGCTGGATTCTCGGATCTGAACTGAAGCCAAAACATTTGAAGATAGCAAATGGACTGAAACAGGAAACATCGTGCCAGACTGTCAGTCACCCTCGCCACCAGATTGTTACTCCCTCCGTTCTTAAAACGACGACAAGAATTTAAGAACAGAGGCAGTACTAATAATCAATACAGTTCAAATATGGAGTATTATTTATCTCTTCAGTTCGAGAGCAATTTGCGTGGACAACGCGACAGTTTAGTTCTAGGCAGAAGTCAGTCAAATCAACATGTTCAGCCAAATGAACCATGTAACTTTTGGCTGATTCAGTCAATGAACTCACCCCAGGTAGATTGCTGGAGAAACGGACACTTGACAGTTCACACCAGTCTGTTCTGCAGCACTATGGAAACACATAAACAAGCAAACACTCTAAAAAAAACAAGTAAAAACTGAAATAGCAGCAATCAAAGAACCAAAAGGAAATCAAGAACGGTCCACTTCCACAAACTGAAGGAACATCATGGATCATAAGTATGATCATCCCAGGCACCAACACATACCTATACAGCACACACAAAAAAATGACCAAAGACCAGGAAATTCTTCCTCCAAGAATGCTTCTGCTCGACCTAATAGCTCGGCCTAAATCTTAGCTAGTAAAATCTGGGCGTGCCTTCCTTAACCTACTAATATTTCCTACTAGGGTTCAGTAACCACCTCGGTGAATAGCATCATTTCTCAGAATGATCAATGAACAGGAGTGCTCACGGTGTAAGATGCATTTGTAAACATCAGGCTCAGTCATGACTGAGACCGGTCTGATCTTGAGCTGCCAGTCCGTTCTACCTTGTTTGCAAATTCAGCAGAATTCGATCCCTCCGTAATAGACTCGATGTCCATGCTTCCTGTGCGACTCCTCCGGTTTCGCCGATCCTTTTCGAAATGGAGATATGTTAGCCAAATCATGTGCTTAGGGTATACGTTAAAGTGGAGTAGCTTTTCAATCGTTACCTCTCGATATGGAACTTCTTCAGACTCGAGCATCCTAGCAACCTGACCCATCTTAGGTCTCTTTTCAGAGTCAGGATCAACACACCTTAGTGCGATTAACAGAGCTCGCTTAAGAGCCCTAATAGTTGGCCTAACCTCTAGGATTGGATCAACCACTTCTTCTGCTCTCCGGTTGGCTATCATCATTTTGAGCCACTCAACAAGATTGACCTAATGAGAGGGTTTGTTATCATCTGGACAAAACTATTTACTGATCCTTTTGAAACTTTAAATACTTACTGGATTAAATGAATCACAAATCATAATAGCCAGGAAAAAGTAAAAACTGATACAAGTTTTCTCATGGGCACAATACTAGACTATCATATAGTTTAGTTGGCATTCAATGGAAACATATAGTTTAATTGGCATTCTAGTTTAATTTACCCCCGGAGCTTCACTGATCAGGCCGTACAAACCTCTAAACCTCAAAAAGTCAAAAATAAAAACCATCACTTGGAGAACAGAACTTCAAAACCCTATATTTTACACCGAAAACCTTACTATCAGATCATGTAACTCCAATGGCTGGAAGCCTGGAACTGGAGGTTGTTTTGCCACCATGACTAATGACGTGGAGTGGCTTTGCCGCATAGAAGGATGTACAAGTTTGTTCAACATAGTCAACCAATGGGCTATACTAAAAATCACAAAATGCTATATGTTTTCCTCCATCCTCCATCGTACATGAATCAAGTGGCTGGTCCTGGCCTCCTAGGATCGCCGGTCAGTTTGATGCCCTAGTGATGTCTCATGGTGCAAGCAACATATATATTTTGGCACTGAGCATTGCTTGTCTCTAACTGGCAGGCTGGCAACGCAACCTGTCGATAGCCTGTCATGAAGCCACACATGACACGTGTGCAGCTTTGTGAGTCATTACACCATGATGTCTGCCTCATCTGCACGAAGCAAGCTACCGCCTCTCTCGCCCTTCTTCCCATCAGCCATGGAAGAAATAAATGAGTGGGAGGTTGAGGGTCACAATAGACTGAGGAAGACATATCGACACTGCAAAATTTGGCAAGCAGCAGCAATTTGGTGGCACATTCTGCTCTGGTGATCGTACACAGCAGTAGCCTGGCCATTGATGCTTACAAAGGAAGATCTGTAAGGAGCTCCACCTCTAGGATACTGAATGTTTTTCATGGGGGACACTATATCCACCTTCAACAATGTTTTCCAATCTTCCATGGTGGTGTAGTTCCAATAGGACTGGAAAGGGAACTGATGAGAAGAGAGAAAATTAAGGCTATCTTATATTTTCTTTGTGAAGCTATCGCCACACCATCAACCAAGGTGCTCTAGCATTTGAAAATTAGGATGCAAAATACCTAGTTTTAAAGTTCAGTGTTCAAGAGCCCGAAACACCAAGGGTGTAATCTGGACATTCTCCAAGAAATAAATGGTGTAGTAGGATCCACATAAGAACAGAAGGAAAACAAGAAAACGAAATAAACAACATCAAATCATTTACCTCATTGGCAGAGCGGCTATAATCAACAGGGTCTCTTCCAGTCACAGTTTCCAACAAGAGAACACCAAAACTATAAACATCACTCTTTTCATTTAACATCCCCGTATTAGCGTATTCAGGTGCAACGTATCTAAAAAAAGAAAAAAAGATGAGAAATATATTAAACTCATTTAAGCATGATAAAGTAATAATGCAGAAGACCAACAAAAGGATAAATAAGCTGAAGACAATACCCAAATGTTCCCATCACTCTAGTAGTAATGTGGCTTTTATCTGACCCCAACATCTTGGCCAATCCGAAGTCAGAGACCTTGCCGTTAAATTCATCATCAATCAAGATGTTGCTTGATTTAATATCACGATGGACAACTTTTGGTTCTATTGCTTCATGAAGGTAAGCAAGTCTGCAATCAAATAAATTTAGACATACACAGTGTATGCGTATCTTATAGACTGAAAAGCTAGTGAAACTTACGCTTTTGCAGTGCCTATAACAACCTTCATACGATTTTCCCAGCTAAAAACACCATGCTGACGCATAGCTCCATGAAGCCACTGCTCCAAGTTACCATTGTTCACAAACTCATAAACCAGCATCCTATTGAAATAAATCACCATTATATTGTTACTGTGGTGCCTTGTAAAGATACGAGTACAAATTTCTACGCAAGTTATGCCATTTTTTTTCCCTCAGAGAGCAATGACTGCAGACCAAAAAGACATCAACTGTCACTAAATTGGGGGAGTGTGCAAAATTTAGATACAATTATGGTCCCTAGCATAGCATACGAGGCTACAAGCCTACAAAATACCTCATGATGCTCCAATTCTGTACAATAGGTTAATAGTTTATGCTGTACAATAGTTCAGCGACACAGGAACTAAGAATGTTTACTAGGTGATGTACTTAGTTGTTAGTTTCCAGAAATAAAGATGTAAAAACATTAGGATTTTTTTTGATATAGTAAAACCACTTAACAAGAAAGAAACAAAAACTGAAGTTGTATTTTCCATATCGATTTATCAAGGGTTATTTTAGGTACTCCTTACACAAACTGAACAGCAGATTGCTGCATTCGAATTAACGCAGTATAAAGTACATATGTAAGTCAGAACAAGTGTTAATTTGCTTAATGAACAAACATTTTCCGGTCAGTTCTCCTGAACTGCATAGGTTGCTCAAAGAAATTACTGACAACTGATTGAAGCCTGGCTATTGACATACCTGTTCACTCCCTCGACGCAATATCCCAACAGACGAACTAGATTCTTATGTCGGACATGGCCAATGGCCTCAACCTCCACTCTGAATTCCTTCTCTGCCTGACCCCTGTAAAACCAGTGATGATGCAAAATTGCAAATGATGCACTAGGCGAATTAGATTGGAATAAGCATATAGGATCAGAGCAGTAACAAACAAAAGTGAGCTTACATGTTGTTAAAGATCTTCTTGATGGCAACGTCAGTTCCATTCACTAGACGCCCGCGATACACGACCCCATAACCACCCTCTCCAAGCACATTCTCCTTTGAGAAACGGTTGGTGGCAAATTCAAGGTCACGGAGAGTGAACCAATGTCCCCAACCGAGATGAGAGAATTCGGGAAGGCCAACCAGAGGTGACGCTGACACAAACGCTGCAGGAGAATATGGCTTTCTACCATGCTGCCCTGAGCTGCCATCTTCACCAGAATGCACGCTGCCACCACGGTCCACATTACAAACCGAGCTTCCCTGGCTCATGTTATCATGATCTGACGACTTGCTCAATGCCATATGCCCCGGCGTCTTACCCGGCTCCCGGTTTGCGTGCTTGTCTTGCGGCGGGAAGCTAGGCTGCTCACGTTCATGCATCGTCTGTGCAAGGCTGCGACCGCCGCCAACCCTGTCGACCGGGATCTCCTTGGAGTAGATGGGGATCTGTGTCTGGGTCATGTTGTCAATTGTTCTCTTTGTCCTGCGACGGGACGCCACCCAGATACATATCATCAACAGAATGGCCACAAGAAGAGCAACTACGCCAATTGCAATCCAAATCCACAATGTGAGCCCAAGAACCGTCCTCGTCATCTCTGAATTCAGATCGGTTGAACCCATAGTGGCGACGTGCTAAATTCTACAGTATCTTGCGAAATTCAGCTCTGCTGTGTCGAAGTAGATCCCCTACTAGGCATCGGTAACTGAACTCTTCTCCCTGCAGAACGAGAGGAAGGCACTTAAATATACCATTCGGCTGTTGTCGCATTGGAACAATCAACACATCTCATGTGTAAACACAGCCGTCTCTTTGCTCGGAAAAGAATAAGGAAAAAAACATCTCTTGGATTACCCCAGCAAATAGAGCCGAACTACTCACGATTTCTGCTCCATACAGCAATTGCTCCCAAGAGAAAACACACTTTTTTTAAATGCGTCGATATAAAGCAGACCGCAGGAAATACAATTGACAGTCAAAAAGGAAAGAAGATATTTTATCCCAGTACAGCAGTACCATCACTTGAGAAGAAAGTAAGCTTACCTATTTCTGCAAGAAGACCTCCATCTACTCATCCCTCAAGCACAAGCAAAGGACCTGAAACGCACAAAAAGGGAAAGAACCAAGAACAAGGCGAAATTAAGACCCATAACAGACACACTTGATGAAGCTACAAACTTGAGATCAGAAAATGCAAGCAGAACCAACCCAGTGCAGCAGAGCAAGAATCCAACCTGTGGCACCAATGGCGAAAGGGAAACACCAGAGAGAGAAGGGGGGAGAGAGAGAGATGGGAGTAAAAGGGGGTAAGGTAGTGGATGTTGCAGGTATGGCATTAAAGGCTGGATCAGGAAGAAGGCAAGGAGAAACGGGTGGAGAAAGCAATTAAAGAAAATGGTGTGGTAGATTCTCGTTCCTACTATGTGAAAATGGTGAAATGGGAGCGAGGAGGGGAGATCGAAGGAGGCAGAGAGTGAGAGAGGGAGATGAGAGAAACAATGTGCTGGTCTGCAGGATAAGGTCAACTGACAGAATAGAATAATTGCATGTATAAGCATGACACAGAACAGAAACAAGGTGCATGGATTTAGGCTGGCTCGAGGACAGACTTGGCCACTATCTTTTGCTTCCCCCAGGCCACCGGCCACGACCCGTCCTCACTGTGTCTTTGTCCTCCCCCAAGTTCTGTGTTGTTTTGCGCACTTTATAAATCTCCATCGGGTCTGCAAATTCTTGGTGTATGCCGGGACACAGCTGTCGCTGGTCATCAAATTCTCTCCGGCGTCATCGGATCCTCTGCAGCGGCCTTTAGCCTCGGTATTGATGGTGCTGGATGTTTCTTACTCTCTCCTTTTCAAAATTGGAGTATTTCGTTTTTTACAATGCTTTGATCAAAAATTACTCACACATGTGATAAAAATTATAACTACAGGTAAGTATCCCTATTTTTTTAACACAAGTACAATGATATATATTTTACATCACCTAAATGCATATTGATAGAGTAATTGTTGAGAGAACGAAATATGCCTTGATATTTTGGAGCCGAGGAAATAAGATCCTGCCGGTCTAAGATATGCAAGTGTCCACTCAGTAGCAGAGAATAATTACTCAAAGGGGAAATTGGTTAGGGGACATCGTTATTTTGCGGTCTTTGTCCGAACACACTGTTCGATTGTGGATTTGCCCAATACCATTACAATTTCCAGGTCATTTGCTGAAATACACCGCCCATCCAAAAAGGGAAAGTCTTGTGAAATTACAATATCTGCATCTGCATCTGCATCGGGCTTAGATCTAACCCTCGCTCTTTGCCTTTTTGTTGTTCTGGTTCAATTAAGCCTCCAAGTGATGCATCTTATTTAGTTAGGATCCTGATAAGGTTCATCATATCTTTGTTCATGCGATGGTCAAGAAAAAAGTTCGGCAAATATTCTTGGCACACGAGACTTGAATTTGATTGATCTAAAAAATTCACTGAAATGTGCCAGACAGAATTGAACACTTGCAGATCAATAAATCAATCAATTGCGGCACCTAATTAATAAGTATCGATCGACTTGCATCTACGTTACAGATCTAAAGTATCCTAATTACTCAATCTATAGCCAAAAAAAGAGTCAAGTATGAGTATGGTCAAGTGAGGATAGAAAGGGGACGGCGCCGCCGCCCTGTCTTCATCTTGCAGTACAGGGTGTGCTGCTGGAGGAACCTGAACACGGTGACGCTCACTGCCGTGTTGTAATGGAAGAAGAGAAGGGGGGTAAGGCTGTAATTTCATGGGACTTTCTTTTTTTTAGACGGACGGTGTGTTGCAGCCAATGCCCCGAAAATTGTAATGGTACTGAGCAAATCCACAAGTGTGTTTGGGCCAAGACCGCAAAATAACGGTGTCCCCTGCCAATTTTCCCTTACTCAAACCCACGGCTTCAAGTTATCTTGCTAGTATGTTTTAGCATATGGGACTATAGCTTCAGTATTAATCGTTGTAGTGAGCCCAAACTCAAATTTGAGACGTGGATGACGGAAATTCTGATTGCCTAGCTAGGCTGACCAGACGGTGAAAAAAACTGAAGTTTGGGTTTTTCGTGATAAAACAAAAAAACAAAAGTGGTGGCTTTGAGAAACATTTGACGATGAGAAAAAAGTGTATTGTCTATTGTTTAGTTGTCCCATCTTTTTTTTTCATTCACTTTCAACCTGTCTTCCTGTTCTTTGGTCTTCCCCGCAATGACTTTAATTTTTTCTTCTTCTTCGACAACAATGGTGCGACCACCTCCAAGGACTCATTTTTTCTACCTAGTCCGGCCGACCTAATGTCTTCCCTATGTATCGACAACTCGTTATCACCACCACGTCCTAACCTCCTTCTTGGTCTTGCTGTTGTCCACCGACAACCTGTATAACTCGGAGACCACCAAGTTTTTCTTCGACGCCAGTACCTCACCCTACCACGACACTAAAACCGAAAACTATAACCTCTCCTTCACCGCTCAACATCACCGTTGCCTATTCCTTGAATCCAACCTGGTCTCGGCGGGGGCCATTGTGCCGCATCCTCCTTGCCTCCACCACGGTCCGATCCCGTGCTTTTTCCAAAATCGCATGAACCTTTTGAATACCAAATGCCGAGTTAGTATTTACGAATTTACAAAAGAAAATTGATGTTCGATTTTTCTCATCTTTTTTGCACGTACATGTACCTCAGAAAAGTCACGTGCGACTAGGCCGCGCCCTGGAGCATGTGTTTGAGTTTGAGTGAGACGGGCAGCCTCTGTAAATTGTTTGAAGAAAACTCGAGGACCAATTAAAGCAACTTGCTAAAACTAGGAGATCGAATTCGTGAGCACAGGTCTCCGCACTAGATCGTGCGCAACACAGATCAGACTGACGGGTGACGCATACGTACGATCGATCACCACACCCGGAAATGCAGAACCGCATACGTAACGTACGTGCCGGGCCCCCGGGACCATGCCGCCGGTGTAGCAATAATGCGAGGAAAACCGGAAAGCCGGACATGCCAGGTTTGCATGTCACAGGCACCACCGGAGGCTTCGCCCAAAGTTGGTATAGCCGCGCGCAGGCTCGCACGCAGAGCAAAACAGAGCGCGCGCGGCGGAGAATGGAAAGTAAGTAAGTAAAAGCGAGGGGAACGCGACGGAATCAAAATCTCGGTAGGTTCTGGCCGATCCGGGCCAGCCATTAGCCAAAAAGGCACGTTGCGCGATTCCGTTGCCACCCGCAGGACGGAACAGCTGCTCGATGATCCCAAATCATTGGTGCGGCGGGCATTCGGGGGCGGCCGTGGAGTACGTGGTCCAAAGTGGCTCTAACTCGCCCGCGGGCTGATTAGTAGATCAGGACAGGACGCGCCGCTCTCGGGGTTAGCCTGGCGTTGGCTGTCTCCCGTTATCGACCCTTAGTACGCACGGGCAGGCCATGGGGGTCTGCAGGCGCAGTTGTTGCCACGATCTAGCGTTAGCTGTTTGTCGATCTACGCCCACTCTTAACCATCCGACTCAAGCATTTGCGAGCGCTCATGTCGCGAAAGCGAAATGATAAACTTGCCGGGCCACACTCTTAGATTTGCTGGCACCTGTAAAGAATGTCTGTATTCAAGGCCTTCGTTGTTCTTTGCCTTTCTACTGTTTTTTTTTCTCTCCGTGCTGAAACCTTGATAATTGAAGTATTGAACAGCTAGCAGAGGGAGGGGGTACAAATCCCGTAAACCGAGCGCCAACTGTGTCCGAGGACCGAGGCAGAGGCATATGCCATGTCCATGTGCTGGCTGCGGGTAGGCACGCATCGTCATCATGTGATGGCTGGCGGGCGCCGTCCCGAGTTCCCGACGCTCTAGCGAACAGTATCGGCTGCCTGTGAATGCTTTGGTACCACGTACTAGAGCCGTTCCAGTAGTGCAGAACAGTTTGGTCTTATGTTTTGTGCATGTTATGCTTCACAGACGTTGTACTCCGGAGTATTGTACACCGAAGACCACAGCTGTGGTCTGCTGACCCGCTGTCTCGCTGCCTATCAGAAACAAGCCACAACGTATGGGCTGGACGGAAAGTTGACACGTAAATCCCCGAAAAGGGAAAAAAGTAAGCTGGTACCGGCAGGCTTCATGGGATCGATGGATTTGGAGCAGTCCTAATTTGCAAGCTGGTATGCATGACTGACATATCTACAGCCAGCTCATACTGATACTGCCACTGGTGATACCAGACGTCGCCGTCACGAGGCAGATATACTATCGTCCTTTTTCTTGACATTGTTTTTGAGACTTCCTTTTGTTGAGATTTACTTGATCGCACGCGTTTAAAAAATGCAGCAATTTATTCGAAGAACTAAAAAAGAAAGAGTCTGCTTATAGCCAAGGGACTGAGAAACAACAGCCGATGGATAACTGCTGGGTTTCTTATTGAGCTATTCTCTCGTGCCCCGGAATTAATATGACCTGTCAATATCTTAATTTAATGGCTCAGATTAAATGTTATTTCTTAATACTCCAACTTAGCTAGATAGACTATCAGGATGGAGTATTAAGAAAGCAGGGTAAAGACGTAATCTAACATGAGGAGGTGGCAACGTACCCCGCGCGAAGGGCGGCGGCCGTCGCAGCGAGCTGTGCGTAGGGCGGCAGGAGACCGGCGGGGGCCGCTGTGAGCACTGTGACGGCGAGGTGCGTGAAGGGCCGCGGCGGCGCAAGAGGAGGAGGACGCCGACGCACTGGAGGTGGGCGGTGGCAGGGGCAGCGATCTGCGCTTCAGGTGGCTGCCGCGTGCTGAAATGCCCTTTCCTTATACTCCATTCAGTCCAGTGGAGTATTAGGTACTGTAGGTTTCACCTTCTTTAATTAGTTTATAGATCAAAACACTTCGTCATGTTCCAGTTTACCATTAACTTTGTTCAGTTAGAGCATTTCCAACGGGTACCTTAAAATTGATTTTAGGGAATGACACTGACACATGGGGTAGGAAAGAGAAGATATTTTGGGAAAAAATATGTCCATCTCTAGCAGGTTCCTATAAGTGATTTCCTTTTTTTTGGCCCATCACATTGACACATGGGGTTTGTCTCTCAATGACCCACATTTGTTTTCCCTTTTTTTTTCCTCCTCTGTCCTCTATACCTGGACGCAGATTGACCTGACCTCGTCGGCCTACCGACGTTGCAACGTTGCACCCAGCTGCCCGCCTGCGCATACTGCCGCTGCTGGCCACGTTGCCATCTGCCGCCACTTGCACTCGCCGCTAGTCCAAGGAAGGGCCCGACCTGTGGCCGCACCTGCTGTGTTCACTGGGCACATCGCTGACACACGTCGCGCCGCCCCTGACCCTGCTGCGAAATCTATGTCGCGACGGCCAAATGATCAAGCTCCATTGCGAACGAATCGACGACAAAGGGAGACGGTTGTGGGCACGATTTGGGGCGTTGCTGACCCAATTCAGCGGGGAAGAGGCTGGGGGCAGGGGAGAGGGGGGCACCGAAGGCGCGGGAAGGCGGTTGGAGCTATTTTTTGGTTCTCTACATTTGGGGATGAGGAGAGAGAAAATAGGGAAATTTCTAAAAAAATTGGGATTGGGAACCATATAGGAAACCTGCTGGAGCTGTTTTTGCAAGTTTTAGGAAATGGTGATAGTTATTTTAGAGAATTGGCCTTTTTAGGAAACCTACTGGAGTTGCTCTTAAATTGTTTCATTATGGGCTGCACCGAGCCTTGCTATTCTACCATGTCTTCATCTTGTGTTTTTAGTTTGTTTATTATGTTGGTTTTTGCTTAAGTACACATGAACATAATGCGTGTTTGAGATCATGTCAAAAGTACCAAATTTTGAAGCACGACTGGTTTTCACTACCATGTTTTTTATTTACTTTTTTGCAGTTTTGCTATGTCCAAACTGTATGATTTAGTGTGACTGCTCAGTCGTCCGATTTGGTTTGTGCTTTCAAATTTGGAATGGATGATGGAGAGGAGGGAGTGGATTGAGATGTATACATTTTGCTTAAAAGTCAGACACCGAAAGTATACAAGTACACAGTGTGTCAAAGGGTAACTTGCGTTTAATTAAGAAAATCTATTAAATCTCATTCATGTGCAACTCACTCACAAAAAACTGAATTGCACATACAAATATTAATGTGCAACTCACACAAAAAATTAAATTGCACAACAAGAGGGGTGATGTGTGGGTCACAAAAAAACTCAATTGCACGTCAAGAGTAAAAGTATTACTGTGCAACTCACCTTAAAAAATTACAATTGCACATCATGAGTATTGTTGATTTGGCAATAATGTCGACCTTGGACCAGGCAATTTTGAGACGCACCTTCGTCGTGCCCCTTTCCAAGGTAGTGGCTCGAAGGTTGACTTCGGGAATGAAACCTCGAATTCGATCTAAGGTCAGATTCGTCATCATCATCACGTGCAGCGTTCCTTTTTGAAGACTTTGCCTAGCAGTTATGTTTCTTTTTCATTTGTTTCGGCCTGTACCATAGGGTTAGCAGTAGTTTGGTGTGGTCTTTGTTTCTCTTTTTTGGATCAACTTTGTTCGGTTTCGCTGAATTGTTGTGTAGCTTTACTGACTTTAATAATATATGGCCGCGTGCATCAGTCGAGAGGCCGCGTGAATCCACAAATTGTGAGTTTTGTGGATCTATGGAGAATATAGACAACCTTTTCTTCCAATGTTCTGTAGCTTGATTCTGCTAGTCTTTGGTAGGTTGTGCCTTTGGTCTTAACAAGGTGCCACATACCATGTCAGAGTTAAGTGAATTTATACCGGAAGGAGATAGAGGCGCGGTTAAATCTCTGAAAGTATTTGGAAGATTAGAAATGCATCTTATTTTGATAAGAAACAATTGAGCAATCATATTAACATTGCATTTTCTGTTTGTCACTGACTATATCTTGGGATGGACTTTAAAAGGACGGTAACGAAGGCAAGCCGTGAGAAGCTGCTCACATCTTGTCGCGCGTCGCTCATGAAGTGTATCAGACAAGATACGGGTGGAGGCCAACAACAAAAAGACTCCCAAACACCTGATGGGGTACCAGTTTTTTTGGCATGTAATAAGTTGTTCCGTTATGATGATGTTTAGCTCCTGGAGTTGGCTGAAATGCCATTGTACAATTCTGTTTGAACCTCTATGCTACAACATTAATTTCATTAATGAAACTGGGGGCAATGCTCCTTTTGATCTAAAAAGAAAGTCGAGAGGCCGTGGGTTATCTTTCTTTTCGGGAGAACAATCTGCTATAACGTAAAAGAACCAGGTTTAAACTACATGAAAGTGTAACCTGATGCTATGTCTAGCAAGCTAAGCTTGTCTAACCGAGAGCTCTTTGGTCTGACAAACTAACGTGATCAAGCATTATACGTGCAACTAAGCTAACTTGTACGGAGTAATAAACATCGATTGGCGGAAAAATAAAAGGAGGCTGCAAACCAACAAAGGCGTCCGCTCCAATGTGCAAACCAACCATGGACACGAATGAAAGCGAAGCCTGAGACAATGCATCGAAGGAGCCTGTGGCACGCCGGTGATCATGATGCCAAGCGCAGACGATGATGCTTCCGCGGTTCCGCTGATCGGAGCTTCCGATTGGTGGGTAGTTTGCTTTCGTCTTGTGTTCTGACGTTGTTGGTTCAGTTCAGTTGTGGTGCATTGTTCTCTGGTTCAGTTTGTATGTACTAGTATGTTACTCTGCAGTCTGCGTCTTCTTTCTTAGGTTGTTCGAAAGTGAAAGTAGTTGGGTTCAGTCAGCCGACTGTTCTCTATTCAGATATCACAGCATGGGTGAAACGCGCGAATAAGGAAATAAACTTTTTCTCATAAATTTCTAAGTACAATAGTATGATCGGCAATATAAACATCTGCTGCCCCCCACTAAACTAGGACGGTGCTAGAAGCCGCATCAGCGTACGGCTGACGCTAAACAATATGGGCACCTCTGCTTTGCAAAGTGTTTGCGGCAGGGGAGGATTTGCGGTGCGCAAGTTGGCGTGCGCATCTCAGCATCCAACTGCCCCAACAGCTCCTCTCTGTATTCTCGAACCGCGAACAGCTGCATAGGATTGCCATCTTGAAATGTGTTTGCTCTCATGTGGCCATGTTCAGAGATATCGTCGCGACGAGGATGGAGACGAGAGCCAAAGCCCAGCTGCCCTTGGCTGCCGTCGTTGGGGCGGCGCCGACGTCATTGTAATCCGGAGGCGACGACGATCCCATGCCGGGAGGGGACATCGACCCGTAGTCAGGAGGCGACATTGATCCGTAGATGGGAGTTCCGGTGCCTGTAGGGGTGTCCGGCGTGAACGGCGTAGGGGTCATGGGTGTCATCGGCGTCGGGGTCATCGGTGTGGTCGGCGTCATGAAGGTCGGCGATGGCGGGGGCATCGTGCTTCCCCCGCTGTCATTTCACATCAGAAAACAAAACAAATCAGTCCACGTTGCAAACAGTAAGTGACAAATGTTCCATTCAAATTTTTGCTTGAATTGGTATGAAGTATGAAGTTACCTTGACGCTGGATACTGGCATGACCCTGAACCTGCAAGATTAAAGATATATTCGCGTGAGAACAAATACTTTGCCGATCGACTAAGAATCAAGAATCGGTGCAGCTCAGATATGAGCAGGTTCGACAAGTAAGGTATGGGTGCTTACTGGGATCGGTGGTGGTGATGGTTGCCGTGCCGCCGAAGTCGCAGCTGGTGGGGAGAGGGTTCTTCTGGTAGTAGCTGTTGAAGGCGTAAGAGGCATGGTCGTGGATGGTGTCCGGGTTGAAGCAGCTCCCGCCTGTCTGGATCGCCGAGCAGTCCACCCCGCTGTAGCCGCACGCGTAGTCCAGCGCCACCTGCAGAGCCGACGAGCTCGCGCTCTGGCTCGCCACGCACCACGTCCCGCCACCGCCGCCAGTACCGCCGCCAGCGCCGGCACCGCCACCGGCACCACCGCCGATGCCGCCGCCGCCGCCACCGCCAGCACCACCGCTCATGCCGCCGCCGCCAGTACCACCGCCAGCGCCGGCACCACCGCTCATGCCGCCACCGCCGCCGCCTGTTCCACCGACCCCGCCAGCGCCAGCGCCGCCGCTCATGCCGCCGCCGCCGTTCGCGTCCGCTAGCGAAGGGAACGAGGAGGATGTGGGCGTGGTGATCGTGGGGTAAGATGGCTTCTCCACGGAGACGAAGTTCAGGAGCCTGTTCGGGATCGCTCTATGGGCTGCTTCCGCTCTCTGTTGCTCTGTTCCTGTCGGGATCGTACGAAGACGTGTAACGGTGTGAGATGAAAAGATTTGAAAGTCACACCGAGTTACTGACAGACGTCAAGTCACTTTGTTTCGCTGATAGACGAATTCCTCATACGAGATGAAAAGATTACTGTTTATTCGTTCTCAAATACCACACACACAACCTTTTAATAGAACAAGGTGTTTTCACGCTTTAGGTAAACATGAGCATGCATGGAACAACAAACATCACATCCTACTGATCATGTATAACATATGCGAAATTAAGTAGACTGCAGAGAATGAACAGAACAAGAGCACACAACTCACCACAGCAGAAGGCAAGGAGGACAAGAAGGAAGCCAATGCGGTTGAACGGCCTAAGAAGACCCATGTTGCCCTAGCTTCAAGAGCTCGGTCTCCTTCCAAAACGAGTCAGGGATTGGATGGATGGATACCTGACGACCAGATCGAGAAGTGTAAAGTAGGACCTTGCTGTCGCCGCGGGCAGTGCATATATACCTGACGCAATCACGCCGAATCATAGGTTTCTTCCCCAACAGGGGTAGGGGCAGATCGAGGGGGGAGGGGGGAATAAGAGGAAACTTGGGATTGGAGGCTGGGTCTGGGAGCTTTGCAGGAGCACGGCACAAACAAAATATTGCAAAGAAACGCGTGGGAAAGTGAAAGGCTTCCGCCGATCGATCAGGGAGATCTACCGGGAGGGGGAAGGCAAAGCTTGCACGAGGAGTACTTTGGAGGTGAAAGAATTCTTCATGTCGGAAGCATTCCTCGAGTGCGCGCTCGCGTCGGGATTGCGGCGAATATTTGGCTTTGCGATTTTATACGTGTAACTCTTGTACGTACGAGGTTCCGGGTTTTCTCAAAGTATCGGTTTGGTTTCATCTTTCGTTAATTGGTTTGCAGTTTTCTTCTGAAACAAAAAAGAAGCAGCATAAAGCAGCATCTCCTATCCTACTCAATTTATTATACGCGAAAAGTAAAAATAAGGGATTCCATTCGAGCGAAAGCATCACTTTAGTATACATCATCCTAATTATTTTGATGGTTTGAATCTGAAATTTATTATTAGAATTTAGTGATATAATTAAAAAAACATGTGTCTATTTGGTGGACCTTCTTTGTTAGAAGACCTATTACATGTGTTTATGGTGTGCCGATCAGTTTTATAGCCTAGGTTGATTTGTACACCCCCAATCATAGTTGTCCACATGTCCAGTCTCTTCCTCGAATCTTTTTTATCTCCCTTGAACGCTTGACATAATGTCTAACGCAACACAAATCTTAATGTGCTATTGCTGCATCTTTGTTGCCAAAGTTCCAAGCGTTGCCGGCCGCCCCTGTCGGTGAGGCGGTGGTGCTGTCGTGTCCACCGATTCTAGGTATGCGATTCAAACTGCAGATATTCGTTTCAACTTGCATGGCAAAAGACCTCCGACACTGCATATCTGGAGATATATACTGTAGTCGTAAATCATACATGTGTATATAGTTTCTTGCTCCCTCAGTTTATTGATATGAGATGTTCTAGTAACATCACCAATTTCTTGGCTGCCTCTAAACTTAAAGGTACCTCCACATGACAACCACCGAGAGCCAAAGAGTTTGTGGCTCAACTCGCTTAACTTACAGGTTAACTCATTTAATTAATTAAGCTTGTTACACAACTAATTAGACGAATATGCACATGATACATCTCACTACCTAAATTTAAAGAGCATGTATACATACAATTGGGAATATGTCAGCAAATACACAAGATGAAGGAATACTTATGCCGGTCGTTGTAAACAAGAAAGTACAAATAAAACAATCGTCCTCATCAAGATAATAATAGCAAAATCTGAAGCAATATGAGTTGAAAGAGTAATTCATTACTCGGCTCCTTTAAACTCATTTTGTTAGGGAGTTCAAACTTCAACTTTGACTCGTTAGAGTCTGAGTTCCAACCGAGTTGAGCCGAGTAACATGTTAATCGTTTAACTCATGAGTTTCAAGTTTTATTTCCACCTTTGACCTAAAGAAAAAGGATTGGGCTCACGGCCGTCAGTCTGTGATGTGCAAGTTGTGACAGTTTGGGCCGGACCCCACGTGCCAGTGACCATACATCAATTTCTTTGAGCTTTCTTTTGTGTAGAGAACCACAACGATAGATCTCCATAAAACCTTAGAAATTTAACAAATAGATCACGGTTGACTTGACATCCTTCTTTAAAGTCTAGTGGAGTTACTGTCACGAGGCATACAAACTCGGTTTTTCTAGGTCGATTTTCTTTTACTCCTAGCTTTGCCTAGTTTTTACTAATATATACTCTCTCTGTTTCATAATTCTTGTTGAAATATTATATGTATCTAGACACTTTTTAGCAATAGATACATTCATTTTTTGGAAAATTTAAGACAAGAATTATGGAACGGAGGGAGTAGTTCTTTGCATCAAGCGATGCAGATATCCTTCTTTAAAAAACGATTACCATCATAATTGATTTTATCTAAACATATCATAACTATACCTAATAACAAGACTCGCTTAAATCAGCCTTTACTGTGATGTACGTGTAGTTTGCAGACTTCACTGTAGTTAGCGTATTTAAGACGGCCGGGGGTCTGTTTTTGGCCAAAAGGAAAAACACGGGGTTTGTTCTTTTAGAAATCATATCATTCCATTCCAGTTTTCCACATTCTACAACCAAACACAAGAATCATCTTTTTTTTTAACTGTTTCATTACATATATTCTACTTCATTACCTCAACCAAACACTACCTTAGTTAAAGCAGACACATTATACCAAAATCTAAGCATGTAGTACTAACTTAGATAGACGTACGTCGTAGATTCAGCAGGGCTCACTTGCATCGTATAGTGTGCTGTTGACCTGTTATGCTTGTATGTAGGCAGTAACGCAGAGGCTGGCCGTAGGCCGTAGAACTGATGGGGACGGTGAAGTGCCGAAACCTTTACCCCCGCTGCATTTGCTAATGCATGGCAGCTTTTTACTGTAACCATGGGGCACCAACTACACAATCCACAAAGTTTTTGTCACCTGGAGCAAGCTCTTCTCACTTCTGAACTAGTATCGGAGGTCAAGATATGTGTTTGCCTTTCTCCTTTTTGATATCCCTTCGCTGGCTGCACAGGACACGGCTAAAGCGCAGGGATTTGCTTCTTCTTTTTGGTCTTTCGAGCCCACGCCCAGGGCTGTGCGCCAATGAACGGCGGAGTTAGTGACTGGATGTAAAAACAGTGGGTATCGTCTGATTATCTATGCGAATCTATAAGCTAGTAGTACTCCGTAGTTAGCTATTCGTCAGTTTGGAATCTCCCTTTTTTTCTTCTCTTTACTCCGTATTAGCTTTCGACACCTTCGGGTGCTAGAATTCGTGTGGGGAATCGGGCGCGGTTTCCTAAATGGTGTCAAGAGATACCTTTGTTTTGAGCTGGCCAGATTTCTTGCCCAAGCGGTTCTCAAATTGGAGGCCCAGATCTTCATCT
This sequence comes from Brachypodium distachyon, assembly GCF_000005505.3. NCBI lineage: Eukaryota > Viridiplantae > Streptophyta > Magnoliopsida > Poales > Poaceae > Brachypodium > Brachypodium distachyon. The sequence continues at coordinate 44,654,961 of NC_016132.3, read as the reverse complement.
GAAGGTTGGGCCAAATCTCATAAATTTTATGAGTACCAACAATGTTTTTTCCGAGAAAAGGCTTTTGCACAGTTATTCTGCTGGGCTAACCCTCAATAAAAAAAAAGTTGATCTACATTCTGTTCTAGATCTATTGTACTCATATTGAAAAATGCATGTGGCTTTGCTAGTTGCGCAGCACAAGGTGCCTAAACCTAGCTGCCGCAGCCGGCCGACCCTCTCCCCTTCCCACTCGCCACCGCTGCTGCTGGCCTCGCTGCAGTGGCGGCGTCCCCCATCTGCCTCCAAAGGTGGTGGTTGGGGTTGTTCTGCGGGCGTCATTCTCGGCGGGCTGGGCGACGTCCTATTCGCCGAAGTGCCCTCTATGGCAGGCAGCGTGGCCATGAGGCGTGGCAGCGCTGCCGGAGTGCAATTGCCCGAGCTCTTGCTCGGTAGGTTATCGCAGGTGGTTGGGGTGGCATCTAGTGCGGCGGAGCACCCTCCATGCGTGGCGTCGGGTGTCATCAGGTGGTGGTTGGGGCGGTGTGGTTGTCCTTATCTGGATCTGGCAGTTGACGGCGGGATTCTGCGAGCCGGCTTGGTTGCCGGTACAAGAAGTGCCCGCTGTTGGTCTGCCTAATGGAGTGCAGCTGCAGGTGGAGGTTCTTCCGTTGGTGCAGGTGGCATCGGTGGAGGGTTTGTGGTCATCCGAGGTGGTGCAGAAGGCGCCACTGATCGGTTCTACTGGTGATGACGTGCCGGTGCGGTCTTAACTAGTCGAGACTGGGCTAGTGTGTTGTCCCTCTTCAGACTCAATGCGGTCTTCGGGTGGTGTTAATTTTTGACGGATCTGTAGACGGCTAGGGTGACACGGTGGTGTCGTTGCCTGTCTGGACTGTGGCTGCTCATGCTGATGCAAGTGCTTCCTTGGGTTTGCCGCCAGTGGATTTTCCTCCCGTTGATGTCGAGTCCTGTGGGTGGTGGAGCCCACTCGCCTATCACATACTTTTTCGGCTGTGCAGGAGGCCAAGGTTGGGGGTGTTGAATCGAGTGGGAGTCGCCGATCAAGTGTATCCGGCTTCTTCTTGCTTTAGTGCGCGCCTTGCGGCCAACGCGGACGTGATTGAGGCGAATTTTTGTGCAACCCGTTGAACACGATCGCGTGGGAATTTTTAGGCTAGAAGTTTGTTGTTTTGTTCTAGTTTATTTCTCATTTTGTGCTGCAAACGCTGAATTTTGTACGCTGACTGAATTTTTAATAATATAATCATTGAATTCTACAAAAAAAATCATTGTGTGCATCAATCAATCCAGAGGCTTGGTGTGTTTTCCTTCTTTAAAAAAAATTGTACTCTTGTTTGTCTGTACGCTATGCGGTTCGGGCAGTATCGAGTAAAATCATATTTTTTTCAAAATAAGTAATTTGAATTTGTATAAAAATCTTTTTGGACGGAGAGAGTATAATCTTACTGGACGGGGCCGTGACCACAGGCTGGAACGTTACTGATTTGAAGCCCAGAGGGTCACAACCCAACCACATGCGATTGACCTAATTAATTGAAGAAATGCTTTTTCCGTGAGATTGACCTGACCGTCTTTTTGCTTTCTCTTGTCGGCAATCATACGGTTTGATCCATAGATCCAATCATACACAAGGGTACAGTAGCTAGCGTGCTACTACTATGAGTACTAGCACAAGGTAAAATGTTACAGCAATATCCCAGTATAGGACACATAGGCTGTGCGGCTGTAAGAACGATGGTAAAAGCCTTGACGCATTTCGATAGAAATAGCTCCAAGTCTAACATTAAATTTATCCGGTTATAACTCATATAGGGGCACAGTCGCTACTAGGTTGGTTGGACACTTCTCTGTCGCAACGTTTCTATGGTGATCTTTGATCATGACCGCCCGTAACCCACTAAGGTTGGTAGCAAAATTTAGTTTTCCGTACATAATTCCCATCTTAGTCGATGAAACTGCAGGTGTTCTGCTGTCCATTTCAAGATTAATAAAGCTGATTGCCCACATGAAAAAAAGTTGACTGCTTATTAAGTGTCTCGATCAGGTTTATGGCTTTTTTTAGAGGATCAGGTTTATGGCTGAAAAAGAAGAGATTCCAGAAAAAAAATGTTTTTCTTTAGGATCCGGACAATATGTAACGACTACCTAGATGCAGCAAAGAGAAATCCCAGACTCACGTGCAATAATTAATACTACTAACTGAAATGCCGCGGTCGATCTAGACTCACGGCCCAACAGGCCAGCTGTCAGAAAATCTCATACGGCCACCCGGACCGGTACATTTCAACTTTCACTAGGAAATTCCAAAACTAAGAAGACTCTCATAGAATTGCCGGATAACTTACGTGGTATTTAGATGGTAACTTTTAATCTTGGAAGAAGTAGCCTGAACAAGTCCAGATATATCTAGTATCAAACCAATCTAAGGCCGGTAACTTTGAAGCCCTAAAAATCTCGTCCAAATACCCCTAGTAAGTATAATTTCAAGCCGATAACTAACCGTGAATGGGTCTGGTAACTCATGTGTTCATGGTTGGTAACTTTTTAGGTCTACTAAAAAGTCATCATAACATATCTAACCAGACCTCTCGTCGATACGAAGTCAACGGTGAAAACGGATTGTAGATCGGATATACGATTTCAGCTGCACAACAGTTTCCCTTTCCATTTTAACATTTAATGCGCTCCTGTTGTACGACCTCTCTCTCAATTCATTTGCATGCAGGCATCGATTCTTTTGGTGTGCGCTTGATCTCACAGGGAAAAAACGGTTCGTGCTCGCCTCGCGCGCTCGGTCTCGCGGGGAAAAAGCAGGGGTGGACGTACGGTAGCTATCCGTACGGCAGTTACATAGTTCAGTTCAAAAGTCACATAGTGATAAAGTAATCATTGATTAAAGTTTCATAACAAAGCCTAATGCCTCATAAGAGAGTACTTCCTTACGGATACATAAACTAATTTTGGCACATCTAGTCACCAGGCGGCGCGTATACGTACAGATAGGAGATGCATGATCGATACATAAAAAAAAACGGAAACACCAAATTAACTACTGCGCGCGTCCGTGTGCTGGATCGATCTACTTGGCGACCACACCGTCGTTGCCGGCGAGCATCATGTACTTGTCGCGGCGACTAAACCCGGTGCACTCGAACCCGAGCGCGTCGCCGAGCCTCCTCTGCACCCAATTGGCCACCTCGGCGCTAGTCCTCCCCCCGGCGCGCGTGTGTTCCCTGGGCACGGCGCCCAGGAACTCCACCCGGTACGCGGGCACCGGGTTGGCGAAGAATGCGACGGGGTCGAGCCACTTGTGCCCGCTGGCCGTGGTGCCGTAGATCCACGTCGACTGCGCGTCCAGCGCCACGGGCTCCATGTCGTCCGCCAGCTCCGCGAACAACGGGCTGAACCGCAGCAGGTACGGCTCGCGGCACGTGGTGCCCTCGGGGCACACCGCCAGGTCCCCCTTCGACAGGAGCCGCGCCATTGTCTCGGCGTCGCGGCGCCGGTCCCGGGTCAGCCGCACCGTCTTGATGGGCGCGATGAGCTCCGAGAGCCGGCTCAGGCTGTACGTCACGGCCGGCACCGGTTTCTGCAGCGCCGTCGTCAGCATGATCGGGTCCACCAGCGTCCGGTGCGTGCACACGAACAGGACGCCCCTGTTTTTCGGCTTGCTGCTGCTGCTGTTGTTGTTGTTGGCGGCGCGGGCTCCTGGCATTGGGGCGCCGCCGCGGCCGGAGGTGCGGAAGCGGATCCCGAAGAGCGCGCCGGCCACGAAGTTGATCTCGTAGGGCAGGACGATGCCGATGGAGATGCGGATGACGGAGAGGATGAAGCCCAGCGGCAGGAAGAGGAAGAAGGCGAGCGTCGCGGGGGCCGTGGGGAGGAAGGCCAGCCGTCCGTCGTGGAAGATGAGCGGCTTTGGATACATCTCCCGTGGTAGCCGGGATGTGCTGGCGCTCTCCCTGCTCACCACGTAAAGTTCCTGCGTGAACTCTATTGTCAGTCAAATTAAGCTCCCGGTCTAACGCTAGATATTACTCAAACCTGGTGAAAATATGATCAGACTGATGAAAATACTGCTTTCTACGTCTACCAAAAGATATTTCAAGTTTGTCAAAATTTGGATGTATCTAGACATGACTAAGTGTATTGATGCATTCAAATTTAAGTCAAAGTTAAGACATCCTTTATTTAACGGAGGAAATATGTATTTTTACGGGCTTCAAACGCCATGTATTTCTGAACAGAGGAGCACGTTCTTATCTTTTTCTTCCCAAACACTTGCATATATAAACCCTCGTAAGAAGCATGTAAAATCCTCCCCATAAATAAAAAAATCTCACCAAACAAAATTATAGGTGTCAGACACCACATGACAACCTGAGTTCCATTAAAGAAAATGACAACCTCAGTTACGTACTATGCAGCTCAAATGACATAGAACTGGGTCAGACTCTACGGAGTGATCGGACATGTTAAAAAAGATATATTGGTTTCATAATTTTTGTCGAAATATTGCATATATGTAAACGCATTTTAAAAATAGATACATCCATATTTGAAACGAGGTTAGCAATTCTTTCAAACAAAAATTTGGGATGAGATAAGAATGCACTTCGGATCCTCCTGCACCATCGAGCGTACCACGATCGTCCATAAGACCAGTACACACAGGCCATTCACACCAGTTCATTTTACAAAAAATCCTTTACTTTCCACTTCTTTGTTAACACGCGGTTCTCGTCTTTACTCCTGATTTCAACTTTCAGCCGAACCATGTGGAGTACTATAGATCCCACCATTTACGAACTGTAATAATGCATGTCGGACGAACAACAATGCCAGACGGCCGACACCCTACATAAATGGTGCTCGCAGGAGTAAAAAAAAAAACCATCTGTACTTGATTGAAATTGAAAATTAACAAGCCGGTAGGCCCGGTACTAGTACATGCGATGCTCCTAGGCTCCTAGCCTCTTTACATGAAACCTCTATTGACCGTGCACGGATAGAAAGCGGGTGAGAAATGAAGGTCCCAAATTAAAGACCTGAAAACCCGGCCGGTGCTGCGGTCGATCTCCACTCTCCAGGCTGCGGGCAATCGGGCGTGGCAAGTTACTCCCAAAACAGGTGGAAGCCCCAGTCAGGCCCGAAAGGCAGCCGCGTGCAGAGGAGAACTCACAATTCGCAACACAGTGTCTCCGGGAAAGCGAAGGACACGTCCAATGGTGCTCATGCTTGCCGCTGTGTATGAGCAAATGCGTGAAACGACATCGCGTAAATGCAATTGTAGATCCACCAGCCAAAAGTGGCCATGCATGTACTACTCCTACTCCACTACACAGACACCCAGTCCAGTATCCACGGATTGGACAATCTCAGCCATCTTTCAGCGTCTCTGTTTTATGCCTTCATGTGTATCTTCTACTCCGTATATTTCGACTAGTGCAATTGTTGATCCAGGGTGCCCTGCCAAACAGGATCTGGCCGTGCTATCCCTTGGCTCGTGACTGCACTTCTCTGTTTTTTTGTTTTTGGCTAACCGTGCCTCGCTTCCTGCATGCAGAGGCTATAGCCAGAGGCTAGCTGTGGGTTGATATGGGGACACTCATCTACTCCTTCCGGTTTAAATTAATTGTCGCAAGCTTGTCTAAATACGCATCTATATAGACATGTTTTAATATGCATACATGCATATTTAAAGTGACAATTTATTTAGATTGCAGGAAGTAGTAAAAACAAGACTCTGTTATATAAAAAAAACTTTGGTGCTGCAGCATTGTACCGTTTAGAGTTCAAACGTCTTGGCCATTTTGTTTCTGATCAAACAATAAATTCTTTTTGAAAAACACCTAATACAACATAGAACTACATGCACGTCACGTGCTGCCTACTGATGACCGGAGTAGCAGAGCCATCAATAAAGTTAAAAGTAGCATCTCGCTAACGACGGGTATGTCTTCCATCACTGAAATGATAACCCGCTCGGTGAGACACATATATATCAAATCTACCGTTTATCGTTAATGTGTTGTAGGTAAAACCACCCCTCTACCACCCAAGCTGAGTTTTTCTCCATCAAACACTTACTGATCCATCTCCACCCCTGAACTAGTCCTTTTTGTTTTTATGTGTGTATATGCAAACAGTTTATTGACCCACCTAGAAATACGTCGTGTGGTTGGTACAACACATCTTCCACCCTAGCAATGGAGCATGCATTTTCAAACTAAAACTCCTTGACTTCGATGTGATGCGTTTGAACTCAGGAAATTTCAAAGGTTCTGAGTTTATCCATGAAAGAAAAAAAAAAGTTTGTATCTCCGAATTCTTCCTTTTTTTACATCGAACCATCAAAGATTATTTCTAAATATCGTTCTTCTTGTTTCCTCCAATTTTGTGCATTAAACCACAACTTACCCCATTTAACAAATTTTCCCCGTCACCTCAGCCCTCAGGCCCGTTCGTTAGCAGTTAGCTCGGACATCACGTAGTGTGACCATGTCACAACACATTAAAAAAAAACAATTAGAAAACAATCATATCTTCTCAATAATATTTACTCAAAACTAAATGATACTTGTTCCAAAGTTCTATAAAATTAAAATCTAAATTATAATCATTTTATTTCCAAAGTTGCATTTTAAGTGAATATGAAAATTTAAACAAATTTGATGCTAATCCAAAACGTCCAAATAATATTCTACTTTATACCATCTTTAAATTTCAGGATTTTAAAATTTCGTTGAGCTGAACGAAAATATAAACTTAGAAATAAATAAATATAAATACCGTGCTAATTAAAGTGAGAACGGTGGCGCTTTTAATTTTTCTTGCGTGTGTACGAGACGTGCACCGTGTGCGTGCGTGTGTGTTTACGGTGTGAGTGTGATGTGAATGAGTTGTGTTCCTCTTCTTTGTACTCCTGACTGAGTGATAATGGTTATCACAGGCAGGTCCAAGTTGATGATAAGACCCCTTTCATAAATTTTCTTTACGCTCCGCCACTACCCTGCTGCTCCGTATGCGGCAGGGAGTTGTACCGCGCCTGGTAAGCCACTGTTTTCTCCGCCGAACGTGATAAGCCGAAAGTGATGTAAAAAAAGGTCTCTCGATTCTTAAGTACTCCACGTCATCTTTAATTTCTTTAAAGCGGAGAAATGTCTTTCTCTCATTAATTATATCTTGGATGCGTCAATAAACCAGCAGGAGAGCTTGTTGATAGCGGGCTGCGGGACCAAATTAAAACGATGATGACGAGCCTCGTTGATTGCTTTGGAGAGTCTCAAGTAGATTACCGGACGCATTTCAAAGTGCGTCAATTTGGCTTCAAAGTGCGACAAATTTGTATTTGTGGCATTTTAAAAATATTGAATATACTCGTGTCGTGTTGGCAAAAATATTTGACGTATTTTTATTAGCAAAATCTGCGATCGAAATGCTAAAAATGCGGTTAAAAATCAAAATTAACTACATTTAAACAAAGTACGACTAGCATAATGCGGACAAATGTACCGTGACATAGTGACTCTCAGGTACGTACTAGTCCTACGGAGTTGGGAAAAGTACCGTGACACAGTGACTCCAACGAAGGAAGAGGATCATCGAGTTGTTTCTCTATTTACGTACTTTCACAACTTTTTTCATCTTAGCAGCATTGCATACTGGCACTGATGCATGCCCAATCGCTAAGGTGGGGTAATTACATGCATGCCTTGCTTAGTTGCTGGAGTTGGTAGGGGCTGCATGGAGTAATTGCATGCGGAGATGAAAAGAACTCGGGGTGATTAATTAGTCTAAGGAGTATACGGTGGATTTTTTTTTACTACTATTACTTGTTTCAAATTTGCGCAAATATGATGTATTTATGTTTAAAAAGCGTCTAGATACATCTAATATTTTGACAAGTAATATGGGCCAGAGGAAATACCACACTTGCATCGTTTTTTAATACTCGATCCTTGAATTTTTATATACTTTTCATCGGCAGACAACAATGATCTCTCCTTATACGAAGTGGTATATTAGTGACGGCATGTTATGGATTTGACCTGATCGGAATACCAAATTAACTGAGTTTATTTATTTATTTATTTATTTTGGCCAAAATAAAATGAGGGCTAAAAACAAAAGTGATGCCAATTAGACAGGCTGACGTGGAAATTGATATATCTGAAAACAACAACTGCATCGTTTAAACTTAATTAATTAATTTTTAAGCGGGTGATTATAAACCCAAGGGAATCACGATGAATGTTAAGCACGCACGTACGCACCTTGCAGCAGGGGATGAAGGGGTGGTCGAGTGGGTTGGAGCTCCTGACGACGGCAACGTCGGCCATGGCGCCGTCCGCTCCGAACACCTCCCCGAGGGCCTTCTGCCTCATGCCGGGCCCAGCCGGCCCAGGCCCGCACATCAGCCCGGTGAAGTACCAGGCGCGCCCGACCCTAACCATCTGGAGCTCAGACCCCACGACCACGTCGGCGGCCATGTACTCCTTGAGGAACCACTCCACGACCACCCTGGGCGCGCTCGTGACGGCCACCTTCCTCCTGGCCGGCACCCACAGGCGGCCGTACACCTGGGCGTTGAGCCGCTCCATGTAGAACTTGGGCAGGATGGCGCGGGCCACGAGGTCGGCGTCCCGCGGCCTGAGCCCGGAGAAGGCGACGAACGTCATGACCCTGACGCCGGCGTCGGAGCGCTCGCCCAGGAGGCGCACGAGGGGGTAAGCGCAGAGCAGGAGCAGCGCCCGGAGCAGGCCGCCGCCTTCGCAGGCGACGAGCATGAAGTACGGGAAGAGCGCCGTGGACGCCAGGAGCCCGCCGTGGAAGTCGCACACCACAGTCTTGTCGGCGCCGGACGGGATGAACGGTGTAGTGGTGCCCTTTGGGTTGGTGGTGGACGGCTTGGTGGTGGAGTTGCGATTGTAGTAGTATTGGAAGGCATTGCTGCGGAGCTTCCTGGCCGCGCGGTACAGGTTGAAGAGCCAGTGGACGGCGATCTTGGGGAGGATGGTGTGGAAGACCATCTCCTTCGATCAATTCCTTATACGCGTCAGAACTCTCACAAACGGTACTTGTGCAAGCTTCTCACCAGGGGGCTAGCAACAACCTTGTCTAGCTTGCTCATACGAATGGCGAAGTACTGTTCGTGGTAGAGAGACAATGTGGGTATGAAAAAGCCAGTCGTGGCAGCCGCCGTGCGGGGGAAGGGGCGCGCGGGTTTGTGTTTATATAGAGATATGGATATATGTGGGGATATCGTCAAAAAAAAATGATATATGCGTGGGAGGAGAGGGAGTATTTGAAGGGGAATTCTCTTGGTGGTGGGTAGGAGAAATTAAGGAGGGGAAGGACCTCTAGGAGAACCATCATTGATTTAGAAGGTGCCACGAAACTTTGTTCTCCGGTTAAAAAAAATAAATCAAGTTTCAATCCTGTTTCAAACAGCTGCGTATTTGAATTATCGTGTCCTCTACATGGTTGTAAATTTGTTTTTAATAGAAAACTAGTCATTTCCAACCTATGAAAAAAAAATCAAGGTAGCTAAAAAATTGCAGCTATTAATTGTATCTAAATAACATATAAGACGACATATTCACTGCAAACCTCCGGTCGAATCAAATTTGCAAACTTTCCACGTGGGTCATTGGATTTAGAACGTGCGGTGCGGATGAGGTGTGAATCAAAACAGTCACTTAGATATGTTTTAATTTTGACATAACTTTATAGATCTGATGATCCACGTAGAAAGTTTGTAGAGGAAGGAGCTTTGCACTTGATACGTCGCCAATATATAAAGAAGCCGAACATCGATCTTGCATGCTATGAATTTCTCTCAGTGTCATTGCAAGTGTGAGATGCGCGCACATGTAGAAGAAGTAGGTTTCAAACTTTTGGTGAAGTTTAAGGCATTTTTAGGTTTGTTAGTTTACAAGGATGGCAGCCATCACACCACCACATTTTGACTAATATGTACTCTCTAGTACAACTTTGTACTAAATCAACACACTTAGGAGTATTATGGATCAGAGGGGTAGTATTTGACCCCAACGAATAGCCCATGTGGTCCAGTGTAGCTTTGTTATGGAACCACTGCTTGAAGTTGAACCTTGAATATGAAAACCTATGATTTATTTTCTCAGTTATTCAAAAATAGGTGGAATTTGGGACAAGTTCCAAACTGTACTGACCAATAGACGTTGTTTTCCAAAATACTGTATGAAACCTTGACAGGAAGTTATGGTTTCTGACCGCGGCGCTAGCTAGCCTAGACTAGACTTGTACTCCTCTGGTGCGCACTTCTCTGGAGGAGTAGCATTCATGAGCCACGGCCCATAGGCCACACAACCAGGCCGAGCGTGACATGGAGCAGGCAAAGGGCACACACCTCCTATGAGCCACGTGGGCTTAAACAGGCCGGCTGGATGCCTCCCAGAACCGTCGCCGTCGATGAAGCACGTCTACCAGCAGCAAGCATGCATGGGCAGACGGGTAGTGTCGTCTTAGCTCAACGTACGTAGAAGTAGAACCTTTGAGGTAAGGTTGGCTGACAACTAAACTGCTGAAGCGATCCACATGCACCGAGACCGCCAACGAGAAGCCTCTTCAACAGGCAGTGACGAAAGACAACAAAAACAGCTGCACGGGGAACATACCGTGGCCGACATATATCACAGGCTCACGGCTGGAACAGTGGCATTGCTCCATTCTTACTCCACCGTGTAATTAGTGACCTGCTGGTACAGCCCGCTATATATGCGCGTAGAGTGGCCCAAGAGAGATTAATAAGCATTTTAGGGGCCTGGACGCGTGGTGCAGGCCACCGAGACGGCCCCGGCAGACGGTGCCACAAACAGTTGAGTTCTTCCTGCAAACGTACGTACGTGCCAAATTAAAACCTCTCTAGGAATGGCACTGACGCAGTGTGCTTGTACATGTCTGTGTTTGTCACTGTCTTTGGCAACTCTTTCCGTAGCTAGCGACTTTTACTAGCGAGCTTATAGGCACTGTCGCACTGGGTGACCATCCGGCAGGGAGATTAAGGAACGAACTCTAGTGGCTCCTCGGCATCACCCTAGCTAGCCGCTCGCGTACACCTCACCACTATATAAAAATGCTAGAACGTACAGCTAGGCCAAGTAGGGCGGCCGGCCGAGGTTGCGTGTTCATAGAGCTAAGCCATGCACGTTTCAAAGCTGTACGTACAGAAGTTAATTGATTTAATGGCATGTCACCGCTGTCCAGAACAGAACTGCAGCACGATAAAATCAATCAGTTGATCGATCGAAACTGGCTAGCTAACCCCCACGTAACGTACGTCCGCACCAGGAGCTAGTAGGCCCCATGCATTCACCGAAATCAAGCCTGACAACCCCGTACAGACCGGTCGATCTATCCAAGTCATCTCTGATCGAACTTTAACTGTATGCGCTGTGTATATGATGGATGATCAGTAAACATTCTGACAGGAACTGAAGCACATGAATACCGTACGTACCCGCACGTAACTCCCATCAAGGATCAGTATTTTGAAACGCGGGTGACCGACGCAACACTAGCGTTCGTTTGACGTTTGCTGGGGGGCCGCCGCCCGGCCGGGACGGTGTGGTACGTACAAGGATGACAGCCCCATCGACATTGATTCCGCTCGGGTCCGATATATATGCTTCGTCACTTCGTGACTTCGTCGCGTCGCGCCTGAAACGGGCACCGCACGGATGTGCATTTGCATGAGCTAGTGTGCATCCAGCGGACAGCGATAGCACGGACGTGTTACCAGACAGGAAAGCACGTAACTGCACTTCTCGGAAAAGATCCCAACGGGTGGAAGCATCGATCACATGCTGACCAGCTGCATCATGTGAAAACACAGACATGCATGCACGCACGCAGTCAGTGTAGTCGTTTTGCTACTTAATGCACGCGGGAGTGTGATTATTTTACATCGCAGCATTCAATACACGTCTCTAGTTCTGAAAAATGAAAAAGAAAATAAACAGGCTAGCGGACTCTGTTGTCTCTTTGTGGTCCAACTTCGTTTTCTCCTTGTCCAGCATGTTTCCAAACACATCCTTAGTTGTAAGGGCCTTTTTTATCCACACAATTCTAAAAACACAGGAGTAAATTAAAGAGCATGATACAACGCAGCTGCAAAACAGAGGATTGGAAAACACAATTTGTTTTATATATTTGGTCATTTGATTCGCAGGAATAGGGAAAACATAGGAGTCTCTTTTGATAAAATGGTCAAATTAAGTCAAACTAAATGCAAAAATAAAATTCTAATATTAATTTATTAAACACTCTTTGCTTGTTTATCATGCCAAGGATTCTAAAAAAGAGGTCCAAGTGGATTGTAAAAATCTAACATTTTTCCTTTGCAACTAAGGTTATAGAAAAAATTCCTGTATTTTTTCTTTGCTGCATTCCTTCGAATCAAACAGATGAATAGTGTCACCAAAGGAAAATTTCCTATTCATATGTTTTTCCTACACTCTTCCCACAAATCAGAGAGGGCCGAAGAATTTCAATTCCCACCGCAGAGAAAACTTACTGAATGTCATTGCTCCTGACAGCGGGCTTGCCTGTCTGGTGAATGCTTTATGCCACGCGGGTTTTCAAAGTTATTCATTGGTCGTCTTTATTTTAGTTTCTTCGATCTGTTGTGATGTCTTTACTCAATCAATAAAATCAAATCATCGGTCTAATTAAAAAATCAACAGAATTCAGTAGAAGCCAAACTCTAATTAATGACTTTTGTTAGTCACTTGATCAAAATCCAACCATCCTCTTTCACACCCCACTTATAAAAAAAACCCTTGGATTATGTATTACTTCTGCCTAAAACAATTAACTCCTCAGCCTGGATTGACGGCCTAAGGCTTTGGTTAAGACTTAGAGCGGCAGAACAAGCCATGAGAAGCTAATTAACCCTAGCTCTATATATAAAATGCAAATTCCGACGATAACTAACAGGCTAATGAACAACAAAAACAAAACTAACTATCTTTTTTTCGAGAGGAACAAAACTAACAGTCTAATACAATGGAGATTAGCTCTTACAAGTTTTAAGAGAAGATAGTTAATATCCTCCTTATTGACTCAACCAATAAATGTAGCATGTTTCAGCCCTGCTTGCAAACTACCAATCCAGCTATCTTCTACCCCAGTCTAATTCATGAATTTTAACTTGAAATGATGTTTGTACGTCGTATGCCCCTCAGCCTCGGGAGGCATATGTATGAACCACCTAGCTCACTTAGCACATGTCACTTCAGTAGCAGTTTCTGGTTAGCTCGCTCAGACTTCAGCAGGAGCTGATGGGCTGGATACCAGCAATCACGACAACCCTGGATAAAGCTGTTTTTTGCAACGAAGAAAAGAAAAGAAAAACTTGCCTAACATGAAATTTGACTTTCTTCTGGCAATGCATACAAGAGCATTAATTAGTTCTCAGTTTCTCATCCCGCCCACTACAGTAGGCGTACTACTCATCACAGAAGTCCAAATCTGCGCTTCCTCTGGATGACTAGGAATACACGAGATAACTGAGGCAGAAAATGTACTCCCTCCGTTCCATATCAAGTGACTTTTTATTACATGTATCTAGACGTTTTTTAGACATAGATACATCCATATTTTGACAAATTTGACTCACTTAATATGCGACAGAGGAAGTAGCTAGTTTCATGTAAGTCAACTCTCCACTAATCTTGTTATTTGTTCATTTTCCATTAATACACCAACACAATAGATATCACATATATAATATTAGACACAAAAATGTATCAGCATCTAGAATATCGAATAAGTATACTATGAAAATATATATCATGATAGAATTAATAAAACTAATTTAGAGTTGTAGATGCCGGTAGATTTTTCTATGAACTCAATTGGTCAAAGTTTAAGAAGTTCGACTTAGGACAAAGTCAGGGGCGGAGCCAGAAAAATCTGCCAATAGGTTCGTCCAAGATTTGGGCATAAACTAACTATATTATTGTCCTCGAATTTTTGCTGGAAGAACATGCATCGGTGTACTTGGATACTCTTATTGCTACTGCCTCCTGGTATTTGTGGTGGGAGCGCCGCCAAGGCCTCCGTAGCGAGGCTGTGCAAATCCCACGACACTCGGCATTGTCGATTCGAGTGGCAGCAGAGAACTTTGCCCGTGCTCATGGCAAGAATGCACGCATTAGGAGACATGGTTGGGAGAAAACCACCACATAGCATCATTAAGCTCAATGTGGATGTAGCACTAGATGAGGATAGACTTGATGGGGCAATTGGAGCTGTCCCGCCAGACCACAAGGGCGAATTTGTCGCAGCAGCAAATCAAAAATTTACTAGGTGGCCGACTGTCCCTGTTGCTGAAGTGATGACCTTGCGCCTAAGTTTGGAACTTGCTCATACTGCAGGATGTAGTCGGTTGCTGGTTACCTTAGATAGCATGGATGTCGTTGATGCTATTAATAGGGGGGGAAATCAGCTGCTCTCGGTGCGGCGGTACTTGATGATTGCCTTCAGATTGTTCTAGGATCACTTTTGTTCATTGTGGCTCATGAGTTAGCTCAGCTAGCTAAATTCTCTCATCCGCTAGTTTGGTTGGATAATCCTTCTGATAGTATCGTGCCTCCTCTTTTGAAGGATGTAACAATTATTGAAATGAATAAAGAGGTGTTTTACTTGGTAAAAGAAAGGAGGCGGAATCCTAATCGTTCTTCACCTCTCTTGGACGTCCCCACCTGCCTTCCCCTTCCCTTCTACTCTGTATATAATACCACCAGCCCGTTGCTTGTTCTTTGACTAGCCAAAGGCACACGTGTTGCTACGGAAGTAAAAGTATATATTACATGCATGAGTTGTTTTAAATACTTGCGTGCTCATATTTTTCCAATTTTATGCTAAATAAGAATTCTCTCAAGATATTTATTTGAGAAAAAATATCTCAAAAGTATACATCAAACCAAATCAACTACAATAAAAGATCTTGATACATATTTAAATCACATTGAATGAGTGACAATCGAGGGATTATCTAACAAGCTAGGGTGTAGTCTCCATAGATGAATTGACAACAACCAACTCAAATCTTTATAAATGTAAAGAAAAGATATAACTTTTAGGGATTAGAGTTTCGTGTTTAGATTTACCGTGTTTCCAACGGCAATATTGACATTGGTTTACTGAGACGGCATCATCTTGTATGCAGTGTTGTCGGAGCGTCAAGGTAGTCTCCACCAAATTATTGTGTATTTCTCATCTATAGATTGGGGCACCTGATACACCAGCGACACTTTTCACGTGGAGAGTGATACCTATTTTTGTTTTAGCAAAACCGTGCAGGCCCATAAAGTAGTTCAGCACAAAAGCAATAGGCCGGCCCAATATGCACCGAGCACCGGTGCACGCCCCGGGAGGCCGGGACGCGAGGCGCTAAAAAATGGAGGGTCCCTTTGGGATTAAGCTATTACTCCTATATGACAGGGCCATATAACAGGTTGAACAATACGGTCAACAAAAAGTGGGCGCAGGGCTATTTAAGGAGAAGTGTTTGGAATGACAGTGCAATAGTTGTAGCTAGTTTGGAGATATAGTGGAAAGACGTGAAATCTAGCATGAATCTTATTCAAAAACTTGTGATCAAATCGAACAAATGAGCTTTAAGGAAAATGCTGACATACAGCGGCTAACAGCCTAACAGACAGCGTATCAGACAGTTAGGCTGTAAATATTGGTATTGGCCAAACTCAACTAGGCTGAAGCCTGAAGAATGAAGATTTGTCGCAGCTGTAGATTCGGCCAAATCACGACTCTCAGCACCAGTTCAAGTGTAACCCTGTTCTCTGAGGTTGTTATGTACGTCTTCTGTAATATTCATACTCCCTGTATCCTGCTGTCTTCAGGGAACTGGAAAGGTTCATATCCGAAAGATGATGTTGCTCGGGATCACTCAGTATTTGGTTCAGGAGTACTGCTATCTTGTGGTCTCAGCTGCGTAAGAGTTCTCAATCTTCAGCGCATCCTGTTCAGACGATTCAACCCAAAAGGGTGACAAGGCCACCACCTTTCCTATGATTATCAGAGTTGGAGAAACAAGCTCTGCCGATTTGACTTCATCCACAAGATCTTTTAACATTGAAAATACCTACAGGAAAGGAAATATTCAGTAGAGGAAGCTATGGTTCAAACACATATTAGACGTGAGGCTCCATGGCTCAGTACCATTCTCTGTTGAGGGGTAGTCCCACGCTCTACTGCAACAGCAGGAGTATCTGGTGGAAGGCCATGCTTCATTAGCTTCGGAGCAAGAGATGGCAGTGTTGACAAACCCATATACACAACCAAAGTTGTGTCCGGGTCAGCTGCATTCTCTGCCACAAATAGAGGATCTGTCCCACCATTTCTAGAGTGACCAGTTAAAAACCTGACACTGCAGACACGATTTGTGTAAGAAATATATTAGTCAGCATTCATAAACACTTTCCCATTGCGTAATGCAGCATAACAAATGAACCCGTGGCTGTTGTCTGTTTGTTTTGCATGATAAAGAATAATAGAGTATAGCCAACCATCTTATGTTCCTTTAGGGTTTAGGGGCAACATGTATGACACATATACATGTACGATCAGTGGTGGTGCCAGGACTCTAACCCTGTGATGTCAAATGCGTTATCATGTAAAAGATTTATCTAGTTTTCTATTTTTCCACATGAATTTGCAATTATATTTTATGGTTTTGCCAAAAAGCTGTATGGTCAACTGACCACACAGCCTCAAATGTGACTTTGCCACTGTGTACAACCTGGAACAGAAATCAGTCGGAAACATCGCGAGTATGATAGAAGAGCGAGTGTTGCTAATTTTACCTGGTGGCAACACCTCGATGGGTTAGTGGAATACCAAGGTCAGCTGCAATTCCCGAAGCAGAAGTGATTCCTGCAGATTTTTGGACACAAGTAAATAAGTACTCCCTCCGATCCAAAATTATTGTCGAAATATTACATGTATCTAGACGTTTTTTAAGAAAAGATACATCCATATTTGGGCAAATTTGAGTCAAGAATTTAGGATCAGAGGGAGTAATTAGTAACTGTTTCGCAACTAACGGTAGAAATTATCCAAGCTGCCATCACAGCTTTGTTATACCTGGTATAACTTCAACTCTAATTCCTTGCTGTTGTAGGAAATCCATCTCTTCTCCACCCCTTCCAAAGACCTGAAGAGAAAGGCCATTAATATACTCCCTCCAGTGTAATGGTACATATAACTTATCACGAGTTTTTGCTGGAGTGTATGTTTGACAAAACTTAAACTTGAACAAGCATCCAAATAATGGCATTTTTCTCATTTAAATAAATGTTGGCATCTTGCAGTAACATCCTTGACAAGTCCCCTAAAAAAACATCCTTGAAAAGGGAGGTTGCTCATAGCCAGATAATCTTCTTGTTAGCATTTTATGCTACAATGCATTTGCATATTTTGTTCTCTACCACCGCTGAACTTCTGAAGGATTTAAGAATGCGCATGCAAAATTATAGATCATGCTTTGCTGGCTAACGTTATACAGTTCCAGCAAAGGAGAACATTCATTGTTCCACTCAGTTTATGTGAACAAGGTTTGCCATTTAACATCAATGCGCGTATGTTCCCCTAGAGAGCATAATCGATTAATGGCACTATTTCCAAATCAGTATCTGCTTTATAAATCCATCAGTTGGAAATGTCCACAACTAACCAAATACGTTAACAAGATGAATTATCATTTCCACCAACAAAATTAATCTGGGAGATGAAACGTAACACAACCAATAAGCGAAATTTCAAAACATATTTAATTCAGCTAGTTTAACAACTGGCACTGACAAGAATCATCAGGTACTACAAGTCTACTAGTATATAAGCAGCATAGTATTACCAGAGGATCGCCTCCTTTCAACCGCACCACACTGGCACCAGCCTCCGCAAAACTGAGGAGCAACTCATGAATCTCTTCCTGCATTACAACAGCCAACAAGCTTACAAATTGCAAACATGAAACATATCATTGGCATTCCGAACTACACATAAACCTCAAATCGCCCGAATTGGAATTTGAACACCGAATGAAGGATCCTTGTGACTGACCTGGGTGCGGCTGTGGTATCCGGCCGTCTTGCCGACGTAGAGTAGCCTGGCGCTGTCCCCAACCAAATCGAGCACTTCGTTGGACACGAGCCGATCGTACAGCACCAGGTCCGCCGCCTCGATGGCCTGCACCGCCTTGAGCGTGAGGAGCTCCGAGTCCCCAGGCCCCGTCCCCACCAGCGCCACCCTCCCTGGCCCGCTGGCGCCGCCCTCCTCTTCCAGTCCTTTCCCTCTGGAAGCCCTCAGGACCTCCAGGAGCCTCCGCAGCTCCGGTAGCTGCAGCGCGATCTCGTCGTCCCGGCGCCCCGAAGCCGCCGCCGCCGCCACCGCTGCTGCAGCGGCGGACGAGGAAGTGGAGGAGGGGGAGGAGGAGTCTTCGGCGGTGTAGGACCAGGCGTCGCGGCGGTACCGCGAGGATGAAGTGGCCTCGGTGAACGGCGAGGAGGCGGCGGCGCAGATGGCGGCGGCGGGAGTGGAGGAAGGCCTCGCGGAAGTGGCGAAAGAGGTGGAGGAGGTGGTTGCCACGGAAATGGAAGCGGAGAGCGGCTGGAAGCGGGGAGGTCGGAGGGCGAGAGCCATGGGAACACAGGGGCAGGGGGGAGTGGACCGTGCACGGAAGGGGATGCTCAGGTGGTGTGGCTATTATATACTGGGTCTGGGACTGAGGTGAGGTGAGAAGCAGAGTAGAGGAGAGCTGGAGCCGGGTGGTTCGTTACTCTGGTGTGGTTTTGGGTGGGCGAAGGGGTGGAGGGAGGGAAAGGGGGAGCGGACCATCTCAGACGAGGGAGGAGGGGACGATGGCCTTTTCCCTTGGATGATGATTAAAAAATGTGGCTTTGCAAGCGTCGAAGGGCCAGGTTCAATGAACCGCTTACCTGGGGCCCGGGGCTGGTTCGAGGAGGTAGCCAAGTGGGACTGGGAGTGCGTCTCGCCCCTCGGAGTGTTGATTTTGGCTGCGCCCGGGGGCTGCGGCCTGCGCCGGGATCGTGTAGGTGGCTCGGTGGTGATGGCGTCACGTCTTATGTCACCCGTGCACAATTTCCGTTTCACGTGAAAATTGCAGAAACCTGAGGCTACCTGAGGCTGGCTGCCCAAAACACAAACTATTCGTAATTTTTTTCACAAAACAGATATTATTTGTCTAATCCGTTGGACATAAGTCCTAACTTGAGTTTTAGCGCGTTAACGACGTTTCTGACCGATAGGCCCACAAGTCAGTGCCAACGTAGCATCTCGGTCTTGTCAGCATCGGACGAGGTGCGCGCCTCCACCGGCGTCAAGGAGACCGTGCTCGGGAAGGCGTCGTCGAGTCCCTCGTAACGCATCCCTGGTCCCCGGCGCTGGCGGAGGCGCGCACCTCGTTCGTCTGCGACATGTGCGGGTCTAGCGTGACCGTGCCGCCCGTCCACCCGCCCGCGCCGTCCTAAGGTCTTCTTTGGCCGGCCCGATCCACACTGGCAAGGCCGAGATGCCACGTTGGCACTGACTTGTGGATCCCATCGGTCAGAAACATGCTAAAACTCGGATTAAAACTTATGTGCAACATATTAGATGAATAGAAGGTTTTTTTTAAAAAAAATACGAATAGTGATTGTTTTGCGCAACTCCTCTCCGTTCCCCCTGTGTGCTGCCTCTCGCTGAAATGACCACAGAGGAGTACGCAGAACGAGGAATTAGCGGAAGAGGAGGAGGCGGCGGCGATTGAGGGTGAGGGTGACAAACGTGCAGCCATCGTGGAGGCCTTTTTTAGCACGTGGGCTGCAATGCTAGATGCAGTCCAAAAAACCAAACAGTGCATGGCAGATGCAGGCCCAGTGCGAGGCGGCAAACAAACACGTCCTAAGAAAACGCTTCACCTTATTCTCAAGAAAAAGAAAAGGCTTCAGATTCTCCCAAAAAAAAGGTTCAGCTCGTGTGGAAAACGCAAGAAACCCAGACGCGCGCGGGCCATGACATCTCCAACAGCATATCCATATTTTGGATACCCAAAATCCATTATGGATAGAAGAGAGAGAAAATAGGGGTATCCAAATTGGCTCTAACTTTTTCAGCAAACCCAAAACTGGATACCCAAATCCACCAATTCATAACGGTCCCACCTGTCATTGAGCCAAGCTTCTTCTTCCCCAAGTCAGTCCCAAATCGATCCCACATCAAGCACAAAATCGAACCCCAATCGTGGAGCAACGACGAGGAGGACCTAGGCGGAGGAGGCAGTGGCGGCGCGTCGCAGCGACGCCGCGAGCAGAGCTCGGGCCGGAGCCGCTGCACCTCGTCGGGCTGGCCGAGGGGCGTCCTGGGGGGCGTGCAGGGAGGAAGATGCGGGCGGGGAGGTGCGCGGCGGCGAGGTGAAGTGGCCGGAGGCGCGGCAGGTGAGGGGAAGGGAGCACGGACGGGTGGGGAGGAGCAAGAGGCAATGCGGGAGGCCTCAGGACGGCGGACAGAGGTCGCGGCGGGGCCGGCGACGCCGCGCGAGACGGCCGCGGCGACTGCCGGCGGGGTTAGGGGAGCGCGCGCGAGGGGAGGGAGAGGCCGGATTTGGAGCCGTCGACCGGAATCGCGAGGTCGGGCGGGAGTACGGGCCGAGCTTCCACCTACTGCAGTCGGGGGAGTGGAGGTGGCGCGGAGGAGCTTCGAGGGGCAGGAGGTGGCGCGGGGGAGCGTAGAGGAGCCGGCCGGAGGCTGCGGAGGGGGCGGCGACGCCACCCGCGACGGCAGCCCGCGGCGGTTTGACCTAGGCGCCCGCCGGCGAGGCCGGGGAGTGCGCCCCAGGACAGGGAAAGAGGCCGGGGAGGTGCGCGGGGCTGGGGAGGTCCGGCCGGCGGCGCGGGGGCGGCGGCGACGCGGTCCGGCGGCTGGAATCGGCGCCGGCGCCGGCAGGTCGGGAGGTGGGGCGGCGATGAAATTTCCCCTTTTTCTGGCAGTTGGCTTCGCGCATGACTTTTGGGTGGTTTGGGTATTCTAGCGGGAGTACCCATATTTAGGCATCGGGGTGCAAAATATGGGTAGCTACCCAAAAAATTATGGGTATCTTAGAAATATTGGTATGTCCGGGCTGAGTTTTTTTTTTTAATGTCCTGGCTGAGTTTTTTTGTTTGAGAATATGTCCTGGCTGAGCTGGGCAGTAACGAAATTGCCCTCAATAGATACGAAGGCCTGTCCGACCGTCATCCTTTGCCTTGTTGGGCCCTATCCGGCCTGTCTGATCTGGTAAAAAATACTTCCTGCAAATAACTCAGTTCTTTTGTGACTACATGTGCTCTTCTTTATTTTTAGACTCTTTTTTTTATGGGAACTCCCTGTGCTCGTGATAGCAGCGCCCCACAGGCCATTCCGAGCGTCACCCTTTGCCCAGTTGGGCCATAACCGCCTGTCTGAGCTGGGCCTGACGGAAACAAAGCTCGGTTCTTTTGCTTATAAAAATAGCTCGATTCTTATAGGCAGGGAGTTGTCAGGCCCGACAACAACGTTTTTTTAATAAAACATTCAAAAACAAATCCCACATTCCCAATGCCTATAAATAGCTCGATTCTTTTGCTTATTGTCAAAAAAACAAAAGCTCGGTTCTTTTGCAACTCCCTGTGCTGTGTTTGTTTGCGCGGCAGCTGCATCACTGTCGCTGTCCTCCTACCAAACCACCACGTGCACCACATCTCACGCCATCCCTCCCTCCCTCCCCTGCGCCCTCTCCAAATCTCGCGACGGCACTAGCCGGCACCACCGTATTGGCACGTATAAAAAAATGAAGCTTATAGCATAGGTGCACCAGCTGACCGGTACCATGCTCAGTCGATCCCAGACGCGGTGGCCGGTGGGTCATCAGTGCGGCGGCGACTAGCCAACCGATTTGACCAGACTACCAACCAAGCTGAGTAGTACTACAAGTAGAACCAGAACGAAAGAAAATCCAGTAGCACGGATGACTGCACGTTGGCACTGCCGACGATCAACGTGCCAATGTAAGTGATGACTTCGGCAATCTCAAGATGATCGGTCACCGGCTCAGTCTCTCGAAGGTGTTCATAAGGGTAGGGTGTGCGTGCGTGCGTTCATAGAGATGAGTTTACGTGCGTGTGTGTGAGTGCTTTGCGTCTGTACTGTGTTTTCCCGGGAAAAAAAATGTAGATACCTCTCCCTTGTGCTATTTTCTGTTGAGTACTGCTCGATCCGGCCAGAGCCTATATATGTACTGATCTCCCCCGGCCGCGATCATCACGTAGGCTGTCGGTCACGGGAATATACGGTAGTTAGGAGATCCTTCTGTGCGATCTGCCGTGGCACCGCTCGAACCACTGACCGGCTTTTCTTTATTTCGCCAAGAGCCATTGAACAGATGATAGCTAGGCAGCTAGCTATCGCATTTATTTATAGATGAAAACCGATGCGAGTGGCTGTTTTGTCTGATTTTGCATGTTTCACGTTATTTTTCGAGTATATACATACCTAGCTAGATAGGCAGGATCATGAGATAGATTAGCATACGTGTAATGACGTGTGTATGGACAAGCATATGTGATATGACTTTGCTTCGTACTCTTTCGGATACATAAATGTCTCATATTTATTGGGCATTGGAATTCCATTATTTGGCTGTCCATCATTTGGAATTGGAATTCTAGAGTGCATTTTCGATTTCAGTAACCAACTTGTTTGTTTGGCACTTTAAAATTGGGTATAGGAATTCAATCTGAATTTCTAAAAGACTTGATTTTTCTGGATGTGTCTCTCATTCCACAAATCCATGTGACATACAAACATGATTTTTGAATTCAAAATTCAAATTCCACACATGAAATCCTAACCATTTTTTTTTCATTTTATCTCCATTAAATGAAATAAAATGAGGGCTCCGAACGAGCTGTTAAGGGCTCACGGATAAACGTACCCGTCCTCGGCTTCATGGACCAACGTACATAATTAACAGATGTATTTTATCGTACTTCTAAAAAACAAAACATGCAGACGTGTGGTGGGACCCAGTTGGCGGATCAAGAATTGGACTGTCACATGCCAAATTCCACCATTTTGTCGTATCATCGAAATCATTTCGCGTACGATGCTTTCACGTCCAAATTGGTACGACAAGACGATGGATGGTTGTAGCTAGCCAAGCTGATGTGATGAATGGCTAATACTCTTTGTCGTACGAAAATCGTACGCAAAAAGTGTCGTATGCATAGCAGTGTACTCTTGGACTGATCTACAACTGGATGCATATATAGATCATATGTGTGCTCAAACAACGTTCGGACCTTTTGAACCCACCGACGAAAATGTGGGGAAGCTAAGCTAAGTAGGGATGGCACCCGCAAGGTATGGGTACGGGTTGAGCCTTCCCATATCTTTACCCGTCCTCTTTGAGCTTACCCGTTACCCGTACCCATATCCGGCAACGGGTACAATTTTTTCCCATACCCGTCACCCGTTAGGATAGCTGGGTACCCACGGGTAAAAATACCCATGATAAAATTTGATCAACAAGAACATGTTCCTTAGAAACGGCATCATATTTCTCAAAACCACAACAATTTTGTCATCAACAATACTATATTAACACATTATAAATAACAACAACACATAAAAAGATAATACTATATCGTTTAAAACTGTAAACGGCAACACATCGCACATGTATGAGTTTATTATACGGGTAAAAGGATAAGGGTTATGCATTCCCATACCCATACCCGCTCTACCCGATGGGTATGAAGTATTTTCCATTTGCGTACCCGCAGGTTAAAATTCTGTCCCAAACCCGTACCCTAATGGGGATTTACCCGCCAGGTACGCGGGTAATGTGTACCCATTGTCATCCCTAAAGCTAAGGCAACGAACGTTGCAATTATAAGCCAATGAGTGGCTGTTTAACGTTTCTTTTATAAGATGTAGGACGCGTTTTTTTCCTTTGAACTCACGCATGACAAAAGATGTGAAGGCACGGTTTCATTTAATTAAGTCGACGGGGCAGTTATACAAAGCTGAGAGAGAAATGGGCAGGGACAGCTAGCTTTACTGCTTAGTTTCGAACAAAAAAAAGATACTCCTTTAGATTCCTTAGAGATAATACGGTAGTACTATTATCTGTTTTTGTCACGTGTAAGATGACAGCTAGTAAGCCATGAACTGGCCGACACTTTCAGAAATTTTGGGTTAGTCTGTGTGCATCTTCCTCGTGTGTTTTCTTGCCTTTATCTTTGTAGCTGGTTCATTACAGTTGAACTTGAGCCAGAGTTTGTTTGATGACTGTTCTAGCTAGTAATTACTAACATGTATAACTGGACTTCTGTTGCAAAATGTCTTTACGACGAAAAGTGATTCAAAGTCAGAATCAAATCATATGATTTTTCTTAGAGCTTCTACACTACTTTTTTTTGGGATGTAGAGTAACTAACCTCTTTCTGGGTTGACATGATCAAGTATGGCATGAGAATCAATAGTCATTCTACACCACGTGCATTGGCGAATCCACCGTGAGGGCACCACGGGCACGAGCCTGGGCTTCCCGACGGCGTGCCCGTGGGCTTCCCGACGGCGCATCCAAGTAGAAGCGGCAGGTCACATAAATCGTGAACCAATGCAAAACCGTGGCGATATCTTGTTATAAATATATTAATGTTGATTTTATCACAATTGGTAATGCCATGCGTGCCAGCCTCCACAGTCCACATAACTGTGAGAAAAAAATGTAATATATTGTGATGATTAACATGTCCTCAGTTTACGTGCAAAATACTCGATGTGTAACACTGCCAATTGTTACCTAAAAAAACACTGCCAATTGTTGCCATGTTTTATCTATTATTAAATAAATAACGTTAAAACTGCTACTCCCTCAAATCCATATTAATTGTCGAAATATTACATGTATCTAGATGCTTAGACATAGATACATCCATATTTGGAAAAATTTGAGACAATTAATATGAATTGGGGGGAGTAATTATTTTAACATAAATCAAAGGACAAAAGAACCCTGAGGAAAACGAGTTTATTCCACTTTAAATCATATGTGGAACATCTTGTCATTTTAAGGAAAATAATAAGATCGAGTGAAAACTATCACAAAGACAGAACTAAACATCAAAACAATAAAAAAAATACATATAAAGGAAAGCAGTCTGAAAGTTACAAGATACTAAAAACTGAAATTACTCAGAAATATATAACAAGCCTAGCATGCATCAAAAGGATGTATTCACTCCGATCCATAATAATAGTCTCATATTTTGTATTAACTTAATACAAAGTTGTATCAAGTCTAAGACACTTATTATGGATCGGAGGACACCAAAGGCCTCTGCCTCCCTCTCTATCTATCCAAGAGATGTAAGGACGGTATAACCACATGTATGTTTATGGAAGTGTCTATTTCTTAGTCGACTTATAAATAGTTATTTTTCAATCAACGGTCATAGCCATCCAATAAGTCATCATTTTACTTTTACATGAATCTTACACAAATCTCAATGATTGGATCGTATGGTTGTTAGCATCGGATTAAAAATAGTTATTTCTGGGTCGCCCGATGTTTACTCGAGCAGGCATTTCTTCGTCCAAAAATTCTTCAATTTCTTTTCGTGAATTGCAATATACTAATATACTACTCAAGTAAGTACGACGTATGCTGCCATGCCAGGCGTCCACATGCAAAGTAAAAAGGACATATACTGACCAAAATGCAAGCAAGGCATCTTAGGTCAGGTGTTTGCTGCCGTAGCTGCAAAGAATTAAGCGATGCAGGTAGACGTACGGGCCAGTGGTGACAACGAGACGAGAGGAAGGAAACGTTTGATCGTGGCCGGTGATTTGATTGATCCACGCTACTCCCTCCCCCATGTAACGCAACACCTTCCCGGTCTTCGAGAGAGGAGGAAAAGAACGCAACCTTCACTGAAAAAGAGAACGAAAGGATAGCATGCGTGCCTCGTGCGTACGAAACCTTCCATCTCAGCTCCCTGACGATGTTATCTGAAGGAACAGTCAACTAACGCTAATTCCAGCCATAGGGCTGGCGACACAACCCGCGTTGAATGTGGTGGCGACCGACACATCACGCGCCAGTAGCCCGTGCGCGCCAACTATCCATCCAGCACCGACGCTAGCTCACGGGGCCGCCGGGGGCCAGCGCGCGGGCGGTTCAGGTGTACCGAACGGTCATGAGCGGCTTCAGAAGAACTCCGCCGGATGGTGTAAAAAGGGGCATTTTGCCAAACGGTAGACCAGACGTATGGCGGGCGGCGTAATGACGTGCAGGGAGATGGAGTCCATCTTACCCTTCGCGTTCATCCGAAGCTTAACTTTAACCAGTAATATAGGATTCTCATATTACAAAATTATGTCATCGATTCATATTTGAAAAAAACTTTCCAGTGTTATAAAATTCCTAACACGTGATCCGCAAATCATTTGAAAAAACTTTCCAATTGTTTGGTCAAAACTAAACCTCGAAAGGTGTGGCCGTTATTTTTTGGCTGTGACTATATCTGAGTTGATTGATTTTTAAGGAAAAAAAACTTAAATCTAAGTTGATATATAAATCAGAACCGCTGGATTAGTATCTGGATCTCATTTTATTCTTTTTTTTTCATCATCGTTTCAAATCTTGAAGTACAAATCATATCCGACGGTTGAGAAATCAACCTATCTCTAACTAAAAATTAACCAATTTAGATATAGCAAAACTATTATTTTTTAAAGAAACGGAGAAAAGGTATTAAACAGAAGTTGATGGTAAACAGTAGTGTCGCACCTCTTCTCCCAGCACGTAATGTGTTGTTATGATGAAAAGCAACATAAAAAGATGATGGTATCGATGGAACGTTCGTCGGAAACGAATGATGCGATGCTACCGAATGTCAGGTTGCTTGGAAGTGACGAGAGGCGTGTACCACGACTGCATGATGAGTCATTGCATGCTTCTAACAATTCAGACAACGATGTTTGGTAACCAGGTTCGGCCACAAGTCCACGACTGACGAGCAGAAGGGCGCAATCTCGTTCAGGGGTGTGGCCTCAAGCGTGGTCGATGGCTTGGTATTCGACATGCTCTTAGGTCTTTCCCATTGCATTCATGGGTTGACTGACCTTGGTCCATTTTCGGTTGGAGGCGAGAGCTGTGTGCTCGGCAAGGAGCTAGGAGATCCGGTGCAACCAAACCGCGAAGAGCACATGACATGAACAAATGGTTCAGGCGTTGAACCTCTGATTCTGGTTCTCTCTGACTACTCAATTTTCTTTATTTATTTTAGGCAAAATTTCCATTTCCTTAATTGTATATTGCAACACATCTATCGACTACTTATTTGGTTGTGGGGCGTGCAGGCCATGTTTATTTCATTTTTGGTTTGCCTTTATTTTCAAGGAAGATGAAGACTCATGGCCAACAGAGATACTTCAAGAATATTCAACGTGTCTTTGTAACTTCATAGAGAGATCAAGGCATATTATTGGAGAAAATGTCAGTCTTTTTTTTTTGCAGGCGAGATAATGATTAAAAGTCTGTCAAAAGCTTCTAGGCGAAAATAATTTTGTAGAACTCGAATGAATGTTACTCCTGCTTCTAGAGCCATGCATGTATAGCCTAGAAGTTCCTCAGCGCGCATATGTTAAGTGGATGTGAACTGAAAGCTGATGGATGTTACGTTGTTTATTTTCGATCGAGCTATTAAATTTGACAGAATGACATGTTGTAGCCATCTCTAGGTGACAATATGGGGCGTGACACATTTTCTGAAAAGCCAAACTACCATACTGGTTTTTTTTTCTCATTCAACCATTTATATGGCGGGAGTCCAACATATCTAGACCCGACAGAAATTCAAAGTTAAAATGCTCCAGGTTCTGGAACGCACTCAGGGCATCTTCAACAATTGTTACTACACGGGTATCAAAAAATACTAGACCAATGAGAACAAAACTTGAATAAAATAAATAGGTAGCGATTACTTGAAAAATTAACAGCCTCTACGCGGGTACCAAGAAAAAGAAGAGGATGACATGTGGGTCCATCAAGAAAGAGAAGAGAATAAAAATTAAAAATATATACTTAAGAAGAAAGAGAAGAGAATTAGTAACAATCACCATTGGAGGTGCCCTTACAGGCTGCTACTGCAAGAACATACCACAGTAAGAGCTACTCCACACCATACCGTATATATATTCCTAATTCCAATTCAAGGCTACTGAAGTTTTCGAGACAACAATGTCGTCTCGTGTACCTTCGGGATGCAACTTAAAGGGCACACTAATCAATTAGTTGAAATCTCAATTCCATCACAAATGCCTGCCACCTAATTCCCACGCACCGGCTAAAGCTCCACTAACCTGTAGCCTAGTGCAAGTGTCATGGCCAAGGCACAGATACATACTACGTGCATACATGGAAATTAAAGGCAGAGGACTAGTGGGTGTAGTCATCTAGCGCAGATACGCAATCGGGAAAACAAGGGCGGCACGTTGGTTCTCTACCACGTTGTTTGGCCAGATGGAGGCTAAACGATCGGTCGAATACGATAGCAAAAGCTAAGAACCAAAATCCAAAGGGGAAAGGAAAGATGGGGTTGAAAAGAAAAGATGAGAGACCAATGAAAGCTAAGACGGAGAGAAAGTTGATTTTGTTTGCAACGGTAGGGAGAGGAAGATTCCGACGGGGGCCATGCCGTCACAGGAGAAGCCTGGCAGGCACGCAAAGCGGCAGCCTGATCCTCTGACCCTAGCTCCCAGCGCTGCCGTTTCTCGGCTCCGGGAACGCACCACAAAGGCAGCGGGCAGTACGGAGTAGCAGTAGTAGTAACTTGAAACGGCTCGACGGGCAAATGGTTAATTAAAGGCCTCCTTTTTATTCCTTTCGATAACTTGGAGGATAGTGTGGGGCTACTTGGCTTTATCCAATGTGGATAAGCATCTGGTATAAACAGACGAGGATGACAATTTTAACGACATTTTAAGGCCTGCGATGAGATTGATGGTATTTAGAAAAGGATAGAGAAGAGTATAACGACACGAGG
Organism: Brachypodium distachyon; assembly: GCF_000005505.3. Classification (NCBI taxonomy): domain Eukaryota; kingdom Viridiplantae; phylum Streptophyta; class Magnoliopsida; order Poales; family Poaceae; genus Brachypodium; species Brachypodium distachyon. The sequence continues at coordinate 44,625,820 of NC_016132.3, read as the reverse complement.
TAAATGATACTACAACTTTATAATAAGTCCAAGAAATTTATTATGACCGAATGGAGTAGCATTTTGGATTGTTATTTTTTCCAATGGTTAAATCCTTTTGTTCATTAATTTGGATGATTAGGAGGATTGTGTGTTGGCTATTCAATGTGGATAAGCATCTGGTATCAACAGATTAGGATGCCAATTATAACGCCCAATCTGGAAGCCTGTCGTGGGGATTAATGACATCTAAAAAAAGAGAGGACTGACACAAGATAAAGGATAACATGTCGGATTGCTATGTTTTCCTATTGTGTATTAGCACTCCATGCTTTGTCCGTTCCAAAATGTAGGGCGAAAAACTTTTGTCGATTGTCTTTGCAAACTTTGACCAACCATATAACAAAAATAACAACATCTACAATACCAAATGAGTAAAGTTTGATACATTGCGAAATATATTTTCATACTATCTTAGTTTGACGTTGTCGTTGTATATGTTGATATATTTTACATAACTTTGGTGATTTTTTTTGACAATCAACAAAAGTTATCCGCCATATATTTTGGAACGGCGGAGTATTTTTTTTATGTTTGTTCGTTTGGAAAAAAAGAAGGAGAGCAGTTGAACTTATTTATAACTTGCTGTAAAAGATAAGGCATGAATAAATTAAAAAAAAGATAGTTCAAGGATATCTCAAATAAAGTTAGACAAACAAAATTATCATAATTCACCGCGGTGCCAAAAACAACCATAATTTATTTACTTTCTAAGTATCAAATTATATATGGCAAAGCAATAAATGCCAAGATACGAAATATGAAATTACTGCAAATTAAGGATAATACTCTCCCCATAATACCCATGCATCACAGTGAAAATACGTTTTACTAAAAATAGACCGAAACCAAAACCGACGGGCAAAAAAAAAGGAAGGGGCTTGACCGGCCGAAAACCAGATTTTTGACGTCACGACCGACTGGCCACCGGTAAAGGAGCGCCTATTACATGATGCATCGGCGGCATTAAGTGATGGTCAGACGAGGAAGAGGAAACCTGAAGCGAAATGGAAAGATGCGGATCGGACGGCGCCCAACCCCACCGCACGCGACACACGACAGGCGGCCTACCGGAGGGGCAATCTCGTCCAAGCACGGAAATCAAAGCACCCCGCTGGATTCATGGCAGCAACAAAAAGAAGCCCACACACTTGCTTCCTCCCTCTCCATCCGTCGTCCCCTCTCTCTCTCTCTCCCCACCGTTCTTCTCTCTCTCTTATTCCCCTCCCTGAGCGCGAGCGCAGACCCGCCAGAGGAGGAGGAAGAGGAGAGAGAGCGCGCGCGGGAGCCCTAGCCCTTCCCCAGCGCCGCGCGCGTCGCTAGGGTTAGGGTCTCCCTCCCCGCCTTCCGCCATCCATCTCCGTCGTCTCACGATCCACCCGCCGGTGTGCGGGGGCGCCCTGCGGCGTGTGCGCTTCCGGCCTCGGCGGCGCGGCGCGAGCAAATGCTGTGTGACTGACCGTTGATTTCACGAGGGCGGGGTTCGTGTTGTTGTTGCCGCCTGTGGAGGGGCAGAGGCGCGGTCTTGTTCCGGATATTTGGTGCTAGATCCGGTGACCGGCGAGATGCAGCAGGATCAGCGCAAGAAGGTGGGCTCGGCTCCAGAGATCCCTGTTTTTATTTTTTGTTCGTGTGAATTCGGCCATTGTCCAGCTTTGTTTCGTGGAGCTGTGCTGCTCCTGTGCTTGCTTTGCCTTGATTTGGGTATCTGTCCGTAGAATGTTCGTTTTCCTTTTCTGTTTGGCACAATTTCTTGTTTCCGTTGAATTTTCTCGTATCGTTCCGATAGATTTGACGTTCTGGTGTGTTGCTCTTCTCATTTAGTGCCGTGTCAATTCGGAAGTTTGAATTTTTGTTGTTATTCCCAGAAAGGTTGGTATTTTCGGCCTGGTTTTTTTTACGTTGCCAATTTATTTCTCCACAACTTTGAATCTTCAACACGATCATGTTTCTCGCCTTCATCTTCTTGTGGAGTTGTGGATTCTTTTTGTTCCATGCATTTTCTGCATTGCCATCGCATCGCATTTGCGTTCTGCTGTCTCCCTTCTATATTTGGGAAAAAAGGGGAAATTTGGTGCTCCTTACCAGTATAAAGCCCGTAATTAACATGCAAAAGTTGACCGAATTCTGTGGCCTCGAGACGCCGCCCGCGCAAAGACTTAGTGGCCGTTGCTCTTCTTTGTCGGTGGGCAAAGCTGTTGCCTTTTCTTGTGGGGTTCTCCCGATCTGTGCACGAGCATTTGACTTCACTAATGTTGCGTGGGAGGATTTCAGTTTTCGCAACGAATGCTTCAAAGATCTTGCTCCTAAAGATATACTCTTGATCTACCTGCAAAACAGTTGAATTTTGCGTCTGTTCGTTAATGCTGGACGTCAGCTCCCAATGATCAGTCATTTTCCATTTCGTCCATTAAAAGTATCTGGAGATCTGCCAACGGATTTGTGACCCACCAACTATTGCCCCATTGACAGCTTGGCACTAATTGTTCGCACATGATTGCAAGAACTGATGGTCCATTGACACTGAAGCTCGTTTGTCGTTTGGGAGCTTCTAACGACAGATATGTGAATGCTTTCTAATACAATATTTGTAAATGTTTCCAGAGTTCGGCGGAGGCAGAGTTTTTCACGGAGTATGGCGACGCAAGTCGGTACAAGATTCAGGAAATCGTTGGCAAGGGCAGCTACGGTGTGGTGTGCTCAGCAATAGATGTCCACACTGGTGAGAAAGTGGCAATAAAAAAGATACATGATATCTTTGAGCACATATCTGATGCTGCACGGATTCTCCGTGAGATTAAGCTTCTGAGGCTCCTAAGGCATCCTGACATTGTTGAAATAAAGCATATCATGTTACCTCCATCAAGAAGAGACTTCAAGGATATTTATGTTGTCTTTGAGCTTATGGAGTCTGATCTCCACCAAGTTATTAAGGCTAATGATGACTTAACGAAGGAACATTACCAGTTCTTTCTTTACCAATTACTCCGGGCTCTGAAGTACATTCACACTGGTAGGTAACATGTTATACTTATTATTTTTTGCTCAAAAGATCTTAGGTTACACTAACAAACAACACATGTGCTCTCTAGTGAACTTGCATCTTGTCACAACCTTCCAGTTAAATAGACTAGTAGTTGTCCATCCCTCTGTCTATAGTTGGTGTAGTATGTAAGATATTGCTAGCATTCAATCATTTCCCTTATAGCATATGTTTGATTAGCTAAATCCTCATATTTATAGTGAATTTCGTTTGTATCAACTAGTGCCATACTGGGTGAGTTGGGGGAGAGGGATGATAAATATATGCCCCTCACTGAATTCAATATGCGCTCAGAAGCCGCTAATTAATTTTTTCAGCTGTGGTTAGGATGTAGGGAATGAACACCAGATCAGGTTTTCTTACATAGATGATGTATTGTTTACTCATTATTTTTCGAGTTTATAGTAGTATGTAATTTTAATAACTTTGCACATTTGATGGTTCAAATGGTATACTGATGTGCAGTGCTGTAGGCTTCTCAACATCTATAAATGACTATCTTCTTGACAGTTCCTTCCATCTACAAAATATGCATAAATATCACGTGTATATCCACTTTCGCCGCCTGCAGTCTTAGCTGATGCTCAGACCATGTAACTGCAGCTAATGTTTATCACCGGGACTTGAAGCCGAAGAATATATTGGCGAATTCCAACTGCAAACTGAAAATTTGTGACTTTGGGTTGGCACGAGTTGCATTCAACGATACCCCAACAACAATCTTTTGGACGGTATATTCAAGGAATACATATATTCAACTTCTTAGTTTTCTGTCGTCCTTTTGTTGCATGTGAGCTGACTATCATGTTGTCTCTTTGCTCAATTCCACTCCAGGATTATGTTGCAACAAGATGGTATAGAGCTCCAGAGCTCTGTGGATCCTTCTTTTCAAAGGTAAGCTTTCTTGCATTGTACCATCTCTTAGTCGGATTTTTGTTCAAGCATTGAGCTGACACAAGGAAAGATCACTGGCGCTATACTGTTATGCATATTTGATTACCATTAAGCAACCTATTAATATGACTCGTTGTTTTTCAGTGATTGGTCCGTTATTTTGGTACAAGCTTATTTGTGTTGTGGCCTTGTGGGCATAATACTTAGCTATGAAAAGCTAACTTAATCTGTAAACTAAATCACCTTTATCCATTGTTATAGTGCTACATTTTTGTATTCTTGTCCTTTTCATTGTTGGTCATGTGACCTATGTTCAAACATAAAGTTGGTCCGATTTTCTGTTGTTCTCTGCTACATAGAAATCTGAATTCGTTTTATTCACGGTAGGAGCTGTTAAAAATCGTATGTGTAGCATTTGTGTTAGGACCTGCGAAAGCACCTCAGGCGTCATTATAGTGATCATTTTTAAAGAACATTATCAGGATATTAATACATATAAACAGTAAATGACTCTGTTACTCATATGCCCTTAACTGTTCCATGTATGGGGTTTCTGTTGATGCAAATGATCTGTTATTCCCAACAAAATTGCAGTATACACCAGCAATTGACGTCTGGAGTATCGGATGCATTTTTGCGGAGGTTTTGACAGGAAAGCCTTTGTTTCCTGGTAAAAATGTTGTACATCAGTTAGATTTGATGACCGATCTTCTGGGCACACCATCCATGGATACAATATCTCGGGTATGGTACTTGTTTTATTGGGGAACCCTTCTCTAGTTTATCTAGTGGTTGTTACCTGACCCACCGAAGGTTGATATTAATATAATTTTTTTCAGGTCCGGAATGAGAAAGCAAGGAGGTACCTGAGCAGCATGAGAAAGAAAGAGCCAATCCCATTTTCGCAGAAGTTCCCTAATGCGGATCCTTTGGCCTTGGACCTTTTGCAAAGGCTTTTAGCATTCGACCCAAAGGATCGCCCAACCGCTGGAGAGGTAACTACGTTGTTATTATTCTACAGTTCTATTTATCTCGACAGCATGGTGTCTTTCATTTCTGAGTTACCGAGGGACGTAAAGTGACATACATATATGGAAACTCATGTTGTATTTCAGGCATTGTCTCATCCATACTTCAAAGGGCTTGCCAAGGTTGAGAGAGAACCATCCTGCCAACCAATCACAAAAATGGAGTTTGAGTTTGAGCGTAGAAGAGCGACAAAGGAAGATATAAGGGAACTTATATTTCGCGAGATCCTGGAATACCATCCTCAATTGCTCAAAGATTACATCAATGGCACTGAGAGGACAACCTTTCTATACCCAAGGTTTTAGCAATAATATCTTTCGAAATACTCCCTCCGTCCCATATTAAGTGACTTTCTATTACATATATCTAGATGCTTTTTAGGCATAGATACATCCCTATCTGGACAAATTTGAGTCACTTAATATGGGACGGAGGGAGTATATGGTGCTTTTGCACATGCACTTGTCTACATCTGTTTTCATTATATCTTTGCACAGACATGTTATTGTTCTTATTAGTGTATCAACCTTCTGACTACAACACTTGTCTACCTCTGTTTATGCAGTGCCGTCGATCAATTTAGGAAGCAGTTTGCTCATCTCGAAGAAAATAGTGAAAGCGGCCCTGTAGTTCCAATGGATAGAAAGCACACCTCTCTTCCTCGGTAATCTTTAACTGTTCCGTGCTGTTTATTTTCTCCATCTTTTACTATATTAGTGGCAGCAGTTCAAAATTGCTTGTAAGCACATAGCAGAGGCTTAGTAGAATGATCAGGGTTCCTTCCCGTGGCCTATGTTACTGCCCTGTTTGTTTAGGCTTAAACGTGGCTTTTGATTTTTGGCTTATAAGCCTCAATAGCACCTATTTAGGTGCTTTCGGCTTTGGCTTTTGGTTTTTGGCTTGATATTGCTAGGTGATGGTATAAGCAAAAAGCCAAAGCCGAAAGCACCATCGTGAGATTTCAATGAAGGGAAGGCCACAGTTTTAAACACCGACATTGGCCATACTTCAGTTCATCCTATGAGTAATGGCAAGGTTGTCTCAAACTTTGCTTTCACAAGACGGTGGAATGGGCTTATGGCATGATAAAATGAAGGACATTTTGGACTTTAGTGTCTCTAGCTAGGATTTCTAGATGATTGTGCGTATTGCTGAGATCCAAATGATCGCTTGGGTTTCATAAAGTGTGCATATGGATACTAGAACTATGATGTTACTGTAGTCTGGTCAGCCAAATTGAGTGTCTGGAGCTGAGACGTACCTCACAATTACCCGCTACCAAATAGCCAGTATATTCTAGAGGAGAGAGCATTATAGGCTACAAGCTCATATTTGGATTCTCACATCCTGATCACAGAATTGTACACATTCAAGCAGGATGATTATACATGAATCCTCCTTTTGTAGTTTCCTGTCTACCTTTGCCATTTAGTTCTTGTGAATGAAATCATGAATCACTGCACAACATTTTTGCAGGTCTACTATTGTTCACTCAGCTCCAATTCATGCCAAGGAACAACCCCGTATTGGCCCATCAAGGGATAGACCTTTGACTGATGAGTCATATAAAAACCCTCGAGACTCGGAAAAATATTCTGGCAATGTCCCGAGGAGCTCACACCATTCACAGGCTCCACAAAGAGTGCCAACAGGTGCTTTTCAGTTCATGCCTGACATTCATGGTTGGCTGATACTAGTTTAATCTAATCACCCAATGCTTCTCAATTTTACAGCAAGACCAGGAAGGGTAGTTGGTCCGGTACTGCCTTATGAAAATGTTGGCACCAGTCATCCGTATGACCCACGAAGAGTGGCAATGAACTCAGGATATCCTCCCCAACAGCAAATCCCACAAACATACGGTTATTATCAGACAACCGGAAAGTCAGCTTGCTCTGAGCCATCCCAGGCTGAAAGGTATACGCTGCACCAGCAGGCCTATGCTTGCGCAAACAGTTCAACTGCGCCTGATGTTGCCCTGGACATGAGAGCACCCCCTTTCCATCAATCAGCAGGGCCAAAAAGTGGTTCTTCTGATAGGTTAACAGCAGAAACGAACCTATACACAAGATCCCTTAATGGCATTGTTGCAACTACATCCGGAGTGGCAGCAAGTGCTCACAGAAAGGTCAGCGTTGTTCCCTACGGCATGTCACAGATGTACTAGTGGCCAATCACAAATTTTACAACACATCTGGCATGTCACAGATGTACTAGAGAAACAGGAGCGCTGCTGCTGGCTGGTGAGAAACATTGAGAAACGAAGGGGCGGATCAAGCTATGGTGGATGCCGCCGAAGTTGACAGCCCTCAGGCAGCCTGAGGTTCATGATATTTGCAGTGGCTCATCTTTCCTGTTTGATCCAGAAACACGGCAAAACACATCAGCCCCTTCGTGCTCTTTGGGCCACCAGTTTGTATCTGCCTGTGTGCCCTTTAGCACTGGAAGGGGGTAGTCCAGTGGCTTGTAATCTGAGCTATTTAGGCGCCAATTACTTTTCTACAGTGAGAAGGCAGAAGGGAAGGAAGGAACACTAACCCTTTTTCTTGTTGTATAGAGATGTTTGTCATCAATGTGCAACCTCAGAAAGATATAAACCTCAGAAACATGTGATTAAACATATCGGTCTGCAAGCTGAGTGACAAAAGAAAAATAAAATGAACCGACGAACAATTGTCCTGTCTGTTAAACGGTCGAAGTGGCGGTTACTGGCAGAAAACCTGCCAAACACAAATGCTCATTTAAGTTTGATCACTTCCAATGCTACTCTCTTAGCACATCATTTTAAGCATTGTGCTGACACGGCATTCTTTAACGATGAAATTGTCTCTTATGCTAGCGACCGTCTATTCATGCAAACCAACACAAAGTCCTTAACTCTCTCACAAAACTATTAAATAACTGCTACTTTAGATACCATCTTAAGAGACAATGCATTGAGGATATGATTTCTTAGCATTTATTGTGGGCTAAGAGACAACACATTTTAATCCATAGGTTCATTACAGTTTCCAGGATGGTGTGGCGTAGATTAAAATGTTCTCTTGGAGTGGTATAATGTCATTGTATAACGATACACATCGGTCTCAAGATTTATTTTATTTATAAATTAGAAAATTAGTATATAAGTTATCCAGCATAAAAGTAGAACATTAAAAACTTCTGAATTCAAATTTGATGATACATTTTACATGACACATGACCCAAATTTTGTTTGTCAAAGTTTAACTCGAAATATGAGGGCACCTATAATATGGAGAGAAGGGAGTATTTAATTAAGTATTTATCAACACATAAAGTAATCTATTCCCTCCGTCCAACAAAAGATGTCTCAAGTTTGTCAAAATTTGGATGTATCTAGACATGACTTGGTGTCTAGATTCAAATTTAGTCAAAGTTGAGAACATCATTCGTTGAACGGAAGAAGTATAACAGCTTTTTAGGTGTCTGGATCATTGTCACATGAATAGGTAAAACCGTCAGGTAGCCTGTGCTGCTTGAGAAGTCCTTTCAGCAAAATTGGATTCAGATCACTTTATTCGATACTATAATTTATATACAAGGATCTGGCACACAAAAAACCAACAAGACATATACAAGCCATGGCGACGTACGGATGCAGTTTATGCTTGCTATTTGTAACAGCCAACATAACATAAATGGTGAATGCTGATTGTATACCTAGTTTCCCAAGAATGACGTGCGCCTTATGTAGCGGGTCTAAGTTCATTCGCAGTCTCAATACAGGATGATGACGCATCTAAATCTAATCCTGCTGAGGTGTGCCGTGGAATGTCTTTGAGATTATTGGTCTTACGTCCTCTACATCAACAAGGGTCTCTAGGAACGGGAGTAACTCAACCAATTCCTGATCTGAGGGGTCATCAAACCAGCTCTTTATTGGTATACCATTATCCACTTGCAACTGGAAAACCTGAAAGAAGAGAGGCTTCAGTTACAATACATCATACATCCATAAGAGAAGTTCAGGAGTTGTAAAGCCCTTATGGAGAGAAACTTCGGTTCTTGTCAGTTTTAATTCAAAAGGACAGCTAGATGCCTGCAGATCATAATAAGTCTAGTTCATGCATCTACTAGACTGGAAACTACAAACAAAAGGAGACATATTTCTACCTGTGGAGATAAAACACAAACCTAATGTTTTGGAAAGGAATGTTACCTGCGGCGTATTGTCAATTATTGCAACTTTTGCCAAGTGGACTCCCAGAATTGTAAGGTCTTTTGTATAGCTCCCATCAGAGAATATACACGACTCACGATAAATACGTTGTGAGATCAATTTCCCATCAGGGTCGAGTCTATCTATTATCTGCTCAGCATAGATTTTCTGACTAGCTGTGAAAATGACAAGCTCAAACATCTGTGCAACCTTCTCAAGGAACATCTTCAGGTGGGGTCTTTGTCTCACATAGACTGTATGATCTTTCATATTGAAGAAAACTTGAATGGTGAAATCAGCAATGTCACAGTGATCCAACGTTGAATGGACAAGAGTCTCTGCATATGCAAAAAATGATTAAGACTATATTATTAGACAAAAATAGTTGTCATAGCAAAAATGATGATACCACCTGAAGATAGTGCCGCTAACAGATGACCTTACATGAAAAATACTCTGGTAAATTATGATAGCACAACAACAACAAAAAAAGACCATACACCATCAACCGGATGAGTAAATATTTCAAAGAAAACAGGAATTTGGATCCTTTACATCCAACATATTGGTAAGGCATATGAGTATTGCTTCAAACAATCCTTAATCGTAGTAGAGCATAGTCCAATTGTTTTCCCTTTATGTGTTGTTCCTATCTAGCTATTTGGTAGACTATTATTTAATAGTTGAACATCAACTTTTTTGTGGTTTGCATCAGATTGTAGCCTGAAAATCTATACAACGAACTATCAACTTCGCCTTCATAAATTAATAAGCATACAGGACGGCACTGGCAGCATATTTAAGTCAAATTCACTGGCAGAAAGGAGACACATTTGGAAGTATGATTGAATGATTCAAAGTTAATGCCTGCTTACCATCCAAATCAAGCACAAGGGTGACATGCTTTGTTCTCACTGGTGATTTTTGTAAACGATTCGGTGAGTCAACATCCATCAAATCAGGCAGATGTCTAGAAAGTAGCTTAGGATCCACATACTCAGTTCCTGTCACATCCTGAGAGGCAGAAGTAATTTCAGTTTCTGAATCTGATGGTTTCATTTGAAGATACAAGGATGTGTCATCAGGTTCCATCGTACTGTGGCCGGCTGGAGCCTTATTGGTAGCATTATTTGGTTCTGCTGTCTCATTCAGAGACAGGAGTGCCACAGGCCGCTCTACCAAGTCAACAATATTCATAAAATCATGAGAGGAAGGAGCGACATCACTTGTAAAACCCATTATGCTATCAAATTGTACATCAGAAAAGCTTTCTGAGAAGTAGAAGTCCAGAACATCCCAAACTTGCACTTCACTTGTAGTATTGTAGCCTTCATCATTGCCACTAAGAATCAGGTGAAGGAACTCAGTGCTTTCATCCATTGCTGCAATAACAGAATAAGGGGGAAAGATAAAAGATCAGCGCATGTAGCTACCCAATTTTAGATAGTAAGATGATAAAGTCTAGCTGATAAACGCACTGGAGCCACATATAGTCCAACTATACAATACTGTAAAAGCCAAAATATATGAAACCGAAGATCATAATACTACAGTAAGTCAGCAACTTAAATTATTTGTTGGATGTCAAGCCATATTACCTGTAACATTGTAGTTCACATCTGATAGGATGGTTTCAAGGCCAGATGATGACGGTACTGATACTGGAACCTAGATATGAAATAACAGTATGAATAATCCGCACTCCAGAATTCATACTTGACAGAAATAGCAGTGCTTTCATGCAGAGGAAATTATTAAATAAAGCAAAAATGAAATCTTTCTATCAGATTTTACATAAAGTAGCTAATAATCATTATGAGTAACATATAGTCATATAGCACATTGTTTGTAAGGAGAATGCTCACAGCTTTTTCTCAAACAAGAATGCACAGAGCTTGAGAGTGCTAAGCTGTATACCTTCAGTATACCAAGAATTTTCTATTAACTATAGGCAAATTCAACTTGCAGGAATTATGAGTTAAGGAGTAGGGGCTTGTCATTTTTCCTGTCCCAATCACTGAAAACAACCATGTTTCGATAATTCAGTCCATGCTGGAATATTATAGTTTCCTGAGTTAATTCCAACACATCATTGGCTTTGATAAACTTTAACCCACTGCATTCATGATTCTCTAATGCAACATACTCATACCAAATGATATCAAAATTTTGGATTTTTTCAGCTCAAGTGTAAAACCATTCACCATGGCATTATCTGTAGGAAGCTAATGCACATGATTAGGTTCTTTTTTTCGATTAGGTGATTAGCTAATAATCCTTATGACTGGCACTTAGTCCTAGAGTGGTTCATCTTTTTCTTTCCTAGTAGACCATAGTGTGAAATATGAACTCAAAGCACATGCTTCTGAGAAATAGGACAAGTGATGATATCCTTTTTTGTATCAGAGACCAGAAACAGAATATGCTATATTTGTTTGGTCAGGATCCAAATTTGATAAAAGGAAAATAATCACCATAGATCTGGGCCCACATGACAGGTATGACACTGGCAGTAAATCGGTGACTGCTGTGTCAGATTCATCTTCCAATAAGCTAACTTCAGCGACTCCAATGTTTCCCCCGGATACTTCGGCAGTAGAACAGACTGCAAACAAATAATTAATTAAATTGCAAGCATAGACTTACTGCTGTTTTTCAGAGAAACATGTATGCATATGCTACTAATAGATGGCAGCAATAACATCAATAGTCGTGTTTGTGCTGATGAAGTTCAGATATCCAGTCGTTTGTAAAAGGACAGTTATATGCATATAGAACGAGGAAATGTCGGGGTGTTCTAAAGCAGAAGGGGGGGGGGGGGGGCGCATATATGAATATTCTACTATTAGTCTCAGCACAAATATAAGCGACATGCTCTTATCTCTTCCATTATTTCATTACTACAGAAGGTTTGTTCTCATACACTTTATAACTTAGACGTACTGTTTAGCAGAACCAGTATAAAATGTTATAGTACATACACAAGATTGCTTCTGTCATGCAATGTAGCTGTTCATACTACGAAGTATTGTTAAGTCAAAATCACCACGCTGTCAGTTTTAGTAACATGGCTAGAACTGATGACTTTGCATTCCAGGATGCGTATGTGCTCAAAGAGTCACCGTTGCTAAAAGTACAGAACAAAAACAATCTCCCAGAAGAAAATCCAGAATTCAGTGAGAGACAAAACGATCATGTTGAGTCTAACTAAACAGATCAGACTGGAAATATGCAGATTACCATCTTGATGACATATTAGCGTTGACCCCACCACTGCTTTGTCGACTGCAATCTCTTGAGATGTTGAGTCTTCCAATATTTCAGTGGTCTTGTAAAATGTATGAAGCTCCTGCGTCCCTAAACAGTTGATGCTTAACATTTTATTCATCCTTAATGCAGCCATAGGCAAAAAGCATGTTGAAAGTACTGCAGGTCCAGTAGGTAGGAAAAGGCCAACTGCTGAAACATTTGATATCACTGAAAACATTAGTGGAGAAAAGTGGAGGCAGTAAATATCTACAGGCTACTACAGTAACATACTAGGAGTAGTAGTTTTCAAGAAATGAAGAGCCACCAACGATTTTTTTCACAAAATTCTTACTATCAAACTTTTATCAACAAAACTGTAAGAATCTATACTTGTTGGCTAAATACTACGAGTAATTAGCAAAAATAGTTCTCATATTTCAAGTGAATTCAGTAATGAACCAGCCCCTGATACTTCGATGTCTGCATAAGTCTGAGCCTTGTACAAGCAAACACCAACTAAACTCCATCCTTTCTCGATATTTCTGATTTACACTTATGTTGGCTAAACATAAGTCTTCCATCCGTGATCTATCTTACAGGGTCATAAAAAATTCAGAGCAGAAGATATGTTGCTTAACAGGAACAAACAACAAACCCTGTAAAATCCCCCACGAGGTCACACAACATAAAAAAAAAAGGGTCACCTCTCCCATTTCCCCCGATAACTCATCGAGCGTGGGTTCATAAGCAACAGAAATCGAGGGACCACGCTGCCAACAGAAACCTCTGCTCAACCAAAAGCTTGAACTCACAAAATCTTCCCACGGACAGAATTAACAAATCACTCCATATATAGTTACATACCCAACAGCTCGCTGAATCAAATACCGAGATATTCTAACAGTAAGTTAGGCAGGCGAAGCGTCCCCCAGATCAATTAAACAAAACCCGCACAAATCACACGCAAAAGGGAGTCAGAAACGAACGAATACTACTCCAAAGAGGAGCGACAAATTAAGCTTAGGAAGGAAATCCCCCGCCAAAACAGAGCTCGACAAGCAGGAGAGGCACATACCCAGTCACCAAGCTCTCGCTTCCGTGGCCTTCTTCTACAGACTACAGTACAGCCGCCTCTCCTCCCTTCGTGCTCAGCTTGGCCTCGCACAACAGAGGAAGGGAAGCAAGCTACGCGCAACAAGCGAGCGAGAAAGGCAGAGAGAGAGGGAGGAAGAGAAGAGAAGAGAGAGAGAGAGGGGTAGTAACAGGTAGGGGACAGCTCGATCGCTCGCTAATCCCGCACCACATAATCTATACGACCGCTCCGCGTTCGGCAAGCCAAGCCCCCGCACTCTTCCGCCCGTCTCACTGACTCGTGGGACGCACGCCGCCGGCCCCACTTTGAAGCGACTTAGAGAAGAAAGTTTTAGGTTACTTTTCCGCCCTTTCGGGGGATGAATTGCGGCTCTCAACGATCCTTCCGCTGTTGGCACGTTCAAGTGTACTCCGCGACCCCCCTAAACAGTCACTGACAGCCGATCCCCAATACGCTCGGGGCCCACGTGTCACTTGGATGAGGAACTGTACAAAATTGGCGGGTAGGCGAATGGTTTCAAGAGCCGATGGGTACACGTGGACGGTGCGGATGGGGTAGCTCATCATGGCAGGCGGAGTCCACCCGTTTAATTTACTCCTGCTAACGATTAGTCCCACAGTCCCACTTTATCTGACCCGCAGCCTATTTCCTCTCGCGGACAGCTGGAGAGCGGCAGGGCCCAGAGGTAAGTGAGTCCGATTGGGCGAACGTGTGTACATAGGTCTTTGGTAATTGCAGAGTTGGTGGGGTACACGTGGCCGGCGCTTGATCTGTTGTGCACTGCTAAACGTACCCTGTGACCTCCCCCCCACGCGCGTGCGGATCAGGGGTGAGAAATGGCCGCGGAGCACGTGAGGGAGCCAGGGAGGCGGAGCAAAACCGCAGGTGACCCGGCAAAATGTTTAGCATCTGACTTGTCGTACGTTTGTGTGTCTAATACAGTAGCACAATCGATTAGTCATAAAGAAAGGGCTTGATAAAGCGTGTGATATTTTTCGAACTGAGATTGATTATGTGATTATTACTTAATTAGTAGCACTCCCTAATCAAAGTGAGGCGGAGTAGTTTTTTTGGCGAACCGTGCTAGCCTACGATGGCAGCGAAATTTCCCTAGGCCTGTGATTATTACTTCACCCAAGTCAGAACCAGCAGTTTTGTTCCCCGCAAAAAACAAAAAAAAAAAGAACCAGCAGTTTTGGTTGGGGTTGCAAGGAACGACGAGCATGCCGCTTTGGACGTGCACATTTTTCTGACTCAACTTTAGGCTCACTAGTGGGCAGTTTTAGGCAGTCGAGACTTACAAATTCGACCAACCGAGAATTAGAGAAACCGGAAATAAAAATGGAAATATACTTGGCTAGAGTTTTTTCAGCATGATCTGTGCGCCATGATCAGGCTGCAGAGTGGAGACCGGGAACGGCGCGTGCATGTAGGACGGCGACAACCCGAACGAGAAGCGCTGCAGTATCTTGCTCAGCGCCATCTTGGCCTCGATCAGCGCGAAGTTCTGGCCGACGCATATCCTCGGGCCCCAGCCGAAGGGGAAGAAGGCCGGCGAGTTCCTGGACGCCTTGGAGATGCCCTCCGCGAACCTCTCCGGCCTGAACTCGTCGGCGTCTTCTCCCCATACATCCTTGTCATGGTGAAGGAACACGATCGGCAGCGACAGGATCACCCCAGGCGGGTACTTGATACCACCCAGCTCGATCTCCTTGTACGTCTGCCGATCGAACTGTATCACCGGCGGGTACAGCCTCAGAACCTCGTACAGTATCATGCCCACCTGCACGGCCGCCCAAAAATGTCAGAACCACAATTTGAACTACTTCTTCAGAGATGCAATGAAATACGGAGTATACGCACAAGTTTGTGTAGTTTTTGGAGATTCAGAGCACTCACAACTTTCAATTGGTTTATCCCGTCGAAGTCCGGCTGGTTCTTCTCCCCGAAGACGTACAGGACCTCCTCCCTGGCGCGGTCCTGCCACTCGGGGTGCATGCTCAGCGCGACCATTGTCCAGGTGAGCAGCACCGCGGTGGTGTCCATCCCGGCGAAGTAGAAGAGCTTGAGCTCCCCGATGATGTCGTCCATGGTCATGACAGGCTTGGAGTTCCCGGCCTCTTTGCTCTCCGCGATGTTGCACTCCATCAGCACGCCTAGCAGATCTTCGTTGCTGGCACTGCCTGCTTCCATGGCCTTCTCCCTCTTGCGGATTATGCCTTTCAGCAGCGTTTCCACCTCGCACGCGTTTGCTTTCACCCTTCTGTTGAGCTTTGTCGGCAGGAATCTATATGACCGAGAGGGGTAATTACGTACAGAGGAATTGTTCAACCGTCAGAGACTGTAGAGATTTTTGCGGGAGACGAGACTCACCTGAAACCTGGGAGGTAGAGAGTGTTGACCATCCTGACTACATTTTGGGCCTGCTCTGACTGAATCTGGAAAATCCTTCTCCCCTCGCTGAAGCTACTGCCGAAGGCCGCACGCGAGATCACGTCGCCTGTGAGGTTCTGAAACTCCGGCCAGACATCTATCTCCCTCACCTCGTCAGTTCCCACGCGTTCCTCCCACCTGGTTACCAGCTCGTTGCAACAGGCAACGAAAGCTGGCCACATTTTCTGCAGAGCAACCAGACACATCATTCAAACACGCAAAGCCTAGGACGGAGTTTCAAGTTAATTTGAACCGAACAGCAAAAGGGAAAAAAAGTGGAGATCAGTTTTGTGCGTATATACTAGCCTTGAGTTTCTCGACATGGAATGCGGGGTTAATTATCCTCCGGTGAGTGGCCCATTTCTCGCCGTCGTGGCTGACGAGCCCGTTGGCCAGCCGCCTCACGATGCCGTTAGTGAACTTGCGTTTCCGGAAATGCCCAAACTTGTTGGACAGTATCTCTCGCACCAGTTTAGGGTCGTTCACGATCACCCGCGGCATCGGCCCGAACCAGGTCACTGAAATCTTCCCTGCAATTTCAGCTTAATTTCTCTGAGTTGGACGAAGCTAGCCTCTCAACAATTGCAGCTGTACTCGCTAATTATCGTTTGGGTAAAAGCATTGTGTAGTGTAACACGATGGTCGGGAATTACTTACCGTGTTCCTTGATCACGTTGTGGTACAGAGGAGCCACGCGTGGCGTGATACTGTGGGACGGCGGCATGATGGGCTTGGAGCGGGCAACTGCAACCAGCCGCGCGAACTCCTTCAGATCGCCGAACGGGAAGCGGTACGCGGTGCCGCGTAGGCCCTGGGCCTGCAGGGCTAGGCCCAGCCTCCGCGGGTTGATCCAGGCCAACTCAAGCACCCGCCAGGCCCACCACAGGGCCACGATTGCCCCCAGTGAGAAAACCAAGCTCCACGGTTGCGATAGCACTGCTGCGATCGCCATGGCTGAGCTGAACTCTGAAGCGTAGCTCACTGTTTGATGGTGAGCAAGAACCGTAGGAGGAAACAAACTTATAGGACGCGGTGAAGTCGTGAAGACGAGCTGTTTCTCCATGAACGTTAGGATAATGTTTTGATGGAGCAACCGAGGCTTCATGCTGCAGCTGAATCGGGATGCTTTTGCTGACATGTTTCTGCCATCATCGCGTACGTATCCAATTGTCAGTGTCGGGAAACAGAATGGCGAATTTGTTGTTACCATGATTCACAAGACATGTGTCAAGATGTGCATTATTCTCTGTTTCTTTTATATGGGATGTCCGGCATGAGCCTGACATCTTTAATCACACTAGCTAATTAATCCCCATGTCCAGGATCACCATCCTAATCACGGAGTAATCCCCATGTCCACGGTTCTCAGGGGTCCAGATACATGCTAATTGGAGTAATTAACAAAGTGTTTAGAGTTTCATGAGCTTAATCTGCGCTCCATGCTGGGGTTGAAGAGTTGAGACGGGGCATGGCGCATGCTTGTAAGACGGCGAGAGCTCAAACCAGAAGTTCTGCAGGATCATGCTCAATCCCATCTTGGCCTCCAGCAGCGCAAAGTTCTGGCCGACGCAGATCCGCGGCCCCCAGCCGAACGGAAAGAACGCCGGCGAGTCCTTGGACGCGCCGGCGATGCCCTCTGCGAACCTCTCCGGCTTAAACTCGTCGACGTCTTCTCCCCACACATCCGGATCATGGTGGATGCACACAATCGGCAGCGCAAATGTAACGCCGGGCGGATACGTCACACCGCCCAGCTCAGTCTCTTTGTACGCCTCCCGGCCAAGTTGTAGGATTGGCGGGTACAGCCTAAGAACCTCATGTAGTATCATAGTCACCTGCAGCAGGGAAGATGGAACTAATCAGAGTTGCAAAGTAAAATCTGAAATTGTATGTCAGTCTATCGGCTCTGCTCTGTTCTACAGTCTACTCACAACTTTGAGCCGATTGATGCCCTCGGAATCTGGCTGGTTCTTTCCAAAGACGAGAAGAACCTCCTCCCGTGCACGGTCCTGCCACTCAGAATGCATGCTTAGCACGACCATTGCCCATGTGAGCAGCACCGCGGTGGTCTCCATTCCTGCGAAGTAGAAGAGCTTCAGCTCCCCAATTATGTCCTCGGTGGTCATCGTTGGTCTGGAGCTTCCGGCTTCTTGGCTTTCTTTAATGTTGGAGTCCATCATCACGCCGAGCAGATCATCATTGTTGGCAAGGCCGTCCTTCATCGCCTTCTCCCTCTTTGTGATTACGCCTTTCAGGAGTACTTCGACCTCACGGACATTTGCTTTCATCCTTGCATTGAGCTTTGTTGGTAGGAACCTGGACAAGAAAAAATTAACAGATTGCACGACATCATATTTAGAGATTCAAGCAGCTTCTGTCATTCCGTCGTAGTCTGAGAAACATGCATATCAAGCTCGCTCTGGACAGTTTGCTTTTTCTCAGATTTGTTACAGTACTACATGGGACACGGTATATTCAGACAGTTGTTATCTTCTTCATATTCTGACGAAATATTGCCCTCCCTTTCAATCAGTACACATATCTACATACTAATTGGGTTTCTAAAAGTGTGAGCTTACCTGTAACCTGGGATATACATTTTGCTTGCCATCTTGACAGCGTTCTGTGCTTGCTCAGACTGCAGCTGAAAGATCCTTCTCCCTTCACCGAAGCTGCTCCCGAACGCCGCTCGGGAGATGACGTCACCCGTGAGATTCTCGAACTCTGGCCAGACATCTATCTCCTGCACATCACCCGATCCCACAGAGTCCACCCATCTGCGTACAAGCTCACTGGAACACGCAGCAAAAGCCGGCAACATTCTCTGCAAGAAACAATCCCCCGTTAGCCACCACAATCTA
Source organism: Brachypodium distachyon (assembly GCF_000005505.3). NCBI lineage: Eukaryota > Viridiplantae > Streptophyta > Magnoliopsida > Poales > Poaceae > Brachypodium > Brachypodium distachyon. The sequence goes on along the minus strand of NC_016132.3, from coordinate 44,606,999 downwards.
CAGAAGGAGAAGGTTTAATTTGGGAGCCCGGGAGTGACATCATGACACCTTGAGCTTCTCGAGATGGAACGCGTGGTTGATGATCCTACGGTGGTTGACCCACTTGTCACCTTGGTGGGTCGTCAGCCCGTTGGCCAACAGCCTCTCGATCCAAAGAATGGACTTCTGCTTCCCAAACTGCCCGTGTTTGTTCGCTAGGATCTCCCGGAACAGTTTAGGATCGTTCACCACCACCCTGGGCTCTGGACCGAACCATGTCACAGCAATTTTACCTGCAATGATTTCTCATGTCATTCAGCAGCATAGCTACAAATTATCAGAGCAAACCTGTATGTATGGAGCTATGGCCTATGGGCTAATTAACGCAGCGAGGGGGTTAATTCAGTGGCAGAGCTTACATGGCCTAAGAATGCACAAGATTTTCCATCATAACCTTCTTCCATTTGCTAAATCCATGTACTGAGAATACGTCAGAACCACCTTTTGCTAAAATATTTTTGTTGGAAACAAAGCAAAATAGACAAATAGGCACGATGACTGTGCTGTGAATACTCTAGCCATGAAGAGAAAACCCTTTTACCCATTTCAGTCCAATTCCCAAGTCCTAGCCGGCTAGCACCACTAATCTCTCTCTTATCCCCTACTTACCTACTCCCTCCGATCCTAAATTTGAACTAAAACCACGACAAGAATTTAGGATCGGAGGTAGTAGAACACTGGACAAACCTGCAGTTCAAACAACAAGAAAATCCCTAATTAGAAATTTGGGACTGAGAATTTGGGGAGAATATGCTCGTCGGGGAGCCGGAAGGGTCAAACTGTGCTGGTGTGCTTTGCTTGCCTTGCCGAGTCGCCGTCGAGGTCGCAGCTGCAGCCTGCTAGTCGCGGGCCGTCGCGCCGGCGCCGATGCTGTGCTCTGCTGCTGGTCGCCGGCCGCCGGGTCGTAGGTCGCGCCGCTGCTGTGTGCTGGTCGCCGGGTCGGAAGTGGCCAGCTCCATGTATGGGGGAGGGGAGGCGGGGCGAAGGGGCTCGGGGTTGGCTGCCGCTCGCCGGAACCGGCGCTCCCGTATCGTGTATGGTCCGCTGCGCAGGTGGGAAGCCTGGGTGGGCGGACTGGGCCACTGGGCCGTATGTCTCTTAAAGAAATTCTTGTTGCTCTGGAAAATCATTTGGGCTTGGGGGCACTCGGGCGGTGATGTCATGCTCTGGAAAAAAATATTTTTTGAAGGATGCGTTGGGTTAATTATTACCGTGTTGCTTGATGATGCCATGGTCGAACGGGAGCACTCGGGCGGTGATGTCGTGCGACGACAGAGGCATGGGATCGGAGCGCGCCGCCGCGAGGAGCCGCACGTACTCCTTCACGTCGCCGGAGGGGAAGCGGTACGTCGTGCCGCGGAGGCCCTGGGCGCGCAGGGCCAGGGCCACCCTTTGTGGGCCGAGCCAGGCCCGAGCTAGTAGCCGCCATGCGCACGAGAGAACAGCCCCGACCCCGAGCGCGCAGAGGAAGCTCCATGGTGCTATCTGTGATAAGCCGAGAGTCACCATGCTCTGTGATGATCTGGGTCTCTAAAATCTCTATCTCTGCTTCCTAGGATATGTAATGGCCGGTAGACCGTGACATGCCAAAGGCGACTCGGAGGTGAAGACTTGTCTAATGGCGGCTTTGATTTTTCTTGCTTGCTACATCCGCAGCCCACAGGTGCCATCCACTATGTCACATCGTCGAGGTCTAGAGCAGGCAAACAAGACTCTTGTGTTGTGTTGGGACTCGGGAGATCTGAAAAACACAAAAAGTGTTTTTGTTTTCGGAAATAAAAAACAGTCCAGGGATTCCCTTCTTCCTTCTATCACGTGCATTTCTTTCTTTCCTTTGCAAGGTGATCATTAATAATTATCAATGGCAATAAAAGAGTCCTAAAAATAACAAAAACTACAAATAGGTCATAGGACCACCTAGCAACGCCAACAAGCATTAGAACGAGCCGAAGGTGGACCACCATTATTGCACCTCCATCACGGAGCCAAGCAGAAATTGTGGTACTAGACGGTGGAATAGTCGTCATGCTAAGGCCCTACAGACACTAGAGCGGCAACCATTGTCAAAGATATGAATCATAGATAGAAAGAACCGGGCCTGAAACCACATGAACAAACGCGAAAGTCGAACAAAAAGCCGACCAGATCCCAAGGGATTTTTCAGACACACCATTCCACGCGTCCTCTTCTGGCGCTAGGCGCACCGCAGGAGCGAGAACATGGTGGGAAAGACCCTATTCTGGCTGCTAAATGCGCCACCTCATCGCTATCTCGAAGAAGACAAAGAAGAAACCTAAAACAAGAAACGAAATATCCTTCCGCCAGCGAGCGGCTGGGATCTGCCGCGTCTCCAAGGACAGGAAGGCCACCGGAGGTGGGGCTGCCGGTGGAGGGCGTGGAAGCCCTAGCCGCCGCTTGCAGGAGCCTGGTGATCACCATGTCCGCGTAACACTTCATGAGATTTTACCATTTTCTTTCTTTCTTATGGGAAAAATAAAAATAAATTATTGCAATCCTTTTATTTCTATACCAACAGTGCTAAGTACTTTTAAAAGTTATGTAATCTTAGATGAAATTCTTGTTTTCCACCCACATTCTCACGTACACGACTTGTATGCCATTTGTGTTATTGGGATCGATTTTATGCGCAAAGGTTTGAATACTAAAATCTAGATAAGTTGGGACACTTGTCTTATGCTGTTTATCTTTGTCTAGAATCTATGAATGCAAAGAGTTAAGATAACTGTGTACTTGAAAAGATTCACAAAAACGTATGTATGAAGCAATATTAAACTTCAGAAGTTGTTCTCTTATGTCATCCTACATACTTGAGACAAGCATGGGTTGAGCTTGGGGATGCCAACACGTTGTAAATGTATTTTCTCCCTTTTCAATTTAATGTCATCGATTTCGATGTATGTAAATGTATCTTCTCCCTTTTCAATTTAATGTCATCGATTTCGATGTATGCAGTGGAAAGCTCTATTCAGTGTAAACTTTTGTCGTCGCTCGGTGCTCCGACACCGGGGGCGTGCAGCCACGTCCCCCTTTTAGGTTCGGTAGAGGCGTCTGGGGCGGAGACCCGGTTATCGTCGGCACGGCCGATGAGGCCCTATGGGGCCGGTGAGACCAAGTGCCAAGAGGGCGCGCTAGTACCAGAACAAATGCACACCCGTTTTTTACCTAGGTTCGAGCCACCCGGAGGTGTAAAACCCTACGTCCTGCCTATCTGAACTGATATTGATTGCGGATCAAGCATTTACAATTTTTTTGCCAGGCCAGTTCCCGGGCTTCCTCTCAATGTCTAAGTACTCCTTACTATTCTCTGCTTGCTGGCCACCGAAACCAACTGATCAACTCACTATCCTCCCAACCGTCTGACCCGTCAACCGTCTAACCCCCTTGACCGTTGGCATGGGTCCTCCTTTTATACATAAGGGGATGCCACATGTGCCACGGTGCATGGGCTACAAGTGTCCAACGGGGAGGCACGCAACTCTCCCCGGTGAGCTGGTGGCATGCATGGGTGCCACCTCCGCTGCTAGGGGCCTAAGACCCTAGGATAGGATTAGGCAAGCACTGTTCCTTGGATCGGACGGGTAACTACCCGTCGATCGGCTCGTTTACTGAGCCGCGCGCCTTATTCCTTGCCTTGGTGGGGCCGCGCGTTCCGCGCCCGCCACGCGCCCGCGCGGCGCTGTCCAGTGGGCCCCACGACCCGAGACGGGGGCACGCGTCCGGGAACCCCCAGTCCCCGCAAGTCGACCCGGGAAGCACCCGGGCCCAGCGCATCCGGAAACCTCCTCCCGGGAAGTTGCTTCCCGGGAGGTGCCTAAGCGGGAATATTCCCCGAAGCCCTGCTAGCCCCTTTCGGGCTGCTAGCTTCCCGGGAAGCTCGTCGGCGCTCCCCGGGATGAGACCTTCCCGGGAACCTGGGGAGGGGCCCACGCGTCGCGCAGAGGTGGTACCCCGGGTGTCACTGGTGCGACAACTTTCTCCGTAGGCCATTGGATAAAAAAGTGTAGGATTCGAATGCAAGGTCGGAATCAACCCAACACTTAAAAACAAATTTGCACAACACCCCATGATCTTTCGCCAACTCATCTTCACGACAAGGATCAAAGCATTGACCTTATCAGGCTTGCCATCGACGTAACCACGACGCTAGACAACGCCACCGCCCCTCACGCGTCCATTATCACGCGTCCGCCACCGAGACCCCGCTGCACCACGCCACTTAGACCTGCCGTTGTCAATGCAGAAAATGCCACGCCGCTCCACCTCGAGACCCTCCAAGATGATGCGCTCAGGAGGAAGAAATGGCGCCGAGCATTGCCATCGCCCTATCTAAGGAGACCCAAATCCGGGGTTTCTCCCGAAGCAGCCTGAGCGAAGGGGAGAGAACTACAAGAACGATGCATTCGGTAAGGTAACGATGCATAGACGCCCCCATTGTCCGCCATGACTGAGGTTGGCTTGGTTTTCACCGGCAGTCGCACCTCCCTAAATGCGTAGATCAGGGCTGGAGCCGAGGGAGTGGCGGGACGGCCGAGCAGCGCTCTTGGGTGCCGCAGCCAGGATACGCGATGCGCGCAAGGGCCCTGCCAAGGCCACACAGAGATGGCGCAACTGACCTCAACACTGGCATGCCGCCATGCCAGGGTCGTCCACGAGCGCCGCACCCCGCGCTCCACACCATGGATGGTCACGACAGGCGTCGATGCACTGTTGCTACCATCTACACGCTGAGACGGGTGCGCTCTCCACTGCCCCTCTCACCCGGTTGCGCTAGCTTTGCCCAGCCACGGCCTAAGGGGACGGCGAGGTGGTGGGAGGACGGAGTGTGAGGCTGTCGGCGCTAGGAGGGGTCACCCTCGAGCTGCCCGGGAGGGACGACGCTACCTGACACGAGGGAGACCAACCGCTAGCTGCTGTCAACAACATGAAAGTGCAGGAGGAAGGTGCGGAACAGAGTAAGATGAAACAGGTTCTAACTGACAAACAAATTTCAGCTACTGTCCACAGGCTGAAGACAAAGGCCGGCTGGCTGAGAAGGTACCGTACGAGTGTGGCCGCTCGGACGGTCGTCCAAGGTGCTGACCGCTCCTACACCAAGGTGCCTGCTCTGAAGAACTGCTTCCAGCCTGATGGGAGCATCATGAAGGAACTGCGTGAGGAAGAAGCAAAGCAGATGGCACAGTCCTTCGTCAAGCTGCAGGGACAGTTGCTGGGAAAAAGGGACAAGACTGAAGCTGCTGAAGAAGAAATACAAACTGAAGATCAGGCCAAGAGGTACAAGTGTATTGATGGTGATGTGCAGGAGGAGCAGCAGGGAGGAGGAACTGCAGAGGAGGCAACCAGTCCAGGGGCCGCTGGTGAACTGACGGGGCCAAATGTGGCGCCCCGTCAAGAGTGATGGATTGCCTGGTGTGGAACTGCCGGGGGATTGGGAACACCCCGACAGTTCGTGATCTGGTTCACCTTTCCCATAGTTTGCATGCAAAACTTGTTTTTATTTCTGAAACTAGGCAAGATGCTAATAAAGTTCGCCACCTTAGAGGTCGGCTTGGTCTTAAGGGTTTTGCTGGTGTTAGCAGCCAAGGTAAAAGTGGGGGATTAGCCCTCTTTTGGCATGAGAGTTTATGTGTGGAAATAAAAGATTTGAATAAACGTTACAATGATGCTTATATTCGTGAGTCTGTGAATGATGTGTGGTGGTGTACAACCGGTATCTATGGGGAACCTCGCACTGAGAACAGGCACCGCCTGTGGTCAACACTACAGGAACTGAAGCTCAGATCCAACCTTCCCTGGATGGTCTGTGGTGATTTCAATGAAGCAATGTGGCAACACGAACACATGTCTTGTAGCAAGCGCCCCGAAGGACAGATGCGCATGTTCCGGGATACTCTTGATTACTGTAATCTTCATGATCTTGGTTTTAAAGGGCATCCCTTCACCTTTGATAACAGGCAACAGGGGCGCCAGAATGTTCGGGTTCGCCTTGATAGAGCAGTTGCAGACGAGAATTGGCATGATCTGTTCACGGAGGCCTCTGTCCAACACCTGACCTCCCCTTGTTCCGATCACAGCCTTGTGCACATCAAGTTAAATAGGGAACAAGCTTTCTCCACTGGTAGTTGTGCTAGAATGTATGAGGTTTGCTGGGAACGCGCTGCAGAGCTTTCGGAAATTATTGATGAGGCTTGGAGCATGGCTGGACCGAAAAATGATCTTGCCTCTGTCATTGAATGCCTGCGGGCTGTTATGAAACACCTGCAGTCATGGGGACGTAGAAGATTTGGAAATGTGATTAAACAACTCAATATAGCTAGAAAAGAACTTGACCGTTTGCATGCTGTTCAAGCTGAGCCATGTGAGATCAGGAGACTAAATGATAAGATTAATGAGCTCCTGTTTAGAGAAGAGATGATTTGGATGCAGCGTTCACGTGTGGAATGGCTTAAGGATGGGGACCAAAATACAAGTTTCTTTCATAAGAAGGCAGTCTGTAGAGCGAGGAAAAATAAAATAAAAAAACTCAAAGATGCTGCAGGAAATTGGCACACAAACCCAGATGACCTTGCGGAAATGGCAACGGACTTCTTCCAGAACCTGTTCACCCATGACGCCTGCTTGCAGCCGCAGGATATCCTGAACATTACTGAGAGTAAAGTAACTGAGGAAATGAATAATATCCTTTGCAGCGAGTTTACAGATAAAGAAATTTTAGATGCACTGTTTCAAATTGGCCCACGGAAGGCGACGGGGCCTGACGGCTTTCCCGCCCGGGTTTTCAGAGGAATTGGGGAGTTTTGAAAACCGAGATCACGTAGGCTGTTAAAACTTTTTTTGCCACTAGAGTGATGCCACCTGGAGCTAATGACACTGCAATAGTGCTTATTCCCAAGGGGAATGAACCGGAGGAGTAAAAAGATTTTAGACCTATTAGTCTCTGCACAGTCCTGTACAAGATTGTCACTAAATGTTTGGTGAACAGATTACAAGATTGTCACTAAATGTTTGGTGAACAGATTACGCCCAATACTCGGCGAAATCATCTCTCCATACCAAAACCCTTTGTTCCAGGTCGCCTAGTTACTAACAATGCCTTGGTCGCCTTTGAATGCTTTCACTATATTGAGCACAACACAAGCCAACGAAGCAATTTTTGTGCGTACAAATTGGATCTATCAAAGGCCTATGATACAGTTGACCGGACCTTCTTGCGTGAAGTTATGCTGAAGCTTGGGTTTGCTAAGCAGTGGGTGCAATGGATCATGGCGTGTGTCACCTCTGTACGATACTCTGTTAAGCTCAATGGTAATATCCTTAGGCCCTTTACACCTTCGAGAGGCCTACGGAAGGGAGATCCTCTCTTTCTGTTCCTTTTCCTCTTTGTCGCCGATGGACTGTCTACTCTTCTGAATCGTGCTGAGCGTAGAGGCCAAATCACACCGTTAAAAATATGCAGACATGCTCCTGGAGTTTCCCATCTCCTATTTGCAGACGATAGCCTCCTTTTCTTCCAAGCTTGCCAAGAGGAGGCACAACGTGTTAAGTAATTGCTGCAGATCTATGCGAAGTGTACGGGACAATTAATTAGTCATAGCAAGTGCTCTGTCCTGTTTGGTGATACCTGTCCGGCCACTGTTTGTGATGATATTCGTTGAACCCTGGCTATTGAGCAACTAACATTTGAATCTAAATACCTTGGGCTCCCAACTCCAGAGGGAAGAACGAATAAAGGGAAATTTCAAACACTTCAAGAAAAACTTGCTAAACGGTTGTTAACTTGGGGAGAAGCTAACCTCTCAAGTGATGGAAAGGAGGTTACGATTAAATCTGTTGGCTAAGCTCTCCCAACGTATGTCATGGGGGTGTTCAAATTGCTTGCTGGCCTCTGTGAGGACCTCACCAATCTCATGCGTGACTTTTGGTGGGGTAAGGAAAATGGTAAGAAGAAGATGCACTGGGTTGCTTGCGACACTATGATACGGCTCAAATCGCATGGTGGACTTGGATTTAGAGATATGTTGTTGTTCAACCAAGCTCTTTTGGCCCGTCAGGCTTGGTGTTTGGTGCAGCAACCAAACAGCTTATGCGCTCGTGTCCTTAGAGCTAAATACTACCCGAATGGTAATCTGATTGACACTGTGTTCACAGGCAATGCTTCCTCTTCCTGGAAAGCCATTGAGTTCGGACTAGAGCTTTTCAAAAAAGGTGCTATTTGGAGAGTGGGAAATGGTACTAGTATAAGAATCTGGAGAGACCCTTGGATTCCTTGGGGCTCGTCAAGAAGACCCGTCACCCCACAAGGTCGCTGCCGTATCCGCTGAGTCTCTGATCTCCTCACTAATGATGGGCAATGGAACAGACAGATTATCCAAGACACCTTCCTACCTATGGACAGGGAACACATTTATAAAATTAAACCGTCGAGCAAAAATGAAGCTGACTTCCTTGCCTGGCACCCTGATAAAAAAGGAACCTTCAGTGTGAAGAGCACCTACCATTTGGCCTTTAAAGAAGTCATGAACCAGCAGGATGTAGGGGCAGCAAGTGCTAGACCAGATGGGGTTCGCCCTGCATGGAAAATTCTTTGGCAGGTTGAGGTACCGCATAAAGTGAAGATTTTTGGTTGGAAAGTGGCAAACGACGCGCTGTCAACACAGTTGAGTTTGAGAAGGAGACAAATCGACACCCCACCCATCTGTCCTATTTGTGATCGCGAAGAAGAAGATACGTTTCATGCCCTGTTTAGATGCCCGCATGCTGTGGAACTTTGGGAACTCATGTTGGAAGCCTGGAACTTGCCCAAAGTTATAGAGATTATTGAACCTGGTAGAAAATGGCTGCTCCGGCTTCTCGAACAACTGAACGATTTCCAACGCACCTGTGTTTTGATGACTCTTTGGCGCATCTGCCATGTTTATAATGAGATTACACACAACAAGCCGGGGGAGCCGGCTGTGGGATCTAAAAGGTTCTTAATGAGCTATGTTGATTCACTACTGCTGATTAGTCAAGCCCCTATTGTTGATGTCGTCAAAGGGAAACAAGTCATAGACCACAATCACAGAGCTAACAGAGCTAGAGAAAAGAGGATGAACCTGAACCTCCCAGCTAAGTGGAGTCCTCCGCCTGTAGGTACAATTAAATTGAATGTGGATGGTTCTTTCGACCATGATTCTGGAAGTGCGGCCACCGGGGTTTGTATTCGTGATCATGATGGAAAGCTCCTTGCAGCTGCGTGTAGATACCTGGACCATTGCTGTGACCCTCTTGATGCTGAAGTTGCTGCCTGTGAGGACGGTCTCCGGCTCATGTTCTAGTGCACTGAACTCCCTGCCATGCTGGAAACTGACTCTGCAGAAGCTTTGACTCTAATCACGAACAGCGGCACAAATCTCTCGGTCTACCACCATCGTGTTACAAACATCAAGGAGCTTCTGTCCTTGGGGAGGATAATTTCTGTCCGGAAAATCTCTCGTGACCAGAATAGTGTTAGTGATAGTCTAGCAAACCATTCAAAATGTAACCGTAGTACTACTTGGTGGCTGGGAGATTTTCCTGACTTTATTTAGCCAGCCCTCCTCTACGATTGTACCCTAGACTCTCGTTAATTAATGAAATCTTTTGTTCCTTAAAAAAAAAAGATCCGATTTGTGAGGGAATTAGTTCAGTGCAGCATTTTTCAATTTGGATATGCATCACGGGTGGATAACACAAAAATGACTCGCCACAACACTCGAGCCGTAGGATGATCAATAAAGTGATGTTAAATACCAGTCCTCGTTACAAAAGTAGTTTTGCTTTCCTCCCATTTTCCGTAATTCGAGTGCTCGAGTGATTCTCAGCACCCACACCGGTTATGCTGTACATGCGGATCGACACAACACATTAGCTTTACCGAAGCCTCTTGAGGTTGATCTGCGCGCCGTGCTCTGGCTGCAGCAGGCCGACGGGGAACGGCGCGTGCGCGTAGGACGGCGAGAGCTCGAAGGAGAAGCGCTGCAGGATCATGGCGATCCCCATCTTGGCCTCGAGCAGCGCGAAGTTCTGTCCGACGCAGATCCGCGGGCCCCAGCCGAACGGGAAGAACGCCGGCGCGTCCGCGGACGCCCTGGAGACCCCCTCCGCGAACCTCTCCGGCCTGAACTCGTCCGCGTCCGCGCCCCACACCTCCTTGTCGTGGTGCACGCACAGCAGCGGCAGCATCAGCACCACGCCCGCCGGGTACCTGACCCCGCCCAGCTCCATCGGCTTGTACGTCTTCCGGTGGAGCGTCGTCAGCGGCGTGTACAGCCGCAGCACCTCGTACAACACCATCGTCACCTGCAAACACAATTCAAGTTCAAAGATTCAACAATCTTGATCTCTAAAATCAGAACACGGCAAGACGGTATAGTGCTTACGGTTCTGAGGCGGCTTAATCCGTCGTAATCCGGCTGGTTCTCCCCGAAGACATTTAGGACCTCCTCCCTGGCGCGGTCCTGCCACTCCGGGTGCATGCAGAGCACGATCATCGTCCACGTCAGCAGCACCGACGTGGTCTCCATGCCGGCGAAGTAGAACAGCTTGCACTCCCCGATCACGTCGTCGGTCGTGATGCCGGCCTTCGAGTTGCCGTCCCCGCTGCTGCAGTGTGCCATGTTTGACTCCAGCAGCAGCCCGAGAAGATCGTCGCTTGCGGCTTCGCCGGCTCTCAAGGCGTTCTCCCTTTTCGCGATGATGCCTTTCAGGATCCTCTCGATCTCTGCAGCGATCTGCTTCATCCTTCGGTTGGCTCTCGTAGGCAAGAACCTGCAGCACAAAAAAGAAATTCATCAGTCCCACTGTAGGAGCAATCATGTGTAGTTGAGCCCAGGAGGCCAGGACTGGTAACAGAGCACTCACATGTAACCCGGGATATGGATCTTGTTCATGGCCATCACGGCGAGTTCAACCTGCTCGCCCTGAAGCTGGAAGATCCTCCTGCCTTCGAGGTAGCTGCTGCCGAATGCGGCGCGGGATATGACATCCCCTGTCAGGTTCTGCATGTCAGGCCAGACATCGACCTCGTAAGGCTTGTCGCCTGCGGATAAACCTTCCCATCTCTGCACCAGGTCCGTGCAACATGCCGCAAAGGCCGGCAACATGCGCTGAAATTTGGAGACAAAATTATTTGTTATACAGCCTGAAGGTTGCAATTAACCGGTTGCCATGCCAATGTCAGAAATGTTAGTACCTTGAGCTTCTCCAGATGGAAGGCAGGGTTGATGATCCTCCTGTGCTTGGCCCACTTTTCGCCTTCGTGGCTGCCCACACCGTTGTGCAGCATCCTCTGAAGACGACCGAGCTTGAGCTTCTCGAAGTGGCCGAACTTGTTGGACAGAACTTCTCGCACCAGCTCGGGCTTGGTGATCGTCACTCTAGGCACCGGCCCAAACCAGGTGATCGATATTTTACCTGTCAGTTCATTTTTCACGGTCAACGCGTAGCTTGTTACAAGTTTATTTAGAGAATACAGGTTTCAGTTTCAGCTAAGCTGTGAGTATCACACACAGAAATGGGGAATCTGTATTGTATTAGCGAAAGGGCCTACATAGTCCATTTCTTGATTGTGTGATGTGCCCACCAAAGATGTTTTTTTTTCTTCGGACAGGCCCACAAAAGATGCTGTTGTTAGAACACCGGACCTCCTAGATCACTAATTAAACCCAAACGTATCCATTAAAATATGATCGGTGGGATCTAAAGTCTATCCATTAAATAAGTATGAACGGTGGGATCTAAAGTCTAGTGATCATGATGACTTTCTACTTTGCACTGTTCATTACTGGACGCAATTTCTGATTCAACGCAGAATTTTCTTCCCGCACTCTTTGAAACGTCCCACTTATTACTAAATTTTCTTCCGAATACTCTTCTTTGCAATGAATACTCTACTCTTCTACCCTTTGATTGTTTTGCAACATTGCAATGTACTAGTAGTTAAAATTAAGCTATTTGAACACATATGAAAAATTGTACTCCGTACGTGGTATAGATTACAAAACAACATACATCCATGCATGTTTAGGATAACGAATGGATCTTACCTAAAGCTACGGAGTACTATTTTTCATTGCAAGTGAATTCCAAGTGTACATAATGAAAACGGTTCTAGTCAACCAAGAGAAGCAATAAATCCTTTGGTGGAAACATGTGTTTTTGAGACGACCATACGTACGTACGATACGACCAGATGAGCTGATGATTAATTCCAGTGCAACAGTACAACAGTATGGTCAAGGCTGAAGAGAGATGCATGATTCGGGTTAGGACTAAGAGAGAAACAAGCATGTACAGTAATACGTACCGTGCTCCTTCATGGCCTGGTGGAACATGGGCATCGCCCGGGGCACGACGTCGTGGCAGCGCAGCGGCAAGGTCCGGGACCTGGCCTCCCCGTTGAGCCGCACGCCCAGCGCCGCGTCGCCGGCCAGCGACCGGTACGCCGTGCCGCGGAGGCCCTGCGAGCGCAGCGCCCGCTCCAGCCTCCGCGGCCTCCACCAAGCCCACTCCGCCACCCGCACGGCGCACCACGCCAGAACAGCGCCCATCGCCGCGTACAGCAGCAGCGGCAGCGGCGGGGGTGATTCTAGCTCGCTCGTCGCCATGATCGATCAGTTGAACGCCGTTGTTTTGGGGGAACACAGGAAAGGAGCAGCAGCTAGCTAGCTACTCTATTGCCCAAGGGGAATGGAGATGCTTCCCTGTGTTGTTGATCGATCAAGTGGGTAGCTGCTCACCATTCCACCCGCCTATATATAAAGGTCGTACGGCCCGTGCTCCTCTTGCTACCGTTCTAATTAAGTTTCGTTCTTGCACATTTGCCCTCCCTTTCCGCGTTGGTTCTACAGTCAACGGCAGGAGGTCTTTTCCTGTGAAAGAAAGCAGTGTAAATTGGGCGAAGCTGATTGTTGGATGAGAAAGAAGACATAGAGACGGACTGACCGAGCGGCCCGACCTGGTTTAGGTGGCTGCACCGTGCCGGGGGTCGCTCTTCGATCGACGCATGAACCGGAGAAGTCCGGGTCCGTGACCAGCCGGCTCAGGCCCCGGGAGCAACATTTGTGAGTGTTCCGTTCGAAAAAACTACTGCCTGCTGACGGAAGAGTTTCTCCGTCTCAACGTTTTCTTTTCAGAGATCCACATCATACTCACGTCTTTTTGATTGTGCACATGGAAAATATGTTTTTATCAGCCTTTTCGTACGCGTCCTGGGTCCTGGGACAGATCGGACGATAGAAAGGACCACGACAGGGTAGGTTGTGATCATAGAATGGACCGAAAGCACGTACGCACGGAAGCTTTCCTTATTATCTGAAACGAGAACGTCCCACTCCTTTCTGACACGAAATCGTCTCGAAGCTCCCGTCGGAAACCGAAAAAGGATGGGACATATGTGTACCGCCAGTGGTGCTCAAGGCCACGGCCGGCCACACATATGGCAAAATAATCCTATATCCTGCACCTTTGTGGAATCGTGGTGCTTTCTTTTGGTTGCAGCTTTGCCATTAGATGCATCACGACCCCGGGCCTGTTGTGTTTGTTGTGTTGGGAGTACGCGCTTGCACCGAGATGGGGCCATGTGATGGCCGCAGTTTTTCCTTTTATATTCTGATGGTGCATTATTGGGTTTCTTAAGGTCAGGTGCATGCAGATCCGTGCATAGACGACGAGTCGACGACCAAACATCGGCGGATTAATGGAGTACGATTAGCCTTGGGAAAGCATGTGCCGGTACACGTGCCATGGCGCTCTGGTTCCTCGCTGCATGGTTCGGTTCAACCGTTGAATTACAGCTAGTGAGCTGAGAATTTTGTTTTACTCTTGTCCATGCGACATAGTCAGTTTATTTTTTAACGACTCCTCGTGCATCTTCTATCAGTATGTATTTTAGCTGTACGTGAAGACGAGTCTTTTAGACGAGAGTTACATATTCCCTCCGTTTAACAAAAGATGTCTCAAGTTTGTCAAAATTTGAATGTATTTAGACATGACTTAGTGTATACATGCATTTAAATTTAGTCAAGTTGAGACATCCTTTGTTGGACGGAAAAAGTATTAAGCTTTTTGATAAAGGATAAGCAATTAATTAAAGTTGTGAAGACAAGTAATGATGTAGTACATGGAATATTTTTCGCTACTATTTTGTAATCCTCTGCTGAAACAATTATCATCCTTTGAAACAAAAGTAGGCAAAAAGTCAAAGCTTATCATGTAGGAGTGCAAACATTAAGGCATGTGCTCTTTGTGAATTAGCCAATACTCTCTCCATTTCACAAAAGTTGGCGTATTTTGTTTCGTTAAGACAAAACTTTGACCAATGATACCTTTGTTAATATGTGTTTTTACATACATGAAATCTATATCAATAGATTCGTCTTTAAAAGTTCTTTCTAATAATCATGATTTTGTATCATATATTTTACATATTAATAGTGTAATTCTTGATCAAAATCTTGTCTCGACGAAACAAAATACGCCAACCTTTGTGAAATGGAGTGAGTAAACAAATTGATGCTGCTGGTGATCTAAGCAATTAAGGCCTTGCATTTCTTGGATGCGCTGTTGCAATCAACGTCCATCTCAGGTCCCTTGTCACGTTAAAGAATGTCACGAGTGCGCAAAATTATGGAGCTGAAAGTTGTGGACACACTGTCGACTGTCGACAGGTCAACTCATATGGTCAGACTTGTGTGGTTACTTCTACGTCATTAGATTCGCAATGAAAATATACTACGTAGAACCAAATTAACCCGGTGAGACGTTGATCTGAACGTTGTTACTCCTTTCTCGCGCTTTTTTTTACCAGGAAGAGCTCCCTACGTAATCTCCATCCTCGAATTATTGCGCACATGCATGTGCTTGCATGTGCTTAATTATGTCGAGACAAGATTTGCCTACATTGCGGGTCATTTTCTCAAGTATTCCGCACATGCTATCGGCGCCTAGCAGAATTGACAATCAGTGCATGCCCAGAGAAGACTAGGTGCGCACTCATAGAGGCAGAGAAGACTAGGTGCGCACTCGTAGAGGCAGTTTGTCGTTAAAAAATCATACAACTGGCTTCCTAGTAATCCCTTCGTTTTTAAATACTTGTCGTTGTTTTAGTGCAAACTTGTATTAAAACAGCGACAAGTAGGAAATAGTAATTATATTGGCTTCTTATGGCCACTAGCCCACTGGACGATCGTGAACAAACATCTCCGCTTACTAGTGGTCCATGTTACCCTTAATTACTTTTTCTGGAGAAGTTTTCATAACAGAAAACTTGTTACTTGGTGCTACATGTATCGCTCTGCAAGAAGCAGGGCCTATTCGGTTCTCAGGAATTTTAAGGGATTTCCATGGGATTCTAAACCGCAGGAAAATTTCCTATCCGCAGCGTTCGGTTTGCAGGATGTGAGATGGCAAGATCCTGAGGATATGGTCTTCCTGAGGCTGTTTCCGGAGGAATTCTAACATGAAGCGCTTATTCGGTTCATAGGAATTTGAAACCATAGGGATAGGAAAAGTAGAGGATTGGAGTGTGCATGACATTCCATTCCTTAGGAATTTAAAATGAGGTCCTACATAATGCTTAAAAATGTTAGGAATTAGGCTAATTTGGACTCAATCCTTAGGAATTTAACACTTCCATTCCTATAAAACGAATGCTACACGTAGGAAAAATTCCTAAAGGTTGAAATCCTGTAAAATTCCTATAAGATTCCTGCAAACCGAATAGGTCCGAAGTCTGACAATCGCGGGATTGAAGATCTGAACACAGCTGGTATGATTGAGCAATAAGAAATACTACATGGCTTCACTCTTGGTTTAAAACTACAATTTTATCACGAGCCCTAGAAATTTAAGGTTGGTTTGCCATTTGATTTGAATACTTTCAGAGGGTGGAGGCATCGTATGCATCGAGTTCCAACGGGCTTATGCCGCATGCAGTCCTTTTCGAGTGTTTCAGACAATTATTTCTCATTTACATTTTACCGCTATTCTTGTTTTTAGGCGCCCGTATTTAGTTCTTGATGTGTTCTATCAATATTTTAGAGTGAATTTTAGTTTTTACCCCTATTTTGAAATTCTTGACAACAATTATCCCATTTAGTGAAAGTTGTATCTTTTTTCAATTCAAAGAACAATGTAAGGGAGCCTACTAAATTCGCACCAGTGAAAACTTGAACCCAGACTACTACAAAACGGTCCATATGCAACGGAACATCAGTGACGGGTCCAGCGCGACCGTTACTGATGAACAACATCAGTGTCGGTCGCGGCCGCTACCGTTACTGATGAACAGAGCGGAGTCTACCAGTCCCCGCCTAGCCATACATCAGTGGCGGTCGCGCGAGGGGACCGTCACTGATGAACCATCATAACTCGCGAGATACATCAGTGGCGGTCGGTTAAGAGGCGACCGCCACCGATGAACCACGCGCGCGACCGTTACTGATGTACCCACTATTATCAATAACGGTCGCCCAATTCCCGACCGCCAATGATGATCGTCGCGGTTTAAATACGAAGAGCAGAGCCGCAGCTGGTCGCGCTGCGCGTCGTAACGGACCAGCTGAGGCCCCTTTTTTCTCCGGCGATGGCGAAGCGCTGCCCGAGGGAGCCATGGCTGCCGACGAGCCCCCCAGGTAGCCCCTCCTCCCTCCCCCCCCCCTTGCCGGCGGCCGCCATTTCCATGGCTGGCGGGCGGCCATGGCCGCCGAGCTCCATTTTTGGAGCTCTGACGGCCGGAGAGCTCCGATTCTCGACCCCAAAGCTTCCCTCTCCCTCCCGATCTATCTCGCCGGCCTCCAATTTCTCTCCGAAGTTCCTCAATTTCAAATTTTTGAGCTCCGTCCGCCGGCCAAAATGCGGCCTCCTCCTCGTCGCCCGGAGCTTCCCTCTCCCTTGCGAGCTCTCTCTCCCTCCCGATCTTTCTCGCCGGCCTCCAATTTCTCTCCGAATGTCTCTAATTTCAATTTTTAGTTAGCTCCAGTTAATTAACACCTTAATCCCCTTGTCAATGATTAAGCTAATTATTTTGCTTTCTTTTTTTCTTGTGTATTGTGTTGTAGATCGAATGACCGTTCTTTGATGTACGCCAAGGAAAGAATCAATGCTCGATGGATAACCGAATGGACGGTCTTTTTTGGAGTCGCGAAAGGTGATATGGAACGGAAAGGACTTGTGATCATGCATTGTCCATGTCGCAAATGTGGAAACACATGCATGATGAAGCCTGAAGATGTTCAGATGCACGTGCTGGCATCGGGTTTTGTGGAAGGTTATTCTTGGTGGACTTGTCACGGGGAGAATGCGGTTGACATTGGTAATGGTAGCGAAGATGATGATGTCCCGCGGTATGATCCGGCGAATGATTCCGAGGAAGAAACAAGGGTCGATGAGGAGGCTAATGTGGAAGGTGAAGGAGGTCCACGTGGCAGGATTGCCGAAATGCTAGATAACCCGTACCTACGGGACCAGCTGGAGGACCCCGAACAGTCTGCTCAGTTCAAAAAGTTGTTGGAGGATGCAAACACACCCTTGTATGATGGAGCTGGCGAAAAAAACAACGTGCTCGAAGTGACGCTCGAACTTTTGAGGCTAAATGCAGCATCATGCTGGTCAGACAAGGGCTTCACGAACTTGTTGAGTTACCTTGCTTCGGTTTTTCCACAGCCAAACAAGTTGCCCAAGAGCACATACGAGGCGAAGAAGATTACATGCCCGCTTGATTAGATTGCGTGAAACATCATTCATGTGCAAACGACTGCATGGTATACATGGAGAGTACGAGAACCATGAGAGCTGCCACATATGCGGTGCATCGAGATACAAGAAGAAAAACGCATCCATGAGAGCTGCCACATAAGCAGGACCGAATTCTCGAGGCGGCAGGCAGGGTGCGTCCAGTGCATGACATGCTGGAGGACCAACGTGCTAGAGAATATGCACGTCAGCACATGACACCCGAGGAGTGGGCGGGCATTGAGCCAATGCAGCCGCCTGTTAAATTTTTTACGGTAAGGGTTCACATGCATTTATTTGTTTTCGGCGTTAATTATGACACTCCTGATCCATATAGACTCATGTCCTGTCTGATATGATAACAGGAAAATGCCCACAAATGGGAGGAGAGCAAGAGGTCAGAAAGCTCCGACAACTCCGTGCAGAGCAAGAGGTGGGAGTCGCCTGTGACCGCTGGCTTGCAAAAGGCGGAGCACACGGGCCGTGTTCTAGGAGAAGGTGAAGGGGCCTGCTGGGATGATTATTTCCCACCTGCTCCGAAGTGAAGCAGGGTCCAGAAAAAGCTCCCCGCTTCTGTTGAGATAATAGAACAAGCTAAGGCAGAGGCGCGAGAGCAGACATCTATCGTGTCTCAAGAGGTGTCGCGGGAATATGCAGTGCAAGCCGTCCATCATTTGGTGTCGGCGTTGGCCAAAGACCACCCCGCCCTTGACGTCATCTTCGGGGGAGGAGTGGAAAATTTGAGGAACCTCCTTCTTCCTCTTCCTCCTCTTCCCCCGCGAAAGTGCACCCCGCTGAAGAGCAACGCCGCCTCCGACACACGTATGGAGGACGAAGACACCTACACCCCAGGTTACATTCCGGCTCCTAGCATGGACAACCCCCCCGCTAGCCAACCGGACCCATGCGAGGGCATCCGGAATAACGATCCGGGTCCAAGCGACAACATCCTTGTAAGCAATCTTTTCAAACTCTTTTTCACTCCTTACCTTCATGAATAAAGATCTTACACACATATGCCTTCTTCTTGTTATGCGCAGGCACCGGTGAAGTGTCGTATCCACGTTGACAAGCCTGGAAAGCCTGTAGGCGCCATTGGCCGCTTGATGCCCAGACAATCACCGCCATTGGTGCACGACATTCTCATGAACGACGCACAAGTGAGTGTGATGGTGGACTCCGTCGTCGACGACCATCGGGATTATGCTATCCCGCTACCTCCGGAGGAAGGCGTGGATATCCTAGGCGGTTGTCCAAACTACCAGTGCCGGCCCTCTATTACTCCATCTCCCTCCGCCCACAAAGGTACTTCTCAATCGCCGCTCGGCCTTTCCCCTAGGATACTTCCTCCTGTCGATGCCGGCGGAGATGAAGAGCGGTCAATGTCGATGCTTGCATAGCTCATGAAGCGACCGCCCTCGTACAGGGTTCGATCTCTGTGCTTATTTGTGCTAGTCCCTGGATCGACTCACTAGCACACACAGTTTCAAGATGTAATACCAAGATACAAAGGTCAAAAGGACTTTATTACATCGTATCATCCAGAATTTGATTGTACTTACAAATTTGCATGACCCCTTGGGCCAGCATAAACAAATTGTGTTTCAAAACCATAAAACATTGTATCATAAAAACTGCAGCGGAAAGGTAGAGCAAATGGGCCTCATCTACTCCCAGAGGAGAGGGCATGTTGGAATGTAAGCACATGGCCCAAAGAACATCGACGAACCTCATCTTCGTCCGATTCACCTGCAGCCACTACGTGGTCAATACATTTGAATGTATTGGCATTTGAATGTATTGGCAAGTTCACCTGGAAGTTATAAAAAATCGTACCAAGTATATGCAATTGAGATATAGTGGGGTTCAGGCTTTATGGCGTGGTAGCAAAACATAGTTTATCCTACTACAACTGAATGTTACATTAATGTTAACTAATGGACACCGGGTATAAACACCGATACTCCTATTAATCTAAGGACATCGAGTAGATACATCAATGCTCCTAAACCCAAGTTCAAACCATTCATTTTATTTAAGAAGTTGGAATGTGTGAGACTTTCCTTACATCCCCCATATGTAGTTGCTCATAATTGTCCGTAATCGGGGACACGAATAAGTACTTTGTTTGACACTCTTGAGAGGTTGTACACATTCCCCACAAGAAATCGACGTGTTAATCCCTTGCTGTCCTCCGGGTGGAGTAGCAATGGCATCGACTTCAAGAATTTTCAGAACATATTCACCCAAACCACCTGAGGGACCCACGCTCCCACCTACACAACTACCTCAGTACAATCCCTCGGATCTGGGTTCATATTTCTTACTCCATCCAGCCAGAGCCCATATTAGCTTGTGGTTGTACTGGAAGCTACTAAACAGGAAACTAGTCCAGTCTCTGATACCCCAGGTGGCATTCCACATTTGCGACGCAAGCGCTCCCCGAATCCACAGAAGAGACGTCCATGGACGATCCATCTCCGAATCCACGGAGACTCGACTCAGAGGGACCCACAGAAATGGACCTGACGTCGCATAACATCTCGAATACTCAAAGCAGCCCACCTAGGATGGTTCATTAGGGTTGTTTTTGCCAAGTTTCCAAAATCACTCCTGTCGTCGCACGGTGCTCCGACACCGGGGGTGTGCCATCACGGCCCCCTTTTAGGGTCGGCAGGGGCGTCGGGGTTCGCCCCGGCGATCGCCGGCTCGGCCGATGGGCCCTGCAGGGCCGGCGAAATGATGTACTAGAAGTGCGCGCTAATCAAAGAACACATGCACGCGCGTTTTTACCCAGGTTCGGGCCACCCGGAGGTGTAAAACCCTACGTCCTGCTTGTCTGAGTTGGTATTGATTGCAGATTAAGTGTTTACACCTTGGTGGGGGAAGGTCCCCGGGCTCTCTTTCTTTCTTCCCTTGCCTACGCTACCTGCTACCCAGAGCTAACCAAACTTGCGAACGTGGAGCCTTTGACCGGAACTGGAACCTACCGGAACCCCAACTGAGCCGAACTTGAACCCTTTGACCGCTGGCGAGGGTCCTCCTTTTATACTCAAGGGGATGCCACAGGTGCCATGGTGCATGGGCTACAAATGTCGAGCGGAGAGGCATACAGCTCTCCCTCGGTGAGCTGGTGGCGCGCATGGACGCCACCTCCGCCGCTATGGGTCTAAAATCCTAGAGTAGGACTGGACAGCCACTGTTCACTTGACTTGGACGGGTAACACCCCTCCTGTCGGCTCATTTAATGAGCCGTGCACCTTACTTCTTGCCCCGGTGGGGCCACGCACCCCACGCCGGCCACACGCCCACGTGGCGCTGTTGATCTGCTCACTGGGCCCCACTCTTGAGGCGGGGGCATGCGCCCGGGAACCCCCTCTCCCGGCAAGTCGCTCCCCGAGAAGCGCCCAGGCCCAACGCACCCGAGAACCTCCATCGGGAAGCGGCTTCCCGGGAGGTGCCCAGGCGGGAATATTCCCCGAAGCCCCGCTAGCCCTTCCGGGCTGGTAGCTTGCCGGACTGCTCATAGCCGTTGCCCGGGACTGAACCTTCCCGGGAACTTGGGGACGGGGCCCACACGTCGCGCAGCAGTGGTACCCCGGGTGCCACTGGTGCGACAACTCCACATCATCATTTCACAGTGATTGAGATTCCCTCCCACGTTTACTAACATATCATGGCTAAGCAATACTAATCACGATGGCTATTGGTGGAGGATTCATGGCAAATGTAACCCTATAGCTAGTAGGTCAATCATAGCTAGCATAAGTACGAGTAATAGTCCTATCAATGCATCTCTACAAACAACTCTAATGCATAAGTATTTTAAAAACAAATAGTAATAGAATATGATCAAAATGAACTTGCCTTGGTAGTAGTTGGAGTTCAAACACTCGACACAATCACAAGGTTCGCTCTCCGAGAAAACTATACGAAACAAACAAACATACACATAGATAAACACACAATTCACATCACGACAAAAGAAAGTATGCTATGATGCGATGCAACCATGTGACATGAATTGGTTTATTTTATTCGGATAATCAACTGATCCAAAGCATTAGCAATTAAAACAAATGCATTAGGGTTTTAAACAAAAGGCAAAACAATTGATTAAAACCCTAAATTATAGTTTATGGGCATCAGCCAAATATTTTAATTCAAAATATTTATTTCTCTGTCCCAGTGGACAGAGGACATTTAAACAAATTTTTGGGCACTGGTTTCAACAAAAAGGGTTTCTAAATAATTAGTTATGATTTAAAAGGCATGAAACTTTATTCTGTAAATTGACTGTGATTCAAATATTCAAAGTTAAATTTAAACAGTGCCAAAAGATTCTACAGGTCAAGAGCTTTCCAAAAAGGTAAAATTTGTCAAATTTGGCCAAAGGGTTTGAAAGTTATGATCATTTGAAATTACAGGAGCTTCTCTACAAAAGTGCCATTTTAAATCAAACCGGAGATTTATATTTTCATTTTAACAGTGACACGTGGCAGCTCCCTATCGGACGATACCGGTTCGGGCAATAGAATAAAACGCGGCCGTTGGATCTAACTTAAAATGGATTGGACGGCTCGGATTGAAAGATACCGGTTCGATTAAAAAGATCTAATCTCGTCCGTCGGACGAGATCTAACGGTCACGGTCGCTCCCGCGTCTCCGGCGGCTAGGGTTAGGGTTCCGGCGAGTCCTCTCGCCGGCGAGCTCCACAGGGACGGCGGTGCGAGCGCTCCGGTGCGTTCTATGCATCGCGGCAAAGGGGAAAACGAAGAGGAGGAAAAACGCGATCGTTCTCGTACCTCTTGGACGGCGGAAGATCAACGGCGGCGTGTGGTGGTCTTCGGGTGAGCTCGTCGGCGGCGCGGAGCTTCGGGCGTGCGTCGGCGGTGAGCTACGGCGCCCCAAAAGGAAAATGGCGCGTGTTAGAAGATGCGCACGGGTGTGGGGATCAAGAAAAATGCGACGGGGTCGACGATGTCTCACCTGGTTGCCGGCGGCGAGCAGAAGACGCGGTGGTGGCTAGGGTTTCTCCGGCGAGCAATTTCGTCGGCCTGGGGGCGTGATTGCGAGGGGGTTTAGGGGGAAAGGAGAGAGGGGGCCGTGGCCTTTATAGGGACGCGATCGGGACTGCGAAATAAGGACGGAGCGAGGAGAATCCGGAGGTGAGCGCGCGGCGAAATAAGGAAGGCGCGCACGTCGCGGGCGTGATTTGGGGAAGTAGATACTGACATGCGGGCCCCACTCGTCAGCGACACAGGCGCGGGCGCGGGAGCGGCTGGACTGGCTGGGTTGCGGGCGCGCGTGAGGAGTTGGGCCGGTTCGGTCCGTTTCCCCTTTTTTTTCTTTTAGTCTTTTCTCCTTTTCTTTTTCTGATTTCTTTGATATTTTTTGATTTTGAACTTCAAATTGGTCCAAATAAATTACAGAAAATTTTTAAAATCATGTTTTATCATGATTCAACTTTTGGGAGTAATTTCCCCTCAAAATAAAATATATAGAAATACATTTGCCCTATAAATGCCTTTATGGCTATATAACTACTTAAATAAAATAGTTTTTCAACTCCCAATAAATATCCAAAAATTATGGGATAGCTTATTTATGCAATAAACCCTTTTATAGTTAAACCCTATTGGTTTTAAGATCGAAAGCTCAAATGGGTGAAACCCTAGGGTTCAAAATGAATAGAAACCTTTTTAAAGCCTTTTGATATTCAAATTTGAATTCCAATATGCAATTGTGGCATGATGCTCATGGATGCAATGCATATGAAAGATTTTGAATTTTTGGGATGTTACAGCTCAAAGATAGCCAGACCACGGGGTCGGCACAGGCTGGAAGCGTCCCTCCTACCTTCTCTCTCTTGGGTGCCGCTGAGTCCATGGGTGGCCGCAAGATCGATGACAAGTACAAGGCAGAGGAGCAAAAGGCATGGGACAGTAAGGGGAGTCATAAAAAGAGGAGGCGCAGCGGCAAGACCATCAAGGAGTTCTCCAATGTCACTCAAGATGAGATGCACTATGTGCCTGACATAACTGGAGTCTGGGAGGACAATAGGCCTGACATTCTCATCAAGAACCCATATCAAGGCCAGAGATTCGAAGACGGATCCTATTTCGTGCCTATGGAGTTCGACCGGGTGCTTATTTACTATCCTGAAAGACCGATGGTCACCGAAGATTTCCTGCGTGCCGTGTCCAGAGAGATGCAAGAGTTTCATCAGTTCTACATGCAAGCATCAGCTGGTTCTCAACAACATGCCCAACAGATCAATGTTAGAATCCCAAAAGACTACGGCTTCTTTGACCAAGAAACCGGGAAGATTCAGGATAGTCCTATCACCTTTGGTGTGGAGTTCAACGAACTGTTCTACCTATTCAACCGCCAAAAGCTTGATATCAGCTCTTAAGGCTGTGGTCTGCCTACCAAATAAGAGAACTGCGGCGAATGGAGGTAAAAAAAGTTGCCATTCTAGACCCCGCGATGTTCAACTAGGGTGACATCGGTCTTGAGCCAGAAAAGGATGCCTCAAAAACCATGGCATCTAAATACTTGGTGGCATGTCTCGAGAAATATGCGGACGACGACTTCATCCTCTTCTTCCTTAATTTCGAGTAAGTTCAATTTTATGTATGGAACCGTTTGTTTTTTCTAATTCAGTCTTTCTTATACACCCTTAGATACTAAAGTTTGTTTCTTTTGAAAACAGAGACCATTGGGTCACACTACTCATTTGTTTGCGTTGGTCCGTAGTGTACTACTTCGATTCACTACTTCTGAAGAAGGGTGTTCGAGGTCGATTCTGGAAACCCATCAAATCACTCATTAACACTGCCTGAAAAGTGGCGACCAAGGGAAAACTAGCTGGTAAATGCTATAAAGACGAGCCTCACCACAACCACAGGTTCCCTTGCCAGCAACAGCCGCCCAGCAGTGTGTTCTGTGGCTACTACTGCTGTCACATCTTTATGGAGAATGCCAGCATGTTCAAGCCTGAGTGGAAGGGGTCAGTCGCGGCGATGGAAGAGTACTGGCGGCCCCGAATGACAATGGGACACCGACCTAAATGGGTCGTCTATAATATTCAAAGGGAGTTCGCCCATCTCATAAACAATGAGGTCATCAAGCCTAGTGGGGACTTCTACGAACGCGTGGAACAAGTCGTGTCTAGGGTTCATCCACGACAATAGATTCAAGCTTGAAATGAGATACATTTGTATTCTTTATATGCTTCTATGAGTTTTTGACACTTTGTAATTATGCTTCTATGAAATTTTGACACTTTGTAATCAATGTCGTGAAGTGAGATACATTTGTATTCTTTATATGCTTTAAATGATGCGGCTTATATACATTTGTATGCTTTAAATGATGTGATGTTGTCGTCGCATGGGGCTCTGACACCGGGGGCGTGCGGTCACGGCCCCCTTTTAGGTTCGGCAGGGGCGTCGGGGATCGCTCTGGCGATCGCCGGCGTGGCCGATGGTCCTTCGCGACCGGCGAAGTGATGTACCCGGGGTGCACACAAACCAAGAACGCATGCACGCACGTTTTTACCCAGGTTCGGGCCACCTGGAGGTGTAAAACCCTACGTCCTGCCTGTCTGAACTAGTATTGATTATGGATCAAGTGGCCACCGTCTCCACTGGGACGGCGCTTGGCGACGCG
This sequence comes from Brachypodium distachyon, assembly GCF_000005505.3. Taxonomy (NCBI): domain Eukaryota; kingdom Viridiplantae; phylum Streptophyta; class Magnoliopsida; order Poales; family Poaceae; genus Brachypodium; species Brachypodium distachyon. The sequence goes on along the minus strand of NC_016132.3, from coordinate 44,581,517 downwards.
CCCGCACCCGCGGACGTGACTGGCGCAGACTCACCTGCCGCCCGGCAGGAGACAGCTCCTGGCGGGAGCAGGGAAGCTTCCCCAGCCCCGGGGTCCCTGGGCGCAGGTGCAGGGGAAGTTGCCGGGGAAGGACAGCCGGATCCCCTGGAGCAAGTGGGCGACCCCCCGCACAGCCCTACATCGGCAGCGGGGGCCTCGTCGTCCTCCGCTGCTCTCCCCAACACTGACCTCGGCACCCTCGCCGGGCTAGCTTGGAATCCTTTCACCTGGGATCCGAGCATCTTCGAGCGGGGGCACCGGTTCCTGGACGCCGTTAGGGACCAACAACAAGCCTTCGTCACCTCTTTCAATGAGGTGAGGGAGCACCACACCGTCGCCAAGAACCAACTTGGCGAGGTGCGGGAAGCCGTGGAGAAGGAGCGGCAAGAGCTCTCCCGGCTGCGCGAGGAGACGTGCCTCACCCGGCAAGCCTTGGAGGATGCCGAGGAGCCAATGGTCCCGGAGGTCGAGCTCCACCGGCAGCTGGAGGCCCAGCGCATGGAGCTTCAGGGGGAGCTGGACTCGATGGCGGCAACCCTCGAGGCGACCAGGAAGGAGCATGCCGGGGTGCTTGCGACGGCCCAGGCCCGGCAAGACGAGAAAAGCGACCTGATCGCCAAGGCCTTCGCGTCATGCTGGAGGTGCAAGTCAAGGCCACCGACGACCCGGTGGGAGCAGCGGCCTGGCACGAGCTCCAACTTGGCTCCGCCAAGGACAGAGCGGCCAGGGTTGAGACCGAACTGGCCGCCGTCCGGGAGGAGCTCGCTAAGGCCGGCAACGAAATCACGGTGAAGACCGCGGAGCTTGCGGCGCTGGAATACAACGTCCGCAAGGCCAAAAAGGCCGCGCACGATGCTTGATTCCATCACGGCACGCTGATCGGGCAGCGGCAAATAGAAACCGAGAAGCTGTTGAAGATCGCCCAAGCGCTGCGCGATCTGCTGCCCAAGTTCGAGCTGCAGGCCGCAGCGGTGGACGGCACGGACATCTCCACTTTGATCCCCTTCTTCTCTGACTTGGTGGGGAAGCTTGGGGCGCTCGATGTCTGGATCGCCCAGTACGGTGCCAACGAGGTCGCCAACTGCGCCCGAGAGGTTGCCGGGACAATCCTCCCGAGGATACATCTCCGGGACCCGGAGTTTCCCTTCGAGTGCCTGCTGGACGCTTGGTCGGACAGCGACGACGAGCCCACGCACACCCAAGCAGTGCGCGGGTTTGTCGACGAGGTGGTCGAGCGGATGCAGATGAAGTCGGAGCCCGAGCCATCCGCCGAGCCCCCGGCCGAAGACACCGGCAACTAGTTGCCGCAGCCCCCAGCCGTCCTTGCTACTTTACAATGTATCTTCTTTGTTTGGCCTTTCCTGCAAATGTGGCGCTCGGCGCCGTTTAAACAATTATTTTCCGATTAGCCCATGTAATCATTCAGTACTCAGTTAATCTAGCTCTTTAATTTGCTTAATTCTAGTCCCTTTTTCCCGGGGCTGCCTCGCGGGGCGGCTCCTGTAGCCTTTGCGTGTTGTGTCTTGTGTTGCCGGGGACTCGCACGCCTCACCCTTGACCAGACCAGGGACCCGGGATGGACCCGCAGTGCCGACCTGGGGTCAAGCGGTAGCGGCGAGCCACTCCACTTGCGGGGTAACTACTCCAAGCCATGCCCTCCCGGGACGGACCCGGCAACCACACGGGGAGCGCACTCCCCCCTCAAGCGTCCTCCTAACACTCCGGCCACGCGCAGGTTCCGGGGCAACCCTTGGCAAAGCAGCGTTCAGTTACACTCGGTTCTTGAAGAGTTCAACGTTCATGTTCAAGCACTTAGCTTTTTCGTCCAGTCCGACGCCTCGGGACGCTTGCCGGAAAAGTGCGCCTGGAGCACTGCCTTAGTAGGGACCCATCCGCGGGTACCTATTCAAGGAAATCTGCCTTGAGGGATGCGGCAGGAACGCTGAGGCAGGATCGCCGCCGGCGGCGAGTGCCAACGACGATGCTACCACCGCGCTCATGCAGCAACCCTCGCCTTCAGGGGGGAAACCCTGGTCTAAGAGGACTCCGCCCCGGGAGCTGCCGCAAGACGGCTATAACGTCCTCGTCGCCAGCTGCACCTCACCTGGGCAGCAGGCGCGGGTGGCGAGGAAGTTATAGCCTCCCGGCAACAGCCCCCGCATCCGGGGAGACCTGGTTTTTCTAGGAAGCTCGTCCCGAGGGGTGTAGCAGGGACATCGTGGCTTCCTCGCCAGCACTGGCAAGCGTGGGTGGCGAGGACTTCACGATGTGCCCGCAGCAGCCCTCGCTGCTTCAGGAAAAACTGCCCGAGGGCCGCAGCAGGGACGCGGTGATGGGCCGGAACGAACGGCGAACGCGGTACCGGCGCCATCACAGCGTCCTCGCGACGACCCCCGCCCGTAGGGCCGCTCTCTAGGGAGATGCGGCAGGGACAATATGGTAGTGCACCCGTCAGCACGGAGCACTGATGGCATGCACTACCATAGTGTCTCCACGGCGACCCCCGCTCCTTGAGGACACTTTGTAATCAATGTCGTGAAGTGAGATACATTTGTATTCTTTATATGCTTTAAATGATGCGGCTTATATACATTTGTATGCTTTAAATGATGTGATGTTGTCATCGCACGGGGCTCCGACACCGGGGGCATGCGGTCACGGCCCCCTTTTAGGTTCGGCAGGGGCGTCGGGGATCGCTCCGGCGATCGCCGGCGTGGCCGATGGTCCTTCGCGACCGGCGAAGTGATGTACTCGAGGTGCACACAAACCAAGAATGCATGCATGCACATTTTTACCCAGGTTCGGGCCACCCGGAGGTGTAAGACCCTACGTCCTGCCTGTCTGAACTAGTATTGATTATGGATCAAGTGTTTACACCTTGCCGGGGGAGGGTCCCCGGGCACTCTCTCCTTCCTTGCTAAGTGCTACTTGCTACTTTTGGATACTGCTAGTGGCGAACTGTGGGTCCGTCAAACCGTGTGATCGTCCAACCCTAGGAAAAGTGTGGAACCCTTTGACCGTTGGCGGAGGTCCTCCTTTTATACTCAAGGGGATGCCACAGGTGCCGCGGCGCATGCCACGCACAAATAAATAGCTTAACGGCCCTAAAAGCCATTTTATAGGCAAATGTATTTTTAAATATTTTATTTTGAGAAAATCCTTGTTCCAAAAGTTAGATCATATGAAAATATGATTTTACAAATTTTGTTGCATTTTATTTGGAGTGATTTGGAGCTTCGAATCAATTTTGAGGTTCAAAAACAGAAAATAGACAAAAGAAAAGGAAAAACCGAAGAAAACCGGACCGAACCGGTCAAACCGGACCGAACCGGACCGGCCCAGCCCGAACCGACGGCTTCTCTCACTGACCGGTGGGACCCGCGCGTCATCTTCTTCTCCAACTGCCTCCGGATTCCATGCCACACACGACTCCGAGTCGCCCACGATTCCGTTCCGATTTCTTCGCGCACGAACCTCCAAATCCAAATCCCTGCGCGTCACCCCGAAGCCCTCACTTTTCTCCTCCACTTCCCCCAAACCGCTCGCCCGATTTCGCACCGGTTAGAAAGTAATTGCTCGCCGGAGTTCGTTGCTGCCACCGCCGTTCCGGTGAGGTTCTCCCCGCGCCAACCCCCTAGCCTCTCTCCTCTCCTCGTTCCGAACGCCGTGACGCGCTCACTTTTGAGTTTGGCCGCCGTCGTCTGCCTTCTTCCCCAGCGTCGGCGCCGCCCGCCGCCCGCGGTCCGCCCCGCGAGCCCGCCTGCCCGCGCCGCACGCGCCGCCCGCACCCTGCGCCGCGCGCCGCCCCGCGCGCCCGCCGCCTCCTAACGTCGCCTGCCCGCGCCGCCCCAGTCGATCGCCCGCGCAGCCCGCGCCGCCGCTGTCTGGCGAGCAAGCCCCGCCGGCCGGAACCCTAGGCTCCGGCCACTCGTGTTCTGCCACGTGGCAGTGCCTTTTGTTTTATTTTAATTCGGCCGAAGTAGATAATGCAATTTTGCAGAAAAGCCCCTGTAACTTCAAAGCCTCATATCTTTCAAACCGTTTGTCCAAAATTTGTGTTCTGCACCTTCCTGGAATCGTCACAACTTGTAGAATATTTTGGCACTGTCTAATTTCAGTTCTGAACAACTTAGACAGAAGCTATTTACAGAATGGTTGAATATGGTTTAAATTTCAAATGAATTGTTTCAAAATAGTTTTGAGCATTTTATCTTGCTGTAAAATTATTTAAACTTGTTCTCTGTCCATTAGGACCAGAAAAGAAATTATTTTGTGTATATTCATGGCATACAAGTTTAAATATTGCTCTATGCCGCATAATCTTTTGTTTTAAACCGTATCCATGTATCATGCATATTAATTACCACTTTGATGTTGTATAATCTGTCCAAATCATTTGAAAAACTTTCAAAACAGAAACAAAACTTTTTTACTTTAGAGGTAACCTTTGTGTGCGTCATCATGGCATATGCATCATGGCATATGCATCATGGCATGGCTTTCGTATTGAATGTTGTGTTTATTGTGTGTATGTTTATTTTATTTTAGATTGTGTGGGGTATAGTCCTTGTTGTTGCGAAGAGTGCGAGAACTACCACAACCTTGGACAAGGCAAGTTCACTTTGATCATTCTCCTAAATATTTTTACTATGCACTAGATGTTTTATTAGATGCATCATGAATATTACTCGTACTTCTATGCTAACTATAAATCCCAGGTAGTATAGTTTACCCTCGCCATTACCTTGCTACCAAAATTGCCATCGATTGTAGTTGAATGCTAGGCTATGGTAGTATCGTGGGGGAAATAACTACATTATGATATTGTTATGCCTTTGGTGATATGAAATGTTTTGTTAAATGTAAGGCAAAACAACTAATTAAATGAACCATCCTGGGTGGGCTGCTTTGAAGATTTTGAGGATTAGCGGCGTCAGGTCCATTTCTATGGGTCCCTCTGAGTCGAGTTCTTGTGGATTCAGGAATGGATCGTCCATGGACGTCTCTCCCGTGGATTCGGAGAGCGCCTACGTTGCAAATGTGGGATGCCCCCTGGGGTAACCGAGACCGGACTAGTTTCCTATTTAGAAGCTTCTAGTACAACCACAATGCTATATGGGCTCTGGCGAGACAAGAGTAAGTTGTATGAACCTAGACCCGAGGAATTGTACTGAGGTAGCCGTGTAGGGGGAGCGTGATTCTCTCGTGGTTTAGGGAATTACCTCTGAAAATCTCGTAATCGATGCCATTGCTACTCTACCCTGAGGACAGCAAGGGATTAACACGTTGGTTTCTTGTGGGGAATGTGTACAAACTCTCGAGAGCGTCAAAACTAAGTACTTAGCCGTGTCCCCGGCAACGGACAATTTGAGCGACTAGGTGTGGAGCTGTAAGGAAAGTCTCACTCATTCTAACTTCTTAAATAAATTGAATGGTTGAACAGGGTAGGAGCACTTGATGAATCCACATCAATGTGCTCTAGGATAATAGGAGTATGGGTGTGTCTACCCCGTGTCCAATAGTGATAAAATTCTATTTGATTAAAAGATAGGATTCAATAACTAAGCTTTTATGCAAATAGCCTTGTACCCCACTTTGCCACATTATGCATATACTTGGTAGGTTCTGATATAACTCGTAGTGAATCTTGCCAATACATTCAATGTATTGACCCTAGTGGCTGCATTGTTTAATGATGTAGGAAGCTCCGACGACGAGTAAGATGTACGTTCTACTTGTTTGGGTTACGGGCTTACATTCCAACACGCTCTCACCGTGGTATTGATGTGCCCTTGTACCTTTCACTTTCCGCTGCTAAACAGTTGTTTTATTTCCAGCTAACCTGTGAGGTTTTGCGAGTTGTAAGTACCTTTTAAATTCTGGATGATTCGTTGTAATATTGAGACCTTTGTTCTATGATATTACATCTTGAAACTGTGTGTGCCAGTGAGTCGATCCAGGGACTAGCACTAAAGCACAGAGATCGAACCCGTATACGGGGGCGGTCGCTTTAGCCCGCCGCGCGTCCGCATTGCGCTGTTGCTCTGCTCGCTGGGCCCCACCCTTGCGGCGGGAGCCTGCGCCCGGGAACTCTTCCTCCCGGCAAGTCGCCCCCAGGGAAGCGCCCAGGCCCAACGCACCCGGGAACCCCCCTCCCGGGAAGTGGCTTCCCGGGAGGTGTCCAGGCGGGAATATTCCCTGAAGCCCCACTAGCCTTTTCGGGCTGGTGGTTTGCTGGGATGCTCGTAGCTGCTGCCCGGGACGTAGTCCTTCCGGGAACCCGAAGACGGGGCCCACGCGTCGCGCGGCGGTGGTACCCCGGGTGCCACTGGTGCAACAGATGTGCTGTCATGTGATGTGGCTTTATATGTATTTTCTGTGATGAGATATATTTTTCTGTGCTGTATATATTATTCTGTGTATTTCCTATGTATTTTATGTGGTTTTAATTAATTGTTTAAATACCGAAAATGTACGCGATCGTTACTGATGTATATCATCAGTAACTGATACATCAGTAACGGAGTATATACATCAGTAACGGAGCGACCACCACTGATGTGTATATACATCAGTAACGTTCGCAGAGACCGTTACTGATGATGGTACATCAGTAACGGTCGGAGTAACGGTGGCCCTGACCGTTACTGATGTTATTTTTCGATCATTACTGATAAGCCTTTCTGTAGTAGTGCCAGGTGTTGGGATTTTAGATCCAGTACTCCTCCAACAAATGTGGTAAAATCTAAAATCTTGTTAAAATCTTAATTGTAGAAGCTCATGCATGCTTGCTGAAAATGAAACCACTCCCAAGCGCTCATTTTTGGAGGCATGAGCCAGACAGATTTTCAGGATGCTGGACAAAAAGCGCACAAGCACCTCCCAGTTACTCTTCAGGTCAGCAAGACAACAACCAAACAAAACCTTCATATCCAACACTTATGCCTCATGAAATACTAGGCGGAATTTGCAATACCCGGCGTGGCATCGCATCATGCACCAGCCTACAACAGCCAGCACCGGCACACTAGATCTCGCCCCGTGCAGGTTTTCCTTTCCACTCCCCATCCACACAAGCCTTCTACCAATAGTCAGCCATTCGCAATCTTCTCGAGTTTGGATATACTGGGCCTTTTTTAGTAGTGCATGTGGGCTACAAATTCCTTTTTGTCGCAATACACATGTTTACTAAGGCCCTGTTTTAGTTAGACTTAAGTGTGGCTTTTGGTTTATATGTCAAAAACACCTATTTTAGGTGTTTTGACTTTGCCTTTTTATTACACCATCATCTAACAATATTAGAACAAAAACACATGATAAGTGCTTTTTTTAGTTATGAGCCAAAAACAAAAGCAAGTAAAGCCTAACCAAACAGGGGCTAAGTATTAGCTGGAAGCATGTAGAAAAGACAGGGGCTAAGTATCACCTCGGAGGCAGGTAGGAAGTGTGTCGCTAACAATGTGATGATAAGTCGATTTGATACCTGAGTAGAATTATAATCGACACAACGACTCACAGTTTTAGCACAACCCGTTACGAAATCCGGCGGATGCACGATGAAGGATGACACCAAGGTACGATATTTGGTAACAAAGTTCGGCCGAAGTCTTTATTCCCGAGGTATGACTACGGGCGCTTCTTCCCCATAATACCGCAATACTGGCCACCCTGGGCGCCGGCATAAGCCGCCGGCTCCCCTCGTGAGCCTATTGCTATTATGTTGTCATAATCTCTTTGGGCTACCCCGCGGTGCCTTTATATATTAGGCCCGGGTTACACGTGTTCGACTCCAACACCTAACCCTCCACTAATCCAAGTCCAATTGTAACCCTACTCGTACACATATTCGACACATATCTCAACAAACTCCACCTTGACGAATATGTCCCTCGCCATCTTGAAGCCGTCATGCACGAACCTCCGTGTATCTTGGACTTGAAACATCAATCATGAGCTCTACTGCTACTTCCTTGACATCACATGACTCCACCTGCAACCGTAGTCCCTTCCTTTTCATTAACAGTCAAGGTTCCCATGAAAAATAAGTTCATTCACACTCCTGCCTTTTGTTCCTATTCCCGGAGTATCCGTTCAACGCCATCACACACCGATCATGAAGTCACCATATTCGACAACACCGATGTATCGTCACCCTGGTAGCCTCTTCCTTGATCTATGTGAAAATGAACAACTCACATGTTAGGTGCCACACATAGGAGTTACCTGAACTCATCATCCTCGCCATTGTTTACTGTCCTCATGAAGCTTGAAAGAAATTCGCCGTCACCCTTGAGTCACCTTGAGTCAAATTCACAGTTGTCTCACCCTTTTCGGATAGTCTTTTACATGTCCTACAGCTTCAGCACTCCGCCTCATGGCCGACTATTGTCCATCACTTTAGACCTTCAGGCCATCCCGATAGACCCAGTCACCAACTTGAACCCAGTACTCGCCAACACTATTTCAGCACCCTTGCACGCATGTCAAACCACTGTCTGACCGCATATGCCCTGGTCTGTTGCCGTGTCCCGTGCTTATCGCACACCTCGCTGCTATCACCGTGTCGAGCATCCGCAATCTTGGCCAAGATCTACCGGGTAGCTAACCCGCACCATCTCAGGCCCCACTGCAGATCCATCAGTCATACCCGACCGATGCCGAGTTCCACGCATCCCTCTAGACCCTGAGCTCCAGCCTGAATCCACGTGCCTCTCGCCTTCCCCGCTGATATAAGCTCCGACTCTCCACTAGCCTACGCCGTAGCCTCCCCACCAGCCCGAGTGGAATCTTCTGTCAGATCCCATCTCCCCTTCAACATGACTCCTTGGTAGATGATCAGTCCACCCTGCGCCCTATCGACTTCAAGTTCCCGTGTGCACACCTTCTTGAATCAACCCGCGCACTGTATGTCGAAGCACGCACCCCTCAGGCATGCGCCACGTGTTGCCACGCCACAGAATTCGGACACCATCAGCCCTCGCGCTCCTATGTCGTTGTCGCCGATTTTCACCGTTCTCTTCTATTCCGACCGACATCCATGTCGATCCATCAGACTGTCGTCTGACCCCAGCCGAACTTGTCCGACTGCAACCGTGCTCCACCTTGCGCCGTGTCAGCCCCACACCAAGTGTATTGCTCGATGCCTTATAGACACACGATCTCACGACTTGCTCCAGGTTGTCCCAACCTTATGCGCACGTCGCCGTCCACGCCATACCAGCTTCAAGCCTCTCTTCAAACCTGACCCAAAAAATTATTCCGTGGAAAACTGAACCGATGGACATCTTCTGCACAATTTTTATTTGTCACGTTTGCTAGTAGCTTCTCCCGTGTGTGCACGTAGACCTTTTTTCTTGATCAATTTGAATCGGACCTGAGCCTCCCGCGCCCGCACCTAATCCGACGTCAGCCCCAAGCATCGGCAACATACCTGTGCCTTGTTCCCCCGCTGAGTCTAATTTCAAGCTGACGCGGTCTTCTCTGCTGCATGCACACGTTACTTTTTCCTAGTTGGAATCGGACAACTCCTGTGCCTTATCCTTCTCCCTGATGGAATCCGACGTGAACACATAGTCCAAAACCAACATCTCCCACGTGATGACTACATGGCTTTTGTTCTAAGTAGAATCTGACTAGTACTATCCTGACAACCTGCTCTCCGGTTTGCATGCAATTCCTTCGCGTCTGCTGCCTCCTGCATCCTCGAGCCCAGCGGCGCACCTGCAGCTGAGCCTGCACACAACAACAAGGCTCGAACGCCTGCCCCGGTACCGAGCCTCTGTCCACGCGATAATCGTGAATCCGGTCCGACTGCTTCGATCACCGTGTCGGCCCGATCAACTTCACCGGTCGATCCTTGCCAACTTCCACTACCACAAAAGATGCTAACAGTGTCGGACGAAATAAGCCATCAATGGCGTGTGGCTGTGCCGCCACTGGCTTCACGCCACTAATGGAGTATCCATCAGTGGCGTGTCCAAAACCCGCCATCGATGAGCTACCCCATCAATGGCGGGCTTCCATCCACCTGACACTGATAGGTATTTCATGATTTAAAAAAAAATCAGGCCGGAATGCAGGCCGGAATCAGCGGCTCGCCGGCGGGGGTCGAAACGGCGGCACGAAGGCAGAGCAAAAGAGTAGGAAAGAGGATGGGAAAGGACGAGCGTGGCATCAGGGGATCTGATCTCGTCGGCGTCGGGGAAGAAGCCCACGCGGAGGTGGAGACCGCGCCCTCCATCGCGGCGGCGACGGCCGGAACTGGAGTTGCGCCGCCCTGATCCGTGTGCTCTCGCTCTCGTCCTCTGTCGCTCCGCGTCTGCCTGCAGGAGAGAGAGAAACAAAGGAGCTAGTTACAAAGAAAAACAAAGAGAGAAAAAGAGAGAGAACCTGCGAGGAGCTGCGGCGACCGGACCCGCGGCGGCCAAATCCGGGGCGGCAGAGCAGGAAGGGCCACGGTCCAGCAGCAGGTGCGAGGAGGAGAAGTGGCTGGAGTCCCGTCGGTGGAGATGATAGGAGCAGGGAGAAGGGAGATGAGAGGAGGAAGAAAGGTCCAGCACATGGGAGACTCACGGGAGGGGAGGAGATGGGAAGAGAGAGACAGAGACAGAGAGATGAGGCCACCAGGGGGAGGTGGAGAAAAGGGAGAGAAAGGCAATTTGCCAACTCATCGATCCATGTCTTCACCTCTCAGCCAATCACGAATGAGTACAAGGATTGTGCTTTCTCTTGCTGGGACCTATCAGTGACGGGTAAAATTACAAAACTGCCACTGATGGTTCACTATTTGTACAGTGCTTAGAAAATGAAAAAACATATTTTTAATACTCCCTCCGTCTAACAAAAGATGTTTCAAGTTTGTCCAAATTTGGATGTATCTAGACATGACTTAGTGTATTGATGCATTCAAATTTAGTCAAAGTTAAGACATCCTTTGTTGGACGGAGGGAGTACAAGAATTAGTTGTGATCTTTTATGAATTAGTTGTGATTTTTCAATTTTCAGCGGTTCCTCGGGGAGCCATCAGTGGCGGGTTCAGCTGGAACCCGCCACTGATAAGAGGGTCATCAGTGGCGGGTTTTGGAAGGAAACCCGCCACTGATAGCATGGCCACTGATAGGGGGTCATTAGTGGCGGGTTTTAGAAGAACCGTCACTGATAGATGGTTTTTTGGGTTTTCCGGATTTCACGAGGAAGCCATTAGTGGCGGTTTTTTTTGACACGCCACTGTTGGGGGTCGCGTATGGCTTGTTTTGTACTAGTGTTTGACAGCCACTTTGTCAGCCCGATCAACATAGCTTGTCGATCCTTACCAACTGCAGCCCATCGAATGGTCCAGGCCGCCTGCCTGAAGTGTTCGACACCATCGATCGGAACTTCCAATCGCCATCATGCTCCATCTTGCACCGAACCGGAGGTTCTCGGCACTCGTCGAGCATGATCCTTGCACCTCTAACAAGATCTTCCGCATCCTCCAACCTCGCTCTGGTATCACTTGTTACAAAATCCGGCGGATGCACGATCAAGGATGACACCGGGGCACGATATTTGGTAATGAGGATCGACCGAAGCCTACATCCCTGGGGCATGACTATGGGCGCTCCTTCCCCATAATACCGCAATACCGGCCACCCTGGGCGCCGGCACAAGCCGCCGGCTCCCCTTGTGAGCCTATTGCTATTATGTTGTCATAGTCTCTTTGGGCTACCCCGCGGTGTATTTATATATTAGGCCTGGGTTACACGTGTTCGACTACAACACCTAACCCTCCGCTAATCCAAGTCCAATTGTAACCCTACTCGTACACATATTTGACACATATCTCAACACAACCTTTGTCACATTCAGTGAAGATTTCTGTATTTCCATTTAATTTGTGGCAATGGTTTTTGGCGGTGTCCTTCATGTGGTCACGGCTATTCTTCCATGGCCACGAGGTGGTCATGGTTGGGCCCGTTTCGTGGCATCACCGAAAGTTGAAGGTGGAGCCACAGTTGGCGATACTTCTGGCAATTCGGCAGTGGACAGCCGGTGTGGTGGTGTTGTCTGTTTCTGCCTTTGCGACCTAGAAAGGACGATGATTTGAGATCCAACGAAGTTGCTTCATGATGTCTCTTAGATGAGTTCTGAGGCGACACCAGAGCGGTATGACAGGAGGAGTATGTTTTCTCCTAGTTTGTTGTCTTGATTTTAGTTGTAATATATGAGATCCGAACGTTTTTTGCGTCTCCAAGAATATAAATGCTAGATCGATTGATGCACAGCTCTGAAGAAGCGTCGTCCATTTCAGAAAAAATAAATTCTTTTGCTTCCATTGCCCACCCAGTGAGCAATGGGTAAGTGGAGAGAACAAAAATAATTCTTTTACAACAGATGAATAAATTGTTGTTTGAGCGGTTATGATAAGCAATGGGTAGATGAAGTGCCTAGCGTCTTGTGGGCAGCTCGTACCATGATCCATGGGATAAACTCCTTTCTGGTTTATGGGCCAAAGCCATGTTCCCTGGCAAACCAAAGTTATGTTTCCCATGAGTCGATCTTCGGAATGATAAAGGGACGATGACCTCAAATATATTGAGGAGAGACCGGACTAATGCTAAGAACAACTACCAGCGGGACTTGCAATGCTACGATTCGATCAGGGTCAATCTTGTGTGGTGGACCCCATCTTCCCCCCTTCCCATCACACACGTCGCGGTTACTCAATCTTGTGTGGGGTACCTTGATGTAGCGACAGAGGTGAAAACCATGTATGATGTGCAATCTGAACTGCATGTGTGAAATGGCTTCCCCCGTGCAACCTAGTGACATGTACAAACAATTTGAACAAACATACAACAACACTAACAACAATTAGCATAAGGGCCTGCCTAAGCCTCAGTAGACTGAGAAATGTGAATTAGCCCAGCCACATTTTCCGATTCGTACATGCACGCAGCCTAGTCTTTTTTTTTTGGGTTTTCTTGTTGAAATCATTAATGACAACAGGTTTCAGATTATTAAAGTTTAGAAATTGCACGAGAAATTTTATGCGTGGTTTAAAAAAATTATTCATGATTCTAAAAATTGCACGTGAAATTTTATGCGCGCTTCTAATTGCACGTGAAGTTTTGTGCTCGGTTCTAAAAATTGCACATGAAATTTTAGCCATCCGAAGAGCAATATCCAATTGCACGTTTCAAAATCCAAATTTGCACACAAAAAACATGTGCAATTTTAGTCATCTGATGGTGCAATATCCAATTGTACATTTCAAATCCAAATTTGCACACAAAATCTCATGTGCAACTTTAGCCGTCTGAAGGTGCAATATCCAATTGTGCATTTCAAAATCCAAATTTGTATGCAAAAAAAGATGTGCAATTTTAGCCGTCCGAAGGTGCAATATCTAATTGCACATTTCAAAATCCAAATTTGCACACAAAATTTCATGTGCAATTTTAGTCGTCCGATGGTGCAATAAATCTTTATGTCACATCAAATTGGAACTGCAAGTAAGAAAAAATAAGAACAAAGAAAATCAAGAGAGCGAAAAAATAAAAACGAAGCAATGTATAAATATCCTGTATAAATAATAAAAGAAAAAAGAAAAGAAAAAAGACAAATGAACAAAAAGGGAACCAAAAAAATAGACACCCGGGAGTCGAACTCACAACGTCCAAGTGGAACATCATAATTTAATTCAGTCATCAATCGATGTATCCTATCTTTGTAACTGAACCAACTGAGAAACAATATTTCTCGTGCGACTGAGCCCGTAGCAAATGTGTTATATAGGTGTGTATGAATTGACAAATGAAAAAAAGCTAACAACGTTGTATTGGATGAGGCGCAAAAACGTAATAGTTAAATGTAAATAAGTAATGTATTAATAAGTGTAATTAAACACCCAAAGAACTGACAAACAAAAATCCAGAGAACTGCAGGTACACCCCAAAACGCTCGAGCGTTGATATAAAAATAAAATAATAGAACAAGAACCAAACAAAATTGGTCAAAAGAAAAATAACCAGCTTAGAAAAGCAAGCGGACACAACATGTACAAAGAATTGAGAAAAGGAAAACCTGCACACATCTCCAAGCAAATTCAATGGTCCAGACAAGTCGACTGAGAAATATAGATTCTCAGTCGCTTGGGACCAAGCAAATCCATTAGCATAATTAAGATGTCATTTTTATTCACTCGTACAAAGCTCACATCACACAAGCAACATTGCTTACCATAAAATACATATCTAACACAGTATATGATAGCTTGATACGTGCAACCTAGCGATATGTACAAACAATTTGAATAAACATACAACAACACTAACAACAATTAGCATAATTAATTATGTCATTTTTATTCACTCGTACAAAGCTCACATCACACAAGCAACATTGTTTACCATAAAATACATATCTAACACAATATATTAGTCACCTGAAAAAAAATATTAGCATTTTAAATATATATATGTAGTCAGATAGTTCTGAGCTTAATTTGCGCACCATGCATCGGCTGCAGCGTCATCACAGTATGCGGTGCATGTGTATACGACGAGGCGAGCTCGAATTCGAAGTGCTGAAGAATCATGCTTAGTGCCATCTTGGCCTCAAGCAATGCGAAGTTCTGGCCGATGCAAACCCGTGGCCCCCAACCAAACGACAAGAACGCGCCTGGATGCTTGGATGCCATCGAAATCCCCTGGCTAAACCTTTCCGGTTTGAACTCGTTGACATCACTTCCCCAGATGTCTGGGTCATGGTTTATGAACAACACCGGCACCTCAATAAACACGCCAGCGGGGTACCTGACGCCTCCAATATCCATATCCTTGTATGTTTTCCGGCTGAATACGGTGGCTGGTGGATACAAACGGAGAACCTCTTGAAGGATCATGGTCACCTGTAGTTGGTGATAAGACACAGCAAAAATGTCTAACCAAGTTAGAGAGCCGATTTAAATCCTTACACGGTGACACATGCCACTGAGTTGAGTGAAACAAAATCAACTGTATTAATTTCGATAAGTACTTACGGTTTTGAGTCGGCTAAGGCCCTCGTACTCAGGTTTGTTCCTTCCAAACAGGCCTAGAACTTCCTGCCTTGCAAGGTCTTGCCATTCCGGATGCATGCTTAGTACGATCATTGTCCATGTCAGGAGCACTGACGTTGTCTCCATTCCTGCCAAGTAGAACTGCTTGCACTCTTCGATGACGTCTTCGATTGTCATCCCCTTGCTAGATTGGCCATTCTCGTCCGTGTCTCTCAAGTTTGACTCTAGCAATAGACCAAGTAGATCATCGTCGCGGCCTTCACCTTGTTCCATAGCTCGAATTCTTTTTCCAATTAGTCCTCGTAAAATAGATTCTACCTCCTTATTATTTTTGCGCATCTTTCTGTTGTTTTTGGTGGGCAAGCACCTAGAGAACATCAGCCAGCTCAGCTCCCATATATAGCATTAGAAACAGAGCAAAAAAAAGAAAATCGGAAGGAACCACATAATTAGTAGTAACTCACAGGTAACCAGGAATGACAATCCGCTGGATCGCACCTATGAAGAGCTTAGCTTGCTCGGACTGCAGTTGGAAAATCCTTCTTCCTTCCACATAGCTGCTACCGAAAGCGGTACGAGAAATGACATCTCCGGTGAGGTTCTGGAGCTCCGGCCATACATCCACCTCGCAAGAACCGTCAGAACCATGGAACTCTTTCCATCTGCTGACAAGCTCCTCACAGCTCGCAGAAAAAGCCGGTAGCATGAGCTGCATATTAGGTCAACGGTCAATGCAAAAAGTCACAGTAAATGGCAAGCTAGCTATTCCAGGATGTTAATTTGTACCGTTCCAATTTCCAAAGAAAATACAAAATTGAGGCGAAATACGCACGAAATAGGCAAATTCAAAACGTGGAACTAGTTTGTTCAAAATGATGCGAGATTTTTCCGGCCGCTGACCTTTAGCTTCTCAAGATGGAAAGCAGGGTTGAGGATCCTCCTATGCTTGACCCATTTCTCACCCTCATGGGTCGTGAGGCCATTGCCGAGAAGCTTGGTCAGCGCCGGGAACTGGGGCTTCTCGAAGTGGCCGAACTTGTTTGACAGCACGTCCTTGACAAGCTCGGGGTCAGTGATGGCCACGTTAGTGATGGGGCCGAACCACGAGAAGCACGGTTTGCCATTGTCCCGGACGTTGTTGCAGAGGAACGGCGTGACCCGGGGCACGATGTCGTGGCAGCGCAGCGGCAGGGGCTTCGACCAGGCCTCGTCGTTGAGCCGGCCGAAGTCCTTGAGGTCGCCGAGGAGGAAGCGGTACCGCGTGCCGCCGACGCCCTGCGCGCGCAGGGTCCGCTCCAGCCGTCGCGGGCGCCACCACAGCCGGTCCAGCAGCACGCCGGCCTGCCACAGGAGCACGGAGCCCGGGAGTCCGTACAGGAGGAAGCTCCATGGCACTGAGCCAGGGAATTCTAAAGCCATTGTTTCTCTCAAGAGATGAAGGCTGTACGACTTTTACTAGTAGCTGACGGGAGGGTGCTTTTGACTGGGCGATTACGGTACGGCATCAGGCATCATGTTATATAGAGGTGTCAGTGTGTCACTGCGTTGGATTAGTCTGTCTTCGTTATCCCATTTTGTTTAAGATTTCTTGGCGTGAAAGACTAATTTGGCATCGTGGTACATGGAGGTGTCACTGTGTTGGGATTAGTCTCGCTTCCTCCCATTTCTTTAAGTTTTCTTGGAGTTTAAGACGAATGGACAAGCTGATCATGGCGAGCTTGGAGAACAAGATATTCCGATTGAAAAAGATCAGTCAAAGAAAAATACTGGCATGCAGGGAGGCGACATCCATCTGTTGTCTGGCTTTGGAGCCTTGGAGGCCTATCTTTATGACGCTAGAGGCCGGCCTACCGTGCCAAACTACACCGCCAAAGGTCCTGTCTAGTAGTACTAGATTAGTTTCTAAACGTAAAAAGTCATATCTTCTAAGTCCAAATTTAAATGTATCAACATTTAGGATATCAAATAGGTATAATATGAAAAATATATCATGATGGATTCAATCAAACTAATTTAGGGTCGTATATGGTACTTCCTCCGTCCAACAAATGATGTCTCAACTTTGAATAAATTTGAATTCATTTATACACTAAGTCATGTTTAGATACATTCAAATTTTGACAATCTTGAAACATGTTTTATTAGACGGAGGGAGTAGTAGATTTTTCTATAAATTTGGCCAAAATTTAAGAATGTTGAATTGAACAAAGCTGGTACTTCTTACATTTAGAAATAGAAGAAGTACCACTAGAAAAGAAAAGGCTTACCACACACGAGACACCCCACAACTATAAAAATCATGGCCACCATTATTCTTTAGAAAGCTTAGATATGCTTTGAAGCGGGGAAGGGGACAATATATCAACGTTTTACCATCTAGTTTTGCTACCTTTCTTGTTAAGTTTGTATGTTTTTAGCGGTCGTGACTTGGAGATAGAGACGACATTGTCTACCTAGAAGATTGGTGATACACCAAAAGTAGAGAAATTTGGGCAGATGATTAGGCTTAATAAGTGGGGGCAATCTCAATATATTGATATAGTGTAAGAAGATTACAAATTTAAGTGGGGGCAGCTATCCCCACACCTCTTAACCTAGGTCTGCCCCTGGTCTACAATACTGGTGTCCTGCCTCCGTTCTCGTCACACCGTAGGCACTGCAATCTACTACATGAAGTCAGTGGTTCTCAAAGCCCTTTTCTCCTTTTTGGTCTTTTTTGGTGTGAATTTGCTGATGTGTTTTAATTCACATTTAGTTTTGCAAGGGTGTGTCCCTGCCCAAAGTGCATTTCAAGATCTTATGTTCTCACTATCTGACTTGGGCGGGTCACGCAGTTTTTCAAAACTTGTAAGGTTAGTATAGCTTGTGCGATTATGTCATTCTGCAATTTCGTCATCAAATACGTGAAGAAAAGTTGATTTCCAAAGACTATGGCGAATCTTTTAGTTTCATCAAGGATTTTCGTTATCTGTGTTCGTTTCTATTATGTCTATTCGTTGTACTTTAGGGGGGGGGTTATCTTATGGAACTCCGCTAGGAAGCCTCCGCGCGGTTGATTTCTAACCGAGCTTGTGTTGGGGACCGATTCTTCTGGGTCGATTGTCGAGCGAGGTAGCAAATAACAAGGTTGAATCGTGGAGAGGAGGAGGAGGAGGAGGAGCACTGGTGGGAATAACCCATCGTTCCGTTGCTAATGAAGTGAGAACCAACGTCACTTCATATTGGTCTCACACACTCTACCCAGCAAGGTGTGACTATCCAACTCCTCTTATCCCACTTCATAGACAGCTTTTTGAGATTTCACGAAATTTAATTAGGACATGAGTCTTGGGCCTTGGCCCAACACACCTCATTCGTTACAACTCATTCATGAAGACTTGATGCTCTGAGAGCCAATGAAGTCAGAGTAAATTACAAAAAACCACCACATTAGTGGCTAAGGTTTCAGGTAGATACCAATTTACGTTTTAGTTAATAAAAACTACCGGATTACACTAAGTGTCCCATTGCTAGCGAATAATCTCAAAACTGACGGGATGGATCCACCGGTCAGGCCAACCTGGGGTGCCAGGGTGGCAATTGAATAGTCAATCTCTTCTTCTCTCTGTTTCCGATCCAAAAGCTGCACGGGCGGCCAATGCATGCGAGGAGGCGGCCGCGGGCGCAAGCGAGGTGGCCGCGCAGGGGAGGCGAGGGCGCGAGGCTGGGCGGCTGCACCTCATCTTCCCGACGCAGATCCTCCTCGGCGCCAACCGCCACCCCATCATCTCCGCCCTACCTCATGGCCAACCAGCCAGCCCAGGCGCGGGAGAGAGGGAGCACCGTCAGCTGGCCTCAGCGCGGCGAGATGGGTGAGGAGCGAGCGCGGGCGAGGCTCGGCGGGCGCACGGGGAGGCAGGCGCGGGAGAAGCGAGGCGGCGGGCCCACGGCGGCGGGCGCGGGCGAGGCTCGGCAGCTAGCGCACGGGGTGGCGGGCGAGGTGCGGCGGCGGACGCGAGCGAGGCCAGGCGGGCAAGGCGCGGCGGAGGGCGCACGGGACGGCGGGCGCGGGCGAGGCCAGGCGGGCGCACGGGGCGGCAGGCGAGGCAGCCGTACGGGGTGGCGCCACGCGCACGAGTAGGGTGGTTTCACCATGGATTTGGGGGCTTTGGGTCGCCGCTCGCTGCTGCTCTTTTTCCGGGTCTTTGGCGAGCGTGGATGGCAGCTTGCCGATGGCGACGGGTTTCTTGAGCTTGATTTAGGCAGAGAAGGGAAAGAAGGCAAAGAGGGGGAAGAAGATTGCCACGTTGGCACGCCACGTTAGCCTGACCAGTGGGTCCGTGCCGTCAGTTTCGAGGTTATTCGCTAGCAACCGAGCACTCAGTGTAATCCGGTGGTTTTTAGTAACTAAAACGTAAACTGGTACCTATGTGAAACTCTAGCCACTAATGTGGTGGTTTTTTTCTATAATTTACTCATGAAACAATGGCACGATAACTCAGATGTTGGACAACAAAGTTACACTAATAGCATTTCAAATTCATGCTGTTGTTTCTTTCATCCTTGGACCGTGCTATTTGGCAGCCGTATGGCCGTTAGCGTAGCAGCAATATGCTTCCCAATCTAATCGATCCCGCGAGCCGAGTGCGCGGCAGTGCACGAGGCGAGCCCGTAACGTTTTTTCAACGAGCCCCCAAACCTAGCTACGTATCCTTCCCGATATGTTTTGGTTTCGACGGGAGCCCGAGCGAGCCGCACAACAGAAACCCCTTGCATGCATGCAAGAAAACAACAAGAATGAGATGCATGCTCCTGTTAGTCAAGATTCTTTCTATATCTAAAAATTTAAAATGTGTTATCTCTCAGATGGCACAACGGATTTACGATCCATTTTCACCGTTGAGTTCGTCACAACGAGTGCTTCAAAACTAGATCTCACTTGAGTATGTTCTGACAACTTTTTTTCGAACTCAAAAGCTACCAAGGACCAGCGCGTGAGTTACCAAACCTTGGCACAGGTAGTTACCCCACTTCAAAAACTATATCACTCGAACACCAATGAACTTGGATATCTTGGTAATTACAACGGTGCCATGGTCGTGAACAGTAGCATGGATAGCTCGTTAACTACAGCGGTGCCATGGTGAGTAACTACGTCAGTACCACATTAGTAACAATCCATTAGTACGTAATTGTAACACGAAACCTAGTTAACTACATCGGTGTTGTAATGCAGGTGGTAACTTTCACCCAAAACCCTGAATAATTATGTTAGTGATACGGTGGTAATTGAAACCTACATACTCAGATAGCTATATCACTGACACGGCGATAACTATAACCTAAACGACTGGATACAAATGAGTCATAATGATAACTGTAATCTAAATGACTGGATAACTACATGTGTCATGATGGTAACTGTAACCTAAACCGTTGGATAACTAAATCAGTGTCCCGATTGTAATTGTGACTTAAACGGTTGGATAACTACATGAGTTTCATGATGGTAACTATAACCTAAGTGAATGGAGAATTCACTTGGTTATGGTTCTAGACCACTTTCTTCAAGTTCAGAAGTTATCGACCCATAAATGATCAAGTTACCTAACCATTCACACTTATCATCGGCTTTTAAAACAAGATGCTTCGGCGACTTCATTTGAGATCAGAAGTTACCAACCGATAATATATGAGTTACAAGACCAGATTTTCCACAAGTAGATACAATATGTTCAGGTGAATTTCGTCAAACTCGTAAGTTACCAACGAGTAAGTATACCACACTGGTAACTGTATAGGTAGCACACTGGTAACTACAATTTTTGGCAACTATATCATTTTTGTGATGAAATGGGGTACAAGTTTTTAACCAAACAACTGGTAACTCCATAAGTAATATGATGGTTATTGTACTCTTAAATGCTGGGTAACTACATTAGCAAAATGCCGGTAGTTATACCGTGGACACTGGGTAACTACATAGGTATGATGCTGGTAACTATAATATTTGACAAGTATATCAATTTTTTTATGGTAGGTGGTAACTTTGACGCAATGGTGGTAACTGTACTTTTAAGTGTTGGGTAAATACATTAGCAAAAGTGGTGGTTACTCTAATCTGGACAACTAGGTAACTATATCTGCTTTAATGTGGTAACTCCATAAGCCGTGGCCAAGAAGCTAGCTACACCCATCCCACACGCAGTGCCGTAGTTAGTTGTAACCTCTAAGGATGGTACCTGTATCAGTGGCATGGTGGTAACTATAACGTGGATACCTGGGTAACTACATTGGTAAATATGATGGTAGTTAACTGTGACCTAGGTTGGTAACTATGTTAGTGTCATGGTGATGACTGTAACATGGAGAGTCGAACAAGAACATCGGTACCATGTTGGTAACTTATTGATGCTATGGAGACAGTTGGGAATTGTAACCCAATCAGGAGGATGATTTTGTCAATGCTATTATGGTAACTATTACTTGGTTAGTTGGGTAACTAAATCAATGAAATTGTGGTAATTGTAATATCAAAGGTTGGTAACTATATCAATGGCATGGTGATAACAATATCCCTCACATGCTATGATGTCCTTGTGTTACCTTAACAACAAGTAGAACATCATAGGCTGACAACTAAGGTGATAGCCACTAAACAACATACACGCTATAAATGGTTGAGGGGGGTCAAATTGGGTGACATTAGTCCATTCCACAAAGGAATCAACAAACCAAACAATCCCAAATTTGTTACGTAACATCTCACCTGCCTCACATGTTATGTAAGCTAGCTTTTCTCACATTGGCATTACTACAATCACCTTGTGTGCATATAAAACACCTTCCTCCCTGAAGTGTGAAATGTGTGAAATGGAAAGATAAAACTGAGCAATACAAATGATACGTAAGGGGGCGGGGAGGATACATCATTGCCTCACCTTGCTATACTGTGGGACTACCATGCACATTTTCACAGATCGATGCAACTACCGTAAGGAACTTGAGATGCTTGTGTGTTCAACAGGCAAGGCCTTGGTCAGAAATTTGCTGCTCCTGCTGCATCTTCGTCCACCCAGGTTGCCCACACACGTATAGCAGCACAACCAGTGACACTACAAGATCCCTCTCTTGTGCAGTTGTTGCACATGGGTGCATAAATTTCGACGAGCCATATTGTAACACCTACAAGCATGCACCTCTGACACCTCAATTTGTAGAACATCGAGAAGAACACTAGTATTTGCATCGGGTTTGGTTCCAAGGAGTGGAGTCACCATACACACCTCGCGGGATGGAGAGGAGATTGGTGATGGCGGCGACGTTACAGGCGTAGGCTCGGAGCTCTGGTCGAAGGCCTTGGGGAGAGCTGCCTCCTCGATCCCTGGGTGTGGAGAATCAGCCCGTCAAGGAATGGAGCAGAGGTGAGCCGGTCATAGTTCTAGCTGCACTTTTTGCCATTGGCTACGCCGCCGGACACGTCCGACGAGGACCTCGCGCAGCCATGGCTTCATTTGAAGTGGTTGAGATCCAAAAGGTAGAGATGGGGGATTTGATGAGGGAGGATAGATTTTTGTATGGGCCTTGGGGGAGAAGAGCATGATGGGGGCCGGGGTCGAGCCATCGAGGAGAGCGGAGCACCTGCTGGCCGTGCAGGGGGCTGGGCTCGACGGTCGACATTGGGGAACTGGGAGCAGCGGGGAATGGATGGACGCGAGGAGGAAGAAAGAGATAGAAGCGACAGCTTGCTTCAAGGATGAACGGACAGAAATAAGAAGACCTGAATCGGACGCAGCGCAGTGCGTACGTGCGTAAGACAAGTTTCCGGACGGCAGGAGTTTAGATTTTCCGTTCATCCTTTTGTTTAGCATCTGTAAATATTGTACACTTTTTTCTTTGACTACAAATACTAAATACGATATTTGTACTCCGTGCTCCGTGGAGTACACTTGTTTTAAAAAACAACACGGTTCTTGTACTCTGGGCCGGCTTCCTGGCTTCCTGCTAGTGTGCTAGCCCAGCCCATTCAGCTTCCTCAAGAACTGCCATTTCTTTCGGAATCTGGAAGACACGAGACAAGACAACCCTTGCCCTCGCCGTTCCCCACTTCCTGGGTCAAGCCATGGCCTCCCAGCATGCGCCGCCGCCGCCGGCGAAACTCCCCACGGCCGCTCCCACCACCATACATGCTCTCGACGAAGACCTCCTCCGCGAGGTATTCGTTCGTCTCCCGTCCCTCCCGAGCCTCGTCCGCGCTGCCCTCACCTGCAGCACCTTTCTCCACGTTGTACGTTCGTCCCCCGCCTTCCGCCGCCGCTTCAAGGAGCTCCACAGGCCCCGCTTCCTCGGCCTCTTCACCCAACGCCGGGATGCCGACATCCCTTCTTTCGCCGCCCACCACCGCCGCAACGGAGACCTCGCCGCCGTTGTCCGCGGCGGCGATTTCTCTCTCGCCGGCCTCCCAGACCCAGACTGCGTCGGCGATAACCAAGGCGTTTACGACGACAACGAAGACTGCCGTAAAGACGACAGCCAGGACAACGACGACGACGAAGAGGATGAGAACGATGAGGAGGAGGAGGAGGAGGGAGGAGGAGGGAGGACGAAGCTTTCCCCTCGTGGGAGATTGAGCGATGCTGCGACGGCTATGTCGTCCTCTTCAACCGGAAGGCTGAATTGTTAGCTGCCTACAACCCTATCACACGGGCACTGCGTCTCTTCCCCCTGCCGCCCGACGTGATCCCCGATTCCTTCTACTTTGAGTTCCACATAGTCTTCTCCGAAGATGACCCCAACTCGTTCAGTGTGGTCTGTTTCTCTTTTGGCTTGTCGATATCTTATGACTTCTCTTTCGGCTCGTCACGGCCGCGCATCGCAATCATCTCGTCGGACAGCACCAAGTGGCAGATTTTCCCTATGACTGCGAACATGGGAACCACTGGTAAGATGGTGAATGGGTCCGTCTATTGGACACATCCCAGGAAACCCTACATGACAGTGTTCAACACTGCGACACTGCAGTTCTCTCAAATGCAACTGGCGCCACTCTTGGAAGACTGTCATGGTAATTTTGTGGTTGGTAATACCAAGGATGGGAGGCTCTGTATCGTTTCCCCTGATATGTGGGGCGATGACATGGGCGGATGATGGTGTTGAGGAGTGGGCGCTAAGCCACACGATTCCACTGAAAACGATTCGTCGCGTCACGGAGTGTTCAGAAGGCTCTTATATCATTTTGCGGGTTAGGGATGTTATCAATGGCATTGTGTACCTGCATACTGACTATGACGGGGATACTGAACCTCCTCAGTTGTGCCTTTCTTTCTGCCTGGAAACAGCGAAGCTGAAAAAGATCTGCGAAGATTATCACAGGCCTGTCCATCCCTATGTAATGGCGTGGCCTCCTTCTTTGGTACGCGATAAGGTGAGCCCTTGCATTCGTGTGCAGATGCTGTTGGTACAGTTCTTTTCTACGTTTGGTACCTAGAATATGTTCAATTTTTTATTTACCTGAGAGCAGGGAATTAATGGACTGTTCTGGGTATCTGGTAGCTATCCAAGCTTAGCATAATTTGTTTAGATTTTGCAATTCTATTTCACACGAGAATACTGAACCATAGAATTGCAAAATCTAAACAAATTATACTAAGCATGGATAGCTACCAGATGAAGCGCTGGGCTTGTTATTCTGTGTTTGACAAATGAAGCGCTTGATTTCCTAAAGAAGATATTCTAAATTATTCGTGTCAAGGCATCATTGATACAAGCTTACAGTTATATGTAAATAGTATATTTATAGATGTAAATGCTATTCTGTAGGCTTCTTCTTTGTCCTGAATTATTCTGTAGGTTTTTTGACTGCTTCGTTCAAAATAGAAACCGTTTTACCCTTTGAGCATTACTATTCATGTAAGTATGTTCTAATGGGCTAATTACATTCTGGTGTCTGCTTACCGCAGTATATTTCCACTGAGGCAGCATCGGTGGATGTGCATATTTTAATTCTGAGTAGAAACACCGTACATGTTTAGGGTGGTTCACAATACTTACATGAGCTGTAAATTCTTTAGGCTCCCTGTTCAAAAGATCAAGCTTTGTCTATGGGAAGCTCTGAAGGAAGTGATGTGAAGGCTGGAGGTGGCCCAACAAAGCCTACATTTGTTGCCAAAGCATAATACGTAATGTTGTGAACTGAAGGTAGTCAATGGGATATGGGGCATGGTTTACCGTTTACTTAACTGTACGTACACCTGCACCTTCGTTAGGATAGTAAATGTTGATGGGTCCCTTTGTTCTAGCCCTTGTTCTATACCCTCTGCATCACCAAACTTTCAAGAATGCATATGAGATGATCTTTAGTCCTGCTTTTTCGTGGCAGTTCGACACTGCTAGCATATAGATGCACCCTTTTGAATGCATGAAATTCTGCCATTTCTAGCTTTCAAATTAGCCCGAGTTTTTAAATATTTTAAGATCAGATGGGACTTGACTCAGATATCAAGTGCACTATATTGATGAACTTGTTCTTGTAGGATCACTTAGGAACTTGGCAGGATGGTAGTGGTGATATTTTGGCGATCCTGATGCATGATGCTCAAGCAATATGTTGCTCCTTGAAAATTGAAATCCTTATGTCCTACTGGCTGTGTTAAGAGCTCGTTGATCTCTTTTTCCGGTATTCTGGAACTTTGTGCTTCATTCAGGGACCTAGTTGAACCTCCCTGGATGTTAGTTGTTAACTAGTACTTGACACTTGGATGGTTAATTAATGGTTAGATTATGAACAGCATGTTAGTTTGAGTTATAAACCTTGTTGCTGCTAGCTTCGTGCATGCTGGGTTGATATTTGTCTAGTCGATCTTACTGCTGCTTATTAATTCTTGTTTATGATTTACGTTTTGAACTATTTGCATGAATGCAATGTGATTAGTTTCTTAACTTTGTGGAATAAAATCAGCCACAACGTAGCTGAAGTTCACGGTCAGGTTTAACCGTTTAATGAGATAATGTCCATTGTTCAATGAGTAATACACGGTGCTAGCTGCATGGCTGTTTTATATTGATACCCGGCGAGGTGTTTCTTGAAAAGGAGAATTTCGAAAATAGAAGTTTGCAAATTGGTGCTTGGCTCTTTGTTGTTGTAGGTCTTGGGCACTTTGTGCTTATACTCTTTGTTTCTTCTCGTTATTACTATTGTAGGCAACTTGGGTGTTAGGAAGTGAATCTGGTTTTAGGTCGCACAGTAGGAACTGTAAATACAACATATCTGGATTTAATCAAGCCCATACACGGCCATTCCTTTCCTCCAAATTCCGATGGGAGCGTAGAGTATGTTTGAATAATTGATTGCACGTTCAGTTTCTCCCAGTAGATACACCATGTGTTAAGAAGATGTAGGTGGTCTGGGTGTTTGCATCCAGGGAAACGGACGGACTGTAGGTCTGTAGCCACCACATTTTCTCCATCCAAAGAGCAAAGGGAACCCAAGAGCAAAACCTCTGAAACTCCGCCTGTCCACCTTGCATGGAGTTATTACTGCGTCTTGCTTTACAGCTCATCTTTACCCAAAGTATAATCAATCTCTTGTCTTGAAACAAACAAGATTTTTCTTTTGACACGGTTGAAACAAAACAAGTTGCTTACTGCTAATTGTATTGGTTCTAGTAAGACCAAACCTTTTTTTTCTAGTACGCACTGAAGTAAGGTCTAAAATTGTCTAGTACTAAGCTTTTCGCTTTCGGCAACGCAGCTAGGGATACTGCCTATTCGGAATTCGGATGAGAATTTGCGGATCTCTTCCATTCACTCGCTGTCAGCCGGCCCTGGCCCCAACCGCCCATCTGCTACTAGGAATAAATTGGTCACCACGTGCTACTAGTGTATATTTTTCTTTCACTTGTCAGTTTTCAATAATGGTACAGTATGTTTGTGCTGCGTTGGATTATCTAGTTGAAGCACTATATCTGATTATCTTACCCATACCTGTCAGATTAAAAAAACAGAATAAAATGCATTGTTCACTGTTCGGTCACCAGCAGCGCATTCTTTTTCCCGGGACACAGCCCCCCCCCCCCCCCCCCCACCCCCCCCCAGACCAATCGTTGTCATCGGACATGGAATCGGCGCTGGGCTTCCAATTTTCCAAGCCGGGTACAATGCTTCACTTTCCAGTCACAATGTTCCTTGCGACGCGTTTAGGTCTTTTTGTCTTGTTTTGACGTTCCGTGATATCTGTCCCAGAAAGTGTGCACGGTTATAAAGATCGCGTTCACACAGGCTAACACCTGACATTGCTTGCGAATGAACAGAATCAACGCATGTTTTGTTATACAGGCCAGGTAAAAATTTCTAAGGCCTAGAGTACCTCGGCATGTCTAATTTTAGTAGGCGCACCGTTTGGTGAACTGGACCATTATCAAATGCTCTACTACCTGTTTGGTGGCTACAAATTTATTCTTCTCTGAGCAAAGTTCAGTACTACTTCAGTTTATTTGTCAGCATTTTCTTCTTAAAATTGATAATCCCAATCATCTATTTGTCGTGTTCTGTCTGATTCCACAAAGCAACATGAGACTAGCAATAGTTCACCTGACATTGATTCCTCTCTTCTGACACAAACAAACATGGATGGTTAACGACTGGCGCACTTAAAAACACAATAATCACAAGGGAACAAGTTCTTGATGCAATATCGTTAAGCTTCTGAGTGCACTGTCAGGAGAAAGATCATGAGCTGTTGCTGCTGTTAGAGTCGGGAAATAGGATTACAGTTCAGACATGTTATAAAAATCTCTGATAATTTGGAGAAGGAAGAACAAGGCGAGGATTTATATTCTGCCAAGCCAAAGATGGCTCGTCCATTTTGTTGCTCACGTGTCAGATTTTAATATTTTAATAACTTCTCGCATCTATTTGGCTATTTGCACAGCCACATGGATGTGTACCTTTTGGAGTTTTCTGCTCAATTCATAATTCTTGTCTCAAATTTACTTAAAAATAGATGTATCTATTACTAAAAATCGTCTAGATACACATAATATTTCGACAAAAATTATGAGACGGAAGGAGTAGTAATTAGTATTCGTCCCGTTGTTGGTTATGATGTGCATTAGTTATTATAGTGATGTCCTTTGATAGCCATGCTTTCAAGAAAGTTGGAATTGGCTACCTGGGAGGCAGGCTATCATCATTTTTTCTTGCCTATACTTTTCATTGGCCTCTTAATTGACAATTCATATGGACCATACTTTTTTCAACTGAACTCACATATATCATATTAATGCAGTTCCCCATCTTATGTGGATTACTCGTAACAAATCTTCTCAACACGCAAGTAGAACAAACAACAAAAGTTCATTAGATGATTTTCCGCACAAAGTTTATTAGAAGAGAAATGCAAGTTCTGAAACAAAGAAGTGAGACAGTGATAAGAGAGGTCAAATCCTGCAGCTGGAATGATTTTATTGGTTCTGGTAAGACGAAATCTAATAGGAGTACAGTGCTGTAAAATGTACATTCCGGGAAAATTTGGAGATATATTGCCGCGTCGATCCCTTTCACTCGCCGTCATGGCTTCAGGCCCTATCCGCCGGCCCCATGCTTCCACCTGCTGCTAGGAATAATTACCCCCACGTGCATTTTCTTACAATTGTCCCGGTGATGTTTGTGCTGCGTTGGATTATCTAGTTGCAGCACTATATCTGAAATCTTAAGTGTACCTGTCAGATCTTAAAAACGAACGAAATGCCTTGTTTTTCTATGGCTGAAAATGGACCGTTCTCATCAGGAGCGCATTCGTTCTCCGGGACACAGACAAATCATTGTCATCGGACATGGGATGATTCCTGGTAGCTTCCTCCTGGCGCCGGGCTTCCAGTTTTCCTTGTCGGGTACAATGCTTCACTTTCCAGCACACACAAGGTTCCGTGCGACGCGCGTTGAGGTCTCTTTCTTCAACATGCAACTTTGGCTCCCAAGCAACATCGCTTCTGCGCCACAAAAACAATTTTCAGCCATTTTGGGCACATTAAAAAATTAGCAAAATATTCATGCATATAGATTTGGATGTTCTTTATCGTCATAAAAAATTATTGATATTTTGAATCATGTAAAAGAACTCTAAGTAGCAATGGTTGGAAAACCAGACTCAAATTTGTAGAAACATGGACGAATTTATTATTTTTTCACAGGTGGCATACTTTTGAATCGTATGAAAATTTAACTGTTCAAGATATATACATGTAAGTTAGTCTGTCTGTAATTTTTCGTAATTTTTGGGATAAAGGAACTTTTTCACAAAAAAAAGTTTTTTACCCGAAAAAGATTGTTTTAGAGCATTGGAGCCCGAGCTCCAAACTTTATTTCTGGTTTTTTCTCTTGACGCTTGTTATCTTTCTTCCCTCTCAAAGTGCAACCCATCAAAAAGATCGCGTTCACAGAACTATGCTTGCTACATGGAAGAGAGGAAGTATAGTAATGAACAAAATCAAGGCATTTTTTGTTATAAACGGTAAAGGACTGAAATCATATGTTGGGAGAAGTTACACTGCCAAAAACAGTGTTATCATCCCTGTTGGCTCGGCGGTCGGCACTGACGAGGAGAAAACCCTTTTGGGGTACGGTTAGCATCTCACCTCAAGCTTTCTAGTTTAAGGAATGCCGGGTCATTTTGCGACTGGACCAATACCAAATGCGTTGGTTGTTTATTTTAAGGCACATGCTTGCATTCACACGCAACTAATGAACAAATCAACATCTTGTTGTGTTATAAAAGGGTAGAAATTTAAGGCCTATGTTGGGTGGGGTACCTCAACCTTGTCTAATTTTAGGAGGCGCACAGACATTTGGTGACTTGACCATTATCAAATGCATTGGCTGTTTGGTGGCTACAAAATTAAAGTACCAATACTTGTATCTCAACGGCAATAATGATAGATATTTTAGCTGTGTACCTTTCCAACTCTTGCATTATTGGATCTGTCCAACAAGCACATTTGTTTCTAAAAATATCACCTGTTACAAAATGTCTTACAATTTGAGAACAAGAGAATAAATCACCTGAAAAGATGTCCAGAAAGATGTCATCCAAACGATTATGTTGTTACTCACACAAAACTGATAGACAAAATATAATACGGTGGTTTCGTTTCTTGTGGTGAAACCAGCCTATCCATGTTCAAGTCATAAATTTAGCTTTGCTTTTCACATTTCTGGATTTTGTAGGATTTAACCAGCTTTGTTCTTTTCATGGGAGTGACCTATCCGTCAATTACGAGACGTATGTGGTGACTTCGTCAATCTCTTGATTTGTCGGCTCAGTAGGTGTTCGCAGGGGCAGGATGTGTGTGCGTGTTTTTGTAGGAGTGAGTTTACGTGTGTGTGTTATGAGCGTCTGCTTTTGTACTGTGTTCGTCACCATTTCACCAAAACTTGTGTAATTTTGGAAATCAAGTGGAAGCCTTCGACTAGAATCATCCTCTATAGAAGTATACAAGTAGCAGCAACATTTTAACTTGAAATTCAGGTAGGTAGCAACCATGCAGACAAATTAATACTCGTTCCATTTCTAAATGTAAGACATTCAAATAGTTCAAATTAAACAACCAAGGCATTTTATATCTGTTTTGCTATATCAAAGTTGTCTGATTTTTAGCTAGGAATAGATTGATTTTTCCACTGTTTGATTTGGTTTGTGTTTTGAGATTGGAAACGAACGATAGATCGGTTCAATTTGGATGATGTCCAAATCCAAATTCAAGAACTCTGATAAATAAATTGAGATCTAAGTTATTTTTTAAACCAACAAGTGCCTGAGAAATAGACACTCCCATTTTATATTTGGATACATAGGGAAATAAAGTACTCCAAGTTTATGGAATTTTAAGGAACAGATTCCAAGTTTAGAAAATTGAAGGATCCGCTACAGCAGCTTCTTCCTTTCCACCCTGACCGAATCCTCTCAACAAGTCGCATTTTTACTCCTCCACATCACTTTCTTCTAGCTAATCCGTGGCGGTCAAGAAAGAAAATGGTGGTGTATGTGAACTGAACACCTTTAAATGGCATACTACTACAGTACGTAACATACGCACGCAGGAATTCGCGAGCTCGCAGCGACTTGAACACTGTTCATTTCTTTGTTCGTATCCGGAATTCTGGATTGCTCCTGCGCCGACGCGCGTGGAGGTGCCGCTGATAAACTAGAGAGTGAAGTGCAAGAATAGTCCTCCGGGGCATGGACGGCGGCCCAAAAGGAATCCAAGCCAATCAGCGATCTAGGAGGAGTAACGCCGATCTGCAGCTGCAGTAGTAAATATTTCCAGCGATGACGCGGACGCGCACCCCCCAGCCCTCATCACCGGGCCCGACGTCAGCAGGTGACGTCGCGCACCCGTCACGCTCTTTCGGCGTTTCATGGCTGCTTCCACGATGCTTCCCCCCCTTGGCTGAGCCCTCCTCGCGAAGGAAGCTTATCTATCTCTGCCTCTTTATTTAAGACGTTTTATTAGTGTTTGCGTGCGTAAACATGACCCACAAACCTCGCTCTTCTTGGTCCCGAAATGTCAGTCTGAGTTGTCTCGTGGGTGCAGGTGAGCCTTGTCCAGGCAAAGTTAAGCAAGCAGAGCTCGCGCCCTCGTGCGTCCACACCTGCGATGGACCCGAGGACGTAGCCCACCAGTGCTCCCGTGAACCCTTCACCTGAGATGTGGCCCTCGACTGAACGATTGGCAACGGCCCATGAAAAACCGGGTTTAGTTCGATGCACCGATCCCGACAGGCGACACGCCAATCAGCGCTTCTCTTCGAAAACTAAAAGCCCACTAGGCGACCCGCGTGGGCTCCATATGTCAGTGTAACGGTGCTTCCCTATAAATACGGCTCCCTTCTTCATCATTCTTGCCTTGCTGCCTCGTTTCAAAAAATAAACAAGCTCTGCCTTGCTGCTGGTTAGTGTGCCTTGGCCTCTGCTGCTCCTTCCTGCTGCTAGTGCTAGTTGAGCTAGAGAAGAGAAGAAGAGAGTGAGGTTGCGCTTGGATTTGTGCAGAATACAAGATGTCTATGGCCATGGAGCAGCCGACGCCGCATGAGCTCCTGATGGGCGAACTCATCAAGGGGAAAGATTTGGCTGCGCGGCTGCAGGGGCTCCTCGGCCACTCGCCCGAGGCCGGCCTCATCGTCGACCAGATCCTCCACGCCTTCTCCCGCGCCATCGACGCCGCCAAGCCCGTGGGATCGGAGGTGCAGAGAGAGGCCACCTGCGCCCGGAAGAGGAAGGCCGCCGCCGCGGCTGCACGCAGGGATACAAGCCGGAGAAGGTGAGGACGCCCAAGCTCCTAATTCTTGATTTGATTGAGTTAATTGATTGGATCTTTGGGTATAATGTGCTTACTAATTAGTCGTGTAAAATCCGTGCTCTGCTGCAGGCAATCGTCCGGGTTCACCAAGGTCGTCAAGAACGTGGAGGACGGCCAGTCCTGGCGCAAATACGGCCAGAAGGACATCCAGAACTCGGAGCACCCAAAGTAGGTTCCTGCCCCTGACCTTCAATCATATACTCCTAGCTGGAGACTGCTCCAAGATTCCAAATGTAACCATATTGTTCGTGTCTCCTCCTCGCAGATCCTACTTCCGGTGCACACACAAGTACGACCAGAAGTGCGCCGCGCTCCGGCAGGTGCAGCGCTGCGACCAGGACCCGGAGTCCTTCGTGGTCACCTACATCGGCCAGCACACGTGCCAGGACCCTCACGACATGGCCGCACCGCCGCACGTCGACATCCACCAGACCGCCGACGGCGTGCACGCGGGGTCCCACCTTATCTGCTTCGCGCCCAACGCCGGCCCGGCCAGCACCACCACGAGCGTGACCACAAACCAGACCGGCATCGGCATGGACGGCGCCGCGCCGGGATCGGCATCGGGCCTGCCGATCCTGAAGGTCGAGGGCGGCGACCAGGAGGAGGTGAGGAGCTGCCTCACCCCCGGAAGCTCGGCTGTGCACAGCACCGCGGCTGCCGCCGGCGCCGGGCCGGACCAGGGTGACGTGTCGTCCGCCCCGCAGTTCTACGAGGATGGCGCTGCTGACATGGGAGAGTTCTTTGGTCTTGAAGACATCTTCGATCTCGACGACCACTGATTTAGTTGGGATGTTTGTCCGGAGGAGTCGCTCGATCCGTCGCGTAATATGGAAATAATGGCCGCGCGGATCTTTTTGTCTTGTTGATCTGTAGTTTAGTTTGTACATTCTTGGTGTGTAACCTCGGTTAGAATGAAGCTGCAGGTGTGCTATTGCTAGCTAGCACACACCTAGGCGTCCTCGCTTATGGGCAAGCCTTGTTTAGGAGCAGAGTTTTCGTCTTCCTCAAAGAACTGAGCAGTGAAAACAGAGGAATTCAGTACATTTCGTGCTCCAGCTCTCTCTCCTTTGTCCAAATTTAGCATGTTGTGTTCGCAATCTGAAATTCCTTAAAGATGTGCCATACTCCTGTTCTTGCAGTAAAGAAAAGAGAGATGGAGAGGAGGAAACTATCATCTCCTTTCATACCGGAAATCACCAAGTATGTGCACTGAACAAACCTAGTAATAAAGCACCTGAGTCCGGAACTGTTGTGTTGTCACCTGTCCCTCGCACGTAATATCTGATCAGCTCAATAGTTTCCGATGAAATAGGCACTATGGAGTATGGACCACGATTCCCCAATTGTATGTTTCGGTGGATCTGAATTTGGGACCCTCTCCTTTTCTTACTTCTGCTTATGTTTCTTCATAGGCATCCAAAAGCAGTTCGCATCGTCAGTTCGTCACCTTGTATTCAACATTAGCACATCAACTCGCATGACGCATTTGTCCGCGTGTGCAGGAACTGACGCGTACCGCGTAACCTGGAACAAATATTGGATTTAGTACAGGCGCGAGACGTGACACGTCGTTGATATCCTATTCTGGCAAATTTTTCACTGGTTAAGCGAGTATCGCGATGGTGATCAGATCAGTTTGTACGCGGTACGCGCCCAAGTGGACGAACCAGGACGGCGAGCGAGGAGTACTTAAGAATCTGATTGACGGTTGGTGAGTCCGAGTAGTCCTATCTTATCGATGCACACATTATTGGTAGCTCATGCATTCCTTGTCTAGTGCTCCTCTCTTTTCACACACGCTATGAGGCAACGACAAAGTGCAAGTGGGATGATCTGCTGACAAAAAAGAAAAGCTGAAATGGCACTTAAATTCGTCGTTGTGCTCGTAAAGTGGAGCAGAAAGATAGATCCTTTGGGTATCCCGTTTGGCTTTCATGCAGGGATCATCAATTCCAGCTCAATTTCAAGAGTGGGATCATCAAACGGAAATTGTATGCCCTGCAAGCTTGCCAGGCCCGTCTTGTAATCTCGACACACGGAGTACTGGTATGCACAGTCTTTCAATCATGCGGGTACATACCTTTCAACAGATTTTGTGAAAATCTTACATAAGATGTGGTTTAAATTAACCGAGCAAGGCTTCACAAATTAGCCCGTCAGTAAAATCCTAAGCCCGGGCCCAAGCTAGGGAAAATATACCTTTTGCCAATTAAAAACATTAAATTATACATTTTTGGAATAAAAATTGTTTTATACCGAATTTTATAAAGTACTATTTTTTTTATTTCACTTAGTTTATCTTTTGGTTTTTGTGTAGGACACTGCAGCCCGAGCTAGGACTTTACCTTTTCTTGAGCTTTACCTGGCTTGGGTCTGAGCTGTCCGGGCCAGCCCGCCGATGCCGGTCTAGTTTAAATACTCCCTTTCTCCCATGTTAAGTGTCGTAGTATTACATGTATCTAGAGTTATTTTAGTATATAGATACATTCATATTTAGACAAATTTGAACCACTTAATATGGAACGGGCGAATACCAAATTTTTACGAAGGACAATCTTGAAAACCCAATTGCAGGCTTGGTCCCACCAATCTGAACAAAGTGGCTCTTTCAGCAAATTTTAGTTGATTTCCAAAAAAATGGCATTATGCACACGTAGGTCAAAAACTAAATTACACATCTGGGTCAGCTTTTATGGTTCGTTCCACAACGTACATGAGGTACCTTCTTTACATGTTAAATTATACACAAATTATTCGATACACATAGTCCTTTGAGAATATATCTGTTCTTTGTGACAAATCTGTTTTTCTTTTATCATTTTTCCAGGAATTCAGCCTGTATTGTTTTGTACTACTACCTCCGTCAAGGTTTAAAAGATGCGGGCGGTTTTCTAGATCATTAATTTAACTAACGAAGCATATTTCTTATGCGATATAACACATATTTAGTTGACCAAATTGGTGACCTAGGGACACTGCAAGCGTTTTAAACCCGGGTTGTAGGACTTTTTTTTTGAGAATAGCATGTAGTTTTATTCAGATTCGACATCCATAGGTACAAATGCTTTGGATAAAAAAACAAAAAAAAACTACAAAGTAACCCCATATTACTAAGAATTACATCGAAGTCTTTCAAAGAAATATTCTCCATGGTATCTATCCATGCAAAACAGAGGACCACCGAGTCTTCGATAAACATGTTGCAATCAGACTGGGGCAACGAAACCGCTATTCGAACACTTAACGAACTTGACTATCCTTTGAAAATTACATAAAGCCCCTTGAATCGCTCATAAAAAATGAGAACCATGAGCATTAAATGTACTTGGCTCGGGGATGATAATCTAAATGTACAAGTCGTGGAACCACAAAATATTCACCGGAACACCAAAGAAGGACTTCAAGGGCACATAAAATAATACCAATGAAACCACTAGGACACTGACAATAACTCATCACATCCGTATGAACGGTGAAAGGGCATTTCGATCCCTAATGAGTTTTGATGTTAATGACAACTTAATAGTTGGACTAACCGTATGCTAACTGTTTTCAGAAATTATATAGAATTAAGCAATGCGGTTCGTTGCCCTCAAAGGAAAAAAGCGTAGAAGGATTTACGGCTTTTTGTTTATATTGAGTTGTAGGAAAATCCGTACTATAAAGAGGGAGTCCATCTGGGAAGGCTTGGGTGAATCAATTTCACGTACACACAACCACCAAATTGCACCCACCAGATAGCCTCAATCCCACCCGTGAAGAATAGCTAAAACCTATCATTTAACCAAAGGGATTCTGCCTGTGTTCATTCCAGGGCGGCAGTACCGCCCCAGTACCGCACCAGTGCTTTGTGGTAGCAAAACGCTACTGACATATAGCGGCACTGGCACGATACCGGTGCTGCACTATCGCTCGCGGTAGTGCCGCTTGAGCAAGCGGTTGTACCGCCCTGTGCAGAAACAGCACATAACGGGCAGAAATCAGGGACTCCTATAAAAGGGGGTCTTCATCCCCAACGGTTCTAATCCCCATTCCTGCAAGCGTTCTTCACCTCCAAAGCTTCAAATCTCGAGATCTCTCTCCCTAGTGCTTCACTCTAGCTAATACTTTGAGGAAGGGTTGAGAAGAGCTCGATCTAGGGTTTCACCAAATCAAAAGTTGATTCCCCTCGTTTTCCTTGGTGGATTTTGTTACTCTTGGGATTTTGGATCCCTACCCGGAAGGTGTCTCTTCAAGCACTCCAATCTTGTGAGGAGGTGTTTGAGGATTTGGGAAGGAGCATCCAATTGAGTTGTGGATTTGTGCCCTTCTCCTTGTTTGTAAAGGTTTGGCATTCGCCTTCAAGGAAGCCATTAGTGGAACTCACTTCGCCTTTGTGGTGTTGTGAGAGCTCATCCCACCTTTGTGGTGTGGTGAGTTGGAGAATAGAGTGAGCCTTCGTGGCGTCTCTCCCTTTGTGGGATTGCACTCCTCCAAACAGAGACGTACACCGATCCCAATAGGTGGAACTCCGGCGAAATCTTCGTCTTCCCATGTGGTATCATACTTGCCCCCTTTACTTACTTGTTTTCCTTCATTGTCAATACTTTGCTTCGGCTAGTGTTTCGGCTATTGCACTTCATACCAGGGTTACATTCACCTTAGAGAATTTAGAAAGCCCTAGGATTAAGTGTTTGTATCTTTCAAGAAAAGGAAAAGTTAAAATTTGTTAGTTGGCTATTCACCCCCCCCCCCTCTAGTCGACCATATCGATCTTTCAATTGGTATCAGAGCCACGTCTCTTAAATAGGGCTTAACCGCCTTAAGAGTATGGCCGACGTGAGTGAGGTGGTTGGAAACAAAGCTACTATCGGCACCAAAGTGAGTATGGACATGTTGATTAAACTTTTGAGATATCTTAAGCCATCCATACTCATTGAGGTTAAATCCGTAGTGGCCAAGAGCCTAAAAGCCAATGCTCCCACTACATCTTACACCAACCCCGAGTTGCCCAAATCCTCACCCGTTGAGGAAATGGACAAACCGGGTGTTGTGGATGCCGAAGCTCTAAAAGCAAAGGCTAATGCTAGTGATGTGAGAGCAAACCATTCCCAAGGAATTGGTGGCTTGGGGTCATATGGTGAGTTGCTTCCACCTCAACTATGCATCCCTTCCATTTCCATGCCTCATTTTGTCCCTCAAGGCCCTCTACCAAAGTCAAATACATCTAACTTTTCTAATTGGTTATTTTGTATAAGATCTTATATTTGTAGAACTTCAATAGAATTATGGAGGATCATTGATGATGGATACAAGCCACAAGATTCAAGAAACTTAACTCCGAGAGAGTATAATGATTTTCTACTCAAATGCAAGTGCATTGCATATTATTGAAAAGTCTCTTCAAGTGGAGAATCTTTCTCATATCCATTCGTACACCACCGCCAAAGAAGCTTGGAATTATCTTGTCACAAACCTTGCTTTGAAGGCCAAGGTGTCACATCAAGAAGAAGAGGAAGAAGAGAGAGAGGAAGAGGAGAGTTGTTGCGAAGCAATACAATATGCTTATAATGAACATATGGCTCTACCTTCAAGAACATCTTGGGACAACAACAAGAACTTCAAGCCAAGTAATTCAAAGTATATTACAAGCTTAAAGCCACAAAGCATGTCGGTGGCTCAAGAAGAATACTTGTCGGGAGATGATGAAGAAGGACAAGATGACGAGGTAGTGGGAGTGGCCCTTGTTGCCATTTCCACCACCTCCTCACCTTCAATCTCCCTATTCGACTCCCCCAATGAAAACAAGAGCTTCACCCACAAGTGCCTCATGGCCAAAGGTAACATCGTAACTCAATAAAATAATCATGCAACCAAGTGTATCTTTGATGAATTGTGTGGAAGAACAAGATGTGGCCAAGGTTGAGGTAAATGGCTTTGATAAGTTCATGGCTAGCATAAAGAAAGAGACCAAGCGGGATTTTGAATCCCTCTTGGGACAATTAGGTGAAGCCAATGTTCTTTCTGAGGAGAAAGAAGAGATCATCATTGAGAAGGAAGGTTTTGAACGTGAAGCCGCGAATGAGATCGCGGAGCTCTCTCAAGCTTTGGAAGAAGAGCAAGCAAATAGGAAAGCTATTGAGGAATCTCTTACTTTAGAACTTTCTAAGGTTAAAAGTTCTTATAAACATGCTATGTCGCTTGCGGATAAATATTTGGCTAATATTGGAAATATTGAGGATGGCCATGCTAGACTCCTAGGTGACTTTGAGCAACTTGAAAAGGATCACAAATCCTTGAAGAGTGAGCTTAAGACACTCAAAGAGTCTCGTGATCATCTTCAATGTTCTCTTGTGGAATAAATGGGTTCTAATAGTCCTCCTAGTGTTAATGTTGTTTCAACTAACCCTTGTTGTGAGCATGTATCTCTTGTGTGAGGACCGAAGGACCGCCTACGACGGTTCCGAGTGCTTGGGCTCCTTCGGGGACGGCCGGGAGCGGGGGTGCGGCCACGACCTCCATCGTGGCGCCCATGCTCGCGGCGTCGTCCGGATTGGGTAGAATATCTTCTTCCTCGGGAGCCCCCGAGGTGCTTGCTTTCTTTGTTTGTAACCGTATAGATTTTGCGGCAAGTTGGACACCTGATGAAGTAGGCTTCGTCGGTGCCATCAAATCTTTAATTGCGGCGAGGGTTCCCCATGGTTGCACCACTGTTGTTGTTCTAGAAAACAACAGAAGTACGGGGTGCCAATGCTCGATGGCACGAGTGCGAGAATAGTATGTAGGGGGTGTACGCCGGCCTTATAGCGAAGGTCGCCGTACACTTTGGACCAGTTGACACGTCAATATTTTTTGAATAGGTTCGGTCGACCCTGCGGGTACGACTTAGTCCTATGTTAGGAGAGGCTTCGAGGGGGTCGTTAGCCAAGCGCTTGGGCCGAACTCGTCTTCCCAAGTTGCCTATAGCGAGAGATCTCTAGGAGCCGCCTCGGACTTGGGCCGAACTCGTCTTCCCAAGTAGCGAGGTTAGGATACCCTCGAGATTCTAACCCGATCCCTCTACTTCAAGTCGAGGTCGTACTAGACGGCACAGAACCTCGAAACTAGGCTTCCCAAGTCGCGTCCCCGAGGTCAAGTCGAGACTAGGCTCGACCCAAGCGCTCGAGATCGGGCTCCTTGAGTTGCTCTAGCCCTCTCCCCTTTGATCTTATTCCAATGGAGAGTGAATGATACATGCCCTCATGGGGGGTATTTATAGCCTAGGGGTCCATGACTGTAACATCCCAAATTTTCAAAACACTTCATATGCATTGCATATCATAAGCATCATGCCACTCTTGCATTTAATCACTTTCAAAACCCTAAAATTTACCCAGAAAACCTTTTTCAAAAATGCCTTTATATTGGAATTGGGCATTGATCTTGTTTTTGGATAGTTGCATAAAAGGGGTTTAATGCATTTATAAAGCTACCCTGTATCTTTACCCATGAGGGTTTTGGCATAAAAGGGGTTTAATGCATTTATAAAGCTACCCCGTATCTTGGCATTTGAATTTGATTTGAAACACTAATTATTTTTAATAGCTAGAAAGCCCTAAAGGCTAGTTTATAGGCAAAAGTATTTTTAAATATTTTATTTTGAGGAAATTCGTCCCAAAAGTTAGATCATATAAAAAATATGATTTTACAATTTTTTTTGCAATTTATTCGGAGTTATTTGGAGCTTTGAATCAACTTTGGGGTTCAATAACAGAAAATAGAAAAGGA
Source organism: Brachypodium distachyon (assembly GCF_000005505.3). Taxonomy (NCBI): domain Eukaryota; kingdom Viridiplantae; phylum Streptophyta; class Magnoliopsida; order Poales; family Poaceae; genus Brachypodium; species Brachypodium distachyon. The sequence continues at coordinate 44,541,356 of NC_016132.3, read as the reverse complement.
AAAAGGAAAAGAAGAAAAAAAAAGAGAAAAACCAAGGCCGGCCCGGCCTAATGGGCCGAACCGGCCGAACCGGACCGAACCGGGCCGAGCCGGCCCGGTCTAGCCGTGCACCCGAGCCGCCCAGTCACTGACCGGTGGGACCCGCTCCCCTTTCTTCCCCAACTGCTCGTCCGGATTCTCCGGCCACGCCCGCGAGTCCACGTCGAGCACGACTTCGCGAGTTCTCCGCGCTCGAGTCCCCATTCTCAAATCCCTGCGTGTCACCCCGAAGCCCTTTTCTTTCTCCTCCACTTCCCGCAAGCCGTTCGCCCAATTACGCGCCGGATGCTCCCCAATTTCTCACCGGAGTTGCCCTCTGCCGCCGCCGTCTCCACGCCTTCGCCGCCGCTCCGGTGAGCTTCTCGCACCGCCGACCTCCTCTCCTCACTCCTCTCTTCCGTGCGCACCTCATGACGCAGTTTTTTTATATTTTGGTTGCCGCAGCGAAGACGCCGCCGCCGCCGTCCGTCGCTCCTCACTCGTCCTTGGCGTCGCGTCCGAGGCCCCCGAGGGAAACCGCCACTGTCTCCGGGACTGCATCGCTGAGACGCTTTCGTTCCACCGTTTTCCGAGCCCCACCGCCGCCCGAAAACGTCACGCCGCCGCCGCCCGAACCGCGCCGCCGCCATCACCCCCGGCTCCGACGACCTAGCGCCGCCCGGTGAGCTGTTCTTCCCTCCACCGTAGATCTCTAATCTAACGGCCTAGATTAGAACCCTGGATTAACCGGTACCGGCCAGTGAGATGCTGCCACGTGTCCCATAAATTTTTAACCCTATTGTCGGCCGAATTAAAATTGTAAATTTTGCAGAAAAGCCCCTGATTATTCAAATCATCATAACTTTTAAACCGTTTGTCCAAAAATTATGATCTGCATCTTTCTGGAATCCTCACAACCTGCAGAATCTTTTGGCATAGTCCAATTTCAATTTTGAACAACTTTGTCAGAAGCAAATTACAGAATGCTTGAATATGTTTAATGTTCAAATGAATTATTTCAAAATAGTTTTGAGCATATTAGCTTGCTGGAAAATTATTTGGGTATGCTCTTGTCCATTAGGACTAGAGGAGAAAAATTATTTTATAAATGATATGACCCTACAAGTTTAATCTTGCTCTAGGTTTTGCAAAAATCACATAAGCTTTTAATTAAAGCCCATCTTTGTTTCATGCATAATAATTACCTCTTTGTTATTGTGTAATTTGTCCAAATCTTTTGTGAAGCTTTTCAAAACAGAAACTAAACATGTTATATTAAGAAATAATCCTAGGTGTGCATCATCATGACATACGCATCATAGCATGTTTTTGTATTGAATGTCGTGTTTATTGTGTGTATGTTTTCTTTTATTTTAGATTGTGTGGATTGTGAACCTTGTTGTTGCGAAGAGTGCGAGAACTGCCACAACCTTGGACAAGGCAAGTTCACTTTGATCATTTCCTAAATATTTTACTATGCACTAGTTGTTTTATTAGATGCATTAGGAATATTACTCGTACCTCTATGCTAGCTATAAATCCCAGGTAGTATAGTTTACCCTTGCCATTACCTAGCTACCAAATTGCCATCGATTGTAGTTGAATGCTAGGCTATGGTAGTGTCGTTGGGGAAATTACGACATTATGATATTGTTATGCCTTTGGCGATATGAAATGTTTTGGATAGTTTAAGGCAAAACGATTATTTCAATGAACCGTCCTGGGTGGGTTGCTTTGAGAATTTTGAGGATTAGCAGCGTCAGGTCCATTTCTATGGGTCCCTCTGAGTCGACTTCCCGTGGATTTGGGAAGGGATCATCCATGGACGTCTCTCCCGTGGATCCGGGGAGCGCCTACGTTGCAACTGTGGAATGCCACCTGGGGTAACCGAGACTGGACTAGTTTCCTATTTAGCAGCTTCCAGTACAACCACAATGCTATATGGGCTCTGGCGAGACAAGAGTAAGTTGTACGAACCTAGACCCGAGAAATTGTACTGAGGTAGAATGTGTAGGGGGAGCGTGATTCTCTCGTGGTTTAGAGAATTACCTCTGAAAATCTCGTAATCGATGCCGTTGCTACTCTACCCTGAGGACAGTAAGGGATTAACCTGTCAGTTTCTTGTGGAGAATGTGTACAAACTCTCGAGAGCGTCAAAACTAAGTACTTAGCCGTGTCCCCAGCAATGAACAATTTGAGCAACTAGATGTGGAGTTGTAAGGAAAGTCTCACTCATTCTAATTTCTTAATAAAATGAATGGTTTGAACTTGGGTTTAGGAGCATTGATGTGTCTACTCAATGTCCTTAGTTTAATAGGAGCATGGGTGTGTCTACCCCATGTCCATTAGTGATAAAACTCTATTTGATTAAAAGATAGGATTAAGCAACTAAGCTTTTAAGCAAATAGCCTTGAACTCCACTTTGCCACATTATGCATATACTTGGTAGGTTCTGATATAACTACTGGTGAATCTTGCCAATACATTCAATGTATTGACCCTAGTGGCTGCATCGTTTAATGATGCAGGAAGCTCCGACGAAGAGTAAGAGTATGTTCTGCTTGTTAGGGTTACGGGCCTATATGCCAAAACGCTCTCACCGTGGTGTTGATGTAGCCCTTGTATCTTTCGCTTTCCGTTGCTAAACAATTGTTTTATTTCCAGCTAACCCATGGGGTTATGCGAGTTTGTAAGTACTTTTAAATTCTGGATGATGCGTTGTAATATTGAGACCTTTGTTCTATGATATTACATCATGAAACTGTGTGTGCTAGTGAGTCGATCCAGGGACTAGCACTAAAGCACAGAGATCGAACCCGTATGAGGGGGCGGTCGCTTCAGATGGTATCAGAGCATTGTGTTGCCTGTAGGAACGTGATCCTAGCATGGATTAGACCGAAAAGAGACCATAGGATTGTTCTATGCATTTCATACCACTTTAAATTTGCATATTGAGTTACATTCATATTCATATACACTTGCAATCATACCATTGTTCAATGCATAATTACTACTTGTGTTTTATTCCATCCACACCTACAAAATTATTCATCCACTTGCATTTTCAGATTTTATGTGCATTTATATCCATCTCGTACTACACTGTCATGCTTTCCACCATTACAATTACTCGTCATGTTGCATAATATACACCTCATATTGTCATTGTTACATTTATACATTTACCCATTTGAGCATGTGACTGATTCTTTCCTTCCACCAAAAATCTTGTAGATGAACGTCCCACCAAACTTCGGAGACGAACCCCCCTTCACTCACGTCCACTACCGATAGTTGACGATGACATCCCGTTTGGAAGGCAGCTGGCATCTTTGTGCAAGACGTTGCACCTGACAGCACCCTGCTTCCGAGGACGTGCTGAGCCGGTGGGATCCCAGGGAGGAGCACGCCGTTGGGAAGTCGACACCGAGATCAAGGGACGGGCTGTTGTTCCACTGATGCCCGACATCACCTACTCCGTGCGCTACCCCGACTTCATGTTGGGACTCAAGTTCGCCATGCAACATGCGATAGCTCGTGTGTGCGAGGCGTACCACGATGACCTGCCACCGGACTCCGTCTTCCGTAGCTTCGGGAGGCGAGTGGTTGGCGGGAATGCCATGGGACCGAAAGTCCTAGGCGAGGACCCGCACATGGAGGATGTTTAGTTTCAAGCTCTGGAGCAGAACATGGTGGACATGGGGAAGAGTCTCTACAACAAGATGACCCGAGCGAACATAGCTGAAGACCAGGTGGGGATACTCCAAGGACAACTGGCACAGGAGACAACAGAGGTGAACCGCAGGGGAGACGTCATCCTGAACATGCATGAGATCATGGAGCAGATTATGTACGAGAAGGACCTCCTGCAGCTCAAGTATGATCAGCTCCAAGCTCAGGTCAACAACGCCAACCCTGCACCAGCAACCACACCGGCACCTGCCCCTACACCAGCACAAGCTCCACCAGCCCCTCAGGACGAGGAGATGGAGCCACAGGAGGAGGAGCCTCAGGAGGCGCAGGCGATGAACACACCTGCCACCAACACCCGTTCCAGGGCGAGGACCTCCGGAACCGCCAACTTCCTTTCACTTCCTTAGTTTCAGCTTGGAGGCCGTCAAACTATTTACCTTATTATTTTCGTTACCGTGTTAGTCATTGACCATGCCGTCGTTGTGGTATGGCAATGTAGATCCGTGTGTTTGCTCTCAACTCTTTACTTGCGTTTTAGGCTGGTATGCCTTGTGAACTATTCGTTTTGGATGTTAAAATCATAGAGAATGCTTTTGCTTGTTATATTTGACTGGTTCATGATTGAATTGCTATAGTTGTGATATGCCTGTTGCTTGTATTGTTGTATTGTCTGTGTTGTGGGGCTTAGTTTTCCCTTAGACCCTGTTTATCTTTCGTCCTCATCTATGTTGTCCCAAAACAGATGCCGCCGAGACGTGAATCCCGTCATGCTGCCGACAACCATGAGGAGGGACAGGACAACAATGCTGCCACCATGCAGCACCTGCTGGCCGCTCAGACCCAAATCCTGCAAGCTTTGACCCAACAGATGAACAACAACAACAACAACAACAACAACAACAACAACAACAACAACAACAACAACCAGCACCCCAACCCACCACCTCAAGTGGACATGCTAACCAGATTTCTGAGGTTGCGTAGGATCGCAGCCCAGCCCATGTAAGGATTTTGTTATATTACAACAGTAGCCCCCTTGAGCCGGAGGTGTTGGGAACGCCTTCGGGTCAACTCCAATGATGATGGCGTGCCGAAGTTCTTCGATGCGTTGACTATGGCTCTCCTCGGGGCTAGCCACCGGCAAGGTAACTTTCCTCGAGGAGGAAGATATACCTAGGTGGGCCTTGTTGCACAAAGTTTTGCGGCTTTGTGAATTTTGACGTATCCCAAGGGCTCCAAGGGATTTTTCCTGCAGGAAATTATGGCCTTGGAGTCTTTGGTGCGGTGAACCACCGGCTAGGCTAGTTTTCCGGTGAGAAACCAAGCCTAGGGGGGTCCTTTGCGAGGTTTCGCCGGTCGTGGGGTCTATTTGTGAAGAAAGAGACACTTCCGGGGTCTTCCTTGCAAAATTTCGAGCCTGGGGGACTCCTTTTGCAAGATAATGGAGCTGCAGTTTTTTTTTGTGAATTTCAGGCTTTCTGAGGGCTCCGGCGCGAAATTCCCGAGCGACCAGGGGGCAGCTTGAGATTTTCCACGTCCTGGGGGTCTCTTCTGTAAAAAAATCCTTCCCCAAGCTGCCTAACTGTGCACAGGGGCGCTCCTGGGCCGCGCTCGGCTTAATGGGCCTCCCGGGCGTGCGGGCTGCGCCTGACCGGGCTTGGGAGGCTTTCTTCGGGTTTCTTTTTCTATTTCGCGCGTTGTTGGGCTGTGGCCCACCTGGCCCAACTAGGCCGGCGTAACGGTTCGCGGGCCAATAGTCAGATCGGACGGCCGCGAATCACTTGGTGCCCTAGATCGGACGGTTGCTGGCCGTCTTCTTCCTTTCCTCTTTCGGTGGAGGAGCTCCGTCACCAGGGGTGACGCCGGCGATCGCAGGGCCCGGCGCGGACCGGTCCCGGGCATCCCAACAGCCATCTTTTGTCCCCTCCCCTTGCTTCTTTTCGCTTTTTCCTTTGGTCCTTGTCTTGGCGCTCGGACAGTGGCCGCCCCACAGCCGGCGACGTGTTGACTCGCGGGTGGCCGGACCTGGACGTCGAGCGGGACATTGGCCTATAAAAACGGACCCCAGGGGCGGAGGAAAGGCTCATGCCCACTCTTGCTTCCTTCCCTTCCGGCGCCGAAGACGAGTTCGCGGCGCTCGAAGGACGGGGCAAGACCGGTGGCTGTTGAGGACTCCTTTGGGGCAATTAGCCAGCTCTAGGTGTTCGTCCGTCTCCTGGGATACGTTGAAGATCATCGAGCCTTCGTGGGGGTTGAGCTTCCGGCGACGACGTGGCTTCGAGAGGTGCCGGCGTTGCCTACAATTCGAGCCGAGGAAGGGCGGCGCCCGGGAGCTTTGTTTTCCCTGCCGAGGTAGCATAGCACGGGCAATTGTCCCCGGCCTAGCTGGCGCGACATTGGGCACTTCGGGCTACATAGAACGGGGCGGCGGCGGCCGCGGTCATTTCCTCGAGCAGCTTGCGGACGAGGCTTGCTGCTTGGGGATGCTCGTCCGGTACGGCGTGGGCGCGGCCAGCGTTCATGCCGACGCGTGGCACCTTCGCGCATGAGACGTCAACGCTTGCTTGGTGGGGAGCGTCCTTGGTGCGCGCGCGTGGCGCGGCCACGTGCCGTCGGCGGGGGACGTCGGAGTTAGTCAGGGCGCAAGCTCGCGCGCCGCGCATCGCGGCTGTGCTCGGCACAATGCGTGGGCGAGCATTCCTTCGCAGGCGGGTTTAGGCATAGCGGGGCGCGGGCGCGCATGCGAGGGCTCGGCGAGGGCACGCCAGGGCGTCGGCCACTCGATCGAGCACCCTGCGTGCTTCCGCCTCGGCCTCCTGCACTCTTCCTCTTTTTTTTTGCTAGATTGTAGTCGGGCCGTGGGCCTTGGACGGGTTCCGGGGGAGCCGGACCCCCCTTTCTTCTTTATGCCCCTTGGGCCGGTCGGATGCGCGCGAGGCCTAGGGCCCATCCTCCGACACACCGGGGTGCTCCGAAGTCCGGCGGGCCGTGGGCTTTGCGGGAGGTGGGCTCCCTTTGTTCTCTTGTCGCCAGTCCGGACCGGGCCAAAGAGGCTATTGGGGGGAGCTGGCCGTGTCCGAGGGTTTCTTCCCTATTATTTTTATTTAGCCGTCGGTTGTGTACGGCCCCGCGACGTGGATTTTCCCTAGTTGCTTCCTTAGGAACTTTTTGCAACTTGTACTAATCCCTTGGCTCCTTCTTGTAGGTGAGATGACGGGGTCCGACATGGAGCGTCGCGATGGCGCCGGCAGGAGCGTCGAGAGAGAGGCCTCCCATGGGAGCGGGGGCGAGGCGCGGACGTCGGGAGGCAAGCCGCGGAGGTCGAAGAAGGTCACCCGCCCGGAGAGAGGACCTCGGCTTGAGCCGTTTCCGGCTGTGCCGGGACGGGTTCCCTACATCCTTTCGGCGTCAGTGACGACCGAGAAGGACCTGTCAGACCTCGTGGAGATGGGCTACTTCCGCAAGGGCCTTGCCTCGCTTCCCGATGAGGGTGAGCTTCGACTGGAGCTGCAGAGGCGTCGAGGGCACATCGTCGTGTTCACCAGCTGGTTCCACGCCAGACTATGCTTGCCTGTGCACCCGTTCTTGCTGGAGTTCCTGGATACCTATGGTATCGAGTTGGCGCAGTTGCTTCCTTCGGCGATCCTGCGCCTGAATGTGTTCAGGTGGCTTTGCGAGACCGCCTTGAGAGAGCCCCCGACCATGAGGTTGTTCTTGTTGCTGTTCACCGTCCACGTGGCGGAGCGTCACACCCCCAACGAGAGCACTTGGAGTTCGCCGTGAGGCTCCATCCTGGCTTCCACGACGAGTTCCCCCTGATGCTGGCGAAGAGCGCGGTGCGCCTGTTCGACGGGTGGGACTCGCAGTGGTTCTTCCTCGACGTTTCGGAGACGGGCTTGCGTCACTCTGACAGGCTCCCTCGACACTCTAGGCCTGGGGGGCTTCGGGGTGTCGTCCGTCCCATGGACACGTCCTTGGTCGAGGAGTGGGAGCTTGCCGGGATCAAGTCGGCCCAATCGAAGCGTAGCTTCTGCGACCTTCTCGAGGAGATGGTGATGGCGGGCCGCTTAATGATGGGGGCGCGGCCACAGGCGGAGCTGGTGATCCCTGTGGCTTTTCCTCACCCACGCCGCGCGGCTTAAGCGTGAGTTTTGTGATGCTTGAGTCGTTGCTTCAAGTATTCTTGTTTGCTTGACACTAACCCTGGCTAGTGCTTGTGCTTATTTTTCAGTGGCTTTTTATCGAGAGAAGGCGGCTGAGTGGGCTTCCCAGATGGTCGGGCCGTACAACTCGGTGGAGCATCGGGCTTACGTTGATACCATCAGCGAGGGAGGATGCCACCACGTCGCGGCGGCGTGCTTCGATGACTTGGTACCGGTGCGCCCGGATCCCAAGTTCGGGAAGCTCATCAAGGCCGGCAAGCGGTACTCTCGTCTTGCGACTTTGTCGATGATCGCTGTTGGTTCTCACCTCAGGGATGCTTGTGGGAAGGTGAAGCCTCAGGTCGTGCTTGGGTTGGGTGTGCCGGTGGCCCCAATGCCCAAGATCCCTCGTCCTTCGAGTTCACGCAAGAGGAAGGCTCCTTCTCCTGACCTAGCCGATGTGGCTGAGTCGAGGTCTCCCTTGAGAGAGTCCATGAACATGCACCTAGCCGGGAAGATCGACATTGGGAAGATCCTGCCTCCGTCGCCTCATGAGTGTGCGGTTTTCACCTAGAGGACCAGGCTGCAGCGGCGCGGGTGTTCCGGTGTTCTCTTTGACTCGTGGGCCTGTGGAGGAGGAGCTTCTCGTCACCGGTGAGTGCACGCGTGTTGAGCATTTTAATTCCCTTTCGGGAATGTTCTCACGAGGTTTTCTTGTCTTGTTTCAGGTACAGAGCCTGTGGCGCCCGCTCCCAGGGTCGAGCCCCCGATTCTGGAGGAGGGAGAGGCGCTTCCGAGGACCGAGGGAGGAGTGAGAGATCCGCTCGAGGCGTTGGAGCTTTTGAGTTTGCTTTCCTCGTCTCCCTTCTTGCTAGGTCCATTTTGCCGGCCCGCGCTCACGATTCTTCTTCCTTTGCCAGGTGAGAGGCTTGGTCGAGGCCGTGGGCACTCTTCCCGCTCTCAGAAGGAGGGCCAGAAGGATGCGATCGCGAAGACCCGTCGTGTAACATCCCAAATTTTCAATTTCGGATGTTCGCATCTTTTCATTTCTTATGCTTATCACCTTGATCATATCTTAAAATTTTGGTGTTCTGTTATGATGCTTTATGGAAAGTGTTTGACATGGTGTTTTGGAATGTGTTAGGTTGATAGAATTGGGTTTGAGAATTTTCTAGAATTTAAAAATGCATTCTAGGATTTTATTTGGATTTATTTAAAGCTTAAAAACATTAAAACTATTTTTAATATTTTATTTTTGAGTGGGAATAATTTTCCTGTACTCTAAATGAAATATATTATTTTACAGAATTTTTGGGAATTGTTCTGAAGCCATTTGATATTTTAAATGATTTAAATGGAATTTCGGGTGAATTATAGATCCTGAAAAGTATTTTATAATCCTTTTCTTTTATTCTTTTTCTTTTTCTCTGAAAGTACGCTTTCTCCGCGGGAAAGCGTATTCTCGGAGAAATACGATTTCACTTAAAACCCCGAAGGGGTATCTTCTAATCTCGGCCATTCATCTCAGATCCAATGGTCGCTTTCAATTTTTGTTTTCTCTTTCTCTCCCTCTCACCGACAGGTGGGGCCCACCTGTCATCCCCCACCTCCGCCGTCTCCAACCGCCGCCGGCGCCGTGCCAGCCAGCCGCTCGGCCGGAGAGGCTTCGAGGGGGTCGTTAGCCAAGCGCTTGGGCCAAACTCGTCTTCCCAAGTCGCCTATAGCGAGAGATCTCTAGGGGCCGCCTCGGACTTGGGTCGAACTCGTCTTCCCAAGTAGCGAGATTAGGATACGCTCGAGATTCTAACCCGATCCCTCTACTTCGAGTTGAGGTCATACTATACGGCCCGAAACCTCGAAACTAGGCTTCCCAAATCGCGTCCCCGAGGTCGATTCGAGACTAGGCTCGACCCAAGCGCTCGAGAGCGGGCTCCTTGAGCTGCTCTAGCCCTCTCCCTTTTGATCTTATTCCAATGGAGAGTGAATGATACATGCCCCCATGGCTACCCTTGAGGGAGGATGAAAGTGAGGGTAAAGTGGTAAATCCACTCCTAGAGCTTTCTTGGCCTCTACTCTAACTCCTTTGACCATGGCATGGGGGGCTTGACCCTTTGACTCCTTTAACCGATACTTAGTTGGCATGGCTATGACTTGTTGGCAATTTGATCGGTCTTTGGGATTTGTTGACTCGGTCGTTGCCACGTAGGATCGCGGCCCGGCCCATGTAAGAATTTTATTATATTACAACAAAGTTAAAATTTGTTAGTCGTCTATTCACCCCCCCCCCTCTAGTTTCTTTGAGTACATAAACCTAAAGTTCATAAGATCGGCCACAACGAACCTGCGGATGGAAAAACTATCTAGCTTCGTGGCATCAACTGGTAAAGTGCCACCACAGAAACGAAGAAACATAATACCTTTATTCTCAGTGACGACGCACTCTCCACCATAGTTTCGTCAGGAGAACACAATTTATAATACTAAAGCCTTCTTGAAACGTCTAGGAGGATTCGATGTTCCCTGCACCTCGCAATGGCGGGATAGCGGCCCGAGGCAAGGGGAACCGACAAATCTCAACGCTTGCTACAATGTTGCCGTCCATTGCAAGTCGTCTCGGCGGCTAGGTTTTATACTCACTCCATTCCAGAAAATAGTTCATATAATTTTTTCTCCTTTATTCTTAATACTCGCTCCATCCACAAATACTCTAGGTAAGTGTATTTCTAGGTTTTTTCCTAAGTTGAAAGATTGAAGTTTGACCGACTTTATTGAAAAAAATATCAACATTTATGACACCTAATTAATATCATTAGATCCGTTTTGAAATGTAGTTTCATAATATACCAATTTCATGTCATATACCTTTTCAATAGAATTGATCAAATCTAAAAAAGTTTGAATTAGGACAAAACCTAAAAGTACACTTATTTGTGGACGGAGAAAGTATAGCTCATTTTTGTTGCATCTCACATCCGGCCAATAAGTGCTCACATTTATTTAGTCTTAGTCCAATATGAATGGTTAAACACTATGAACGAGAGCTGTCTTGTTTCAATGTACAGATCTATATAACGTACTTTATAAAGAGTAGCACATTTATTTTTGCCGATGGTATTTTGATAGTCACTACTTAGCCCACCCAAATCTGGTCCAGCCACGTGCTAGCTAGTTCCAAACAACTAATATAGCCCAAAAGCCCACTACGGAAGATAAACATAGAAAATCCGCTAAGGCTGATGTCCGCTACTTCTTCCCGACCGGAAGCCCAGATGCTGCCCACACCACCACTCGCCGCACTCTCCAAAGCCGCCGCCGCCCGCCGCGCCGCCACGGCCGGTGCGAGTGTTGCCGCTCAGCACCTCCTCCTCCCCTTTATCAGCTCGCCAATCCTCGAGTCCGCTACCCCTAGCCCTTTCATCCCTCGACGTCGCATCCGCCTCATGCCGCAGGCGCAGGGCGACAGGGCCCCGCGCGCTCCCCTGCCGCCGCACGGCAGGTGTTTCGCCGTGGCCGCTGCGGGAACTGCAGGCGTAGAAGGCGAGGTTCCAGCGCTGCTAGTGGTGTCGTTCTACAGGTTCGCCGACTTGCCCGACCACGCCGACTTGCGGCGACCGCTCAGGGAGCTCTGCGAGGAGCTGGTGAGCGCACAGACATACGATCTTGCGATAATTACCTATGTTATCACTTTGAGAGATTGCCTTTTCTTGTGAGCTAATGGGATGTACGAATTGAAAAGAGTTGAGCAATGTTACAGAACTTGTAGCTAAGCTATTAAGGTAGACTTGAATAATAACACGGATAGGTGCTAAATAAGCATTTATGGACATTGTGGTATCAACATTATGCAGATAAACTGTACTGCATGAAGTTGGCAGGTGATGTAACCCCCACGGATTGCTATGCCAACTACTGAATTACCGGCTCAATATAGCTCTTTCGTAGTCCTTACTGTTATATTGCATTGAAATGTTAGGTTTTCGTAGCTGCCTTGTTAATCTGGATTCTTAGTTATGAAAAGCTTCAAACTAGGTGTGAAGGCATGGTTGTATTCAGTAATATTCACTTATTATTACAACTTTGAAATATCAAGTGGGTAATCAGACTACATTAAATTGGTTTTCTAATTGTGCTGAAATTACCTATCTATGCTGTTTGTGCATTAACATTTTTGTGAAACTTGGCTCACATGGTTGGTTGGCTGATGCTGTTCAGCGTATCTCAGGTGGCATTATTCTTGCACCAGAGGGGATCAATGGTAGTATATGTGGAACCCCAGAAGCTGTGGAGCAAGTCTTGAACTATATCCAAACAGACAATCGTCTTAAAGGATTGAGAATGATCCAATCACCTGTTACTCCAGAGGATGAGGCTATCCATCATGGTCATACCAGTCATTCTCCTGTCGGTGCTGGGGAAGATGCACCGTTCCGATGGGATCATGTCCGTGTGAAATTGAAAAAGGAGGTTTGTTGGTTCCTTGCTTAATAGTTACTACAAAGTAGTTCTTAATTAGAATGATTGAGTATTTAGTAACGCAGGTGCTCTGGTTTATTGACCATTTCTCAGATAGTGACCTTTGGAGACCCAGATGTGATGCCAACGAAAATTGTTGGAAAGTATGTCAAACCAAAAGACTGGAATTCATTGATAAGCGATCCAGATACTGTGAGTGCTCCATTTATCCCACACAATTGTCCTATACTTATGTGTGTATAACTTATATACGTGTAATTTCTTCTCTTTATGTCTGCGTGGTTTATTTATGCTATTCACTTGGCAGGTTGTCATTGATGTGCGTAACATGTATGAGATACGTATAGGAAAATTTAAGAAAGCTGTTGATCCATGTACTAAGTCATTCAGAGATTTTGCATCTTGGGTTGAAAATCAGTTCAAGTTGGCTGAACCTGACAGTCAGCAGTCAGTACATGGTGACAGTGGAACTAATTTATCGGCAGTAGGTCTGAATTCCAGCAAACCGAAAGAGCTACCACGAGTTGCCATGTATTGCACAGGCGGTATTAGATGTGAAAAGGCCTCAAGTTTTCTCCTCAGCAAGGGCTTCAAAGAGGTTAACCATAAAAACCTTTCTCTGTTTTTGTCATTCTTCTGAACCTACTGTCAATAATCTCCTCTTCATTTGTAAAAATTATTTACACAAATTGATTTTCTTTGACATCCCTATATCACCGAAAATGAATTCATCTTCACGTTGACCTGTATTTGCGTACAGTTGAACCTTTCATCTATGTCCGCCCTAAATAGCGTTATGTTATGTTATAAAAAGTGAAGAAAAAGTTCTGTAAAAAGGCCTACAATATATGAACCCTAGATGTTTGCTGCATTAACTGTTGTTTGCTACACACGTTCAATGATCTTTTAAGTTGTCCCCAAGATGGCGGTATTCCTTATAACTGCAACAATACCGGTTGGTTTCATAATCTGTACATGTCAGGTTTACCATTTGGAGGGTGGGATCTTAAAGTACCTAGAGGAAATCCCGAAGGCTGAAAGCTTGTGGGAGGGCGAATGCTTTGTATTTGACAAACGAGTCTCAGTGGAGCATGGATTAGCCCAAGGAACCCACAAACTTTGCTATGGATGTAAGCAACCAGTGAGCGACGAAGATATTAAATCTCCTGAATGGGAGTACGCTATCTCATGCCCATACTGTTTCGCGACAAAATCCGAGGACGAGAAGGAAAGGGCAAGGGCTCGGCAGCGGCAATTTGAGACCTGGGGAGTTATTGGTGGACCTGATAAAGGCAGGAGCCCCCAAAGGCCTGAAGCTAATCATGCAGTTGAGGAGGCTAAACAGTTGCCGAACTCAATACAACCTGAAACGGCTGGCTGATTTTTGTTTGATGTGGTGTCAACAAAGCGAGATTATTTGATTTGCTGTTTCTTATTTTCTATTGCTACTTTTTTCTGTTCTCGGATCTAGACAGAAGGCGCACCATGGGATGACATACTCGAGCTTGAAATATTGATGGCAAAGGCTGGTGTTTGTACCATGTAGTTGTATTTTTTTGGCAACTATGTAGTTGTAAATTGTACTCCCTCCGATACTTGATAAGTGTGTACAAAGTTGTACAACTTTTGTACTAAATCCAAGACACTAACAATATTAAGGATCGGAGGGGGTACTGATTTTACTATTATGAGCTACAACATCGTTTCCTCCAATACTGTGCGAAGAGGTTATGTGAAATCTACTCGTGTGTTTATGTACCATGGTTATGAAAAAGGGTTAATTGGTTATATGTCGCTCCAAATTTGATGAATTAGAAATACGCCATTACAATTCGAAATATGCTACTATTATTCTCCCATAGCTTCTTATATTCCTCTTTGGTTATATGCCCTAGGCCAAACTATAGCTTACCTTGCATAATATCTCTTATATTTGAACTAAATTCGAGCCTAGCGGAGCTTTACCGATGTTGGGCGAGGTATCTAGTGAAAACCTTCATTCAGTATAAATCATACGCCATCGGAATGAGAATGATGTTATTGTTTTTAATCTTACAAATGACGAGGCTGTACCATCACAAACTATTTAATTTTTTCTAGTATATGAAAAAGTAGCAGTCCAGTAGTGGAATCGCTGTCGAATTGAAAAGTTCAAAACTGAATTTAATCGGGAAATTTATTTGACAGTTTTGCCGAGGCATGCAAATTGTCCTGATACCGATAGCTAAGTTAATGTCATCCGACGTTAGCCGTGTTGCTTCTCGTAGAGTGGCAGATCTTCCAGAGATGCTTGAGCTTATTCTGGTGTGGCTTTTCAGTTAATTACAGCTTCACGCGACTGCGTACATGTCAACATGTCGATCAAGCACTTTAAGTAGGGTTTTGGTGATTCGTCTCTTCCGTTGCGTGACGCTCTCGCCAACTAAAACTCTGAACCTGCCAACTGCAGAAAGACGTGCATGCTTGTTTTTGTTGACCATGATGTTTTCATGAGCTAAAAGTTCGTCTAACCAAACTATCTGCAAGTTTAGATTCATCTCACCTACGATCTACGCAACCATGATCTGTGTATACGTATCAAATGTGTCACCATGTTATGAAAGAAGCAGCAAAATTAGTAGCAAGCTTGCAAGAGACAAATAGCTCTTTGGGATGCATATTTCTTCCCCTGCATTCTTCTAACAATTGCTGAGGTCAGGCACACAAGCCTTTCTTCTCTAGTGGAAATTGGAGCTAATTAAAAGATGCAAACCTAGCAAAGGCTCATAGCACCATATATTGATATGAACAATTCTTCCCGAGAAGATGACATGATTACTAAGAGCTATAATCCCACGGGTAGAGAGAAAAAACAGAGAGAGAAAAGAATTGATGGTTCAGGTGTTGTATACTTGGCCGATGGATGCATCATCTGAAGTGGCTTAGGTGTGTGTTGTGGTGGTGCCTGCATTCATCAAGGCCACAACACTGGATCACGGGATAGCAAGCCACAAATAGGCACCTCCCGATCCCTCTAATGAAAGAGCTGAACACATAGCAGGGGTAGCAAGAGTTGCCCTCTTCATCACCACCCTCACCTCTTCCTTTGTGGCGATTACTTCTCCTGTGACCCATTTTTGCTCTGTTCTTTCTTCTTTTTGATTTGCTCCAAGCCTCCAACCCTAAAGGGGAAAAGAGAAAGCCAAGAAGCACCTACTTGAGTCAGAAGGTATTTCATGTGTACGTATAGGCCGATTGTTGAATTATGCTATTCTGATGCTACTCCAATAATCGTGAGGAAGGGTTTCTTTCTTTAAACCAAGTCACCAAGATGTATCCAAATATATGAACTAGGGACATGAACAAGAGAGAGATAAGCCAGAATCTTTGATGCATACCTTTGTTACTTTGAGTGCTCAAATTGACAAAACCGATGCTTCCTTTCCCATGAGTCGTAATAGAGGTTTTTGAATATATGTTGGCAGGCAGTAGAGGGATGGATAGATTTTTTCCAAGGCTCCAATGGAGAGACAAAGAGATGCCTTGATATGACGCCCTGCTGTTTCTCTTTGTGAGCCTTTGGCCCTTTTTTATAGTGAAATAGGGAGCGAATATTTTTTCTTTGTGTTAGGCATCCCAACTCTCTAAAATAAGATGACAGGATGCATCTTCTGGTGAAACGCTTATGTTGGATTGTACACTATGTATGACACGGGCAGATAGACAAGGAAAACTGAAGGTGGTAGGTAGAACCACAAAGGCACAAACCACAACCGTTTTGTGGCATAGACGTTCAATCTTAGTTTCGTTTTACGACATGTACAATAGTCCATGGGAGTATGGGACTGTTTTTTCTTATGCGTACACGTCAATTTTTTTAAAGCATGACAAAACATGGTAACAATAGGTTATTTACTAGTGCCATATAGTATTATTAATACTTAGATTTTTAAATAAATAAGAAAATATGGAATCTAATGCGATGAGAGATTTGTCTTCTCTTTCTTGTTAAAAGAAGGTCCATGCCTTTTTTTATTTATCTCTCTTCCACATCAGCAATTATCCGACGTAAATCGCTAACAAAAGCGACGTTACCCTGTTGTACATGCTTCAGATTTCTAGCCGTGTTCAATTTCATTTTATTTTTTTACTAAAAAAACGAAAGTTTATTCATCGTGGAGCATTACATCTTCAACCATCAGATTGACAATCTCATCGCGTGGTTTATCAATCCAAACGGATTCCTCACTCCTCGCTAACATCGCCAACTCATCGGCCACTGTATCATGCTAAATTTGAACTAAATCAAGAATCAATCACTAGTACAATTTTTTCTCTCAACAAAAAGAAATAGAGTTTTTTTCCTTTTTTTAGGGGACTATAGAGTTTTTTTCCTGCATTTCTCCAATTGATCAAGAAAAGGCGGCCTTCCTATTAAATATAACGGAAAATCTATTTTCCTGCTCTTATGCGCGGACGCACTGCGCACCATCCGATCCTCACCGAAGCTATTCCACCTGTTCCTCACCGAAGTTATTCCACCCGTCTGCTTCCCCCACATCTTTCTTCCTCCTATCTCTTTCTTCCTTCCTGATGCAGTACGACCAGGTCCAAGGAAATCCTGCTTGTTGCCATTTCTTCCTCCCCCCGTGCCTTTCCTGCCTTCTGCGGCCTTCACTCACGTCTCCTCTCCCCTCAACCTCACTAGCCGCCATATCCCTTGGTGCAGCACTTGAGGACGAGTAACCAGAGGCCGAAGCGGAGGAGCTGGCGCACGGCGGCGTGACCCGCGAGGCCAGCGCCTCCAACAAGGATGGAGGTAGCGGAGTGCCGCGCTACGACATGTCGGTGGACCGGGGCTGGGAACACTACGGCTTCTCTTGCAGGAGAGGAAGCCGTGAATGCCCGCTGGTCGTAGCTAGCGGTGGCCGTCTTGAGCATGCGCGTAGGGGAGCGGCACCTACGGGCCGAGTCGCGCGCCAAGAGGCAAGGATGTGGTTGCGGAAGATGACCTCGACCAATGAAGGTGCTGATATGTGGTGCTCTTCTTCTAAAGTGCAGCATCAATACGCACATGGAGGTGTTGGGTGCATGCGTGGTGTTCGAGAAAATGCCTTGGGAAAATTCTTCACATGCGTCTTACCTCCCTTCAAGCAATGGGGGAGGAAAAGGTGCTGGGACTTCTCCCCGAGGTGTTGCAAGCTATGGTGTTGGATTTGCGTCATGTGCTAGCCATTCTTCCACTCCGGAGACAATTATGGTTTATATGATGCAGGACACCTTAGAAAGGGTCAAAAAGCTTGAAGATCAAATTAAGAAGTTGTTGTTGGTCGCGGGCAGATGAGGAGGTGGACCTTGACAACATGGTGGCGCTCCCGTACTCCTTCAGCATCACGTGGCTCCCCAAGGGCGTCTTGATCATGCATCGGAGCATCGTCACAAGAATCGAACAACAAGTGATAGCTTGTTGCGATGCTTCAATTGCATTCCAATAGCACCTTCCATCTTGCTTTGATTTGCTTGCTCAACACCATTTGGCATCAAACGAATAGAGTTTTACAATGTTCACTAGCTTTGTTACTTCTCATAGTTACCTAACTATTAGGTTACAGTTATCACCGTGCTAGCTATGTGTTTACCCATCAACTGAGGGTACAATTACCAACGTACGGTAACTCCGTTGGAGTTATTTTGTTGTTCAGGTTAAAGTTACCATCAAATCACTAGCATAGCTACCAAGCTTTCATGTTACAATAACCAACACTATCCTGATATAGTTACCTGGTGTCCATCATACAATTATCACCATGTCACCTTTGTAGTTACCAAGCTGTCGTGGTTATTGTCCGGCATAGTACTCGCCAAACATACACAAGGTTCATCTACTGTTGAAGCTACTACTTGTGAATGGTCTAGTCCGGTAACTCACATCTTATCGGTTGATAACTTCTAGCTTGTAAAAAGAGTTCCAGAATATGTCTAAGTGAGAAAAAGTAGGTTTGTAACCGGTAAGTATTATTTCAATAGTACGGTAACTCATGTACCAACGGTCTGGTAACTTGAAGGTTAAGCAAATATCATCAAAACATAACCAATTGAGATCTAATATTTTAGGTTGATAACTACTTGTGAATAGTCGGGTAACTCATATCATTAATGTCTGATACATTCTAGATTCGGAAAAAAAGTCTCGCAAACTTCCTAAGTGAAATTATAGTTTCCATGTTGATTACTATTTTTGAATAGTTTGGTAACTTACACGATACTGGCACGGTAACTTCTAAATTCAAAAAACGGAACTTAAACATCTCTAGCTAGATCTAGCGTCGAAACCAATCATAAATAGCCGGATAACTCACATAATACAGACCAATAACTCACTTATTACTTTCTGGTACTTTGGAGCTCTAAAACAACGTCGGAACACCCCTAGTGAGTATAGTTTTCAAGCCAGTAACTTTGGAGCTCTAAAACGCGTCGAAATAAGTGTGAATGGATAGATAACTCGATATTTATGGGCCAATAACTTTTGAACTTGAAGACTTTAGTGGCATGTAAAATATTTCCAAGTGATTTATAATGTTGAATCCGCTATCTAGTATTGAATTGTCCACTCGTTTAGGTTACTGTTACCATCCTCACACTCATGTAGTTATCCCATCAGTTTAGTTTATAGTTACCATCATGGTTTAGTTATGTAGCCGTTTCGGTTACAATTACCACCATGACACGCATGTGGTTATCTGGTCTTTTAGCTTACCGTTATCAATCTTGTGATTGCTGCAACACCATCAAAATATTTAGATTTCAATGACCATCATAGCACTAACAGAGTTATCCAAGATTTTGGTGAAAGTTACCACATGCATAATAGTAGGGATCCTAACTTTTGTGCTACAATTACTAATGTGATATTGACGTAGTTACTCATTGTTCATATTATAGTTATCACCATGACGTCGTTGTACTTACCAGCTTGTCTATGTTACTATTCACATTGATGGATCAATATTGTACTTACCAACCCATCCAAGTTATCTACATGTTCAAGGTATCATCTAGTTTTTTAAGCTGGTTACTACTTGTGATTAGGTCCGATAACTCTCGTATTAGTGGTTGGTAACTTTTGAGCTTGAAATTTTTTGCCAAAACATATCCAATGTGGATCTAATTTTGAAGCCGTCGTCAAGACAAATCCAAAAGTGAAAGCGGATCATCAATCAGATGTGCCATTAAAGAGTTATAAGACATTTTATATCTCCAAATTAGAAAGGTGCATCACCTCTTCTCTGCATGCACTAAGATAGCGTATTTTTTGTCTAGAGTGGCCACACCAACATGCATGCATGCATAGTATAGCAGTGTGAGTTTACTCATCGATGGAGATGTACTTGTTGCATAAAAAAGGCTGGCGGTGGAGACCACTCGCGGGACAGGATCACGGAAAGGACCACTCGGGCTCGCCTCGCACGCTGCCGCACGCTCAGACTCGTGGAGAAAGAATCGTGCGCAACTTGGCGAAAAAGGTGCGGTACGTATGTTATTTTCCATACGGCTGGCACGTAGCCCAGTCCTAAATATAAATAGAGAAGTAGCCCATATCACTGACGTAATAGGACCAACGAGCCCAGGGAAACGGCTCCTTGAGGCCTGGCCCATCCTAGGCTTCGAGGTCGGCGGCGGCTCCGACGCGATTTCCTAGGATTCGAACCCAAAATCGAAATTGGCTGCAAGGAGAAGGGGAGAAGAGGACAGCTTTTGGATTTTGTCATCCCGAATCTGGACCTCAACCTTCAGGCATCATCTTATCGAATCATGGGGCTGCCGGCGCTCCAGCGGCTCATGTCCATGCAGCGGGATCGGCGTCACCGGCAAATCCAACCCCGTAGTAAGCTTCTTCTCTTCTCTGGGTTCGGATACCCTAGTTTCCCGCGAGCCGCTCCTGCGACTCCCCCCCCTCATGCTCGCGCGCGGCGACGTGGTTCCGGCGGCACGGTGGCGAGATTTCGGTGGCAGCAGTCGGATAGATCCGCGGCGGCTCGCTCCGGCGCGAAGGACAAATCACTCGCGCTGCTCCGGGATTGCGGTTTCGCGGCGGGCACCGCGGTTGCTCGCGCTGCCTCTTGTCGGGAGCCAGCGGGAGGGCACTGCGGTTGAGTGACGGCGAGCGCCGCTGCTGCTGGTGCTGCGTCACAGTGCGCCCGGCGTGGGGCTTTCTCTTTTCAGACTAAATAGATCAAAGCCCGTTAATAACCACAATTCCACATAAGAAAAGATACAACCTAGGATGATACTGATTAATGCTCCGTACAATATTCTATATGTTAGTACAATAGCACAACTACCAACGGAAAAAAATTAGTTTATCATGAGTATGTTACAATGAATCACTACAATAGTTATGTTAATTTGAGCTGTCACTACAATAATTATGTTAAACAAAAATCAAGCTGATCTCGAATCCAGCTAACAAACGAGTTGATCTCGCCTTTTTGAGATACTGTATCTATGGCTTATATGCGCCAATCAAAATAGTGGTTCTGTCTGTGCAAAGAGTGACCAAAGATTAATTTGTTTTTTGTGCAATTTTCTTTAAAAATAATGCAAGGTTTTATGGCAATGGGAGGGAGAAGAGTGTCGGAGGTGGAGTACAGGCCACGTTTTGCAAATATACCTACGTCCTAAGATTATTTGAAGTTTTATTTTCTTGTTCACAAGTTGGATAATAAAAACAAATTGGGTGTGCCTATGCTTGTTGTTTTCTTTATTGACATCTCTTTCAACCACGCATGATGTGTTGCAGATGGATTGATTGCTTCATTGGACAAAAGGAAAGAGCTGACCTGCCTACAAGAAGATAAACCTCCGGGTGGGAAAAAATTGAGACGTCTTGGACCAAGCCTTCCAGAGGTTCGTTATAAATTGCTGATTTTTACAGTTTATTGCAAGTAAAATACCCTTATGATTGCTCTAGCTTCACATTGACGGATACATGCTAGGTAGATACAAATATTACTTGACAAGGAGCAGAATTCCTTGGGCTACCCATTTGGGCCCTATTTGGTTAGGTTTTACTTGACATTTGAGCACCTATTTATGTGTTTTTGCTTATAAGCCAAAAAAAGCACCTATTTATGTGCTTTTGGTTTTGAATTTTGGCTTTTGACTTGATATTGTAAAATGATGGTATAAGCAAAAAGCAAAGTAAAAATCATCTAAATATATGTGTTTTGTTTTATAAGGCAAAAGTCAAAAGCCACACATTAAAACCTAAAACGGGCTCATGCAATTGGCATGTACTACCTTTTTTTGACTCAAATTATAAGAGCTGCGTGATTGCAGTCTGACAATATATAGATATATTTTTTTTTTAAAAGCGAGACACCAAAGTGTAACATTCAAAGATCGAACTCTGATGGGCTGCTAGCAGACCTCGTTGGTTGACCACCCAAGCTATGCTTGGTTCTCAGCATGTCCTACCTTTGTTGTGATTATATCCACTATCCTTAGTATTTGTACTTAGCAGAGCCTTAAATTTGTAACTTCTCCATGGTATCTTTCTGATTTAGATCTGGCACATGCCATCCTCACCGGCTGATAATCTCATAGCAAGACACACTATTTTACTATGAAGAGTCTTGATATTTGATAGATCAATAACCGTTCCATCACTTCCGCTCAACATCTGGGTGCCTATATCGACCACTAGTTCGAATGTTGATGTTGTTTGGGTGTCAATTTCTACCCCTAGTTTCAACTTATCGTAACTTCGATACATATCTGCACTGTTGATGTGCATGATCTATAACCTGCTTGGTTTAATGCTTTAACATTAGGCATTGCCAAATTGTAGAGATAGACCAAGTGAGGGCTATTTCTTGCCCCAAGGTGCCTACGTCCACTAGGAAAAACAATAGTTACAAAAATGCATTTTCTAGTAACTGTAGAATGACATTTTATCTGGTCTGTCTAATTTGTTATCCCCCCACCTTAGTTACCAATGTTCATGTCATTTTATCTTCACTGTAGTTGCTAACGCTGTTGCATTCTATTACACAGGCTTCTAGATGTTTAAATATTGAGGTACAAATATAGTAATATTTGTAGTCTAGCTGAAGTTACATGTTCACTTCTGTCTTTTGTAGTTGCAAAACTCACTTGTTTATCCCATGCAATTGTGCAATAGAACACTCAGTGCATCACAAATGCACAGAAACTAATACTGTTGAATGTTGATTATTCGATGCACAATCTGGGGATGGATTGCATATTACAAAGTCTGCACAAATCACTAACAACACTTCTTAGGAAAGCCACTAACAAGAGTTACGGGAAGGATCTTCTCTGCACAATGCTCAGTTTAACTACCACAATGCACTGTACTTTGTGGAAGCTCCTAGTTCCTAATGTTATTCTATATGGCGCTATTTTGTCTTTTCCAAATTGAAGTAACTGGTCGCCTTTACAAGTCCAATGTTGAACTTTTCTAAAACGCATGTGCATGCAGGAAATCTGGGGTCATATACATTCTCTGCTGTCACTGCGAGATGCTGCACGTGCTGCCTGCGTGTCTCACACATTTCTACGGTCTTGGAGATGCCATCCCAATCTTACCTTCAGGTTGGAAACACTGGTTGATGAAAACCAGTACAGAGAGAATAAAATATCAGATGAAATATCGATTGATCTTATCACGAAAATTGACCACATTCTGAAAAACCACTCAGGCATTGGTGTCAAGGCACTCAAGCTTGAAATACATGATGTTGCTAATATCAGCACCTCTTATCTTAATAATTGGCTTGGTCTTGGTGTTAGGCCAGGGATTGAAGAACTTGCACTTTCACTTCATTATGACGTAGAGTACAACTTCCCGTGTTCAATTTTACTTGGTGGGAGTGCAAACTCAATTCGGAATCTCAATCTCAGCTGTTGTGTATTCCGTCCCATGGCTGGATTTAGTTGCTTAAGAAGCCTGACTAGTCTGGAATTGTATGAAGTGCATATTACAGGGGATGAGTTATCGTGCCTGCTTTCCAGTTCTTTTGCTTTGGAGGAATTGATAATCATGGATTGCGATGAGATAATTTCCCTGAATATACCTTACTTGCTGCAGAGGCTTAACCGTTTGGTCCTGTGTGAGTGTGAAAATCTGGAAGTTGTAAAGAGCAAAGCTCCAAATCTCTCCTATTTTCAATACACCGGTGGTGTAGTAGAACTTTCATTTGGAGATACAGTGCGAGACCTTAATATTCTAGGTTCGTGTTGGAATCTTGTTCATTATGCTCGTGCTACGCTTCCACAGATGGTCCCAAATCTTGAAGCTCTTGACATAACTTCATCGTTGGTGGTAATACTCTAATATCCACCATAATATACCAGCATTGTTCATGTGAATAATAGCAACTGGCAATTCCTTTCGTCTATCATTAATCTGAGGTGTTTTCGTGCAGGGAGATATACCGGTATTACCTGACAAATTCCTCCACCTCAAGCACTTGTGTATTTCTTTTATGGTATCATCAGGGTCTTTTTGCCCAGGCTATGATTATTTATCTCTAGTTTTTTTTCTTGATGCGTGTCCTTCCTTGGAGACTTTCACGTTGTGTGTAAGTCATGTTCATCTTGCCAAATGTATCTAGTATTTGGTGGAACAATTAATTCAAGTACATATCTTGTCATTCGTCTGTTATTGACATTGATATCTATCATGGGCAGGTAACGCAAGATAGGATGGAGCATGATTCAGTTTTGGGTGATTCCTCGCATCTAAGGCAGATGCCTGGACACTGCCATGGCAACATCAAGGAGGTGCAGATCATTGGTTTCTGCTCTGCCAAGAGCATGGTTGAGCTAACATGCCATATTCTTGGGAATGCGGTGTCACTACAGTACCTTACGTTGGACACTGTCTGTTATGATATGAGGTGTTCTGACAGCAAAACTAGTACATGCATCGGTGTGAATAAACATATGATCGTGGAAGCGCATAAAACGCTCTTGGCTGTGAAAAGATACATCTTAGAGAAAGTTCCCTCTACTGTTGAGTTGAAAATTGTGGAGCCTTGCCGTCGGTGTAAAGCTGTTAAAACTTAGATACCAAGTTATCATGATTTTTTTTATTTTTAATTATGTAGTATTACATGGTCGTTTCATTAATATATCCTAACTGTCTGTTGTGCAGTTCTTATTCTTTTTGGTGTGCGTATGTTTTGTGCTTCCTTTCACTACGGTTTTGAAACAAGCCTGAGCCGACCTATTAACCATGTGAAGTCAAGTCAATTTAAACTGGCTAACTTTTTTTTAAATAATACACTTTTTTTCATCAATAGTTTGGTCAGGCCGATTAGTACTTATCAGCTTCGCTCAAGCTGATTAGTACTTATCAGTTTGAGACGAGACGCAGTTGCATGCCTCTTTCAGGAATATTCATTCACGTACGCCCCAAGGTCAGCCATTACGCACTCAGAATACTTTAGCCGTTAATCAGTGACGACACCCGAGAAGCATGCATGCGTTACTAAACCACCCATAACTTTCGACCCAAAGCCTAGACATACTAGCAAAAGACCCGTGCGTTGCTACGGAACAATAAGAAATGTATTATGTATTAAGATATCAAATTTAAAGTTTGACGTTTCATGAACACATATGTCTAGAACGATTACGATGTGTTTACCTGTCGTGAGGCTATCCCTTGGTAACTGCCCACCCCATCTCTCTGACTCTCCCTCTCGCCCATCTCCTGGCCGAGCGTTGTGCAACCCAGTACGAGTCTTCTCTTCGTCTTCCTCCTGGCGTACGACCCCGAACAGAGAAGGCACACAGACGCAGGTGTAGCCATGGCGCCGCAGGTTTGAATCCCACCAAATCGGTTGTTTCTCTCCGAATTAAAACTGCAAAACTAATCCCCACTAATTGACGAACCGATTCGGCTCATAAATTCTTTGTTTGCCATCCTCTTGATCTTCCTTTGAAAACCGCTGCCATTAATACCTGACAAGACCCCTCTAGCCCCTTACCGTTTTGGGATGGAGGAGAGGAGGTTGGTTTGGTGATGGCTGCATTTTGGGAACACGTAGGGGAGGTTGGTTTGGAGATGGATGCGATCTGATACAGGAGCAGTGGAGGAGGCGCATCGCATGTGCGTAGGTGGGGCTGCTTTTTTTGATCTAGAGAAAAGAACGAGACTGGACGAGCAAGGGACGACATCGGGCAGCAAGCGGCATGAGTGTGGTGTGTCGGAGGAGAGGCGCCGGTCGGCGGGAGGAGGTGGTGCCAGAACAGGCCAGCGAGGGGCAATGCGGCGAGAGCTCGGTCTAGCGGCTGACGTGGGAGGTGAGGCATCGGTGGAGACAATGAGGAGGTGGCGTGCGAAGGAAGAGGGAGGGAGATGAGGCAGTGCGCGCGGGAGGCAAGTCGGGGAAGGGTGTCATGGGCACCGAAAGAAGGCTAGTGAGATCGATGTCGGTCGGGATTTTTGTTCGGGCTGCTTTTTGGTCGTGCACAGTGGCATATCCATAATTTTGGTGAAGTAACGTACCGCGATGACGCCCGTACCATCACCAACAACTACAATTTAATATATTGGTATGGATTTATGTAAGTAAACCAAGCAGTACGTACACAATTAGCAAAGGTTGGAGAGACAACGAGAGAGTAGTGACCCAAGCATGCATGCAATGCAAGCTATAGATAGGCCGGTTGGACTATTCGGTCTTGATGAGGCACAGAGGGTCCGTTTGGTTGCTACCCTGGCTATTTTGTGCCTGGCCTGCTGCATATCTGAAACTTGTGTGAGGGTTGTTTGGTTGGATACCTGAAAAAACACCCTGATGAATGCTGCCTGAGATTGTTGTCTGTACTCAGGCCTGGAAAATCGGAGGCCTGAGTCTCTCTCCAAGCTGCCTGAGGTTGTGATGGCTACACGTGTAAAGTAAAAGGAGCAGCACAGTCTAGGAAGCTATACAATAAACACTACATGCGTGCAAAGGCATGGTTCCAAGTCTCCTACCAAACACAGCCTGAGATCTTTTCAGGCCTGACCAAGCAATTATGCATGTGAGTTCAGGCCAACTGCAGGCAGCTAAATTTTTCAGCCAACATGCTCAGGGTGCTAACCAAAAGGCCTAAGAACGCATGGCATGCAGCATGCATCATTAATCAATTGGTGGAAGAGGCATGCAACTTATGGGCTTAGCCCATGGTAAGTACTAATTAATCAATTGGTGGAAGAGGCATGCAACTTATGGGCTTAGCCCATGGTAAGTACTAATCGGCTTGGGCGAACGTACGGCTTGGTTAAGCTGATTAGTGCCAGTGAGGGGCAGTGGGGAGGCCTGCTGGGTTGGGCCGGGCCGAATAGTGCATATTAGTTGAAATTTTTTCAAACTGATGTTACATGACCTTCCAGAGCAAATATGAATATTTTTGAAAAATTCTCAAACTGTATACTTCCTCCAATCCATATTAGTTGTCGAAATATTACATGTATATAAATGCTTTTTAGGCATAGATATATCCATATTTGAATAAATTTGAGACAATTAATATAGATCAGAAAGAGCATTATTTTTAATATTGATAAAAAAAGTATTATTTTTAAAAAAAATAGCATTTAAACTAATGTTACATGACATTCCAGAGCAAATATGAATATCCTTTTTTTAAACTAAAGTCAATTTTACCGTTCCAGTTTGGCCGTCCTAGAGTCATCTCCTCATTTGTACGTAAAGCAGCAGCATACCAACTTCTCTCCTAGTAGAGTATCCTATTGCCGCTGTATGTGTAAGTGTGCAACCTGTTATCATGTTTGGATGACATGTTTTTGTTTTTATCTTTGTTATAAGGTATCAGTTTTGTTTATACGACGCAAGCATAGTAAACACAACAAATAAATCAAATATACACAACACCAGTTATTTAGGAAAATGTACAGTATGTACCAAAAGATTACAAATTTAAACCTATCTTTAGATTCATGGAAACCAGTGAGTATCAAATGAACATGAAATCATTGATGAATTTGTGAACATTATAAAAGACACATATAATATTTTTTCATCTATTAGCTTAACACGTGGTAAGATCATTTTTTACAAATTTTCCCTGAAATGTGAAAAACCAAAGTTTTTCATTTATACATCTCCATGGTTGTTGCATCCAGATATAATCACACCTGTACATGTTTTTCTTCAAGGAGCACTTCCTATACATATATATGGATGGTTTGTTTGTCGACAATTAAATTACCAGCAGTAGATAGAATAAGTGGAAAAAACAAGACAATCACAAAATCGCATCTCAATTTTTAAAATTTAACCAGGTAGTGTCTTTAAGAAATTTTGCAGCAAATAGTTGGATAAATAGTAGCTGTACACAACTGGAACGAATTTGGATTCACCCGTAGTTGCAATATACAGTTGCAATATACAGGGCTGTACATGCACCTCACACTCTCACAGTATGGTTCACCAGGTCCTTTGGCAGAGGAAGACATATTCCAGACCTACATGTGACGACAAGATGAACTGATGGATTGTGAGCCAAGCAGTTAATGAGAATAGGTTTACCTCTGTTAAGAAAATAATTAAGTATGATGTTGTCTGCAGTTCATATACCTTTTTTTCTCCAACATTGACTGCAAACAAGATTAAACTAAACCGATGTAAAAAAACAGGTACAAAGAAAGAGAGTACAAAACCTTGGGCCATTCCAACACTCCTGCTGATGATGGAACAGTAGCCAGGTAAGTTCTTTCATTGTCTTAAAAGATCATAGTAGCCAACATACTCAACCAAGAAACAGTAACCTGGATATCCCAGCTTTAGAGTTCGGGATAGGAAAAGAACAATCTGAGATTGTGTTTATGTGCCACATGGCTTAATTAACTTTTGAAAATGGACCGAAGATTAGTTTTTAACTTCACTGGGAAAAGAGAAAGCATTAGTTTCAATCTAGCACCATAAACAACTTCAAGTCAGTCAGTCATAAAATCAAATACAATACCCTATCATTTGTAGTTATGTAACCTGAGATATTAAGAAACTATAGCCAATATTGGTTCATCGATCCACGATGGTTTTACAAATATGAGCAAAAGATGACTATATAGCCTAATCTGCAGACCTGCAGTCCAGGCTTTGAATATTTTGACTAGAAGTGAGAGACTTGCAGTTCAGGATTTGAATACTTGAATATTTGCAGACTGGTAGGACGGGCAGAGGTGGCTACTTGCATACTAGAACAACAAAAGGAGTTGGGAGAAGAAATCACCCGGTTTCTTGTAATTTCTCACTATATTCTTATGCCAATCTAATACTCCCTCTGTCCCTAATTGATTGGCGCTGCCTTTTTGCAAAGAAACCCCTGTAAATTTCCGAAATAAACCTGCAGCCCACATCTTCAATTAAACGTGGACTGCGCGTTAATTTCGAAAATTCACAGGGGGTTTTTCGCAAAAGGTCCAACAGAACGTGGACTGCAGGTTTATTTTGGAAATTTACAGGGGTTTCTTTGCAAAAAAGCCGGCATACAAGTCTTGAAATAGGAGAAATCTTTGTGTTTAGTCTAAATATTAGCACGCTTGTGCGAATTGGGAGAGATGTATGGATGGAACTGACTCCAAGAGGTATGCCATGATACAAAAGGACAGGTAAACATCAAACCACTTCAGGCCCAAACGCTCCAAATTCTTTGAAGCTAAGCAAGAAGCATTACATGAAGTCTAACATCAAGAGCAGCTATTGTATAAGCATAAAAAGCAATACTACAGGATATCTTGCAGTGTAGCAATAGAAAGCAGATATCAAACATGATACTATAAGGAGCAAGGGATAAAAGAACCCACCTTGGTTAATGTACATGCCGCATACCAGAAACATATATGGACAATACCATATTCAGAAGTGGTGACGGTAATCAAATGTTTAAGCATGAAAACAAACATAAGCTTCCATTCATGGATTTTTGTTGAGTACTGAGTTTGCTTCTCTGCTGAAGCATGCATGTTTGCTTTCATTGTTTCGAACTGAAAAGGTACACTATAAGCATTGATAAAAGGAAAGGAGCAGCTAATCTAATAAACACCATGAAAGTTAACTATGCTCTATTGAGTGACAATTTAGCTTGATGCATTCTGTAGTAATAGAGGAATAGTTTAGTTAACATTCAAGAAGCAGCAGTCCAGCCAGATGATTATAAATAAGATAGGAAGCAGGATGAGAAAGGAACAGAAAAAAAAATTCTCATAAGTGATGAAACGGCCATCGCTTACTCCCCAGATGCATCAGTGCCTGCACCAGCAAAGTGGCTACGGCCAATATACAAGCACCAAGGAAAATATGCATAGACCTAGAAAGAAAAATCTAAATCCAAACCAAGTTTTTGATACAGAGAACACATGTACTATTCCAGCTCCAGTTGTCAAACAACATATATATACTATTCCAGCAACACATTCATACAATATACAAAGAAAAATCAGAACAAAGCCATACTACAGTGTAGCCAATGGCCTAGTGCAATATCAGAAATAGAAAAATAGGGACATTGGTGAACAATATATATATGAGTTAGAGAACAATATCAGAAATAGAATAGTGTACAGAACCATTAGAAATCATATGGCACGAAACTCACGTAACTGAAACGCTCAAGTCCAGTCCAGAACCATCGCAATCCACCACCATGATTGTACCTAGCTGGCACCACCAGTCGCCAGAGGAAGAACCAGCCTCGAACTGGCCACCTGAAAATCAAACCCAGACGAGACCCAAGAACCTTGCATCCCCACACGAAGTAAGAAAAAAAAGGAACAAGCAACTAACACACAGCAAAGAGCATCCAACAATGGTACCAGAGCGCTTGAAGCCACGCGATCCACCAGAAGCAGAGGAACGCCCCATCGCAAACAAAGACGCCAGAACACGCCCACAGCAGAACGCAACCTGATCACCAATGCCTGACACACTCGCGGACAAACCAAGAATCACAGTGGGGCATACACACACATCAGACAACGAAAACAACAACAGACAAGCGGAACCAGCGAAACAGCAAACTCCAAGCACAACTCGCACGCACAGCCCAACAACACGCGACACTGAAGAACAGAGACAGCAGAACTGCACCAAGACCCTGCCCCGACAGTCACCTGAAGAACAACGACGCTAATCCCCGGACAACGTGGCCACACACAGGAGCTGCATACAGAGGCAAGCACTGTCAAGACAGAAAAAAAAGACCACGGCACTGAGGAGAACAGGCCACCACCGAATAAGCAGGCCGAACCCAACCCAATACACCCTATATAAAAAGAGAGTGCAAAAAGGCCATATCCAGGACATATGTCTAGACATGATCAACGTTGTGGCACAAAGAAACATTCATCTACACACACTGAAAGCTGGTAATGTTCAACACAGGTCATCACCAAACTTTCTTTTATGCATTGTGGAAGTTATACAAACAGGCCATGTTGACGCATCCCATTAACAACTAAGGACAACTAAAACCCTTGATCGGCCATGGTCAACAGATATAGAAAATGTGGAGAATGAAACAACATATCAAGAGTTAAAATTACAAATATATGAAAATACAAATTTTGATGGTGCACTCAATAGCATAGATCAAACATTAACATTGACATATTCTTGAAGTAACATAAGGCTAGCTACTCAATGTAGCAGCAGTATGGTCTTGACTCTCTTAACTACTCAAGTTGAAATTCAGTGAATCTACCCCACCAACTCTACACACTTGACACTTGGATAGTGGAATTTTTATACTAAGTCTGACAGGGGAGTGGTGATTCCATCAGATGAAAAGGTGTAGCCAATTTGGTCTAGAGGCAAACAATAACTTGTCGACCTTCGCCATAAATTCAACAATGAAAGGTTTCACTAAATTATTTTTTATACATCACCACAATCACCAAAGAACACAGAAGGAGGTTAAAATGCTGGAAATACAATCCTAGAACTTCAATCTGTCACCACAAGTTTTTTAAAAAAAATTTGGTTTCCAGTTGAAGAGCAGGTACTGCATCAAAAATTTGAAGCTCATATCTAAACTGCACCACATTAATACCAGTGCCACAGAATTAGAACTCAAAAGGCCCTGAGAAAATAAAAATAAAAGAGAGAGAATCACAAGGCCCTGAAAAATAGCTACAAGTTTGATGTCTTAAGAGCCTGAAAGAAGCTTATGGGGTTTATTACTTTGAGCTGCTACTATCAATCCCAATCTCCCATACACCCAACTCTAGTGGTTATATATATCAAGCCAAGCATCTTGCTGGATCTAGACAAACTAAGTCCAAAGCCCAATCCCACAGAATTCGACAAGTAGGCAGGAAGAACAGAGCAGCACGTTTTTTTTTTTTTGACCGGAAGTCAGCAGGAGAGTCTCCTACTGGATATATCAATCTCACCAAATGGTTACATATTTACAATAGAGCAGCACCTGATATGGTGAGAGAGAAGCGTAAGGGTGCAAAACACATCATACTTGTTGCTTAGGAGGGTGATGGTATCTTGAGTGTTCGATTGGAAGAAGCATATGGATAAGACCATGGTTAGTGGTTCGCTGATGTGTATCTTGAGCGTCCTTGGATCGGATGGAGCACAGAGTGATCACCCGGTAATACGTGTCCGTGCACAGGCACAAATTAGATTAGGGCATAGGTCTACACAGTGCGCGCGCATTGTGTAAGGGAGAAAGTACCCCCTGACAGATTCCATGGTCCGCTTTGGTCCCCGCACGTGACAGCGACAGCTTGGTCACCTGCATGCCCTTTTCCACCTCTACTAATACCATTACCACCACTTTCTTCCTCCTCTAGCGCTGTTTCAAAGTAAATATGGCACTAATCGGTGTCCTTTGGGATCCGTAGCTGCGCCGCCAAAGTTACTTCTCCATGAAACAGATCTACCCACGAAAAAAACCCTCATGCATTACATCCAAAAAAGGGACAACAAAAATACCGACTGATCAATGATCAAGACAAAGCAACTCACAAACTGCTGTTCAAAAAGAAACGATGGCATTATCAGGTACCTCCAGCTCTCCCTCTTTCTAATCATATGAATCTAATTGCTATAAATTCCATCCAAAAGTTTGCTAGGATCCCATGGAAATTCATTTCTTGAAGAAAAATAAAAAAGCCATGTGGTGGTGGCGGTACGTCACCACTTCTCTGTCTCTTACAGGTGGAGCCTGGTTTACTGTGCATTTCCCCTCCCAGGCTCCCACGACCTCTTTGCCCGATCCATGAGCCTTCCCCCACCCTCCGCCCCATCTCAACTGCAGCCCCTCCTGCGCTGCCGCTTGGGCGCAGTCCCTCTTTCGCCGACCGCCAACCATCGTGCGCAGCCGCCCCTCCTCCACTGCACCTCGCACAGCCCCGGCCATGCTCCGCTGACCCTCGGGCGCAGCCCATCCTCCGCCGGCCCTCGAGCGCAGCCCCTACTCCGCCAGCCCTCAGGTGCAGCCCGTCAGCCACCGACCTTCGCGCGCAGCCCCGCCACCATCAGCGCTCACCGATCATCTCATCAGCCGCCGACCCATGGAGGCGCTCGCCCATACAACCCGTGACCGTGCACCGTGAGCCGAGACATGGACGAGGTGCTCAGGAGAGCGGTATCTGCAAATCATTCTCCTGTTTGTATGTTTCCTCGTACAGTATTGTCGCTGGCTAAATGCAAAAAAAGGGAATCACGTGATGCATAGAATTTTGAAGTGATCTATTTGTCTTGTGCATATTGTAAATGTGGTCTCCATGCATAGATTAGGTGCTTTGGCCTAGATGGACTATCCTCTGTCTTTTGTTGCCTACACTTTGTGCTCACTTTCTGTTCCTCCTATGGTACAATTCCTTTTCTATTGAGCTAATTTTCTGTTTTGCGCTATGTTCACCGGAGTCGTTTTTTTATCTGTTGTACAAACCATAACACGATTGAATACAAGTCTCGGCATATTGATTTGTAATTGATGAAATGCAAAATTTAATATATGGATTTGTTACCTGCGCATGTGAAAGCAGGTTCTTTGTAGTAAGAGAAGCAGGAGGATTCATTGTGTGTCAATCTTTTTGCATAGAGTTTTGATACTGAAAAATCAGTGAAGTTAATCGGTGTTTTTAGGTTCGGACAATGCTGATTTTGTATTTGCTTTCCTTATATGCCACTTTAGTATTAATCTAGAATCTTGTTTTTGTGATTGAACTAAACAAAATCGTGTGCTTGTGTTAGTTCAGAAGCTGCTACAGTTCATACTCCCTCCATCCGGGTTTATAATTGCTCTATCTCAGGTTGTCTTTGCAGCCTGCATTTTCATCAGATATTAGGCATATTTTCTTTTATTTACCAATAACAGAATGTTCAATCTCCTCCCATTCAGGTGTCTTTTTTTTTCATTGGGCTCGATTCATGAAAAGTTTAGTTATATTGCTTATTATGCCATATCTCCCAGGTTGTGAACCTCTAAAAACTACCATGGAATATTGTATTGTTTGGACAAGCATTGCTGCCAATATAAAAAAATGAGAGTACATTTCGCATACAAGCATTGTCCATGCAGCCTGCATTTTCATCAGATATAAGGCATATTTTCTTTTATTTGCCAATATCAGAATGTTCAATCTCCTTCCATTCAGGTGTCTTTTTTTTTCATTGGGCTCGATTCATGAAAGGTTTAGTTTTATTACTTATTATGCCCTGTCTCCCAGGTTGTGAACCTCTAAAATGTAAAAACTACCGTGGATTATTGTATTGTTTGGACAAGCATTGCTGCCAATATAACAAAATGAGAGTACATTTCGCATATTAGCATTTATATACTGCTGCTGTCCAGTATCTTGCTCTAAAAATTTAGATTTGACTATTCCTACTCTCCTAGCTGCCTGAAATTATAAGTTTTGCTGTAGTGTCTGTGCCTACTGTCCAATAACTTGCCTTAACGTCTTGACCAACATCAGCTTTATCCGCAGGAAAAACTTCCCAGAATATATCCAATGTAGAAGGTTCTTTGCTTGGAGCACCTAAGATTATTATGCCGATAGATGCGCTATTCGATGCCAAATGTTGTGATGTTTATGTTTGTGCATTTTATTGTGTAGGAAGCAAGCACTGAGTCACATGTTATCTTTGTAGGTAACATGTCTTGGTTGTTACCAACTTCAATCTGTTAATTCTCCTTGAATATCAAATACATCAACTATGATCATCCTTTAAGTATGCAGGTCTTGCGATCATTTCTTTTGGTCTACTGTGTCTGTGTGTGTGGGTGGGGGGGGGGGGGGGAGAGATATGGGGATGGTGGAGCTACAGTTGTCATTTGTTATTGTTGTTTTACATCTGCTTAGCAATGAATTGTTCGTATTCAGTACTCCTATCTAGAAGTTCTGGATAGTATCATGCTATATTCTTGTACAGTGTTTATCTTGGAAGTTTTAATTGAAGAAATTTTTATCGTCAGCTATCATAGTATCATTCTGGGTGGGAGCTGGTCAAATTGGAGGTTTAACTTATATGTATGAACCAAGTTCCTGCTCTTGCGCTCTTGTATTGTTTGCGGTTGTTCTGCAATATTTTGTGTTTTTTTTACCTTTACTCTCCTTAGCTATTGGCCATGACAATAATATTAATCCGTTGCAGCGCACGGGCAGCTTACTAGTCTTGAAGAAAAACTGTAGGAGAGGCTCTGAGAGTAAAATTTATTAAAAGATATATACAAAGGGTACAAATATACGAAGAGTGGGACAGCTACAGGACACAAGGACACACCATAGAACAAGAGACCCAACAAGCCACAAACTAAAGCCTCACACTAAAAAGAATTGACAAGAGAGTCTGGCCGAACAGAAAATTCAACAAAGACACTTGTCTACTAGTAACCTAGACGTTATTTGCTGTTAGATAGAAAAGGATGCACATGCGGTAGTTTCAGGTTGTTTTTGTCATAGTACAGCCTAGCATCACTTCAATTTGTGAAACAAAAGACATTTCCAGCAAGCAAAAAACCTTGCTTGTAAGAAATAAGAAGCTTCAAACTGGCACCGGTTCCAACAAAAGATTACATCTAGTTAGCACTAAAAGTTCAGACAGATCACGCTGATAAGATACATCTAGAATTCAAAGAAAAGAAGAAAAGTTACACCAAAAAAGTGGTGAATGTAAGATTTAAGAAAATGTTACATCCAAAGAAGTGGTGAATGTAACTTTTAATAGAAAAAAAAGGTTACATACTAAATACTTGGATCGAAGAACTAACTTGACTCACCTAAAGAAAAATCTATAACAAGTAGAAGAACATTTGCATGTCAGCAGAACACACATGGTATGGCAAAATTAACAGAAATTACACAGCAGCAAAAAAAACACATGCTACGAAATTGAATTGGTGAGTTAAACAACATGCTAGGCAAATAAAGCTACAGAAATTACTTCGCCAATAAAAGACACATGCTAAGGCATAAACCTTACAAAAAATAAACACATGTTATGGCATAAATCTAAAGAAATTCCATCCCAATAAACACATGGTAGGGCAGAAAATGTAAACAAAAAATGCTAGGGCATAATCTACAGTGGCGTTACAATCTACGGTGGCATTACACATGCTAGGGCATAAAATTCTACAGAAACCCAATGTGCATTACACATGCTAGAGCTGTAGAAACTACAGAACAACTAAACACATACATGAGATCAGAAAAATGTCCATAAAAACTACACAAATCCGGCTAGGAAGGGACGCTAGAAACTATACTGGCGTACCACACGTACCCCTAGAAAACTCCACATTGTACAACATGATAATTAACTCCATGTTATGCCAATCAAATGATCCATAAAATATGAGACAGAAACTGAAGCTACTCACGTGGTGGATAGAAGGCGCCAACGGGGAGATGGGGAAGTTGGGCAGACACCGCCATGTACAGAAGTGGAGGGCACGGCGCAGAACCCCCTGCCGTCGAGGTGCTTCCTCTGCCTCGGGTCTGACCACCGCGCCGCCGAGTGCCAGGTTGGAACGGGTCGCCTCCCTCCTCCGCCGGCGAGCCGGCGCTAAAGCGCTCCCTCCACAGCTCGGCGCGGTCCTCGGCTCGCCCCTCGCCTGAACGCCCTGTACCCTCCGCCCTCTTCTTTGGCCTTCCCTCCTCCGCCGCCTCGGGTTGCGCCGCCCTAGGAGGATGCGTCTCGTAGACTCGTACAGGGCAGGGAGCAGGTCGTTGAGCGAGATGGAGAAAATTGGGGAACGAGGCGGAAAGAATTGAGGTGAGGATTTTTTTTTTTTAGATGGAAAAATATTCCATTACTTAACGTGCCGAGCTAGATCGCTGGCAACGAAGTCACGTACCAAGGTAGGAACACAGTCCGGCCATACGGCTGGGGAACCGTGAACCATCTCTGCACCGGCTGCCGCAAGGGCATCCACAACCTTATTGCATTCACGCTTACAGTGACTAAAATTACAAGAAGTGAATTGAGGTGAGGATTGATAAGGACGAAAGGTGAATCGCTGTCAAAAAAAAAGAGGACCAGAGGTGAATTGGTGAGCACTGTGAGTCGTTGATTGAGATCCAACGGTGGGGCGATGTGAGCACTCGGCAAGACAAATCGCTGCGCACGCACAAGTTAGATTTCTCGGAAGCTCGGCCTCTCCGGTCAAAGTCGTGTGTCGTGAGTCCTTAAAAAAAAAGTTGTGTGTCGTGAGAGTAGTTGACGCCCGCCCCTTCTTCTTTTCAGCTTCCAGGTCTCGGGAAACCACAAACCGAAAAGAAAGAAAGATTTTTGGAGGCATTTTTTTCAGCTTCTTGTAGTGCAAATCCAGAAACTGGTCTGGAACAGCTTTTCGGGCTTCTCAGCACCTCTAGTGAGACTGCCCTGAGGACGAACCGAAATTACACCTGAAATGCCACCGCCCAGAAATCACTCGAAAAAATAACCCAGACCTGTTCCCTGACCTCTGCCCCGCGACCGTCTCCTTTGCATCCCGCTAGGGTTGCGCAGGGCTCCCAGCTCTCCGGTGGCCACCGCCGCCACCCCTCTCTCCATCTTCTGCTGGCGGCCGGTGCTCCCACTCCATCTTCTCCATCCACCGCTGCCCGTCCCCATCTTACCGTCCGCCGCCGCGCCCATCGGACCGTCTGCTGTTGCCCCTCCCCACATCTCCCCGACAGCGGCCGCCATTGCCTGGTACTACGTCGACCGGCGCCTCCCTCACCCCTCCTCCGTTGACCTGCTGCCCCTTATATTTAGTTTATTTGTTCAGAGACCTTATATGTATTGACTCTCCTGTTATGGATTAATGAAGCATTGATCTAAAACAGAGAGAGCAAATGGTATACTTTCTCCATCTAAAAGATTGTATAGTCCCTACTCAAGGAGAAGGCTTAGTCCTCCATCAATTCATTTGATGGAACCACATCATCATTATTTTTAGCCCGAGACGTTCAATTTCTGTCGCTCGATTAGAAAAAAAAATGATCTTGTTTATGAGAAAAATTGAGCCTAAAAACATATAAGGCACAACTTATTCTAAAAAAAGATGTGTGACTACGAGCAAATAGAAGTCAAAACCGAAGAAATAAGTCATAGCCGTCAAAGCAACCCCCCTCCCCCCGCTCTAACGACATCGAAAAGCAAACAGATCCTTGCACCGGAAGAAGATAGACAGGTCTGGACTTCCTCGATGGTCGGAGCAAGAAAGAGGTTGCCCCCACAGAAACAGCTTGCACCTCAGCTAGCCAATGTTGCTCAAAGCCGTCATCCCTGGCCAAGTCCCCAGCAAGGCCCGTCGTTGCAAGCAAACTCCGCCGCCGAAATGAAATGAGGGCTCAGAGGTAACGCCTCAAACGAGGACACGACGTTCGAAGACGCCGCCGTTAAACGACTCGGACATCGGATCAAAGGTTTCGCTCCGAGGAACCTCGTTTACGAAGGATGGGATGTGACAGGGCAGCTCAATGACGCCTTCAAAAAGAAAACGATGTCTGATGACGCCATCGTTGCCGGCACCGACAACATTGGTGTGGGGTTTTCTCCCAGAGCTACCATATACCCACCACGGACAGGAGCGCACAGCTCCGCAGCGAGCCAGAGGGTCGGAGTCTATGTGCTGCTAGCTCAGCCATAATGTAACAACATTCTAAAAATCTCGACAATTTAATGTTCCACTTGTCATTGTTTTTTTTAGAAATTATGTAGCAACAAATGCTAGTACGAACATTATTCAAGTACAAACTCACAGGCCATTTCATTCCTAGATTTAGAGCATCTTCAGCAGGAGCTCCTAAAACAAGACCCCTAAACAGTCTTTAGGACTCTTCTCAAATTTTAGGGTAAAAAAAATACTAACATCTCCAACAGTGACCCCTAATTGACATCCCCTAAATTCTTTAGGACATATGGGACCCACTTGTCAAAGACTTGTCTTTTGTTTTTATTTTTTTCCCTTTCTTCCCCACGAGACGAACAAAGCAACGACCTACCTCTACTGTGGCCGTCAAGGGGACGCGCTCGGGGACAAGACTGCGTGGTGCACGGGACAACGGCGCATGGACGGGCTGGACGCCGGCGTGGGCAAAGGCTAGTGGAGGGGGGCGTCATGGCGGGGGAGGCCAGAGAGTCGAGGTGGAGGGGCGGCGCGGTCGTCGCGGCAGCGATGGGGCTGCGGAGGCCGAGCGCGCAGGCAGGAGGCAGCACGGTCGTGGGTGCGGAGCGCGCCGCGACGTGCGGGCCGCCGCCGGCGGCGACGTGCGGGGCGACGGAGGCAGTCGGCGCGGGGCGGCGGGGGCGGCCGGCGAGGCACGCGGTGCCGGTCGGCGTCTATCTGGACGGCGGCGGTGGCTGGATCTCCGGCGTGGGAAGCCGGAGCGCTGGATTATGGTACAAATTTTGTCGAATTTTAATATAACAACCCATTAACAGTAGAACAATTGCATAGAAATGGTACAGGCAGAAGACTCAAAATTGCATAGAAATCGCCACTAAACTCTAAATCAAAATTGCATCCCGGTGCGAAGGTCGGCCATCCTGCCCCTCCATCTTCTAGTGGAGGGTCTCCGGCGGTGCCGACTCAGGGTGTGCAAAACCAAACCTATACCGGAAAACCAAACCTGGCAGAACCGAACTGAAATTTCGGTTTTTCCGATTTTTCGATGCCTGTTCTAAGAATGCGAAACCGTTTGGCATACGGTTTTTTCTGTTAACCGGGTAACGAAAATAGAAAAACCGTTGGGCTAACCGAAAATAGGGGCGAACAACGGAGCAGAACAGGATTCTAGCCCCGAACTCTCGGAAGAGGGTAAGCGGCAGCCTGATAGCCAGTTGCGCTGAGAACATTTGGTGTTTGTTACTGGAAACAGTATAGTTAACCTATGTACAACATTAGGCCCGTGGGCTTGCCAACTTGGGCCTGCTCTCTGGCCTGGAACTTTGGAGCTGGGCACTGCGTTGGGTTTTGATTTTTCGAATGCCAGGTAACGGGAGATCATCGATCGGTCGAGTGTGGGTGTGTGTTGTGCTTGTGTTTGTGTGGCCTCGCATGGTATGAGAAACATTTCGTTTGGCAAGTCACTCCTGGGGCGTGAAGAAGAAAAGGAATATATTTTTAAGACGTGGTGTTTATTTTGTGTGTGTATTAAACAATCAAATGTTTGGTTATCTTTTTATAGACTAAATTGAACATTGAAACATGTGTACTCCGTAAAAAGAATTATGTGTTGCAAATTCGGGTCAACTTTGGTTAATTTGGTTATAACCGAAACCGAACCGAAACCAAATAGTTATAACCGAAACCGAACCGTAGTTTTATACGTATCCGTATTAACCGAAGTATACTAACCATATTAACCGGAAAACTGTATAAACCGAACCGAAAACCCGAACGCATACCTCTGAGTGCCGACGGCTGAGCAGCCCCGTTTTTACTGCGCGTGTCGATATGAGTGCACGGATGGGTGAACGGAGGTGGGGACAAGCCAGTGTCCGGATCTAACCACCAGCGGGTTTTCAGGTGCCGGGGAAAACCGAACCGGCCTCGATCATGGCGGACGTCTTTGGATCGGTACTTCTCTAATAGTTCATGTAACTGGACCAATGAGCGCTGGATTTATTTTGCCGAATATTTAGCTATTTTTCAAAAAGAAAAAGGAAATGCCAGTCAGGTGGCATTCCTTCAAGGCTTCAACAAAAAAGAAAAGGGTTTTATCAATTGAAGGAAGCGGTCTTGGCTGGTCCACCACGGGTCTGGCTGCCTCTCCCTCTCCCTCCCTCCCTTTTTCCACGGCTACTCGTTTGAACCCATAGCCCCTCAATCCAGCTGGCTGGCGGTTGCAAAATAGATTCGCCCCAAATCCCAATCCTTCCACCGCGCTCAAATCTCAATCATGGCGCGCCGTCCCCTCCGCCGCCGCAACTGGCCTCGCCTCGGTACCCTATCCGCCACCCGAGCGTTCGTTGCCGAGAACGCTGGCCAGCGAGGGCTCTGCGTGCGCGCCGCGGCTGCGGACGGGCTTGCCAGCGCGAGCGAGATGGCGATGCTGCTCGGTGGTTGCCGAGCGGGGTTGCAATGGACCATCGACAACTTGAAGCCGCTGAAGGCTGCGAGGGCACTCCACGGTCGGCTCATGGTGGCCGATGAGCTCCTCCGCTCCGTCCGCGACCGCCTCAACGACGGCCCTGTCCATGTCGTCCTCCTGGACAACGAGGACGCTGCGCGCCTGCACGACCTCAGGCACGCGATCCGCAAGACTACCTGCCGCCCCGCCAGGAAGGGCGCCAAGTCGGCTGCGAACCGGCTTCACAAGGTGTCCAAGGCGATCAGATCGTTCGAGACGTGGTTCGAGAATTGGAGGGGCGCGTTCCTGTGGTGGCGCAGCCGCTACTTTGCTGGTCTCCGACGCGGTATGATGGTGCGGAATCTACAGGCCGCATGGCTTCGTGTCCTAAGGAAGACGAAGGCCAAGGTACTGCGCAAGATCAGGCGCTTGCTCCGTTTCATCCGAGAGTTAGTCGCTCGTCCTTTAGTTTTCCCGCACTACTGATGCACGTAGTCAGATATCGATTTCGGTAGATGTGGGTGAGATCCACACGGATTAGTTCTATGGTAGTTGTCTTGCGCGATGGACAGTTATAGAGAAACATAACCGAGGCTCTGTTGGTTCGGAATCATGAAGTGAACACTAATTCTTACGATTGTTCAAAATACAGGGTGTAGGAGGTAGTTATATTCAAATTCTGCAGGATACTACTTTGGATCTGCATCCACTTTACCTCTTGTATATGAGAAAATTTTCGTCAATATCTGCTCATTAGTTCGGCACATTCCAAATTGTATCCCTGTTAGGGCTAGTGGTTCAGATTTCAGAAATTTTATGATCTTTGTGAGAATATTCTGGAAACTTTTCTGAAGAAGTCATGTGCATAGTTTGGAACTCGTTATCTTTGCAGATATTGCTATGCTCTGATCAGTTTGACTAGCTTTTGTTCTGTGTATAATTTACAGACTTTTGTTTGGTGCGACAAATATCAATTCCTGTTCATTTATTCAAATTTGATTAGTTTCGTCTTAGATTTCTAGTAGTGTGCAAAATTGATTAGCATACCAAAGACCATACGGGTGTGCTTGACAGAGAGGAGCAGGAGGGATGATTAAGTGTAAAAGGTGTCAATACTGGTGGACTTCGCTTGAGGGTTTTTTGTTTACCACAAGTTTTTTGCTGTCAATATAGAGATGATGCCTAGCTTTTGTTCTGTTTATAATTCACACACTTTTGCTGCTCATTTAGCTGTTGTGGACATAAATGATTGCAAGAAGAATGACCAAGTGGTGTGAGCTATGTCGAGTGGTCTGATCAGTAGAGGTGCAAGAGTTTGCAAGCTATTGCACCTTTCTTGGTCAATACATCTGGACTGTGTTCTTAATGATTGGGTCATGTGCGCTTTGTCGTGGTTTAGGATTGTTTCTTATTCATCCGGCCAATTATTAGGAGTTTTAGTGGATTTGTTTTTTCGGGAACTATGTTATTATGCTGCTAATAAGTATATGGAAGTTTTAAAACCTTTGTGTTGTCTTCTTTTCTTTTGTACACCGAGGCTTTTCATTTTATTTTCTTCGGCTGTGATGACTTGCTGGCCGAAGAGGCAAGCGAGGTGGAAAAAACTTTCTGCCATAACTTCATGGCGTTGTCGTCTGCATAGTGTGTTTCTCAGGGATGTTTCCTACGTTTGTATATATAATCGTGTGTTTCTTAATTTCAGTCAGGTTCGCTGTTCTGTATATTCTACAATTTTTGTTTTTATTCCTTAAGTGAGGCAGCATTGCTTATTGGTGTGCTGTCTGTTGTTGCTGTGGTCGTGTGTCAAAAAAAGTTCTCCTACGGTAGGATGTTCGGAGTGTAACAAAGCCAAATTGTGTGATATTCAAGATTAGGTCAGCATATATCGATAATAATAGTTCCGCATAATTGGCACAAACTAACAACCCGGCAGCAGGAAAGCATCTCCGATCATGAAGGTAGAGTGGTGCGAGAAGCTGGATCGAAAGAGTTTCTCGAAGCTGGACTGTTTCCGAACACGTCCTGAACCACAGCATAAAAGCAGTCATTGCTTTTCCTGTCACAGAAAACACAAAACAATTATTCTACATTGAAAATGTTCCTTTAGTGTCAACTATACCTAGAGATCTGGCACCCATGGAGCTTGGCTCATGCTGAGTTACAGACTCGCATAAAAAGACGCACACAAAAAGAGCAGCATAAGGATCCACACTGTCCAGGCAACAATAAAAGAAGTTTCTACATACACACTTTTACGGTAATAGCCAAGACAAATCCATGGACGATCCGGTGCCTTTGCAAAAAACCTCTTCTGAGCATCAGGGTTGGGCGCTTGGTGCCTACGGAAGATGGCCTACCCCCATGAGAACACAAGGTGTTGGAATATAATCTAAAAAACTGGAAGAAGCTAATACTATCGAAAAAGTCGGGAAACGTAACTTGCTGGCATCTGTTTCTAGCTGCTAAACTCAGAACACTCAAAACCCTTGATGCCTTTCTTGAAAGCCCAATGTCCCTGCCGTCTTGATCAAGACGGAAGAAGGTTCATATACGGATACCACTAACATTTTCTACACGTAAGCTGAATAAGCAAATATGTCATCTTGTAAAGGTACCAATGATAATAATCTAGTCCAAGGCTAAGACATTCAGTTTAATTAATCTAGGAGTTTAGCAATAAATCAACCATTATAAACAAGCATCCACACACATAGAAAAATCGAGCAATGCATAACTTTGTTCAGATTAGATCTGGAAATGCATAATCGGGTGAGTCACAGGAATAAGATTAACTCCAATATTCTATCGGCGATGAATATCAAACAATTTGCATAGGTCCCAAGACAAAGTCTTGGAAAGAGAAAAGCACCTAAATGATGACCCAAGAAATCTATGTTGCTAGAATCTATAGAAAGAATGTAACCGCTTGACGTTTCAGAAACATGCTTTTTTTTAGGCGTTTCAGAAACCTGCTTCACATGTACAGTAAGTACTGCTATCCTTTTTCTAGACTTCACATAATAACCCCATTATAGTGTTGCCTCCAGTGCCGAATCTATACAGACTCAGAACTAGCAGTTTGTACTTACTAGTTAAGTGCCTGTGCGTTGCAACGGAGTCATAAACATTCTATCACTTAATAAAAAGACATGAAAAGATTAACACGTACTCATTATATCAGATAACAAGACATTGCTCTTTGGGTGTACATATTCCAAGCCTTGTCAAAAGGTGGGAAGAGAACAAATAATATATCGACACGTGAAACATAGCAATAGCAATGGACTGTCCCGAAGCAATGCCGAGAAGGTAATATGAAACATATGCTACATATTTGATGACAATCCCCGAGTAACTCATGTATATGCTACATATTTTGCAAAATTCAGAACTTGCAGTGCAGCCTCAACATCAGTTCTGAGAACCTGCAA
This sequence comes from Brachypodium distachyon, assembly GCF_000005505.3. Lineage (NCBI taxonomy): Eukaryota > Viridiplantae > Streptophyta > Magnoliopsida > Poales > Poaceae > Brachypodium > Brachypodium distachyon. The sequence goes on along the minus strand of NC_016132.3, from coordinate 44,497,053 downwards.
CAAGATACAGGTAATGCCATTAGCTTTTCTCAAGGAAAAATGTTCTGCATCTGTTATCCTTCAAAACAATGAGTACAACTATTTCCAAAAAAAGACTTAATAGTAGCATGATTTCTTGGTCTTCTTTCACAAAAAAGGGGGCATGCTTAAGTAATTGAAACTTTAGCTCATCTAGATAGGTCTTGTTACAGGTAACTTGTTTTGGTAATTGGATTAAATAAAAAATGTAATATGGAGAAAAGTACCTCATACCTCATACCCTGTGGCTTGGAGTGAGAAATTGATTTTAATCTGTCCAGGATAAATGTTGCTTCTAAAACTAAATTAATTTTCGCCGCAAAAGAGCAATTCGTTTGGCGATATTCTGCCTCATTCTGCCGGTAGCTTTTGCTACTGCTGCGTCGGGGTGTACCTCATTGACAAGAACTATACGCAAAGAAAAGAATAGAAACTTCACCTGTGTGACACCCTAGGCAACACTTAACAACACATTGAAATGCTCATGCGTTGCAAAGGAAAAGGAAAAAAAGCTGCACAAAGAAAGACATTGATAAGAAATTCTACTTCATGATATCAATTCACTCATGGCTTCAAACCAAGTCTTTAGTAGAAATTTTTCAAAATTTTGAATCAAGTGGAACCTTAGAGATCTCATTAACCAACAATATACATTACTGAACTTAGCTCATAAACAAATACTGAAAATGAACTCAGATTGTACTATCTCACATCACACTGACCCAATTGAATTGTTAGGATGTACATTATATTTTTTCTTGATTGCAGATTGCACTTAAAGAGAAAGTTATGCCATCTCCCATGTTGGTGGTGCCTTTATTTAAGCAGAGTTCGGATAGATTATCAGAAATAGTTAGATTTGTACACATAATGAAATGATCATTCTTTCGACCACGGGAAGAAAAAAGGTGCATACCTAGTTACTCCACTGTAAATGGACACACCTCTTGAAAAACCTCTGCTCTTCCTGCAAACCCATTCATGGATTGATAGGAGCAATTAGCATTGGTCGAATAACATTAACGTTAATTTAGTTGGTACAGATTGATCGATTGTCTAAAGAATGCAAAAGATTGGGGACTGACCTTCTGAGGGATCCAAAAACTCTGTCATGTGCTTCATCTCCTCTAGCTCCTTCTTGCAGTTATTTACCTGATTATTTGGGTCAGAGTATTGCTTACGTAGATAAACTGCATAGAGTAAATCAACACCAATCAATCAATCCGGAAGTAATGAATGAATGAAAAGAACAATGTCAATAAGAGAGTAAGCAACATTGAGGTGAAAAGATCAATATATAGCAAACAAATTTGAAGATGAGTATAAACTTAATAACAACCCCAGCAACGTGAGTCTCAATAAACCAACAATTCAGAATCCATGCCAGGTAGAGAACAAAACCAACTGTGACATACACAAATTGAATGACAATTGACGTTGGCAATTTTCTAATAATAAAGTATTGGTGAGCTGCCGCATCAGTCTGTGCAGCGGGCCACTGTAGAACTCCCCGCCGGCGGTGGCCCTGCCGGTCGGGGCGGCGAGCGCCATGGCGGTTGGATCCAGCAGAGGAAGCGCTCCGCGCCAACACAGATCGGGAAGACAGGAGGAAGGGATCGAGAGGGAGAGGGAGAGGAAGACCCAGACCGTGGTGGCGATGCCGGTCGGGGGCAGCGAGCTCTGTGGCATTGCAGGCGAATCCGGCAGGCGACCGAGGTAATAGTCTTCCCTGGCCATGTAGATTGGAGAGCCGGGGAACCCTAGCGGGTGGTCGGGTCGCCGGAGCACGCGAGGACAAAGGGCGGTCGGGTCGCCGGAGCACACGAGGACAGAGGGCGGGCGGCGGCTGAGATGGGGAACGATGGCGGAGGCGAGGAAGGGTGGCGGTGGCGGAGGCGGGCGCGGGTGGCTATCGAGGGGATCCGGATTTTTCTCCTTTTGGTTTCGTGGGGGGGCGGAGCAGAATCTGCTTCTTCTTTTTTGTTGCGTGGTTTCCTCGTCGCGGGTTGCGTGGGATTGGTTTTTTTACGCGGGCAGGGGTGAGGTGACGTACGAGGCACGGACACAGGAAAGCATCAATTAGGATTGAAAGGCTTTAGTAGCCATTATATTCGAAAAACTAGAGCTTTAAACTCCATGCGAAAAATCTGCATGGTGTCCAACCTCAAGGTGCCATTTGTTTGAGAATCAAAACAGAAAGGGCAAGGGACCGTCACACTCCCTGGTCTTATGCGGTGCTCACTTCCGACAGCCCAAAATAGGAAAGCTTTCTGTTCCACGTCTGACACGTCCACGTGAGGAGGCCACGGTCCGTTCGTCCGTTCCCTCCGCGGCTCCGAGTAAAAGAGCTCACGCAGTCACCCCTCATCTCCCATCTCGTTCCCTGTACGTGACCCTACGGCAGCAATCACCATTGTAATAAAAAATGTGAAAAACAGGAGTACGAAGTATAACAGGCGGACCCAGGTGGAGACCTGTGGGGGCCCCCACTCGATTTTTTTTGGCCCATTTATATTTGGCGCATATACAGGAAGCATGCCCCCACTCAGCCCACAGAACTGATCCCACTTGGCTCATTTTGCACCATTTGCCCCCTCTCAATTTATTTTCTGGGTCCGCCCTATAACTCATATGATATTTACAATATATATCAGATTTAAATTGAGAAGAGAACTAAACAATATGTGTGTTAGAAAATTTGTTGTTGGCTTCAAAATAATTCTGTAAATCCAAGAAAGTACTGAGAACAAAATTGCATCCACTGGTCTATATAGACAAAGAAAAATCTTCCACTTGGAAGGGAAAAAGGCTTGTCCTGCCAACTCTTTGACCAATGAGGAACATATTCCACTAACCCAAGAAGAACAGAAATTTGTTCTCTTCATTGAAGTAACCTCAATGGATGCAAACCCCCCTCCCATCCACCCTGTTAACAAAATAAGAACAATAGAAAATTAGAGCAGCAACTGGCAGGATGTAGAATATTGGGAAAAAATTGCAACCATTCGAAAGCAACACTAGTAGGGAAGAAACTTGTTGTCTAACTTCAAGGTAAAGTGCCTAAGATGGATGGAATTTGTTTTGTCATGTACAGACATGTGTCTGAGTTTCGGCCAGATTGGTTCTACCTTAACTATTTTTTGTGCAAACTGAGGGTATACAAGATGAAGGTTACTCCTATCCAGTGGAAATTACTGAATAATGTACTAAAAAAACTCACAACTATGGCAGAGAATTACTTTGCAGGGAGAGCAATGGTACATGCTACGTGTATCATCATACCTAATTAGGAACCACAAACTAAAGCCTATAGAAATTCTGTACACACAAATAACCTATGAATAGGTTTAGCTTTAATGAATGACATGACCGAATGCATACTACCCAGAAACTTGCTTTGTGGTAAAGGAAAACTACATCGTTGGAGTAACATATCAACGTCCTCCAAAACTTGATCAACCCACTTCACATTGGCATCTAGATACAGACATGACCCAAGCTTGAGCTGAACCAAAAACGTAGCATTAAAAAACTTCAGGAACAAGGGAAAATTCGTACACAACAACCTAATATAGTTCACAGCAGCATAAACAGAGAACCTAGTTACACCTAGTACCTTTTAACATTGCATCTCACCTCACATAATATGGGAGAGATGAGATCTGACGGTAGACAGATCCATGCTATATAGGACCATGAAGAAGTTCATTTAGGATGAGAAGGGCAGCACCATGGATTTGACGGTTCCTTTGTCATTTCTAAAAAAATGTTGATGGTGTTTGAGCATGCAATATATACTTGGTGCTGAAGTACTGATAATACCTGTCAGCATCATCATAATTCATAGTTAAATCTAAAACTGTTAGAAGTACTTAAGTTAGTTTCTTACATCCTGTGATAATATAGTCCATCATAACGCTAATATAATTTATAGTTACATCTAGTGCAATACATCCAGTAGTGATGACCAAACCCATTTGCTAAACCTAACCACTTGGCAAAGTATAATTTTCATCTAAGACCATTGCACTAACTCTCTAGTAGATGCAGAGTTATTCATAATTGTGCTTGCAAAAGTAACTTCTATTGGACAAGACGACTAAAGGAGTAGTTAGTTCCCGACAAGCACATAATTACATCTAGATCTAGCAGCCGAAAGTAACTATGTGTAAGGAAGTAACTAAATCAATTGGCTTAAAATTTTGTCACAAGTACAAATCATACTTGTAAGTCAAAACCTCACAGGAGTTACAACCAAGTAAGTTAAGCATGCCATTTCAGATCCAACAAAAATAGTACTCCCTCCGATCCTAAATTGTTGTCATAATATTACATGTATCTAGACGTTTTTTAAGAATAGATACATTCGTATTTGAGCAAATTTGAGTTAAGAATTTAGGATCAGAGGGAGTAGCTCATATCCAAAACAAAAGAAACAATTCAGACCTTATGACCATGCTGCTCCATATATAGCAACCCCAGTTAGACCCCATTTCATTGGTACTTACATAACTACATCTAAAAAATCATGAAAGTAACTCTTAAGATTAAAACAACATCTAGTGAACTCATGAAAGTAACTCTTAAGATAAAAACTACATCTAGAAAACTCATAAAAGTAATCGGCATGTGTTGAAACTACATCCAGTGAAACCTAAAAGTAACTCTTAACCTGGAATTTACATCCGAGGAAATAAGATGATCTCTTTATGGAAGAAATTCTTAACTCAAAGTTGTCACTACGGGTAGAGGACCAGAGCACGGCGTCGATGCTGCCGGAGGCATCAAGCAGCGTCTGGCTTGGCTCGGGAACGAAGGGTGCTAGCCGGTGAACCCGTTGGGCCGTTGGGGGGAGACGTCCAGCACCTCGATCGTCGGGAAGAAAGACTCGTCAGTGCCGGAGCTCGCGGGGACGGACTCGCCAGAGAGCGAGCTGGCACTCAAGTCGAGCACCCAAAGCGCCGGGCACAGGACAAGAATCGTCCTGGGGGCTTGGCCACCTTGCAGAGATGCAGCAGCTCGTCGCCGCTGTCGCAGGGTCGACGACGATGGTGGATCTCACAGAGGAGAGCGGCGGCCTAGGTTCACGAAGGGAGGCGGCCGCGGCTCACCCAGAGGAGTGAGGCGGCCTCAGTTCGCGGTGGGGGCTCTCACGGAGGAGGGTGCGGCCTTGGTTCGCGGAGGAGGTAGGTGGCGGCGACGGCTCACGAGGAGGAGGGAGTTGGCTGCGGAGGCAGAGGTCCATGTAGGAGAAAATCCAGAACGGAAGAGATAAGGAGGTGGGAGAGAGAAGGACGGAAGGAAAAATCAGAACGGACAAAAATTGGGAAGAGTAAATGCTCAGGGAGAGCAACAACCCCACGATTTGATCGGACGGAGCTCACGGTGCGCACCGCGCGTGACAAGCGAGTGCGCGGTCACAAATAAGATTCGTGGTCAAAATCATCCAACAAAACTGCAGATTTGGCGAGCCTCTGGAATAACTAGTGAATTACAACTTTATTGTACTGCAATTGGTGCATTGATTTTTGCATCTAATTAGATATAGTTAATCAAATTTTGTCTGAATGATTTCTTACCTTCCTTTCCTCCCTTTCTTCATATGAGTTGCCTGTTGCCGATTTAGGCTTGAGAGCAATCTGAAGCAAAAAAACTGGAAGAGGAAAGGCTGCCAGGTTCGTCGAGAAAAAGAAAAAAAAGAAGAAGATGAAAGTCTCAAATTCCACATAGGGGGGATAGATTTATTTCTTTCGAAACTCTTGTTTCGAAGGGTACAAGAGGGAAGTAGCAAGCGAATGTAAGTTTGATGCACAATTTTTTTTGAGCGAAGTCGGAAGGGGAGGGCCCTACCTAATTTTTATAAAAATGGAACGAAGGAGTTCCAAGCAGTACAAGTCCCAGGAGGGATTACAGGAGGGCTGTGAACAACCAAATCTTATAAGTACCACAAGCTTGTAGGAAAAGAAAAGAAGAACAAGAAGAAAAGAACTATGCAGGCCAATCTTCTATCCACTGACGAGCAGCCAACCTCTCTTTGCCTTTTAAACGATGAGACCATAGCTTCAATGTCTCTGAACATTGCCTCACAACGATAGACACAGGAATGTTGCTGTTGTGGAAGGGGGTCCACGCCCACCCTAAATCGACGCAAATTATTATGACTATAATAAATAAGCCCTAATGACCAGTGCTACACCTCGGCGCGCCACGTCTGTCCTCGTCATGCCCCGGCGTCCGGCTTCGTACAACACCACGTCTCGCATTGTCTCATTGCACCGCTACATATCGCATCATAGTAGTTAGTTCCCAGAGTGGCAGAGTTGTAATTAGATATAAGGCAAAAATGTACTTCTCCCCATCCCTAGGATTTCTTGGAATATTCTTGGATATATAAAGGAAAAGACACAATTGCCCTCAGCCAAGCATAAGGACTGAAGGCATGACCGTAAATTGCCTAGGGGCAATCTTGTAATTTTTCAACTTCCAAACTCTATAAATCGAAGGGCACCCCTCATATTTCAGGTGGGTGGCATTTGCTTGAGGTTGTGCATGCCTCTCCCCTTGTCATCCCAGGTCACAAGACTCCGACTCCATAAGTCGTTGAGTGGAGAAGCCTCCTGACCCACGTAGTCGTTCCGACTCTCGAAGTCGCTCGACATAAGACTCTGACTCCTGAAGTCGTCGAGTGGAGAAGCCTCCCAACCCACATAGTCGTTCCGACTCTCGAATCGCTCGACATAAGACTCTGACTCCTGAAGTCATCGAGTGGAGAAGTCTCGCGACCCACGTGGTCATTCCGACTCTCGAAGTCGCTCGACATAAGACTCCGACTCCTGAAGTCGTCGAGTGGAGAAGCCTCCCGACCCACCTAATCGTTCTGACTATCGAAGTCACGACGTAATACTAAAGGTTGTCAGAGTAGCCAAACTCAATGGAAGGTTGGGATCTTAATTATTAGAGAAACTCTCTTGTTGGGATCCTCTTCTCCTCTTGCATCTTCTTGTTGTGCAGGAGGCGACATGAAGGCCTTGGGGCGGTGGCGACGTCAAGACAACGCGGAGGCGATGACCGGGAGCACAAGACCGTGAGGGAGCAAAGGAGCCATGGACGCCAAAACCGTGAGGGAGCAAAGGAGCCATGGACGCGACAGGGGCCAAGATATTGGAGTGAAACTCGTTTCCCCGTATGCACACCTCGTTGAGCCAAGTGTCCAAACCAGTGTGCTACAAGTTTACTGTTCGGGTTTAACCCGCCAACAGTTGGCGCCGTCCGTAGGTATCAGCACAATAAGCTATGTCATGAAATAGTAACACTTCATATAAGTGGCTATGTCATGAAATAGTAACACTCCATATAAGTCTACCTTCAATGATACCTCACGAAAATAGCATGCGAGCAGGGCATCCTCGTCGACGATCGACGAGCAAGAAAATCCTTTGAAGAGGACTTCTACCACACTTCACCGAATTAGTAACGAAGACATCACGCGGTGACAACCAAGTCCTCTATGCACGTCGAAGATGCCACGTCTCCACGTCCCACATGTCGAGAAGCCATCCGGAAAGCGCCATATCGTGTCAACTCGGCTCGTCTTCGCGGTGGTTGTAGAAACTCCATGGTGACCTCCCGTGTCGAGAAGCAACCAGGCCGCGTGCGCCGAGCCGCCAAGGGAACTCCACGAAGGTATCCCATGTCGTGAAGTATCACACCGACGCGCTTGTCGAAGATACTCGACGGCGAGGTCGAGAAACAACCCATCCGATGCGGAGAAACTTCAACGTGTCCGCGAACACCAAAGCCATCTCGCAGCAGGGTCGACGCAAGGGGCTCGTGCTGAAAGGGAAGCAGTACCGGCAGCAACACCGTCAAAATTAATAGACAATGCTGCCATGGTTAAACGCGCACAAAATATGGAAGGGTTCACGGTGTAAATAAATATACAAGTATACACCCACTTTGTACGTACAAACAAGCCAGACGTGATATCTTCTTGCAGCACACAAACAAGATCAGCCCACCACGTGATAGCATCGATCAGTGGCTGCCTAATGCACAGTAAAGACCATCCATACGTCAGGATCCCCTGCCACGGCAGTCCGCAGTGCCACATCGGTGGCAGCTAGCTCCAACTGTTGGAGCGACCCACACACGAAGGCGCGTCTACAGCTTCTCCACAAATGGACGTCCTCGACGCTGTATAACTTGCAGCCTGTCTTGGTGGCGGCCTTCACGAGCTGAGCTCTCCTCAACCAGAGCGGAAGGTCCTGCGTCTCCGTGCTACCATCCGCATGCACAGTCCAATGTCGCACATCGCCATCCCAACGCTCAAGAGTCCGTCTAGCCTGCGCTCCTTGCCAGGCAACCGCGCGCCCGAGCCCCTCCGAGCCTCCCCGCGCCGCCGCGCCTGGACCGGCGCCGTTCCACGCCGGGGCGTCGCTAGAGTTCGTCTCGCCGCGCGTCCGAGCATCTCCGAGTCTCCCCCGCGCCGCCGCGCCTGGCCCATCAGCATCCCGTGCCGAGGCGTCTTCTAAGCCGGAGCTCGTCCCGCCGCGCACCACTGTGCCTCTTCAAGCTTCTACGCCGACCCGAACTACCTCCAGCGCTGCACCCGCCCTCGGGGGCTCCGCCTTGCAGGTTGTCGCGCCCTGGCCCGTCTCTCCCTGCTACTGCACCTTTGTCATTCTCCTTCCCCATCTCAGGCACCACCTCGCTTGCTCGCGGAGCCTCAACTCCCGGCCGCTGCAGCCCCACGCGGCTGCTCCCCGGCCGTCGCGACGCATGCCTCCACCACCAATTTGTCCGCTCCCACCTTGCCTCACAGACCGCCTGCTGATTTCCTGCACCCCGCGTTGCCGCACGGCCAAGCCCGACCTCCAGTACAGGAGGAGAGAGCTTGGGGGCCAGAAACGGGGGAGGAAGCAGAGTAGGGAGTGAAGAGAGGATAAAGCTCAGGGGCAGAAGATCAGAAGGAAGCAGAGTAGGAAGGAGCAGGTGGGTGGATAGGATCAGCAGCTGGCCGGATCAATCAGTTGAGGCAGGTAAAAAAAAAAGATGATAATGCTACAGATTTGGTCAATGGGTTGGCACTAGATGCGTTTTTCTCCATAGGGTCCCGCGTCGACTTCCACACTTCAATGACAATGAAGCAACTGTCGTAACCCTCGCTAGGGGTTCAATACCCTTGGGACGAACAACAAGCTCAAGACGGCACACCTGACGAGCCGCCATTCGACTGCGGCGAGGAAGCGTTTGGCATCAAATCGCAAGGGGTTCAACACCCCGTTAGCCTTAAGCTCGCAACATCCGTCAACGTCATGCGTGAAGCTCAACAACAAAAAGCAATTGGTGCAAGCGCGCTAAGAGTTCAACACCCGTGGCCGCACTCTGAGCTAACGGTGTCACTTATGCGCACCATCGATCGGCTGCAATGACGAGTCAATCAACAAAACTCACAGAGGGTTCAACACCCCACATAATTTCTCCCGAGCCTCAGGAAGTAATGGGTTTAAGCTCGCAAGGGGTTCAACACCCCGAGCAACATTTTGAGCTTCTAATATTTATCTAGCCGCATTTTACTTTCTCATTATTTTAATATTTTTTGACATTACATTCACCTTTTTTGTCAACTTTGGTTTCGCACAAGGAACTACTTGAATCCTTTATGTTACGCCTTTTGCAGGATGCAATCTACTCAAAACACTTATTTATCGTGACAATGCTAAGTCAATAAAGTTCCGCCATGAACGGACCGGGCCTAGTTCACCGGGGCAACATGAGAAAGTAAGATAGGCATGAGAGGGCTCGGATTAGCTCCCCGAGACATCATGAGTCAGACATACCCCCGCCATGGACGGACCCGGTTTAGCTCACCGGGACGACATGAGCAGATAAGATAGCCATGAGAGGGCTCGGGTTAACTCCTGAGACATCATGTGCCAGACATACTCCTGCCATGGACGGACCCGGCCTAGCTCACTGGGATGACATGAGCAAATAAGATAGCCATGAGAGAGCTCGGGTTAACTCCCCGAGACATCATGTGCCAGACATACCCCGCTATGGACGGACCCGACCTCGCTCACCGGGACGACATGAGCAAATAAGATAGCCATGAGAGGGCTCGGGTTAACTCCTGAGACATCATGTGCCAGACATACTCCTGCCATGGACGGACTCGGTTTAGTTCACCGGGACGACATGAGCAAATAAGATAGCCATGAGAGGGCTCGGTTAACTCCCCGAGACATCATGTGCCAGATATACCCCACCATGGATGGACTCGGTCTAGCTCATCGGGACAGCATGAGCACATAAGATAGCCATGAGAGGGCTTGGGCTAACTACCCGAGACATCATGCGCCAGACAAAGCGCCGCCGTGGACGGACCCGGACTAGCTCCGCGGGACGACACGAGCCGAACGACATCCATGCATATATCTGATCTTGCTCCTCGAAACATCAAGAAGAAGAGAACAACACGTCACACAAAGCTGACAATGCGAACTCATGTTCTTTGATAAAAATAATAATAAAGGAGGGTACAAAACTTTCACATGCAAGATGAACACCTACCGATCTTGAATATCACTCGATGGCTAACTTTTTTTTGTTGGGAAGCAAGGTACTACATACCACTGCACCATGAGAACGTCACCATCACCCGAACGGTGAAGTAATATTGAAGCAAATGCCACGAAGGGCAAAGCTCCATAATACACCCCCAGGACTCATGACGGCATCAATGAGACAAAGAAGAATCTTCACCATCACGAGAGAGCCATGATTCCAAGGCATTGTCTAGGAGAAGCAAATAAGTTTCCATCACTGCACGTGAGCAGTGACTACATGATGATGTAAAGAAAAAGAAGAACCTCCATAACCACGTGGGGACAACGACTCCACAGTCATGTCAAAGAAGGAGGCAGCGGTCCTCCATAACCGCATAAGAGCCGGCCACGACTCTGCGATCATCAAAGAAGGAGGCAAAGGACCTCCATAACCGCGTGGGAGTCACCACACTCTGCGGTCATGTCGAGAAGGAGGCAAAGGACCTCCATAATCGCGTGGGAGCTACGACTCCGCAGTCACGTCATAGACGCCTAACTACGACCATAGTTGCTTGCGAGCTAGGACTCCACGACTATGTCTAGATGACGTTGAATAAAATCCATATCCAAAAACAGCCACAACCCCATGGCAACATCGACGAAACAATACAATGAAAAGCTTAGTCATTACAAGCAAGCTGAAATCCCGTGGCCGCATGAAAAAGAAGGAACAAAAACTCTCTTTCATGGTGTGTGTGACAACGCTCAACTCCAAGGTTGGGAGGACAATGGAGATCGAACCCACATGGAAACACGCAAGTAAAAATAGTTGGGTCATCCAGACATGGAAGCTGGGTTACCACCGCCATGTGTAGTTCACGACTTCACCACCAATTCAAGATGAAAAACTCATCAACAATGCTTTGACCCATGTAGCTGTGGAGGACAAATTTCCACCACCGTATCATATTCGAAACACCATATACGCATAAAAAAATCTACAACACACGTGAAGAACCATCAAGGAACATTCTAGATGAAACACGCAGTCCAAAAGTACACAACAGAATCAAGAAAAACAACAAATCTCCATGATGATGAGAGAAAGAAGTAACGTAGCATCGATCCGGGTAACGTATCAACCCCCTCAGATAGATGCGTCGATCCGGACGGGCGCTCCTCGACCACCCGGACGATGAGGGGCTACTGTTATGGAAGGGGGTCTACGCCCACCATAAATCGACACACATTATTATGACTATAATAAATAAGCCCTAATGACCAGTGCTACACCTCGGTGTGCCACGATCTGGCCTCATCATGCCCCGCCGCTCAGCTTCGTACGACACCACGTCTTGCATTGTCTCATTGCACCGCTACATACCACATCATAGTAGTTAGTTCCCAGAGTGGTAGAGTTGTAATTAGATATAAGGCAAAAATGTACTTCTCCCCATCCCTAGGATTTCTTGGAATATTCCTAGATATATAAAGGAAAAGACACAATTGCCCTCAGCCAATCATAAGGACTGAGGGCATGACCGTAAATTGCCTAGGGGCAATCTTGTAATTTCTCAACTTCCAAACTCTATAAATAGAAGGGAACCCCCTCATATTTGAGGTGGGTGGCATTTGTTTGAGATTGTGCATGCCTCTCCCCTTGTCATCCCAGGTCACAAGAGTCCGACTCCAGAAGTCGTTGAGTGGAGAAGCCTCCTGACCCACGTAGTCGTTCCGACTCTCGAAGTCGCTCGACATAAGACTCTGACTCCTGAAGTCCTCGAGTGGAGAAGCCTCGCGACCCACGTGGTCATTCCGACTCTCGAAGTCGCCCGACATAAGACTCTGACTCCTGAAGTCGTCGAGTGGAGAAACCTCCCGACCCACGTCGTTGTTCCGACTACCGAAGTCGCTCGACATAAAACTCCGACTCCTGAAGTCATCGAGTGGAGAAGCCTCCCGACCCACCTAATCGTTCCGACTATCGAAGTCACGACGTAATACTAAAGGTTGTCAGAGTAGCCAAACTCAATAGAAGGTTGGGATCTTAATTATTAGAGAAACTCTCTTGTTGGGAGCTCTTCTCCTCTTGCATCTTCTTGTTGTGCAGGAGGCGACATGAAGGCCTCGGGACGGTGGCGACGTCAAGACAACGCGGAGGCGATGACCGGGAGCACAAGACCGTGAGGGAGCAAAGGAGCCATGGACGCGAAGGGGGCCAAGATATTGGAGTGAAGCTCGTTTCCCCGTATGCACACCTCGTTGAGCCAAGTGTCCAAACCAGGGTGCTACAAGTTTACTGTTCGGGCTTAACCCGTCAACAGTTGTGATCATCAAAAACTTTGTGATTCCGCGCAAGCCAAATATTCCAAAGAATAGTAGCAACAACAGTCTCCCAAGCAGCCATCTTGTCAGGAGAGCAAGTGTTTTGTTGAGAGTAAAAAGATCATCGATCTGCTCCGCACCCACGGTGATAGGGTAAAGGTGGCCCGATCTTTCGATGAGAAGATAGCTATCGATTTGGGTGGAGGTCGACGTTGACGATCCGACTACAAACGTGCAAGACGTTGCGCCTTAGCGATTGCTACACCAACTTCCAAGGTTATTGACCACGCCGGAGCTAGATCAACCTGATCTCGAAGGATCAATTCCTGCAAGCAATCGAAAGAACCAGCAAGAATGATAGATGCAATCAAGATATTGCGAATATGGACGAAGCTTTATAGATGGGATTCTGCAAGCGCGTAGTACAGAAGGTCGATTTGACACTTGTGCCTATGGCAAAGATTAGCAATGGCTAAGTCTTAAACTAAACAAAATCCGAGTCTAAACGATGACCTAGAAGGGGTATATATAGAGGGGTATGCGTCCAGCCTTGGAGAGAAGGCCGAACCCTCTATGGGTCGGTGTACATGGGCCTGGCCCAACTTAAGGTGGCGCAGCACCATAGCTACATGTGGACGAAAACATGAAGTGGGAAACTCTATATTTCGCCCACGTCTTCATCTCTCCTTATGGTGGCTTCAAAGTTCTGAAATCTTCCGTTGCGGCATCATCTTCAATCCTCACACACTTGCTGCCATCATCTCCATGCGTGATCATGCTCCATTGTTTGTCCCTCTCAGCCATGCTAGGTCCATCATTCCTAAGTGTAACAAACACATCTGATTTAGGCAACATCATATTCTCATGTATGTGAGGAATCGTTCCAAGAAACGAAAGTATCTGATAATTAAGTTGGCGTGCACGAGCTCTTGTGAGAGGTTCTTCTATTGTGGCTGTAGGTGCAGCGGTTGTATCAACATGTGGGATGTCCTCATATCACAGTATTAATCCCCAACAATTGAAAGATTAAGATAGAACGTGGACAGACCAAGCCCAGATGAGTCGGAGATTCACTTGCCTTGCAGCCAAAAGGACATTAATTCATCAGTGGCAATAATCTGCTGTCTCCTAAGCACCGTTCTCACTTTAATCCTCCCTTTTATCCATAGCCAGGCAAAAACCTTTTGTTTGTTAGGCGCCGAACAGCCCCACAGAGCAGCAGAGGTAAGGTCACTAACTCCCCCGAAGTTTTCAAGTTGATATAGAGATCTAACAGAAAAGGGTTTTGAGCGTTCCATCCTCCACAGCCTGACATCTTCCTTTTCTCCAATTGGTTCCCAATCTGCGATCTGAATAAGGATGGCATCTAATTCAGAAGAAGCTCGATCAGAGGTGAGGTGTCTTAGATGGAGATCCCAAGCCCCACCATTGTAACGATCAGCCACAGAGATGTTTGGTCGAGTAGTATGTGAAAAAAGAGCAGGGAAAAGTTCATACAAAGTAGAGATTCGAATCCAATTATCATGCCAGAACGAAGTGGAATCCCCATTACCGATATCTACGGCAAAGAGTTGTCGGTAGGAGTCTACAAACTCATTAATTCCAGAACTTGCAACATCCCCCAGGTCTCTCATGGGATAGTGAGCTTTTTTAATCCAAATCGCCCATGAAGACTTCGGATTGGTGTGAAGTCTATGAAGAAACTTCACCAAAAGACATTTGTTTTGTATCTCAAGGTTCTTAATTCCCAGACCGCCTTCATCAATCGGCCGGCACACCCGATCCCAAGACACTAGGCAGTCACTACCATTGGAAATATTTTTTCCTTTCCAAAAGAAGGACCTTCTCAGTTTTTATCAATTTTCTCAATGACCCATTTGGGCAGATCAAGGGAAGACATGAAATATGTTGGAAGAGCCGAGAGCACTGACTTAGTAAGAATTAATGTCCCTCCTCTAGAAATAAAATTCATGGAGAAATTGGCCAACCTTCTATCAACCGAAGAGATTAAAGGGAGGTAAGCTGTTTTGGGAAGTTTAGAATCTGAAAGGGGGAGACCCAGACAGGTTTGAGGTAAGGAAGCATCTGGACAGTTGAGAACCGATGAAATTTCAAAATCTTCTTCTGTGGACAGCTTGATCGGAACGAAGGTAGATTTTGTGAAATTAATATATATGCAGCCCCGAAAAGCTAGCAAAAGCATCCGTAATTTCTTTGAGTAAGAGAGCCTGCAAGATATCCCCCTCCATAACAATTGAAGTGTCATCCGCTTATTGCAACACATGACAAGGTTGATTCGTAAAAATGGGATGATTCAAAGCACCAACACCAGCAAACTTCCTGATTGTTTGTTGGAAGACACCTACGACCAGAATGAACAAAAGGGGAGAGAGGGGGTCGCCTTGCCTTAAACCTCTCTTTAATTCAATCCATTTCCCTGGGATACCATTGAGAAGGATAGCAGTTTTAGAGGTATATAACAAATTATGCATCCACATACGCCAAGTCTCATCAGACCCCCTAACTGACAGAATTTTAAAAAGAGCTTGCCAGGAGACAGTGTCAAACGCTTTGCGAAAATCTAGCTTGAGAACCATAGCTTTTTTCTTTCTTTTTCTGCAAGCTTGAACTAAATCCATTGCATTGCATATAAAAAGTTGTCAGCTATGCACCGAGATTTAACAATACCAGATTGGTCGTCATCCACTAACTTGGTAATTTCTTTTTGTAACCTTCCTGCAAGCAATTTAGTGATCCACTTGACCAGACAATTCAGCAGAAAAATGGGGCGAAAGGCACCCGGGAACTGTCATTTTCCTTTTTCCGCAGCAAAATCATGAATGATCTATTAATTCTTTCGAGCTGCAGGTTCCCATGGAAAAACTGGGAAAAGAACAGGAAGATATCCTCCTTAATGTTTATTGTATTTCGATGACCACCTGAAATGCTTCCCACAGACACCTTAAGTGCAGCACTTGTAATGAACTCCCGAAGCAAAGCACAAACAAACAGAGTGACCTGCAGGTTGTGGCCCTCTTTGCATGGAAGACACCCTCAGTCCTAGGTTCAGGGTGCTTGCCGGAGCTACTGAGGTGAAGCCTGGCCTCAGAAAACTGATGGTATGTTGTAGCAATAATTGGGGAAAATATGGCCCTGATCTGCATAGTAAACGGGGATGTGAGGAAGCAGATCCGTGTAGAATGGGGATGGCAGAATACCTAATGTTGGTTGTAAACCATGAGGGAAATATAAGGTTTAAGTAAATTTAGTATGCGAAGGAGATGAACAATATCCATAAACAAATAAAGAACAAACTGTACATCAGGAGCATATTTATAACAGAAAATCTCACCTGAAGGCAGAAAAGTTCCAAGAAATTATCAAAATTGGCATGCGCTCAAGTTCACCGGCCCTGGGAAGGGGAAGAAATGGTAAGCGTAACTAAATAGACCATCACTACAGAAGAAAAAGGGGCAACCACAGTCTTATACTCTTACTAGACAGAAAGGCGCGCTTCGCCGCGCCGTCAACACTTCTGCATAACTGGATTCATAGTGATTTCTTTCTCAGGTTTTGCTTAGTGTATGCATAGTATAAACTGCAACTTCACGCGTGTTGCAGCACTGCTGATCACATCTTTTTTGCATTGCCCGCCTTGTTATCATCATATCTATACATAATTTTCCGTAACTTTTCGAGAATTTTTTGGCGTTAAATACACATGCCCATGGAACTTCCACCACTGTGTTTCATTATCCTGCACCTCGAATCTTTTCGTCTTCTTCTCATTTGTGGCAGTTCTATCACATCGCAGCCAAAAATAATATGCTTTGCCTCGTTCTCAGCCATGCTCATGTTATTCCCAGGTTTGAAAAGGTAGAGTGAAGACGTTAAAAGTGTGGAATGCAAGTACTGCTCTAGCTAAACAAACTTTTTTCTTTCGCAAAGGAGCTAAACAAACTGAGCAGCAAGAAGCTTGATGACATTTATGCATGATTGACAACAAACAGAAACACAAACAATATATTTGGTAATTACATGGTCATCTGCATGGCCGCAAATTAAATACAAAAATAAAGTTCCACGCACAAAATCTCTAAACATTAGCACTCTAGATATGGTTAGTTCTAGAATTCTAGATCAAAAGTCAGAACCAACTATTGCTTTTACAATCAAGTAATCCTAGCAACTGTCCCAAAAATAAATCATATCGGAATGTCAAACAATATGCATAGCGAGCAAGAGAAATAATACACCTCCAATACTTAAAATACTTCTCTGCATTGGTTTGAAAAACTAAATCATACACAGTAAAAGAACCAAGCTAACAATGAATCTTTGGAGGGAAAGTAAATTGTATGCTCTAGATTATCCCAGCAATGTTCCTTACATGAAGTTGGGTTCCTTCATAATCCTGGTAAAGCTTATGTCTCCAAGTTTTTGTTACAGTTTTCAACAGATTTAAGAACGGGAGAGGGCAGATGACCAAGAGTTGGATGCCAACTGGCCCTTTCGAGTGCACTCTCTCAAACATGGAGATAGATTCAGTAACAATTCTAAGATAAATACCTAATTTTCAATAGAGAGAGATATATAATACCCATTAGGGAGATCTAAATACATGTTTTCCCTATGAACTGGCAGCTAAGATCCTGATCCTTCTGTAATTAAATGTTGGTGCATAATCTTTGTGTAGTCTGCGCCTTTGGTTTTGCTTTCTTGAATATTTAGTACAGGAGAACTCCAAGCAAAGAAAACCAGTTCATGCTGGCAAGGAAAGAACAAAAATCCAGACAAGAAAACTGTTAGAAATTGTTGATAAGATAGGAGTTACCAAAGGCATTTATAGGTAAAATTGGAATTCTGAAGAGGTGAACAGACGACACAATGACCACCACTCAGTTGGAGTTCGCAACTGAATGGCTAATGGGTCACATGTAATATTCTAGCCAATAACTATATGAAACCTTCCGCAGAAACGAATGTAAACTTTATCACGGGTAATTAAAAAAGATCTTAAGTACTCCCTTCGTTCCTTAAAGAATGACGTATTAGCTTTCATTAAGACAAGGCTTTGATCACAAAGATGTGTTTTATATGACATAAAATTAGTATCATTAGATTTGTTATCAAAAGTAGTTCATGATATTTCTGGTTTCATGACATATAAACCACACTTTAATATAGTAATTTGTGGTCAAAGCCTTATCTTAATGAAACCTAATATGCCATTCTTTAAAGAACGGAGGGAGTAGAATGCATAGTAAATGTAGAAGAGAGTAATAAAGCAGAGAAGTGGTGAAAGCTGAACTGCAAATTATTTTGCAGGACCACTCAGGGACTCATACAACATCACTGAAGATAAGATAACATGTAAAACTTGTATCATCGTCTAGTGAGAAGAGAACTCACAAACTACCAATTGGGTACACAGAGAAGAGAACAAGTCATTTTATACATACGAAATTCATACATATAAACAAGGAGAATTATGTACATTAATACTTGTTTCAATACGGAATGGTTGGGTGTTTCCGGTCTAGTGAGCACTAACAAAGCTGACATAAGAAAGAAGGTTAAACCAGTCTAAAGGTTAAACAAAAAGTAGCAGCCAGGTGCCCGTCATAGAGGATGGCTGAAGGTGAAGCGCAAATCCTATAGTTCAATGTACATGATGGTTTGTCGTCGCTCGGTGCTCCGACACCGGGGGTGTGCAGCCTCGTCCCCCTTTTAGGTTCGGTAGGGGCGTCTGGGGAGGAGACCCGGTTATCGCCGGCACGGCCGATGAGGCCCCACGGAGCCGGTGAGACCAAGTGCCAGGTGGTGCGCTAATACAAGAACAAATGCGCACCCATTTTTTACCCAGGTTCGGGCCACCCGGAGGTGTAAAACCCTATGTCCTGCCTGTCTGAACTGATATTGATTGCGGATCAAGCGTATACAAGTTTTTTGCTGGGCCAGTTCCCGGGCTTCCTCTCAATGTCTAAGCACTCCTTACTATTCTCTGCTTGCTGTCCATTGGAACCAACGGACCAACTCACTATCCTACCAACTGGCTAACCTCCTTGACCGTTGACATGAGTCCTCCTTTTATACACAAGGGGATGCCACATGTGCCACGGTGCATGGGCTACAAGTGTCCAACGGGGAGGCACGCAACTCTCCCCGGTGAGCTGGTGGCATGCATGGGTGCCACCTCCGCTGCTAGGGGCCTAAGACCTTAGGGTAGGATTAGACAACCACTGTTCCTTGGATCGGATGGGTAACTACCCGTCGGTCGGCTCGTTTACTGGGCCGCGCGCCTTACTCCTTGCCTTGGTGGGACCGCCCGTTCCGTGCCCGACACGTGCCCGCGCGGCGCTGTCCACTGGGCCCCATGACCCGAGGCGGGGGCACGCGTCCGGGAGCCCCCAGTCCCCGCAAGTCGACCCGGGAAGCACCCAGGCCCAGCGCACCCGGGAACCTCCTCCCGGGAGGTGCCCAAGCGGGAATATTCCCCGAAGCCTCGCTAGCCCCTTTCGGGCTGGTAGCTTGCCGGGAAGCACGTCGGCGCTCCCATGGATGAGACCTTCCCGGAAACCCGGGGGAGGGGCCCACGCGTCGCGCAGCGGTGGTATCCTGGGTGCCACTGGTGCGACATGGTTGATAGGTAGCTTGCAGTCTAATATACAATAGGTAGCTTGCAATCTTGCTGCCCATTTCAATCAGAATAAACAACTCTTAAACAGAAATTTGAACATAACTTTCTGGTATTATATTTCTTGTGTAACTTATTGTTTAAGGTACCAATATTTGTCTTCAACTATTTACCTGGGACCTGCTGCTAGAGTGACTTATCACCCTTTCAGTCTATTTCATCCTCAACTTAATTCCTAGACTACAGGTGCGTTGTGGTGTGAAAAAGCAAACGGCAAGTATCATCAGCAGCTATTTCATCAGCCTGCCCTTCTATCTGCAGAAAACATAAATTTCTCTTAAGCACATCGATTGAACAAATAAGTCTAACTTGAACCTGATAATGTACAACTGTGCATATTATTAATTTTTCAGAAACATATATGAAAGAAGAATTATCTCATAGAAAGGATCGAGTAAAGAAACAAGATATCTATTTCGTGGGCCAGGAAATGCATCAAACATGAACACCCGAAGAAAGCAAGCTATCAAAAAGTCAGAAAAACAAGTGTTCCCCCCAAATTTCACTTTGCCTGGCAAAAGCCTAGGTATTTCTTAGCAGTTCTACCCTTGTACTCCATCTCTTATATTATTCTAAATCGCAGCATGAAAATTCGGCACTGAACCTACTCAGCCTCATCATGAACTAAAATGAACAGCTAATAATACATAAGATTCCCAACCTACAACCACATCTGCCCTAACTATTTGGGCATTAAAAAAATGGTTATTACATACACCGCTGCAACTAATTAGGGAAAGCATGTATGATAAAATTTCCCACTTCGGGATGGACGTTTAGCTGCAGAACCTTTCTAAGCTGGACCTTCTGCAAACACCACAACTAATTTCAATTTTTGCGCGAAACAAGAAACAAAGACAAACGAAAATGGGGGAAACAATGGGGTGGGTGGAGGAAGAAGAATACATACCGTGTAATTATAGATGGAAGTGAACTGCGTTAACTGCGCCTGCTTCGCCCTCAAATATGGTGAATCCACCACAGCCAGCGGCGCCCTCGGCGGCCTGGAACACCCACCGGCGACATCACGCGAGAGAGCACCTGCTGACGCTAGTGGCGGGGTCACGCGGTAGGAAGGGGGAACAGCAGAAGCCAGCGGTTAGGGGCGGCGTGACTTGGCTCCCAGAGCCGCCCGCTCTCACGGCGGGGTGCGGGGGCTCCACCTCGTCGGAACATCACATCTGGCTCTTGGCTTCACGAGGCCCCCTCGGCGACGTCCACGGCGGCAGCTTCCTGCCCTACTCCTCATAGCAGAATTCCGTCAAACACCTCCTCCCGCTCCGCATAGCAAAAGTAAGTAATTCTTTCATAGATCCTGTAACCACCCCAAGCAAAAACGAACGCAGATGGAAAGTTGGAAACGACCAGAACCTGCAACACCAAGAACAGACTGCAGAAGTGAAGAACCCAACAAGCCCCAAATCACATCAGACAGCACACGCACAACAAGAGCAACGTCAACAAACAACAAGATGGGATCCCAGGTGCGTACGAAGGCGGCGAAACGGAATAATCTAAGAAAATGCGAAGGGAAAAAGGAGAAGAAACACACCAGCGATTGGAGCAGATGAAGACTCGACGGCAGCGTAGGACCGAACGAAGGGATCTGCCGAAGAACACGCCAGACGCGCGCCCAACGCTGGCCAAATCACCGGGGAAACGGCGGAGCAAGCAGCAGGCCACGGCAAGACGGGTGTCGAGAACAGGGTAGCAGTCGCGAGCAGCGGCAGATCGGCAGAGAGCCAGAGACGCTCCTTTCCAAAGGAAGGAAGTGAAAAAAGAAAAGAAAAACAAGACGAAAGCCCACCAAGTGCCCCCAGCCCCCCACCCCAGACCGACCCGAAGGCACGACGAGCCGGCGCCACGTACGCAAGACGAACAATCATAGCGTCAGCCTCACTGATAGATCGACCCCATAGCGCGAGGAACGCACGCGCAGAAAGCCTCAGAGCGCGGAGAAGGGGAGGAATGTTCCCGGACGTAGAGATTGTAATAATGTACATCCATGCTAGTATCAACTTATATATCTAAAATCATAACATGCATGCAAGATCGATGCACACATAGGGCCAATCTATATAAACCGCAGGCAAGCTTAGTCGAAAGGACCAAGATCTTCTCTAATTATAAACAAACATAAACTTGAATTACGATTTAAGAATGCGAATAATGTATTGAAGAAAATAACCTCCTAAATTAAGGGGACCACGGTTCAGCGAAATTAAAAATGAATCCTGCGAGTCAAAAGACGCACAAAACACTAACCCTGGGAATTGTTGGATACATTCATCCCAATGATGAGTTCTGAGGGCCGAACCAAAAATGATGTATAAGAGTGCACAAAGATGCTGTGTTAAAAATAAAAGGGATACATACATCCTCCCAATCTGTAATATGTGTCATTGTGTATCACATCCTGCTTCCTGTTAGTCAAACTTTACTGAAGGAAATCATAATCTAGAATGACAATTACCTTGTAAGAAATCTTGTAAAAATGAGGTAAGAAATAAAAGGAGTGCACAGAGATAACTCAGCAGTAAAGGAAAAAAATATTCATCTCGATTCATTCATTAGTTTATAGGAATCAAAGAATTCACAGATTCATACATCTCTACAGTAACAGTGTGTTCACTAAAAAATCAATGAGAAACACAAATAGTCTTGAAAATGGGAAAGGAACAGTTGTAAGCGGATATGATCTTAACAGAAGGCTCGCTATTGATTTCATGGCATCTTCTACCTTTTCTCATCAAAATAACAGTTTGTAGGAAAATATATAACAAGCTTATCCTTACTGGAACGTTTCCTAAGAGCACTTACACCACAGAATAGGCAACTTGAAGGCAAGTTTTTATGGCTGAGATGAAGGAGTGAACTTTTTTTTCTTAGAACTGTAATCCCTAATCTTCTATATCTAAGTAAGAGAACCCCACTACTTGATTTTTCTCAACATGCAAGCATGCCACATCATTATGTCATTAATATGTTCACACCAATTTAGTGGAAACTCATATTTTTTGCATATGAATGCTATCCTCACTAAGCAAAGAATTTATCATACAATTTCATTTATATTTGAATTTTGAATACTCTTTCGTTGCTACTCAATTTCACTCACGTATGCTAACTAAAAATTTCCGCAACAACGTGTGGAGCACCGTCTAGTTCTACAAACATGACATCCATCCTAGGAATGCTATGCTGATCGAACCTTGAATCAGCACAAAGATCGACATCTTATATGTCCAAATTACCAGTCAATTACCTCTGGGTCCCTGTCAGGACCTAATTCCACAACCACTAAACCCTAAGCCCCGCTTGGCAATGCTGTCAATGTTACCCGTAACCCATACAGAGGTCCCCCCCCCCCCCCAGGGTCTCAAGGGCTCTCTGAGGTTGTAAAATGCTGTTTGGAAGGTAAGGTATATCACCTCGAAGGAAAACGAGCTGGCGTCGCAGGATAACCTAGTGCACACCAGCTTATTCTAGAAACATGACTTCCATCTTAGGCCGCCGCCGCCTCGATGCTGAGATTTTCGCCATCGCCGCCGCGGCCGCCTCAATGCTGTGATTTCCGTCGTCGTCACCGCCGCCGCCTCGATGTGCGGCTCCCGTCGACATGCCGGTTCCTCGCCGCCTCAGCGTGCCGGCGTCGCTGCCTGCTCGTTAGGTTCCGTCGATCGATTGGAGGGTGTTATTATCAGGGCCTGGCATTGGTTCGTGAGATTTTCCGGCGGTGTGGGCTCAAAGTCAAATGGAGGGGAAAGAAAAACCTGAAACGACAAACAAACAAACAAACAGGCTCTGGAAATTACGCTTGTAATTGGGCCGAAAACTGGCTAGGGGGTGCATACAGCCCATGCAAGTCCAATTCCCGGTTGGCATTCGTGTGTCTCACTGTTTCAGTTGTATTTTCAGTTATAGGTCTGCATTGCGTACTAGGTATCGGATGTGTGAGTGTTTCGTGTGAGATGCTACAGCTATACTGCAGTTGAGAAGGCCTAAAAAAACAAGCCATTTAGCGTGTGTGTGAGAGAGAGAGTGAGAGAGAGAGGGAGAGAGAACCTTTCTTACCGTGCATCTTGCACTGCTACGAAAGAGGTCAACAGTAACGGGCGAAAAACTACATCAATGATGGGCAAGCCACCCGCCACTAACTGGATGCCAGTGACGTGGGTATCATCACTGGCGGGCGGCCTGCCCGTTAGTGAAGTCTGCCCCATCACTGGCAGGCAACACCACGACCGACACTAATACCCTTTTCACGATTTAAAAAAAAAGCCCGCAAATTCGCAGGCACCCCAGTACCCCACCGTTCACGTCGCCAAAATGAGAATTGACACGAATCACAAAAGCCACGAATCACAGAAGCATTACACTATTACAGATCCAAAGATTGAATCACAGAAGCATTACAAATGCAAAAATGAACCTAAAACTACAACAATTCTCGCTCGATCCAAACCGACCCATCAACAACCCTAACCCGCGAGTTCACCGACGACGAGCTCCTCCTCTCCACCAGCGAGCTGTGAGAGAAAACCAAGAGAAAGCGAGTCAGCGAGAGAAATCTGAGAGAGGGAGTGAGAAATTGAGAGAGGGAGAGACTAACCATGAGAGGGGATACGGCGGCGCGCGGGACCGTGAGGGGCCGGATCCGACGGTGGCCGGTGTTGAGGTCGTCGGATCCGGGGCCGGGGGCGGCGGCGGCAAGGAGGGCGGCGCCTGGCTCCTCCTCGCAGTCCTCGTCGCCGGCGGATGGGGTGGGCGGCTGGGGCGGCCGGGGTCGGGGGCGGCAGCAAGGAGGGCGGTGTCTGGCTCCTCCTCGCAGTCCTCGTCGCCGGCTAGGGCTGGCTAATGAGCAAGCTTGGTTTGTTAAGAGCTCGGTTCGTTAAGAGCTCGGATCGTTAAGATCGTTATCGTTAACGATCTGAAACCATTGTTCGGCTCGGTTCGTTAAGAGCTCGCGAGCGCTCGTTAAGCTCGTTAAAAACTCGTTAAGATAATAGATGGTATGTTGTTCTAAATAATTGGACATTACCTGTTTGCTTGGGATAAATTTTGGTAGCAAACAAAATATATCAAAAGTTAAACAACGCTATAAAGATTGGAAATAACACAACAAAAGAGAAATAACAACACAATTCCAACAGCAAAATAAGTTTCACAAGTGATGTACGAGACGAGCTCGCTAACGAGCTTAACGAGCGCTCGCCGAGCTCGCTCGTTAAGATCGTTAAGGTTAATGATCTGAAAAGGAAGTCATGTTTGGTTCTTTAGTTAACGAACCGAGTTAGCGAGCGTTCAATAAGATTATCGAACTTTGATCTTTTTGTCCAGGCCTATCGCCGGCGGATGGGGTGGGGTGCGCCCGCCATTGATGAGGGGTCATCAGTAAAGGGTGTTGTGCGACCGTGACTGATGAGGTTCATTAGTTGCGGGCAGGGAAGGCCTGTCACTTATGTTGTGTTTTGTAGTAGTGTTGTCGAGTGGCGAGGAGCGGCGAAGGCTCCTTCGTGTGTGGTGGAGGCAAACGGGATGAGGAGCGCGACAATGGTGGTTGGGAGAGCGGATCTCGGCATTGATCCCCTTGAGATCCTTCCGTCGGCGCACCTGGATCTCAACAACGCTGCCATCCCCCCTTTATCCGCAAACGCCACCTAGATGCCGCCACTGTTCTTCTCTTCAGAACATGCGTGCCACCGCTTTCGGATTGGATCGGAACTTGAAGATGCAACGGGCAGTTGGAGAGGCAGCTGTGGCGGGAGAGAGAATCGCAAAACAATGGGAGCGAGAGTAGAGAAGGAGTCGGGAAGGTTTGAGAGGTGAGGGAAACGCCGCCGGAGTCGCCACCGGCACCTCTCCTTCTCCTCAAACATCATCTCCATGATGGTGGCGGAGTAATCCCCGCTGAACCATTGGTTTGTGGAAGTAGCGCTCTCTCTCTCTCTCTCTCTCTCTCGTGCTATCATGTATTAGAATGACATGAGATGGTAACACACGATTATGATCACATTTTTATTGGTGGATCTGTAGTTATGATATGATGAACTTCCTCTTTTGGGAGATCTTTGTTAAATGCATGTTATACTTTGGATTCATATACATGATCTTCTGATGCAATGGTGAGGTATTTAATTCCTAAAGCCTTGTTTGCCCATATCATGTGAGTTTTTTTGAGGACACAAATGGTCAATCCCCGCGATTCGATTAGAAGAAAGAATTGGCCTTGTTTATAAGAAAAACCGGGCCTGAAAACCGATACAGTGATCACCTTATTCTAGGAAAGCCGTCCGAAAAACCATGACAAAGAGCAAACACAGGACGAAACTGAAAAAACAAGCCGCTACCGCGAAGATGAGCCCCCTCCACTCCAGCGACGCCAAACAGGGAGCAGCACCTTGCACCAGATGAGGTAGGCAGGACTGGGCTTCTTCGACGACCTGAGCCAGAAGAGGTTGCCTTGACAGTAACATCTCGAGCAACGGCAAGCCCGCGTCGCACGAAGCCGCCCTCCTTGGTCAGGCCCCCTGCCGCAAGCATACTCAGCCGCCAAACGAGGGCTCCAGAGGGAACACACCCAAGGAGGGAACGACATCCGAGGACGCCACCGTTACCCGACCCGAACACCGAATCAGAGCTTTCGCTCGGAGGCACCTCATTTGCAAAGGGTGAGAAGTAGCGGAGCTACGCAACGACACCTTCAAGAAGGAAACAACATCCAAGGACGCCCCCGTCGCTGGCACCGACAACGTCGATGCAAGGTTTTCACCCGCAGCCACCAAACCCACCACGGACAGGAGCAGACAGCACCGCGAGCCGAGGTCCCGACCAGAGGCCACCGCACCACCACGAGCGTCGGCGAAGCCTGCCGAACGCCACACGCCAAACCACAAACGAGCACCGGCCAGGGCGCCGCAACCGCCCCACACACTGGACCGAGCCCCGCCATCCTGGCTACAAAGAAGTGGAAAAGGGCAGGATTGCCATGGCCCGTCGGCCCAAAATCAAGCATGCAACTCCGCAGAAGGCGGCCGCACGCGCCCCCTCCACGGATCCCAGCAGCTCGGCTACGGGACCTACCGGATCTGACACCACCAACCCCGGATCCGGCGCTTCCACCTCCAGATCTGGCCACACCCCACGGCAATGAAGTCGCCGCCCCTAAAGCACCCGACGATGGGCCACGACCAGCCTCGCTGCGCAGCGCGGCACCCACGCCAGCCTGAGCTCCGTCCCGTCCGCAGCCTTGAGAAGCCACACCAGCAATACGCCGCCGCGCGTCGTGCCGACCGCCACAGCGCCCCGCACCAAGCTTCGAGTGGGCCGCGAGAAGAGGAGAAACCGCCCCGCCGCCCCCTTCCTTGGGCGTGCGCGGCTTTGCCAGCGCCCCTCCGGCGGCGGCGTTGCGGGGGGAGATAGGAGGGGAGGCCCTTGTGACATACCATATGTAGGTAGATGTGAGAGTAGCATAGTATGCCAATTAGATAAACCTTGTATGAGAATCTGATGTGAGTCTTTATATAAAGATGTACGGTATGTGTTAGGTGTGCCAACATTAAAGGGTGTAGCCCCTCTATGTGACCGATAGCACCGCAGCGATCCTTTGATTCAACGCAACCCTCACGCATCGCCATCACCGCTGCCGTACGGTGCCCTCGATGACGACCTCGCCCGCCGCTTCTACGCGCTCAAGTCCTGCCCCCGCCCCAGGCGAAGCAACCTTCCGCTGGCATGGACGAAACGGAGTCACGGTTCGGCGGCGCTGAAGGGTGCGCTGGTGGTGGTTGGCCCAGAGAAGATGTGGCTGGAGAATATGTGAGATGGGGAATCGGAGGAGGAAGAAGAAGTGGAGAAGGTGATGAGGTGGGCGATGGACATCGCGCATGCGGCTCGACGTCGCCGCCACTGCCGGTGCCGGCGGCTGCGCCACCACCGCCACGGGCGTGGAGAAGGATGAGCAAGAGGACGACAAGAGGCTGGATTTTTTTTAGGAACACAATACAAACGCGGACGCTCACAATACGCGCGTACACTCAACCCTATGAACGCACACACACGCACACCCTATCCCTATGAGCACCTCCGAAAGACTGAGCTCTGAAATGTGACACCCATATGTCAAGTTTAGGACTTGAACCCGAGTGAGCTGGTTCCACCACAAGAAACGAAGCCACCTAAGTTAGGGTCAGTTCACCACAAGAGGCTGGAATTGGAGATGGAGAATAAGAGAAAAGAGACATGGGCAAGAAGAACTTCTTTTGATTCATCATCACATCACGCACAGGCAAAGAATCCCAGCCAGGTTTGAGCTTTTACATTCTTATTATGCTATAGAACTTCGTGACTTGCAAGAGCGTATATCTTGATTTGATTTTGTCTCCAGGGAATTTCGCTAAATTTCACGATTGGCGGCCGATTTGGGATTAAATTCTCTGTGCAATGTGGATATTATCCTTAGGCTGCTCGTTGTGTATTCTGGGAAACGACACGTCTTAGTTCTGTAATTTGGGACCTTGGATTTATTGATTGGTTAAAGTTTGTGGTCTCATAGTAAAATTTATGCTAACAGCAGGTTACGTTCTACTTTATGCATAAACAACAAGAAAACACACTATTATTCCAATATTTTTCTTTATGCATAAACAACAAGAAAGTACACTATTATTCCAACAAGAAAACAGTATGTTATGGTATTTATCCCCTTTGCTCATCATTCAACAATGTCCTGATTCTCCTTACTGTGGCTGGACGTGTTATGAAGGCAAGTGTAACAAAGTGTTACATGTCTTTTATTATTCTGCTCTTGACTTGAAGAAAAATGGTTGTTGCAAAATACTCCATCCGATCCTAAATTCTCAACAAGGGGAAGGAGAAAGGCAACCCTAATTTCCGGTTGGCCATATGATGTGAGGCACTACAAGATTGCAAATAGCATAAGCGGAAGGTTCCGTTGCAGAATTGTAAATTTGAATTAATCCATTTTATGATCATTTGTTTTCCATTGCAACGCACCGACACCTTACTAGTTCTTCATAATACTTGTGTATGATTTATTCCAATGACTATGCCATCATTATTGAGAGAGATATTGAGTGAAACCATGAAACCCGATCCATTATTTCTATAAAGGTAAAACTCCGGATACTTGTCCTCTTGCACTTTAGAGGATTGGGCATTTGTTACTTTACTTTTCTGTACATATTTTCAAGTATTAAATATATTCCATGCTACTTTAATTTTTTTAGTGCATATATAACTAAAATTGGGACACTCTAGTTTGAAAGAACAAATTGCTTTACCTTCTTGCTCCTGTGGTTCGATACCCAATACTTTCACATTGAGAGGTGCTACAACTGGGAAGGGAAACTAGTTGCCATGTCCATAGATGAGGATTATGATTAATTTCTGAAATTCTAGATGACAATGATATGATGACTAGATTTCGAGAATCACGAGAAAGGAAACAATTGGGAAGTTTCTCATGAGTTTTAGGTTCTATTGCTAATAAGTTACCTCAATATCATGATGAAACTTGTTGCTCGAAACAAAAGGGTAGATACTTTGAATTTCAATGTTGGAATCATAATGAAAACGTGTAATTTCAGCATACTACCGTAGTTATGCACACTTAAAGATAAAAGAAGCAGAGGGATTATGGTGTTTATGGTGGCTTATGAATTAGAAACTTTCATTAATAAACACTATGAAGATAGTACAGAAGCTAATCAATTTAGAAGTGTTATTACATTCTCATGTGAAGATGAAGAATATAATGCAATACTTGCTAGTCGTGATAATACTCTCATTCATGAGAGTGCTATATACTATTCTTGAAATCTCCTAGTTTAACCATTGAAGCGAAATATGCATTTGCTAGAAAGTATATAAGTGGTTTGATTTTACCTTTAGTTAGTTCAAAACTCTTGCTGCAACCATGAATTTAATATTCTAATAGTACTAGCAATTATCTTGAAAGAGGAAAGCATGCTTGTGGTAATTTTATCGATCCTCTCTATGTGCAAGTATTTCCAAAGTTGAGTCCTACCATGGGTTATATTGTTGAATTCTCTTCTAGTGCTTGTAACTATTATGAAAGAGAAGGTGATAAGTGCCCTCTTTATTTCCAAGAAACTAAAAAATTGCAAGAAAATGCTTGTATGCATTGGTCTTTAGCAATTTTCCGTGATTTATTCATATATAAAATACCAATGCATGGGAAGATAACGAGACTTCTTTGTAATTGGTTTTATGCTTCGTTTTGCTCCCACCATGCACCGTCTTGTTTATTGTTTTGAGCCCACCTTGGGACCATGGTATTTTGTGATAAAATACTTCCTGAGGAAGAAGTAGGGTTCAATCAAAGAAATAAATTGCCCTCATGTCACATGCCCCTCGAAGTAAAAGGTATCAAGCCTAGCTATATGGCTACAAAGAAAGCGCTTTACGGGAGGCAACCCGATGTTTTTATTTATGATTTTTGTTTTATGTGCTTGCTGCATAATTAGAGTTTTAAATAAATCATGCTAGCGTAGTTTTAAAATAAATTGCTAGGTTCAACCCATTTGAATATGTTATGATGATTACAATATGAGAATTAATTCCACCACTACTACTGTTCACCATAAAAATTCTTGTTCTATGTTGGATGGTCGAAATATTCCGAAACATTCAAGTTACGATCATCATTAAGTCCTCCACATTTACAAAAAATTTCACAAATTATTAATGTGTTTAAGTGGCTCAAATCTACAATTTACCGAGCTGCTGTTTTTTTGGACAGATTTTGTCCAAACTAGTTTAATTGGTTCTCTTGAATTATGAATATATTATTTTTGAGTTAGTTTATATATTGCCAAATTAAACATGCCTTCTGGACATTTGGAACCCGATTTAATTGGAGTCAAGATTATAGCATCTACTATTATCTCTATGCCAGTAACATCACCCAGCAGAAAAAAATAATGAGAAATATTTTTGTAGTGAAGTCTTTACACATGGAGAAACGTATAACAAATTGAAGTTGAATGGTTCAAACCATAAGCTTGGGGATGTCCAAGGCCAACCCTCCCCCCCCCCCCCCCCCCCCCCACCCACACCCCCCACACACACCAACATAACTTCACTTTGCAACTCTTCATCCTTGTTTTTTTATCAGTACGTTTATTTTTGCATGAACTTGGAGCATCGACGTGTGTGTTTACTTCACATATATCAAAGCATGCCCCATAACCAGCACACGCACGGCACGGGGCAGGGAAGGAAACGGGGTCTCTGCCACGCGGACGAACGGGGTTGAAATGACGGAGGAGCTTCGCCGGCCGCCGCTGCTGCATGCAAGGGTGCTGACCACCGCGTCAACTGGGAGGCCGGCTCCCTCCGCTCCCCCCTCTGCTCTGACGCCATAGGCGGCCGGCTTCCTCATCCATCCTGCGGCGCTGCCGGCTCCTTCAGCTCTGCCCGCGACCACCTCGCGCCGCGGGCTTCCTTCTCTCCCCCTGCGACCAGCACTGGCTGCTCACAAAGCAACCATCCGACGGCAGGCTACAGGCTTGAAGACAGAAGACCAGAACAGAGACACTTAGCCGTGTGCATTACACTGAAGAATGAGCATTGAACAATTGAAAGCAAGGGTTGAAAACTGAAATGCTACAGGCTACAAGCTGAGCATGTTATTTTGCGGGTACAAGCTGAGCATTTCGTAATTGAACAACTGAAAGCAAGAGTTGAAAATTAGCTGAAGCATTGAAAACTGAGATGCTATAGATTTCAATGCTTTATGTAACACTGGATTAAACTGAGTTTTGCAAGTAGTTTCAGTTAAGAGTTGCCAGCAAAACTGAGACTGATTTAACAGTTTCACAAACAAAAGCTGAACACTTCAATTATGAAGCACTGAAATCTGGACAATTTTTTTTGGTGTGTGTATGTTTTGTGCTTTGTTTCACTACAGTTTTGAAACAAGCCTGAACCTTGACTTATAACCATGTGAAGTAAATTTAAACTAATGTTACATGACCTTCCAGAGCCAATATGAATATCAATTTTTAACTAAAGTCAATTTTGCTGTTCCAGTTTGGCCGTCCTACAGTCATCTCCTCATTTTTATGTAAAGCAGCATATCAACTCCTCTTACTTGAAAAATATTGTTTCACTAGATATACAGCGGGCAATAGGATACTCTGACAACTGCAATATGGTTCTTCGTTTCTCTTAACACAACTATAACGTGTAACATTAGCTTTCTGCTATTTGGCATAAGTTTGCTAACTTTGTAAACTCTATGAGTATCAATTCGACACTGATGCTGAGAAGCAATATGGTTCTTCGTTTCTCTTAAAAAAGTGTCAAGTGTAGCATAATTACGTTGCACATAGCAGTATATCTATAAAAATTTGCGATCATACTATCACACTAGTACTTTATTCATACCTGGCCTAAAACCTACCGCATAAGAATTCAGAACTTCAAAGATGACAAAACATTCTGTAAAAGAAGCATTCACAAGGAAAAAACATAAATATCAAAGCAGACATGACGGCCACAATACAACAGCTAGAAGGATCAAATTGCCCTAAGAATAATCTGCGCCCCGTGCATCGGATGCAGTGTTATCACAGTATGCGGAGCATGAGTATAAGATGGTGCGAGCACGAACTCAAAGTGTTGAATGATCATGCACATCGCCATCTTGGCCTCAAGCAGCGCAAAGTTCTGACCAATGCAGATCCGTGGTCCCCAACCGAAAGGGAGAAATGCGCCTGGATTGTTTGGTGATGCCTTGGAGACCCCATCAACGAACCTTTTGGGATTGAACTCATGGACGTCGCCACCCCAGATGTCTGGGTCATGATGGATGAACATCACGGGGAGCTCAACCATCACTCCCGCAGGGTATGTGATGCCTCCAATCTCCATTTCCTTGTAAGTTTTCCGGTTGAATGTAATGGCTGGTGGATACAGACGGAGAACCTCATAAAGAATCATAGTCACCTGCAGATGCAAAGACAATGCAAAAAGTTAAATCCTCAATAAAAGAAGTTGATGTGTTCGGCACTTCGCAGCATGGTAATGAAACAAAATCGATCGATTATACTAAGTTTCAATATTTAAGCCCTTACCGTTTTGAGTCGGCTTAGACCTTCATATTCAGGTTTGTTTTTTCCAAATAGGTCCATGATCTCCTCCCTTGCACGGTCCTGCCATTCCGGGTGCATGCTTAGTAGGATCATGGTCCACGTGAGTAGCACTGATGTTGTCTCCATTCCTGCAAAATAGAATAACTTGCACTCCTCGACGACGTCTTCAATTGACATCCCCAGTTTGGCTTGGCCATTCTCATCCACGTGTCTTATGTTTGACTCTAGCAATAAGCCAAGCAAGTCGTCTTTGGTGCTCTCACCATCTTTCATCGCTTGAATTCTTTTTCCAACAAGACTGTGCAGGATCGATTCGATCTCCTTGGTGATTTGACGCATCCTTCTGTTGTTTTCAGTTGGCAAGCACCTGAAAAAATTGGCAAGTCCCGTTACATGTTGCAAAAAGAAAGTCTCTCGATCCAATTAGTAATTGCTAGTAAGTGAAGAGATCAATTAGTAGTACTAACAAGTAGCCAGGAATGAGAATCTTCGTAATGTTCGTCATGAGACGCTCAGCTTGCTCCGCCTGCAGCTGGAAAATCTTCCTTCCCTCGAGGTAGCTGCTGCTGAATGCGGTGCGAGAAATGACGTCCCCAGTCAGGGTTTGGAGCTCCGGCCAGACATCCAGCTCGCATGAACCGTCGGAGCCGAGGGACTCCATCCATTTGCTAACTAGGTCTTGGCAGGACGCAGAAAACGCCGGCAGCATGCGCTACATAGCCACACATTCAAATGATTAGTTCTGCACTCCATGACACTTCAAAAAATCAGGAAAAATAACATACTTCCAGGAGTATGATACGAGACGTATCTAAATTTATCTTGTGTACCTTGACCTTCTCGAGCTGGAATGCAGGGTTGAGGATGCGGCGATGCTTGGCCCACTTCTCGCCTTCGATGCTGGCGAGGCCCTCGGCGAGGAGCTTGGACAGCGCCGGGAACTTGGTCTTCTCGAAGTGCCCGAACTTGTTGGACATGACGTCCTTGGCGAGTTCGGGGTCGCTGAGAGTGACTTTGGGGACAGGGCCGAACCAAGAGAAGCACGCCTTCTTGCCGTGTTCCCGGACGGTGTTGTGGAGGAAAGGCGCGACGTGGTGGGCGATGTCGTGGCACCCCAGAGGCAAGGGCTTCGACCAGGCCTCCTTGCTCAGGCGGCCGTATTCCTTGAGGTCGCCGATGACGAAGCGGTAGGACGTGCCGCGGAGGCCCTGCGCGCGGAGCTCACGCTCGAGCCGCCGTGGCCGCCACCACACCTGGTCCAGCGTCTTGCCGACCTGCCGAAGGAACGCTATGCACAAGAGGCTGCGCAGCAGGAAGCCCCATGGCACTGAGACCAACGTCTCGAAAGAGAATCCGAGAACCATTATTTCTGTCTACTGTTACTATCGAAGTACCAGTAGAAATGGGATAACGATCTGTGCTAGTATTAGAAGCTGATCGATTGTAGTGGACTTTTACTGGAGATGGGTAAAGCTACGGTATTTGGCCTCACGTTATATAGAGCCATGTACGTACAGAGTGTCCCCTGAGTGTAGTCTATTTCTGCTGATTTGTTTAAGGTTTCTTCAAGTGTAAGACGAGTGGGGTTCGGTACGCCGGCCATGTTGCCTTGCTCCCAAGGAACTTGGTGGAGAAGAAATTCCGATGGGGATTGGCTAGGTCAACCTGGGGCATGGTGACGCCCAGGATGGGCACCCTGCAGTGGAAGCATCCCATTGATTGCTTCCTTGCTTGAGCTCAGAACTCAGATTGCTTGGTCTTCTTTGGAATTCGGGCACCGGCCGGCACATGCTGCAGTCACGTGATGTTTATTTCCAACTTTCTGCACTTCCGTTACAGCATATCCTCCTCTCTAATGCTACTCATAGTGGGAATACTTAGCTAGTAACATACTTGATGTTTATAATGTTTTTTGTAATTTTTCGCCGAACTAGTTCGTATATGTGAGGCGGAAACTCAACCTATGCTTGTTGGAGGCGATTTTAATATTATTCGTCGTCGGGAAGAAAAAAACAATGACCGTTTTAATGCTAAGTGGCCTTTTGTTTTTAAAAGGCCATTATTGAAAGTCTTGACTTGCGGGAGATTGCTCTTTCGGGTAGACAATTTACTTGGGCTAGCAGAAGTGAGGTTCCAACCTTCGAGAAGTTAGATTGTATTCTCTCAAGTATTGGCTGGGAACAAAAGTTTCCTTTGGTGTCTGTCCATGCGTTGACCCGCTCAGGGTCCGACCATACACCTTTGTATATTGATTCCGGCAGCCAGCCTCACTTAGGAAACCGTGCCCAATTCTCTTTTGAGCTTTCCTGGTTACGCGAGGAAGGCTTCTATGACTTAATTGCAGCTGAATGGGTTTCGGTGACTTCGGGTCGCAAGCCCATGGAGAGATGGCAAAATAAGATTAGGCACTTACGCCGTTTTCTTCGTGGATGGGCTAAGAACCTAAGTGGAAAATATAAAAAGGAGCGTGACCGTCTTCTTAAAATTATTGATGATCTTGATATTAAAGCCGAATCCGTCGATCTCACCATGGCCGAACGGGCCACGTCGAGGGAAGTTAGTGATTTCGTATCTAAGCTACGACGGGACGAGAATTCGAAATGGGCCCAACGGGCAAAGGTTAAATACATTCAGGAGGGTGAGAGTAACACGAAATTTTTTCACCTTATTGATAATGGGAAACACAGAAAGAAGAAGATTTTCCAGCTTGAGCAAGAGGAGGGGACTATCACCGGGTAGGCTAATCTTCAACTCTATATCTCTAAATATTATAAGAAATTATTTGGAGCTTTGGAACCAAATAATTTCTCCTTGGTGGAATCACAAGTTGATGATATACCTCAACTTTCTGCGGTGGAGAATGCCATTCTCGTGGCGGCATTTTCCGAGCAGGAAGTGCATGATGCCATTTTCCAGATAGAACATAACAAAGCGCATGGTCCTGATGGTTTCCCCGCGGAGTTCTATTAGTTTTGCTGGAATTTTATTAAACTCGATTTGTTGGCACTTTTTTCCCAGCTCCAAATAGGCCAGCTGCCTCTGTTTAATCTTAATTTTGGAATCATCACGTTGATTCCTAAAAAAGAAGATGCGGTTCAAATCCAGCAATACAGGCCTATTTGTATCCTTAATGTGAGCTTCAATTTTTTTACAAAAGTCGCTACTAATCGCATTGCGGGGATCGCTAGCCAGATGGTTACCCTAACTCAAACGGCTTTTATGCCAGGACGACACATCTTAGAAGGTGTTGTTGTTCTTCGTGAGACCATCCATGAGCATCATTGGAAGAAAATGGATGGGGTGTTTTTTAAAATTGATTTTGAAAAGGCCTACGATAAAGTCAAATGGCTTTTCCTGCAACAAGCACTCCGTATGAAGGGATTCGACCCAATCTGGTGCAACTGGATTTCACAATTTGTTCAGGGTGGGAGTGTGGGGGTCAAAGTTAATGACGATGTGGGCCATTTTTTTCAAACTCGTAAAGGTTTGAGATAGGGTGATCCTCTGTCCCTGATCCTGTTTAATATTATTGCGGATATGCTGGCCATCCTAATTGCTCGTGCCAAGGAAGATGGCCAAGTTGGAGGACTGGTTCCTCATCTCGTTGAGGGTGGTGTCTCTATTTTTCAATATGCGGATGACATGATTATTTTCATAGAACACGACTTAGCGAAAGCCGTTAATATGAAATTAATCCTTTGTATCTTTGAACAGTTCTCTGGCCTTAAAATCAATTTCCATAAAAGTAAGATTTCTTGTTTCGGTAACGCCAAAGACGAGGAACTTAGCTACAAGCGTATGTTTGGATGTGAATCTGGATCTCTCCCGTTTCGGTATCTGGGAATTCCAATTCATTTTCGCCCTCTCCTTAATAAGGAATGGAAATCGGTGGAGGATCGCTTTGAGAAAAAATTGGGTTGTTGGAAAGGTAAGTTGCTGTCCTACGGTGACCGCCTTACTCTCATTAATTCGGTGTTGACTTCCATGCTCATGTTTATGTTATCTTTTCTTGAAATTCCCGTTGGAGTTCGTAAAAGTTTACATTTTTACCGATTTCGTTTCTTTTGGCAATCGGACAAGCATAAACGCAAGTACAGATTGACCAAATGGAATATTAGTTGCCGCCCCAAAGATCAAGGCGGCCTGGGCATCGAGCTCGTGGAAGTTAAAAATAGATGCCTCCTTAGCAAATGGATGTTTAAGCTTCTTAACGAGGATGGGATGTGGCAAGAGATGCTATGGAACAAATACCTCCACAAGAGTACCCTCTCTCAAACAGCAGCCAAATCGACTTACTCGCAGTTTTGGAAAGGCCTTATGCATGTTAAAGATGATTTTTTTAGTCGCGGGTGCTTCATCCTTGGGGATGGTACCGGAATTCTTTTCTTGGGAAAACACCTGGCTCGGCACTTCGCCACTCTCCGACCAATATCCATCCCTGTACCGCATAGTACATCATAAAAACGTTTCTGTTGTCGCGGTCTTCCAGACAATTCCTCTAAATATTTGTTTTAGATGGAACCTCACTGGGAATAAATGGATAAGATGGCTTCACTTGGTTTAGCGGCTGATGGAGGTTAATTTCACGACCGAGCCCGACAGATTTGTTTGGAGTCTGACTTCCTCGGGTGTCTTCTCTGTAAAGTCTATGTACGCGGACTTTATGGATGGGCAAACGGTATTTCAACGGAAATATATTTGGAAGCTAAAGATTCCCTCTAAAGTAAAAAAATTTATGTGGTTTCTGGACCGACGGGTTATTTTAACTAAGGACAATCTTGCAAAACGGAATTGGGGTGGGAGCTGAAAATGTTGTTTCTGTGATGCTGATGAGAGCGTTCAACATCGTTTTCTCTCCTGCCCTCTTGCCCGTATTATTTGGCGCATCATTTTTGTTACATTTAATCTTCCCCCCCCCCCCCCCCCGTCAATTACTAATTTGTTTGGCAACTGGCTTAGTGGGGTAGAGAAAAAAGTTAAAGCTCATATACGGATGGGAGTTTCAGTTTTCTGTTGGGCTATCTGGAATTGCAGAAACGATGCGATTTTTAATCGATCCAGAGTTCCCCATTTTTTGCAGGTTATCTTCAAAGCTACGCACTGGATCCTTTTTTGGGCTTTCCTGCTTCCTACGCACCTGCGGGGGCTTATGGATTTTGGATGCAACCGGCTGGAGACGGTCTCTCGGGATGTCTTCAACTGGGCTGGCTGGCGGTGTACTAGACACCTCCAATTTTAGTCACCATGTTTGATGTTTTTTGCTGGCTTATTTTTTTTCCATGATCGCTTGTCGGTGACTTATAAGACCCATTTTTTTTATCTTTGCAATAAAAATGGCATCGTTTAGATGCAGTGGCCTGGGTTTCCACCCCTTTTCGAAAAAAAATATTTGATCAACAATTATTCAAAATATTAAATTATATTTAATATATGTATATAAAATCTATACCATTAGAAAGAGTTTTTCAAAAGGAAACCAACAATATATCTTTTGTGCCGCAATAATCTCATATTAACAATGTAATTTTTGGTCAAAGTTTGGCATAAAATTCCGCATGGGCCTTATAAACCTAAACGGAGGTAGTAAGTGCCAACTAGGCAATTTTGTGATGTGGCATGATAATAAATGAAAAAATTAGTGATGTGATAACTAGATATGTTACCATAACATCACACAAATCAAGACAAGATGAGTCTACAACATAATAAATGACACAATGTTTTACACAACATATAAGTTACTACCCAGCATGAAGGTAGTAACTTAGACTAATAACATAATCATGATACCACTCTAAGTTACTCCCCACTATGACCAGCCTAAAGCTGTACAAACATTGGATGCCAGGCAACAAGAGCGGATCAACCGTGTCATAATTAATGGCAGAGATCCAAAAAACGAGGCCAAGGGTGGAGTGATGATGCAGGTGTTGGATCCAGAACAGGGTGAATAATACACATGAGACTTAAATTAAATTTGGTCAGCTGTAAGAAAAGGTTAAATTTGATCAAAGTCATATAAAAAAACACTAATATTGGCAATATCAATATCGAGGAAAGATTTATCCAAACTAGGACCAAATCTTGGTTAATCACAAAAACTTTGGCAGGGTAAAGTTTGGTCACCATCCAAACATATCTATAAGGTAGTGTTCGGTCGATTGCAGGCCATATCAGCGCAACACTCAATATCTTATAGGTGATCCAGCTGTCTTGGTGCCAGCTAGCTAGCCTCGGTCATGCCTTCCCTGCCAGCCGCTCCTTCGCTCATGTTGGACCTCAAGCATGAGGCTCAACCGGTGTGGTGATCTGTGGGCTTGATGATGTGAAGACGAAGAGGATCTCTGGCAGGAGCAGCTCGCCTACATGCTCGAGGTGATCATGCGTGCAAGTGGAGCTAGACCATGGTTGTGTGCATCGACCGATGCAGAGGCCTGGAGGATGCCCTCCTTTTCCGAAAAAAAGTGGAGCTAGACCAACGGCCAGACAGGCACGCCTTCATGACGAGACTCCTGCGATACACACTAAGTGGAAGAGAGGGGGCGTGGTTCGAGACGAGATCCATTTGCTGCTGAGGAAGGGGACCGGTTGGGGGAATTCAGGAGGGAGAGAGCGTATATATATATGACACAGCGAGTTCCTCAGGTGGAAGATAGAGCATGCAGTTGCACGTTTGAGTTGATCGGGAATCGAACAAAGATGAAGCCACATGCATAAGGGCATCTCCAAGGGCGAGTCTTCATTTGTCCTACCCATTTGTTAAACAAAATATCGTGATGTCCAATGAGATCCCTTTTGTCTTCCTCATTGACTGGGCTCCGATGTGTGGGCCAGGCGGATAAGTTGGTACTCCCTAATCTCTCTCTCTCTCTCCCCCTCCAATTTGGGGAAGAAATGAGTAGACAAGTTTTGAACAAATGGAGTTTCTCATTGGGTTATATTTTTATTCAAAGGTTCAAACTTTGATCCGCCGTTAATATTTTCAGCATGCTAACCGCTTCGAGTTAATCCTTGGTGTCCGTAGAACCAATAACCAAACCCTAATTTAATTTCCAATGATAAATTTATACAAGTCAATACAAGCACTCTCGCTTGATCTAGAAATTTATATCGCCCTTCTGTAATTTATTCACCTATCAATTTGAAAAAAAAAATACTACATACCCCATGAGAGGTCCACAGAGATTCCAGATGGTGTAATCATCCGAGAGTCTTGATTATAATTTGTGCACCATACTGAGGATTTAGTGCCATAACGTTGAATGGTGCATGGGCATAGGATGGTGAGAGTTGAAACTCGAAACGCCGAAGGACCATGCAAAGAACCATCTTAGCCTCAAGCAGAGCGAAGTTCTGACCAATGCAAATCCTTGGCCCCGAACCGAATGGAAAGAACACTGGTCTATCATTGGTTGCCTTGGAAATCCCCTGGGCAAACCTTTGAGGCTTGAACTCCAACGCATCTTTTCCCCATATGTTGGGGTTGTGGTGTACCAATATTACAGGCAACTCAAAGACTACCCCTTTAGGATATGTGATGCCTCCTATCTGCATTTCTTTGGATGTCTTTCGGTTCAACGTAACTGCTGGTGGATACAACCTGAGCACCTCATACAGTATCATCGTCACCTAGATGAAAAATTGGATCCACAACATAGTAAGCAATGGCTCTCAAGCAAATTTTAAATTAGAAGTTTTGATGTAGCTCTGAGAAAACCGTGACAAACACTTGCCGTTTTCAATCGATTAAGACCATTGAAGCTGGGCTTGCCCTTGCCAAACACACTTAGGACCTCCTCCCTCGCTTCATCCTGCCACTCAGGGTGCATGCCAAGCACAATGAATGTCCATGTGAGCAACACTGATGTAGTCTCCATCCCTGCAAAGTAGAAGAGCTTGCACTCCTCAATCACTTCCTCTGTGCTCATCCTCGAGCTAGATGTTCCAATAGCCATGTTCGACTCCAGCATTAAACCAAGCAAATCGTGTCCGTGCCCATCGCTCTCGATTGCGCGCTCCCTCTTCTTGATGATTCCTCTCAATAGTCCTTCAATTTCCTGGTTGATTTCCTTCATCCTC
Organism: Brachypodium distachyon; assembly: GCF_000005505.3. Classification (NCBI taxonomy): domain Eukaryota; kingdom Viridiplantae; phylum Streptophyta; class Magnoliopsida; order Poales; family Poaceae; genus Brachypodium; species Brachypodium distachyon. Next base: position 44,456,248 of record NC_016132.3, on the reverse strand, counting down.
CTGTTGTTTTCCGTAGGAAAGAGCCTGCACAAAGCAGTTGCACTGAGTGTAGGCATATGTAGATTCAAAGAACCGACCATCCTGTATACTTATTTCTCGAAGTTAAAGTATTAAACCTTAAAAATATAAATGCAATATACATAATAAACCTAGTAATATGAATGTGTTGGTCATCCTGCTAGATTATTTAGTTCAAACAAAAGAGGGTACTTACAAATAGCCTGGGATGTAAATACATTGGAAGGCTTTCATTACTCGCACGGCTTGCTCTGCCTGAAGCTGGAAGATCCTTCGTCCTTCCATGAAGCTGCTTCCGAACGCTGTGCGTGAGATCACGTCTCCGCTGAGGTTTTGGAACTCCTGCCAGATGTCTATTTCTTGTGATCCATTTGAAATAGCTAGTTTACTCTCCCAGCTGCCAATTAGCTCGGTGCAGCACGTCACGAAAGCCGGCAACATGCCCTAAAATAGCATCGGTTAGCACACACATATGGTGTTGTTGTGCGTACAGGAGCTAGGAGCTTGTAAAAAATAGTACCTTGAGCTTTTCCAGATGGAAAGCAGGGTTCAGAATCCTCCGATGCTTCGCCCATTTATCCCCGTCATAGCTTGCAATCCCAAGGGCTATCAGCTTCATCAGACGTTTGTTCGTGAACTTCTCGATGTGGCCAGACTTGTTTGATAGGATTTCTCTCACTAGCTCCGGCTCTGTGATGATCACCTTCGGAATTGGGCCAAACCATGTAATGCAAATGTTACCTGTAATGCATATTCTATGCCATTAGAGAAACAAAGACAACAAAATCTTAGATATGCATGAGCAAACCCATATATTATAGTATAGAAAATAAATGAGATTTGGTTCAATATATACCCCCACTACTACAAAACGGTCTATATGCAACGACATCAGTAACGGGTCCGGCGCGACCGTTACTGATGAAGAACATCAGTGTCGGTCGCGACCACGACCGTTACTGATGAACCGAGCAGGCACCGCCTGTCTCTGGCCAGCGACACATCAGTGGCGGTCGCGAGAAACGACCGCCACTGATGTACACCCATAGCTCGCGAGTAACATCAATGGCGGTCGGTTATGGGGCGACCGCCACTGACTAACCATGCATCAGTAACGGTCGGCCCAGCTCGACCGTCACTGATGTGTACACGATTATCAATAACAGTCGCGGAAACCTCGACCGACACTGATGCTCGTCGCGTTCTAAATACGCTGAGCGGAGCCGCAGCTGGTCGCGCCGCGCGTTGTAACAGACCAGCTGCGGCCCCTTCCTCTCCGGCAATAGCGAGGTGCTGCCTGACCGCGCCATGGTCGCCGGCGAGCCCCCCAGGTAGCCCCTCCTCCCTCCCCCCCGCGCCGGCGGCGCCGCCTCCATGGCCGGCGAGCGACCATGGCCGCCGAGCTCCGATCTACGAGCCCTAAGCTTCCCTCTCCCTCCCGATGTCTCTCTCCCCCCCCCCCCCCCCCCGATCTCTCTCGCCGGCCTCCAATTTCTCTCCGAATTTCCCCAATTTCAAATTTTTGAGCTCCGCGGCCGCCGGCCAAAATGCGGCCTTCTCGTCGTCGCCCGGAGCTTCCCTCTCGCTTGCGAGCTCTCTCTCCCTCCCGATCTTTCTCGCCGGCCTCCAATTTCTCTCCGAATGTCTCTAATTTCAAAATTTTAGTTAGCTCCGGTTAATTAGCACCTTAATCTCCTTGTCAATGATTAGGCTAACTATTTTGCTTTTTTGTTTTCTTGTGTATTGTGTTGTAGATCGAAGGACCGTTCTTAGATGTACGCCAAGGAAAGAATCAAGGCTCGATGGATAACCGAATGGATGGTCTTTTTTGGAGTCGCGAAAGGTGATATGGAACGAAAAGGACTTTTGATGATGCGTTGCCCATGTCGCAAATGTGGAAAAACATGCATGATGAAGCCGGAAGATGTTCAGATGCACGTGCTGGCATCGGGTTTTGTGGATGGTTATTCTCGCTGGACCTGTCACGGGGAGGATGCGGTTGATGTCGGTAGCGGTAGCGAAAATGATGATGTCCTGCGGTATGATCTGGCGAATGATTCCGAGGAAGAAAGAGAGTCGATGAGGAGGCTAATGTGGAAGGTGAAGGAGCTCCACGGGCAGGATTGCCGAAATGCTAGATGACCCGTACCTACGGGAGCAGCTGGAGGACCCCGAAGATGAGGCAGAGTCTGCTCAGTTCAAAAAATTGTTAGAGGACGCAAACACACCCTTGTATGATGGAGTTGGCGAAGAAAACAACGTGCTCGAAGTGACGCTCAAACTTTTGAGGCTAAAGGCAGCATCATGCTGGTCAGACAAGGGCTTCACGGGCTTGTTGAGTTACCTTGCTTCAGTTTTTCCACAGCCAAACAAGTTGCCCAAGAGCACATACGAGGCGAAGAAAATTACATGCCCGCTTGGATTGGATTGCGTGAAACATCATTCATGTCCAAACGACTGCATGGTATACATTGGAGAGCACGAGAACCATGAGAGTTGCCACATATGCGGTGCATCGAGATACAAGAAGAAAAACGTCAGAGCTGGCGAAGACGATGGGGAAGAAGTGATGAAGGGCAGGCCGGCAAAGACTGTCTGGTATCTTACGGCAATTGGCCGAGTTGAACGTTGGATGCAGAACGTTAAGGATGTGAGGTATCTCGTCCATCACGATCCGGCGCAGGCTGCATTCGATCCTGAGGGGCACTACCATGTGGAGGAACCTGGGGTCCTAAGACATCCTGCCGATGGGACTCAGTGGAGGAACTTCGACATGGCATTTCCGGATTTCGGGGCAGAGCCCAGAAACATGAGGCTCGGTCTCAGCACTGACGGGATAAATCTTTTCGGAAATATGAACAACAAGCACATCACATGGCTAGTGATCTTGTTTGTCTACAAACTTCCTCCATGGTTAATCATGAAGAGAAAGTACATCCACATGTGCATGCTCATACAGGGTCCAAAGCAGCCGGGAGCTGACCTAAATGTGTATCTGTAGCTAGTGAAGGAGCTGACCTAAATGTGCCTTCTGAAACTCCCGCTAAGAAACCAAGGAAGAAGACGCCGAGGGGGAGCCACAACTTGAAGAAGTTCTGTTACGTGGTCACCCGGCACTCTGAGAGAGGCCGCCCGGAGTCGCCAGAGAGGGCACAGAAGGCCTTCGCAACGACCTATGTAGCCGTTGCACGCAAGTATTGCAAGATCACCGACGAGTGGAGTGACATCTCCCAAGTCGTTAGAGACACGTGCATCACGGACGTTGCAAGGAGGTTCCAAGTCACCAACGAGTGGCGCGAGCGATTCCTAGCTGCCATCAACATAGCATTCCGCAATGGACTTGCTAATTGGAAAACCAGCGCTAGAAGGTGGATGGACAAACCGTACAAGATCATCAAGAAGAAATGGCCGTCGGTAACTGATGAGGCCGAATGGAAAAAGTTCAAGAAGGAATCGTCTGACCCTACCTTCATTGCGAAGAGTGAACGCATGAGGGCGCTGCGCTTAAGGAAGCCCTTGAACGACAGGCTAGGGAGTGCAGGGAAAGAGGGGAAGAAGAAGGTCTGGCGCAAGCAGGACCAAATTCTCGAGGCGGCAGGCAGGGTGCCTCCAGTGCATGACATGCTAGAGGACTAACATGCTAGAGAATATGCACGTCAGCACATGACACTCGAGCAGTGGGCGGGCATTGAGCCAATGCAGCCGCCTGTTAAAAAATTTACGGTAAGGGTTCACGTGCATTTAGTTGTTTTCGGCGTTAATTATGACACTCCCGATCCATATAGACTCACATCCTGTCTTATATGATAATAGGAAAATGCCCACAAATGGGAGGAGAGCAAGAGGTCAGAAACCTCCGACAACTCCGTGCAGAGCAAGAGGTGGGAGTCGGCTGTGACCGTCGGCTTGCAAAAGGCGGAGCACACGGGCCGTGTTCTAGGAGAAGGCGAAGGGGCCTGCTGGGATGATTATTTCCCGCCTGTTCCGAAGCAAAGCAGGGTCCAGAAAAAGCTCCCCGCTTCTTCTAAGATAATAGAACAAGCTAAGGCGGAGGCGCAAGAGCAGGCATCTATCGTGTCTCAAGAGGTGTCGCGGGAATATGCAGTGCAAGCTGTCCATCATTTAGTGTCGGCATTAGCCAAAGATCACCCCGCCCTTGGCACCATACTCGGGGGAGGAGTGGAAGGTTTGAGGAACCTCCTTCCTCCTCTTCCTCCTCTTCCCCCGCGATAGAGCACCCCGCTGAAGAGCAGCGCCGCCTTCGACACACGTATGGAGGACGAAGACATCTACACCCCAGGTTACAGCCCGGCTCCTAGCATGGACAACCCCCCCACTAGCCAACCTTCCCCAAGCGAGGGCAGCCGGGATAACGATCTGGGTCCGAGCGACAACATCCTTGTAAGCAAGCTTTTCAAACTCTTTTTCACTCCTTACCTTCATGAATAAAGATCTTATACACATATGCCTTTTTCTTGTTACGCGCAGGCACCGGTGAAGTGTCGTATCCATGTTGACAAGCCTGGGAAGCCTGTAGGCGCCATTGACCGCCTGATGCCCAGACAATCACCACCACTGGTGCACGGCATTCTCATGAACGACGCACAAGTGAGTGTGATGGTGGACTCCGTCGTCGACGACCATCGGGATTATGGTATCCCGCTACCTCCGGAGGAAGGCGTGGATATCCTAGGCAGTTGTCCAAACTACCAAATTATGTGGCCTAGGAGCTTGGTATCTCTCTACAACCAGCGCCGGCTCTCTATGACTCCATCTCCCTCCGTCCAGAAAGGTAATTCTCATTCACCGCTCGGCCTTTCCCCTAGGATACTTCCTCCTGTCGATGCCGGCGGAGATGAAGAGCGGGCAATGTCGATGTCTGCACAGCTCAAAGATAGCCAGACCACAGGGTCGGCACAGGCTGGAAGCGTCCCTCCCACCTTCTCTCTCTTGGGTGCCGCTGAGTCCATGGGTGGCCGCAAGATCGATGACAAGTACAAGGCAGAGGAGCAGAAGGCATGAGACAGTAAGAGAAGGCATAAAAAGAAGGGGCGCGGCGGCAAGACCATCAAGGAGTCCTCCACTGTCACTCAAGATGAGATGCACCATGTGCCTGACATAACTAGGGTCTGGGAGGACAATAGGTCTGACATTCTCATCAAGAACCCATATCAAGGCTAGAGATTCCAAGGCTATTTCGTGGCTAGGGAATTCGACCGGGTGCTTCTTTACTATCCTGGAAGACCGATGGTCACCGAAAATTCCCTGCGTGCCGTGTCTAGAGAGATGCAACAGATTCATCAGTTCTACATGCAAGCATCAGCTAGTTCTCAACAGCATGCCCAACAGATCAATGTTAGAATCCCAAAAGACTATGGCTTCTATGACCAAGAAACCGGGAACATTCAGGAACGTTTAATCACCATTGGTGTGGAGTTCAACGAACTATTCCACCTCTGTGACCGCCAAAAGCTTGATATCAACCTCTTAAGGCTATGGTTTGCCTACCAAATAAGAGAACTGCGGCGATTGAAGGTAAAAAAAGTAGCCATTCTAGACCCCGCGCTGTTCAAGTACGGTGACATCGGTCTTGTGCCAGAAAAGGATGCCTCAAGAACCATGGCATCTAAATACTTGGTGGCATGTCTCGAGAAATACGCGGATGACGACTTCATCCTCTTCTTTCTTAATTTGGAGTAAGTTCAATTTTATATATGAAACCGTTTGTTTTTTCTAATTCAGTCTTTCTTATACACCCTTAGATACTAAAGTTTGTTTCTTTTGAAAACAAAGACCATTGGGTGACAATACTCATTTGTTTGCCTTGGTCCGCGGTGTACTACTTCGATTCACTACTTCCGAAGAAGGGTGTTCGAGGTAGCTTCTGGAAACCCATTAAATCACTCATTAACACTGCCTGGACAGTGGCGACCAAGGGAAAACTAGCTGGTAAAGGCTATAAAGACGAGCCTCACCACAACCACAGGTTCCCTTGCCAGCAACAGCCGCCCGGCAGTGTGTTCTGTGGCTACTACTGCTGTCACATCCTTATAGAGAATGCCAGCATGTTCAAGCCTGAGTGGAAGGGGTCAGTCGCGGCGATGGAAGAGTACTAGCGGCCCCGAATGACAATGGGACACCGACCTAAATGGGTCATCTATAACATTCAAAGGGAGTTCACCCTCATAAACAATGAAGTTATCAAGCCTAGTGGGGACTTCTTCGAACGCGTGGAACAAGTCGTGCCTAGGGTTCACCCACGACAATAGATTCATTTGTATTCTTTATATGCTTTCATGAAATTTTGACACTTTGTAATTATGCTTTTATGGAATTTTGACACTTTGTAATCAATGTCGTGAAGTGAGATACATTTGTATTCTTTATATGCTTTATATGATGCGGCTTATATACATTTGTATGCTTTAAATGATGTGATGTGATGTGATGCGGCTTTATATGTATTTTTCTGCGATGAGATACATTTTTCTGTGATGAGATACATTATGTATATAATTTGCTGTGCTGTATATAATTTGATGTGCATTTCCTGTGTATTTACTGTGTTTTTAATTATTTTTTTAAATACCGAAAATGTATCAGTGTCGGTCGCTCGACCGACACTGATGCGGCGACGCGACCGTTACTGATGATATATACATCAGTAACGGTCCGGGAGGAGCGACCGCCACTGATGTATATATACATCAGTAACGGTCAGTGCGACCGTTACCAGACCGTTACTGATGATGGGTATCATCAGTAACACGAAGTTAGTAACGGCGGCCCCGACCGGTACTGATATGATTTTTCGACCGTTACTGATAATCATTTCTGTAGTAGTGCCCTTTACAAAGTTTAGATTAAACTGTACCCTTTTGATTGGAAGGGTATTATGGTCCATTTTTGTTGTTAGAAGGGAATTACTCAGCCATGCTATGAACACGTCAATGTCCATACTTCAATCACGACGTATGTCGCATAAGCCTACAAAGAGGAAGATCAAGGAGAAAAGTTTGACAACAATGGTTAGGCGGACTGCGATCAGCGTATTTTAGCTAAGAATGGGATGGTATACAGGTATAGGATGATTAGGCCCGCCAAACGGTAAAAAGCAGCAGCCGGCGGCAGTGCAAGGAAAAACCTACATACGCCAAGCCATCTTTTGAAAGTTACAACGAGCTAAGATTCCATTATAGAATCCAAGCCATCTTTGATGCTTCAAGTGCAGGTGCTGGGCCAAACTGTTCTCAATATAGTTGCTCTCCTGCTCCATCTATTACCGATTTGATAGAATCTGAATTGTTTCGTTCATCAGGGGAAAAATTAATTTTGGACAAAATTACCCTTTTATTTTTTTGTAAGCGGAGTTTACCGAAGCAAGCCTCAAAATATAATCTTTTAATTACATCCAATAGCTGGCAACACTTTCAAACGCGTCGAGCTCAATGTTCACACGCCGGAAACAAACATATTGGACTCAGAAGGGGAAGAAAAAAAAAATCCAGCCACTGAAACAACATAATCCACATGTTATCACGTACCGTGCTCCCTGACAGCGTGGTGGAGGTGTGGTACCACGCGGGGCGCTATGTCGTGGCACCACGGCATGGGCCTGGACCGCGCCTCCTCGTGGAGCCTGCCGTTCTCCGTGAGATCACCGGTCGGGAAAAGGTACGCGGTGCCGCGGAGCCCCTGCGCTTGTAGCGCCCGGCCGAGCCGCCGCGGCCTCAGCCAGCATCGCTCCGCGGCCAGGGAGGCTGCCCACAGGACGAGCAGGGCAGCGAGACCGGAGAGCAGCAGGCTCCACGGTGATGGAGAAGCCACACCACCTACGAGTGCCGTTGCTGCTACGTCGACCTCCATTAGTTTCTTACTGACTCGTGTGATCTTCAGACTAATTCTGAGGCTTTTAAACCAGCAAGCTGTGTACTGTGGAGTGACTGCTGTGCTGTACCAAGAGTAGCCGTGGTTTCGTGGAAACTGATCGAATGATTTTTAGGCGCGTAGAAAATGTAGCCAGCGATAGGTGTTTTGCTTGGCATCACATGTTTTTCTCCTCTTCCTTTTTTCCCTTTCTTTTACCGTGAGAATTTCTAGATGGCCACGAACGACGTTTCTGTCGAAAAAGACGTGCCAAACAAAGGGACAAGCAAAATCAGATTTGTTCTGCGGAAAATCTAGACTAAAGATCATGAATACCAGCCTCAAGCCGGGTAGCTATCCGTTAGGGACATTTTCAGCCATTGGATGACGATCTAGTCGATGAATTTCGTCTGCTTAGTGTTGCTATTTTTCTTTTCGGTGTGTGTGTGCGTGGTACCTTTAACTGTGTGCGTTTCGACACAGAAGCCGGGAGGGTGATTAGGGGCGGACCTAGGGGGTGCCAGAATTTTTCAAAAATTCTCGTACTATGTGATATTTGTTCACTAATATATCAAATCAGCTAATCATAGCCTCCTAGTCTTTTAGCCAATGTTTTTTAGGTGTGACTATACCTCATACGTCTGATTTTTAAGAAAAACACTTAAATCTCAGTTGACACATCAGGTCCGTTGGATTAAGATCTAGATGTCATCCTCACCTTTTCTTTTTCCACATTTTTCATGGATTAAAATCCAACGGTCAAGCACGTCAACTAATTTTTAACTAAAATACTAGCGACTTCTCAAAGCACAACATGTTCTTCATTCCTCAAAAAAATAAAAATAAAAATGTAATGTTGTTAAGTTTTGACAATAAAATTATACACTCATGTAGTATTTGTGATATTACTACCAATTGATCTATACGTATCAAACGTGGCACCCCTGATGATAACATCCTAGATCCGCTACTGGGTGTGATACTCTGTAATTCTATATAAATTGTGAGATCAATAAAAGCATCCATTTTAGAAAGAAAACGTACACTAGATATTACTACTGTAAAAGAAATTCAGAAATTTGCTCCATGGTAGAATCATATATTCCAAAATTCTAAACATAATATTAAAATATTTGCATGAACAGACTTCAAGTTCCTCGAGCATGAGGGAGGAGGATTTTCTTTTCTATGTTTTGTTTTTGAATAGTCATATATTGTAATCCTAGCTAGTTGTTAAGTTGGAATTCTTAATTAGGGATATTTCTCATCTAATTAACAACGTTTTTATGTAAATGTAAGAATTCTGAGAGAAATGAACATTCAATACTTGATTCTATTTTCTCATTTACAGTGATGCGCATCTTTAAATTGCGTTGAATTTCACTGAGTCCCAATTTCCCATCGTCATTGTTCTTTTTAATTATAAATTGGACAAGTGTGGGTAACTACTAGCTCCGTCCGTAACATAGTAGTCCCTCCGTCCGGAAATAAGTGACTTGATTATATATAAATTCAAGTCACTTATTTCCGGACGGAGGAAGTAGTTCTTTTAACGTGGACTGTTAGGTAACTACATTATCATCGTGGTGGTACTGTAACTGTAAGCTGGAGCTGATATGTTGGTAACAAAATTTTACCTTAATTTATGGGTTACTGCATGAAACTCTACCAATTACCACGCCTCATAAGGTCACGCACACCTTAAAATCACGGGGAAAAGCATAATAGCATGAGGTCTGCTTTTTCTAAACGAACTGAACCGAGAAGAAAGCTGTTGTCTCTCACCAAACAAAAATAAGATGGACATAGTTCACACTAACAATTAATGGCTAGATCCCACAAGGTTCAATAGTATCATACTACTCCCTCCAATATATAATAAGTGTCGCTGATAATACAATTTTATACTAATGTATATGCACCAAATTCACATCATAGTGGTATATTTAGCATGTGACACAACATCAAACATGTCATGTCATGGCTAGGGACCACCAGACTAGTACATATGTGGCTCCAGTATAAGCGTGTAACGCTTTCTGTCTTTACAACCAATAACCACATCATAATTAATTTATAGCACTCACTCTACAACTTATCTCGTCATCTTAAAATTTATTACTCGTGATAAATTTATATGCCTATTGTTACAAGTTGTCACTGTTTTCCACCGCACGCCCATTCGGAAAAAAGACTACCCCGCGACAGATATGTCCACGGAGATTCCAGATATGATAATCATCTGAGGCTCTTGATTATAATTTGTGCACCATGTTGAGGATGCAGTGTGACGACAGTGTATGGTGCATGGGCATATGACAATGAGAGTTCAAACTCAAAACGCTGAAGGATCATGCTTAGTGCCATCTTAGCCTCGAGCATTGCAAAGTTCTGACCGATGCAGATCCTCGGCCCCGAACCGAATGGGAAGAAAGCTGGTCGGTCCTTGGTCGCTTTGGAAATCCCCTCCGCAAACCTCTGGGGCTTGAACTCCAACACGTCTTTTCCCCATATGTTTGGATTGTGGTGGACCAAGATTACAGGCAACTCAACGACTATCCCTGCAGGGTATGAGATGTCTCCTATACGCATTTCTTTGAATGTCTTTCGATTCAGCGTGACTACTGGTGGGTACAACCTGAGCACCTCGTACAATATCATTGTCACCTGGATGAAAAATTTGGAGCCAAAGGTTAGTTAGCAATGAGCAAACATTCATGCAAATTGTAAACTAGAATTACTTATGTAGCGCTAAGAAAACCGTGCGAAACACTTGCCGTTTTCAGTCGATTCATACAGTCGAAGCTGGGCTTGTCCTTGCCAAACACGCTTAGAACCTCCTCCCTCGCTTTATCCTGCCACTCGGGGTGCATGCTGAGCACGACAAGTGTCCATGTGAGCAACACTGATGTAGTCTCCATCCCCGCAAAGTAGAAGAGCTTGCACTCCTCAATCACATCCTCTATGCTCATCCTCAGGCTAGATGTCCCACTGGCCTTATTCGATTGCAGCAGCAAACCAAGCAAATCGTCTCCATGCTCATTGCTCTCTTTTGTGCTCTCTCTCTTCTCAATGATGCCTCTCAGGAGCCCTTCGATCTCCCGATTGATTTCCCTCATCCTCTTGTTGTTTTCAGTAGGAAAGAATCTGGAAAACGCAAAGCAATTATATGTATATTGAAAGACTGGTTTAATTCTACACAACAATGAAAAGAATCTTCTTAAAACAGTAAGTATTATTAATACAAGTGGCAAACAAGCTGCCACGTTCTTCCACGTAATCTAAATATGTGTCACACGTGCATACGACGCTAACAGCTTTGTTCGCACACATCATGTTCATGTACATGAAGGGTTCATTCAGGATCCACTGGCAAGTTAATTTGTAAGCCCACACAGGGATATACATAACTCTACATGGACCCTTTTCTCTGGGAGATGTGTTTTTCTGGACATACGACCAGCAGAACCAAGACTATCGTTGGATTTCACTTGGTTTACACTTTGGCATAACTTTTATTTAAATTTAGCAATTTGATGCATGATAAAAAATTGTACTCCCTCCGTCCAACAAAAGATGTCTCAAGTTTGTTAAAATTTGGATATATCTAGACATGACTTAGTGTATAGATGTATTTAAATTTGGTCAAAGTCGAGACATCCTTTGTTGGACGGAGGGAGTAATAATTGACAATTGATTTCTGTTTGATGAAAAATGAAGCGGTTGTATGAACAGTTCAACCGAAACAGAGTGTTGGAACAGAAACTAGAACAAAGTAACAATTTTATTTTATTTTACAAAATACAAGCCCAAGCAAAAGAAAGATGAAAATAATCAACCTAAATCTCAGGTCTATACAACAATTAATATATAATTAATATATATTTTCCAATCATGAAAAATGCAAGTCGATCCAAACCAGTATCAAAAGGATAGAAAAATGTAAAAAAAGAAACAAGATATGATGAAAGTGTGTGAGAAAATATGTTTGAAAGATAGATAGGCAATTAGATTTAGATGGAGATGCCTAACAGGTAACATCAATATCCGAAGGCATGATACTACATTAATCGGAATAAAAAAAGCAATGGCAAATCTCCTGTGATGAACGAAAGAGCGAATACAAGGTTCACGTACTAGGCCGGCCGGCCTGAAGTTTTAGACTTAATCCTGGATGTTAAATTTCTCAAAAACAAATCATAAAGATTGACAATGAGGGATCGGGATTGTGGAGTGGAGGAGAGGAAAATTTGGAGATTAGCACGAGTTATATGGTTTTGCATCAAGGATCCCAAATCTTAGTGCCATTGTTCTTCCATTGTCACACACCAGGTCCTTAGCAACAATCCAATACACTTATAATGTTTTTAAATAAAATTTTAGTGGCAACTTACTAATAGAGATGACAATACAAATTTTGACAAGTCATGGAATTTGGGCTACAAGATTTGTATAATTTGAAATAGTATATTGATGTCTCAAAATCAATATACTAAACACTTAAAAACTTAGTGCAATATACGTAATAAATCATTGGGTCATCCTGCAAATCTTAGTTAAAATAAAGGAGGATACTTACAAGTAACCTGGGATGTAAATATACTGAAACGCTTTGATTACTCGCTCGGCTTGTTCTGCTTGAAGTTGGAAGATCCTTCGTCCTTCCATGAAGCTGCTTCCGAAAGCCGTGCGTGAGATCACGTCTCCACTGAGGTTCTGGAACTCTTTCCAAATGTCTATTTCTTGTGATCCATCTGAATTAGCTAGTTTACTTTCCCAACTATCAATCAGCTCAGTGCAGCACGTCGAGAAAGCCGGTGACATGCCCTAAAATAGCGTCGGTCAGTACGCACATACAGTGTTCTGTGTACGTACACTTCGTTCGAGCTAGGAGTATATAAGAATAATATACCTTGAGCTTTTCGAGATGGAAAGCTGGGTTCAGAATCCTCCGGTGCCTCGCCCATTTCTCGCCATCGTAGCTCGCAAGCCCAAGGGCTATGAGCTTTCCCAGACGTTTGAATGTGAACTTCTCGAAATGGCCAGATTTGTTGGATAGGATATCTCTCACTAGCTCTGGCTCTGCGATGATCACCCTCGGGACCGGGCCAAACCATGTTATGCAAAGGTTACCTGCAGTGCAGTTCAATGTTCTGTGCCGTCAATCTTAGAAAACATAATTTTTTTTAATTACATCATGTGCGCAATTGAGATGTAGACTAAGAACACGATGATGTCAAAAAAAAATTGCCAGTAAGAAAGATCATTAAGAAACAGGGGAACCTTCAGACCACTGTAACACGATCCAATAGTTGAGAACACTTTTCACCGTCGAGCTCAGTATTCACTCCGAAACAAACATTTTTTGAGCTATTAGAGAGAGAAGGGAAAGAAATCCAACTCCTGCAACAACATAATTTATTCCCTCTGATCCTAAACTATTGACTTAAATTTGCCTTACATGGATGTATCTATTCAAAAATGTCTAGATACATGTAATATTTTGACAACAATTTAGGATAGGAGGCAGTAATTACCGTGCTCCTTGACAGTGTTGTAGAGCTGTGGGACGACGCGGGACACAATATCGTGGCACCGTGGCATGGGCTTGGACCGCGCCTCTTTGTTGAGCTGGTCGTTCTCCATGAGATCCCCGGCCGGGAAGCGATACGCCGTGCCCCCGAGCCCCTGCGATCGGAGCGCCCGGCCAAGCCGCCGGGGCCTCAGCCAGCATCCCTCGGCTGCCTGGGAGGCTGCCCACAGGACGAGCAGGGCAGCGAGACCGCAGAGCAGGCTCCACGGCCATGGAAAAGCCACATCACCGACGAGTGCCGTTGCTGCTACGTCGACCTCCATTAGTATCTGACTTCTGAGGCTTTTAAACCAAACTGTGTACTATTGTGGAGTGACCCCTGTACTGCCTGTACAACAGAGGAGGCTTGGTGCAAACTGAATGTTTTATAGGCCCATGGAAAGCGTCGCCGGCGCTAGGGGCTTTGCCTGGCATCACATGTTTTTCTCCTCTTCTTTTCTCCTTTCTTTATCGTGGGAATTTCTAGGCAGCTTGTGTGGAAAACGATGTGCCACACGAAGGACAAGCAAAAGCAGATTTATTGTTTGCATCGACCAACCGTGGCACAGACCCGCGCAGATACGTCATCATAATTGTAAATCAGGATATTGCTTTCGTCGTTGTAAAGTCCAGGATATTGCTTTCATTTCTGTGGGGTCGTCATTTCGTCAATGAGCCAGTGAGTAGGGCTAGAATTGCTCTATCTTGTGGTCGGACGATCCCCCGCTGACGTCCTTGTGCCGCTCATCTGTTGTCGCTTCTAAATGGCCGCTTTTCTGTTAAAGATAAAGAAAGAGTCAATGACATATCCAGTACATAAACTTTAAATGCCCGAACAATTACATACTCACTCCGTTCAAAAAAACATGTCTCAAGTTTGTCAAATTTTGGATGTATCTAGACATGACTTATTGTATAGATGCATTTAAATTTGATCAAACTCGAGACATCTTTCGTTGGACGGAGGTAGTACAAGAAATTGAAAAATGGGACCAAAAGGTCCAAAACTTGTTTAGGCGAGAGATTAGTGCCCATGTTAGTTTGAATTAGCTACATTGGCTGTTTAGTCGGTTTCATTTTTTTCATTTTAGTCCCTGTGATCGAAATACAATTTCTTTCTCGTCCTAGGGAAACTCATAAAGGAAAGGAAGAAGGATATCGTCACTATTGTACATACGCATCGCTGGGCTCATTTTGGACCGAAAATTCTTTTGAGTGCTCGTTTGCCAGGAGTTTCGGTATCCTCCCTCGCCCTCCCTCGGCTGATTGGAAGGCTGCAATGGGCTCACCGATTTGAGCATGCGCGGCGGCCTATTCATATATGGCCCCGTATGGGGCAGGCCATTTATTGCGCTCATTTGGCCCATTTCAGGAATACAGGACGCATAGGCACTTTAGATGGGCCATATCTTTAGTTCACAAACCTTGTTTTATCAAATTTAATCAAATATTCTCAAATTTAATCAAATTTGATAATCAAATAGCACATGTCTATAACCTGTGTCATTTTTAGCCTTCGCCACATGCAAAGTTTAATCAAATTTATTTTTTAGAGTAAAAGGAGCCGGCCCCCAATTTCATTAATGAAATAAGCAGTAGAGGTTCATACATGCAGAGGTAAGAGTAAAAAACATCGGAGGTCTTAATTCTTTCGCAAATGTCCCAAGTTAGTCCTAATTCTTTGAAACTGCACGTTTTAGTCCTAATAGTTTCGTAAGTGGTTCTCAGGTCCTATACTGGCTCTGGCGCATGCCGCCTGCCTACGTGGCTCTTCGGGTCCGCTTGTCAAGTGCCAACACGGACCGGTTTTTGCAACTAACCCCTTGGCTCCTTCCGTCTTCTCCCCCGAACACCTGAAGCTCTCTGCCTCTAGTTCCCCCTTTCTCCCTGCCTCCGGTGAGCTCGCCTCCCCCATCTTGGCTCTCCCCGCGCCCGCCACTCCTTCCTCCAGCACTGCATCGACGCCAAGGAGCCCCCACGCTACCCCCTGGATGCTGAGCGCTCGTGAGCCACCTCGCCCACTGGCCTTCTTCTCCACTTCCGGCCAAGTGCCGCCAGTCCCAATCTGCTTCTCCGTGCCTCCCCACCGCGTGCGGGAGCTGCGCATCGACGGCCCGAGCGCACCCCTTCTTCTCCCGAGCCCACGGTTGCTTGAGTCGCCCCCGCATCGGAGCTCTCCTGCCGCCACCTCTCATCACCGTCGCTAGACGTCTCCAGCGCGGGATCCACCTCGCTGCCACCTTCGTCTATCTCCCCGTGCCGGCGCCCCCGAGGAGAAGTCTCTGTCAGGCCTCTTCGCGCCCCGACGAACCGGATCCGCCGTCATCTTCTTCGACTCCGCGAGACATGCTGCTGCCACCGTCACGCTCTCCACCACTGTTGAGCGCCGTCACGGGGAGCTCCCTCCCGGGGCCGCTAGACGACGACTTCGACGACATCGTCTCCAGGTAGTCCACCAAGGAGCGTGCGTCGCCACGCACAGCCGCCGCGCGCCGAAGCCGAGCGGGCTGCCCAGGAGGTCGCCCCTCTTGGCTATCACCGACGTGCCCGCGCTGGCGTTGCCCAGGAACGCATTGGGCAGCAGGGACGAGAGGCGCGCGCAGCTCATGCGCGAGGCAGGTGCAGGACCAGATGTAAGATGTGTGTGAGAGAGAGAATTAGCTGGGGCTCACGGGGGAGAAGACGGAAGGAGCCAGGGGTTATTTGCAAAAGCCCGTCCGTGTTGGCACCTAACATGTGGGCCCGAAGAGCCACGTAGGCAGGCGGCACGCGCCAGAGACAGTATAGGACCTGAGATGAACCACTTACGAAACTATTAGGACTAAAACGCGTAGTTTCAAAGTTAGGACTAACTTGGGACATTTGCGAAAGAATTAGGACCTCTGATGCATTTTACTCTAAAGGTAAAGTGCAGGGAGATAAAATCTTCATCTAGCCCAGGCTACTGGACGAACATAGGAACTACACTTTGGTGTTGTCGATCCTCTTCCTCAGCGGTCTCCAGCATGTCTTGCATGAAAAAGTCTGGTTTAATCAAATTTATGTCAACAAATTTTTATGTCAATGTGTAATGAAGCCTCGTTTTTTCCCTTCGAGTTAACTAGATTTTTCAACCCATCCATAATTCCGTTCACAAAGAAACGTAGCAGAAAGAATCCATGTACACAAAATACCAACAAAGGACTGGATTAATGTCGCACCAGTGGCACCCGGGGTGCCACCGCTGCCTGACGCGTGGGCCACCTCGCTCTCTCCTCGGGAGGATCGCACCCTGGGCAGTGCTGAACAAGCTGCCCGGCAAGTCACCAGCACGGCAAGATTAGCGGGGCTGCGGGGGATGCCTTGGGAGGCAACAAGAGGAATCCCGCTCGGGCGCTTCCCGGGAGGCTACTTGCCGAGAAGAGCGTTCCCGGGCAAGAGTATCCGTTACAGGGGCAGGGTCGAGCGGGCAGGACAGCGGCTCCACGTGGGCGCTCGGCAGGCTCCCTATGCGCAGGGTTCGTCAGGACAAGGAGTGAAGCACACGCCGCATTAAATGCCCCGACAGAAAGGAGATTCCTCGTCCAGTCAAGTGCACAGTGACTGCCCAAGTGTAGTTTTTAGGTGTCTAGACCCCTACTTACAGAGCTACATTTCATGCATGCAAGCCAACGCAGCGGGGCCAAGCTGCCCTAACTCTTTGTTTGCCATTTGTCACCCATGCACCGTGATACCTGTGGTATCCCCTTCGGTATAAAAGAGGACCACCACCAACGGTCAAAGGGTTGGACCAGTTCACAGTTCACTACTAGCAATAGCCCAAAGTAGCAAGCGGTACTTAACCGAAAAGAGAGAGCACTCGGGGACTCCCCCCGACAACCTGTAAACCCCAGTTCTTTGGCTAATAACAAACTCAGAAGTAGGACGTTGGGTTTTACACCTCAGGGTGGCCCGAACCTGGGTAAAAAGTGTTCTCGTGTTCATCGTGCTCATACGCTTTGCATTGGTCCCGCCGGCGATGGCCGGAGCGATCCCCGTAGCCCACTGCCGAACCTAAAAGGGGTGCTCACGCATCCCCGGTGTCAAAGCCCCGTGCTGCGACAATTAAAATATCCATTACTCTTGAAAATTTGTGTGCAATGAAATCAAGATTTTGCCTTCAATTGGGACACTGAAATTAGAAAAATCCGAACTAATACGAGCAAGCATCGAATCGAGGTCGCCCGATTCACATTTGTACCCACAAATCCAAGCTGCGCTTCGAACGTTCGAACAGGAAGTTGTAAGTTGGCGAAGAAACACAAGAGAGAGCAACAAATCAAATTGAGATGCTTAAGGAGAGGGGCACGTCGGAGGCAGCCGGGGAAGACCGGGAAGGACGTCCCGCGTAGGATCCCGGCAAGGTTTTGAGGAAGCATCATCACCTGGACGAGCTTCTCCAGGAGGCAGCGCGGCTGGATGCGATGGTGAGGCCGAAGCCTTTGCTGATGGCTCGCCTGCCTGCCGCATTAGACCCGCCCCTCCACCGAGCGCCTCCGCCACATCGGATCCGTGCCCCGACGCCGAGCGCCTCCACCGCACCTGATCCGTCGATGAAGGACAGCATTCAGGTCTTTAGGATGGCAACAGGGTGGGTCTGAACGGGTCGACCACATCCATATCCATATCCATATCCAGCCCCGAACCAACTCCATCCAAGAAAATATCCGTGGATGCAAAACAATATCTACATCCATATCCATGCAATATACAACATAAACGAGGGTGGATGAGATCTGAGGAAGATTGAGGGGAAGGGGGTCGGGGGGGTGAGCGGCCGACTGGCGCTGGCGGCGGGTGGGAGTGGGACGAGGGTCAAATTAAGGTTATGGTTGTGTGAGAAGGGAACTATTTATATGAGTATATGGTTGAAAAATAGACCCACATGTCAGTAATTCATTTATTATTTAAATATCGGGTATTCATGGATAATCCATAGATCGAATGAGCTATCCGTGCCCGCTCCATGACCTGACGGGTATCCATGACTGGATATCCATGGAGCAAAATGCCGCTTCATATCCGTGATCCATGGGCTGAAAATCCATTTTTTTAACTATCCATTGGCATCTCATACACCGTCGGATCGTGTCGTCGATGGGCGTGGCAGCGCCGCCGGCCAAGAGTTCTGAACGGAGCCGATGGGAGATTGATCGTTGGGTGGGTTTGTCGGAATAGATGAGCGGTGAGGTGGGTGGAGCCAAGTAGTATCCAGCTGTTCCGTCCAACATGTGGCAGCCCAAATTTGTTTGGAACAGCGCCGCGTAAGGTACTGTTCTATACGCAGTACTGGACCAGAATCGCTCACTTGGCACAAGAAACCGGCATCTCGCGGGGCTGATCGAAAGACCACCATAAGGTTCGAGGTCTTGGGTGCCAAAAAATCTGTGTCCTGATGAGGCCTCCCTTTCTCAACAAACTGACCCCAGAAGGTAGTCGTCTCTTGGTCCCCACAAAAATCTGTGTCCTGCTGAGCACATGTTTGCCACGAACAATGGCTAAATGCCACAAGGTTGCTTTGTTAGTTGCGTTGTCAAGATGGATAGCTAACCTGCCAAAGTTTTCTCCCTTGCTGTAGGAGTCTAACACAGGTTTGGTTCCTTTTCACTGTGTGTACAGTTGTAAATACTTTGTAACCCCTGTCTGTTAATAATATATTCATTGTCTGATCCTCCTCTACAGTTTCCGGCCAAACAAAAAAGTTCAATAATATCCTAGGGTATACAGAAAATTCACAAAACGGTGGTATATGTAGCATGCGACATAACATCAAACATATCATGCGCATGGTCAGAGACCACCAGACTAGTATATATACCTGCTTTGGTTTGATGCTTCGTGTCCATACAACCAATAATTACATCCTAAATTTAGATCTCGCTCTACAACTTTATATCATCCTCTTGTAATGTATTTTCCCATGATAAATTTACACACCAACACTTCCAAGTTATCGCTGCTGTCCACCACTTGTCCATTTCAAAGGAAAAAAGACTACCCCAATACCCCATGACAGCCGTGTGCACAAAGATTCTACATAACGCAATCATTCAAGACTCTTGATTATAATTTGTGCGCCATGTTGAGGATGCAGTGTGATGACGGTGTACGGTGCATGGGCATAAGAAGGTGAGAGCCGGAACTCGAAATGTTGAAGGACCATGCTCAGAGCTATCTTACCCTCCAGCAACGCGAAGTTCTGACCAATGCAGATCCTTGGCCCCGAACCAAATGGGAAGAATGCCAGACGATCGTTGGTCGCCTTGAAAATGCCCTCCGCGAACCTCTGGGGCTTGAACTCCAACACGTCTTTTCCCCATATGTTTGGGTTGTGGTGGAGCAAGATCACGGGCAGCTCAACAACTGTCCCTGCAGGGTATAAGATGCCACCAATCTGCATTTCTTTGGATGTCTTTCGAGTCAATGTGACTACTGGCGGGTACAATCTGAGCGCCTCATACAGTATCATGGTAACCTGGATATGAAAATTAGAGGCAATGTAGAGTGAGCAACAAGCAACCAATGACTTTCAACCTTTTAGGTGTATTGTAAATTAGAACTTCGATGCAGCAGTGCGAAAACGGTGAGGAACACTTGCCGTTTTCAGTCGATTCAGACCATCGAAGCTAGGCTTGTCCTTGCCAAACACACTTAGGACCTCCTTCCTTGCTTGATCCTGCCACTCAGGGTGCATGCCGAGCACGACAAGTGTCCATGTGAGCAACACCGATGTTGTCTCCATCCCCGCAAAGTAGAACAACTTGCACTCCTCGATCACATCCTCTATGCTCATCCTCAAGCTAGATGTCCCACTAGCCTTGATTGTTTGCAGCATCAAACCAAGCAAATCGTGTTCATCTCCATCACTCTCGATAGCGCGTCCCTCTTCTCGATGATGCCTCTCAGGAGCCCTTCAATTTCCTGGTTGATTTCCCTCATCCTCCTGTTGTTTCCGGTAGGAAAGAACCTGCCAAACACAAAGAAATTGCATTGTGTAGGCATATGTAAATGCAAGGAACTGGTTTGATTTCTCCAAACAGTAATTTTTTATTAGAACTTGTAATCTTCTAACTATTATGTTATTAAAATAAAAGGCAAAACAAACCACCATGTTCTTCCATATAAGCTAAAAAAATACTTTCTCTGATCCAAAATAAGTGTCTCAGGTTTGAACTAAGCCGAGTATATAGTTTGATGATCTTAATACAAAGGTTGAGTTACACTGCTATGAACACTACAAGAGAAATAGCCTGTAGAGAGACTATTTTTGGTTCGTAGAGACACTATAATTGTCTCTACATAACTTTAGACACACTTGGTACAATGGCACAAAACTGCTACTACGGACAGTGTCGCTATGTGTGATGAGACATTAATAAAAGAGTAAAATACACCACTAGTCCATGAACTCGGCAAAAATGAACACTTTAGTCCACGAACTCAAAAAACGCACACTTAAACCCCTAAACTAGAACTGTTGTGTCACTTTACTCCAAAAACGGTTCGGCGAGGCTTAAACACGCCACGTCGGCTTCGGCTACCCCTTCACCGGCGTCCTCTCGTCAAAATTGAGCACCGTGGACTTGATAGCAACCAACGACGTGGTTCTCAGGGCCCCATGATCCATGTCGGGGCGTGGCCGCCTTGCCCCTCGCGGGCGGCTCGGGCATGGTGATTTTGCAAAAAAAACTCCTAAGAAAATCCAGTAGCAGCCTGCGGTCCTGGCCGAAACCGACGTGGCAGCCACAAAGCGTGTTTAAGCCTCGCCGAACTGTTTTTGGACTAAAGTGACACAGTAGCCCCAGTTTAGGGGTTTAAGTGTGCGTTTTTCGAGTTCGTGGACTAAAGTGTTCATTTTTGCCGAGTTCATGGACTAGTGGTGTATTTTACTCTTAATAAAACGTCTCTATTGTTTTAGACATTGCATAGAGACACTATACCGTCTCTATGTTCGATATGACATTTCGCAAAGACATTGCATTGTGTCTTTATACTTTTTAGACATTTCATAAAAACACTATATTGTCTCTACATTCAATGCGACATTTTGTAAAGACATTAAATTGTGTCTCTATACTCATGTGCTAGAAAATATACGTTGAAAAAATCATGTTGAAACCAATCCTCGAACTCAAGACCTTAAGGAAAACTACACACTTACCTAACCATCTCAACCTAATACCAATTCTTGCTTATACTTCTAATGAAATTATTATGAGTAGTCTGCTACATGTCTCAAACTTGCTAAGAATGTCTCTACACAACATAAAATGTGTCTCAAATAGTCTCTAACCATACCGTAAGGTCATTTCATCAAGTATCTCAAAACCATGTCTCTACATGAGTTTTGTGGCAATCTATTAAAGGTCTCAAAAAATGTCTCTACACCATAATGTCTCAACTAGTGTCTCTATATTTAAGGCATTATCCATAGCGCCTCATAAACTGCCTCTACATGAAACTCTGTCTCAAAATTGTCTCTAGGTAGAGACAAAGAGTATATTTGCCTCAAGGAAAATGTCTCTACAAGACATTTGTGTTGTAGTGAACAAGTACGTGCATTGAATATGATTTTCTATTATTGGACACATGCATGTAATGATGATTATATATGAGCCCCTCTGAATCGCCAGGAGACCATCGCGGTTCTGCATGCGGCTTGCAGCTGTGGGAGGCACCGCTGCCCCCTTCCACCGCCAGGAGGGCACTACGGATCTCGCAGATATCGTCGCCTGTAGGCTGTCATCCATTTCATTTTTGAATCTTTTCTGAAAGTTTCCCAAAATTGTTGAAAGTTCAATCTCAGAAAATTATAAGTTTCTGGAAATGTAAGTTCTTTCTGTGAATTTCGAAAGTTCTTTTTAGAGAAATTGGTTCAAAATTTGAAAGTTGAGAAAACCGAAATTAAAGTTGACAAAACCAAAAGTCAAGAAAACCAAAAGTGGGGAGGTTGAAAAAGATAAATAAGAAATGAGAGAAGGAAGATAGGCTGGTCTAAAATTGACCGTTGGATATGCTTACCCTGCAGGTGACCGCCAACTAGTTACCACCTATGTTAAGGAAATATGCAGCTATATCGGCACATATAACGTTCATGTCGATGAAGGATTCTGAAACCATTGCAAGTTGTAAGCATCTAACTCACGGGATATGTCTACATGGGCCCTTTGTTTCTCTACAAGACCAACCAATAAAAATGCAGGGGCACCCTCAAACCACAGGCACAAACCAATTACGAAGAATCAAATCGTCCAATACATGTCCATCAGCGACACCACACAATAAAAACAAGAAAGAAAGTAAGCGATCTAGTTAAAGGAAAGGTATCAGGTGAAAACATTTATTCAGTCAAAACCTGAAAGCTTTCAATCCTAACTGTTATATCTGAATTTAAGTGGTTTTCCATAAAAGTTGGAACAAGCTATGATAAGAGTGTGAGAAAATATGTTTTCAAGATAGATAGACAATTGGATTAAGATGAGGATGTTTGACAGCATCAAACTTCTGAAGGCATGATAAAAAGCAATCACAACATCTCCAGTGATCAGGCTAACAAAGGAACATTATACAAGGTTCATGTATGCATGCAGGGGCGGAGGTATGCAGGAAAAAATTGTAAGAGGGGCTAGAGAAGAAAATATGATTATTAGGGGGGCCAAATGGCAAAAACACAATCATAAGAAAGCATGGACCTGACATGAATTTTGGAATTTTGGCCTCCGACAATGCATGTACCAGGCTGATCTTAATTGGCTTTGCATCATGGATCGCTAATCTTAAATTAGTACTCCCTCTGTCGAGGTTTTGAAGGCCATTCTCTAAAAACGCTATAACCAAGACCGAGGGAATGGCCGGCAAAGAAAATTGTGGCTTAATCGTGCCTAAATTACTCCCTTCCTTAACCACCACCCCTCCCCGCCCCCCCACCCCACCCCCCCAATCAATTTCAAAGCAACCGAATGGTCAGGCGAGATGGAGAGTGGAAGCGAGAGAGAGAGAGAGTCTTAGAGAAAATTACTGGAGAGGGAGGAATTAACTCCCAAGAGTTAATGCGCGGGACTAGAGAACTTCCAATCGTTTTTTTATAGGGAATTAGGCCTTAGATTTGTGAATCGGGTTTTGAGGGAAATAGACCTGCAAAACCTAGACGGAGGGAGTACCGTCGTTCTTCAATTGCCACACACCAAGACCTTAGCAACAACCTAATACACTTGCTGTTTTGTTTTGTGTACCAAATTCGATTCCTGTAGAGGCGAATTAAATTAGAATAGAATTTTAGTGGCAACTAGGAGAGATGACATTACCAGATTTTCACATCTGTCATGAAATGTCGGCTATAAATTCCATATAATAACTTGAAACAACATACTGATGTCTCGAAATCAATATGTTAAGCACGTAACACCATAAATGCAATATACATAATAAATCTAGCCGTAAGAATGCACGGGTCATACTGCTAGTTTTAATCAAAACAAAGGAGGGTACTTACAAGTAGCCTGGGATGTAAATATACTGGAAGGCTTTGATTTTTCGCTCGGCTTGCTCTGCTTGAAGTTGGAAGATCCTTCGGCCTTCCATGAAGCTGCTGCCAAACGCTGTGCGGGAGATCACGTCTCCGCTGAGGTTCTGGAACTCTTGCCAGATGTCTATTTCTACTGATCCACCTGAATTAGCTAGTTTATTCTCCCAGCTGCCAATCAGGTCGGAGCAACACGCTGAGAATGCTGGCAACATGCCCTAAAAATTGCTTCAGTTAGTATGCACATACGTGTTGTGGTCGTACACTTCGATCGAGCCTGGAGCTTGTAAGAATAGTACCTTCAGCTTTTCAAGATGGAAAGCAGGGTTCGGCATCCTCCGGTGCTTCGCCCATTTCTCGCCGTCGTAGTTCGCAAGCCCTAGGGCCATCAGTTTTGCTAGACGTTTGTTTGTGAACTTCTCGAAGTGGCCAGACTTGTTGGATAGGATATCTCTCACTAGCTCTGGCTCTGCAATGATCACCCTCATGATTGGCCCAAACCATGTTATGCAAACGTTACCTGCAATGCAGTTCAATATGTTCTGGCGGTAAGAGAAATGGAGACAACAAAATCTTTGATATGCATGAGAAACACATACATTGTTGTACAGAAAAATAACATTTTTAATTACATGCGTTTGAGAGAGACAATCATTTTGTGTTTTTCGGTTACACTCTAGTCAAGCCATTGCCATAGTGGTGAATGCTGAACTCCTGAATTTTGATCCGACAGTTGCTCAGTTAACATGTTTTCAAATAATGTTGAATTCGAACATCCTGGAGACAGCAATAGCCAATAAGACGTAGATAAAGACTGGGAGCGGGATGAAGTCAATTTTTTTTTTGCCAATAAGATCAAATAGTCGACAACACTTTTCAAACGCATCAAACTCAATGTTCACGTCGGAAACAAACATATTAGACAGAGAAGGGAAAGAAAGGAGGCTGCAGCAAGAGTTTAATCTCTCCTTCTTTCTTCTTTTCTACTCTGTTTAATTATTAATTGACATATATATAGTCTTGCAGCTTCTCCTACAATATATTATACATTAAAAGTACATGACGGAGCAACCAGAAAAAACATATACCCTCTAGAAAATCCCACAAAAAAAGCAAAAATTCTGACCGTTGATTTGATAGGGCAAAGCAACACAACCGTTGATCTCACCGATAACCTTTCCTTTTATACCCAAGTTAAAGAAAATTACCCACCATGCCATCTTCCTATCTAATCTTTCTCCCGATCCATCTAAATCTTCGTAGCCTCCTAAAGCTGGTCGCTACAATTTTCTTCCCGTCTCAACGTGCGACGCGTCGTTGCAGGGTCTGGCGGCGGCCAGTGCACGACAGGTACCTCTGGCCTTGATCACCCCTCTGTGCTTTCCCTGTAGGCCGGCAGCCTCACCCCTCTGTATCAACATACGTGGATGGACATGCACTCAGGGGGAAGGGGCCAGATTGGTTCGTTGCACAGATGTGGCTCCCTTTGAACATTGCAAGATAAGGAATCAGCGCATGCATAGCTAGGATGGTACATGCGGATGCGGGTATTCCTAGCTAATCCCTCTATATACTAATTTATCATGCTTCAGGTTTATAACAATAATTTTATTATTGGTCCACAAATGTTTTAAAAATTGGAAATCAGATTTATAAAAAAATTCAAAAATATGAAAAAAAAAATCAAGTATATATATACTACACATGCGTAAATTTTCGTCAAGAGATATATTGATTTCTGATTTGTACTAAAACACAAATCTACGGATGGAAAATAGTAAGGGTCCGTCTACGGCTCAATCGACTGAGAAATACAAATTCTCAGTCGACCGATCCTATACGTTCAAAGTAATGATGGTATGGTCAAGAAGGCGTCGAGTGAGAAAAACATAATCTCAAAGATGATCGTACGGTCGGGAAGGCGTCGACCGAGAAAAACACAATCTCGGGCAACTGAGCCCAAGCAAAATAAAAATAGTAATATGTAAATCTATTCGAAATCTATGCATTTATTTTTTTTAGCTCAAAATGAATAAATTTCGTAATTAAAAATTACAGACATGTGACATACATTCATTGTGCATGTATATTTCTTTTCATGATTTTTTCTAAACCCAAATAATGTGATTTTTGAAGAATTTCTAAAAAGGCTACCTGGTGATCGGGAGCCAAAAGGGATTTTTGATCCTGTAGGTGGGCTATCAACAACTTATTGAGGTACGCTTAAAAACAGTTTGCTCATATTTTTGTCAGTGATGGACCAATATCGTATAATCATGCGGTTCTGCTAAACTAATATTAGCACAATTTGCAATTACTAATAATTGCAAATTTAATACCTTCATGTTAGCGAAGCTAATAATATTCATATAAATTGTAGATGATTTATCAAACGGTGATCATAGGGTTAGACAATACAGTATTTTTTTTTCAGATTTTGGAGGTTGTACAATCTTGAAAGGCTCTCTGTAAAATGTATATATTTTTTACTGGATCTTCATTTGCTTCCATAGCAAGGACTACCTCATGCTCTGAGCCTGGAGGGTCTATGGCGTGGGGAAAGAGCAAAAGATGCATGATATCATCAAGGTATATTCAACTATATTTGGCCTTTGTAATTCATCAGTTGTCCAGGAAAATCTATTAAGCCATTAGGGAACAAGTTGGTTTGGGAGCACCATGCTTGACTCTTATATGCCATGCCATTCAAGGATAGTAAAGTGATGCTTTGTTGATCTCACAAAACTAAATGTCAGTTAGCATTTGTTGTTTTGAAAACACAAAAAGGTAGGTTCCTGTAAACTTACATGTTTCGGTCATGTTGATGTGAAGTGAGTCAAACTCCAAACCAAATTAGTCTTTCGGATTAGAAGTCACTTTTTTTTCGAAAAGGGGCCAGAGCCCCGGCCTCTCCATCAATCGATGCACAGAGCCATGAACCATCTCTTTGGTGGTTAATAAAACAAGTGAGAGAGAACATCAAATAAACCACATATAGAAAAGTATTAGACATTATAATACATACATATATATACATATATATATATATATTAAGGATATGTTTAAACCTGCTCTTTTTATACTTGGCCAAAAAACATTAATTCTCTTTGGTGGTCGACAAAACTGTCCTTCTATTTGGATATAGGTAACAAAGTTTTTATTTTCCCAAATATTTTATAATACAAATCTATGTGTCTTACAAGTGACCTATTCTCCCGTGAATAGATAAAGATCAAATCAGTCTAACA
Source organism: Brachypodium distachyon (assembly GCF_000005505.3). Taxonomy (NCBI): domain Eukaryota; kingdom Viridiplantae; phylum Streptophyta; class Magnoliopsida; order Poales; family Poaceae; genus Brachypodium; species Brachypodium distachyon. Next base: position 44,429,004 of record NC_016132.3, on the reverse strand, counting down.
TCAATTATTTCAAACATGTTAACTGATTGGACAAATAGGTTCACATTGTCCCAGCATTGATAGGTACGTAAGGTCACCTAGAGGAAAACAATTCTTGGTGGATTGGTCGCATGTGAACCAGTGAAGGGAAATCAAGACCAGTAGAAGTCCAAATGAAAGAAAATACCAAAAAAAATCATGAATCCTTTCCGGGATCAGTTTAGCATCTGACTATCGAGACAATTCCTCAGGACAAACATGAATACAACTTCAATACATCTCTAGTATATTATAAAAGTTGGTTGCCAAGTGCTTACTCAGAAATTTTAGGAATAAAATCAATCATGGGAAAATTATCTTACGAATGATTCAATGTTTCTCAAATCCTACTTACATAGGCTTCTGAAAACAAAAATGAACTATCAAAGCAAAGATAATTTTTCAATATGAAAGTCAAATACAAAACAAGTCCACAGTTACACATGATAGGATAAAAAAGCCGCGCAGATTGAGCGGGCACCTTGCTAGTTTTTCTTAAAAACAGAAACATAATTCACATACCGTGTTCCTTGACAGTGTTGTAGAGGTGTGGCGCTACGCGTGGCACAATATCGTGGCACGGCGGCATGGGGCTGGACCGCGCCTCCTTGTTGAGCCTGCTGTTCTCCGTGAGATCCCCGGTCGGGAAGCGGTATGCTGTGCCGCCGAGTCCCTGCGCTCGGAGCGCCCGACCGAGCCGCCGCGGCCTCAGCCAGCATCTCTCTGCGCCGTGGGAGGATGCCCACAGGACAAGCAGCGCAGCAAGAACGCAGAGCAGGCTCCACGGTGATGGAGAAGCCACGTCACCTACGAGTGCCCTTGCTGCTGCGTCGACCTCCATTTAGTTTCTTACTGACTCGTGTAATAACCAAACTTTGAAGTGTGGAGTGACCGTTGTACATTGAAGTAGCAGTAGTTCCATGCGCACTGAATGTTTCATAGGCGCATTGAAAGGATAGCCTGCGATATATAGGTGCTTTGCTTGGCATCACATGTTTTCCTCCTCTTCTTGTTTCCCTTTCTTTTATCGTAAAAGTTTATCTACGGCCATGAACGAGTCTTGTGTGGAAAAAGATGTATACCACACAAAAGACAAGCAATTTCCCTTTCTTCTATCTAACGGACAGGCGTCTGGTTTTGGGCTTCAAATCAGGCGCCTGTTATTTATGCAAAATCCAGTCGTCTGGTTTGAGATTAAAAAACAGTCACTTTTTTGTAAGCCTCATATCTCCTATCTAATAGACAGAAACAACAGAAGACTATTGTGTGTTTGCTGGTCCCCCAAACCCCACCTACTGCAACCAATTGTGTAAAGGAGAAAAAAATGCATAGCAGTAATTGCAATCATGAATACAAAAAGCAAAAAAGTGTACTGATTAAATCCTTCTAACATTCAACTGATTTTGATAGAAATGGATTGCAGTTATACACTATTACTTTGTCTAAGAATTATGGACTATACAGAAAAAAATGCATAACTGTTCTGGACTGGACTTGGCTTATTCTGGAATAGTCTCAGCCTAATCTACTGTAGGCACAAGAATTCCTTGGATCGTTGGAACGGTATTCAAGACTAAGGCTAAGACTAAAGGAAAGAAAAACATAATACAAATTTCTAACAAAGATGCTTTGGAACAGATTTTTAAGATCTAGCAGACATCAAAAACTGAAAAAAAAATACAGAATATCCAGGGAAGCAGATTATGGGATCATCTAAAACACACAAGATAAAATCTGGCTTGGAACAGAATTCAAAATTACCTTAAGAAAATACATAGTAGTAGATAGCTGGGATGCAATTCCAATTAAATCAGCTGCAATTGTATTTTTATAGAACTAGGATTGCAAATAGTAAACATGATGCAATTAAATTTTAAAAGAAGTGCAAATTTGAATTAAAAACAGGGGATGCCTTCTCCTGTGAAAAACATACAAATTTCAGTCGCTTCTCCCTCAGCCTTCAGATTTGAATCTTGTGTCTACCCTTCGGTTTCTTTTTTATTCGCCTGCTCTTCCCGCTTGTTGTATGCTTTGTGGGCTTCACAAAGAAGTGACTCAAAAACAAAACAACATTCAGCCAAGCCACTTTGAAAACCCCTCTCAAAAATCCACTTCAAAAACATGGCCTGCGACAATGCTCGAAAACTCAAAAACTGCTCATCTGGAATATGCTTGAGATGCACAAGAAACAAAAAATGAAGAAAGATTAGTAACATGCCTGGAGTTTTCCTGCGGGAAAAACAGGGAAAATAGAAAATAGAGGCTGTGAGAAGATGCATACTCGCATATAAGGATAGGTTAGGCAACAAAGACATAATTTTTTTTATCCAAACAAAATCATCTTACCGATGAAGTGAAACAACATATGCTATTCATTGGTACCCCCTGTATGCAGACAGCTCGCAAAATTTCCCTTTCAATTTCACACAAGAGCTCAATGGAGCATAGGTAACTACCAAACACAATTATTGAATACTCGTGCTTGCTGAACACCGATCCATGTATGCATTTTCCCAAAATAGAATCTGCCAAGGCATGTAGATAGTACAAATCATCTTTATTTTTCCCAGAAACAAATACTGAATCTACTTGTGCTTGCAGAACAGTGGAACACTAATCCATGTATGCATTTTCCCAAATAGAATTTGCCATGTTTATAGATCAAGAAAAGGATACAACTCGACAAAGTGATAATAAAATTCAAAGCTAGGCTTCCAATTCATAGGTAAAACATACAGTGGAGATACATTAATGAGCAGCTAGCAGCAAGACCTAAAAAGAAAGGGGACACAAAATTCAGAAATGCACACCTCAGACCCCCATGGGGATTTTCATGTGTCAAAGCAGCACAAATTCAGAGAAACGTATCTATACATCTGTAATTACAAATTTGCCGTGCTAACCTGGATATGTCCCATCTTTTCAGCCAAAAAGCATCATCTATTTTTTCAGTCATCGAACATACAAAAAACCGTCTCCAATTGTCAAGGACATATGCCTAGGCCAAGTCCTCTATTTTTCAGATACGTTAGGTGACAAAATTAGATGATTGAAAAAACTGATAATTAGATGACTAAAACCATGCAGGCAGGCAGGCCTAAATCAGTGAGAAACATCTACCATTCAAATATGAGCTCTTAGATTTCCTGTGCCACACTCCAGCCTCCACAGAAATTTGAGGCATATGAAAATAACCAACTGAAATACCAAAAAATGGCCTTCTCTGACTCATTTCTGCATCTGAAAGAAAAAGATTCGACAAATAAATCATCAGTGTACGTCTGTGCAGAAATTTCAGCGCAATGAAAAAACAGTCGAAGGAGTGCAATTAAGTTTAAGAGTCAGTGCAATTTAGTTTAACTTGCAATTTGACAAAAGCTAGGTTGCAACAGTAGAAGGACTAAAATAAAAAAATGCAGTGTAATTTGAATGAAATCCATATTGGGAAAACATGCAAAAATATGCAGAATCTAAAACTGCAATTGCAATTTGAAAACGCTGGAATTGCAATAGTAGCAGCAGTGTGACGAAGGGGTCACAGTGCAATTAAAATTTAAAAGGTACTGCAATTTGAATAAAAGAACTACTGCACATATACCCAAGAAAACACAAAACCTAAAAATGGCAATTGCAATAAGTTGGCTTGCTTAATATTGCAATTTACAAAAAAAGGCCCTGAAAAGGGAAGCAAAATCAGCTACAAACACATAGATCAAGTTAGTGAATTGAATTAGTACAGCCATGACGGAGGATCCATAAACCAAAGTGACTGCCTTTTTTTTTTATCTCAAACCAGGTGCGACTTAAAATTTAAAACACTGCAATTGCATCATACTACACCATGCAATTGCGTCGATCTGCGCAGATTTAATCGATTAGCTCAAGAACAGATAATTAGTTACCTATTAAAAAATCAAAAATAAATTTCTACATTGAGATACATAAATTGCATATTATGTGATCGTGCAAAAATTGTATGTCCTATGCAATTTGAACGACTGCCTCTAAATAAAACAATTGCACTAAAGTGTATATTGCATCTTATTTAATCGTGAAAAATGGACTGGTCTATGCAATTTTATTGGCAGCCTCTAAACAACCAATTACATACCAAAAGACCATTAAAGCTAGAAAAAAATGAACTAAATTGCACAAAAGTGATGCATAGGAATGTCTACATAGTTAATTGACCCTGCTAGGATGCCCTAGATTTAAAACTTTGCGGTTTCTAGATAAATTACACATGTTTATATGGGTGCAATCATTGTTGGGTGACAGTGCAAATTGCAATATCGTGATACATAAATTGCACCATACTTAAACATGCAATCGGACTGGTCTATGCCATTTGATCGAGTGCCTCTGTAAAGTGAAACACTAAAGTGTTAGATGAAGTAATACATTAATTGCGTCTTATCTAACATACAATTCCATTGGTGTATGCAATATTATTGAGCCGACATTGTGAATATAGGTATTACAAAGAAAAAAGCAGGCACACACAACTAACCTTGGGTCTATGCCTCATTAAAACTAGTAACAAAAAAAAAGCACAGAAAGCATTCCCCAAGACAAAAATATAACCTGCAATTGCAATTAGGGGATATTGGAACTGTAGCATTGAAAATGAGTGCAATGAAAATAAAGAGCCAACTCAAAATGATCTGGCCCAAAAATTACTGATCAGACTGACAAAAAGAAGAACTCATCAAGCTTTGCCCTTGGGGTAAAAAGCACAACACTTCAATTAGAGCACATGAGATTGTCAAACCATGTTTCAGACAATACAAGTCCAGGTAATAGGAACACATAACCATATTAAACTGAACTGATTATCAAACCCTACCTACACTCTACTACTACATCTAGGCAACAATGACATTCACAAACGACACTACCAACGCAATATTGCTGTCATCAAAACCATGGGGATGAAAATCACCAAAGGCGCTTTGTCACCAGATAAATGGAGAAGTAAGATGCCCATTAAATAACAAGTCAATCTAATAAGGAACGACAATTAATTACAAGATTTGAATTGTAACTACTGGGACATATACAGAGAGAGACAAAAGAGAGAGACATAGATAACAGTTGGCTACATATCGATAGACCATTTATGTACACTCAATCGACACACACTCACGCACAAGGAGAGGCTACCTTGAAGGATCTGCAGCCAACAAAGATCAGTGAATCAATCGGAGGAGGAAATCATCGGAAACGGGACGGCACAGGCAGGCGACAGTAGGAGCTCGAGGGGAAGAGGCATCTGAAGAAGGGGGATGGAGGGGGAGGGGGCGGAGATGGTGGTTCGTCACCTGCAGCTGCAGCAAGAAGGGTCGCCGGTGGCGGGGAAAGCGAGCACAATTCTGGGTCTAATTGATGGATAGGGAAATCTAGACCACAACCACGCACCTCTCACCGCGCACAACTAAAAAAAAATTGAGCACCAAAACAGCTGCGGAACGTAGCAGCACAACTACACTCCACACAGGGCTCAACAAAACTCTTGATTTGTCAGATCCCATCCAGACCAACCCATCAACCAACACAGCCAGCACCACCCTGCCCTAGGCACTCATACCAGAACCCACAAATCAACCTCAATTGACACAACAGGGGCTCAAAATCGCACAGCTGCAAACATCAACAACCACATAAACACTGCTAAAAGATGAGGGAACAATCTCAAACACGGCCACCACCCCGCACGCAAAAATCGAGCGTTCCCTATGCATCAAACCAACAAACCGATGGAGATAAAGGATGGGACAAGGATACCTGAAACAAAATAATCCGGCCGGACAACAAATTGGGCACAGACCAGCAGATCTAACCCTCGCAGAGGGAGACGGGAGGAAGGGATCACCGGAGACAGGAGGAAGGGATCGCCGGAGTACTCATTTCCCCTTTCTCCCCAAGCTCCGAGGCAACCTAGAAATGGAATACAAAATCGCTGGCTAGAATTTTGGAAAGAGACAGAGCACAGCCCCACTAGGAGAGGACAGGACACATAAAACAAAACGCTTGACCTCAGCGCCGGCATAACGAATCTCCAAGCACACAGATCAGACGGCCTCCCGCATCGCCTGGTTTGAAGAAAAAAAGCAGGCGCCTGTGCGCTAGCAAAACCGCTCTCAGTCCGATTTCTGGCCAGTTGATCCCCATAATTTCTTGTGCCTCTCCTCTAATGTCGCTTACTAAATGTTTGATTTCTCTGTAAAAACAAGAACAGAAGGATGTCATCACTTTGATTTTTGCAGATACGCATAGCTGGGTTCATCGGTGCCTGCCGCCATGCCGTGCCGCTCATACGACGAAGCCTAACACACCCCCTCCAGCGAGAAACCGCAGCGAATTAGCCACCACAACACGCCGCATGTGGGACCCGATCCACCTGTATGCTTTCTATAGAAACTTCCATCTCTATTTTCTCGTATACATTGGCCACAGTGAGATCTTGAATTTCGATATGAAAGCTCTACGTACATTTTTACTGGTCGTATAATGTTGCTAGCTGGATTATTATGCATGTGGCCATATCATTTAGTTTTTTGCGGGTAGTGGGCATATCATTATTGTCCTCGGAGACCGTTGACTAGTCGCCCTGGCGCCCCATGAGGCCATGAGTGCCTATGCTGCGCCGATGACCACTCTTAATTTAACAAATCAGACCATCCTTCCCCAAAGCAAGACAGAAAAAGGTCAGATCATCCTGGGTCAACTAAGCAATCAGATCTCCCTTCAGGTTTCTTCTCTACCAAGTTCCTTAAGAGCAAGGCATGGACTGATCCTAGTGCACGAGAAACTTAAACAAATGGCCACAGGCACTACCCACCTCCCAGTGGCATCTCTATATATTGCGACACATCACGACCCAACAATCCAATCAAATTAGCCCCCCTTGCACTGTCTTCTAGCGCCTTTTTCCCCCTCCCAGTACTCCACTTCTCAAGAGAGCAATGGTTCTTGGAGCGTTGATAAGTCCAGCCTCATTGCGATGGAGCTTCCTGATATGCGGTACCCTGGGCTTTGTGCTTCTCTGGCAGGCTGCCGCCCGGCTGCTAGACCGGCTGTGGTGGCACCCCCGGCGGCATGAGCGTGCCTTGCGTGCCCAGGGTCTTCGCGGCACTCCGTACCGTTTCCTCGTCGGCGACGTCAATGCCTATGAGCGGCAGAACAAGGAGGCGCGATCAAGGCCGATGCCGCTGCGCTGCCACGACATTGCCCCCCACGTCGCGCCGTTCCTCCACAACGCCGTCCGGGAGCACGGCAAGACGTGCATATCTTGGTTTGGTCCCTTCCCCAAGGTGACCATCAGCGACCCTGACGTGACCAAGGAAGTAATGTCCAACAAGTTCGGCCACTTCGAGAAGCTCAAGTTCCCGGCATTGTCCAGGCTGCTTGCCGAAGGCGTGGCGACATACGAGGGTGAGAAATGGGTCAAGCATAGGAGGATCCTCAACCCCGCGTTCCATCTCGAGAAGCTCAAGGTACTTGGAATCGTTCCATATGCGTGCTAGATTACTACTTCCAATGTTTACTGGATTGTTTACTGGAATTTATGTGCTTTGCAGCTCATGCTGCCAGCGGTTTCCACGAGCTGCGAAGAGCTTGTGAGTAGATGGACGCAGTCCCTTGGTTCAGACGGTACGTATGAGGTGGATGTGTGCCCGGAGTTCCAGAACCTCACTGGAGATGTCATTTCTCGCACAGCATTCGGAAGTAGCTACCTTGAAGGTAGCAGGATTTTCCAGCTGCAATCCGAGCAAGCTGAGCGCCTTCTAGCCAGCGTTAAGAAGATTATCATCCCCGGTTACATGTGAGTCACACCTAGCACTAGTTAACTTCATTAATTAGCACGTGCATATGCAACTTTCCCCCAAACAGAATTTTGCCACTATGTATTCTAGATTCGTACTCTGTTCTTCCAGTATGCTCTTATGATAGATTAACGATCATATTGAATTTCTCAAAGCTTGTACCAAATTATACCAGAGTAAATACACCACTAATCCATGAATTCGGAAAAAATGAACACTTTAGTCCACGAACTCGAAAAACGCACACTTAAACCCTTAAACTGGAACAACTGTGTCAGTTTAGTCCAAAAACGGTTGGGCAAGGCTTAAACACGTCACGTGGGCGCCACGTCGGCTTCGGCGACCCCTTCACCGGCGTCCTCTCGTCAAAATTGAGCGTTATGGGCTTGATAGTGACCTTAGACGAGGCAGCGGCATCAACGACGTGGTTCTCAGGGCCTCAGAATCCCCGTCTGGGCGCGGCCGCCTTGCCCCTCACGGGCGGCTCGAGCATGGTGATTTTGCAAAAAAAAATCTGAAAAAATCGAGTAGCAGCCCACGGTCCTAGCCGAAGCCGACGTGACGCCCACGTGGCGTGTTTAAACCTCGCCCAACCATTTTTGGACTAAAGTGACACAGTTGTCCCAGTTTAGGGGTTTAAGTGTGCGTTTTTCGAGTTCGTGGACTAAAGTGTTCATTTTTGCCAAGTTCATGGACTAGTGGTTTATTTTACTCATTATACCATTCTCCATAAATGTCCTAACTTTGTTGATAAATGTAGACTGTACATGTAATTTACTAATGTGGCGATCTTTCCCCAATACAACTAGTTTATCTCTAGCTATCAGATGCATTTATAAGAGTTACTTGGGTTATTTGGGCACTAACTTCATCGGTTTATTAAGTTTCTTAAATTTTTTTGTTAAGCTAGCATACATTCAGCGTTAATCAAATTAGTTTGGCCGTGCTAACATAATGTGGCATTAATTTTCAGGTCCTTGCCTACCAGAAACAACAGAAGGATGCATCAAATTAATAACGAGATCGAATCCATTCTACATGATCTAGTTGGAAAAAGGATGCAAGCTATGCAAGAAGGAGAAAGTACCAAATATGACTTACTTGGCTTGATGCTTGAGTCGAACATGAGGGACACAGACGAGAATGGCCAATCCATCTCAGGAATGACTATTAAAGAAGTCGTGGAGGAGTGCAAGCTGTTCTATTTTGCAGGAACAGAAACGACATCAATATTACTCACATGGACAATGATCGTACTAAGTATGCACCCGGAGTGGCAGGACCGTGCAAGGGAGGAGGTCCTCAGCATATTTGGAAAGAGCAAACTTGAGTACGAGGGTATTAGCCGACTCAAAACCGTAAGTAGCATTTGCTTTACTTGATTCTGTTGTGATAATTATCCAATTAGATGTATAAAGTCTTGCCAATCGATGGTGCAGATGACCATGATTCTTTACGAGGTTCTCCGTTTGTATCCACCGGCTGTCGCGTTCGTGCGAAAAACATACAAGGAGATCGAGATTGGAGGCATCACGTACCCTGCTGGGGTTCTCATCGAGCTTCCGGTGTTGCTTATCCACCATGACTCGGACATATGGGGAAGCGACGTGCATGAGTTCAAGCCAGATAGGTTCGCCCAGGGGATCTCCAAGGCGTCCAAGAATCCAGGTGCATTCCTTCCTTTCGGATGGGGGCCAAGGATCTGCATCGGCCAACAATTCGCGTTGCTTGAGGCCAAGATGGCGTTGTGCATGATACTTCAACATTTTGAGTTTGAACTTTCGCCATCATACACACATGCACCACATAATGGGAAATTGCTGCGTCCATGGCACGGTGCGCAAATTAAGCTCAGGGCAATGTGATAATTTTATCATCAACACGGATGCACTTCAGGGCCACTATTGTCATTTATACCTGACTATCTAATAAGGCAATAAAAGTCCGATGGGTTTGGTCTTTCATGATGATCAACCGTTTTACTCTACTCTCTCCGTTCCTTCTCGAAAAATGAAACTCTCTCCCGTTCCTGAATATAAGATATGTTCTAACTTTGTGCTAAGTCAAATTTGTTAAATTTTGACAAAAAACATTTATAACTCTAAATAAGTTTTATTAAATCCTTCAGGATATATATTTTTATAGTATATTTATTTGATATTGGAGATATTAGTATTTTTTTTAATAAATTTGGTCAAACTTGTAGACTTAGGATAAAAGTAGAACATTTTATATTTAAAAGCGGATGTAGTATTAGACTATGCGCCCTTTACATTTAAATATGTTGAGAGAGGGGCCGTATTTTTTTTCCAATATCCATTATCTAGAAGACCTAGAAAAGAAAATTAGTTGTGGCAGAACAAATGAATACTATTCAAAATTGATTAATCCATACACAAATACACATATACACTATGGAAAATGTATAAGTTTAGGTGTTGCACTAGCCATGGCTTGCCATATTGGTGGATCCGCCACTGAGAAAACTAGATGGGGACTACCAATGAAACCTCATGTGTTGTTCACCGGAAAAAAAAACTTATATGTCATTTAAGACGCCAATCTTTACAACCGGTGGGCTCCAAGAGTTCAAGGACAACAAGTACTATTGGACCACACCCTCCTTCAGGTGCCTCATTCTCCTACCTGTTGGTTACTTTGCCACCATATCCGAGTAGGATACCGAGTCCAGATCTAGATCCAAGCGGTGGACTAAACTTAGATGGATGCACATGTGCCATGGGCAATATCCTCCGAAGTTGGACCAAATCCAATATATTTCCATTATTTATCGAAATTATACTATACTTTTAAATGAGTATGAAATCTTAGGCCTCTACATCAAAATGTTTTTTAGGGGGCATCAAAATGATGTACAGAATTTTTTTATTAAATTATTTAACAAACCTGACAAAACGAACACATCGATGAAACAAAGAAACCTTTCGTGATAAAAGAGGGTACAGTTGATTCCGTTGTTGTATGCTTAACCTTTTAATACTCCCTCTGTCTCATATTAAGCGACATTGAGGGAGTACTTTATTGCATGGAAAAGTTTATGAAGGTTTCCTGGGAAAACAATTCAACTTGCAGCAATAAGTTTTTTAAACAGTAAACATGCGGAACTGTCTTTGTTATGTTACTACAGTTCCACAGCCCGGAACTTAGCCATGAAGGCAGGGGTCAGGTGGATTAATCCACACGATTGGTGCCATGGTCACTTCTTTTCTTTTCTTTTGAAAAAGCAGCCGAGCTGCAACCTTAATTAACCACAAACGGGGGATTACAGAAGTTCATGCCCGCATGCCAAATATCAGGCGACAAGGCATTTAACAGCGAGCCATTAGTCTTAACAATCCTACCAAACTTTGCGAGTTCGTGGGCAATTAAGTTTTGAGCTCTGCCCACCTTCCTAACCTCTAGCCTCAGATTAGAGGACATCTTCCTAATTTCTTCAATGATATCAAAGTGCCCGGACCTGGACATCGCCGCTTCGTTGAGTGTGTTGACCACCTTGAGAGAGTCGGTCTCGAGTACAAAGTTGCACCGAGGAAGCTCATTAGCGATCCTCACACCTTCCTTGCAGGCGAAAGCCTCAGCTTCCTCAACATTGCTCACACAACTTAACCAGCCCCAAGCGGACTTGATTATCCTATGCTCACCATCCAGGACAAATGCACCCCAGGCCCTAGTGTTATCAGCTGAGAAGAAGCTGGCATCTGTCTAAATCAGCACTGAACCGGGATTGCGGGGCATCCGATCCTGGAGGCCAGTAAGCCTGTCTCTTTTGGGTCGTTTGCACTCCAACTTTTCCTTCCCCTTGAGCCCCTCCGAGTAAATGTTCACAGGGTATAGGCTCTCATCAGCCAAGGTCAGCAAGAAATTCTCCGAGGCCCGAATCGATTTGTCACCTTTCGCAAATATCATATCATTCCGGAGGTCCCAGCACCTCCACCAAAGCAACAGCAGGTATGATCTAGTTTTGGCATCTATTTGGTTCAGGAGCAGCAGGACCCAATCACTATCATTTGCTTCCAGAAGGAGTTCGGAAGGGAGACTCCAGTGTGCCCTCATCATCTCACGCAATGCTTTCGATTTAGGGCATGTCACAACCGCGTGGTGTCTGTCCTCTTCCTCCATCCCACAAATAGAGCACTGGGGAAGCTCCTTCTTGAAGCGCTTGCTCCTGTTCTGCTGCACGGCAAGAGCTTCATTTCCAAGTTTCTAGGTGAACACCCGAACTTTGGGGGGAATGTTACATTTCCGTATAAGGTTCCAGAGACTTCTGTCGCCCGAGGGATTAATACTAGAACCGATAGGGTAGTTGTTATATTTTCTCTCATCAGCAAAGTTATAAGCACTCTTTACTGTGAACATGCCTGAACTCTCCGGCATCCATGCGACAAAATCCTCACCATCAAAGTTAGGAATCCTAATTTTTAGTATATCATCAGCATCAATCGGGTGCATAATTTCACAGATCAGATTTTCATTCCAAGTTCTCGTCTTTTGCTGTATCAACTGAGACACCCACCTGAGTCTTGACCGGCCCCTAATAAGAGGCATTTTCAGATTGCTTCTCGGGATCCAATTGTCGCGCCAATTTCTAATTTTTTCTCCAGAGTTGACACGCCACACAATCCCCTCTTTAAGGAGTTCCAAGCCATGGACGATTCCTTGCCAGCATTGTGAGGAATTTTTTATGAAGGCAGTGTCTGTCAAGTTGCCATTAATTAGGATAGTACTTCGCCTTCAACACCCTTGCACATAAACTTTCAGGTTAACCAAGAGCCTCCATGCCTCTCGGGCCAGGAGGGCCTGATTAAACAGTTGCAGATCTCTGAATCCCGCACCACCTCGACATTTTGGTTTGATCAGTTTGTCCCAAGCCGTCCAGTGCACCTTGCGAGTATTCTTTTCATCTCCCCACCAGAAATTTCTTATTTGCTGCATGATGCTTTCGCAAAGGTTTGCCAGAAATTTAAACACACTCATGGTATACGTGGGTATCGCTTGTAGCACCGCCTTGATCATCACCTCTTTGCCGGCGGCGGAGAGGTGTTTCTCATTCCAGTCACCGACTCTCTTGTTAATTTTCTCAGAAATAGATTGAAATTTTCCATTCTTTCTTCTTCCTTCAGGAATTGGGAGCCCCAGATACGTCTCATCAAAAGCCTGGTTCGAGACGTTCAGGATGCTCGAGATAATTGCCCTGTCTCCGTCCGTGCAGTTCCGGCCCATTAGCAACGAGCACTTGGCAGGGCTAAGGCTTTGGCCAGTTCCGGCCTCATACCTTGCCAGGGCATTCTTGATTTTTGTTGCTTGGTCTCGCTCGGCCTTAAAGAATAAAAGGCTATCGTCAGCAAACAAAAGGTTGGAGATACCAGGTGCCCCTCTACAAACTTTGAGCTCTTCGATGTTCCCAGCCAGCACCTGATTGTTTAAAATTGTGGACAGACCATCCGCGACGAACAGGAACAAAAAGGGGGACAGCGGGTCTCCTTGCCGGAGACCTCTGCTTGGCACAAATTGGTCTAGAGTATTACCATTAAATCTCACAGAGTACCTAACAGAGGTGGCGCAACACATAATCCACGAAATCCACCTTTCATCGAAACCTTTCCTCCTAAGTGCAAGCTCCAGGAATCCCCCATCCACCCTGTCATATGCTTTGGCCAGATCGAGTTTATACGCACAAAACTTGTTGTTTTTTGAGGCCCCGTTTTTTATGGCATGTATACACTCGAAAGCCACGATGGCATTATCCGTGGTCAATCTCCCAGGCACGAAAGCACTTTGTGTGGGGCCAATGATCTCGTTAAGGAAAGGACAAATCCTATTCACCAAGCATTTAGCCACGATTTTATACACAACGTTGCACAGGCTGATTGGTCTAAAATCCTTAGAATTTTCAGGGTTGGTCTTCTTGGGTATCAGCACAATTGTAGTGTCATTTACCCCTGGCGGCATCAGCCCAATCCGAAAGAAGGTGCTCACCGACTTAACTATGTCTTCCTTACAGACGCCATGGTCACTTCCAGGGGTGGAGGAGGAACATAAAGAGTAAATTTCACTAAACCGTACTTTTTGGACAGCTTTGTCGCGGAGCCACAATTAACGCAATACAGTCCACAGAACCACACTTGTTGTGTCAAAACGTCTCACTTAACCCAAAAACCGTTTATGTTGGTGGTTTTGCTTGAATCCTGGAAGGTGGGGCCCACATGTTGGGTGACACATCAACGCCGACTCGAACCCAACCCGTTCGCCCCATCTTCCTCCTCCCGCTGCCACCATCCGCGCCGGCCATCCCAATCATCAGCCCGCTCCTCTTGCTCTGGCGTGCGCGGTCCGACCTCAAGCCCGCGAGGCCGGACCTCCCTCGCCGCCACAGGCCGATCCTCACTCTCTCCTTCCTCTCCTCGCGGCCCGCCATATTCGTCTCCGACAGGGCCATCACCCGCAGCGCGCTCATCTAGCTAGGCCCGGCCTTTGCGACCCCCCCCCCCCACTCCCCGGCCATCGCGCCCTTCCGCGTGCTCTCCTCGTCCCAGCGCACCATCAAATCCGTGCTCTACGGCCCGCTCTGGCACTCCCTCTGTCGTCCTCCTCCCTTCCTACCAAGCCCTCTTTGCCCCTTCCCGCTGCTAGGCTCTCGAGGCAGCAGTTTCCAAAAGCTCACGGCAGCACCGGACGTGCGCTGGCGTCTTCCCATAATTCTTCTTACCATAAACGCTGACTGCTTGTGCCTATTTAAACGATGGAAACACACAGGTACAGAGAAGGAGGCTCCCCGAGGCAGCGGCGATGCACAGCAGCCTCGTGCATGAGGTAAGGGCGGCCGCGTGTGTCCCAGGCAAGAGGGCAGCTACGCCGCGCCGCAGGCGGCCGCAGACGAAGAACGCCCTGGACCTGCCTAAGGCCACGTATATTCATACATGAGTCACATGAAACTATCGTCGACCCAGGCTTGGACGCGAGATTGCCGGTCACCGGCATGCTCAATGCCAAGCAGTACGGCGACATGTACTCACCGCAGGCTGTGACTTGCAGCCTGCGGGTATTTTCCTCTTCACGTTCCGCCATGCGTGGAACCCGGGTTGGGGAACTCTTCACCGACTATCGTGACACCGCCATACACGTTGCTAGCTTGGCGCGTTCTTCACCAACATGGCATCATACTAAATGCCATCGCCCCACGCGGGGCATCCTACATCATCAACACATCACCGTCCACACCATCATCGACACTCTTCCCCAACATCATCCAAGCATCGACGAGGCGAGGCTTTAATCCATCGACTAGTCCTTCTCCGATGAAGTAAGTATGTTACTTGCGTGCACCGAAGAGGTGCTGGCAAGTCATCCCGTCCGACATTGGTAAGGCTGTCATCCCTAGGCCTGGCATCGACAAGGCGAAGGCCACCCATCCTGTCTAAGCCGACGAGGCTTAGACATCTCCTTCATCGGACAACGACAAGCCGGTGGTCTACGGGTAAGCATTGCTGGAGCGATGGAGTACCGCCCCGCCCCTCAACTTCGCCTCCATGTCCGGCTACACCAAGCACACGAGGAAGACGAGACTCGAAGACAACGACCATTGCAGCAGCTTAATCGGAGGTGTCTCGCGGCACGAGCCGCGGGAGTAATTAAGCGGGAACTTTACGAGGCCCCGTGAATCAAGACACTACAATCGCCCATGTTATATTGGCCGCGCTAGCAAGCCACGGAGCGCACTCTATTATAAGGGAAATTGTAATTTTGTTTCTCTAAGTGAGATTACTAAAATGCATATTTTCCTATATTCGATTGTGTCTTTAGGTACACTGGCGCGCCCGCATTTTATTTGCCCCGGCGCACGAGAGATACTTTTTTAAGTATTTTTCGTGTCAAACAAGCTTTGCGCCTATTTATTTCGTGACATCATTCTGGCCTTTCCATCTAGCCTTCTTCCCTGATACCAAAGATCCATCGACATGGCACGGTGGTCTGGGGTCTCCTTCCAGTGCTCCTCCATTGAAGCGGAGAATAGGGAGCTCGACGGAGAGAGTCCGTACAGACGGACGGCGTTCTTGACTTCATCGGACGAAGATGAAATACGTAGTAGGCGGCGCTGCACTGGCCGCCGTGGTCGTGGACGCCGCCGGTCTCCACCACGGCGTCGAACTCCGACGCCGCCTCCGCCTCCGCCAACGTCTGGCATCAAGCGAGGCGGCCGTAAAAGGAAGGTCGTGTCTCCGTCGCGGGGCCAACCTGCTCCTACGCCGGTGGTACGTCAACCGTTCCCGCAACCTGCACCACCGACACCGCCTCCTCCACCGTCGGCGCCTCCAGCAGCTCCTACGGCCCTGTCGTCGCGCCGTGCGTTGCCGCCAGCGCTGTCGCCCACACCACTGCCACCCTCGCCGACGATGATGGTACAAGTCTCCGTGGAAGTGCTACAATCGTTGATCGGTACACAGGAGACATGTACCAAGGCCTTGGAGAGGATCACCGGGAGCGTGGAATAAAATTCCATATGTATTTTTCCTTTTTTATATATTTCTATATGTAATGCTGGAGAGATGAAATATATATATATGTGTGTGTGTGTGTGTGTGTGTGTGTATTTTCAAGATCCATTCAAATTTCTATATGACCCGCAAGAATCGTTGATAATGCAAAAACACTGAAAATAATAATGCAACAAACACTGAAAATAATAATGCAACAAACACAGAAAATAATAATGCAACAAACACTGAAAAAAGTGAGTTTGATTACAAGAACCGGAAGGAGATCCTCTGACGTAGCCTCCCCTGACATAGAGTCACTGACATGTGGGGTTGTCAGGCATGAGGACCACCAGTCAGTGACAAAACTGCAGGGTAACGTACGTCAGGGGATCCATGTTCGAACCGGCCATAACTATCAGTGTTGGGTGGCGGGCTTACATCAGTGGCGGGCTTTTCTTGACCTGCCACTGATAGAGTTTCATCCAATTTTCAAGTGTTGGGTCCAAAACATTTGTAAATAAAGGTTTAGAACATATAATAATTTTTGTTTGGTACCCTTACATGTTACTTGTTCTTCTCAATGAATTTCAGAATTTCTGGAGCAATTTTACTATATTTTGTACATATTTTAGATTTTCAGAAAATTTCGGCATTAAATGAAAAAATCACTTTTTTCAACACAGTTACGATAGGAAATTAATTTAAGAAAGGTCCATTGGACCCATTGTAACCTATTAGAACCCAAACACATAGGTTTCAATGAAAAATTAAATATTTTATACCTTGATTACTGTGATTTACACTTAACTCAATAGTATAATAATGTTAACAATATGAAATATTTGTCCGAAAATTATGATTTTCTGCAAGTGTCAATATTTAGTGACACATTCATCACGTAAAAAAAATCAGAGCATTATCTAAATTTCACAATGTACTTCATGTACACTACACCACATCTCCCTGAGGTGGTGTATGCAAAAGCACCTCAGGGAGATACCACCTCAGGGAGATGTTGGAGAAATGTATGCAAAAACATTTTCAATTTGGACGTGTTTTCATATTTTTGAATTTCAAATTCAGTTAAATTTGTTGTGTTTAGGCAAAAATGATACGACATACATGATTTGAAGTTGTGAAACAGCTATTGGAAGTATACAAACATCGTTAGTACTTGACTCCTCGAAGAAAACTTCAAAAAAACTCTTATTTTTGCAGATTTGAATGGATTTGAGTGGATTTAAATCCTGATAAACGCGAAGTCAACTTTCTCAAATGGGATTGAAATTTCACCTGTATTCTTAATTTTTCATGTACTTTCTATTGGTGCAATCAGAGAATAATTTACAGAATGTCGAATCTTGGGGGTTCTTCCAACTGCAGCCATTTTGGTGTGCTGAATCCCTATTTTCATGCACAAATAGGTTTCAAATTGGACCGAACCGGATGGAATCCAATTTTGCTCGACTTGTATGGTCCAGACACAACTTTTCTTCATCGATTTTCTCATCATTCTGTTCAGTTCCATGGGTTTATCTATTTTTCATGAATAAACTCAGAAATTCAAAGAATGTACGAAGATATAGTATCCGAAGTCCAGAAAATCTCATATTTGGTGGAAACACTTGTGATGCACTCACAAAGCTGTCTAAATCTTCTGGGATTAGTATTGCGCACGTTTGACATCAAAAATGTGAAAAACAAGCAAATTTTAGTGAATTTGATATTCAAAAATTAGCAAACCATTTCAGAAATGAAAATTAAATGTTCTATACCTTCATTACTTCATTACTGTGATTTACACTTAACTCAAAAGTATATAAATGTTAATAATATGAAATAGTTGTCCGAAAATTATGATTTTATGCAAGTGTCAATTTTTAGTCATCCTTCATCACATAAAAAATATCAGAGCATTATCTAAATTTCACAATGTACTTCATGTACATTGCACCACATACGGAGTTGTTGGAGAAATGAACTCATTTTGACATTTGGATTTAAAACTTGGTCCAAATCTTATAAAATTTGGCACACTAAGCACATTTGGTATGTATTGCATCTATGCAAAAGCATTTTCAATTTGGACGTGTTTTCATATTTTTTAAATTTCAAATTCAATTAAATTTGTTGTGTTTGGGCCAAAATGATATGACATACATGATTTGAAGTTGTGAAACAGTTATTGGAAGTATGCAAACATTGTTAGTACTTGACTCCTCGAAGAAAAGTTCAAACAAACTCTTTACTTTTGCAGATTTGAATGGATTTGAGTGGATTTAGATCCCGGTCAACGCGAATGGATTTGATTTGAGTGCAGCCATTTTGGTGTGCTGGAACAGCCAAATGTAGCTATTTTTTCCCTGGTCAACTAAAGTCAACCTTCACAAAACAAGTTGAAATTTGGTGATCTTGCATAAATTTCCATTCGGATTCCATTTGTGCAATCTGAAATCAATTTGGAGCAAGTTCACTTTTTAAGTTTCATCCAAAATTGTCCACTTGGGTGGGCTGGGACAGCCAAATGTCGCTATAAATTTCCTGATCAACAAAAGTCAACCTTCTCATAACATATTAAAATTTGGTAATCTTGCATAACTTTCCATTCGCTATTCATTTGTGCAGTCAGAAATCAATTTGGAGGAAGTTAAATTGCAAAAGAAATTCATAGGAAATGATAAGTGCCGATAACAGTACATGCCCAGGTTCAGATAAAGAGCAACAACATGCTCTTGATCAGTACAAATAGGTAGTTTTCGAACAACATACGTCAAAATCAACATGAATTAAACAGAACACAACATCAACACCTTTTGGAGGACCTAAGCCATCTACAGCGCCAGCAAAACAGGGGAACTCATGGAGGCGAGTGAGATTTCCTCGCGGTATTCCAGAACCACCATAGTCCAGATAAGCTTCATCATCTAAAGAAGAATCAGAGTAGTCCCAGTTGTTGTGGTCCGAACCATCAGTAAGAAGATGAAACCTATCGACCTTTTCATGGACGTGGACGATGACCCCAAACGACACAGCACGTCTGGTTTCTGGTTCTGCCCCCGCTGCAATTGAATCATCAATGAGCTTATCAGCATATTCAGGAGCTGGTTGTGTGGCCGAACTAGGCACTCTCATCAGCAACCGCTTCGGTGGCACAAGGATCACGCATCCATGCCCTGAGCTTCACGCAGTTCGGATTAGTCCTACGCAGAATTGCCATGAACTCGCCTCCTAGCTGATTAATCAAATTCTTCACAAATTCCAGCTCTTGCACATCCTCCATCAGTCTATCCAAGCTAAGAACACAGTTAAAAGGCAGTTTTGATTCCTCTCCACGGAAGATGAAGGTCCAGGGGCGAAACGAGATGTTGCCGGCAGGGCACCTGATGCGCATCGATTGCATCACCGCTGCCGTGCAATCATCACTCGAATCAAAACGAATCAGAAAGTTGCGGGGCGCAAGACATACCGTGATGCGCACTCCCCTTTTGAAGTTGCAGCGCTGCTTCAGAGTTGCCATGACCTCTTCAGCCGAAGTGGCTGGCGGATTGAGCGCTGATCCTATATGGATGGTAGCAACGATGGCTTTACCTCGCAGCCTCGCCGCCTTCTCTTCCATTCCGGAGGTGCGGGAAATCACTATCTCGGCCACATCGGGCCGGATATCAGGCTCCCTGCGGCAAAATATCTCCTCCTCGAATCGGCAGCAGCTACCGATGTTGTGTTACGGAGGTGGGTTAGTGCTCGCCATCATCGCTTCTCGTTCGTTTCTACACACCTACTAGCCGCAGCGCCACCGCCGTCCTCCGCCGATTTAAGGTTCTGGTCGGGATTTGGGTGAGAGTAAATGAGAGCAAGAGTAAAGGAGAGCAAGTAGGCTACACATGTAAGGAAAGATGACCCTGGCCCCGCCTGTCATCTGAAGCCTCGTCCCACCTGTCATGCTTTGGCTCGACCCACCTGTCATCCTGTGGTTCGGCCCCAGCTGTCATTAACGATGACCGCCCCACCTGTCAGGACGCACGGACGTGGTCCACATGTAAGGTAAACAGACCCGTTAAGACCTGCCCGCTTGCACTGTCTCCTCGCAGCCCCACACGCCAGAAACACGGCTCCGGCCCCACCTGTCAGCACTCCCCGCGGCCCACCCGTCGGAAGCAAACGGTCAAAGGGGCTTGACCGTTAGCAGGTTCTCCGTGAGGGCATTTGCGAGGAAGCAGAAAGCAAACAAGTTTAGAAGCGAGCACACTTATGAGGTCTGGGTATTCCTGAGTACAGCTAAGGGATGAGGGGCACAGAATAAAAAACCCTTTTTTTTTGTGCCAAACAAGCCCAAGGTCAAGATTAACCGAGAGTTCAAACTTTGAAGGTTCAAGGTCGAGAAATCATTAAAATCACGGAGGTTGTAATCTGGTCAGGACCACAAAACATAAGACCAGTTTAGGATTGGACTTTTCATTCCCTACACGAATTGAAGAAGTTTCTTTTTGCAGTAAGTGTACTATAATTGTTACCTCTAGTTGTTAAATCCAGTCGTATACTTGTTACTTCATGTTACGCATACGATGAATTGGTTGTGTGAATTCTGCATTAGTCGGGAAGAACGTCTTCCTTTTTAGAAAAATAATATGTATGTCAAATATTAGTACAGAGTTGTTAGAGCCAGATATAACAAGTCAGTGTACCGGCTATAGTAATAAGGTTGGCGGGTGAACACAAGAACACTTACTCCCTCCGACCCGTATTTGCCCAAATACGGGTGTATCTATGTGTAAAAAACATCTAGATATATGTAATATTTCGACAAGTAATTCCAGATGGAGGGAGTATTAGAATTGTACATGCATCGACCGTCTTACGCAATGTTGCTTTCTGATGTCATGTCCATGCCGCCTAACCGCAGATCCGTCAACACCAAGGTTTTTGCTACTAGAGTCGTTTTTTTGTTCCCGTGGGAGACGGGAGGGGGCGGTTTGCGGTAACCAGGATAACTAGAAACTTCCAGCCGTTTTTACTGGGATGAGATTTTTAATCAACTTTTGAATGCAAAAGTTTTTCTTCCCAAAATGATTATGTGTTGCACAATATGTAACCATGTGAATACAACTATAGTATAATGGATGGAGCAATCTACCCTAATATAAGGGTGTTCATTCGTTGCTTAAATGAAAAAAGAAAGATTTTTTTATCGGTAAACCTATTTCTGAGAGGGAGGGCGAGGAGGGAAATGTGGTGACCGAGCGGTAAGGGAAAATACCACAGAGTAACCAAAACCTTGGTCAACACTGCCTTGGTCCCTCATTGGCCAGCATCCCTTATAGTCTTACGCAGCACGTCACGTTTTTGCTTCCATGGCCCATTCATGGACCATTACACCAACGCTTTGGCTTGTGCTCTACTAAGATATACAGTTTGTTTTGTTTTGCCTTATTGGAACGCACTTAGGCAAAGGAGGAGACGAGTGGCTGAATTCAGATAGATTGCAGTGATGAGAGAGTGATGTACTCTCACGTGGTGACATCACTAGCGATTCCATGGTGGCAAGATGGGCCTGCTATCGAAGGTAGTGGAGTCTTAAAGCTTTCACTGTTTCAGGATTCTTTTGCACTGAACGGGAATTAACTCTGCTCGGTTTTCTTTTCTTTCGGAAAGATTAACTCTGCTCGGTGGAAGCAGATACAATGTCTCGGCTCCGGCAAACAACACGAAGGATCAAGAAAGTACGAAACGGCCGCCACATGGTGGGTGGACATCCAGCGCGCGTCACTACCGTATCAGATCCCAATAGGTGTTTCTTGCCTGCCAAGTTCCTTGGGGCCGAGGCATGGACCGTTTGGCATGGTTGACCGACACGTCCACATGCCACTGCAAGAACGAGCATCACCAGCTCCGTTTTTGTCTTTTTTTTTTGGTTCGTTGTCCGTTTTGGATCTGTCACTGCTCCAGCGGAGGTCATCCATTTGGTCCATTTTATTACTCATACACATGACCGTCCGGCCCGACCCATTCCTGGAGCAAATTTGGATCAGAAAGAGGTCGCGTCCGGACAAAAAGCGAACTGAAGTGTCCATTTGATCCAAAACGGCCCCGCGGTGGATGACCTTAAACAAATGATTACAGTAGACTTCAATACACTTCTATATATATCAAGAAGTTCCCACTCCGAACATCACATCCAGTCAAACTACAATTTCACTGTCTTCTAGCCTTTCTTCTCGAGCCCCCTTGACATAGTTGCAATGTTTCCTGAATCGTTGCCGAGTCTAGCTCCAGCCTCAGCGCCATGGGGCTTCCTGGTCTGCGGCCTATTGGGCTTCGTGTTTCTGTGGCAGACCGCCCGGCTGCTAGAGCAGCTGTGGTGGCAGCCAAGGCGGCTGGAGCGGGCGCTTCGCGCGCAGGGCCTCCATGGCACGTCATACCGTTTCCTCACCGGCGATGTGAACGACTTCGCCCGGCTAAACAGGGAGGCGTGGTCGAAGCCCATGCCTCTGGGTAGCCACGACATCGGCCCACGCATCTTGCCTTTCCTCTACAAAACCGTCCAGGAGCACGGCAAGCCGTGCATCTCTTGGTTCGGGCCGTTGCCTAAGGTGACCATCACGGATCCTGCCCTCGTCAGGGAAGTGATGTCCAGCAAGTTTGGCCACATAGAGAAGATGAAGTTCCCGGCGCTGTCCAGGCTCCTCGCTGATGGCGTGGGGAGCTACGAGGGCGAGAAATGGGTCACGCACAGGAGGATACTCAACCCTGCATTCCATCTCGAGAAGCTCAAGGTACTCATATTATGTCCAACAAGTTTGTGAATGCATTATATGTTGCCATGGGTGTGTGACTGACGCCGACCTTTGCTTAATCTGCAGCTCATGATGCCCGCATTTTCTGCGTGTTGCGAAGAGCTTGTCAGCAGATGGACAGAGTCCCTTGGTTCTGACGGCTCGTGGGAGGTGGATGTCTGCTCAGAACTCCAGAGCCTCACCGGAGATGTCATCTCACACACCGCATTCGGCAGCAGCTACCGGGAAGGAAGAAGGATTTTCCAACTGCAGAACGAGCAAATTGGGCGCTTCATGGCAGCCGTTCACAAGTTTTTCATTCCCGGTTACATGTGAGTTACTGCTTATTAGTACTACTGCCCTCCAATCCATAAAAATTGTCATCTATTTTTACTAAGTTAATACAAATTTTATATTAAGTTGGCAACATTTTTTATGTATCGGCGGGAGTACCAATCAAATTTCAGTAGCACTAAGCATGACTCTGTTTTACTACTACCAATTAAACTTCATTAACAATCTCATTTGGTTGAACCGCCCTCTGAAATATTGGCTATTTGACGAGCAGCTTTTATTAATCAATATATTATTCTCTCTACCAAAAGATATTATACGTTGCTAAAAAACGGTGCAAGGATGTGAGGTGAAACTTGACTGTGATCATTGGAGAACAGAACTTACATACTCCGTAACTTTCATTTGCATTAAGGGTGCAAGCTCCCCATTTCATTTATTTGAAAGAATTTACATAACTCTGATCTTGTTTACTGAACAGAGTACTTAGTGTACCTTTCCTCAACCATGTTTCTTGCAGCAGCAGCGATAGCTTGTATGCACTGACAATGTAATGGACTAATGGGTATGTCATTTCCAGGTCCTTTCCTACCAAAAATAACCGAAGGATGCAGCAAATTAATAACGAGATTGAGTCCATTCTACGTGGTCTAATTGGGAAAAGGCTGCAAACTATGCAGGAAGGAGAAAGCACGAAAGACGACTTACTCGGCTTATTACTGGAGTCGAGCATGACAGACACGGATGCCAACGGCAAATCCAGCTTAGCAATGTCAATAGAAGAGGTGGTTGAGGAGTGCAAGCTATTCTATTTCGCCGGTATGGAGACGACATCTGTGCTGCTCACATGGACAATGATCGTACTCAGCATGCACCCAGAGTGGCAGGACCGGGCAAGGGAAGAAGTTGTTACCCTGTTTGGGAAACAGAAACCCGAGTACGAGGGTCTTAATCGACTCAAATTCGTGAGTACCAGTACTTGCTGAAATCAATTGATTCATTGCAACAACAATCTCTTAACAGTACCAATATGACTTGCAGGTGACAATGATTCTTTATGAAGTTCTCCGACTGTACCCGCCGGCCAGTGCACTGACCCGGAGAACATACAAAGAGATTGAGATCGGAGGCATCAGGTACCCCGCCGGCGTGGTCTTCGAGATGCCCGTATTGTTCATCCACCATGACCCGGAAATCTGGGGAACCGACGTGCATCAGTTCAGGCCGGATAGGTTCGCGGAAGGGGTCTCCAAGGCGTCCAAGAATCCGGGCGCATTCCTTCCGTTCGGTTGGGGGCCGCGGATCTGTATCGGACAGAACTTTGCGTTGCTAGAGGCCAAGATGGCATTGTGCATGATCCTTCAGCGCTTTGAGTTCGAGCTCGCACCGTCGTATGCCCATGCGCCGCACACCGTGATGATGTTGCGTCCCATGCATGGTGCCCAGATTAAGCTCCGGGGAATCAGTTCATAATACTGCGATCTCCTCCTAATATAGATGTTGTTCATTTGCGTGCCTATATGATAAATTCTAGCTATGTAATAAAGCTCTAGTTACCTTTTGTTCGTGCTAATAAAACTCCGGGCTTTCGCATGGTCCCAACTCCCAACTGTCTTTTACTGATCGAAGAATCTATAAAGTATTACTAGCTTCTGTGGTGCTCATGCCAGGGTGCTGTTTTACCGTTACGACCATCCAGTTTTATCTCGTATTACTTCATGGTGGCGTCTGATGTTGTGTCTGCTAATTTAAACAGTTCTGCTATTTTGACGACTGAGAAATGACTATTTCAAAAAAAATCAGATATTTCTAAGTCAATACTAACAACCGTCTTTCCCTTTTACCCACAAAAAAAAACATCCGATAACTGAGATTCGTGAAAGATTGATGCGAGTATAAAGGACGAGAAACTCTTCATCAGACTAAGAAATAGACACTCCCTAATTTAAATGATAGAAAAATATAAATTGACATAAATGCACGTAGACATGAGATGTGAAAGTTAAAATTGCATATATTTTTTTCAAAAAGGAGGATAACCCTCTGCCTCTGAAGTTAAAATTACATGAAGTAAGATAATTTGTTAGTAACGTAAGAGATGAATATTTGTTAATAGTAAAAAAAATAAAAAAAGAACTTTAATTATTTTGAAGATATTTAGCCCGTTGCTTGAGCTAGTGATAAGTTTGTAACGTTTCTTTATTGGAATGGTTGTGGGCCCTTTTTGTGGTCACCAAGCATGATGCAGGAGTAAGAGAATCTCCAATGACATCTCCTAAAGTTATCACAAATGTCTTATTTAGAAAATATGAGAATTTTGCCTCTAAAATCATCTCCCAATGGCATTCCCGAAATGGACAAAATGACATGTTTGTCTAGACACATTCCCCAAACTTGCCCCAAATTTGGGAGAGGTTTGAGATGTCCGGACATTGTTCGGTGCGCTCTTTTGTCCGTCCCGGCCCCAAAACAAGAGATGGAAAAATGAGAAGAAAACGTGAAAAGGAAAGGGGAAAGGATAAAGAGAAGGAAAAACTAATTTGGGAGAGAAATTTGAGGGGTGTGGTTGGGTGATGAGGGTGGACATGGGTGGACACATGTCCACTTACTCCCCCAAATGAACAAAAAAGCATTTGGAGGCGAAATTTCGGAGATCACATTGGAGTTGCTCTAAACAAATGGGTTGGGATGCGTATTTGGGTGATCTTTGCTTCGGAAGAAAAATATAATTAGGTGTAAATAATTAATTTGGATCGAAATACACGGTACATGCATGAACCTTTTCTGCTTAGGCCACGTCAAACGGGGCGCTTCGTACATGCCCCAGGGAAAAGAATCCCGGCTGTTAGGCCTGAATCCCGACCGATGATCTCGTTCATTTTTTGCTCAATCCCCTTGAATTGGGAGGGATTAGGAGGGATCGATGGGAAAATGAACTAAAATCCCTCCCAATCCCTGCCATTCCCCTTGGATTGACGAGGTTAGGGAAGAAATGAACATGGCCGAATTCTGTTAGCGTCCCTGGGGTGCTTCTCTTTTTCTCCGCTGAGATCAACATGGACCAAGCCTTTGTTAGCGTCTCAAATAAGCACTTTGCATTGGAGATCTGGACTCTTATCTTTTTATATAAGATATTAAAAAAAAATCTCTGCTTCTCAAACGCCTACGAAAGAGTCCAGCATTGTACATGGCCTTAGCCAAACTAGAGGTTGGCGCTAAACAGGTTTCCGGTGGGAGAACTGTCTAATCAATGAGTAGCTCATGTGATGTTGATCTTCAAATGACAAGCTCATCACCAAGCACACCAACAAATCAAGATACTTCAAGGGTGGTACCTCAAGTAACTAGTGGCCAGGGAGTCTGTGGAATCTGGGTGCAGCCATATGAAAATGGTAGCACGGGTGTTTCAGCCAGTTTGGGTGGCGTGCCAAACTGTGCAATATGTGTGTTTCATTGCGAGGAAGAGTGGTAACTCTTGTGCAATATGTGTGTTTCATTGCTAACATGCCACTTGTGCAATATGTGTGTTTCATTGCGAGGAAGAGTGGTAACTCTTGTGCAATATGTGTGTTTCATTGCTAACATGCCACTTGTGCAATATGTGTGTTTCATTGCGAGGAAGAGTGGTAACTCTTGTGCAATATGTGTGTTTCATTGCTAACATGCCACTTGTGCAATATGTGTGTTTCATTGCAAGGAAGAGTGGTAGCTCTTGTGCAATATGTGTGTTTCATTGCGAGGAAGAGTTTTTTTTTCTTCTTCTTTTCGAAAAGGGGAATGCCCCGGCCTCTACATCAATTGATACACACAGCCAATTTATTACGTGGTTTGCAGTCACAGTACAGTTCAAGCATCACACAAAATGAAAGTAAAAATCAATCAGCAGAATAGTGGAAGTTTTCTATCACAGTACATTGCGAGAAAGAGTGGATGCTAACATGCCACTTGTGCAATATGCATGTTTCATTCATAAGCCTCAATAGAGAGTGGTAGCTGAAGAAGAGTGATTTTGCTAGCACAGTGCACGACATCTACCACAGTAGCGCGGAAGGCCAATCTCGACGGTGAAGACGGGTGACGAAGGAAAAAATGCAGCTATCAAGCTTGACGACGGAGTTGGGGTGGCGCTTGAGCTTGAAATGGGGGCAGCGAGATGGATAGGGTGGCCGAAGGGATAGGAGCACGAGAAGAAGATGAGATGATAGGGGATTGTTCGCGTGAGCCTGTATGAGTAGAAAGGTCCGATTTTGACGTTTTATTCACTTAGCCTGTTTGGGGAGGGGATTTATTTGCATCTTTTGGCGTAGACTGAGGAAACAGTGTATTGTGTACACGGCACACGCTGCCAAACATGGAGGTAAATGATACTCTCCCGTTCCATATTAAATGTCTCGAATTTTTCCAAACATGAATGTATTTATAGATAAAAAAGGTCTAGATATATGTAATATTTTGACACTTAGTATGAGATGGAGGGAGACTTTGAGACAGTTTAGAGAACCAAACATATCCTAATTAGGCAATGATACAACTTCCTCTCCACTCGTAAGGTGACAGTAAACTTCACGGAAAATACCACTCCAGGGATACTTGGATCTTTCTAAGAGTCAGGTTATGTAGATCTGCCTCGACCATTCCATACCGTGACTCTTGTGCCGTACGTCTTTGTCTCTGCACAAGATGTCAACGGAAGAGATGCAGTCAGAGAGTAGGACAAGAACTCTTACGCAAGTGCTTCGGTCATCTCGACTCCATTTACGGGTAGAGAGGGACGGCAGGCCAGAGCGAAACCTCCAGTTGGCTCGGCGCTTGCCGTGACGTCATGCCTGACAGCATGATACTAGTAGCATCGTTAGCCGATGCCGAATTATTGTAAATTGATTGATTGACCCGGAGCACACAGCGCAGGACTATTGTTAAGCTGAGCTGAGCTCATTGCCTCATTGTTTAAAAACAACTCGTGAGATCACACAGTAGCCACTTGCCGGCCCGCCGTGCCTGGGGCAGGGGACCCGCGCAGGCAGCATCGACGAAGTACTCCATCTATCAAGAAAATGGTTTCTCTTAGAACTGCCTCGGAACTATAAATAGATTTTTAATGGTACGATAGTTAAGGAAAGAAAGATCGCTATTGTTTCATTTGCTTGAAATCAAAGATCACAAGGATTCAGTAGTGTGGTTCGCAAGTTGCTCCGGCCACCATCACATGGGTCCCTCGGTCTATGCCGGCCAGCCGCTGTCTGTTTCTTCCTGTGGTATTGTACAGCTTTGGCTTCTAGAACGCGCTCGCCCGCCGGCAGACCCTACAGTAGGTATGCCATACTGCACAAGAGTACTGCACAAGAAACGGAGGGAGTAGTATACTGTATCTGAAACTAGAAAAGCAGTCCTAAATGAAAAATGGCTTTTTTGGAGTTTGGGCTCGTTGGAGCGCTTCATTTAAAAAAAAAATCATATTCTGAGTTGTAAATCTTGATATATTTTGCGTACCGGTAAATTATGTGTGACCTGTGCAAAAATCACAAATTTATAGATTTCAATTAGACCAGCACTTTACTATTGTAGATCTACAATTTATGATTTTTACCCGGAGTACAAATCAAGGTATCTTTAGACGGAAATGTGCATGAATCACTGGGAAAGCCTCAAAGAAATTCTCCCTGTACCCTAGAAGCCAAAATATGATGACAATATTGTACACCTTTTATTCTGGTGTCATGTCTTTTATAACATCAAATATTTATACCCTCAAAATGTTTCTCATTTGTCTAGGTTTTGGTCACCCGGGGTTAATAAAAGATTGACCGCGCTTCTATATTTAAGAGCTGCAGCTATTTATGTTGGACAGGCTACATTGGAATGATGCATTTTTAATAAAATAAAAATATTTTTGAATGTTTTTCTCAAAAAAGAGAATAATCACTGACCTCTGCATCGACCGATGCACCCAGCCAATTAACTTTTCTAAAATAATTATTTTTGCACATTTTGGCTCCACACTTGGTCTACTCTTCTCGAGCTGAAAAGCTAAAGGAAGTGGTCAGGGACCTCCTTACCAACATGGGTGGCGGTCTAGTCCTCAGATTTATGTTGCTTAAAGTTGTTTTTTCTTTTCTTTTGATGTAATAAATTCCATGTTCGTTTTTGTTGGTCGCAGAGGCTGAGAATTTGATACTTTGTGTTGTATTATTTGATATAGCATTGCAATCAATAAAATCTTCTATTTTTAAAAAAGTATACACTCCTTCCGTCCAACAAAAGATGCCTCCAATTTGTCAAAATTTGGATGCATATAGACAGTGTATAGATGCATTTAAATTTAATCAAAGTTAAGACATCCTTTGTTGGAGAGGAAGTATTAGTTTTGCTTATCATCTGTCATGGTCAAGCTCAAGGTCGAGAATTCTCTCCCTGCAACGCGGACTCACCAAGCTACTTTGACGATGGACACAATCTACTGAATAATGCTCCCTCGTTCTGTAAAACACAAGTATAGCTTTAAATATCAATTGGATAAATAAAAGTTAATTATTTGTTATAAAATTATACTATTGATTATTTACAATACTAATCCAATGGCATAATTTTTATAGGACATAACCTACATCATTGCTCTAATAGTTGGTTAAAATTGAAGCTCAAGTTGCGCAGAAGTCTTGTACTCCCTCCGTCCAACAAAAGATGTTTCAAGTTTGTCAAAAATTTAGATGTATCTGTTGGTTGATTTGGTTTAACCACCGGAATAAATGATGTTGTAATATAATAAAATCCTTACATGGGCCGGGCTGTAATCCTACGGGCGACGACCAAGTCAACAAACCCCAAAGACAGGGCCAAAAAAGGTGTAGGGATGAGTTTACCACTTTGCCCTCACTTTCCCTCTCCCCCAAGGGTAGTCATGATGTTTTGTCATGGACCCCTACGCTATAAATACCCCCCCATGTGGGCATGTAACATTCACTCTTCATTGAAATAAGATCAAAGGGGAGAGAGTTAAAGCAACCTAAGGAGCCCGTTCTCGAGTGCGTGGGTCGAGCCTAGCCTCGACTCGATCTCGGGGACGCGACTTAGGAAGCCTAGTTTCGAGGTTCCGGGCCGTCTAGTACGGCCTCGACTCGAAGTAGAGGGATCGGGTTAGAGTCTCAAGGGTATCCCAACCTCGCTACTTGGGAAGACAAGTTCGGCCCAAGTCCGAGGTGGCCCTTAGAGATCTCTCGCCATAGGTGATTTGGGAAGACGAGTTCGGCCCAAACACCCAGCTAACGACCCCCTCGAAGTCTCTTCTAACATAGGACTAAGTCGTGCCCGCAGGATCGACTGAACCTATTCAAAAAATATTGAAGTATCAACTTGTCCAAGTGTACGGCGACCTTTGCTATAAGGCCGGCGTACACACCCTAAATACAATTCTCGCACTTGTGCCATCGAGCATTGGCACCCCTTACTCCTGTTGTTTTCTAGAACAACAATAGTGGCGCCGACCGTGAGAAACCCTCGCCGCAATTGAAGATTTCAACGAAGCCTACTTCATCGGGTGCCCAACTTGCCGCGAAGTCTACAAGGTTACAAACGAAGAAAGCAAACGCCTCGGGGGCTCCCGAGGAAGGAGAAATTCTCACCAATCCGGACGTCGCCACAAGCATGGGCGCTACGACGGAAGTCATGGCCGCACCTCCGCTCCCGGCCGTCCCCGAAGGAGCCGAAGCACTCGGAACCGTCATAGGCGGTCCTTCGGTCCTCACCGACGTGGTGGCAAGGATCGGCGAGCTACCTGCGGTTACCGCCCCCGCAAGGGACGCGGAACTCGGTATGCCTCGTTTGATGGGCTTCGCCCCACCTCCCCTACAACCGGCAGTAACCTTGCCTTTGGAGCCTACAAAGGGAAACAATGTGGCTTCAGGAGGATCCGCACCGGAAAACTAAGGAGTCCCGGCTTATGACCCCTCCAACCCGGGACTACCTCCATTAGCGCGCCGCGATCGCCCATGGAGCTCCTTGGTACCACCCATATTGAGGACTTCCGCCGCATGGTGCTCTCCAAGTCACCCATGCTCCGAACCAGCCTCGCTTCGCGAGCGCCCCGCAAGCGCCCCTTGCTCCCCCCGCCGGGGCCGAACAAGGTGGCAACCAAGCACCGCCTCAAGATGCGCCCCGCGGAGAACGAGATCCCAGCGTGCACAAAAACGAGCAAGTGGCGGAGTCCGGCGCCCTCGCCGATGGTGAAAGAAATCCTCGCCGACCCTCCAAGAAGACGCCGAGATCACTCTCCAAGTGACCCTTCCAGCGACGAAAGCGACTTCGACGAAGGAGGATCTTGCTGCCGAAGAAACCGGAGGGGCCGACCATCTTGTAACCCGCTCACGCGGGAGATCCAAGACGCGGCTTTCCCGCCAAGGTTCAAGCCGACGACGATACGGCCATATGACGGAGAGTCCAACCCTCTTCAATTCCTGGACGTTTACTCCACTGGCATACGAGCAGCGGGTGGAGGTCCCACCGAGATGTGCAACCTTTTCCCGCTCGCGCTCACCAGGATGGCGCAAACTTGGTTTTATAACCTGCGAAAAAATTCCGTGCATTCGTGGGAGCGCCTCCAAGAGGTCTTCATCGCCAACTTCCAGAGAAATTTCAAAGAACCCGTGCAAGCTCACGAGCTTTACGCCGTGAAACAAAGGCCGGGGAGTCTCTCCGAAGCTTCTTTCATCTCTTTGCGAAGGTCTGAAGCCAAATCGCCAACCCGCCGTCGACGACCGTGATCGACGCTTGCATTCAAGGCCTTCTCCAAGGAGAAGTGAATCGCGCTCTAAGTCGCAACCCTCCAAAGACGACCGAAGAGCTCTACCGAATCTTGCAAGAATACGCTCGGGGCGAAAATGGAGACATCGCCAAGAAAGACGCACCATGCGGCGCACCCGAAGGGTCTCCATCATCAGATCAGCCCCAGGCATCCGCACCATCTTCCAAGAGGAAGAGGAGGCGGGGGAAGAAGGCGCCCGGCGATCAAGCTCGAAAGATCTTCGCCGTCAAAGGGCAAACCTCGTCCCAAAAGACTTGGCAGCCCAAGAAGCCTCCTCGCCCCGCCGAGGGAGGCGCCGGAAGATGCCTCATCCACAAATCAGCGAGCCACAGCACCGAAGAGTGTAATACCCTCATCGCAGCTCGTGAAGAGTTCCAAGCACGAATGCAAGCCCGATGCAGGGACGAGAAGGCGCCCGAGGCTCCGCGCGCTGCCAACGTCCTCCTTGCCGACCCTGCGCCCAAGGAAGGGAACCTCCCGTTTCAAGAACCCGCTCACCATGTCGGGGTGATACTCGGGAGCTCCGCCACAGGCCGAGGGTCAAAGAGGCAACGCAAGGAGTACGCGCGCGAAATCAACGTCGTTGGAACCTTCACCCCAACACCACCACCCAAGTGGGCGAGTGTACCCATTTTCTTCACCGAAGAAGACGCTAAGGGGATACGCTTCCTACATGACGACGCCCTCTTCGTGACGGCCATCTTATCAAATTGCGAGCTTAAGAAAATACTTGTGGATGGCGGAAGCTCCGCCAACATCTTGTACCTGAGCACGCTAAAGAAGTTGATGGAGCCACAAGGAGTATACAAGAACGGTTCCTTGCAACCGTCGCTTTACCCCCTAACCGGCTTTGTCCCAGGCAAGTCCATCCAGTCACTCGGCCAAATTGAGCTCCTCACGAACTTCGGAGATGCAACTAATCACCGGACCAAGCTCGTGCGCTTCAACGTGGTGGACATGGAGGCGTCTTTCAACGCCATCCTTGGCAGAACGACCTAGAACCGCCTCTGTGCTGCCGTCCACCACAACTTCATGTGCATGAAGATCCCGGGCCCGAAAGGCGTGAACACGGTCTGTGGTGAGCAATCCTCCGATAGGAAGACGCTATATCGCCACGAGACTAAGTGGGCCGAGAAGGGAGAGGTCTCCAAAAGTGTCCACGTGCTCTCGGGCACGTGGGAGTCCAAGACCGAGCACCCGGAGCGCTACAGCCCTAAGCCCCTTCCTGAGGGATAACTTAAGGAGATACGCCTCTCCGGCAATGACGCCACACGCATCGTGAAGATCGGGACTGACCTCTCGAGCGAACTCGAGAAGAAGCTCATCGACCAGCTCCGGGAGAACTCCGACCTTTTTGCTTGGTCTCCCTCCGACAAGGGAGGAGTCTCACGCGACGTCATGAAACATCGACTCGCCGTGAGGCCCGACAAGGCGCCCGTGAAGCAAAAACTCCGGAAACTCTCCACGGAGCGAAGCGAGGTCATCAAGCAAGAAATTGCGAAGCTCTCCGAGGCCGGACTCATCCGAGAAGTTTGGCACCCCGAGTGGTTGGCCAATCCGGTCTTGGTGAAGAAAGCCAACAGCAAGTGGCGGATGCGTGTCGACTTCACCGACTTATACAAGGCATGTCCCAAGGATGACTACCCTCTCCCACGGATCGACCAGCTAGTCGACTCCACGGTAGGATGCGAGAGGTTGAGCTTCTTGGACGCCTATTCAGGGTATCACCAAGTCCACATGGCCAAAGAAGTCAAGGAGAAGACCAGCATCATCACTCCCACTGGCACCTTCTGCTATGGCAGAATGCCTTTTGGTTTGAGAAACGCCGGTGCGACATTCCAACGCCTCGTCAGCCTCATCCTCAAAGAGCAATTGGGGAGAAACGCCAAAGTCTATGTTGATGCCGCCGTCATCAAAAGTCAAGTGGCGAATACCCAGCCCGAAGACTTGCAAGAAACCTTCAACAACCTCCGGAAATATGGCGTGAAGCTCAATCCCGAGAAGTGCGCGTTCGGAGTTCGAGTAGGAAAAGTCTTGGGTTTCCTCGTCTCCCAACGGGGGATTGAGGCCAACCCGAAAAAAATCCGGGCCATCCTAGAGATGGAGCCTCCTCGCTCCGTCAAAGATGTGCAACGCCTTGCAGGGAGGATTGTGGCATTAGGACGATTCGTTGCCCGATCAACCAAGAAGGGTCTTCCTTTTTTTAAAGTCCTGAAGAGCCTCAACAACTTTGAGTGGACCGACGAAGCTCAAAGGGCCTTCGAGGAACTCAAAGCAGGGAGAACCTTTGCTCCTGTACCTCGCCGCGACTCCGGTCTCCGTAAGTGCATCCCTCGTGAAGCAAGAAGATGGGTCGCAACGCCCGGTGTATTACGTGAGCGAAGCTTTGGGAGGAGCAAACGGTCGATACACCCAGATCAAAAAGATCGCATACGCCCTCTTCATGGCCTCTCGAAAGCTCCGTCATTAATTCATGGGCCACACCATCATGGTGCCAACGGCGTTCCCACTCAAAGAAGTCTTCGGCAACAAGGAAGCCACCGGGAGAATCGCCAAATGGGCAACGGAACTGGCTCCCTTCTCGCTGGAGCTCACCACGAGAACAGCTATAAAATGCTAGGTCCTCACTAACTTCGTGGCCGAGTGGCATGTGCCGCTAGCCCTGCCCGAAGAGACATCACCCAAGGCCGGGCCCCCAAACCACATTGGATAATGAGGTTCGATGGCTCCAAGCGCCTCAACGGTGCTGGGGCTGGTGTCGTACTCATCAGCCCCGAAGGGAAGATCTTGGAGTACGCCGCCCACCTCGACTTCAACGCAACTAACAACATGGCGGAGTACGAAGCACTTCTTCTCGGACTCCGTTTGGGCTAAGGCCATGGGTGTTCGACGCATTCTTGTCATGGTGGTGTCACGGCAGATGCCATAGGATGGCTTATGTTGGGGCTGATGGATGAAGGAGGAACCGGAGGAGGGAGGACGCGATTAGAATCACGCACAACACAAGAACACACACAGCTTTACCCAGGTTCAGAGCCCTCTAGATGAGGTAAAATTCCTACTCCTGCTTTGTGGTATTTCCCGAGATATCGGCGGTTACAACGAAGCTCCTTGAGTTGTTTCAAGAAGAAGAAGAAGAAGGGGAAAACCCTAGATGTCTAAGTGAAGGACCCCTCTCCTGGCAAGGGTGGTGCTCCTATTTATGGACCGCCAATGTCACATTGACATGTGAACCATTGGCTAACCTTATCCTCTACGGGCCCCGCTGGGCACGCCCCTCAGTTCCCTTCGGGTGGCACGGCAGGGAACAAAACAGCTTTACTTTTCCTGGTGTCAGGCGACACACACTGTAGCCATGCACCGGCTTCCGTCATCGGTCCTTCTTCGGCGCTTTACTATGCAGCCACCTAGCACCGCGACGTGAGCAACGACTGCTTTCCTTTGATAAAGGGGGTGCTGCTTTACTTTGCGCCATGTGCTCAGGATAAGATCGTTGACGCATCTCGACGCTGGCCGAGATCAGACTGCTTGTGTTTATCCTAGAACCACATAAGACAAGATAGATATGCCGGCATATCCTTGGTATGCCGGCCTGTTAGCAATGGACGATGATCCAACACTTTTTACAAAGAAAATGAATGATGATCTCTTTGTGTGTCAAATATATGTGGACGATATTGTGTTTGGTTCCACTAAGCCTAATTTCAGCGAAGAATTTGGAAAGATGATGACGGAGAAATTTGAGATGTCTATGATGGGAGAATTGAAGTTTTTCCTCGGTCTTCAAATCAAGCAAATGAAGAATGGAATCTTCATCTCTCAAACGAAGTACATCAGGGACATGCGGAAGAAATTTGGGATGGAATCTGTTAAGGAAATTGAAACTCCAATGCTCACAAATGGTCATCTAGACCTCAACACAACCGGTAAACCTGTAGATCAAAAAGTTTTTCGTTCCATGATTAGCTCATTGCTTTATCTTTGTGCATCTAGGCCAGATATCATGTTGAGTTTTTGCATGTGTACAAGGTTTCAAGCAGATCCCCGAGAGTATCATCTAATGGCTATGAAAAGAATCCTCAGATATTTAGTTCACACCCCATTCTTTGGTCTCTGGTATCCAAAAGGAGCTTCTATTGATCTTGTTGGCTATTTTGACTCAGATTATGCCGGTTGCAAGGTTGATAGAAAATTCACTTCCGGCAATTGCCAATTCCTCGGAAGGTCGTTAGTGAGTTGGTCTTCAAAGAAGCAGAACTCTGTTGCTTTGTCGACGGCTGAAGCAGAATATGTTTCAGCAGGCAGCTGTTGTGCCCAACTTCTTTGGATGAGACAAACTCTCAAAGACTTCGGTATCTCAGTGGATGTCGTTTCTCTTCTGTGTGACAATTAGAGTGCCACAAAGATTGCCAACAATCCCGTCCAACATTCTCGCACGAAGCACATTGATATTCGACACCATTTCCTCAGAGATCATGTGTCCAAAGGAGAAATTTGCCTAAAGCATGTGAGGACAGACAAACAACTCACAGATATCTTCACCAAACCACTCAACAAAATCAGATTCTGTGAGCTGAGAAGTGAATTAAACATCTTGGATTCCCGGAATGTCTCTTGAAGACTTGCATACTTGTGAATACTCTTGCATTCATACTTACTTCACCTGCATTGTCTTCAGTTTCTCTATTCCTCAGTTTGTGTTATATGTTCTTCGTTTTCGTTTGTCTTCAGTAGGTTTAGAAGCCTGTTGTTCGGCTGTTTCTTCAAATTCATCTGCGCAGTTGTTCTTCACTGTTGTTGCCTCTTACTGCCAGGTGAAAATGAAACTTAAGGACACCTTACAACCTATCTATCTTATCTTTTTCTTGTCTATACACAAAGTATGTTCATCGTAATTCAGGTATCATCGAAATCTTTGTCGGTGATGCAAGAATTTTCATTCTTCAAAACTGAGTTTTGTTTTCGGTAAAACAGTCAGTCTTCAAAGTTCCGAAAAATACAACTTTAACGGAATCTCCATTTTAGCCTAGTCTTCACGAATCTTTTCGAACAGTAAAATCTTATCCCTAAGGAAATTTAAACCGTACGGGAACGGAAATTTTGGGATAAAAAGATACCGGTAAGATCCACCTTTTTCACCTCCCTATATAAGGACAGCTACCCCTCCTTGGAAAAATCACCTCTACCCCAAAATTCACCGCTCTCGCGCCCAGAAGCTCTCGCGATCTCTTCTCTTCGCCACGAACGCTCGGACGCATTCCTCAAGCCCGGATCTTCAGCGCCACCGCTGATCTTCGTCAATTCAAGTCGGGAATTCCAGGCAAGCATCGTTTTTCCCTTCTTAGATCGATTCTGCGTAGCAAACTCATCTAAATATCCTCGTTTGCTGCAGTAGATTGACCGCTCTTGCCGAGTTAGGGCTTTGCGGTTAGGGTTTTGGTGATTCCGCTGTTCTTCACGAAGCTCCTCCTAGGTACACTTCAAATCTTCATTAGATGAATCCTCACTCCTGTAGATTGCTATGTTTGCGTAGATTGATTTACTCTGTATTTCCGAAGTTCTAGCTAAAACAGATCTAGGTCGAAGCTCTCTAGTAGAATTTCAGTTTAAATCTATGTAGCTGTCCTCGTTGAAGAACTGAGTTGTCATTCTTCACAAACGTAGTCAATTTGCTTCAACTAAAAACTTTGTCAAAATCGCTTTGTTGCTGAGAATTTGTGTACTTCTTGCCTATTCTTCGTATCCTCTATTTCACAGGTGTCACCATGTCTGACTCTACCCGCTCCAGCAATGATTCAGAGAGAGAGGGACAGTACCTGTTTGACTCAATGCCTGAGCCCTCACCGACAGTTTCCCCCAACGTTAACATTGAGGACTCAGATGAAGAGGTTGAAGAACCTGTGTCTCCGAAAGTGACACCCTCTTCCGGTGTGCGCCTGAAGTATGCTATCAACTCCCCACAGCCTGGTGAAGTATTGCCCAGTCGTGGAAAGAAAGTGGCGTCGAAGCCCAAGGCAGAGAAGAAAGAGAAAGTCAAGAAGTTTAAGCATGTGCTTGCTCCCACTGTTGAAGAGATCTTCGTTTTCTATTCTTCAGAAGACGATGTGGAAGGGGAGACCGGGATGAAGAGGAAACACCGTCTCCAGCATATCATCCGCAAGCACTCCCATGTGCTCGCAGCTGAGATTCGGAGAAGGACCAAAGAAGCGGATAATGCTAACATGTATTTTCCGGCTCCCAAACTGGAAAACTTCAAGATTGCCCGCAAGGAAGGCGGACCTCACCGTGAGGAATTCAACAGAAGAGCTCTGAAGATCATCAGAGATATTAACTATGTTGACATCTCAAAAAAGCCTAAGTCCAAGAAAGCTTCAGATGCTGAAGACAGTGACGTGTTCCTGTCTTGAACTGCGAGGTCTTGCAAGAGCATCCAGGCTCAGAGGTTCTTCACTGCCTCCTTCTGTGCCTCGTAACAAACCCAGTGAAGACAATAAGGGCAAGGCAAAGATGCCTGAGAAACGGAAAAGCTCTGAAGACGCAGAGAAACAGTTCAAGAAAGATCTGAAGAAAGCTAAGAGAGCCTCTGCTGTCGGACCCAGTTCCTCATCGAAGGATGCTGCCGCAATGGCTTCTGGATAAATTTCGTATCCTCCTCAAGTCGTTCACATTGATCCAGTTCTTCTTGCTGCATTCAATGAAGGAACGCTCGATGATTCCCTCATGAGCCATGTTGAAGGTCTGATCGTTGAAGAATGGGAGCAGAACCGCAGTTTGTGTGTTGCCAAGAGATTGGAAGAAGAAGATCGTGCAGAAAAGAAACGTGTTGAGAAGGAGAAGGCCGAAGCTGCCTTGAAAGAAAAGGAAGAGAAGAAAACTGCTGAACTGCAGAAGAACAAGGCTGAGAAGGAAGCAGAGGAGAAGAAGGGGCTGACCTCATCGCCCTGAAGAAATAAAAGGAAATTGCCTTGAAGACTCAAGCTGAGCTTGAGAAGAAGAAAAAGAAAGCTCTGCTCGCTGAGCAGATGAAACAAGCAGCCGAAAGCATGAAGGCTGATCAGGCTAAAAGTGATGCTTGGAAAAAAGCCGCCGGAAAATCGCCTGGAGTACAGGGCGGAAATGAAAAAGTCGATCGGGAGAAGATTGAATATGAGAAGACGAGGGATGCAGCTCATGAGATCCGTCGTGAGATTGGTCTCAAGACCAGAAATGATCCAGCTGCCCCCTCTGACACTGAAGAAAGTCAGGATTTACCTTAGACTATTCCATCAAAGAAGATCATAGTGACTCGCCAGGCGTCTGAGATTGTTGAAGTGAAGAAAACTGCCAAGGAGTTTGGTCTGAGGATCAAAGTTCCTGCTGGAAGAAGTACCTTCACTTCATCATCTGTGGTAGTTCCTCAGAAGAAGAAAGCTATTGACACCCTTGTGCTAGATACATCCAATGTCAACCTTACTTCACTTTTGAGGAACAGGAACAAGCTGCTTCATCTCCCACAGTTCTTTCTGAGCACACCGCTCAGCAGGAAGAAGGAAATGAGGTGCTGGGGAAGAACCAAGAAGACCTTACCTGTTCTGAAGAACCCCCCACCAGCAGCTCATTGCCTCGCACTGAATCAGTTGATGCCTCTGCTGAAGAAGGAAGGACTTGTGACTGCGAAGCTGAAGCCACTCGTGATTTGAATGTCAATGACGCTGAAACTGATGAAGATGCCCCAGTGCCCACACCGGAAGTCCGTATGAAGAAAGTTGTTGAGCAGAAGAGTGTTGCACCGTCCGACCCGTCCGAACCGTCCGACCCAAGTTCCTCGAGTGATGAGGAGGAAGAAGAAGAGAAGAAGGAAGAAGAGAAAGAACCCGCGCAAGAGTCTGATGATCTGATGGAGATTGATCGTCCGCCGGAAGATCTGTTGAAGACTGCGCCGAAAAAGAAACGATCCGGAATTATTAAGGATCGTGAAGACAGGAGACTCTCACGGATGCTTGTGAGATCTCGAGCTATGTCTGAAGACAACCGTGAGCTATTGTCTCCCAAGCCCATGATGCCTATATCCTCTGACCGAGAGAAGGTTTACTTCAAAGCCCTGAAGAACGTTGAGCTTCGCCTCGTGAGGCTGAACAACGGGCTAAAGTACAAAGAGGAGAGATCAGCTGAAGACTGGAGGTTTTGGTCTTTTGAGCAGCAAGATTACTATGCGCAGATTCTTCTGCCAAGGACCCACTTCGCTAAGATGAAGTATCTCAATGATGATTGGTTCGCCTACAATCGTCAAAGTGGTGTCATGCCTGCAACAAATGCTCTCAATGATCTGCATCTGCTGAAGTTTGTAGAGACCTACCAGAACTGGAATGATGAGCTGATTCTTCAGTTCGATGCTACTTTCGGCACAAAGGTCTGCAAATTTGAAGACAACTCAAAGGGCTACAACATCTACTGGATGACTGATGGTGACGGGCACAGTTGCACCTCCAGGCACTTCAAGGAGTTTCTTGGTCTCGCTGAGTTCGATGGCCAGCCCAAGATCCATGAAGAACAGGCTACCTTAGATGAAGAAATCGCTATTCTTTATGAAGAAGGGTTCTCTGGCGCCTTTGGAGGACTGTCTGGGTTAAAGCCTAAAGTGAAGATCCTCAATGATATTTTCCATTTCACTCTCTCTCCCAAGAAAGGCAGCTCCAGTGAAATTGCCGGTCTTCACCATAATCTGCTGCTTGCAGTCTACATGGTTCTTCAGACCATAACCCATGCCTCAGCCAACCGTGTGCGTGCTCTGCCCTATGCACCTTAGATCATGAAGATAATCTTGCAGTTGTCAGAGAAGCGTTTTGAGTTGAAGCATCAACACAAGTACTTCTCGCTAAAGCCTCAAGACCTTGAGCCGTCTGTGCTTCCTCCTACTTCGGTGTCTGATCGCCCGTCAAAGGAGTCTTCACAGCCCATTCCATTGCAACCGCAGCTAAAGCAAGCACTTCGTCCGTCTGATTCTCAGTATGAGACCAGCTCCAGCACGGATGGTTCCTTGAAGAATCTTGTTGTGAAGCTCTCCCGCAAGATTGACGATCAGCAGGATCTCCTTGAGAAGCAGGCCGCTCTTTTGAAGAATCAGCAAGTACTACTCAAGAAGCTGGTGTCCCGCGAGGAGAAGACCAGTGGCTTAATTCAAGATTTCCTCACCAGGCACTACCCCGACGTTCTGAAGCCTGAAGACAGCGACACTACTCCAATCCAGTAGTCTTCAATCTTTTTCGCGTCTTGATGCCAAAGGGGGAGAAGGAGTCGGGGGGGGGGGGGGTGGGGTTCGCTTTATTTGTTGCAGGGGAAGTTTTGCTTTTATCTGGTTCTTCGTCGTCTTAAAACTTTAGTCCTATCGTTCGTGGTTGAAAACTTTTTCTTGGTTGTGTTAAAGTACAATTAATCTTGCAGTTGTCAGAGGATTCTGCAATGCCTGTAATAAATTTAATCTTCATGCATTTTCGTTCCTCATGCATGCATGTTTACTTCAATACTTGCTGGGGCTGCATCTGTTTACTTCAATTTATGAGTATGTATGCATTCTTATTATTTCTGCTCTAACCTTGCACAGGATGCGCACCCTTGCTTCTGAAGAATATGAAGATTTCCTCACACTCCTAAAGCTCTTTGCACTTGCATTCAAACGCAATCTAAATAGTGCATATCTTCAGGGGGAGTCTTCATAGAACTCAGAAGCTAAAACCTTCACACTTAATTGTTCCCATCTTTGAAGCTTTAACCAGTGTTGTCATCAAACACCAAAAAGGGGGAGATTGAAAGGGAAACCTTGCCCCTGTATGGGTTTTTATGAATAATGACAACATGGTTAAGAAACTAATGAGTTACACGGAGTGTTTCAGGTTTTAGTTCCTTAGAAGAGTTAGTCTAACCAGCATCGATGACCCCTAAAATTGAAGTACAGGTACTGGCTTGAAGGATGAAGAACTCAGTGAAGAACGGTGAAAAACATGAAGCGTAGCATTCTTCATAGGTCTTTCCATAGTTGTTTTCTTCACTTGAGTATAGGAATGCCGTACTATTACGGGGGGGTTTGAAGTGTGGAGCTGGTTCAGGTGAAACCTATTCTTCATGTTCAGCTTAGGCGAAAACCATTTTCTGTGTGAGTGTTTTTCGTCGGAGTGAAGAATGAAGCATTTCAGGCTTCACAGAAACTTCAGCGTGAAGTCTTTACTCTTGGTGATTGGCATCACCTAGACGGCTAGGAGTCAGTGTTGAAGAGCAATCAAAGATTGTGATTTACCATCAACCAGTCTGTGAAGGTCTGGAGATCAACTCAAGATCTACCACGAGTAACTGGGCGAGACTCTGGTCCTGGCTCAGGAGGATTGGGTGGACTTGTGTGTCCGCGAGTCTTGTATGACTCAGCCCCCTCAACGGAGATGTAGGATTGTGCCAACAATCTGAACTTCAGAAAACAAATCCATGTGTCTTCAGTCCTGGTGATTTCGTTCCTCAACTTTTACTCTCTGTTGAAGTATAACTGATTCATTGTGTTCTGTCTTCATTGCTACTGTTATAAACTTGTTCATCTTTCTTCTTTTCGCTGCAACTCTCAAATTGCTAAGTGTAATCCCTATTGTTAAAGTACTGTGACTGTCCTCAGTCTTCAGTCTTCATTTTGAAGAAAGTTTTAAACTGGTCACATTCAACCCCCCCCCCCTCTATGACATACTCGATCTTTCAAAGACTATCAGCGCCCAACCGGCCACTTCCCTACGAAACTTTGGAGGATCGTAAGCGCCAACGAGGCCACGTCTACATAAGGCTTGTAAGTGTCCATCGGGCCATACCTTAAGACAAGCAAGCGAGGGATCAATAAAAATGAGTCCTTGATAAGAGTGACACAAGACACTCATACGACCCACCGTCGTAAAGGGAACCCCGTCGAGCAGCAATGTCGTGAAGGGACGATCCCCAAAACCGAGTCGCTGCCCCAATGCCGCTCACCAAGGGACGCCGAAAGGCCTACGTTGGCCCAGGAATCACCTAAAAATATCTTCGGACATATTCCTTGGTGGATCCTAGCATGCCTCGAGGACATCCGCCAAGTAGAACCAAGTCCCCCGAGGGCCGGAAGCTCCTTAAAACGCATTTAAGGAGAACCGCAAATAAGCGAGTTATGCATGAGCTTACTTACCTCGGAGAACCATGCTACCCTCGTGCGAGACGTCGCGCACGGGCCTGCATGATAGTAACCAAGTTAAGGCTCCATAATAATCACGGGAAAGCATAGCTTCCTGAAGTCCGAAGATGGGAAATTCCGCATAAATTTCCCTGAACGGCAGGTCGAAACGTCTGGATCACTACCGGCGTATCGATAGCGACCCCCACAAGAGTACTAGGATCCATGGCTCATAACCATGGCCTAAGGCACCAAAC
The DNA here is from genome assembly GCF_000005505.3 of Brachypodium distachyon. Taxonomy (NCBI): domain Eukaryota; kingdom Viridiplantae; phylum Streptophyta; class Magnoliopsida; order Poales; family Poaceae; genus Brachypodium; species Brachypodium distachyon. The sequence goes on along the minus strand of NC_016132.3, from coordinate 44,385,395 downwards.
CCAAGTCGTATCCCAACGGCGATAGCAATTGATTACGCAAAAGTGTGATCATAGCGAACGATCACGAGCTGTATAAACTGAGGAAATATAGTACTCCAAAGAACACATGTTGAGCCAAGTTAACATTTCTGATAATGTTGACTACATGGTGAAAACATAAGAAAATACATGCCGAGCTAAGTTGATATTTTCGACAATGTTGACTACATAGCAAAGCATGAAACACATAAAAAAAGCTGCCTTACAACCTCTATGTCTAAGCCTAGAACATGCAAGTCATGAGGCTATGTCATAAGTGGTTATGCAACATCGCATAAGTAAGCCTTGTCACCTCGAAAGGCAACAAGACTCAAGCCCCACCGTCGCTCTCCTGAAGAGCGGGCTCAAGGCAACGCACGAAGCGTCAAGCCAGAGCGCGAAGAGGAGCTCCCTGGTCCGCCAGAAACTTCTTCGCCCCGTGAGTCATCTCACCCTCAAGTCCACTCGTCCTGGCACCGCCGTCCAGGACAGCTGCGACTGCCGACAAAACAAGTCGAGCACCCGTACTCAGAAGGCACCTCTTCACCGCGGGCTCAAGGAGCTCCACCTGTGAAGTAAGCACCCTACTCGCCTCGTTCGTCGTACGACACGGGGGAAGATCCGGCTGAGAGGAGCCCTTCAAACAGAGTATCATCTCTCGAATCTCCAAAGCCTGGGCGAGCAGGAGCGAGACCACCTCCGGACGGCTTTCCGAGGGGACGCGAGCACGAGGGGCGAACACCGGTCCAAACCCGGCGTCCTCTGATTCTGCCTTGAGGGAGGCGACCTCCGCTCGAGCGTGCTCCACATTGAGGCTGGTCACCACCAAGTCCTCCTCGGCACGACGGGTCTTCGCGATCGCATCCTTCTGGCCCTCCACGGCAAGATGAACCCTCGCCTCCATGGCCGCAAGCTCCGCCGACACCCGAGAAAGCTCAGTCTCGACGGCCTCCCGCCGCGCCCTCTCTGAAGCCAACTCACTCAGGGCAAGGGTAGCCTTCGAGGTCTCGGCGTCCAAGGCCGCCGAAAGCACCCCAACCTGAGCCTTGAGAGCGGAAAGAGTGCCCATGGCCTCGACCAAGCCTCTCACCTAGCAAAGGAAGAGAAATCATGAGCGCTGACCGACAAAAGGGACCCAGCAAGAAGGGAGACGAGGAGAGCAGACTCACAAGCTCCAACGCCTCGGGCGGGTCTCTCACTCCTCCCTCGGTCCTCGGAAGCACCTCTCCCTCCTCCGGAATCAGGGGCTCGGCCTCGGGAGCATCAGGCGCCGCAGGCCCTGTACCTGAAACAAGACAAGAAAACTCCGTGAGAACATTCCCGAAAGGGAATTAAAACGCTCAACATGCGCGCACTCACCGGTGGCAGGAAGCTCCTCCTCGACAGGCCCACGAGCCAAAGAGAACACCGAAACACCTGCGCCACTGCCTTCCGAGGAGGTATCCACCACAAACTGAAGCCCGGTCCTCTGGGAGAAAACCGCATGCTCGTGAGGCGACGGAGGCAGGATCTTCTCAATGTCGATCTTCCCAGCTAGGTGCATGTCCATGGACTCTCTCAAGGGAGACCTCGACTCAGCCACGTCGGCAAGGTCAGGAGAAGGAGCCTTCCTCTTGCGTGAACTCAGAGGACGAGGGATCTTGGGCATTGGGGCCGCCGGCACACCCAACCCAAGCACAACCGGAGGCTTCACCTTCCCACAAGTATCTCTAAGGTGAGAACCAACGGCGATCGATGGAGTCGCAAGATGAGAGTACCGCTCGCCGGCCTTGATGAGCTTCCCGAACTTGGGACCCGGGTGCATCGGTACCGAGTTGTCGAAGCACGCCGCCACGACGTTGTGGCAACCTCCCTCGCTGATGGTATCGACGTAGGCCCGATGCTCCACCGAGTTGTATGGCCCAACCATCTGGGAAGCCCACTCGGCCGCCTTCTCTCGAGAGAAAGCCGCTAAAAAACAAGCACAAGCACTAACCAGGGTTAGTGTCAAGCAAACAAAAATACTTGAAGCAACAATTCAAGTGTCACGAAACTCACGCTTAGCCGCACGGAGTGGGTGACGAAAAGCCAAGGGGATCCCCAACTCCGCCTGTGGTCGCGCCCTCATCATGAAGCGGCCCGCCATGACCATCTCCTCGAGAAGGTCGCGGAAGCTACGGTCCGAACGAGCCGACTTGATCCCGGCAAGCTCCCACTCCTCGACCAAGGACGTGCCCATGGGACGGACGACATCCCGAAGCCCCCCAGGCCTAGAGTGTCGAGAGAGCCTACCGGAGTGACGCAAGCTCGTCTCAGAAACGTCGAGGAAGAACCACTGCGAGTCCCACCCGTCGAACAAACGCACCGCGCTGTTGGCCGGCATCAAGGGGAACTCGTCGTGGAAGCCAGGACGGCGCCTCATGGCGACCGACCCAAAGGCACTCCAAGTACTCTCGTCAGGGCTGCGGCGCTCCTCCACGTGGACAGTGAACAACAACAAGAACAACCTCATGGTCGGAGGCTCCCGCAAGGCGGTCTCACAAAGCCACCTGAACACGTTCAGACGCAGGATCGTCGAAGGAAGCAACTGCGCCAACTCGATAACATAGGTATCCAGGAACTCCAGCAGGAACGGGTGTACAGGCAGGCACAGTCCGGCGTGAAACTATCTGGTGAACACGACGATGTGCCCTCGACGCCTCTGCGGCTCCAGACGAAGCTCACCCTCGTCAAGAAGCGAGGCAAGGCCCTTGCGGAAGTAGCCCACCTCCACAAGGTCCGACAAGTCCTTCTCGGTCGTCACCGACGCCGGAAGAATGTCAGGAATCCTTCCCGACGCGGCTAGATACGGCTCAGGCCGAGGTCCTCTCTCTGCGCGTGTGACCTTATTCGCTCTTCGTGGCTTTCCCCCCGAAGCTCGTGCCTCGACACCGCTCCTGTGGGAGGCCTCCCTCTCGACGCTCCCGCCGGCGCCGTCATGACGCTCCACGTCGGATCCTGCCATCTCACCAACAAGAAGACGCCAAGAGATTAGTACAAGTTGCAAAAAATTCCTAAGGAAAGCAACTAGGGAAAATCTACATCGCAAGGTCACGCACAATCACCGTTAAAAAAGAAGAATCCCCCCGAAGTCCAAAGCCCGAGTACGGCCCAGCCGGCCAGACCTACCCCAACGACAAAGCAGAAAAAAAAGGAGGGAGCCTGGCTACCCCCGCGGCCCACAGCCCGTCGACCTCCAGTCCGCTTCAGCCCACGGGGAAAGGGCCCAGAAGCCTCGCGCGCACAGCCGCCGGCCCAAAGCGCGTAGACAAAATGGGAGCCCAGCTCCCCCCGAAGCTGTCTAAAGGCCCACTACCCGGCCGCCGGTCTAGCCCAAAGCAAAAAAAAGAGAAAGAAGGAGGGCAAGAAAAGGGAGGCCGCCTGGGAGAGACCCACAAGGTGTTCGGCCAAATGACCGACACCCTGGGCTCGTCCCGCTCCTCAAGTGCCGACACGGCCTTGCGCCCACGGCGCCCTCGGCACTCTGCCTGACGCGCGCCGCACACGCCCCGACCACGCCCGTGTCGCACCCCGCACGCCGTGCTCGCGGTCACCCCTCGCTACACGCGTCCTGGCCCTGCCCGTGCCGGTTGCAGCATCACCTCGTTCTGCGCTCGTCAAAGCCGCGCCCATACCATCCTTCGCACGCGCCTCGCGCCCACGCCTAACGCCTCTGGCTCCTGGAGCATGAATCGGCGCATTGCTCGCGACCCCCTCGACGCAGGATCGCGCCCGCCACGTGCTCGACGAAACGACCGAGGCCGTCGACCTCCAACGGCTCAACCCGTGACACGCCAAGCCCCACATTGGCGGCACCCAAAGGTGGCGAGAAGGGATCCATAGCCGTGGCTAACCTCGGCAGGGACACGAAAGCACCCGAGCACCACCACGATGCGGCTCAAACTGCAAGCAACGCCGACAACGCTCGAAGCCCGACGCCTGGCGGAATCTTGACCCCCACGAGGAATCGATGATCTTCAACACCGGCAGTGGGCTAGCCAACCCGTTGGAGTAGCTACACGCCCCCAAGGAGCACCTAGGAGCCACCGGTCTCGTCTCCATCCTCGGGTGCGGCCGAAGCGCGCCTTTGGCACCGAAGGGGAGGAAAACGAGAGTGGGTTGTTGAAAGGGAAACCTTGCCCCTGTATGAGTTTTGATGAATGATGACAACATGGTTGAGGAACTAATGAGGTACACTGAGTGTTTCAGGTTTTAGTTCCTCAGAAGAGTTGGTTTAACCAGCATCGATGAGTCCTAAAAATTGAAATACAGGTACTGGCGTGAAGTATGAAGAACTCAGTGAAGAACGTGAAGCATAGCATTCTTCATAGATCTTTTCGTAACTTTTTCTTCACTTGAGTGTAGGAACGCCGTACTATTAAGGGGGGTTTGAAGTGTGGAGCTGGTTTAGGTGAAATCTTATTCTTCATGTTCAGTTTAGGCGAAAACCATTTTCTGTGTGTGTTTTCCGTCGGAGTGAAGAATGAAGCATTTCAGGCTTCACAGAAACTTCCGCGTGAAGTCTTCACTCTGGGTTCAAATGTGTTTGAAAATCTGTCGCTTTCGTGCTTAACTACCTAATCTAACCGTTGTGAGACGAAGTGATAAAGTGTGAGCTGGAGGCTCAAATTCACTTTATCCAATGGGTCACAACGGCTAGATCAGCCGTGGCCAAGGCTATATAAGACGACCCACACCGAAGAATTCGGCGGTGATCCCGAGTGAGTTGTTTTGAAGAATACCTGATAAAACCCTTAGAACTGAACTGAGCGTGAAGAATGGGATCCCCTCTCTAGCCGAGAACTTGAAGCTTGTTACTCTTGGTGATTGGCATCACCTAGACGGCTAGGAGTCAGTGTTGAAGAGCAATCGAAAATTGTGATTTGCCATCAACCAGTCTGTGAAGGTCCGGAGATCACCTCAAGATCTACCACGAGTAACTAGGCGAGACTTCGGTCTTAGCTCAGGAGGATTGGGTGGACTTGTGTGTCCACGAGTCTTGTGTGACTCAGCCCCCTCAACGGAGACGTAGGATTGTGCCAACAATCTGAACTTCGGAAACAAATCTCTGTGTCTTCAGTCTTGGTGATTTCGTTCCTCAACTTTACTTTGTGAAGTATAACTGATTCAGTGTGTTCTGTCTTGTTGCTGCTACTAAACCTGTTCATCTTTTTTTCCGTTGTTACTCTAAAATTGTTGAAGTACTATGACTGTCTTTAGTCTTCAGTCTTCATTTTGAAGAAAGAATTAAAACTGGTCACATTCACCCCCCACCCCCCTCTGTGACATACTCGATCTTTCAATTGTGCTTCTCTTGTGCTCCATGGCTCCGTTTTTATAAGCCGAAGCTCCCCTCGACGTCCGGGCCCAACTCCTTGCCAGTCGGCTTGCTCACAGCAACAAGACAAAGGTCAAAGCCGACCAAGGGACAAAGGGCGCAGGGCAAAAGAGAAAAGAGAGGAGGAAAAGGGAAAAAGGAGGCGGCCCAGGCCGAGGGACCCGTTCCCTAGCCGTTCTGGCCGCACCGCACGGCCGCTGGCGTCATCCCGGTGACGGAGCCGCCCACAGAAGAGGAAAGGAGGACAAGCTCCTTTCTTCCCTCTCGTACGAAGGTAGGAGATGAACCAACACCGTCGGATCTAGGTTTACGGGGCGCCTCGGACCGTCCGATCCACCCACTTAAAATCCAACTGGTACGCCAGCCAGTTGGGCCAGATGGGCCTCAGCCCAATCCTTGGCCCAGTAACGAGCACAAACAAAAAAAATGAAGAGAAGAAGCCTCCCAGGCCCGGTCGGGCACAGCCCGCACGCCCGGGAGGCCCATGAGGCCAAGCACGGCCCAGGAGCACGCCCGGGCACAATGGGCAGCCTAGAGTCAGGGCTTTTTTCAGAAACGCCCCCCAGGACACGGAAAATCGCAAACTACCCCTTGGCGGCTCGAAAATTTATGCAAAGACCCTCGGAAAATTCGAAATTCACAAGTACACCCTTGCAGCTTCATTATCTTGCAAAAGGAGTCCCCCGACCTCAAAATTTTGCAAGAAAAGCCTTCATGGCCATGGTTTGTCACCAGGAAGACCTCAAGAAGTGTCCGTTTCTTCGGAAATAGACCTCACGACCGGCGAAACCCCGCAAAGGAACCCACCTAGGCTTGGTTTCTCATCGAGAAACTAACCTAGCCGGTGGTTCTCCGCGCCGAAGATTCTAAGGTCCTAATTTTCCGCAGGAAAAATTCCTAGGAGCCCTTGAGATGTGCCAAAACTCACAAAGCCACAAATTTTGTGTAACAAGCCCACATAGGTCTATCTTTCTCCTCGAGGAAGGTTACCTAGCCGGTGGTTCCCCCAACGCAACATCTCGAAGGTCACTCCCGAAACTACGAGTATCTCACAAGGCAGCCCACCTAGGCCCGGTTTCCTCGTGAAACCTACCTAGCCGGTGGCTCACCCCAAGGAGACCTACGCTCCAGGTGTCGGAAGAAGAATCTCGGCACGCCATCAATGTTGAAGTTGACCCGAAGGCATTCCCAATGCCTCCGGTTCAAGGGGGCTATTATTGTAATATAATAAAATCCTTACATGGGCCGGGCCGTAATCCTACGTGGCGACGACCAAGTCAACAAACCCCAAAGACCGGTCAAATTGCCAACAAAGCATAGCCATGCCAACTAGGCGCCGGTCAAAGGAGTCAACAAGTCAAACCTCTCATGCCATGGTCAAAGGAGAAGAGGAGCTTGAGTAGGGCCAAGAAAGGTGTAGGGATGAGTTTACCACTTTGCCCTCACTTTTCCTCTCCCCCAAGGGTAACCATGGTCTTTTGTCATGGACCCCTAGGCGATAAATACCCCCCATGGGGGCATGTAACATTCACTCTCCATTGGAATAAGATCAAAAGGGAGAGGGCTAGAGCAACCTAAGGAACCCGCTCTCGAGTGCTTGGGTCGAGCCTAGTCTCGACTCGACCTCGGGGACGCGACTTAGGAAGCCTAGTTTCGAGGTTCCGGACCGTCTAGTACAGCCTCGACTCGAAGTAGAGAGATCGGGTTAGAGTCACGAGGGTATCCCAACCTCGCTACTTGGGAAGACAAGTTCGACCCAAGTCCGAGGCAGCCCCTAGAGATTTCTCGCCATAGGTGATTTGGGAAGACGAGTTCGGCACAAACACCCGGCTAACGACCCCCTCGAAGCCTCTCCTAACATAGGACTAAGTCATGCCCGCAGGGTCGACTGAACCTATTCAAAAATATCGACGTGTCAACTTATCCAAGTGTACGGCGACCTTCGCTATAAGGCCAGCGTACACACCCTAAATACAATTCTCGCACTTGTGCCATCGAACATTGACACCTCTTACTCTTGTTGTTTTTTAGAACAACAACAAATGCCATAGATCACGCCCTCAATTAGAGGGACGTTGACTTAGGTGGAATAAATGCCATAGATCACGCCTTCAATTAGAAAGACGTTGATTTAGGGATTAGATGAGGGGAGGGTCATAAACCGACGTTTATGGCCTTAACCCTGCAGTAATCGTGCCCTAATCGGGGGCACTAACAACTCTGGTTTCGGGCCCCCCGCCGCCGACGACCACTACGTCCACTCCAGTACAGTCCAGAGGGATGCCGCCATCTCTGTCAGACGGCAAGATCTACTGCAACTATGACCATGGCATCTTCCTGTATGAATCTACCTCTAATCTTTACTGTATTTGTACTCTAGTGCTGACCGGTGAATCGACATGTTAATCCTATTGATGCAAAATGTCTAACAGTATCTAGACATGACTTAGTGTACAGATGCATTTAAATTTCGTCAAAGTTGAAACATCTTTTGTTGAACGGAGGAATTGTTATGTAACGGGTGCTTAGTATACTCTGATGTTTGGTATTTCAAAAAATGAAGACAGTCACTTGAGCCTTGAGCCGTGACCGTGAAATATGTTGGTACAGTAATACTTAGTAAAAATACGACCACAACTATCATGAGTAGAAAAAAACAATTTTTAATGTCTGGATGGCAATGTTTTTTTATAAAGAATACCAAACTTTACACAATGGATACTTGTCAAATACTCCCTCTATTTGTCGTGGTTCTAATACAAAAGTCATGACAAGAATTTAAAAGCGGAGGGAATATTATATATGATGACCTTTTGTTTTTGAAAGAACCTTCCGACGAAAATGAATGTTCAGATGATTTTAGAACGGGAAAAATATTGATATCCGACTATATGAGATCTGAGTGCACTCAAATGGAGATACGCGTTTCTTCTGCAGTGCCCTTCTTCGCCAAGGAAAGACCGAAAGAGAATGTTACCCGCAAGAAGAAAAGGGAAGGCATTGAGCAGTGAGCAAGCAGCATACGTGTCAAGTCATCCGGCCTATATTAGTCCGTGGTACGATCTCACGGCTCCTACAGCACCTAAGCCTTTCCTCTCCTCTCATACCCTGCGCCGATGGCGACCCAAGCTCTGCTGATGCTGAGCGAGGCATCCCCGTGGAGCCTTGCGGGTGCGGCGGCGGCCGTGGTGCTTCTATCGCTGGCCGCCTGTATTCTGGAGTGGGCATGGTGGACCCCCCGGCGGCTGGGCCGGGCCCTGCAGGCCCAGGGCCTACGGGGCACCCGGTACCGCCTCTTCACCGGCGACGTGACGGAGAACGTCCGGCTGAACAAAGAGGCCCGGTCCAAGCCCCTGCCGCTCGGCTCCCACGACATCATCCCTCGCGTGCAGCCCATGTTCTGCAAAACCGTTAAGGAGAACGGTAATTTCTCTCTCGCTGCGCCCCCATCCAGATATTCTTCCCTTTCATTTTTGTGGTGCAGAATGGGTGGTGAGATATTTTTTGTGACGCCTGGGCTAATCGTGAGGTTGTAAGAGCAGAGCATGCATTAGGCTAGAAATTAACTTGCGTTGCTGTCTTTTACAGTTCACAATATATCTGAACTTGTTCTGAAACGCATAGGTTCTGAACTTCTATTGAAAGAAACACGGGTGCTCTGAACTTTTTTCTTGGGTGTTCGGCAAAGAAGCAGCATATTATACGTGGGATATCTGTGGGCAATTAGTGCACAGGAGTAAATCGCGAACTCTAAACGTGATATTTGTCTGCCATGTATGTAACAAAAGGATCGATTTACAAATGCAGGGAAAGTATCATTCACTTGGTTTGGCCCAACACCAAGGGTGATGATTCCAGACCCCGAATTAGTGAGAGAAATTTTGTCCAACAAGTTTGGACACTATGGCAAACCAAAGAGTAGCCGCATCGGGAAGCTGCTAGCCGACGGGGTTGTAAATCATGAAGGCGAGAAGTGGGCAAAGCACCGCAGAATCCTCAATCCCGCCTTCCACCATGAGAAGATAAAGGTGGTTGTTCAATGAAGTTTTCTTGTGGCTTTCACTATTTTCTCATTTTAAATCGCGGCATGATAATGCACACTCTACATGGACTAATAGTATTGTTTCATTCACAGAGGATGCTGCCAGTTTTTTCTATCTGTTGCGAAGAAATGATTGCGAGATGGGAGAATTCATTGTCCTCCAAAGGATTATCTGAGATTGACGTCTGGCCTGAGTTCCAGAATCTTACTGGAGATGTCATCTCAAGAACAGCATTCGGTAGCAATTACCAGGAGGGGATGAAAATATTCCAGTTGCAAGAAGAGCTAGCTGAACGCCTAATACAAGCTTTTCAGACGCTATTTATCCCAGGCTATTGGTATGTTCTTTCCTTCTTGCACAACAGGTTTTTTTCTTTGGACTTGTACTTTCAGCGATTTGGCAAACACACCTACATGAGGCCAGGGTCTTCCTCATTTTAGAAAAAAAAAATACTCCGTATCATACTACATAACAAGCTCAGATCACTTCTACCAAATGGAGTAGTCAGTAGTGTATATATGATCTCCGATTTTGGACGAAAAATGGGTATTCTAGGCACATACAGTTTAAATCCCGGTAGAGGTGCTAAGTTACATTGCTCAAATGGAACCAGGAAAGAAAATAGTAGACTAATGAAAGCAACTGCTGTCTTCTCTTTGCATTTAAACAGTAGCAATTAAGATATATATTTTTCTCTGTCATGACAAATCAGAAAATTTGCAGGTTCTTACCAACTAAAAACAACAGAAGGATGAGAGCAATTGATCGTGAGATCCGCACAATTCTGCGAGGAATAATTGGAAAAAAAGACAGAGCTATTAAAAATGGTGAAGCTAGCAGCGATGACTTGCTAGGATTACTGGTGGAGTCAAATATGCGGGAATCAAATGGGAAAGCAGCTCTAGGAATGAGTACTGAAGATATAATTGAGGAGTGCAAGCTATTTTACTTTGCAGGAATGGAGACAACATCAGTGTTGCTCACATGGACACTAATTCTGCTAAGCATGCACCCAGAGTGGCAAGATCAGGCAAGGGAGGAAGTGTTGCACCACTTTGGAAGAACCACACCAGATTTTGAGAACTTGGGTCGCCTGAAGATCGTAAGTATGAAATTGATATTCTATGTTTACCGAATGCATAGGCTGCAGGATAAACATAAAATAAAATTAATCCCCACTTCATCAAAGTGACAAAACAAGGAACCAAGAATATAAAATCAGATTTGCGTACCATTGAAAATTCTACACATGAATCTCTGATTGTGGCATCAAAGGGATTTCAATGGAGCAAAACAGTAACATGTGATGTTTTTAAATCTAGAATGATCGGAGCGATAATCTTGATCTTTTGTATTGTTTTGTAGGTAACAATGATTCTATACGAGGTTCTTAGGTTGTATCCACCGGTAGTCTTTCTTACCAGAAGAACATACAAGGAAATGGAGCTGGGCGGCATCAAATATCCGGCAGGAGTGAACCTTATGTTGCCCCTTCTGTTTATCCACCACGATCCCAATCTATGGGGAAAAGACGCGGGCGAATTCAATCCAAAGAGGTTTTCTGACGGTATCTCAAATGCGGCGAAGCATCCAGGCGCGTTCTTCCCGTTTGGAGGAGGTCCTCGGATCTGCATCGGCCAGAACTTTGCATTGTTGGAAGCCAAGATGGCTCTGAGCACCATCCTCCAGCGCTTCTCCTTCGAGCTCTCGCCGTCCTATACACATGCGCCTTACACCGTGATAACCCTCCACCCGCAGCATGGTGCTCCAATCAGGATGAAGAAAATATGATCATGCTTCACATCTTGGCCATCGACACTATAGCGAATTTTACTTACACGCCATGTATATTTAAAGTTTGAGCTGAATAAACAGAGCACCCTGTTTACATGTTATGTCTTTTTTTTTGTAAGAAGTAAATGAATGCAAAGAGTTGTTTCAGTTGAACCGGTCGTTTGGTTCAGTTCATGATACTATTGCAACTGTCATTCAAAGGAACTCCTTTCATAACGCCGCAGAAAAGAGAAGATAGCACTGGAAATTCTGTGACTACATAGCTTCTGCATCCTCCTAACAGCGGCACCGATTTTCAAAAAATGTCTGGTATAGCTCTATTTTTAGGACAAAATGTCAGCATGCAGATGTTTTGTTTCCCCAAGTCCAAACAACTAAACAAGAATTACCGTGTTTATTGTTCAGCCCATGTACACGTTGCCATTCGTTCTCAAACGCCTCCAACTCCGCGATTTAGCCCTTTGCCCGGGAAGGCTGGCCAACGGCCAATGCCGCATTTGCGCAGCGAACAGTCGACGGGGGGAAGGGACCGACTGCAGCGCGACGAGCTTTTTCCAGCTACTACAGTAGTACAGCTTCGTTTTGCACAAAATTCCTCATAGATATGTGGATAGCAAACAAACAACGGGCAAGTAGAGCCGATGCCTCACAGGCTTCACAGCGCCGTGCCGCGCCGGCCACTCGAGGCAAGACTTGACTTGAGAGGAGACTGAAAAATGCCTGTGCACGGAGTACTCCGTACTAGACATTTCCTCCGGCATAACGTCTCCTATATTAAGACCCTCTTTCGATCTTATGATTTTTGGAGGAAAAATAGAAGATTTCAAGTTGTAGAGCTTTTTTTTTTCTTTTTTGAGGGGTCACGTTGTAGAGCTGTGCTTACTATGATGGGCGAGACCTTTCCCTTGGAGCCTGGCCGGCGCGGTGGCTGCCGTGGCGGTGCTGTTGCTGGCGGCCTGGACGCTGGAATGGGCCTGGTGGAGGCCGTGGAGGCTGGGCCGGATCCTGCGGTCGCAGGGGATCAGGGGCACGCGGTACCGCCTCTTGGCGGGCGAACCGGGAGGCCTGGTCGAGGCCGCTGCCCATCGGCTCCCACGACATCGGGCCCCGCGTCTTGCCCATCCTCCACCACACCATGAAGGAGCACGGTAAAGTAACAACATGGACGATGTTATTGTTTTCCTTTTTATTGCTCTGTTCCACTGTCACCTTTGCCATGACTATCGCGATTGCCCAAAACATTTTTAACAACTTCAGTAATTCCTTGGATTCATATTAGTTCTCGAAATATTACATGTATCTAGACACTTTTTAAGCATAAATACATTCATTTTTAGACAAATTTGAGACAATTAATATGAATCGGAGGAAATATTTTAACTCACGGTATTGTTGTTATATTATTTTAAGAGCATCAAATTAATGATAGGTGTGTGTGCCATTTCTATGTGTTGTTAGGCAAGTATATAAACACAAGAAATTAAAACTTGCTAAACCTTAGTTCTCAAAAAAAAAAAGACTTGCATCACAGCGGATCATGAGCACGATTGGAACACATAATTAATAAACCTGACTACACATATACAATCAGTTAAAGATTGGAGATTGGTCTTTATAAAGGTAGATTAGCTAAAAACGTACATCTAGAAAGTAGAATTAAGTTATCAAACACTAAGTATAAAATTATATCGTGTTTTGAATATGTCACAGCTTTTTTTATGTGATTTTAGATGGTACTACACAATTTTAAGTTAACAACGTGAGCCCGATTGGTCGATGCGTATTTGCATCAAACTTGATTGTTTGAGCTGATATTTTATTTTGCATGGTCAGGCCAAGTCACCTGCGAGACCATGGCCCTATCTGAGACAACTCATGCGTGGTATACAGATCACATATTTATATAAAAAAAACCATAAAGCTGAACCGGTCAATCACTTGTTTGCAATGATAGGTCGTGTCACACATTAATTTATTATATATGAAAAAAATCTACTAATGCAGCTAGGCCTACACACGAACACCTTTATTATATATGAAAAAAATCTACTAATGCAGCTAGGCCTACACACGAACACCTATAATATGAAATAAATAATTGTAAGAATATGTATCACGATGGATCTTATCAAATGAATTTGGACTATTTTTCTATAAGTTTGGTGAAAGTTTAACGAGTTCGACTTAGGACAAAAACATGACTTCTTATATTTAAGAATGGAGGGAGTATCTACCAAATTATTTGGATCGAAGTACTGGTTTCAAAACATAAAACGGCTTAGAGTGTTGAACACATGGATTTTGCACTTCTGAATCACCTACCCAGATTTTTTGCATAAGAAACGGGTATCGAGCAACCGCCTATGCGGCCTTTTATATACTAAATTCAGTAAACTATACTTTTTTTTTGCGGTAAAAACATAAAGTAAACTATACTTTTAGATAATGGAAAACAACATCTTCCCCAGCCTGTGTACCCAAGGATTTCAGAAAGCATAAAATCGATCTTCCCAATAAACTCGATCGACCATACATCCACTTCCAGCAGAGTGTTTTGCTCACCTACTAATTTATCCTTCTCTCCAAACTGCTGCTGCTACTGCTCTTGAAAGCCGTTGCTTCTTCTACCCGGACACGTTTGCACCCAGTGCAGGTCCGCAGCAGCAGCTGCCCAATTCTTTTGGCGGGCCGAAAGCCAAGCTAACACATTGCATTAGAGTTAACCTGAACATTGCATTATAAATTATCCTGAGTTAGAGTACAGTAATATAAAATGCATTCGGACAGAATAAAAGCACCCCGGCCCCTTGCCTTCTTAACATTACGGGTTCACAGCAAATGAAGAAATGGGAACACATATATATGACATAGCCTGAATATGACACTGGAAATTATCTTGAGTGTACGACAATCTATGATGCACTTGAAGAGAACAAAATCACTGATTCTACGTCCAGGATGACACACTTGGCACGTAGGAGCAACGAAAAGATGGAAATGCTTCATGCAAGAGCGACATGACAATTGTTTTCTCTCCATACAATCAAATACACAACACATTTTGTAAAGGAAACATGTGGTGTCACGGCGCTTACAACTGCGACATTTTGTGCCTGACTGCTTGACATTAGGAATATCACATTGCAATGCATTTAGGCAAGATGACCTCCTAAACTCGGTTCTTCCACTAGTGTCTAGTGCCCTTTGTGGATTTACATAACTCAACTAACTGCAGGGAAAATGTCGTTCACTTGGTCTGGCCCCACGCCAAGGGTGATGATCCAAGACCCGGAATTAGTAAGACAGGTTCTATCTAGCAAGTCTAGTAAGTTCGCCCCAAAAAAGTTTCCACGTGTCTCAAGGTTGTTAGCGGATGGCATTATAACGAAAGAAGGTGAGGAATGGGCAAAGCGTCGGAAAATTCTCAATCCTGCCTTTCACCAGGAGAAAATCAAGGTACTCCGTGAACTGAAGTTTATTTTCCATGAAGTACTTCATTCTTAATTAGGACTTATGACATGTCACACATTCCACAATGAACTCTCTAATAGTGGCTTTTCACTCATAGAGGATGCTGCCAGTATTTTCCACCTGTTGCAAAGAAATGATTGCTAGATGGCAGAATTCAGTGACCTCTGAAGGATTCTCAGAGTTAGACGTTGGGCCAGAGTTCCGAAACCTTACAGGAGACGTCATCTCAAGAACTGCTTTCGGTAGCAGCTATTAGCAAGGGAAGAGAATTTTTCAGCTACAAGAAGAGCAAATCAAATGTATAATGATAGCTTTTCAAACGGTTTTCATCCCAGGCTATTGGTCTGTTCTCTTCTGGCATAACAGCAAATTTATATTTCTTTAGAATAGTACTGCAAGGCATTTGACAAAGACAAACACATCCATGTTTCTACATATCAATATAATAGTTATTGCTCTTATACAGATGCTTGTGTTAAGCTTACAGCACTTTTAGGAAAGTTACAAGTTCAGAAAGGATCTTTCGTGTTTGAGGAATATGTTCATCATAACTTTAATTATGACTTTGAGGTGCTAAAATGCACTGCTCAAGTGGAGCAGGGAACTAAAGAAGTTGACAAAATAAATCAAACAGAAACAAGAATGCAATAATAATCGGCCGTCCTTTCCCTCAAAAAAAAAAAGAATGCAATTATTCTATTTCCTATGTTCTTAGTTGCAATGTAGCCAACAAGAACACATGATAACATTTGTGCAAAATGTGCAGGCTCTTGCCAACCAAAAACAACAGAAGGATGAAAGAAATTAACCGAGAGATTTCCCAAATTCTGCATCGAATGGTTAGAAAGAGGGACAGAAATGGTAGAACATGTGAAACTGGCGATGGTGACTTGCTCAGCTTATTGGTGGAGTCAAATATGAGGCAATCAAATGGGAAAGCTAACCTAGGGATGACTACAGAAGATATAATTGAGGAATGCAAGGTATTTCACGTAGCAGGTATGGAAACAACATCAATCTTGCTCACTTGGACAATAATCGTGTTAAGCATGCACCAAGACTGGCAAGAGTTGGCAAGAGAAGAAGTTTTTCATCACCTGGGAAGAACCGCGCCAGATTTTGGTAGCTTGAGCCATCTGAAGATTGTAAGTATAAAAATTAAGGTTCTATGCTATCATCAAATGAACCATTTTTTAACCCTAATACTGTAGGATATGTACCTACAGGCTACAGTGTGCAGATTTTTATATTGAAGGGTACCCAGGAGATCCCACAAAGAGCGGTACAGAAAAGAAAAGGAAAAAACACTAATACCCTTACAGAAGAACTTAAACGAACAGGGATTGTAGCCAATCGCAAGCAGTTGTTTGTAACCAAGCAACAAACTCTAAATGCACCATTTGTTGCTTTTAGTGATAGAAGTGCTCTGGAAATTGTGTGAGAACTGATCAAGAACTAATACACTAGCTTCATTGCCTAACAAAAATACATTTAGGAATGAAAATCAGAAGCTCAGAAGCATTTCTATTTCTGAAACTTGTTCATATGCATAAAGACATGAGTGAGGATGCAGGTATTTCCAAAATGCTTTCTTTTCTTTACTTATTGTTTTCTTTTCTTTTACTTGGTTTTCTTCTACTTCCAAATATGATTTGACGGTTTGAGTTTCATAAAGTTGATCCCTTTATACCATTAAAATTGAATTCATGGCTCAGTACCCTGAGTACAAATGCCAAATATACGACAGCAACATGCTGAAACTCTGGAAAATGTTCTTTGATGCTAAAGCAATCATACTATTTTCATCTTACGCTTGGTTGAGGCATTGCACTGCACATTTTTGTGAAAGAAATATTCTAATCATTATGTAAAAAGTGATTTTGATTGGTGACGAACAGCTAGACTTAATCTCGATTTTTGAAAACAACTATGATTTTGAACATTCTGATCATTATGTATGGAGTACATTTTGTTCTAATCTTGATTTTTTTTCTTTTGTTTTTGCAGGTAAAAATGATTCTATACGAGGTTCTTCGGCTGTATCCACCGGTCAGCTTACTTACCCGAAGAACATACAAGGAAGTTGAGCTCGGGGGCATCAAATATCCAGCAGGAGTGGACCTTTTATTGCCCACTATCTTCATTCAACATGATCCAGATATTTGGGGAAATGATGCGAGCAAATTCAACCCAGAGAGATTTTCTGAAGGTGTCTCCAAGGCATCAAAGGAACAGGGTACCTTCTTTCCATTTGGAATGGGTCCTCGGATCTGCATTGGCCAGAACTTTGCATTACTTGAAGCCAAGATTGCTTTAGTCACGATCCTTCAGAACTTCTACTTTGAGCTCTCGCCATCCTACGCGCATGCACCGCGCACTGTGTTAAGCCTCCAACCACAACACGGTTCTCAAATTAAGCTAAAGAAACTCTGACCATGCCACATTGCCACTCATACTGGCCAGAGAGAAGCGTGCAATATCTAGTCAAAATGTATCCAGTTCAAAATATTTACTTTGAACTCAAATAAGCAGAGTATGCATTTATGTTGTAGATGATCCTACAAGATACACTGCATTGGGTAAATAAAGACTAGTTCACTAATAACCCTCTATCCTGTCACCTCTGTGCAGCAAATTTACTTTCTTTGGTACCAGACTGATGCATCTAAAATAGATGTGATTATCAATCATCGCCGGTGCAGCCTAACAGGAACAGTGTGCTGCGGGTGCAGTGCCAGGACGGTGTAGGGTGCATGCACATAAGTTGGCATGAGTTCAAAAACGTAGCGCTGAAGGATCATGCTGATAGCCACCTTGGCCTCAAGCAGCGCAAAGTTCTGGCCGATGCAGGTCCGTGGCCCCCAGCTGAAGGGGAAGAAGGCCCCAGTTTCCCTGCAGGCCTTGGGCACGCCCTCAGAGAACCTCCCAGGGTTGAACTTGTCAGCATCATTCCCCCAGACGCTGGGATCACGGTGGATGCAAATGAGGGGTAGAGCAAGCATCACGCCCTGAGGGTACATGACGCCTCTGAGCTCTATCTTCTTGTTCGTTCGGCGGTTTATCTGCACAACCGGTGGGTACAGACGCAGCACCTCATTAAGTATCATGGTAACCTGTTACAATTTGGCCAAAGAATGTCACAATCAAACAGAAAGGTTTTTATGCAGAAGTGTAACTGATCTGGTAAGAAAACTAATTACTACTCACAACTTTTAGGCGGTTAAGGCCATTTAAATCTGGTTTGCTCTGCCCAAAGACGTGCAGAACCTCCTCCCTGGCACGATCCTGCCACTCCGGGTGCATGCTTAGTACAACCACTGTCCATGTGAGCAGTACCGCGGTTGTCTCCATTCCTGCGAAGTAGAACAGTTTACATTCACCAATCACATCTTCAACAGTCATCCCCTTGCTCAATTTGCCATCAGAATCACTATAATCCATATTTGACTCTAGTAGCAAGCCAAGAAGATCATCTTCGTTAGTTTCTCCACTCTGCATAGACTTCTGTCTCTTCTCTATTATGCCCCTTAGAATCGCCTTGATTTCTTTATTTATAGCTTTCATCCTTCTGTTGTTTTCTGTTGGCAAAAGACTGAGCATTTTGCAACTAAATATCAGCTTTAGGGATGAAAATGGATAAATAATAGATAGGAGTTTTGATAAGCAAGAAGTACTGAAACTAGAGAAAATATTGGGACAGTAATAAGAGGGCAGTCATACGAGTAGCCAGGGATGTAACAAGTCCAGAATGATTGAACAAGGCGTTCAGCTTGCTCGGCTTGGAGTAGGAAAATTCTACAGCCCTCTTGGTGGCTAACACCGAATGCAGCTCTTGAAATGACATCTCCAGATAAATTTTGGAACTCAGACCAAACATCTAGCTGGATTCCTCCATGGGAAACTGCAAACAAGTTTTCCCATTTACCAATTAGTTCACTGCAAGATGCGGAGAATGCTGGCAGCATCCGCTGCAATCAGTTTGAAGAGAATGGTCAGCAAGTCAGGAAAAAGAATTTCGAAATTTTCAACTCAACCAAATAGATCTTTAACGCTAAATTAGCTCGACCTGTTTACAGAATAATTACAGAAGATGATGGTAAGCAACAGAAACATCGGTATGACTAATTTAACTTGAGCTGTGCTTCGGCACACCCCCCTTAATCACTTTAAAAGTGTAGTTTCGATATGGTTAATTGTTTAAATATTATCAAGATTAGATGAGTAATTGGGGGCTACCAACTGCCTCTTATCCCTCCGTCCCTCTCTCTCTCTCTACTAAATGTAATCATGTGAACGCATGCAGATAAAATCGATGTGCATTGCTTATTCGAGCGAGAAATTATAAATTGTTCCGAAGGCAATGACCGTCGGCAGGGCACTTTTTATAATGCAGTGATTGATCAGGGGAAGAAAGTTTTGAGGGGAAACGAGATGATCAAATTGATCTAAACATAACAGATGATTACTTTTTTTAGGGAATGGAATAGGCTTAGGTTCTAACTGGAAGTAGTTCTAGTGCAGGAAAAAGAGTGTAACCCTCTTAACCAAAGGGTTAAGTTGTAATCTCAACCATTAATCTGCATCAAAAGTCGTAATCCTTTTAAGGGGTGTATACCGAAGCAAACCTCATTTAACTTATGCAATTCAAAAACTGAATACAACAAAGTCACATTGTTTATGCGTGAGTTCCTTTCGTACATAATAGCAATACCTTTAGCTTTTCTGCATGAAAGGCCGGATTCATGATCCTTCTATGTTTGATCCATTTTTCACCATCAAGAACTGCCAGTCCCCCGACAAGCAACTTCGAAAGTCGAGCTAGCTTCGTTTTCTCAAAGTGGCCAAATTTATTTGACAAAACTTCTCGGACCAGCTCAGGATCAGTAATTATAATTCTCGGGCATGGCCCAAACCATGTGAATGAAAGTTTACCTGCATTTTCATCAACCATCACTGGATAAGAATACACGAACCATAATTCCAACAATTATGTAAATCCAATTTAATATCTATATCAAAACTCAATCATAGCACAAGGAGTCCATTTAAGATTTAACCACGAGGAGCTAGCCTCAAAGTCATGGATCCTAGGTAATAATCATATCGGTTTTGTACTAGTATGACCAAAATGATCTGACAGAATCAGAGAATTGTAGGATAGGATATGAACCGCTATACTGCACAACAAGTTAAGGACAACTTCCGCGGATCATTTGGGCTTATACTTAGAAGAAAAGCAGAAGATAGTTCTTGAAGTTTGATATACACAGAGGCACAAAGCAGGCTGTAATATACCATGCTCTTCCATGACACGGTGGAGGAGAGGGGCGACGCGCGAGACGATGTCGTGGGCCCGGTCCATGGGTACGGGCCTGGACAAGGCTGCCGCCATGAGCCGCTGTTCCTCCTTAAGGTCGCCTCTGAAGAATCGGTACTGGGTGCCCCTGAGGCCCTGGGCCCTCAGGGACCGGTCCATGCGCCTCGGAGCCCACCAGGCCCACTCCAGTATCTGGACGGCGCAGCACAAGATGGCCACTGCGGCGGCACCAGCGAGCAGGGTCCACGGCGAGGCATCGCGGAGCAACGCCACCCCGGCGGCGCTAGTGCCACCGCCCATTGCTTTGTCCTCGGCTCGCTCGCTCAATCCGTCAGTCGCTAGTGAGGACAGTATTGCAGGTATACCTACCCAATCAATAACTGCTTTGAACGGAGGTGGCTATCCGATTAAATATTGATAGTAGACAGTAGTAGTGCTATCCAAGGTCATCATCCATTGATCCATGCTTATTCAAATGAAAGAGGATTCTTCCCTTTCAAAAAATAAAATAAAAATTGAAACTGATTGGTCAATAATAATTGTTGTAAAGACCTTTTAAAATACGAAGCTCGCCAACCCCGCTTACACATTTTACAGACTAGACACGCTATTTTCCGTTAACTAATTACTAATCGCTTTCGCCACCGGGGGAGATGACGGAACCGACCGAGGGCGGCGGCACGGGCGAACACGACACTGGAGTATGAGGCAAGCGCGTGCGTGCGTACCTTGTATGCGGTATGCGCGTGTTCTGGCCGTCGGCGACTCGGCGTCGGCGCCGGCGCGCGGATGCGGATCATATCGCCGCCCGTGCCGTGCCGTTGCGCATAAGCAGCCACGCAGGACAGCAGAAGGGCGGCGGAGAAGTTGGGACTTGGGGTAAAAGGAAAGACGACAGACAGCGAAGGAAAGAGATGGGCCGCGCGCTCGTCCAAGGCCTATCGTACGAGGAAAACAGAAGGGTGACTTGGAGCAGGCAGATAGCCCATACTATAATGGCCCAGTATCCCCCGGCCCGAACGAGGAGGTTAAAAAGCAAACCCTTTTTTTCATAACATTTCTGTAATATTAGGGCCCAGTATCCCCAAGCCGGGACAAGGAGGTTGACATATCAGAACTCTGAGCTCAAAAAAAAAAACATATCAGAACTTTATCATAAAAGGCCGCCAAATAACCCCTCAGTGTTTATGCATACCATTATGCATATAGGCGCTTTAGTCACAAGGTTGTGAAACAAAGGCCTCAGATTAATTTTCCTAAAAAAAGGCCTCAGATTAATTAGCCCCTGAATGTCAACACTAAAATTACACTAAGCAGACAGACCAATCCAGGCCATCCCCGTCTCAATATCTTATCACACGATTAGACAGCCAGAGCACTTGTAGTTGCCAGGCGTCCAAATGAACCTAATCAAGTTCCAGACTGATAGCCCGAGAAAACAAGTCCAGAGTGATGGATGCCTCTGGACTCCAGTCCTGTCGATCGACTGTATCACCTCCAAGGCATGCTCTGTTTTCTCAATTTGCGATGCACATGTGTTCCTGCTGCCGACAGCAACCCTCAGGTGGAATGTTTGCAGTACCTGGGCAGATAGATATATGCAGGTGCCGACTGCAGAAACGCCCATCGCTCACACACAGCCGACGACCTGCCGGCAATCGAGGTGGAGAAGGTTCAGGTCGAGCCGAGAGAGTCAACACCGGATCACCAACGGAGATAAAAGTTAGGCGCCATGTCGCTCTCGGCGAGGAAACGAATGCTCTGCCTCCCGGAAACAACTGACCCGACCCTCGCACGCCGATCAGCCCCCCATTAATAAAAAGGGCCTTGGACTTGGATTGGACCAACGAGCGGTGTACGTATATGTATGGATGGATGGATAGTGTTTCTTTAGAGGAAGTCGCGTCAAACACTAGCTGATATAGAGATAGTAGATACTAGCAGCTGGCCGATACCAACGAGAGTGTTGTTACTCCATCTTCCCTTTCAGCTTTATATTCTTTATATTCCAGATGGATCTATATGAATGGGTTCTCCTTCCACCTGCTGGTGCATTATCTTCACATTCTTTTTGACCGTACACGCATTTTGCTTTACAAGTTTACATGAGTCATAAATCAGAGGTTACGGCGTGAGGCTCATGATCACACACACCCCCACGAAACAGACACCAGGAAAGGAGGGCAAAGCTACAAAAGCAATAGCACTTCGGATGGGAGGGGAAAGGGTGGGGGGGGGGGGGGGGGGGGTTAAAGATCCGCCTTGGGCCTATAAACTCGAGAGCCATGAGCTGCAAGCCCCCGATCTCTCCTGCTTTGTGACATTGTGCTGTGCCTTCTAGAGTCCATTTTTTGTCTGCTATTGTCCTCTCCTCTTCGGTCTCACGAGTCTTCACCCCCAAAACCCTCTCCTTTCCTTGGTGCGGCTGCACGAACCTCTCCAGGTCGCCACCTCGGGATCGCCTCCAAGATCCGGCTCTGATCTCCGCGGCGAATAATTTAGCCCATCCTCGTCAAAACCCGCCTCGCGATCGCCCTATTGCTCTTGATCTGTTTGTAAGTTCTCTGATTCTGATACTTGGCTTCCTGGACCTCTCTTGCTCCTGTAGTCCTGTTGTTCTCGTCCTGGCGGTTGTACATCGTGGGGCTTGGTCGTGCAAGAACTGTGAAGTTTGAATCTTTGGATGAATAGTGTCTTCTTACGGTGGCGAATATGGCCGCTAACAGTGCTTTTAACTGTCAAGGAGAAAATAGGAGTCTGATCTTCGATGAATTATAGCCTTTACTTTTTTTTGCTGAACATGGTGTGATTATCCAGGTAACTGAACACACTAGGTGTTGTATTAGATAAGTGTACTCTCCCTTTAAAAAAAGTGTCTACAGTATCCTGCCCTTGGGAAATTTATATTGATTATTTGGTTTTCTCACAAGAATTCAAATGGATTTTTGGTAATTATGATTAATAGCATGGTTAGTGGTAGCATCGATGAATAGGGTGCACAGTCAAATTCATGTCTGAGTAAATGTATTCTTACAGTTTCATGTCAGGACAACCTCTCCTGTCTCTTTGTTAGTGCTAATTCTCATTACTGATAACAGATCTGCAGTCAAAAGGAATATAACAGAACTTCATCATTGAGCAGCAGTATGCCGTGGACTCCCATGTATTCGACGAAATACAGTAGCCGAAAGTGTGTTCACCTTGCTGCATTTTTCCGAGTGATTGTGTATGCTACTTTGGAATCTCAGGACTCTCTGTGTCACTCGTCAGATAATTTCTTACTATTGAATGCAATCTGATTTGTTAATTTGGTATTGATTTTCAGGTAAGCTGCTGCATTTACAGAACACTGGTTTTCCCTTTTGGTGGTTCTCTGTAATTGATTCACTGGGTGTGAAAAGGTTGAGAATGTATGTTAAGACAGAGCTTAGGAGATTCCGCGTTGTGAAGGAAGTTGGAACAATAGTAATGAGCGTGAGAATCTTTGCTTGCTATCAGTTGATGCAAGTGTGCCAGGTGAGATCTTTGTTTATTCTCACAGAGAATACTATTTCTGATACGAAACATAGTCATATATATATATTATACTCCTATATAAGAGAAACAATATAATCAGATCTGATTTTCGTAGCTACAAGTTTATGGTAATTCATTTGAGATTTCACAGCAACCTTGATGCAGTAGCAAAAGGTCTCATTTGTAAATATCAACGAGAGATATTCCCGTTATGGAATTAATAGCTAAAATAGTTGGGTTTTGAGATGTGTTTATAAAATACTGAAGGTTAAAACCGTGATATACTAGAGTAATACAGGAAGATGTCTTTCATCAATCTATTTAATTGCTTTTGCTCGAGGTACAACATTGTTACTGATAAACCATAAGCAATTTATCTGGTAATATATTTTTATCTATCTCGTCATCAGTTCCTCACATTTTACTACAGTAGTTTGTTTTGCATGACCTTTTTGAAATTATCCGTGTAGTCAGTTTTGCACATTTCTTACACCTATTTTTTTATGTCTGTTGTTTGTATTTTGACAATTTCTTGTAACATTGCAGGCTGAGTACTTCCGTCAACTGCTTAAGCCTGTCACGTAGTCTAACCAGAGGAACACGTTTAGCTCTCATATCTGCTACTCTAGCTTTCGTTTGTTATAAAGCTGCAGCAACAAAAGCAGTTGAGTCGTGATGACAACTACCTGTGGTAGGACATACTAAGCCTTCGCGTTGTTGTGAGCTGCAAACCTAGTGTAGAATTTTCATTGTTTTGGTGCAGTGTAGCTACTGCATCAAATCGGGTAGGAGTCCGTACTTAACTGCATCATTGTCCAGTATCCGCTATTGACCCATGCAGAGGGATCCGACAGCTTTCACTGGTAACCCCTCCTTTGCTTATGGAGATGAAGCAAACGGTTGTATGAAAAACGGACCTTTGGGTGGTCAATGCAGCTCCAGGGCTTCTGTTTCACCTGCCTTTGGTGTTCCTGCAGGCATGACAGTTCCTCAACTCCCAAACCCACTTGGTGGATTTGAGTTTCAACCTTCTAAGGTGTTCCCAAGAAATTTCATCATATTTGATCACAATGAGGACAAAGGGCGCATCATGTATCATCCGACCTTGGCGAACAAGCTCAACGCTGCAAACATCAACGCTTTCCCTTCATATGACCAAGCCGTTTGCAGAAGTTGTGGCCAAGACAATGGCAACCTGGAAGAAAATTCATCGTCTTTCAAGGAGGACACAAGAGAAATCGACGCTCTGCTCAGCTCCAGTGAAGAAAGTGACAACGATGATGTTGTGAGTACGGGACGCACTCCTTACGCCTTCGAGAGTGTTTCCCTTGATTCATCTTCAACACTCAACTCTAAGAAAATGAGGTATTCTTCCGAAAAGAGTTCAGGCATCCATGGATCAATGGAAGATGTTACTCATGAGAGTATGAGAAAGATGATCACAGTTCTTAGGGGAGTAATCCCTGGTGCAGACCAATTGGATACTCCTGCTGTCTTGGAGGAAGCTGTTAGATACCTGAAGTTCCTCAAGATGGAGGCAAAGAAACTTGGCGTAGATGACTTGGATAATTAGAGCTGGCCAATGATGCGGTGGTGACAGTAAATCCATACAAAAATAGTAAATTCTGAAGGCATCACGTATATCTATGGCCTTAAGCAAGCTGCTGCCAATTTGTCATCATTGTTACTGGATTGGCTTTGTGTGGGTGTGGAAGGCAAGGAAGGTATCCTGCTTTTGCCTTTTTGTGCAGGCGCCAAAAGGATATGTTTCGTGGGATTCTGATGCTTAATTTCTGGTAGCACGGTGTGGTTGAATCGTGGGAGGAAGCTTTCGATGATGCATTTTGTTGCCTGCCTTGCTTTTGCCGTTTGTGACATAGCAGTCCACTTTTCGTGTGATCGAGCATCATGTGGTGGGCACGTCCTAGATCACTGGACTTTGCTCAAGATCACTTCTGTTTGCCCTTACCTTTGTGCACTGCTTAAATAATGTACATGCTTGCGTTGTTATTGTGTGGTACAGAGCAAGATCTTATCATTGTATACTACCTTGTGAAATGATGATCTTTGGCTTAGTGTGCCAAGAGGAATGTATCGCGCTTCATGTGCTTTGGAAATGTGTAATCATGACGATGCTTCTCACCTTCAGTTTAGTATAGAGATGGATTGTGTATTTGTGATGATGGTGTCCAAGGTGTGGTATGACATTTGTGCCCTGTTTATTCGCTGTGCTTTTTCTAAAAGCTATGAAAGCGAATTTGGCATGGGCATGGTGTTCTGATATACAGGTGCAGAGCCAGGAAAAGAGTATAGGTAGGGCCATAATAAAAGAGATGATTTATTAAGGGGGGCGAAACGTAAAAATATGAAGCTTTTATGGTTAAATTGCAAAGGCTATGCAGTGATTTAGGTAAAAATTCCAATTCTTAGGGTGGGCCGGGGGCTGGCCTGGTCCCTGGGGTGGGGGGGCGGCTATGTAGCTTCTTTGCAGTCACCATTTGTAGGAAGAAGTCCATTTTTCACCAGACAGATATTGTCCAAGTAAAGATTTCCATAAGGCTTTGTTTGGATATAGATATTCAACCAAGAAATTAAATTGGGCATTCAATATCAAATCTGAGGGGAAATGGAATTGAGCTTCCAATTCAATACTACTGTTTGTATGCCCATGGAATTGATAGTTGGAATCAAAGAGAAGAGCCAATTCCAATTTCTGTTTGGATGTAACTCCTACTTGAATTGTAAATTGCATATGTCCGTACTAATCGGTTATGTATCCATTTGCTTGGATCAAAATATTTTAATATTCTTAACAGCCTTTATCAATAAAAATAAGAAAAATAGAAAATGTAAATCAAGCAAAAATATTCTTAAAATCAAGCGAAAAATACACAAAACACAAAATACATTGATCTAAGTTATAGGACGACAAGTTATGAACTTTGAACATACATCGGGATTGAAAATTTGGAAACTAAGATGCGCACACAAATAATTTCTGAATATCGTAGAAAGAAATACTCCCTCCGACCCATATTATTTGTCTCAAATTTGCCCAAATATAAATGTATCTATGTTTAAAAAGTGTCCAGATACATGTAATATTTCGATAAGTAATATGGATCGGAGGGAGTAGGAAATTCAAAAAATATATAACTATTGTGTATCCATTTTCGTATATCTAGTCATGTAAAATAAAAGGAACATCAAGTATTAATGTGGTGCTTGCAACTCTTGTTCATAGTTCCTGATATTTTGAATTATTTGTGATTCATAAAAAAAATGTTGATTTTCTGATTATTTTTTGCATTCTTCAGTCTTGATTTTCGTTATATAAAAACCTGGTATATTTGTTACCTCTTCTTCTTCTTGATATCGTGTGGGACACAATAGCTGAAGGTAAGGGAAAAATATCAGATGGAAACATTCTTACAATGAGAATTTCGTGGTCACCGCACGTGTATGTACGGTAACATAGTATGCCGCGCAGTTTCACCCTAACGATTGTTTCAAACTGATTTTTTTCCCAATGGTAAAACTATGCAGTCCAAAAATCTACATATTCTATCCTGAGCTCATTGCGTACTCCTTATGATTGTTACTACTTTCGTTTTTACGGATGTTTTAGTTTTCTTTCAAGTTAAATCTTTTAAAGTTTGACTAATTTATATAAAAACATAAAGAGTACTATTGTACTAACATCTATTCGAGTGCAACATCAACTAAGAGCATGATCAACGTGGGCTTCGCTAGAAAATTTTCAGACAATGGGTGCTAAGGAAGAAAAGCTGCTCCAACATACTAGACTCACTTGTGGAGCCCACCAACCGAATAAAAAAATAGAGTCATGTAACCTTCATCCAACTTTCTGTGTCTCTCTTGCTGGGCCCATCAAAATCAACACAAGTTACAAGCCGAGCAAGTACTAGAATCGATTCCTCAAAACATTTTTTAGTTAGCACTGTATAGAAGCAGTGCTGTATTACTTCTTCCCAAAGCCAAATATGGCAACAAGGCAGTATTTGGCAGTAGTGCCAAATTGCTATTTTCACTCTCTAAAGCCAACTATCTAGTTAGATGGGACCCGCCGTGGTAAAAATATGGTTTTAAAATCACTGTTCTATCTCTTCTCCCTTCTCTCCCGTCACTCCCCAACTTCTCATTTCTCCGTGGTTCTCTACAGATGACTTTTCTTTCCAATCCCTCCTTCAAATCAGTTCGAAGCATACAAAATCACCACATGCATGTCATAAAAATAGATTTTCCATTTGACAAGCTCTCAGTCCACCAAAGTTTCATGAACATGCATTCAATCTCAAGGCAGATCCGGCCCAAAGAAAGCTCAAGCAGTTGGAGAAAGAAAAGCCTGATGAGCTACGAGAGAGGCTCGCGTCAGCTGCACATCCACCTCCGTCTAATCTCCTCTGTTTCTTGCCTCTCTTTGCATGGATTTTTCTTTAGTCATTGCAACGGCATGATAACTGAAGAGCAGGGAGCGGCAACATCCATTCAACTCAAGTTTCTTTGGGTCATGGCGCTGCAGATTAGAGACAACCAAAAGTATTATTCTATTGCGAGTAAGCATTTGGCACCGGAACAGCTACATGCTCCGGTTCTAAATATTTTGGCTTTAGCACCGGCCTCACAACGGTGAAAAACGATGCCAAATGATAATAGTTATTTGGCACTTTTATTTGGCATACATTGTGGAGGACCTTAGCTGTGCCGGTTGACCAACTTTGCTCTCCCTCTAAGGGTGCGTTCGGAGCAGCCTGTTCCACCAAAACTCAGATCCAGTTTCCCGTCTCGATTCTAGCGTCTGAGTTGGAGTAGTTAACGTTCGGTGCTGCTCCAGCTTTGTTGTTGGGCTGAAAGCCCATAAGCCGAAGATGCATCGGCCTGGGAGCAGGCGCATGTGAAGGTCGCTGAGAGAGATTAGATGAGCCCAGCCGGTTTGCCCCTTCGTTGTTTTTAATCGATGGATTTTGATAGTACAGCGACCGGGGAACAGAACGAGGACGTACTAAGCAGATTTTTCTGATGCTGCCGCCTGCGCCGGAGAACGGGGCAGGAGGAGGCCGCCGGACCTGGCTTGTCGATCTGGAGCCTGGAGGAGGCCAACTCGGGGGAAGCGGACGGCGCTTGGGTCCGTCATCCCGGCAGGTGCTTCCGTCGTAGGGACCCGGCGGCTTTGGTGGCGTCGGAGTGGATAGGGTGAGGGTAGGGTGGCTAACGGAGGATGACTGACGGCAGGGAAGGCCCTGCCACTAGCGGCTAGGGTACTGGCATCGGGCGAGGTGGGCCGAAGAAGGGGATAGGGAGTGGAACGGGAGCGAAGGAATCGGGATGGGGAGAAAAATAGACTCGCATTGAACCGTTTTTCACTTGGCAGTTGCAAAATTATGGTAAATTCGCTATGCTCCACTTTTTTTAATTCTACGGATCTCTGGAAGAGTGCTCTTATTTTTGTACAATGAATTGGACCGCTTGAGTTTGGTTTTGTGAAGTCAAAGCGTTTGGCACTGCTCCAATGGAGTTTCGGGAAGTTGGAAGCTAGACGCTTGAAAACACTATTTAAGTATACCATGATACTCCTCCGTTTCTTAAATTAGGACGTATATTCTTTTTTTTTTTACCGAGCCTTTGACCGATTTAGTTATTAATACATGTTTTTTTGAAATAAAATGATATCATTGGATTTGTATTCAAAAGTACTTGTTTATGATTATGATTTATATCACATAAATCACACGTTGATAGAATAATCTTTGGTCAAACGCTCGGTCAAAAGAAACAATATAGGCCTTAATTTGAAGAATAGAGGGAGTATATGTTATGGCAAATTTAATAAACTAACTTTTTTTGACCGAATTTAATAAACTAACTTAGAGTTGTAAACATGGGTTGATAGATTGTAAACTTGATCAAATTTTAGAAAATTTGATTTAACACAAAGCTTAAACATCTTATAATTAGAAACAGATGGAGCATTTTGTAGATTTTAGTATTTTTCAAGAGGTCAATGAAGTCCTGAGAGAAACTTGGGACTTGGCGGACCTATTTATCAGCCCATATATATTGTCGCTTTTCAAATACTGTGACGCTAGACTTTCTTCTATATGGTGTTCCGGTACTGTAGTACCGTCTAGTCCATAGCGACTAATGGGATATGCCTATTTTGTGTCACTGGTCGTAATTTCGAAGGGCTTGGTTTTAAAGGCATGTAAGACTGCAACTCACTTGCATCAGACTTTCAATGACCTTGCTCTCACTTTCGGTGCTGCATATAACTGGACACTGGTAAATCCCTAAAAAAAACACATAGAGGTGCTACTCATTTTGTTGTTGTGATGTAGTGATACACCACTCTAGGTATCCGATCTTATATGAATTCTGAGATGAAAAAGAAAAAAGAAAAACGAAAACTTATATCTCCCAGCAGGAGGAGACACAAGCAAGAGAAATGAATCTCGTATTGAGAGTGAACTAGATGAATTTATTATTATTATTGAAAATGAGCTATGTCTTCGGCCTCTGCATCAACCGATGCACACTGCCTTTATATTATTGAAGTCTCGAACAAACGTATATATTAAAGTTATTACAACTCAAAAGCAACAACAAGCCAGAAAAGGTATCACGCCCGTCATAGCCTGCCGCAGGCTCGCCATCCGAACCGGTTGAAGAATGCACGACCGTCTTCAACTGGCTGCAGCAAGACTACAAAGACTCTACTGCATCCGTCCGAAACCAAGTATAGATCCAGTGCTCAGTCCGAAGAATAACCTGCAAGATATTGGAAGCCTTTTTCTTGTGAAAACTATACCTTTCATGCAATTGCAAATCGACGGACGAATCGCACAGGCTCGAACAAGCATAAGCGATTTAAATGGTTTGTCCAATCTCCAAGCCATGCACCAAACATATTAGTAATATCTGGTAAATTGAATTTTATAGGGGTAACAAAAATAGTTATGAAAAATCAATTACTATTTGACGAGGTTAGATCTAAAGCAAAATCTCATAAAAGTTCTGAGAAATTATCGCACTATGATAATCCTAATGCACCTCTCCTAAAACATGATAAACAACAAGAATCAATAAGTTACATAGTAAAACACAAATATGGCATGACATTTGCAGCGAGATGGCCGGGCAACATGCACAATCAACAAATATTTTAATGCGGGAGCTTAACCACCAGGGGTTTAGTTCGGCTAGCTTAATTAGCCATTACAGAGGGAGTGAGAGAGAGAGCTCACGGAGGGAGAGAGAGAGAGAGGATTATCCATTACAAAGTGAGAGAGAGAGCTCATGGGAGGGGGAGAGAGAGGGGAGCAGAGAAAGGGAGAAGGGGGGGGGAGCGCAGAGAGAGGAAGAGTGGGGGAGCTCCTGAGCAAGGGGGCCGGCCAGGAGAGCTACTGGAGAGAGCTCGAGCTACTCCCGGCCGCTGGCGCCATTATTTGGAGACAAATTGAGGAGGGGGGTCGAGACAAAGGAGAGGAGGAAGGAGAGGGAGAGGAGGAAAAAGGAGAGGGAAATGGAGGAACCTTTCTGCCGGTGGCGCCATCCAAGTTTGGCAGGGCTTCGCCACCGCCGGTGTGGATGAGCCGCAGTTGGTCTCAGAGACGCCCGAGCTGGACCAGATGCGGCTACAGTCACTTGATTTTATAGATAACTTATCAGTGGTTACTCTCTTAGGTGGGCCGCCATTGGTAATGGCGAGGGACATCCCAACGAAACAATAGTGGCCGTGGACGAGCACGGCCACTGGTCTTAGAGCACTAATGGTGGTGACTTTCGTGTCACCACATCCATCGTCACGGGTGTTAGACCACTAGTGACCGTGGCACTCCACCGCCACTGGTGTCCGTTAGCCAGGGATTCCTCCAACGACTTCCAGTGGCTGTGATTTTGTTGCCCCGCCCGAACCGTCAGGTCGTCCACCAGGCGTAGTGGATTCTAGCACCTCAGCCTCTCAGGCTCCACAGGCCCAGCCTGCCAGCCCAGCTCCTCAAACGTCCCTACAACCCACGCCCAACACCATTGGTCCAAATCACTTAATCTGCTACCATCCTCTCCTGCGAATCGATCGATATAATCGATCTGCCTCCCGCGATCGCCGACTGATAACCACGAAACAAAGGCCGCCCGACTAATTCCGAAGGAACACAGTTAAAAAAAATCCGAAGGAAATAGAAGTCGCCAAAGCCCCCAAAATCCCCAGCCAGCTCGACCGGTCGGCTGCTTCCGGGAACGATCGGCGTCCAGCGCCGGCGGACGGCTGTACAGGCGTGCAAACGCGACGCATGGGCGCAGGCAGCGCTGCTTTCAGTTTGTTTTCTTAACATTTTTTCTTGCATTTTAGGTTTCGAATGATCTAAAAATGAGAATCCTCCAACGGTGGCCGCCCCGCGACTTCAATTTTGTGGTTCGAAGAACCGCCCTTCTCGGCGCAACGTGATCGATTGATGGACATCGATGGATGGACGGATTGATGCATGCCTGAACGTGAGACGCCGCCCACTTGTCCTACGCCCGGCCGCCCATCTCCTCTTGTCTCTGACCGATTTCCTCCTTCCCTGGCCTGTAGTGGGCAACGAAGTCGTCGCCAAATCCTCAGCGGAATTTGGGTGTTGCGAGATCGCGTCGCATGTTGATCGCTGCTGCAGCCTGCAGATTGCAGGGTGCAGTGGATGCCACTATATTGTCATCTACCCAGCTCCCAATCTGTATGCCCAAGCCAGCTAGCTGACTCCTCCAGTCCGGGGTCCCTGAGTCAAAAATTGACTCCGGCTCTGCTGGTCTCGATATGCTTTCGCTTTCTCGACTAGATAGCCTTGTCACACGCACGCATGCACGCATACACGCAGATCGGGTGGTAGCTAGCGCTAGCATTGAACAGGAAACCTTTCCAATGGACAAAAAGCATGCCTGGTGTGGGAAGGTTAAGCATAATTGCGGGACGACGTGGTTCAATCACCTATTGTTAGCTGTATACATTGAAAGCAATTCAACTGGCCGCTAACAAGACATTTCCTTGAATCCTTGATGTACTTCAACCACGAACCTCGAAGTAGGCATGACGTCATATTATTCCACGTCATTTGGATTATTTAGATGAATACTCGGTAGAACTTTACATTTAGCGTTCTAGATTTAATAAGGAAGATATTTTTTATGGGCAAACGGTGAAATGTATGTCAAAGTAGTTTGAGGCCCAATATGTTACTCTCTCCGTTACATAAAAATTGACACGATTTTAAATTAGAGCTTCGTTCCATAAAAATTGGCTGTAGCTTTGAACAAGTTCAAAACTGTGCCAATCTTTATGGAGTGGAGCAGTAGTAGTGAAACATTAAAATGGTCTAATGTACACATAGCTCCAATATGATACTTAGTGGACCAATATGTTTTTGTATGACGCGGAGAACATAACAAAATCAGTTGGGCGATCGGTACTGTACAACCCTTTGGATCTATTTTTTTTATTCGTATAGTTTTACAAGGATGAGTTTAACAAATATTTGAATGAATTATCACCCTGCAAACCAATATTATTGCTAAATTAAAGTGGCCTACAATTGATATACAGATGATCACATCTTGAATATTTACCATCGTCGGTAGAAATTACTCCCTCCGATCCTAAATTGTTGTCAAAATATTACATTTATCTAGATGCTTTTTAAGAATAGATACATCCATTTGAGCAAATTTGAGTCAAGAACTTAGGATTAGAGGATACTAAATTGCTACCTGACTGACCGTACGTGTGTTAATGGGTGTTGGTGCAGTCAAAGTCGGCGATCTTTCAGATGGTCACAGCATACGGAAGTCAGCAGCTGCTCTTACATCACGCATGCTCTAAGGACGAATTAATATGTGATCATGTCTAATCGGGCTCGAAGATTTAATTTAGAGGGTAGGTGAAGTTATAATTGTTACCTTTATGTGCGTGCTTATGTGCCGTATGTGTCTGCACTCTGCACACACCCGCGCGCAAAATAGCTACCCTACTCCGTGGGTTTCTTTTTTGTCAATCAACTTTCTCTCCTTTTCTTTTTATCAAGAAAAAAAGTTTCTCTTTTTATATATTTTTTGGAAGGCTGTATATTTTAAATGATGGTTGCTTTCATTTTTGTTTGAGTAAAATACATCAATAATCCATGAACTCGACAAAAAAGAACACGTTAGTCCATGAATTCGGAAAACACACACTTAAACTCTTAAACTGAAACTACCGTGTCACTTTAGGCCCTGTTTGTTTGGGCTTTCTTCTGACTTTCTTGGCTTTTAAGCCAACAGCCCAACCAAACAGATGGCTTTCTCTTAGGCTTTCAGAAAGAACAGTGGCTTTTTTGTATTGGGAAGGCAAAGCACCTCAGGAGGTGCTTTTGTGGCTTTGAAAAAATCCCACGCCCCTCGTACCCCTGCCACTTAAACAAAATTACAAGAAAACTGCCACCCGTCATGTTCCTCCCGAACCAGTCATCTCTTCCCATTCCCCTCCACTCGACAGGAGTGGCAGCACTGGGGTTCCTGGCCTGAGCCCCTTCTCCCTCCCGCCTTGTTGCCGGCCGCCGGTAGGAAATGGCCGGAGTGCCTTCCCGGACCTCCTTCCCTTTCCGCCTCCTCCCATCTCCGCCTCCTCCCGGTCAACCCCCTCCTTGGTCGCCTCGTTCCTGTCTGCAAGGTCGCCAGCGTCGACCACAGGAGGAAGACGACGAGGATAATTCAGGATTAGCACACATTATCAGGCTCTCGGGTTCCCAAGGATAATTCAGACATTTTACTCCACAGCCACAACTGCACATCTAGTTTGCCAAATAGATTTACAGGTTTCCCACAACAGAAAACTCACAGCTGCTTTCTCACAACAGACAGCCCACAGTTGCTTTTAGATAAGCCACAGCCCAACCAAACAGGGCCTAAGGTGAGGCTTAAACATGCCACATGACCGCCACGTCATCTTCGGCCAGGACTGCGGGCTGCTACTCAATTTTTTCAGGATTTTTTTTGCAAAATCACCACACTGGTGGGTCACCGAGGGCTGCTACCTTGCCGAGCGTGTTTAGCTTCCTCGGCATCGGCATGCGAGCAGCCAACAACGGCTCTTAGCCGACATCACAGTGTTGTCGTCGGAGGCCGGTGAGGAGGGTTCTTCTTCCCTGATTCTCCTGCTCATAGGCTGGGAAGCCGCCGCGCAGCTCATCGAGCTCTTCTCCTGCACAAACAAACCGACAAACAGTTTAGCTCCATTGAGCGTTGTGGGCTTGATAGCAACTTAGACGAGGCAGCGGCGGCAACGGCGTGGTTCTCAGAGCCCCAGGTTCCCCGTCTGGGCGCGGCCCCCTTGCCCCTCGTGGGTGGTTCGGGCATGGTGATTTTGCAAAAAAAAAATCCTAAGAAAATCAAGTAGCTGCACGCGGTCCTGGCCGAAGCTGATATGGCGGCCACGTGGCGTGTTTAAGCCCCGCCGAACCATTTTTGGACTAAAGTGACACAATAGTCCCAATTTAAGGGTTTAAGTGTGCGTTTTTGGACCTCGTGGACTAAATTGTTCATTTTTGCCGAGTTCATGTACTAGTGATGTATTTTACTCTTTTTGTTTTTTATTTAAATAGTATCCTACTTGCTCGCAATGGTGTAATTTCAAAAACAAACAATTCATCGAACACGTTGATTTTAATTGACTCCTTTTTTTTTCTGGGTCTACCAACCAATTCCTTTTAATTTCTGCACTTGGTCAATACTACTCTATATGTGTGGATGGAAAGGGAGAACTAATCAATTCGTGTGCCTTAAAGCATACAGTACTCCGTATGTATACAACGGGATTGAAAAGGAGTTTGGTCAAAGATGTCGGCAGCGGGAATCAAGGAGTGGCACATAATTGACTGGAAAGAAAAACTAGACTAGGGAACTCAAGTAGGAGTACCTGAAAAGAAAATCCTGAGGAATTCAGCTAGCTTTTCTAAGATTATGATAATAGAAGGATGATATAATTTTCGGCCAGTTTGTATGATCCGATGCGCAACGTCATATTTTATTGAAGTGACTAACTAGTGCCAATGCAAAAATCATCTTACAAAATGGCAACAAATGCAACTATGAGGCCATCGAGAAACCGACCGGTGCCAAGTTGCCAACACGACATAATTCTACTCCAATAACCAATACAGCCACTTAAGCAATGTCTTCAAGAAAGAATGACACTCATGAGGTGTTGTTTCTAGATCCATGCATCTAGGTAGCTAAGGACAAATTGAGGGTTTAACCCCGAAGCTCAAATATTCTTGGACGCCCGATGACCATAACCTTAGCCGAATCCCCAATTTATCCTATAATTGTGGATGTCATGGCCGCTGCTAGCTCTTCCTCAGAGTCCATACCACTACGAGTGAAGGTCGCACCAGAACAGGATGTGCCTACATATATAGGCTAGTAGATGTCTGGCATGTCACCATGCGTCCATGCCGCCGACCACCTGAACCAACTGTAGGAGTCACCTGGTCACGAGTTCTGCATGCCACCTTTGCACCTTTCCTCTTTAGTCCGCGATGCAGCCCGCAGCCATGCAGCCACCACAACACTCTAGCATGTCTCCTGTTGACCAACTCAATTCGATCTAGGAGATTCCACCTGTAGCCTCTTTCGGACATATAAGTCGGTACTGCCTAAAATAGCCGCGCAAACATATGCCATGTCACGACAGCAACACCGAAAAATCCTCTCATTCGCCCAGAGCAGACGTGCAAAGATATTTCCCAACACTCTATATATATATTAGCCTGGATGGATACACAGGTTATATGAAACTACTCCAGCGATTAAATAAAAGTTAAGTTGTTCGTCTGGTTACTAAGAAGAGGCATTCATTTATTTAGTTATAGAGAGTGGATAAAAACGTCCGCTCACTTATTTGGTTGGGGCAGCTGCGGTTGTTCGTCCATTTAGTTATGCCGAAATGAATATATTTGTGTTTGACAAGAAAAAATTTCACTCATGTATGCATGTGTTTCTCTCG
Organism: Brachypodium distachyon; assembly: GCF_000005505.3. NCBI lineage: Eukaryota > Viridiplantae > Streptophyta > Magnoliopsida > Poales > Poaceae > Brachypodium > Brachypodium distachyon. The sequence goes on along the minus strand of NC_016132.3, from coordinate 44,348,850 downwards.
TGTACGTACTGATTTATGAACTTTCCTATATACTCGATCCGTCCCATAATATGAGGCACGCACGCATCCTAGATCGTTAATTTACCTAACTAAATAGAAATTAAATAATTGAAAAATTATACCATTAGAAAGTTCTTTCGATAACGAATATAATGGTGTACTTTTTTTAAGAAACATACATATTTAATTAATCAAATTGAGAATCTAAGGATGCGTGCGTGCCTCATATTATGGGACGGATGGAGTATAATAATCGCAGCATAAGGAGTTAATGGAGCTTGGTGCCAAGAGAGGCCTAAGTGGCTTACCGGGGAGCTTATGCCCCAGTTTTATTGGTGTGCTACAGTGCTAGTAATAGGCTTCTTAGCTTATAGTGCGGTGTTTTTTGTGGCCCGTCACACTTTTTAGTTAGTTGTTTTTTTTATGATTTTAATAAATGATGTGATAGACATTTCCCATGCTATATGCATCATGGATGAGGCTTGGGTAGTAAATCTTCTATTTATTAAAAAGAACATGTACCATAACCTATAGAGAATAAGGTAGTTTCTTGTAAGGTAAAAAACAAGATGATCACGTGCACGCTTGTACTATTACAACACGAACTAACATACGGCTATTTTAAAGTCACGGAACTTAGGACCGATGAAGTCACCACATGCATCTTGCTATTGATGATCAGTATGTACGTCTCGCACCATTGTAAAAAAGATCATCGAAGAAATGCTTGGTTCATGCTCCATACTACGTACCAGGACCCCCAATTAGGTCTGAACCCCAATACTGATAGTGTTTGAAAAAGTATAAAGATTATTAGGTCCACTTTTGTGGGTGCTTGGATCACAGGGCACTGAAGTTACTTAATATGTTGTCATATAGAAATAGTTCTACGGAGATCTTGTGCATCCTATATAGGATGCAGACCTGGCAGAGATATCTCCTTTTTTATCTATAAATGTTTTTAAACCAAAGTTAGTGTGTTGTTTGTGTCAAACCAAATGATAATTAACCCAACTAACTTCTAAAAATAGAAACATTACACTTAGCCTGTAAGGATATACATAGATCTCTTTTTCTTATACTCCCTTCATTCCAAAACACAATTCATATAGATTTGTGCACTTGGACCAAGTCAGCTCTCGTTTTTAGTGCCTGACCATTCATATTGGATTAATAGTAAATGCATGTAAGTAGTTATTTGCCGAGTGCGGATTTCAAAAGAAAAATGGGATGTATTGTGAAACAAGTGAGAAAAATCTATATGAGTTGTGTTTTGGAATGGAGAGAGTACTAGTCATGCATGACAAATGTCAGATAACCAAACAACAAGGCACATGCAAAAAAAATGTTCAACCTGACAAGATTACCACAGTCCACACCGTAATGACAAACTGAGCTTTATACTAGAGAATAAAAAAGGATTGCAAAACAAAATAAAACTGACCAGCACTTTTGAAATTTTATCCCCTGCGGCAGAACTGTTGTTCACCATACCACCGCACGTAGTACAGGCCACTTTACAATAACCAGGCTTCAATTAAATACATATAAGAATGAGAAAACACACTTGTATTTTCATTCATCAAAAGTTCAAAATAGATCATCATGGGCAAATTCACACGGATAGCCACACTGGGTAGTCACAGCGCGCTAGAACTTATTAATTTCTCTCCTTAAGTTCCAAATGTTCTTCTACCAACAACAAGGCAAGTCACGATAAGGCAACACATATCATGCTCACTCCCACAAGAAACCATATATATAGTGTATCGATCAACGTCTAAAGCAATCAAACAGTTTTGCACCATCATTATCCACTCCAGTTTTACACGTGCACAAAAGAAACAGCTGGCACCGGCGGTCGGCCTCCTAAGAAGCAGCTGTATATAGCACGCACCCTTATATTAGTTATATATAGAAGCATATATATTATCCCATGAACAAGCAGAAGTATATCTGATGTGTGTAGTTAATTCCTCGCTAGCAACGGAAGGGGAATGAAATATTTTCCTCTCTTCGAATGAGTCAATGAGGTACACACATGAGATGCACTAGTACATGTACAATATGTCTATAGCTGTAGAACAATAAGAGCTAAATTAAGTTGCATGGAGCTCCGTTCTACTACTAGCTTTCATCAACTTGTACAATTCGTCCGTAGAAGTTGGCAAATGGAAGAGAATGAAGTAATGCAAGCATGCACAACTTCAAGATGAAATTAATTAAGTTTGCAGCAAATTGATTAATGTCAGCAATACCCTCACATCATCACCCCTTGGGCCTTGGCGATCGATCACATTTGGCGCAACTCCAAGTTTTCAGAAACAGCATATATCATCTCTGCTAGAGGGGCTAGCTAGCTAGCTAATTAATTAATTAAGTAAATATATGCAGAGAGAAGTCAGTTAGTCAAGGGTTGTTGGGCATTGTGGAAGGGAAGAGGTCTTGCAATAGCGCGTAGTCAGTAAAGTGGTGCTGCTGAAGAGGAGGAGGAGGGGTTGCCGTTGGATGAGGAGGAGGAGGTATACTTGTCGGCATGTACATGTTAGGGTTGGGGTACTGCATGTGCTGCATCATGCTCATCAGGTCCGTGCGGAACAGCGGCGGCGCCATGAGGCCGAGGTGTTGCGGCGGCGGCATGAAGAGGTGCGCGGCGCTTCCCCGGAGGCTGGCGGGGCTGTGGTGGGTGTGCTGCCCTTCGTACGTGGTGATCACCGTCGACGGGTCCTGGTACGACCGCTCCACCCGCTTCTTCACCCCGCACTTGGGCGTCGTGCACCGGTAGTAGCTCCTGCGCATTGCCGGCCATTTTACATATATATCAGTTTTGGTATATATCCCTCCGTTTCACAATTCTTGTCTCAAATTTGTACAAAAATGGATGTATCTATTCCTAAAAAATATTAGATACATGTGAGATTCTGATAAGAATTATGAAACGGAAAGAGTACTTAATTGGATCGAACACACCATGCATGCTGCAAGAGTAGCTAGATATATAGATCAGGTTGCATATGTCGATCATGCATGCTGCAAGAGTAGCTAGATATATAGATCAGGTTGCATATGTCGATCATATATGCATGCATGCAAGAGCAAGACCTTGGGTATGGGCTGTTCTTGACGGCCTTCTGGCCGTACTTGCGCCAGCGGTAGCCGTCCTCGAGGTGGTCGACCTCGCTCTTGGTGAGGAAGGAGACACGAGGCAGCCGCTGCCTCTTCTCAGCTTTCTGCTTCTTGCCTTTGTTGTTCCTGCAACGGCAAATTAAGTCGATGCATCTCGGTTAATTAGGAAACAGATCAGGCGCGCGGATCACACATGTGTCATGCATGGGTGTGTGCATGCGTAGCTTTTTCATGGAAAGTTTTGCTGATAGTGTGGGTATGAACTCTTACGTACTCCAGCTATTATAGCTAGACTGCAGTAGCAGCGACTACGTACATGGTCTGGAGTTCCCATGTCATGGCAAGATCATCATATCGTTCTTGGCAAAAGGTAATGTAAAACCAAAGTGGGTAACCTTGATGCTCTGGTTAGAGACGTATACGATAACCTACATCTTTGGATCTTTTCTAAAAGGGGGAAATCTTTAATAGGATCTTCAAAGCCGAAGCTATCTACTTGGTCAAAGATTGAAGCTTAATTACTATATATACGGCACACGCGCAGCAAAATTGATTAATTATAAGGAAGATCTTATCTTCTAGAGTGTGTACGTAGATCGTCTTTTAAATTGAATAGCACCACATGATCTATAAAGTCATCTTGGACCAAAACAAAATAAGAACAATAAAAGAGAGCAGAGGAAAGTATATATGCATCGATCAGGGTTGGGTTGGGGCTAACCGGATCTTAATTCGCAATGAACTACAAAGAACCCTAAATTAAGACGAAATCGTAGCATGAACCCTAATATTCGCGCACATCACGTAGTACTTCAGACAAAGGGATAAACAATGGGAGTAACTAAGCAACAGTATGGGGCCAGATCTAGCGCCATAGCAAGGCATCCAATCAGATTCTCGCAAGGAATCAATTAAGCAAGAAATCAAGACGATAGATTCACACGGAAGGAGAGTAGCATCGAATAAAACCTACCCTTTCTTGGAATTTTCCCCATCGTCCTGCAGATCTTTCACACCCTCCTCTTCCTCCTCCTCCTCATTATCCTTGGCCAGGACCTGCTTCTTACACCGGCGAGACTTTCCCTCTCCATCGTCCCCGCCGCTAGTCGAGAAAGACAGAGACGAGTTGGGCGTGAGCAGCGCCCCAGCTGCGCCCTGGCTGTCGAGATCGTGGCTCCTGGCGTCCACCGACAGCTCGTGCTTGACTGGAGACGAGCACGGCACGTCGAGGTGCCGAGCTATCCCAGTACTGGGGTCCAAGATCCCCTGCAGGTAGTCCGTGATGCTCGCGTAGGGCGCGATCTCTCCACCGCCGACGTCGCCCGCGGCCGGCTGGCTGAAGAAGAAGCTCTCCATGTCGTTGCTGCTGAACTCGTAGTCCGCCCCCAGGTGGCCGTGGCCGTGCTGCTGCTGGTGATAGAGTCCATGACCATGCCGATCTCCTCCTCCTCCGCCACCACCAGAAGACATGAGGGAGATAGAGAGTGGGAGCAGCTAGCTAGCCAAGTGTGTAAAGGGAAGCTAGGGAGAGGCGAAGCTTGGAAGGGAGGAGGGTTTGGGATTTCAACTGGTCTCGTTTCTTGGCTCTACCTTAGCCTTCCCCCTCTTGATTTGTTTTCATTTTTTATTGCAAAAGCGTGCAACGACGATGATAGGCGCAAGATACGACTTTTTCCGGATGGGAATATATAATTTTGTGTGGGTGCGGGGGTCCGGCGATCGATCTATCTAGCTAGCTAGTACTACTCCGTATTGGATCGTATTATATAGAATCAGTCAATTCTTAATGTGTCTATTAGCGAAATCAATCGCCTTCTTTTAGATTCTTTTTGCATGTGTTCATGTGGTTGTTCCTACCGGTCAGAACAAATCCTTGGACTATACGCACTTGATTTTTATTACTAGTAGTCCATATCGCAGCGCAGACTATACTGTTAAATGATCGAGATACTGGCTGGTTAATTTCCAGCTTCATGGACATGCATTTTTAGTGTGCTTAAAAATTGAGTGGTTTAATTATTAATTAAGCTCGTCTAAGTCAATGGTTTGAACAACTAACTCTGGTCCTGCAGCTAGCAAGAGTTTAACGTCCCAACATGTGGCTTGGTGCAGTGCAGTGCAGTGGAACACTCTCTTTCTATATTTCCACGTGAAAGATATGCAAGTACCGTTTTGAAATATGGTCGCGTCCATAGTTACGTGTATAGCTGGTGTGTAGATGGGTACGTACGGTATTCACGTTACCACGTCCGTGTACGTACTGTACAGCTGCCAAACTATATGTCTATATGCCATGGTTTATCGTACCTTATGTTTATAATAAATTATGGACCGCCACTGCATCCCTGTTCAAATTCAGTACTATGATTTATTAAATGCCAATTGTTGTGATTTATTATATTATCATTCTGTTATCTGCTGAACGGCAGGCACATGCATGCAATGTTGTTAATTAAATTTCTAAGCATAAGCAGACGCACATGCATATCTACAGGCCAACATGCATAGCACATCGATCGACACCATCATATATATTCACATGTGCATACACGCAGGACACTGAACACGAGTTATGTAGACAAGCTAGGAAAAATACTAATTAAAAGAACACGTATTAGCTCCACGTAATTAGCACGAGGAAGTGATGTCTCGCATAACATGCATCAAGAATCAAGGCGTGTTCAGTTCAATAACTTATTATTCAGTTCAAAAAATAATCACGGCGTGTCAACTACAGGAGTTAAATCCAGGTGTGCGTGCATGAGAATTAAAAAAAATCGTTTAGACACCAAAGGGTGACTCCAGCGGCCGACACGCATGAGTCCGTTTTGGTCCGTTCGGTCGCGGAGCAGACGCAACTGGTGCCACGTTGTCCGGTCTATGTCCGTTTGGGTCGCTCAGTGTCCTCGGCGCTGCTACCCGTTTCGAGGCAACCCATATGACCGGATATATATTGTTTTCCCTGTTGTCCGCCAAGCCACTGTGGCCATATTAGCAAACAATAAGGCCATTGTACAAGCCGTCAATTAGCAAACAAATTATCATAGATATTTTTTTCGTCCAACAAAAAAATCTCAAGTTTGTCAAAATTTGAATGTATCTAGACATGACTTAGTGTATAGATGCATTCAAATTTAGTCAAAATTGAAACATTTTTTGTTGGACGAAGGAAGTATGTTTTATATATCCCTCACCGGCGCACATAAAGCATGATGCATACACAAAAAGGACCACCAAAATAGGACCAATATAAGGCGATCAACATGGGTCACCGGCATCTCGATCTTTTGTCATCTTCCGCTTGCTCTCGAACCAAGCTGGCTGCGCAGGGTCTAGGATGCTAGAGCCGGCCGTCATGATCGGTGCCTTTTCCTCGGTGAGTATCACTAATTCAACTTACTTGACTCTTGTCCTCGCATTGGCCTACAAGCTTCCTTTGTTGCACCTCGAAGTAGTATTTCATTTATATTATTTTTATCTTTCCAGTTTTCCATTTGCTCCTTGCGTTCCTTCTCCCGGGCCCATAAGATCGAAAAGACTGATCCTCCGTAAAGGAAACGAGTAAAACCAATTCTAAAAACCGGCCGGCGTCGCGGCCCACCTATATACGTAGCTGGAGGAGTTCTCAACTACGACTCGCCAAACAGCGAGCCCACAACCTGCCGGCGAGAGCAGCACGTATTGTAGACCGACGGTGACCCGTCACAGCACGAGCGGCGCCCGGTCGGTGGAGCTTTAAGCACAAGCGGCCGTGGGCGTGGCCTGGCCGCGCATTTGTCCCGTCACGGCGTCACGAGCGGGCGGTCAAGCAAAGGCCCACCGCGCAACGCACACGTCTCAGCCTCGACGTCGATGGCGCCGGTCAAACATTCCCGCTCCCGATCGATCGATACCCTACCGCTTTCCCTCTCGCACAAGCCCAAATCCACCCTCCTTTTCTTTTAATGACCCGCACGCCCGTCCAATTAAACCCAGATGCGGTGCAACCCAGTGGAGCACGTACACGGCTCGTGGGGAATCAATCCATCAGTACGTAGTAGTACGTCTCACCGGCGTGCGGGGCCATCGTGGAGTGTGAACGGCAGGGCGCCGCGGTCGTACCGTACCGGCAGGGTGCGCGCGCGAAGGTGGGGGGTCGATCCGCGGCGGATTTGGTGGAATACGATGGTTCTCCTCCGCGTCTGCTTTAATTTCGTTTTGTGCACGCGCGGGGCGGTGGGTGGGTGGGCGTCGGCAGATTTGCGAGAAAAGAACCGGACCGGTGTGCCGATGCCATGCGATGCGGTAGAAGTAGCACGTACGTGGTGGCGGCGTGAGGTTCCGTGCGCGTGCGCTAATATTTTTTGGGTGTGCCGGGCCCGGTGTGTCGATGGCTTGTCGGTTCTACCGAGGACACAGTGGTTGGGCCTTGACGTGGACGGGGATGGTGAGTATGCATGGTTCCTTCTCAAAGGTGCGGGCTGAGTGAGTGAATATGTCTGTGCGCCCACTGAGCTAAAAACTGGGCGTGCATGGTTCAGGTGCGTGCATCTGGTCTGGCACGTCACAGCGTTAGTACGGTGTGCTGTGCTTGAGTTGAAATCCAAGTTCACCAGTGTACCAGGCTTTCGCTGGGCCGGGGTTTCTTCATCTAGGCTGCATCACTGGTACGGGGATTTAATAATAACTTGCACAATGATAACGTACAGATAGTGTATGAAGGTTTCTCAACAAAATTAAAGATAGTGTATGAATTATCCGCGCGAAAAAAAGGTGTATATGAATAATACTCATGATCCAACATAACTATGGATGACAGTACAACTTAGCCTGCAGCAATGCGTGGTATTGTGCTAGTTTTCTAATAAGTTTTCGTGTTTACTTCTAATTTCAATTGCCAACGTTACCAACAGAAACACGCTAATTCAAAATCCATGTAATGTACCTTTTCCTGGAGGATGAGAATGTTAGGTCCATCCTTTTTTCTAGAGAGAGAGAGAGAGAGAGAGGTGTTCAGTTCAGTCCATCCCTTGCAGGCTTGCACCACGCTTAATTAAGTAGTAGACTCACTCTTACCTGCTGGAGATGGTGTGTCTCCCTGCATACCAAACATTGTAAGGTCTATTTGGATGAGAGGTATTTCCTGAATGTTGTGGCATTTAGATGTTTAGATTTCAAATAAAATGTCAAAACTTCTACAAAATAGTACCTCTTAATGTAACTTCGTGGAAGACATGGGACTGGGGATGGTGTCCGGCCTTACTTTTTGTTTGAAAGAGAGACACACACAAGTTGTTCTATATGTTATGAAAAAGCTTCACTTTTTTACCCAGGCCTAAACATAGATTGGTCGCCAATTACCCTCCTAAACTTTATGTTTTGGTCTGATTTACACCCTCAGAACCCAAAAACCTGGGTGAATCCCCTTGGGCGGTTTTTGGTTGATTTGAGGCATTTTTTGCTATGACGTGGTCAAAATTCGCCATGTGTTCGTTGGAGGCATAAAAATTGTGCTTTAGCACGACCCTGGTCATTTTAATGCCTTTCACAATAATTGGGGAAATATGTTAATCCAGTGTGTAGGTTTGGTAGAGAGAGGGTGACGTGCATGTTCGTGGGTGGTGGGTGACCCTATGGTCATCGGAATCTCACCGGCGACGAGTGGAAATGAAAATGCCGGGGGGGCTGGAATGGAAATAGATGGGCTCATACCAACATCTCATCAGCAACGTGATGTGATGATCATCTGAGTTCAGAGGAGCATAAGGCTGATGAGGCGACCATATCACATACGATGGGCGATGACTAGACACACAAATAACGTGAGGATGGTTAATTGGGAGCTCACATAGGTTTAAGGATACGTTCAATGGTTGAAGAATACCCCTAGAGAGCTAAAAAAGGAGGTATAGAGGCCACAACCATGTTGGGTAAGGAGGTCGGGCGACATCAGAGCATGGCCAGACTCAGGAGAGGCGACCGAGGTTATGATGTTGTAGATAGAGCAGAATTGATTACTTTGGTGAAAAAAGCTCACAACTTGGAGGAGAAGCTAACTCACGCGATGATGTGACAAATGAAGTGCTAAAACTACGATGACGATTGGCATAGCATTTTACGTGCGCCTAATGCAAAATGATGTTCTTGGAAGAGTTTCCTTCCAAGGGGTTGTTGCAAAACAGTCTCAAATTAGTTTTTTTTCCTTTAGCAGCTGGAAATCAAAATGCAGCGCGGTCATTAGCTACAGATCCATTTTGGGTGGAAAAAGATTGGACTTCTTTCGTCCGTTATTGTCAAGAAAGACAAGTTTTTTTTTTAGCGAAATTTTTTTAGGGGGTCAAGAAAGACAAGAATGTTCAGGCCAAATCTACACAAATCTTGGGCCAAAGTTCCATGAAAATCTAGCCCAACAGCACAATGGCCTTTGAGTCCTTCCCGAGAGAGGACTCCTTGACCCAACCACGTGAGGACTGGCCCACTAAGAAACCAATATTAACCCGAAGCCAGATCAAACCACAGAGCAAACACATCCCCACACCTAGGGTTTTCGCCGAACGAATCGAAGAATCAAGAGAAGTCCCCATGGCGTCGCGACCGTCGCTCAAGCCGAAGCCGAAGGGCAAGGGAGGGAAGAAGGGATCGTCCGCGGCAGAGGACGAGCAGACCACCGCGGCGGTGGCGGTGCGGCTCGCCAAGGAGTGGAGCACGTGGACGATGAAGAAGGCGAAGGTGGCGGCGCACTGGGGCTTCATCCCCCTCATCATCGTCGTCGGCATGAACTCGGGAGACTCCAAGCTCTCCTGGACCCAGCTCCTCTCCCCCGTCTGATCCGATCCCCGCGGAGGGATTCATAGATTGGATCCTTTTAGTAGCTTATGTCTGGTAGATTGTTTCTTGGATCGTGGTTGGTGAGTTCTTGATCCCCTTGTGGGGGATCTTGCGTTTTGCTGTAATAACGTTATATGGGCGGATCAATCGAAGGATTCGACCGAATATTGTTACCTCAGGCTGTATGGATCTGCTTCTAGTTTCATATTCTGTCGAACTTACTCTGTTATTTTTGTAATTCGCAATTTTTTTTCTGCCTGTTGCTTGCTTGTGCTTCGTATTCTGGTTCAACTTCTAAGACAATTAAGTTTGCAATACGAATTGTTTCAGCATACAACTGGAGCGAATTTTAACTCTGAACTTGGTACTTTTGCGAGATTCGGAGATTGCGTTGTGCCTTTGACCATGCTAGCAGTAATTTGCAATGTCTTTTCTGCCTGTTGCTTGCTTGTGCTTCGTATTTTGGTTCAAGTTCGAAGGCAACTAAGCGTTATTGTTGTGGTGTAATATGAATTGTTTCAGCATACAACGGAAGCGAATTTTAGCTCCGAATTTGGTGCTTTTGCGAGATTCTGCGACTGCGTTGTGCCTTTGACAATGCTAGCAGAAGCTTACTGCAGCAGGGCAGGGCCGCATGAATTCATGAATTATTTGGCTACTCTGTTTCATAATTCTTGTCTCAAATTAATAGATGTATCTATTTCTAAAAAATGTTTCTAAAAGATGTCTAGATACATGTAAGATTTCGACAAGAATTATGAAACGGAGAGAGAATGAATATGTTTCTATGTTTTCTGCCGAGAGCCAGAGCCGCAGTATATACTCAGTTTGTAGTACTGGTAAATGGTCAAATGTACTCTTTATTGCTCTCCGCAGGCAAACAATAGCATACAGAAGTAGTATATCTATTTCTCCACATCTCAACAGAAGGTGATATTCACCTCGTGTCCAGTAACAAGGTTACGCACCCATCTAAACAACCATATCCCTGAACAAACCAGCCGCTTCACCAGATGATGAATGAAATGTACAATGTTACTTTTCATCCACACATACACACAAAAAAAGACATACCCTGACAAAATTCCAGCATTTTCTCCTTGCAGAATCTGATAGTATGCCCATGCCGCTGAAAGTTCAACGGGAAATTTCATCTGCTCCAAGATTCTGAATAAAATTTTACCATAAAAGCTTTGCTTGAAGTCCAACAACAGTGGATTGCAGATATCTTTTGATGAGCCAGGACGAGGCAGGATCAGCACCATGACAGAAAATGCTTTCATGATCAAGAAAGCCCAAATTTGGACAAGGCTGATTGGAATAAAGTAGAAAATGACTGAGCCGTAGTCCCATCATCAGCCTTAATTTTGAGCTGGGCCTTCGCTGATGCTGTGTTAACAATACATTCTACAAGGTAGAAAGCAGTAGCCCCATCTTTCTGACCGTAGAAAAAGAACTTGTAATTTGGAGGTTGGCCACCTGAAGCAATGCATTGAATGTAGTTGCTTTGCATATGACGAATAAGCGATTGGGGATTCATTAAAGATGCTGCACCTTGTGGACTTAAAGAGCATTCCTGTCAAACACAGCAAACCATATATAAGAGAAGAATGCTTGTAATTTGCAAAAGATCAGGAGGATGAAATTATTGCTACAGAACAAAGAACGGTTTATTCCAAACTTCCCAATGTGAAATGAATTTCAGGAGAGGCCCCATACACTACACAAGTACGCAGCGGCAGTGCCGCACCAGAACTTTCATGTGTTGTACCACTTAAGCAAAATCATAACAATCGCAAACCCAAAGCAAGATCAGAACATAGAACATCAGAGCTGATATGTTCGAACTCCTCATCTGAGATGAACTAGGGAAGACACATATTAGGCAACTGCAGCACACAGGATTTTCACACAGTAAACTGATTTGCTAAAAAATCATATGAAACTCGATAGGCAATGAAAAAAGGCTATGCGAGTATGTTGTGCTGCTGATAATCAGGAATTATAGCAGGGACGAAAACTTGACAACAACATACCTGAGATAAGGATAATGCCAGTTGGCCCCATTTCTTCTGGAATGTCCCAGGATCTAGAACAGGCTTTGAGTTGAGAGTCAGTGCAGGAGGTGATGGAGGGGCTGGGGTATCAGGAACACCAAGTCCAAGAAGGTCATCGAGACTAAAGTTTGTTTGTGCTGAATATGTTGGACCACCAGGATTGATTAATGCAGTCTCAGTTGGTGTTTGCGAACTTAGCAATGATGAAGGGCCAGTCAGGTCAGGAGGAGCATTGTATGTAGAGGTGGAAGATCCATTGCTGGCTCTTGTAACGTTATCCTCTTTATCTGAAGTACTTAGCAGGAGATCATTATCATTTTCTTGATACCTTTGAGCAGAAATGACAGTTTCTGGAGCCTCAACCCCAACAGTCAAGTTTGTAAGATCTTCTGAGTACTCAAATGTTCCACGATGCTCCTTATCTGTAAACATGTAAGATGGCTGCAAGTGCATCGAAGGTGTCAAAACTCCTTGTGTACATTTTAACTAATGATACAGATCATTACAGGTGAGTAGATGATTTGCTACAAAAACATGCTCTAGTTCTATCAAACGTTTGTAAATTATAATAAGTGCACATCAAGGCGATATAAAGTTCTCATCTTCGCCATAAAAGTGTTGCATTTATCATCATGGATATCAAGAATAAAACTCTTGAGGATCAACAAACATAAAATCAACACATAACAATGGCATGAACTCTTTTTTGCGCCACAAAATCTACTTGTATCAAGCAACGGTTAAGATACAACTCCTCCCTACTGTTTCTAACTGTTTTACAATTGAACAATGCTTCCCAGCAAAGCCTTTGATTAAATGATGATGCTTAATATCTCATATATGCTGAGAGATGATGAATTTGCAATCAACAAGGTTCCAGATGCTTCTATATATGAACTAAGAGTACTCTATGAACTAATTACTTCACAGTATTTTGTTTTAAAACTGAAGCAATGTGGGACACAAGTTGGTTTTCCTTTAAACTTGCCAACTGGAAACACGACTGATTAAAGCCTCATCGGACATAACACATTAACTGCCTTTTAGTTATAAGTAATGCTCCCAGCGGTTTTAGCCAGGTTGGAGAAACCAGAAATGGATCGTTTTAGTATTAGGAATTGCATTAGAGATTCACTTTAATGTTTTTAATAGTTTATGTCCCAGTTTGACACAAGTTAAAAAAACCGTGCTTCAACACCCCTACTAGACTATTACTCCCTCCGTTCCTAAACATAAGATGTTCTAACTTTGTCCTAAGTCAAAATTCTTAAAGTTTATCCAACTTTATAGAAAAATATACCAACATCTACAACACAAAAATTAGTTTATTAAATACTTCATAAATATATCTTCATAATATACTTATTTGATATTATAAATATTATTACGTTTTTCTATAAGATTGGTCAAACTTTAAGAAGTTTGACTTAGGACAAAACTACAACATCTTATATTTAGGAAAGGAGGTAGTATTATCAAATTACTGCTTTCAGACGCCTCCAGTTGGAGCAATTGGCCATTGGGTAAAGCAGATGACAATCTAGTGGAGCAGCTGCATTATTTGTGATTCATGTTTTGCTATGCCAAGAAAGTAGACATGGCAGCTTCATTACTGACATAAGGAGCAGTTCCCAAACAAACTGTCGGATGTTCGGAACATACAGAAACCACAGATTTACCCAATGTTGCAACATGCACCATCAGGAACTAAATTTGACATCTGGCAGGATTCATAACAGTAACAGCCAAACTTCAGAAAAAATATATCAGCAAAAGGAGTTATCAGCGTTTAAAAGTTTAATGATGATTGAAAGTCACACTGTCATACTAAATTATGTACCTTTTGATATACAACTGATAGGCTGTTAAATTCATCAAATATCCGGTCTTTGATTTCACTGCTCTGAGTATCTGCAAATACAGACACAGCTTGCTTGGGAGGGTTTACTACACGTTCTGCTACAGCAGGATCATGTTGTAAAAGCCTGTAGTAGAAAAGTGCTCGGTCATGAACATCCTGCAACACAGTAGCAATTTAGCAGGAGCAACACCCTTTTCACCATTTCATAGAGATGATATGAACATTCAAACGTATTATATCATATGAAATGACCCAACCTGGTGAGTATCAGCTAGACCAGCAGCTAATGTAGCCCCCAATGCCTTTTGTGTTTCCGGTGGTCTCTTAAAGAAACATTTCATCACCGCAGTCAGAAGGTGTAGCCGGACCTGAAAAATAAGATATCCCAGGAAGAATGAGGTGGAGTTCAACATCAAGGAGCTACTGGCTAGGGCCATTAAATATGAGCAGTGTCATACAACGAGTTCTAAAAACAGAATATGATTATACAATCTTATCCAATGGCCTACTAGGTTCAAGATGATGATTTAAAAAGAAAAGGAAAGAGAATCGTCATTGGTCTTGCTATCTATTCCCTCCGTTCCATAATTCTTGTCGAAATATTACATGTATCTAGACGCTTTTTAGGAATAGATACATCCAGTTTTGGACAAATTTGAGACAAGAATTATGGAACGGAGGGAGTAATACGCAATAGGATGTAAAATTTTACTCATGAAGCAACAATATTCAAGTATTCATCACACTTAGTCAAGTTACTCAATGGGGCATTCAACTTTACAGCCTCACAAATCGAGAAGTTTCCAGCTATCACCATTTACAGTTCTAACCCATTTAATACTTTAGCTGTTATCTTTAGACATGTATGATAACTACCAAACTATTAGATACTACAAGACACAAAGTTGTTACTGCATGATATGATCATACGATTACAGCGAGAACTATGGCATACATGTAGGACATGCACAAGAGTGACTTATTTTGCAACGGAAGATAACTTCCGACAGTCAGTTAATACATACAGAACTTGAGAAAGAAAATCAATACTGAAACCTACCTTGACACAAAATACAGCCTAATGCATCTTAAGAAAAAAAATTAGTACCTCAGGTGATTGCTCTTCATCCCAGTTATCAACGAGACTTTCAAGAATGTATGGAGCATCATGCATGTCTTGTGAATATTCTCCCAACATCCATATAAGAGCTGCCTTGCCTTTCGGCTCCTGAATATTTTGGCTGCTGATATTTCCGACAACAGCTATACAATCATGGCTCCATTGAGGATATTTCCTCAAAAGATCTTTCACCAAGACCTGCATTTAGTTTTTACTCAGGCACGGAAAGATCCGGAGTTTAAATGTATCCTACAAGATTTTACCCTTTGTAAGGATCAATAACTAGCATTAATAGACTTACAAGAGTCTCAGCAGTCACATAATCCTTGTCCATTTCAAGAAATTGTAGAAGCCTGTCCACAATAGCATTCACATCATACTGCTGCAGAGCTATTTTTCCAACTGCCCTGATAGACTCTCTTGCAATCGGTACATCAACATTTCCAGCGTATTCACACAGCTCAGTTACTAGCAGGAAACAAAACATGAGCCATTTTTAGAAAAAGAACGACAACTGAACTAACAATTTATTGAATATATTGAAAGAGATGACATCATATAGTCAGTGGGAGTTGGTTATCTGGTATACCAATTTCATAGGTGTTGCTCTCATTTGCTATAGCAGTCAACATCTCAAGTTTCAACTTCTTCACATATGAAGGATCACTAAACTGGCAGTAGAAACTTTTGTAGTCGGAGGAAAATAACATGGGAGCACGCATCACCAAAAGATGCAGGTGACATAGCACAGAGTAGGATTGTTCGGGGCTCCCAGCACCTACTAGAGTAAGCAAAGGTGCCTTTATGCGCTCATAAACCTACAATGGAGGGTGCGGATAGTTATTATAAAGATTCTCAATCAAATCTCATTTTCCTTAATAAGTGTGTGGTAGTGACACGAAAAGGATAATATATACATTATTTTGGCCCAAATGGGCACCACCCAGGCTCCAGGTTTTTAAAAACACCAATTTGGGCCACATTTTGGTATATTTTTTCAAACATTCATTTTTTGGGTATAAATCTGACTAACAATTCAAATGAAATGCATGCCTCCAATAAAATTGCAAACTTTTTTTGATGACTTTAAGTTATATTGAAATCACATACCCAGAATTTAGGGTACGAACATCAGATACCCAGATTTCAGGGTATGTGATTCGAATATACCCAAAATAATTTGAATCCAAATGTTTTTTTCAAAGCTATGTTTTCCATTTAGCTATATATGCAAAGGTATGTATCCGAAAAATATAAGTTTCATTTTTTTTCAGATTTTCTATGAATTTGTGCATTTAAAAACAAGCAACCCGGGCACCATGGAGCATCTACTATTTTACCTACATATAAGCATGAAATATGTCTTTACAAACTTGCATAGAATTATGTCTTTACAAACTTGCATAGAATAGAGTTAATGGTTATGTCAAATTGATATTTTCAGTATATTTGATTGTATAACACTAATATAAAATTAGTAAGACTTTCGGACATTTAATATAAGTAGCATAGTGTGCTGCCAGACTAAGATTGCACACATGTAGGAGTATAATGGTGTAACAAACTGTGCACCTGTTGGTGAACATCAGTCATTGACATTGTCAAGTGGAGAAAAACTTTGATTGTTGCTAAAACAACAGCTCCATTTGCATGCTGAAGTCTATCCTCAAGCAGGTTCATTATGTCAAAAATTTCGTTATTATCAGATGGTAGGAACTTTGACGCCAATTCAAGGACATGGCACTGTGCCCACTCACTGAACTCTTTGATTCTGCAATTCAAAATAAAGAAGTTCAAATAAATGCACAAAGGAGTATTGCTAACAAAACTTCCAAGCAAAGAGGAAACTCACCTATTTAGCAGGTAAAATACCACCGGTTTGCTATACAGTGTCTCGATCTCCCTGGCTGCTGCCTCTGAATTGGCAGCTTCTAGGGTCCATATCTCCAGCAGCGAATGCAGGCAATTGGCAACCACCTGAAAAAATCAGCAATGTAATCATGCCACCTAAAAAAGAACTGACATCTCTGCGAGATAAACAATTAAGCAATAGCCAGTTCAACCAAACCAAGTTAAATCAACTTATCCCATCAAAAGGGTCAAGCCTTCCAACCTGTTCTGTAAGACTTTAGCTGGATGTGACAGATATGAATGTGACTATAAGGTGTCTTAAAGCAAGTGCTGGAACGGCAAACTAATGCACACTGGGGATGCTTGCTGCTGTAAACATAAACAGGTATGAGCTGGAAAATTCTACGAGTTTCTCATCTGTCTTATCTTTTTCTAATAAAAATATATGTCATGTTTTCCTAGGTAATACCGATACATAAAAAATATTGTTTGAAACTGACAGTGTCTCTTCATCGAGTCCGCAATTGTATGCACTATCCAAAGTACATCTAAATTCAACCCCAGATGATCACATTACCTATTCTTGAGTTGAATCAACACAGATTCAGCATCGGATCAGCTGGATATTTTTGATATTTTAATATGTTTGCATACCCAGAACAATAGGGTGTATCTAGGTCAAGAAGCTACCTGTAACCATGTAATTGTATTAAATAGAACTGTTAATTTGCTACAAGCTACCATAGCTGGTTCTGCCAATCATTGTGCTTTACATTACAAAGAAAGCTATTACAATAACCAGTGACTTGTAATCCATTATAATAAAGTTAATAACCCTGGTTATATCAAGTGGTTGGAATTTCCTGTGTGATGGATCTAAAAGACATCCTAGCAATAAACTCATGTTTACTAAATAGGTTAGCGTAGCCAATTCAACCAACAAGGCACAAAATGTGGTATCATATTATGATATGATCAAACAAATAAGATCAAAACCAAACCATTTCTCAGCGAGAATATAATGTACTCCGTGTAGCAACTGCATGCTTAGCTCAGTTCCGCGTAACAACTCACATTGGAGTGCATCTTCAAAATTGAATTCTGGATAGAATTAACTTCCATTTTCATGTATTGTGAGATTTTTTGATGGGATCACAGCTCAATCATTGCAACTGATAATGGCTGATCGCTGGATAAGAAATTAATGGTTTCATCAAACAGCCTGTGGCGGAGCAGCTCACCTGAGCATCAGAGTCTGAGAGCATGAGCGCCTTGAGTGCAGCAGGCAGGTCAGCGTCGAGGCAGGTGGTGGTAGATATGTGATATAGCTTTGCAGCACCAACAGAGGCGACCATCCGAACATAGGCACTAGGGTCCTTGAGCCCTGTGGTGAGCGGCGCAACCAGGTACTCGACAAGATTCGGAACGCGGAGGGAGCAAAGGCTACGGAGCGCCAGGCCACGGATGGTGGGGTCCTGGTCCCGGCAATCGCGCTGGAGGAAGTTGATGGTAAGGAGGGCGAGGTCCGGGTGGGCGCGCGCGTGAACACCGACGTACAGATAGCACATCTTCTTAAGCACGACGTCGGAGGTGGCGGAACAGAGCACCATCTCCCCGAACGCCGCTGACACGTCGATACCTGCGGTCATGCAGGAGATCACTCGCTTGAAGACGTCCCGGCGCTGGTCATCGGCGTCGGGCGCGCGGCTCCCCGCCAGCTGCCGCAGCTGTTGCTTCAGATCCGACACCTCGCTCTTCCTGCGCACCCGAACGCAAATTGCCCCAATTGGTTAGCTAGGATTCGGGAGGCGGGAGATTTTGGGAGCCAGAGAAGGAAAGTGTCGTACCCGGATGGCTGGGACGGGGAGGCAGACTTCGCCGGCGATGGCGCCGTGGGAGCCATGGCAGTGGTCGGCAACGGCGGAGGGCTTGGATCTGGTCCGGTGCGCGTCAGGAAGACGACTGCAAACTGGTGGCTTTGTCCGCTGGGGAGAAGGATTCAGTGAAGTTACGTCACTGAATCCAGGTCCGTCTGGTGGGAAGTTGGATCTGGACTGGGAAAAGTCTAAGACACTGACAAGTGGTCCGTCCACCGTAATACGTCTTCCCGCATTGTTTACGTATTCAGGAAAAACGGCCCCCGCGAAGCGAACTCTCCCGTCGTCCGTCGACACCGCCGCTGGGCGACCGAATATCCGGATGGGCGACGCGCCGGCGCGCCGCTGAGGCAGGGCAACACTGAGCGGCAGCTTCTGTAAGAGCAGAGGAGGACTGGCCCTTCGTTTTAAGAGCAGAGGAGGACCCGATTCCTCGTGTTCGGCTTCGTCCTTGATTTCTTCGTCACTGGTGAGCACCCAAATCAAGAACCCTATTCTGATGCTTCCCCGCTCCTATTTTTGCCCCCCAACATTTGTGCAACTCCTGTTAGCTGTATCGATATCGATCAATATAATTACAAAATGTAAACGATTTGTGTATCTTCGGTAGCTAGCTTCTTTTCTGTGTCCGTGGATAATTGATTGGACTTTGTGTTTTGCATCACGTACGGGCCGTTTATCTGCGAATAGAGTCTTTCACTGTCGAAGTTCGGAATTCTATTGTAGTTGTTCTAATCAATTTCTTCGGTTGTCCGGTGTATTGTTAGATGATGCTACCGCGATCTCTCGGCCTGTACTTTTCGGTTTGGTGATAGCATTGGCTGCATCTTGATTCATTATTTGATCTTTCCTAAGGTTGTTCTTGATTTTCAGTTATATATTCCTGAACTGGATACTAGATGGAACGCATAGCAAATTAGCAATAAACATTGCAGTTTTGACGCTTTGCTTGATGAAAAGGATCATATACATAGAGGCCGCTCATGCCATCCTCAGTTTGAATTCCATGGAAATCTGATCATGAGATGCTTCACAGTGAGTGCAGCAACTTCCCATACCACGTTACAACTCCTTTAACTCAATCTGTCTGGCATGTTACTGACTCTCGGATTGACAAAGAACATGTACATCACTAATTGATTTGAAAGCTGACGGTTTAAGTTGGCTTGTCAGGAGAGAAACTTCAGATCTTTAGAGAACCTGGAGCCCGGTGTTCTGTCAGAAAGTTTACACAAGCTACCAGCTCAAACTTCTACGAATGTGACTTCAATGTAAATAACTAAATAAGGTTTGACTACTACCATAATGATACCATCCAATACTTTCTTTGTTTATACTACTTTATTAAACATGTATAGATTTCCTTCATTATACGATAAAGTTGTGCTGCCTAGGAGCAAAGATATCTTTGCAGGTTTTTATGTAATATATGCCAACTTATTCGTTTTAACTTTGTAGAAGCTTCTTTAGACCGACCATCAAACAGTTAGTACTATATTCATTAATCACATCGTTATGAATTCGTTGTATACCGTTTAATCCTACTCGCCAGTGATCTGTTTGGAAATCAAAACAAGTGGGATGCTTAGCCACCATGTTCTTTTGCATAAGTAATTACTATCGGTATCAGCAGAGTCACTTGTGCAAATAATGACCTGGCTCTGACATAGAAGAGTATTGACTTTACTAAAGCAGATTATCTGAGAAATGGGACTGGTAACAATTGAGGAGTGAGTTCCAAGATTAGAAGTTCATGTCTTCCACAAGACTATTCAGAAAGCGATCTAGAGCAGAATAAAGTACTCGCCCCAGTTCACAAATAAGTAACACTTTGGATATTGACACGGTCTTCAAGACGTACCTTTAACTACTAGTTTCTATTGGAGTGTATATACAAAACTAAATAAATTATATTATTATGAAAATATTTTTTGAGACAAATATATACAGATGATTTTCAATTTTTCAATCTAAATATTTGAAATAACATTGCTAGTCAAAGTTTCAAAAGTTTGACCGAAGTTATCTCCACAACGTCACTTATTTGTGAACTGGGGATACTCATTTTCAATATACCAAGAAGATTCTACGAAATTACTGTCAGATTTTTTTTTTGTTCTTTAGAGTATTTTATTTCTCAGGATTTATGGGTGCTTGGCAGTGCAAACGAGGCGGGTTTCAAATAACAAGCATGCAATGTTAAGAATTCGGTGTGTTTGAGCTTTTATCATGTTTTTGGCATTTCTGCCATTTGAACTAACATTAATGGTATGCAATTATGAGTGCAGTTGCCTGACTTTTAGTGTTTAGCATGGACCGTTTCTTTTTAGAAGCCAACTAATTACACTGCAGTGGATAGTTTTGTGGCTGATGCTTTTTTTTTGAGCTCCAAGATGGAGGCTGGATCAGGTAAATTAGTTATAGATAATCATGAAGAACTAGTAGCAAAAATCATACTATATACTAGTGCAACTTCTGTAGTTCACAATATATCTGCAAGTGTAGTTGTATCATTTAAAAGTTTGGTCTGTATTTAGCTGCCAAGTATACAGGTTATAGAACATTGGCAGGTGTACTTGTGCAGTTGTGCTACCTGCCTGTCATGGAGTCACCCAGAATTGCACTGGGCTCCGGCAAAGACTGTGGCTCTGGACCTCTGGTGGCATGTAGATCAATTTGTATGTTCTAGGCAGGAACTTAACACTGAATGACATCTTGAGGTATTCTAGTTAGAAAATGGATGGTAACTGCTTCTTGTTGAGCATGATGAACAATTAGGTAGCAGATATTCGGATTGAGCTGCATTTCTTAAAAAGAACTTCCTGCTCAGACATAAGGTTTGAATGTTGCGCTGTAATTTTTTGTTAGTTTTAGAAAATAAAGACTGTCAGCAAGCACTATTTCCTTATGCATTACTGTTACCATCCCCAACTCTGCTAATGATACCGCAGCACTGCATTTTTTTTCTCTTGAATGCATCACTGCATATCGTACTTGTTTATTTATTTTCTCCATATACAGGATCCTATGATAAAAACGGCAAATCTTCTAATTCTGAGGAGTGAGGACAATGGCATGACTGAAAAGAACAGCTGTAAGTCCAAAAAATAATGATCCTTGAATCAATGATAGGTGGCTTACCATTATCTTTTCTTTGACCAATTATTGTTCCTTTTCACTTCCGTTTGCTTTCTTTGTTCCTAATGATGACAAACAATCAAAGATGTGCGGCACAGTTTTGTCATTTTCCTGCTAGTTTTTTCTCTGAGCAACCGGCACGAGCTCTGCCTTGTCATTAAGTAGAAAAAGAATTGACCATGATTCTTGAATCAATGATAGGTGGATTTACCATTATCTTTTCTTTGACCAATTATTGTTCCTTTTCACTTCCGTTTGCTTTCTCTGTTCCTAATGACGATAAACAATCAAAGATGTGCGGCACAATTTTGTCATTTTCCTTCCAGTTTTTTCTCTGAGCAACCGTCACGAGCTCTGCCTTGTCATTAAGTAGAAAAAGAATTGACCGGTAGCTTATAAGGAAAATTGGCCGAAAACCGACTTTCCTTCCATTTTTCCTGCAGTAGCATGTCTGCTCATCAGGAGGTTTGAAAGAACACGATAGATGTGCTCTGGATGTATGCTCTTACAAAATAACTCATTAGAAACTAATGTCTGTTGTGTGGTTCAACACTGTGAATAGTCTGAACTAAAAATTTATGCCTCGAGTGGAGTCTGTTCGTTGTATGTTTAACAGCTGGTGTCATGTACTGTGCTGACACTGTTGGTGCAATGGTTTGAAGTTTTCAAGGGGGGGAACTCAGAGAGAAGACCCTTCTTTATTCACCTAAATCACCATATATATAACCCAACTAAAGTGATAGCGTGTGATGTTGAATCTAGGTGAAAGTCCGTTGAATGGATGAGTTTCATCTGTTTCTCTTGTTCAATTATGTACAATCTTGTAGGGCTTACTGGATATTGCACATTGCTTGGTTCCGTTAATCGTCTGGAGTGAGAATGTGAGATTGCCGTGTCCACAATGCTTTCAGAGTTACTAGTTTTATGCTTAGCGTCTGATTAAGCACCTTGTTTTGTACTAGTACGAGTGACCATCCTGTGGGCTACAGTAATTGTGAATTATTAGTTTTCAAATGTAATTATTTACAAATGTCATTGTGAATTTTTGTAACATAACAAAATCTTTCCGGAGTAGATAGTCCTATAGATTCTTCCACAGTTCACAAAGTTTTCCCTACTTCTTGGTTGGCAACTTCGGGCTTTGTACGAGGCAAAACTTATTGAACACGTGTTTTGTTTTTCAGGAAGTTAGCTGAGGCTACCCAAAAGATTTAAGAGGTAATGCTGATCAAGTTTTGTTTTTCAGGAAGTTAGCTGAGGCTACCCAAAAGATTTAAGAGGTAATGCTGATCAAGTGCTCAATTCTCTACATGGATATTGGAATATGTGACGCATAGTTACATGTGATGGTTGTCGATTGTTTTTCGCTATGACCGTTGCAGGGCACCTCTTTGCTGCACCTGAATCCATCCATTAGACCATATCCCAAAAATTCATCTCTAGTCCCCACATAGGTTGGTTCACGTACCGCTATTGGATTTGGACGCAAAATGCAGTAGGAGTATGGAGCTACATTTTTTTCTCCAACACGTCAAAATCAGTACTCCCATTTTGTATTAGCAAAAGGACGGCTTAGAAGACGCATTGTAGAAACCACCGACGGTGGGAACGCCCAAGACGATACTCCCAACTTGATTAATTTGGAGCTACATAAGATGATAAGAACCGTGGCGCCACATGACGACATTTTTTTTGCAACAATTGTACCGTGAGAAATGTGCTATGGCACTATGGGTCTATGGCAGGACCCGCCCGCACCGCCGCACGTCACCGGACAAAGAGTGCAGAGGCAGGTGTAGTACGGCATCATACTGTTTGCTGGACACCAACGCCGGCCCACGTCTACATATATACGCCGGCCAGTATAGGATCCAAAGGAGGTGAGGCCCGGGCCGCGGCAGGTACGCACGGCGTGCACGTCCTAGGATGGTTCATTCTGTTCCCCTGGGGCTGGGTTATTCGTTGAACCTTCCCCTCTCGATCAGCTGATCAGACCTGTGTATGCGCTGTATCTGGATAAGCTTTTCTTTCTCGCCGCCCCCTGCTCCTAGCTTGATCGGTCGGATTCGCTTGGCGCCTCGTACGTGCATCTGATCTGCGTGTGTGTGCCCACCATATGGGCTGGCAGGAACGCATCTGGTGCTGGATCAAGACGTTAAACGACACACGCTACTAGCTAAGCTGGGCTCTCCCTGCAGTGACCACCAAGCAAGCAAGCATGCATGTGTGTGCATGCACTGAGCGCTACTACTGTGCTGTTTTAATTCCACGTGCACGGTGCCAGTGTCTGAAATTGCCCAATTGGATCATATGTTGATTGCCATTTGGAGCTCAGGTGTTAGAACAAAAGACGTCTTTGTAAATACTCTTTTTTTTTCCAGAGTAAACGCTATTGTCAAATGTAACGCAAATGTAATAGTGCGGAAAGAACCTTTGGGTTGTTAGGGCTGTACAATGGGGTGACATCAGCCTTTTCTTAAGATTGTCACGTAAGATAATTGCTGACGTGGAAGAAACATGAGTGAAGAAAGGCATGAGCCATGGGCGGACCCATGTTCATGCTTGTGGGGGCAGCGGCCCCCACTTAACTTTCTAATCTCCTTGTATTTTGTTCATGAAATATGAGATTGCCCCCGTATTTGCCCCCATTTCTTTAATTTTGGCCTATATTTTCATATGGTTACATATTTTGCCCCTCTCAACTAATATTATGGATCCGCTCATGGCTTGAGCCTTATCTTAGCTAAGATGTGATCTTTCTACAACAAGGATAAGTCAAAGAAAAGACAAATTTCTCATTGTATTAGATTTCATCTTTTCTTAACATTTATTTGATTATTTTTATTCATCTATGCATTAATTGTAAATATATGACACTAAAAGATGATCTATTGTTCAAATTGTTTTCTTTTCTTATGATCTTATATAAATGACATGAAACACATAAAAAAGAACGTCTTTATCAACCATTGTACATGGTCTTGTACATGGTCTTATAAGGTCGGGGCGGAAATTGAGAGCGTGCGTTCACGTTTGCTTGCTCACAATCATGGTAAAGTCTTCTCCTCACAATTGTTACATCCACGTGCCATGTCAGAAGTTAAACATCGCGTGATGGCAGGTTGAAAATAAGAGAATGGGTTGGTTGCACGTTCAGATACTCTCCAGAAAGGTATCTCTACCATCAGTGCACCTAAATTCATCCTGTGACATAACAGGACAAGCCAGAAAGCAACAAGGATTTTAATCCTAACTTTTTAAAAACACGATGATAGTCGTCCTTTCAGAAAAAAAAACAATGCTAATGTCCCTATCCAAGAGTGCTGTTCCTCTCTGCACATACATGATTCGAGACCATCACAAGCTTCTTACAGTTATCATGTGCTAAGGCCGTAACTAGCGCGCCAGCAAGAGTTTAACTCTGCAAAGGTAGCACATGGTGCCTGCTTGCAAGTTGCAGCGTAACCTGTCCATTTGTTCTTGGCCCTTAACACATCAAGTCCAAATGCCATTTCAATTGCCTGCACGGAGGCATTTAATTTCATTTTTGCAGGCGATGGAGGTCAAGACTCTCAGGAACCGCAGGCTAATTGCCTAATTTAGTTGCATGTTTCTCTCTTCCTTGGACCTAGCTTTGTACGGTAGTACCTGTATGAGATTACATATATGGATTTATGTTTGAAAGACATGCCTAGCCTTTTGGCAGCATGGTACCTCGTGAAAAAGTCCTTGAGGAGGACGCATGTATAAAGGATTCCTGTGAAAGGAATCTCATCGGAAGTGGCCGCGCCGCGCTTTGCTCACGCGCGGCTTGCCCGCCGCGGTCTCGTGAGTCATGCACCTCTTCTTCGTCCTTGGGTCCGTCCGGCTCCTGCGCCGTTGCGCAGAACTTGTACCGGAAGTCCCAGACGACACGTTGCCGCTTGACATCAGCTAGCCCCGCTGCAGTCTCTCTGGTTTTCTGTGATTATTCTCTGCAGTCTGCGCCAACACGACTGCACAGTGGGCGCAGGCGCTGTGACGTCCCTGGATGTGGCGAGAGACCACCTAGGCACCTAGCAAGGAGATCGAGCATGCAAGCTCGTCTGTACGCATTACGCACATGGTATGGCCGTACGGACGGTCGAGGCATGGTGCATGCGTTGCTCCACCACGATGACACAGACACCGTACACGCATGCACCACTCATTGTTGTGGGTTGTGACCACAACCTGGCTGTAACAAAGTTGTGGAGTGGCAAAGCTGAGGCTGAGGTAGGAACGACAATGGATTTGGGCTTTTTCTTATCGTAGGATTTCGAAAGGAAATCTATTATATACTAAAAGCAATACGAGGAGTACCGAGGAGAGTCACCATCACCACGTTGATCCACATAATCAATATTATTTGGACCATTAGATTCCAAGTTTTATGATCAAGATCTAACGAGGGAAATAGATTCGATATAGACTCAGGATACTTGTTACCAACCGGAGGTCCAGCTATATCAGGATGGAATCCGAAAATTATATCTTTTTGTTAGCTCGGCTCCGCGTGCCTCGGTCGAACCAGAGACCGATGCGTCGGTCGGGCTAGAATCGAGCTGATGACTCCCAACCGGTCTTTGGCCTCTAAATTTCAGATCAATCACGTCACGATAGATCTTATAGGGATTGTTATCCATGGAGTGCAACGACCATCCACTTTCTGGACGGCTCAGTACGTATATATAATAGCATTAAAAAGGATCATCCTGTTACTGCCGGCTGATTGATCGATGTCCCCAAAATGTGTGTACAACTATCGTCAACCAGCTATACATGTACTCTACGTGCATATACAATGGCTTGCTCGCTAGCATAAGCATGCTGAGCTGTACTAAAAGCAAAACGAAGAGTACCAATAAGGCTTCATGTTGATACACGTCACTCCAATTATTTTAACCGTTGGCCGATGGGAGGTTTCATGGTACCGATGGGTATCCATGGATCTGAGATCTAAGAGTCAAAAAAAACTTTTTTCAAACATGTGTTACGCTGACGAGCCCCGCAAGATTTTCCTTAAAAGAACATGGCCGCTAGCGAATCCTAAAGTCCCACACGATTTTCCTTAAAGAAAACATGAAAATTCCCTTAAAAAGGACATGTCACGTTAAACATGTCATGTTAATTAGTGTGACTTCAAGTCTCACACAAAACCGGATCCCATACAATTTTCCCTAAGAAAATCCGAACTCTCTTTTGAGGGAATTTATTTATAAAAAATTGAGGGAAAAAAATCCGAACTCTTGCCTTCATATGCGTTGTGCACACACCTTCAACAGCAGATCGATTAACCCTGACGTAAGTTCGTCGGCAGATATCGATTAACATGACTCTATATGCTATCCACGCATGTTCAACAATAGGTCGATTAACCACGAACGTAAATTCTCCTGCAGATTAAAAGCAGTACAAGTAATGCGTACCAACAGGAAACAAAACAATGATTCAAATCATCTGAATTATTTAGACGGTTCGATCTCATATTTGATGGCTAGATAAGATTTAACTAGGTGGATATACCCGGGCCAGGGACGAAACATCAAAGTAGTTTGAGGGCTAACATAGTAGGTGCAACACTAAGTAATAATCTCACCTTAATTTGTCGTAATAATCTCGCCACGCCTCAATCCATCATAATCTATATTTTTGCATGAATTAGTTATCAACAGATATTTAAAAAATTATAACTCTACATCCTAACACATGATCATAATAACATACTAAAAGCACAATGAGAGTGGTACCGAGGGAAGCACCATGCTGATCCACATCATCTGAATTATTTAGATTGTTAGATCTCATGTTTGATTGCTAAGATTTAATTAGGTGGGTATATCTCATGAGTTAGGGACGAAATATCAACAGGCATTGAGGCCCACATAGGCCATTATGAAATATTATTTATTGCCTAACACAGTACGATGCAATATTTAGTAATCTCATCACAATTCGTCATAATCTATATTTTTTTGCAAAGATTAGTTACTAATATGCATTTAAAGAATTATAACTCTACATCCTAATTAACACGTGAGCAGCATACACTACGTTAATGATACGTAGTAAAAATATTACGACCATGGGCGAGTCCGCCATGGGGGCACAACGGGCACGTGCTTGGGTTTCCTCACGACACATCCAAATGGAAGTAACAGCCCTAATGACGTCATGTAACATAAATCTGAAGCTTAATTAAGCCTGAGTGCCCAGGCTATAGCCTTAGGTTAGCTCCGCCAATAGTTACGAGATGACCACTTTTTCATTGTTTTTTATGGATTGCGAGAAATATTTAAAAGTATTCTCACCTCTACTCTTTATAATTTATATATTTTTATATGTTTGCAAAAATGAGTTATTAACGGGTACTTGGAGAACTATAAATCTACATGCTAAAATGTGACCCTAAATTAAACTATGGATACTAATTAACATCATATACAATCGACTTACCAGATATCGAATAAAAACACATAATAATCAAATATTACCACGAAGTCAAAAACAACGACTAGCTAGCTATTTAAACTTTGAGCCAAGTATGGGTAGAATAATCACATAAAAACTGAAAACTCACAAGATGATTTATTATTAAAAAAAAATACTACCTACTAATACAGCTTGGAGTGCACATGACCTATAAGTGCAAACAAGTGAATGACCAATTCAGCTTCAACTTTAAACTTTTGTACATATATGAGTTATATACCATACGTGATCAGTCGTCTCAGGTAGGGACCTTCATCTCACGGTTGATCTAGACATTTTCTAGATGCACAACTAAATATCATCTCAAACAATCAATTAGTTTGACACGAACATTGGTCAACCAATCGGGCTTGCAATTGTAAACTTAAAGTTGTGGGTTATGATATTTTTCATAAATCTACTTCTAGATATTAGTTAAATCTACTTTTCTAGATTTGCATCTTTTTAGTTAATCTGTCTTTATAGCGACCGACTAATCTTCAAACTTTGTTTCAATGTATATGTGTACCGATGTTTGTTAATTTTGTGTTTGTAGCAACTAATCATGCTCATGATCCGTGACACAAGTTTTCATTTCTTAATTATATATTGGTCTATTAGCACATACAAGTGACATACACCTATAATTTATTTGGTGATTTTAAAATAAATACATCGATACATATCTCTCAGAATAAAAATACTAATAAATGTTTTCCGAGCAATTGCGTGGGACACCATGCTAGTTTAAAGGATTTTAATCCTTAAACCTTGGAATTTTTTCTTAGAAGTCTGGATCATAGAAATGGAGTCGCCAAAATACCGTCAAATGCATTCCTTTGGTCTTAATTTCGTAGAACAATTTTGTTGTTCTAATAGACACTCCCAAATTCTAACAAGTCTAAAAGCTCGTTCTTTTTTCTCTTCGAGAAGCATAATTCATTTGGTTTCTATTTCTCTATTCGCTCTCTCCATTTATTTATTTTGAAAAGGGGGGTGTTCCCCCGGCCATTGATGCACAGAGTCATTATATTATTGCAGTCGCAAATAGCGATCAGATTATAGTTATTGCAACTAAAAGACCACAAGTCAAGAAATTAGAACATACTCCATCCCGGTGTCAACTTGGAGCTCATCGAAGAGACACCTTGAAGCAGCTTTGACAGTCTTCGGATCATCATGCTTCTTAGGTCGCATGCCTGAGCTACCTACATCATCATTCTTCACAGTAGTAGGAAACATTTGGCGCCACCACACCGGTTGCCGCCTCGTCCCTTGAAGTATCGACAACCGTGGTTCCACCTCCAAGTTTGAGGACCTCCGCAATCAACTCGTTGCTGGACAATCGTCTGGGCGGCACCACCAAACCTTTCAAGGAAGATGGTACCACCACCACCGATGTAGCTTCCTTCGCCTCTTTCTGCGAAGCCACCGTTCCATCCCACACCACGATCGCCACCGTGGCCATGAAAGAATTACCGGCTGAAACTGAGCAGTCCGCCACACCGCCCCATCCTCTGTTGCACGAAGATGGGCATCCGGTCAGCGGCACATCGATCACATTGCCACTCTGGTGTTGTAGGACGCTGACCCGATGGTCGACGCATGCCCGTAGATCACGGGCCAAACATGCCCAGATCCACGAGGCGCTGCCTCTCAACTGAACCCTCGTCTATGGACTGAGTATATATTCCACCGTAACCCTAAACTTTAAAACCGGTTAGAAAACACCTCTCAACTCTCTGTTTAGAAAGAGTGTACTGAAGCAAATGTAAAAATTGAAGTTAGAAATCTACCCGACTTTGATGATGCCTTTCCACCCACAAATGATATGGCAGAGTATGCATGTGTTAAGCCTGTGCAATCCCTCCCTACACCCCAGGTTCAAGAATAAGCCCGTTCTAGTCACTTCCCTTAACCCCCTCACTTGATACTCGGAAAACAAACCTGCGGTTCAAGAATATAAACCAAAGGACCAGGGCCCGAAAACTAGTCACTCCTCTGGCCAGCCAACTCTTCTCCTTGACTTCATTTCTATCCGGTCCCCGAGATCAGTCACACACCATGCATACACCGTTCATGGACAAACTCTCCCACCGCCGCGCCGGCGCCGGCGTTGGCGCCGGAGGCCGGCTGAAGCAGAGACTGACGCAGCTCCTCGTGCGTTCCTCTTGCACCACCAACACAACCAAGCCTAACACAACCACCTCGGCCACGGCCTTCGTGAGCCTCGATAAGGCCAACGCCAACCCCCATCACCAAGAGCACTCACCACGACATTCCCCTGACTTCTGCGTCCCCTGCACTCACCACCACCAGCACCAGAGTCCCAAGCTGGAGGGACACAGCAGCAGCCGTTCCCGCCGCAGCCGCGCATCAGTCGTCCACGTCTCCATCGAATGCACCGGCGGGGCCGCGGCTTCCTCCGACCGCCGCTCTGTCAACTCCGACGCTCCTCTCTTGTCATCACCGTGGCCAAGGAACGATGCCAAGAAACAGAGCAGGAGCGGAGGCAAGTCGCGGCGCTCTCCGTCGGCGTCGAGGCGCCATTATTGCTCTTCCTGCTCCTCCTCCTTTAAGCGGGCGCGGGCGCGGGCACGGCTGCCGCGGAGGTACAGCTTCTCTTGGACCGACGATGAGCTCGCGCCGTTCAGCGGGGAAGACGAGAGCGGCGAGGAGGAGGAGGCCGAGACGAGGACGCTCTTCTCATCCCTCAGCTTCTCCTCCAACGACTCCACCTCCGAGTTCTACCACACCAACAGCAGCAGCACCGTCTCCAGGAAGAGCCGAAGTCACAAGAACGCGCGTCGCCGTGCTCCGCCGCGCGCATTGGTCCCCGAGGCCTTCCGGCCGGGGGTTCCCGTGGCGGCGAAGCACCAAATGTACTACTACAGCGGGAAGAAGGAGGCCAGCGACGGGCTCGGGCACGGAGGTCAGGCGGTGGTGAAGCGGTCGAGCAACCCGTACGCGGACTTCCGGAGCTCGATGGTGGAGATGGTCGTGGAGCGGCGCATCGCCAGCGTGGGCAAGATGGAGGAGCTCCTCTTGTCGTACCTCTCGCTCAACTCGTCGGAGCACCACCCGTCGATTCTCGCCGCCTTCGAGGACGTCTGGGAGGCCCTCTTCGGCGAGCCGTGAGATCGGAGACCCTGTCTGCTTTACGCCAAGCTATAGAATGTTCGTTGTGACTTGTTACGTAGATATGCAGCGATCGCGCGCTGGGTACTGTGTTCTGGTTTTCAATTCGTCCTACTTTCCGCATGCGAGTGCAAAATTGGTGGCCCTGCTTGTGCCATACTGCCATCAAAATGTTGGGGTGCTCATACTGCGCCTTGGCTTGCCTCTAGTTGAGCGCTCTGAATTTTATGAACATTTTTTCGAGTTAGTTTTCGTGTCAGCAAGTTTTCAATGTCGACGATGCTCGATTTGAATGGCTCCAAATATGTGCATGCCCGCCATTGCTACTCGTTGGCCGTCGACGTCTGGTATATATGACATCATCATGTTCCGTATGCGGCTAGCTCGTGACAAGCACTAGCTAGCCGTCTAGCCATATAAAAACAGACCGGTTTGAAATGAACTCGAGATTCCTCGATTGGGGTGGTCGCTCGCGTCATAGTGACGTAGGAGTACTAGACGATGCACGAATCCACGGAACACGGCACATGCTTTCCAACCATGCGCAAACAAGAAGATCGAGACGACTAGCAAAGTGATCAAATTCCTCCCCGATAATCCCATCGGAACTTTTTCACCACAAGTCATCGCTAGTAACAAACAGTAATATCATCAGCAGACATGTTTTGGCATATCGTGTCAGCCTAACAGCACAAGTTTCTTAAGCACGCACGGAATCCTAGCTCGCCGTCCCAGCGCACAGCGAACAGGGACGATGGCGCCGGCGTGCAATGCTTGTCCGCACGCGGCGAGCAGGTTTGGGATTCGTGGCCCGGACCGCCGCAAAGAGCGCGAGGCTGCTTCGATGGGAAATTTCTTCCATCGCCTCGATTTTGCACTTGCCCGTACGTGTGGCTTCGTTTCCCGACGGAGCCGCGGCTTGCGCGCACGGCAGCTAGTAGCGCGTTACTCGCCGACGCCGGCGTGTTCTTTTCGCACAGATTGTGTAGCTATATTGCTTATAGCGCGATCCATGTTCCGCGATTCCATATGGCATGCTTGTGCAGTATTCGCGAAAACCACGGCGGCCATTCGCGCGAGCACGTAAGATTGAGCCAACATGCAAAGAGATGCAGCATTTCAGTTCTCAAAGGAAAAATAAAATGAGGATCGAGTAGATTTCTATATGATATAACCATAGAAACTATTTCAACCATAAGAGAATCTGTCCCCCAATCCTATAGTCCAAAGAGTTATGAAAAAAAGACTCGACTCAAATCCTCCATTCTTTTTGGCAAAAATCCTACAACCTTTCTTTTTTTATGAAAATGCAGCAGCGCTACTTTTCATGTCTTAAAATAGGAGAACAAAGTTACTTGGTGGCATATTTGGCTTGAACGAAATCAGAGGGTTTTCCAATCTAAGAGTATATCAATGCAAAAGATGTGTGATCGTGCCCACGAAGAACTTCTATCCTGAAAGGCAGCGAGTTGCAAGGCAGTGGCCTCTTTCTAGATGACTGGGCAATGTTGGTTTGGGGTTCGTCCTCCTGAGTTTAGGCTGAATCTCGCTCTCCTTTTAACTCCTACAATCAAATTAAGAAGCCAGACTTCATTTTCCATCTAACTGTTGGCTGGCATATTGTTGTTTGGATGGTTTGCACATTTCTAGTAAAGTTGTTCGGAATCTTGTTGCAGCTAGGCTTGATTACGAACAATTTTTTTTGTTGAGAATCACAGTACAAACGCAGATGCTCACAACACGCCCGTACACTCATCCTATGAACGCGCGCGCACACACATCCTATTTCTATGGGCACTTCTAAAAAACTGAGTCGGCACATGCATGCATTGAGAGATTACGAACAATTTGGTCAACAAGGAACGATAGTTTAGCAGGTAAGCTTAGGAGAGAAAAATGGACCTTTTCATTTAGGAAAACAAAATCTGCCGTGGGCCTTAAAATACGAAGTCTGTGGAGTTGGGAATTTGTTGAACCTGACTGAAAAATGGAAGGAAAGGGGAAATTCAGCTAGCATGGGCCAAAAGTCTGGAGGGTCAAGAGTCAAGACGTCAAGTTCAACAAATTCTAGGCCCTGTAAAAAAAAAGAGAACCAAACTTTAGGCTGCATATGGGCCGGTCAGCCTAATAAGTCTAGTTGGCCCACCATAGCAAGGTCTACGAATGCATGGGCTCCTTTTCTTTCAGAAGTTACGGCCTTACGGGAAGCAAGAGTGTTTACGGGCAGAAGTGTATGTCCGTGCATGAAACTAATACGGTACTAGTAACTTACAAAGAATGGTTCATAAAAGAAATGAAGAAGAAACGTTTCATCCATGCCCACGGATGATTATTCCATGGCTGTAACTTATTAGTCCTTTTTCCACCGTCGTTTTCTCTTCTGTCTAGATGTAATATACTGACGTCTGAAGATCACTGATCCGAAAAGGGACGTTTCCACAGACAAGTAATGGGTATCACGAGTTTACGACCAATACAGTGCAGCTATATCTGTTTGTGTATCTGGTGTAACATGCTCACTCCATTCCTAAATACTTGTCGCTGTTTCAGTGTAAGTTTGCACTAAAACAGGGACAAGTATTTAGAAACGGAGTGTGAAAGCAGATAACAGTCCAATGCAGGTTTGGATAATACTATATATTCCAATGAACTACTCCTAGCTTGTAGTCGAATAATCGATCGATCGGTGGCACATGCATGCATATACATACTTGCGGCGCGCATGGGGAGAATACAGGGCTTGGTTGGCTTCAACTGCAACTCTTCTCACGCAGCAGATCGAAGCTGCAAGGCAAGCACATCGAGAATTCAAGATCCAGCGCACAGTGTATCGTCCCTAGATTCTCTATCTAATCCCATGATATTCCCATTGCTCTCTGTCGATCGACGCATCCAAAAGACCAAAACCACGCCCGGGGGCCACATATATATATATGCACCAGCTGTGCCACGTGAGCGCGTAATTAACCCGTCAGCTTAATTACAACGGAACAGCTGCGTCCATCGCACGGCCCTGACGGCGGGATAGCCCTGCCGCGCGTCGTTTTATACCTCATCAAGTCGTGTCGAGCTAGATACACGGAACGAAAACCATCGAGGGAGATCCACGGGGATAATGTATTCTATACGTGACATGTGGGTCCCGGACCAGCTAACATGCGATTGAATGCGCGACAGTGCAAGTTGGATCCGCTTGCATTGTATCGGTCGATCTGCGGTTCTGCGTGCGTGCAAGAGACCGCAGGGAATCCTACAGTGTCAAGTCACGTCACGTCATCATGCATCTGATCATATACGCTGCCCTGTGCTTTTACATGCTCCATCGATCACCAAAGCCCACCAACACCGAATACACACACAAGGAGATTTTGCACGAGATTTTTATGGTCCAAATCCTACTGCTGTTATGGTCCAAATCTCCTATGCACCGAGCGTTTTTTATATATTAATAACGAGGACTATGGAGACACATTAACTAACTACACTACAGATACGTCATCTAATGGGAATGGCGGCCTACCTGCCAATGGCTCTGGGCCCGTCTTGTTTTGGACGTATCCGTTTAACTTTGCCGACTAGCTACAGCCTCGACGAGAGAGGCAGCTTTCTTGATTTCTTTGTTGCGTACAGTGACATTAATTAGCCCGAGCATTTACCCACGACCATCAGCATCAGGCATCAGCCATCAGCATCTCCATTTGAATGCAGAACAGCGTCGTTTCTCCTGGTAATCGAGACACTGTCTTGATAGCATATCATGCTACGATCTGATTATGCTAGTAGGGGTATTTATTAAGGGCACGTAAACCACCATTTCATGTCACATGGACGGACGGGTGGAGTATAACATGATCGATGCTCATGTATATGTCAACCCTACCTACTCCCTCCTATCCATAAAAAGAGTGTCATTCATTTTGTACTAATTAAGTTGGTATAAATTTTGTACACTCCATTTAAAAATGGAATAGTGTGATCTGGAAATGAAATCACGTACACTCCATTTAAAAATGCAATTTGGTGGGTTAATCGGCAAGCTATTTGCCATTGCCAGCCTAAGGACCAGGTGGTTCGAGAGTGGTCGATGTCAAACATTTGCTTGACCACTAAATGGCCATGGAGGTTGGAAAATGAAGATGGTCTGTGGCAGGATTTTATTGGAATGGAGTATCTTAAGAATCAGTATCTAATCCAGTGTGAGCCTAAAGCAAATAAACTCAACTTTTTATCAGGCTTGACGAAACCGAGAAGTTTTTTAAATAATGATGGATGTAGATGACTTCTTAATGAAAATAGGGGTTATTTTGTCAGTTAAATCATTTTATTTCACAACAAGCAAGGGTTCTTACTTCAAATATTTTTGGAAGTTGAAGTTACCTCTCAAAATTGAGACGTTTATGCGGCTAGCTAGTCGTTACAAATAATATTATAATTAGAGATAACTTTCTGCATAAGACGCCGGAAGCAACTCGGGGAATTTGGTTTTTGTTGAATGGGAGAAAATATATATACTATCTTTTGTTTTTACAAAATGTCCTAGTGTCATGTTGCTAAATATCTCTGGTGGAATGTGGTGTGGGGTTCTTTCAAGCAATGCTATGTCGTCCATGCAACAAGTATGGGACTGGACTCTTAATTTTTCCTTAATTTTAGACAAACACGGTATTTTGGTTGAAATTTAGCTTGTTTTCACAGTTTTATCATAATGACCCTTTTAATATTAGTATTTTTCTATTTCTTACTTGATCAATAACTAGACACGGCTCCATACATCTGAGGTAAAGATTAAAGAATAAGAGATGATGATGATATGGCTCAATTGTTGAAGCCGGTAGCGTATAAAGCCTAAGGAAAAAGCATGCATGGCAATGTGTACCAGGCGATTGGTGAAGTGTTGTTAATTAAACATCGTACGTGTAGGACTTTATGAACGATTCTGCATGAGGAAATTACATTGACAATCACTGAAACACCTTAGTCCTCAAACTAGCACATCTCCAAACCTTGTCATCTAGCTTGCCCTTCGTTGTTGACTACCCGAAGTCCAAAAATCAGACCAGCCCGAGGTGAACCAGGCATGTTAGTGTTGAGGTGGACAAAGCAGCTCCCACATGAGGGTCTGCTCGCATGGCAACATTTTTTTGTGAAGAAAAACACAGGAATCTTATTCTATGCAACCCGCCGTCCAGGACTTCGTAACCCTAGCTCATCAGGGTCGGCCGCGATGAGCAATGCCTCCTCGACGGCCATTGTGGACCTCGTCGCGTAGCACCAACAAGTGATTCTCCGTGCAAAACATCCAGCATGATGTGTCTCGACAGCTAAGTGATCATCAGAGATGACTGCATATAAAATTGAGAGCGCATACTTAAAAAATGAAACAGATTTGGGAGCGGGCCGGCGTTGGAGGGAAAATAATCACGTCTAAATCAAACCGCGCCTTCTCGTGGGTGCAGCTTAGGAGTCTTTAATTTCCCTGCCGTCGATTCCCATAGACGTCCAAATCAGTACTTTAATTAACATCATGCTCAAATATACTGTGCGCGTATTGTAACGGAGCTACGCGACACGCCTAGATCATTAATGCTCAGCATCCCATTCGTTCCCACTGGCTGAGCTGTGGGGCCGTAAAAGATCCAAAGCAACGAACCACTTGCACTAACCAATAACCATGACGGCATGACCCCATGTCAAAACTACCGACCCATATACGGCTATAGCTAAGGTAAAATTATTAGCTGCAGGGCAAATTCATGATCCAGCAATCCGAAGTGGACAAAATGTTTGCGGCAAGTGGACCTGCAGCTAGTTTTTCCCTAGATCAAAGTGCACTAAACTTAAATTAATCTCTGTAACTCTTACAAGCTTGGAGGACATACGGAGTACAACAAGCGGACCTATCACGTACCCCGCGCGCAGCTACTACTTCGAACCAACAAACGAAAAGACTTTGTAACCATTACTCTTTGTAGTATGCTAAGATAAGCAGAGTCAGTGTTGACTCTCCATTTCACCTAGAGTACACGGTAGAGTCACTCATACAATAGTTTGTGTTTTTCAAATGGATCAAAATGATTTGTTAGCATTAAATGTGAGGGGCACACAATGTATGATAAAAAGACTGATTCATAGCTGGCTC
Source organism: Brachypodium distachyon (assembly GCF_000005505.3). Lineage (NCBI taxonomy): Eukaryota > Viridiplantae > Streptophyta > Magnoliopsida > Poales > Poaceae > Brachypodium > Brachypodium distachyon. Next base: position 44,311,247 of record NC_016132.3, on the reverse strand, counting down.
TTGGTCTCACTCTTCAAGAAGAGTCAATTTTCTTCTCTATAGTATTTCCTCCGATCCATATTAATTGTCAAAATGTTACATGTATCTAGACGCTCTATAGACATAGATACATCTATATTTAGGCAAATTTCAGACAATTAATATGAATCGGAGGGAGTATTTAACATCTATGAATATAACATCTATGAGATATCAATTAGATTTATATTTTGTAATATAATTATTCAATATTCTAGATGTTGGCAAATTTTCCTCTAAACTTTTTGTACGTAAAATTTAAGAAGTTAGGAGTACTTATATTAAGAACGGAGGTTGTACACCAATGGCCTGCATGCACGTATGATCAATGGACCGGTCCGCTGGTTAGCCGTTGTGTACATGCTTACTCTGTCCGTTCCACTCTATGGGGCTCATTTCATTTGTTTTAATTTGATCAAATCTTTAACCATAATTACTTCTTAATATACAATTATGTGCTTAAATTGATATCTCATATGCAAAAGTACATGCTCGTGGTTATGATTTGGATCACGTAAGTCATATGTTACCGAAAATAATTTGGTCGAAGGCTTGGTTAAAAGCAAATGAAATACGCCATTTATAGTGGGACTGAAGGAGTACCGTAAAAGTTTGATACAATCTGTACCGCAAGAATAATGAAATCATACCGATAGAGTATTAGTATATACATACTGGCTACCACATCTCCCTACATAGTCCATAGTCGAAATCATTGTTCCTTTGCATATGTGTACAAATGGTTACTAAAATTAGTAATAAGTACTAACACTAGTCTTACCGATTAGTTAGAAGAAACACTGGCCAAGTAGGCAAAACGGGAAGGGCGTCTCCGCGGCGGCCCCACCATCATCAGTCAGTCCCACCCCCACGCCGCTCCCGCCGCCGCCCTCAAACTCCGGCACCTGCTGCGCCCCGGAGCTGGCAGCGGGCTGCTCTGAGGTCGTGATCGATCTCCGCGCAGGCTTCTGCTCCTCCGCCCATCGCCAGACCCCGTCGACCATGGCCGCGTCGTCGATCACCGCCGGTGGCCGCGGAGGAGGAGGACGTAGCGCGATGGGACTGGGAGAAGAAGGAGCCGCGAAATCACGGGAGGGGGTGAACTGCATCTGCATCTGCTGCATGCGCTGCCGCTTCTTCTCGGCGGCGGCCTGCTCGAGAAGCTGGACGGAGGAATCCTCGTCGGCGAGCCTGGTGAGGAAGGACATGAGCTGGTCGGGCCTCCGCTCCGTGGCCTGCAGGCGGCGGCTCATCCGCGCCAGCTGCTCCCCGATGGCCGTCTGCTCCCGCCGCAGCCTCTGGACCTCCTCCAGCAATACCGCCTCACTCCCTTCCTCCTCCTCGTCATCGTCCAAGTCCAATTCGTCTCCGGTACTACTGGCCGACGCCACGTGCTGCGGCTCGTGGCCGCTGTCGATTGTTGCAGAGGAGCAGGAGGCGCTGCCGCCGCCCTCGCCGCGCTTCTTGCGGCGCACGATGCGCGGCAGAAGGTGCGTCTGCCCGCGCAGGAAGGACTCGTGCGCGAACTCCCATCGGTCCGGGTGCACCTTCCGGAAGCCCTGCAACACAATTTCAACATCTCGAGACTCAGCGAAAACCAAGCAGCCATTTCTTCCACTCAAGTGTACGTACAAGGCAAAGTTTGTAGCCACTTCCAAACAACTTCTCTACTAGTAACACCAAAGTAACGTTGAAGTGAAAAGACAGCGGCAGGGCCAGGAAGGCCTGCCTTATCAGGCCGACTCACGTACGTATGTGTTGAGCTGGCGGACGAAGCTGGAGAAGTTGCCGTGCTTGAAGAAGCAGGGGAGGAGGAGCTGCGAGAAGCCGGCGACGTCGGCCACCACGAAGCTGTTGTTCTCCCCGCCCCACCGGATGAGCGCGTCCGTCCTGGGCTCGCACACCATCTGGTACGTCTTGGCCACGAACGGCGCCGTCTGGAGCTGCCCGATCAGCCCCAGCGCCAGCTCCGTGTGGAGGCCGTCCATTTCTACCCGATCTCCGGACCGCAACACGGACAACACTCTGCCACTCTGGAGCAAGAGTTCCTTCGCTCGCCCCAAGTAACTAGGCGCTCGCTCCCACTCTCCCAGACGTCAAAATCGCTCAAAAGGCAGGCGTACGTGGGTGCCTGTAGAAAACTGGGGGGGGGGTCCGGACAGATGGGCCAAAATGAAGTTTGTGCTTACTAATAACTTAAGAAAAAGGTCATGGCTTACTAATTATGGCAGGGTGCGTGACAGGAGGACACGGCTAAACTAATGAAACCCATGTGGTGAGCTTGCCTGTTCGGGGGTTAATATAGACGTGTCTGGTGGGAGGCTAGCTCTGAAAACGGGGGGGAAGACAAGTGTCGAATTCCTGATCTTTCACGCGCACATTACTATAATCCAGGCGTCGCCGTCGCCTGAGATTTTCCGGTGATATAATACCGTGCCTTGCCGCCTTTTGGACCAAAGCGTGATCCAGCTAGCAGTGCAAACAGAGGAGACGCGCGCCGTGCTAATCGCATCAAAGTTGAGCTAACCCCAACTGCCTCATGATGCTTGACTCGAGAGCCTTCTCAACACAAGTACCACCGCCCCCGGCAGTAGTAGCAATCATTTCTCCATCAGCTTGCTCAAGATCAGCACTAATCCAGCTTGTAATCGAACGAGCTTACAGTTAAACCAGGCTGATCCGGCCGGTCGCAAGCAGGAGCTTGTAGTTGTCGTATTTACTAAAGTAGGTTGTCCACTTGTGCGTGCTAATTTAGCTAACACTGTGTTGGGAACGTGATCGGTCGCCTCGATCGACTGTACACTGGGAAACTTCAAACACTAGCTCGTTATTACTACTACGGAGTACTACTAGAAAATACAATAATGTGACGTAAAGCTGGAACTCATGGACGGGATTCAGTCCGTGCGAGCGTGTCATACCGGCGGCCGGCGAGACGCCACCGGATCGAAAGGCGCGGGTGTTTGGTCGTGACAAGACGCCATTGGTGCACACGATGGACTAGCTAATTTTTATAAGCGCTCCGAGTGGGCGGGATCAAACGAGGACTCGACAGACATGGACTAGGCGCTTTGTGCAAAGAAATGGGCGGTGGGGGCAGAGGGCCCCTCTTCTCCTGCTGCTCTGTTTGTTTTACAGGGATAGGTTGATTAAAAAACGAAGCAGTGGCACGCTATGATCATGTAGGTGTGCTCTCTTCGAAAATATCTTGTCTCCTTTGAAGGCTTTTGGAGTGGATGGGAATAATTGGGATCAGCCGTGCCTCTGCCCCCCTAGCTCGCGTTTTGGTTGGTCCCTCTCCCCGGATTGCTGAACTGGTGCTCGCTCGCTGACTCTGTTTCCCAAATGGGCATGTTCTTTTCTGTATCCGGTCACCTTGTGTCCATGTGGTCTTATCAACAAGCACTAGAGCAACAACTCGGTACACTAGTATAGGTTGCTCAGTCTGATAGGGTATTGGTGGGTAGAATTTGTCAGGTACTACTCCTGCTTTGGGTTTCCTAATTTAGATCGATCCAGTGGCGATGGTTAATTTGTGTTTATACATGGTTAATCAGTTTAGCAAGTCCTCCAAGCAAGGAAGCAAGGCTTTAATTTAATTTATCGCTAGCTAGCTAGATATCATGTCTTGGTTTAAATACGAGTATACAACACTGTATATATACGGAGTACATGATAAGCATAGGTTGCCCGGGAGATGAATGTGGTGCGTATCTGACATTTTCAATCCGGTCTGGCCGTCTGGGAGGCTGTTTTCTATTTCCTCGATTCTGTAATAATTTAACTGTCTCAAGCAAATCAGACGATTGCCCTAAGCTGTACCTGCACTGACAATGAACAAGTATATGCTTGAACTTGCAGGTTTTTGTGTAGAGGGCGTTGTCATCGGCCGGGTCCAAATTAAAATATCCTCTTGTATCACTAGTTGTCAATCAGGCCTTATCTGACGGGAGTCTATGTGTATTTTATGTAGCAGATGATAATTTTAAATCAAAGCTAGTACTAGTGTTTCGTACTAGCAAATGAGTAACTACCCACTAGGTCAATTCAAGTATTTGCGTGCTGCGAATAATTTGACAGTACTTAAATTATGCAGCCATGATGAGGGTGTGGGTTGGGGTGCTATATGGTAATGATAATCTTGTTCGGTTAGGCGGGTTTTACATATGTTTGTGTTTTTAGCTACTCATTGCTTTAACCAAACCTTTAATTTGGTCCTGCCGCGGCAGGAAGGAGTTCTGCCGCGCAGCCTCGCGGCAGGCAGATGCGCGGCGGCAGGAATGCGCGGCAGGCAGAAGAAGAAGGAGCTGCAGGTCGCAGCTCCAGTGACATCACTTGCTCTTGATTTGAAGTCTCCGGCTACGACTAGACGAGGAATTTCTAGTCACACGATGTTCCCCTGGACTTCATCCTTCACATCTATGTCCCGTCCTAGCTAGGGAGCATACTTTTCAGATCGGATTCGGGAATTGGGACAAGACTCTTCCTCCACCATACCGTTTTGGTCTTCAGAATTTCTGGTTGATCATTCTGGCGCACAGTTCGCGGAACGGCCTGGTGCGACCTGGCGTGCTGCGTGCAGGAGGTGGAACTTTGGATGGATACTGGCAGCAGTCGCGCTGCACTGCGGTTGACGAGCGCTCAGCTGGGCCGGCAGGTAGTACCGTAGTAGCTGGTATGCCGGCTTGGAGGCCAATTGGTATATTCGTGAGTGCAGCCTTGCATGATAAGCGATGTCGACGGCGGGCCTTCAACACCAACCGGACCAGAACAACAAAGTCGAGTCCGTCACATAATCGCACTATATGTTTGCTTTTGAACCTGGGTAGTTTGTGCGAACTGTCGCCTACTTGTGAGTCAGGGGCAGGTGTGTGTAGAGCTATCTGGTGTTTTCTTTCTTGCTTGCTTTTTGCTGGGCTATGTGGTGTTTTCTGCTGTGTTCTTTGGTCTGAAGCCTGAACTCCTGTTCAATGTGGTCATATGGGGTCATAAAATGCACGGTGCCTAGTGAGTGCAAAAGTACTGTCTCCTAAGGTGGCTTCAAGTGTACAATACACATAGGTACCGTCGCCACAGAAATGAGATATGCGGGACTGCAAAATGGAAGACAATGACTCTCGGAAATCTACACATCGGACAAAAAAAGCATATTTGCTGATGAACAAATAGCAGGACAACTCATGAGAGACGGATATACACATACACATGGATCGAATGGGAGTACGGAGCACACGAACACAAGGGCGCAACTCAGGTACAAATAGGTTACGGAGTTGGCCACGGAAAACAGCAATGAACTAGCCGTCTAGTTCTCCATTTGCCACATCTTATGGGTTCAGAACTGCAACGGCGCATCTGCGTTGGCTGGGGTGCAGAAGACCTCACATAGCTCACATAGTCACATGCTGATTTGACTCTGGCTGTGTCCCCCAAGTTCCACATTACCCTCGCAGTAGAGACCAAAATAGGCTACTCTTTTGATCAAGGGCTCTCGGAACATAGCAGCACGTTGTTCTCACTTAAGCGCCTCTGGAACTGTGCCAGACGATCTTGCAAATCCACGATTCCAGCAGCTTTCTGTGAGAGTATACTGCTAAGTCGTGTAACGTAGTCGTCGAGTTGGTTGCCAGGCTGATCTGCTTCAACTAGTAAGTTCATCTCCTGGTGAAAACAAAGTCATTCACTGGTTATGGAAAATGATAGGACGACCGATGAGAGTGGAGACAATTTACCATTTTGGTGAACTAACCTCTTTAATTATATCCAGGGTCTCTTCCACTTGCTTTCTGTGAGCGCTCACTAAATCCTCCTCTTCCTGCACCGATTAATCAAAGTCAAAATGAACACCGGTCATATTGTACCAAGAAAATGCAGCAAGAAGCAATAATACCATACCTGAAGGAGATCATTCAGATGGTCATCTTCATCCACGGCAGCCCTTCTGACTGGGTAGGCAATAGAATTTCTCATGTTATTCTCTGAAGCTGGATCTCTACCCTTACGTGCCTGCTGCCTTCCCTGCTGGTACATTGTGTCTGGTACTACAGCTATACCTGTTGCTGAAGCACCTTTGGTTTCTTGTCCATTAAAATAACCACCATTTGACAAACTAAACTCCATATTTTCCCTAGCCTTGGGCATTCTATCCACAAACGATGGCGCTGGCTGTTCTTTGGCGTACTGTTGCTTAGGCCAACCAAAATTATTCCTTTCAGTGATATCATTCATTACCTCAGCTGCAGAGAAAGAGGGTACCAGTGAAGGCAATGGGGAAGGACTTGACTCTCGTAAAGGTGCAGAAGCCAAAGGCACATCTTTCTTGCTGTTGCTTCCTTTTGACAGACTCTTCACCCTGAAGATGAGAATGCATTGATTACATTAAAACCCTATATGGACATAGCAGCAGCAGCTACTGCAAAAAAATAATGATGATAGACAATCACCTATCAGCATATCTCAATGTGTTCAGAGTATGCTCACAAGAACCAGAACTGGGGGAAATGCATGATATCATGACAGTGCGTGAGTCTCCAATGAATGAATCTCGCAACACTTCAGTCAGTTTGCTGCCTCGGAAAGGAATATGAGTCTGATCGTTATCAAGCGCTCTGATACATTCCTTTAAGGCGAGCAAACTTTTATTGATCTCAGCGCCCTCAATTCTGCATTGTATTTAAAAAATGAAGTTCAGTAGAGTAAAATACATATGTACTCTTTTCTTCACATACTCATGACAATGATATAAGAACATAGTTTTGTAAAGTGACCTTGTTTGTTTATCGTTGTCGGTTGTATCAGCACCACGCTCACTGCCAGCCAGGTCAATAAACGACAACTTGCCAGCCAATCTGGGTGGCTTGGAGCCATTTCCATCAACACGCCTTTTAATAGCAAGTTGAAGAATAGCATGAGATCGAGAGGACTCCTCGTTTGCACCAGTTGTACCGGTACTTCTGGTTGCATTCCCTCTTTCGATCAACTCCTTGATAGTTTCAAGATCAGATACCCTGTGCTCTTGTAAACCGACAATGCAAACTTTCTGCTTTCCATCCTCTCTCATGCAAAGTTTACTGCATGAGATAATCAGTGTTCAGAACAGGAAACATAACAGGCTTTCTGAATATACACTACAGTATATAAAGTTATAAACACACCAGATTTGGGGAAAACTTACTTCCTTTCGTTTAGAAGATCAAATAATTTCCCACCATATATCTCAAAGAAACTAAAAAATAACTGAAAGCCCTGATTGCGATATGTATGGTTCATTAGTCTCAAAATGTCTTGGGAGGCCTTCAAAGGAAGTGGCCTCATGGTGTACGTTTTCCCACTACCTGGGTAGAAAATATATGTTACAAATTGCCTTCAAGTCTGCTACACATATCACATATATCTAGAGGATACTGGGGATATACCAGTTTGTCCATACGCAAAACAAGTTGCCTTTGTACGGTTAAAAATAGCAGGAACCACAGGTTCCACTGTTTCGCGGTAAACCTGTTAATAGGAATGAATCAAAGTTGTTAAGAATAAAATTTACTTGATAATCTGAATTATAGAGTATGCAGTTTTAGTTTATAACCACCTCGTCATTTGAAACATCCTCATCTAAAACAGCATCAAATACAAATCCATGCTTTTCAACATATTCAGTGAGGTCAACCTGCAGCATAATGTGCCAGGTATGAGCAATGAGTATATAAGTATAAACTGCCAGTGCCGGTAGCAAACTAAGGTCCTATGGGGCAGCGGCTTAAAATAAAGTTAGACAAATGAAAATAATTAGCTTGGGATGAACCTTAAGTTTAGTCTCATGGACAGTCAAAGAATTTGAACTTTGTTCAATGTCTATGATATCTTCTTCCCTCTTAGATATTTCCTTCTTGTTTAATGGTCTTTTGCGCACCTGCATTTACAAACAAAGCTATTAGAATTAAACCGGTGTCATAATTTCAGCTGAGCCATAAGGAATATATGTCAACAATCATGGAGCAAAACTAAGAAACTTACCACCACTTTGATTTTGGCAACAGGAGCCACCTTCTCTTTCTCAGGAAAGGCCGTGAGGTAGTTACTCTCGGCAAAAACAGTGGACTTGCTTATCTGCTTATTTGTAGCGAAGCTTACATCAGAATCATCAAAGCCCACTCCATTGGCAGAGCTAAACTTTTGAGCACCATCATACATCCCTTGTACTTGAAACTGTATAAGAAATTAGGTACCCATTAATACAGGAACTTCAGTGTGGAAAATAGTATCTGTATTCCTTTGCTGTAACATCAAATGGTCTGTGTAACTTAAATAAATCAATACTCATTGTGAGTAGGACAGATATGTAGTACTGTATGTTTGATCATACAACAAGTACTGAATATTGATGCAGTGCCACATCTCAATGCCACATATAATCCAACAAACTATTACTCCCTCCGATCCATAGTAAGTGTCCGGGATTTAACTTTGTACTAAATCCCCGACGGTTATTATGGACTGGAGGGAGTACTTGTTTAAGACTCAAACATCCTAACCCTCAGAAATTGCATACCCGTCCTAACACGCCTAAAAGAAGATCAGTACCAAAACAAAAAACAACAAAGTTCTTGTTTGCTTTCCGGTAGCTGATCAATCAAAGAGAAGTAAATACTTCTGACAACTTATGCGGCCATACCTTGACACTGGGATTCAAAACGTCAGATCAACAACATCAGAAACAATCTAGAACATAAACCCAAAATATCCGCACGAGATCATCAAAACAGAAGTGATGTATGGTTTAAAAAACAGAAACAATTTCTTCTAGAAATGCAGCTGTCGTCTTACATCAGGTATAAGTTCCGTGTCAAAGGCGTGGAGATCAAGCAGCCCGGGGCTGAACTGCTGCCTCTGCCCCGGAGACCCCACGGCTGCCCCGTCCCCTCCGCGCAACCGCGACGGCGTCGCCGGGTCCACCGACACGAAGATCTCCCCGTCCCCGCGCCGCACCGCACCTCGCTGCACGCAAAAGCATCCCAAATATAAATTCATGAGCTCGGAGGGATAGCACCCTGGAGATCACGAACTCCATGCAGATCTCGAGGAATCGGTGGCCGCACCTGGGTCCACCTGCCGACACCGCCAGCAGCAGCGGCATTGGCGGGGACGTCGAAGAGGAGCTGCTCCGAGGAGTAGCGCCGTCGCCCGCCCCCGTTCATCGTCGCCGGCGAGGTGGGCCTCGGAGGCGGGTGCTGCCCTGTGTGGGCTGGGGAGTGAGGAAGGCAGGAAAGGGGGAGCGGAGAAGAGCAGGGCTGGGGGACAACGGGAGGCGGAGCGAGTCGTAGCAGGGTGGAGTAAAGGAAAGGCCTCTCGTTTCAGAATTCAGAGAGGGTTGTTTTCCGGCTTGCACCCTCGACTACGAACGAGGTTTCGGTTTAGCCCTCTAATTTGAATTTGGAGTGGAAATCAAGGGAATGGGTAGGAAGGGAAAAGATCTTTTTTCTCCCATGTTTGCAGCTTTTGGGTTCTGGTTAGGCAACGCCTATCGCCACCGGGCCCACCAAGCTGGTTGGTGTACATTTCGTTTTCCTCTTTGTTAATTTAGGGGTGCAATTTCCTGAAACTAATGAGAGTTAGGTCGTAAGAGACATTCGACTAGTCGTGTGTGTCGTCTTCAGTCTGCAGTTGACTGTGTTAATAATTTTTCAAGGACATGTTGTAGATGGATTTGCAATATTTAGATTGAAAAATTGTACCATTGTCATCGGTCAGTGTTGAAAACAAAATCCTCCTTTTAGAAGACTCTGCATACTCCTATGCTGCACTACCCAAAATAGTGGAGTAGAATGATCATATTATCCACATCACTTACCCAATTCGGCTTCTCTTTACCTCAAGTTTGTTTGTTAGCATGAAAGTTGTTGACTGGAAATGCAATCATAATTAATTGCAAGTACTTAAAGTTTGTGCGAGGAAATTAGATTGAAATCAACCACAAATCATGTTTGATTACATGCTTCTAGAAATTCAAGTAGGGCGAAACAACTAGCAATTTCTTCATACATGGTTAATTTGGTAGACTCAGGTAGCGACTCTCAACAACGATGGCAATGGTGAAGGTTGCAGGCCATGCCTGAGGTGGAAAAGTCCAATGGGTTTTTCATAAAACACATGAGCTTCCATCTTTCATCTCATCTCTTTATTTGAGATCTGGATAGGGTTACAAGTTTTCACGTTTTCATTGAATGGAGGTATTCAGTTGATACGACGCCATTCAAATAATAGCCATCCAATTACTATAGATGCTCTAAGACATAAATACAATGAAATTTAAACGTCCTAGTTCTAGTTCTCGAACTTGAGCTCGAAGTTCGAAAAGCAACGAGAAATTGCCTGTTAGATTGATACTCAAGTAGCTATTATTTAATGGAGTTAGGATTACATAGAGGCCAAAATTTTCAAAAATTGAAGAAACAAAATTACAAGTTAAAAAAATCTGAAACAAATACAGAGATGCATATTAATGTACATACTATGCATGTGTAGACTTCGTTGAGAAATACTGTCATATATAGATTACACAGAATATGTGAATCTATAATAGATGTACTACCTCCGTCTAAAATAAGTGTGGCAGTTTTGAACTAGGTTTAAACTGAGACACTTATTTTGGAGGGGGCGGGGGGTGCTATTCATCTATTGTAACGAATAAATTTTACACATATACAGCATGTGTTCATACATATGTGTAGGTTTTTCTTTATAACTTCAAATATCTTTTTTTTTATTTGAAATTTTGAGCTGTCTAAGGAGCCAAGCGTCCGCACAACCGTTCCTGGTCTAAAAAAAACCGTGAGAAACAAAACGTAAATTCACCTAAGTAGATTTTTTTCCATAGGTGACCCGTGACCTAATCTTTCCCAGCAACTTTGCAGAAATACTACATGTGTACAGAATATATGAGTAAACAGGAACCGCTAAAATGATTGTGATTACTGTAGCCATTAGCCCATATACGTGGAGACCGCTCAACGGGCACGTGGCGGTCGACCTCCAGGGCGCTCAGTCACAGACTCATCACACGTGAGATGCGCCGCGGACTCTTTTGACCCAAAGCATCCGTACTGGCGACCTGTGAGGACACCATCCAGTTGGCACTCGGCGGGCGCTCCGGTGTGTGGACGCTGCATTTTGAACTCATCAACCGTAAATACGAAATTAGTTTCCAGGTTAGTGGGGTTCGAACTTTGTTAATTATTTTATCATGCCACTGCCACTGCCAGAGACATGCGTCCCATGTTTTTGGCACTTTGTCGCGAGAAGGTCCAAATGTTTGAAGCGTTGCGCTGGAGCGCCGGCAGTGTCCAGGAATTCCCGATTCTCTTCGCGATTCCAAACCATTTGTCAGTGCCCCGTGCCATGCAAGTACTAGTACTACGGCCGAATGGCCCGAGTTTGCATTTGAAATACGGAGTTTGATTGAATAGCGACACTTGCTGGCCGGTTCGCGCTGTTGCTTGCAGGTTGCTGCTGGGCTCTGCTTTGCTTCGTGGCACCTTGTAATAAGCAGTGGTATACTATGATGATGGCTGCCTCCTTGGAGACGGGCACGATTCTGATATGATGGTCGATTCCCGCACATGCTTCTTGAGGTTTGTCTCTGCTGTGCACAAACCGAGCAAAATGGAGGGATCCAAAGTCTGGGGATTCCCGTTACCATGTGTGCGACGCTGCACGCGTTACAGAGCTCAAAGGACGTAGTGTCCACAACACACGGTGAGTCTGTGACACGAGACACGTCAAAGCCTCAAGTTTTTTTTTTAGAACTAAAGCCTCAAGCTCTTGTGGAAGACAAATAGGCTTGGGCCTGCCAGTGATCCAATGTTTGGCATGGCAGCCCAGTGAGTGAAAAGGTAGTGCGCAGTCTGCCAACCTAAAGCCCATTTACTCCCCTTTGGCAAAAAACCTTTGCTGAATTTGAAGACAATCACGCAAATAACTCACGCTTAATATTGGAGATCGAACGGCATCGATGCAGCAACACATTTCTTTCACGGGAAAAAATTTCGAACTCAGTTTACAGAAGCGCGGAAGCTAAAAGAGAAGCGAAACTTGCAGGGAGGCGCGCGACGGCACGCGCGGGGGAGATTACCGGGGATCAAAGAAGTAGATCGATGTGAGATTAGCGCTGCCATTTACTCGCTTATATCGGCTTGCAGAGGGCAGGGCGTTGCGTGCAAGCGAAGGGAACGGTTTCGAACTCAGTTCGAACTCGGTTTTCTCTCGGGCGCGGCTCGCTCTCTCGCTCGCTGCTACCACCTGCCGGTGCCCAGGCAGGCACGCTCGCCCGTCGACCTTCTGTTCTGTCTGGGCCAGCCCAAAGTGCTATCTACTACCGCCCTTGCAGTTACTGTCTGGGCCAGCCCAACTTGTAATCTCAACCATTGATTGGCATCAAAGTTGCAATTTTTTTCAAGAACGAAGTATCGAAACAATCCTCTGTCCTTAGAAATGGCAATAAATACTCTTGTTGCCGCTTGGCCGCTAGGGCATAGTTTAACGTAAGCACCGTCGCTTTTGATTAGAAGATCCATCATTATGGAACGATTGATCCATCATCCATACGCGTAATAAGTTCTCTGTATACGCAGTGGCGGAGCCAGCCTAAACTCAGAGCATGGGCAGTATAAAAGAATCATTACCATTATTGCTAATTATACAAGAGATTGAGCCTGGGTAAGTGCATACGGATTACGGAGTGCATAACGCATAATACTACGAGCGGACTTTATTTACACTTTTGTCGTTTTTCATGCTCATGCTCTGTCATACATCAGATATATTCTCTCTTAGGTTGAGTATATGCCGCCAAAAGGTTGTCATTTTGTCATTTGGCATCGTATAGGATGCAATAATTTTTGGAATATAAACTGGATTCTTCCTATTTTGCCACTATGGACTTGTATATACTGCTCTATTATCAATCGTCGTTTGGTTTAACCTGTCATCTATAGCCTACTATGAAATTTACTGTTCAATTAATTTCCAATGTGACTAGCAGGGCATGGCGTCCTATAGTGTTCCAGCAGATTATGTCGCTGCACTCCGTAGCCATGCATTCTGAGTGGCCTTTTGTGTTATTCCTTACTTTCTCGGAAGTCCATATGATGGTAATGACGTTCAGATTCCCTGGGAAAGGGCCCTCTGCTCCGGCCATGTGTTCACAAGTCAGGAATATATAGATGCCCTCTGCAGTCAGCGTCCCTCGTTGAAACTCGTCGCCGCGGGCAACCACGAGCCGGACAAGAGGCCGAGGCCCTTAGCTCGCCCGATTAGGCGATTCTCTCGAAATTCTACCGATGGTGTATGTTCAGGAACATCACCGATCTTAGTTTTCGTTAACCTGTCCAAGCGTGGTTCGTACCGATAATTTGCCTTTTTAAAAACTAGGTCCGTGGAGGGGAAAAAAAAACCCGGTATCGTTTAAAAGAAGAAGACCTTCTCACACAGGTCTGAAAAATCACCGAACCTCATGCCCCACCCATATACAGCGGCACCGCGGCACCACGTGAGATCAAAGCCGGCTTTAGACCTGTGCTTTGGTATGGGACAGACGAGGAGATTTTTTTAACCCTTCGGTCTGAAATTTGAAAGCATTTGAAAATGTATTGTTTTTTCAAAACTTCGAACCATTTTTTAGAGTTTTTTTACGGTACCCTTACACTGCTTGGAGGGAAGAGCAGTATATTAACATCTGCCCGTTGATTTCTGGGGGGTAGTATTGACATTTTTTTTGACAGCTTGGTAGTATTGACATTTTGTTTAAAAGAATTAACAGTTAATATTATTCTTTTTAGTTCGTAAAGGTATTCGATGGGCTTCAGCCCATTTGCTGTGTTCGGCTGACTCTGTCTAGTCTCCATCCACCCTTGTCGCCCCTTCGGCAAGGTCGATAGTGTACTCTCCCCGGTATGCCTCATCGGCATTGTACCAGCCATAACTCATTTGCATGTCAAGTTTTATTGTCCACTCTAAATGACGTGGAGAACACATAAGAGAAACGAGTCTTATCTATCATTGTACCTGCCATAACTCATCTCTACCTTGGCGTCTCAGTGGACCCTAGTTGTCATGGCTATGAGGTGACTAGAAGTCAGTGCTGGGAGCAATGGCGCCAAGGACCAGAAGCGACAACCTTTGCTTTGTTAGCTCGGTAGGGCTAGCTTAGACTCCAAATGTTAGATGTGGAGGACTTCATCGCAAATTAAGAGAAAGCAAAAGTTTATTAATGCAGACATGAATATGCTTTATTGTTTCTACTCCTATAAAAAAAACCAATTGGTGACGACGATCCATCACCTTACAGACTGTGTCAGTTAATTTTATTTGGTCACACAAATCATTGAAGCGGGAATAAATATGAATTATATGACCTTAGATAATACTAGTACACTTTATTTTTAAGACATGTATTTTTCAGTGGGTAGCACCGCATGGGTACTAGCCAGTCTTCACTGGAGACTAAACGCGGAAATTCTTTTTTTTTTAATTTGCAAAAGTAAACATCGTAACAAATTAATCATCCGTTTTAAAGGTTGCTACCTACATGTGCCAATAGACACACTTTTTTTTTGTCGATAGTTACCGTCGCGATCGACCATCTCACTCTCACTTCCTCCTCACAGCCGGAAAGCTCTCACCCGGATGGATGTGCCGCTTCAACTACGTTAATGTTAGCAGCAGCTGATTGCAACCGGCAACCCAACCGAGAAAAAACACATTCACGCGTCACTCGATCGGCCCGGCCGGCTCTCAACGAGAAAGCATACATACCGACCGCACACCCGAACCTAACAAAACCGCGGTAGCTAGTGGCGATCGGCCAGCCAGAGGCGATATAATAGCGCTAACGTGTACAGACCGAACCGTACCTGTCATTCCACACTTGCAACTTATCCGTATCCTCGAAATTATCCATCGCTCTCATCACTTGGCCCGCTCGGCACGCGCGCAAAACAAGCCATATTAGCCATCAGCCCTGCTTCTCCCGACGCCAAAATCTGCGCGTCGGCGTCCACCGTCGTTGCCCCATCGATCGGCGCGTGCAGGCAGGCAGGCAGGCAGGCCGGCCCCGGCCCTCTCTGGCGTCCTTGTCGTGGCCAAAAGGCTGCGCACTCTCTCCACCGTCGCTTTGGCACTTATCTCCGCGCCGATTGGGCGCCTTACGTACGCGGCTCTGGCTAGTCTACTGCCCCCACGCGGTAGCTACCGGCGGCCGGAAGGCTTCAGAGTTCAGAGGATGGATATGACGCGCATGTGGGCAAGATCTTGTGCCCACGGCTCATGCACGCACTCTCCCTGCCTGTCTCCGCGATACGCTCGCGCGCTCGCCCTTTGACATTTCCGCAAGGTCAGAATCCAGATCGAGAATAACCGACGCCTGACGAGCTCAAGCAGTCAAGTAGTGCAACCAATAATATATGTAGATATATAGGATTGGTATAAAGAGTCAAGTGTTTTGTAAAGTTCAAATTCCCCTGCGGCTGGCTTTGCTAGGTCCTCTCCTCCTTTGCTGCTGCTGCTGCGTGCTTTATGACGCGAGAGAGTTCCATGGAAAAGATTCCTCGCCCTTTGCCCCTCTCTCCCTTTTGACATTTGGAGCAAAGTCAAAGGAAAACAATAACTAGGAAGCGAAGCCAAAGTGCCCCTTTTGACAAGTGTATACAGAGAGCAACGGAGCTGCCGCCAATATATCCAATGTGTTGTGGCTGATCGGTTCAAATCCGGATCGTCGACGCGATCTTCTTATCTCTGCTGCCGCCGTGCCCACCACTTGCCTTTGACTTTAAAGGGATCGAGTCGTCGGCCTCGCTTATTAGCCCCCCCCCCCCCCCCCCTCCGTGCCACTCCAGAACTAATCCTCCCGGCCGGCCGGTGTACGCGTCGGCCATGTACAGAGACGTACGTACGCGTGTATATATATATATATTTGCCTGTACCGGCCTGCCAGTGCGTGGCAGCAAAAGTCAACCCCACGCGTGTCCTCCTAGCTCAGCTCAACTCGTCAAAGCTTAGCCCTCCATCGAGCTCCAAGCTAGGCCAGTCATAGTCGTCGCCGTTCATGTGTGCGCGGCCCCTGCTGCTGCTGCGCATGGAACACCTCAACGACTGGGACCTTCAGGCCGTCGTGAGGAGCTGCAGCGGCAGCGGCGTCTCCTCCTCCCACCCCCACGACTACCGCGCCCCGGCGCCGAAATCGGAGGCCGAAGCGGAGGCGGATCAGGTCAAGGAGCGGGCTGCGTGCGGGCCAAGGGATCAGGTGGTGGCGGCCCGGGGATCTGCGCGGGCGGCGGCAAAGGACGCGTCGGCGCTGTACGAACTGGAGTACCTTGATTTGGATCACAAGCCGTTCTTGCTGTCCACAACGTCGTCTTCGTCGCCGCAGGCTTGGGCGAATCCGGATGAAGGCCGCCGTGAGGTGATGATCTCTTTCCCCGCCGCGGCTGCATCCACCTCCACCTCCACGTCCGGTGGGCAGACGCGGGTGCCGCCTGGCCGGAAGCCGGGGATACGCAGCACGCCCCGGCCAAAGAGAAGGTTCGTATACTTACAAAGTTAATTAATTTGCGATCGTTCGGTTATGCTACTCCATCAATTTGGATTTTTTTATGAAGAAAAACGGAGTAGTACTAACTGTGATCTTGTTCGCTGGAGAGCAGCAAGAAGAGCCAGCTGAAGAAGGTGGTGTGCGAGGTGCCGGTGGCCGACGGCGGCGTCTCCTCCGACCTTTGGGCGTGGCGCAAGTACGGCCAAAAGCCCATCAAAGGCTCGCCTTATCCCCGGTAATTTTTTTTAATTAGCTGAACCTCTTTGACCTTACCTTCCCATTTCCACGCGTTACAGTCGTGTCGTCACTACTCACTAGCTAGCGAATCGTTGACAACTTGTACTAGTGCGTCTACTAGTCACTCATAATCCGTTTTCTCAATCGATCGATGGAGATTGCACTGTATGTGATTAAGCCTCTAACATGAAGTCCCCTATACTCAAATTCTTTTTTGTCATCTTATCGGTGTCACAGGGGATACTACAAGTGCAGCAGCATGAAGGGGTGCATGGCCCGGAAGATGGTGGAGCGCAGCCCGGCCAAGCCCGGGGTGCTCGTCATCACGTACATGGCTGAGCACTGCCATCCCGTGCCGACGCAGATCAACGCGCTCGCCGGAACCACCCGCCACAAGTCCAATACCCCTACCGAGGACCACCCGACAGCGTCGCCCAAGAGCCGAGACAACAATAAAGCCGGCAGCGGCAACGCCCACGAGGCAGCAAAGTGCAAACTGGAGGACGACAACAGCGAGGCTTCAGCGATGGCGAACGACGAGAACGAGTTCTGGCCCATGGACATGGCGCTGGACGATTTACTGGCGCCCATGGATGGTGACTTGGATCATGTCTTCGAGGAGGAGGGCGTCCTGGGAAGACGACTCTCGCTATAGCTAGAGCTGAAGGTGAACCAGCGTTTTTTATTTTTATTTTTGTGCCCCTTCTGACTCACCTATTTGAGAGTGAAGGTCACACATGGGAGGCAAGAGAATAGGGCCGGGATGCAAGCTGGATCTTGCGTATGTCTCAGTTCTAGCCAATCTATAATTCTTCTAGTAAACTTTTAATGAGACATAAGAAGATCTCGCTTGCATCTCTACAACAGAACCGTGTATAGGTTTTCTGGTGTGTATTTGTCAACGTTTCTAAATAGCGGTGCTATAGCGTCCCGAGAGGGCTCCTGCGAAAGCTAAGCTGCTTTTTACGCTAACTAGAAAAAACGGTATTAGCGCCGCTAAGCCCGCCAAAGCGATAAATTTGGTGATTGTTACGTTTTGTTCGATATAATGTTCAATATTTTAAAAGGAAGATAACTATCTTGGTCTCAAATTCTTTAAAAAAAGATAATCGACTTTTTCCAGTTATGACATTTACTCTACCATACCTACCTATCGCCACGGATTATCTGGTACTTTGGGCCATTGACACATGGGCCCTTCAGACGTGGGCCCCATGTGACAATGACCCAAAGTCACTCTAACGCACTGCAGGGATTTGCGCATGCCATTCGAAGTAAATTGTAATCGTCATTACAAGTAAAATTCACCGAAGTTGAAATATTTCCATTGATCAAGTAGAGTATCTTGTGGTAGATACATCTCTTCTCTATCCTTTGGGCTGGTACCATCAAATGCTAAAAAATATTGTAGGCACAAATTTTAACCACCCAAAGCTTGCAAAAAGTAAACACCAAAAAGACAAGACATCTTGGACGTTATGTGGGCAAAACCCCACGTGGAAGAAAATAAAGTTGGTGGAATCAAAGGGGAAGAGAAGGTATATTTAGTGTAGCTTAATTTGATCAAACTACCCAAAATCATAACGGTCAAAGGCTGAATCCAATTTTCAGAAAAAGGGAGAAAATCTCTACAAAAAATTGCATGACAATCCCTACTTCCTTCGGCCTACTTCCTTCGGTCAAGGGCCTATGATTTTGTTTTTATCTTGAG
Source organism: Brachypodium distachyon (assembly GCF_000005505.3). Taxonomy (NCBI): domain Eukaryota; kingdom Viridiplantae; phylum Streptophyta; class Magnoliopsida; order Poales; family Poaceae; genus Brachypodium; species Brachypodium distachyon. The sequence goes on along the minus strand of NC_016132.3, from coordinate 44,292,702 downwards.
TCAGCTTAAACTTACTTGAGGCTCTTGATTGCTACATTTTTTCTTCATTCGACCTTCGATAAATAACATGCATGATCATTTTTCTTTAAAATTATTCACGAGGACAAGTTTCACTAGTTATATCTTTGAAGTCATCACATGCATGAATTTTCATCATGAACTTTTGCTTCTTAATTAATGAAAAATCAATCAAGGACAATTGTCAGTGCTTGGATTATTATTCTCTTAAGATTGTTGGTTATGGCAAAGGGAAGGGCATGAACCTTGTTAAACTTTTTTTTTCAAGAATGCAGCCCAATGGGTTCATCATCGATTAAAGAAAAGTGTCGGAAGGCCAGTACAATGCCAATACCGACGTAACAACGCTAACAAGTGGCAATAAAATAAAAGATGACTATGTGCCAACCGGCGACCTACTTGCCGCAAGGGCCGGAAAAGAGACTCTACCCCTGATGAGCCCAACATGCTCCCATTGAGTGAACTCCTCTCCGATAGTAAGAAGGATCCGCTTTACCGAAGGGTCCGCCCCGTTAAAGACCACATCGTTCCAATGACAATAAATGGTCCATAAGACCAGGTTTATCGTTGTCTAGAAATCCTTCCGAACGCGATGTGGAATTGGAAGTGAAGACCATCAATCACGCAGACTAGAGTCCGCACTCGGAATCCACCCTCTCCGATCCCACATCGTCAACAGGTTCTTCCACACCTGTCTTTGCATGACACATCCCAAAAGGAGATGGGAGATGGACTCCTGCTCTTGGTCTGCAAATGGGGCATTTGTCGGGGTGCGAAAGACCTCACGTCGGTCCGCCGTCTAGCATTGGTTTCTCACCAGCCAAGCGAAGAACATGCATTTTGCCGAGGCCCGCGAATTCCACACCACAGCCGCGAGCAGGTTGAACACGCGATCAATGAAGGGATTTGAGTAAGCCGACTTCGTCGAGTAGACACCGTCGACCAATGCCAAGTTAGGGTATCGGCTACCCCATCCTCCTGCCGAAGACCATGGAGCCAATCCCAGATGGTGAGAAACTTGTTAAGATTAATTAGATTAATGTTAATCATCCCTTGTAATTACCCCGAATCGGTTGCATTTGTGCAAACCGTCGGGCCTGCACGCCTTGCACGTGCGTGTCTCTCCCGAGCGGACGCGGCTGTTGCTCGCCTCCCTCTGGACGAGACGCAACTCTTTGTAAGCCTATATATTGGGCAGAACATCATCGAATCACATACGGTTTTTCATTCTCATCACAATACAAACACGTTATCAGCACGAATTGAATATAACACAAGGTATTAACATAATGACTACCTTCAACGTGCGCTCCCAAATATTTAAATTGAATATAACACAAGGTACTATAGTCTCTCAATAACGGTAAAATGCTAAAATGGCATTGAATGTTCCGTGGGAACATACACCTTATTGAAAGCAGCGAATTATTTGCGTAGTACTGAGAGATCTACACCACTTTTGGTGACTATCTTCAACGTGTTATATCAATAATTTGAGGTTTACACTATTTTATTCAAGTCTTCACTTGAATTATTATTTTCAAATCTTGCAAATACTATTACAATATAACCATGACGATATTTAATTTACTCACAAGTAAATTAATCGAATCTCTGGTTTAACTCCATGCAGGCAAAGATGACCGCAAAAGAATTCACTGAGCTAGCGCTCAACGGATCAGCCTCGCATCTCGAGGGATTGCTGCTGCACTCCAACCTCCTCAGGAGGGAGTTGCTGAACTAACTGAAATGCAGAAATATTCTGCCTTATACATCATAAGGCATCATATTCATCCAGATCTCAAGGCTGAGTACTTAATGGAGGAATCTCCAAGTACCATGTGGTAAGCACTTAAAACAAGATATGAACAGCAAAAGGCAGTCATTTTGCCTGAAGCTAATCATGAATGGACTCAACTCCGACTCCAGGACTTCAAGTCTGTTGGAGAGTACAATCATGAAGTTCATAAAATTTGTTCTAAGTTGCGCTTTTGCAAAAAGGAACCTACAGATGCGGAAAAAATAGAAAAGACTCTGTCTACTATGCTCCCGGCTGATAGGATTCTACAACAACAATATCGTGCAAGGGATTACCAAATTTATTCCGATTTAATTCATGTACTTCTCCAAGCTGAGAAACATGATGAGCTCCTTTTGAAGAATCATCAACAGCGACCTATTGGTGCTGCTCCTCTCCCTGAAGTACATGCAAATTTTCGGAATACCAAGTTCAATGGCTCATCTCAAAGCCAACCAACGAACTTTAGAGGTAATCGCAAATGCAATAAGAAGCGCAAGCCACAGAACTCAGACTGCGGGAAGGGCATCGCAAAGCCTAAGTTTGAAAAAACTAATCTTTGCCAGAAATGTGGATGCTACAAGCACACCACGAAAAAATGCCGAATTCCACGATATCTGGTCAATCTGTATCAACAATCCCTGGGACAGAAGCAACCTCCCCAAGGTCAAAGATATGAAGCACACTTCAATCTTCAGTCCGACAGCATCAAGGAAGCTGATCGTTCGCAAGCCGTTCCTCCGGAACCAAGCAACAACGAGGCATTCCAGCAGTCACAGCAGCCTTTGGGCACGGAGAACATGATGATTGAATATTCCTCAAACGACCTGTTTGCGGACTTTGAATTATCTCATCACTCTGTGGATACCAAGTCCATTACTTATATTGATGTATTGTAATAGAACATATAGTCGTTGTTGTCGTTATCATTTTATATTGTATATTACAATATTGTATCAGCACTCTGATATAAATAAAGTTGTATGTATTCTATATATCCAATAAGATTTTAATTCTACATTTTGGTATATAGATTTCTATGGGAGTCAATCTGATGGAAGAGGAATTATGTCTTGTGGACAACGCTACCACAAACTCTATACTAAGGAAGATTAAATATTTCCAGACTCTTACTAAAAAAGAGTGGAGAGATTTTAACAATCGCCGGATGCGATGCGGTAATTGTTGGCTCTGGACGTGCCATAATTACCCTCCCTATGGGTACTCCATTGGTAATCGAGGATGCTCTATTATATCCGGATTCAACCCGTATCCTACTAAGCTATAGAGATATCGAAAAAAATGGTTTCCATATTGAGACCAATGATAACGATAAAGAGGAGTATCTCCTCTTTACCAAAGATAGCGGATATGGCAAACGAATATTTGAGAAAATTCCTTCTTTAACGTCTGGGTTGTACTATACATACATCAAACCTGTAACACATGTTGCGTATAAGATAATTTTTCAGAATGTCAATACATTCCAAACTTGGCATGATCGCCTTGGTCACCCTGGAATAGGGATGATGCGGAAAATCACCAGCAATTCTATCGGTCATGATTTAATTGATGCTAAATTCCCACAATCTTCAGATTTTATGTGCACTGCATGTGCCACTGGAAAGCTAATTTTGGAACCTTCACATCTCAAAATCCAAGCGGAACCACTTCAGTTCCTTGAACGCATTCAAGGCGACATTTGTGGTCCCATCCAACCGTTAACAGGACCTTTCAGGTACTTCATGGTTCTAATTGACGCATCTACACGATGGTCCAATGTGTGTCTATTATCTACACGGAATCATGCTTTTGCTAAAATAATGAGGCAAGTTATTAAGTTACAAGCCCATTATCCCGAACATCGAATTAAATCAATTCGAATGGACAATGACGCAGAATTCTCCTCAAGAGTCTTCAATGATTATTGTATGGCACTAGGGATTGAAGTTCAGCACTATGTCCCATACGTTCACACGCAAAATGGTTTGGCTGAATCTCTGATTAAAAGAATCAAGCTCATCGCACGACCCTTACTTATGAATTGCAATTTACCAACTTCATGTTGGGGTCATGCAGTATTACACGCTGCTAACTTAATTCAATTGCGACCTACTGCATATCATAGTACTTCCCCTCTACAACTAGTACATGGAAATACTCCAAATATTTCCCATCTGCGTAAGTTAGGATGCGCCACATATGTGCCGATCTCACCACCGCAGCGTACATCCATGGGCCCACGCTGGAAATTGGGTATCTATGTGGGGTACAAATCGCTGTCGATTATCAAGTACCTAAAGCCCCTAACGGGGGATCTATTCACAGCCCTTCACGCTGATTGCATCTTTAATGAGGACCATTTCCCGGCATTAGGAGGAAATTTCAAGTACCAGGAAAAATGCTAGGAAATCAATTGAAATGCCCAAGACATTTCCTCCTCAGATCCACGTACTCAAGAGACTGAACTCCAAGTTCGGAAAATAATCAATTTGCAACAGATTGCAAATAATCTGCCAGATTCATTTACTGACTATAAAGGTGTTACAAAATCCTACAATCGTGCGAGAAATGCACCTGAAAGAGTGGAGGTACCAACTAAAACCACTCAATCTCCCGTTCAAAATAAGAGGGGGAGAAGTACGGCTGCAACCCAGGATCCTGCTCCTCGCAAGCAACAAAGGAAACAGAGGAAGAAATCCTTCGAATCAGTAAATGCAAGTCAAGTCCACGTTGATAGACACCAAACGGGCACTATTCGCCTGGTGGAAGGGCAACCTCCACAACCCAGTTCAGTGGTGCACACATTAACTGGGACATCAGAATGCCCAGACTCAATCGTATTGGGAGATAACGATCAGTCACTAAGGGTAAATGAAATTTCCACCAACTACATTGATTCTGGCGAATCATATGACCGAAAGTCTACAATTGTCGACATATATTTCTCAACTACGATTGCAAAAAACCTTCAAAATGATCATGATCCAAAGACCATGGCTGAGTGTGAAAAACGCTCCGACTGGCCTCAATGGAAGGATGCAGTCCAAGCAGAAATTGCCTCACTTAACAAAAAGAAGGTATTCAATGACGCAATACCTACACCTCCCAATGTTTTCCCTGTGGGATTCAAATGGGTTTTCGTTCGGAAACGGAATGAGAACAATGAGGTGGTGAGATACAAAGCAAGGCTAACGCTGCCTCGAATCCTAACGCAAAACGCAACATGTATTGTGTAAAACTGAATAAGTCATTATATGGCTTAAAACAGTCGGGGCGGATGTGGTACAACCGACTTAGTGAGTTCCTTTTACAAAAGGGTTACTCCAATAATGATGATTGTCCATGTGTTTTTATTAAGAAATCCTCAACAGGATTTTGCATCATTTCTGTGTATGTCAATGATATCAACATTATCGGCAACTCACAAGATATTGATGAAGCACGCAATCACCTAAAAATGGAATTTGAGATGAAGGATTTGGGTAAAACCAAATTTTGCTTGGGTCTTCAACTTGAGCACCTTCCCTCAGGTATTTTGGTTCACCAGGCCGCTTGCATCCAGAAAATATTGGAGAAATTTAATATGGACAAATCATATCCATCTAAAACTCCCATGGTCGTTCGATTTCTAGACGTAGAGAAAGATCCATTTAGACCAAGGGAAGATGGAGAAGAGATATTGGGACCCGAGGTTCCTTATCTCAGTGCCATTGGAGCGCTTATGTATCTTGCGAACTGCACCAGGCCTGATATCGCATTCGTAGTGAATCTACTTGCTAGACATAGCGCTGCTCCAACCAAACGTCATTGGACGGGAGTCAAAAATATCTTTCGATATCTCCAAGGCACCAAAGATCTTGGTTTATTTTTTCAATTCCAGAGAAATCTGGACTCTAATATGATTGGATATGTTGATGCTGAATACTTGTCAGACCCTCACAATGCCAGATCACAAACCGGCTTCGTGTTCCTTCATGGTGGAACAGCTATCTCATGGAAGTCTTCCAAACAGACCCTAGTGGCTACATCCACTAATCATTCTGAAATCATATCTCTATATGAGGCATCACGCGAATGCGTGTGACTACGCAGAATGACAAACCACATACAACAACCATGTGGTATTGGTCTCATTGGATCAGCAACCATTATCTATGAAGATAATGCAGCTTGTGTTGCACAGATGCAAACAGGTTATATCAAAAGCAACATTACTAAGCATATTGCCCCCAAATTGTTTTATCCTCGTGAACTTCAGCAGAATGGGGAAATAAACATTTTGCAAGTCAAATCATGCGATAATCTCGCAGATCTATTCACGAAATCTCTACCAAGTTCAACATTCGATAAATACGTTTCTGGAATTGGTATGAGATGACTTCGAGACTTGCATGGGTCAGGGGGAGTACCTTCCTGAAATATAACTTATTCAAACATCATATTACACTCTTTTTCCCTTTATGAGTTTACTCTCTTGGTTCTCATCAAAGGTTTTTAATGAGGTAATAGCAACACAAGTACAAATGCCGTACCTCCCATTTTTTTCCCACCGAGGTTTTTAAAAGGATGTATACATGACATTTTTATTGTTCTCTAAACTTCACCATGAGTTTTTCCTTCAAAGGTTTTTCTCGTATGGACAATCATGAAGACAATAACCATTATATGTTACATCATTTTCTCTTTATTTTCCCACTGGGTTTTAAGAAGTTTTAGCAACATATCATACGCCATTCTCCTCATATTTTTCCCACAGGGTTTTTGGAGGAGATCTCTATTCAAGATGATGAACCACTAGTAAGGACAAGACATGATTAGGAGGAGTGTTAAGATTAGTTAGATTAATGTTAATCATCCCTTGTAATTACTCCGAACGGTTGCATTTGTGCAAACCGTCGGGCCTGCGCGCCTTGCACGTGCGTGTCTCTCCCGAGCAGACGCGGCTGTTGCTCGCATCCCTCTGGACGAGACGCAACTCTTTGTAAGCTTATATATTGGACAGAACATTATCGAATCACATACGGTTTTTCATTCTCATCACAATACAAACAAAATTCATCTAGAGCCTTGCTGCCAAGGTCAGTCCCCATCAATCCACGTGTCAAGCAACGTCTCTCTCACAGTTTGCATGCGCACAAGCTAAGGGTGGACACACGTCATAAGCGCGGAAAAACATCCCGAAAACCAAGTCACCTCGTTAAACTTCCAAATTTACATTTTTATCATCACTTGCTTGAGAACGGGAAAAAACTAAGCTTGATGATGCTGACACTTAGGCCACCCGACGATGGAAACTTATTTGCCACCTCACCAGAGAACTCGTGTACTTAGTTGGAGAAGCACCAAGGCTGGCATCCGAGTCAGCTCAAGTATTTGACCTCACCGAGATCAATTCCTTTTGAGATCAGCAGAAAACTCACAGCCGGCAGGAGAAACTAAAGAAAATACTGAGACCAGGTAAACAGACTGATATTTGGAAGTTACATTTTGGATAACTAACGTGCATACAAATCCACGCCCACGCCACATATTTTACGCCACATATTTTGGAACGGAGAGAGCGCAAAGTTGGAAGTTACATTTTGGATAACACAAGCACACTGGAGTATTTTTTTAAGAATTAACATGTAAATATTTTTTAGCGGCCTACTTGCACTATCCTAAGCAGTGACCGGTCAGTTTCTCGGAAAAATCCATCAAGATAACATATTAGAATAAATTGAGATGGTTACATTAGAAAAAGCAAAAGAATTCGCAGATTATAGTTTTGCCGTACCAGATACCAGACTGCACTTCATACCGCAGAAACACAGGTATAGAAGACTCTAATTGACCAGATGTGTCTTGCAAAAACTACGATAGTACTGAAAATCTATCCTGTCAACCAAACCGCTTACAATATGGAAACAATGAAGAGCAACACACATAATTCCACCAACATTGACATGCAAGTTTGCAGCTAAGTCATGCATGACACACGACCAGGATTTACAACATGGATTATCTGAGTTCATTAATACTCCCACTTCTTCAGTTCCATTCCATCGGGAGGGCTTCCTTCAACTTTCTTTGTACCAACATCTTTCCAGTTGGTTGAGAGAACGGTTCCATTTGACTCCACCTGCAACAAGAGAAAGGTCCACACGCTATATGTCAGTACTAAACATGACAAACTTCTGTTAGCTATGCCAACACGAGTTGATTGACTAAAAAGCTGAGTGATGAGACTAGAGATCACATACAAAAGACTTCATCATTGCCCTTCGCATATCTTCATCAGCATCACTGTAAATTTCACGGAAGAATTTGTTCAATGCAGCATCCCCATCAAGTTTTTCGTCTTTCTCCTGATACAAACTCAAAATTATGAGAAACTTCATTGTACGCAGTGGAAGTTGGGATTAATTGTTTGTAGAAAGAAACCTGTTTTTTCACTTCAGCCTCCAGCTTATCCCAGTCCTTTTTGGGTTTCGATGATGGGTAGGATGGCCTATGGGCTGATTCAGCTGCAAAACATGAAGACGAAAATGTAAAGACAATACAAACCCAGAGCACAGATTTTGTACAAAATTGGGCGACTGTATGATGTGCATCTTGAATTCAAGATAAACATAAAACCGCTTTTTTTTACAGACAGAAAATAAACTTCTGGTGAACAGACGTTTTTGGAGAGAGTTCTATTAAATTGACACGGGTTTAAACTACCTAAGTAACCATTCTGCAAATTCGAACAACACAAAAACAGCCTGTGACATGAATAATAAATATGTCAGGGAGATTTATAGACTCAGCAATCAGGAATATCTTTCCTTCTTTATTTATAGACTCAGCAATCAGGACTATTTTTCATTATAAATATGTTCTTGTTAACCAATGTCAGGAACATGCCTCTCTGTGTAGCCATAAATCATGGCTCAAAATTTGGATCAGAGCATATTAAAAGCACTTAAAGAGATTTTATATGTAACGAAGAAAATGTGAGAGTATTTACATTAAATAAAAACACCATGAGATAGTCAACAGTACAAATTATCAATGATAAATTTCAATTTTAGCTTTCTCACTAGGCAAGCCAAGAATTCTTGCTGAAACCTTCTGAGGATTTACCAGGTAAGTTTATCTTCTGAGGGACCTTTGGTTTACCGCTATAATCCAACGATGTCCATGTAAGCGGCTCTGCTTTTGCTAGGCGTATTTCAACCTTTGTGGATAATACAAAATATTTGCACTTCTCTGGGATAATCTGAATGTCAACAGTCAACAAACAACAAATTAATGTTAATGTGTAACAGATCAAACTAGTCAATATACCACTAACGGCTGTGTTTGACTTTTTTTTCACAGCAGATAATAAAACAAGTTCAGCGCAGCATAGTTTAGCAACCACAAACTAAGCCAAGTAAAAACAATTACTGTCACCCTCTCAGATCACAATTGAATTTCAGGAACATCCATGGAAGGGACCAATCGCAAAGCCATGGAGAGAACAAATCCAGGATCCAAACATTATCTTCATTACGTAATCGACCTAAGGATGCATGTGTTCATCAGGCGTGATTGTATGTCGCCAGTTGCCAAAGAACTATGGGCTATATTTATTGCAACATCACATCAAATCTTACACTCTTAGCAATTAACTGATTTCATATTAATACGGTAGTGCAGATTGATCATTGTTCCAAGATGATATAATTGAGGATGTGCCTAATGACTGTTTTAAAACAACAACAACAACAACAACAACAACAACAACAACAAAGCCTTTAGTCCCAAACAAGTTGGGGTAGGCTAGAGGTGAAACCCATAAAAACTCGCAACCAACTCATGGTTCTGGCACATGGATAGCAAGCTTCCATGCAGCCCTGTTCATGGCTAGTTCTTTGGTGATATTCCAGCCCTTCAGATCTCTCTTTACGGACTCCTCCCATGTCAAGTTTGGTCTACCCTGACCTCTCTTGACATTTCCAGCACGCTTTAGCCGTCCGCTATGCACTGGAGCATCTAGAGGCCTGCGCTGGATATGCCCAAACCATCTTAAACGATGCTGAACAAGCTTCTCTGCAATCGGTGCTACCCCAACTCTGTCTCGAATATCATCATTCCGGACGCGGTCCCTCCTTGTGTGGCCACACATCCACCTCAACATGCGCATCTCCGCCACACCTAACTGTTGAACATGTCGCCTTTTAGTCGGCCAACACTCAGCGCCATACAATATTGCGGGTCGAATCGCCGTCCTATAGAACTTGCCTTTTAGCTTTTGTGGCACTCTTTTGTCACAAAGAATGCCAGAAGCTTGGCGCCACAATGACTGTTTTAAAAATACAACCAAAATTATTTTGCAAATAAGTTCTCATTTAAAAATTTCGCCATCTTGCGGCAAAACTGTGCAAGCAAAAAAGTTAATGTTTATCCTGGCTTTGCAGTGATGAAGTCCAGAATCATGTGTTTTCAGAGTTGTTTATAGACATTTTAAACATCATTGTACAGTATACCAAGAAACAATTTATTGTGCATGTAGTTTATGCAACAGTGCCACTCATCTTATAGGTGGGAGTGGGAAAAAAATGTACGCAAGGGGGAAAAGTATTGTGTTTCTGAAACTAAAAGTTGTATGTACTACCATACATATTCCATACGAAATTGTATTTCTTGATTAATCACTAGCAAATATGAGATAGGAGGCGGTAGAGAAGCAAAAGAATAGTAATAATCTGCAAGGTTTGCAATCTGTACACAAATAGCCACATATTAGGTGTAGTAACCGAGAACGTACCTTTGCAAACAGGCGAGGCTGAAAATGGTATGGTTCCTCACCAGGAAGTTCAATTGAGACGCTCAACTAGAAAGTGAAACTAGATTAGTCAACACAGCAAAATAACAACCGATTTGGAAGGGGGAGAGAAACACACCATCTGTTCACCAAAGTCAACAACCACAGTGTCAGCTGGAACACCCTTAGCAAATATTGTCAGTACCACTTCTGTGGTACTATTGTAGAAGTCATGCCTACAACATAAAATGCATTACCAGAAAATGTTAGCACCAATCTGCTGTTTAGGACATAGCATTTACATTTTATTGAAGACAGATACACTATTTTCCTCCTTCAATCATGTACATGTGATTTAGGTGGTAATCAAATATAGATTTTACTAAATGTACTAGATGGCTCCCTAAATTCGAAATTTGGAACAGGCTTGTACAAGAAAAGAAATGTGTTTTGGGTGATGGGAACATTACTGAAGTAATTCTGCACAATTACCTGTATTTGGGCTTGCTTGGCACTTCCACATTTGGCAGTGAATTCTCCATGTTCGCACCATCCTCTTTGTCCTCAGCAGGAGTGGCCACAGTTGTAGCCCCAGAAGTTGCAGCTGGAACAACAGCAGTAGCCTTCTTTGCCGGCACCTGGCTAGCCTCCTCTGAAAAGATTACTAGTTAATAACTCATACCACCAGTAATACAAGAGTGTTAAAAGAGCAAGGGAAGACATTCTCAGAAATGCAAGCATGTTTGAAACCATTGTAAGATTAATATGTAGTTGTTCAGTATCAGTATGCAAAGCTGCTATGAAAGATTATCACAGAAGACGCAAGCAAACAAGCATGCAAAAATGAAGGAAATATTCACATAATGGCACGCCCAAACTAAAAGATCTATCTACTAGGTTCCACTAACCAGCAATGCGATCATCACATTCCTTTATCAGACGAGCAAACCTCGCGTCACCAGATGCATAGGAAGAACCCAATTCAAGAGCAGCCTTAGCAGTTTGGTATTCCTCCAGCTTGATGCATGCGGCTCTGCAAATAATATTTTATTGTCACATAAAAATGAAAATTTAATAGGCCATAACTTGTTTCTAAAATGTTATTGAACAAATGAAGCAGATAAATGCACCACTAACCCTTTCCGATAGTACGCTTTATGCATCGAAGGATCAAGTTCGATTGCTTTGTTGGCATCAGCTACAGCCTCTGCAACAAATAAATATGCACTCAATGCACTATACTGTTTCACTATGAAACATACAATTACCATCGAGCATAATGACAAATAATATAACTAAATAAGCATGATTAAACTAGTCCATTTGTTCACAAATGTAGGTCAATTTAGTCATTGGGAAAGAAATTAAGTGCTTAGCCTCAATGACCATCATGCCATTCTCTTGCTCCTAAGTGCTCTAAACATGGTTTTGTGTTCTGTCATAGGAGAACATTGGGAATAAGAGTGACATTTTCATGATAATGATCATGGGGGCATAACAGGAATTGACAGGATAATAAAGCACACAATACTTATGGATATATTGGATGACTAATCAAGCGTATAAGATCTAGCATGATATGCAACTGAAATGATAGTGTCATGTGCCTGTTGTGGCACTATCATTTCAAAACATTTTACAACTCGTTTGGCACCCATCATTTGGGCCTAGAATCCTGGAATTTTATTTTGGATTCCAGGAACCAACTTGTTTAGCACGGAATTGGCTACAAGAATTCAATCTGAAATTCCATGGAATCACACTATAAATAACCCCAATTCCTCTCTAAAAGCCATCATTTTTCTGGAATTGTCTCTCACTCCACAAATCCACATGGTAGACAAACATGATTTTTGAACCCGGAATTCAAATTCAACCAAATGAAATCCTATAAAAATTGGATGCCAAACGAGCTGTTAGAGATAGCACAAGGCATGTGCATTGCTATTGATTCAAAATAAACATAAAAAATACATGACTACAAATGTCATGTGTACCAGATCAAATTAAACCATCTATAGTCTATACCCCCTACAGAAAGGCCTAACAAGGGCCATCGCGAAGGCAACAGACTGGCGCCACCAATTGACATGTTTATACTACTCCCTCCATCCGAATTATAAAGACCAGACTAGCGTTTCATTAATAGGCAACTTTGAGGAAACTAGTATAGGTCACAGATACAGAGGAATTAAATGCTAAGAAGTTCTCCAAATTGCAGAAAATGGTTGCAAGTCATAGTCAGCATAACTCCGTTTCATGGAAACAATAATATGATAGCACAACAATATAGCCCAAATTTGCACAAGCTTTGTTGGTTCTTAATTTTACGAATATCCGACACGTTGACATAGGAAAAGTAAGAAATCTTTGGCTACAAGAATCAAATGCATTGTTGGCTCCAAATTGTTTCATCACACGGAACTATAGCTATAGCTGTGTTGTTCACCACATTCAGCTGGAGGAAGGTCCTCGCCTCCGTGGCCATGCTCGTCTCACCAGATATTTGAAAAGAGTGCACCGCTTGCGATTTCCCAGAATAAGGGTGCCAATGACTGTTCTTTTTGCGAGGATGAAAAATGAGCCTAGCTGCAGAACCTTAGTCTATGCAGAACACCTGACAGATCTAACTTCAGAAGGATAAGTTCGCTTCCGTAGTTACTTTATCCCTCCAACTTGACAGGAAAGTAAATCTTTTTGCAACCACTTAAACTTGACTACTTTATCAGAGGCACTCCAATGAGAAAAACAAACAACAAGATATATTTTCATGGAACAGCACCGTCAACTGGCCAGAAGTGTTAACGATTAAAGAGAGAGAGACATCCATGATTTGATAGGAGTATACAACAGCCCTAAAAATATTATATCCTTTTACTGTACTTTGCAACACTTCTGCAATGCACGAGAATAGAATAAAAAAACGTGCAGGCAAACAAATCCTTGTTGATAATAGAATTACAGGACGCAAAATAACACTGCAGTGATGATACTACCTAGGTTTTTCGTTCCCTTTATACTGATTGACACTAGCAGTTAGGTGCCTCCGAGCATGATATAAATAGAACCTATTACATACCACCACATTAGATCTCAATCCTTTTAAAAGATGAGACTAAAGCCACAAGGAATAGAAAGCAACCACGGTTTACCCCAACAAAACCTACTCATACAATCTCAGTATTCGTTTACATGCTCGAGTACTGCCTATCCTAACGCTGTAAAGCTATTCTGTCTCACATCTTGTATTACATCTAGTCATCCCTCACAAATCAAACTTTTTTAGCCTTAATCCCCATTGGAGAAAACAATATCAACGAAAACAACCTAAGCTTATTAGGGCATGAACCGAGGGTCGAACCCTATAATCCTAACCTACGTCACCGCGCCGACAACGCACCAAACAAGCGCGAATCGACCTCATCTACAGCAAGAACCACGTGCTAACATCTGATGGCGAACCTTCAAAGCCTACCGATTAACCGCATCCAGGCGCCAAATCACCACGCAGGGCCGGGCAAGCAATCGAATCGAACCGTGGTGGGGAGAAAAGGACCGGGGGAAGGTGGCAAGCCCGTACCAGTGTAGCTGCCCAGCTTGATGTGCGCCTGGGCGCGGTCGGCGTACAGCTCGGCGGTGGCTGGCCCGGCCTCTATGGCCTGGGTGTAGAGCTCGGCGGCGAGCTCGAAATCATCGTCGACAAACGCCTCCTTCGCCTTGCTTTCCAGATCCGACGCGGCGGCGGCGGCCATGTCGACTTTGCGTCTGCGGCGAGGTCTGAGAAGACTAGACGACGACTTTGGAGAACCTACAGAATAGAGATCGATCTACGGTATTTGGTGGGGGGATCCAAGGGATTGGATTGAGCTGGCTGCGATTAAACGGCCTTTTAAGGCCCGTGGGGCTGTTCTAGAGTGTTCCGAGGGCCGGGCAATGCAGGCAACGGGGGCTTGCAGAGGTGCAGTGCATAGCAAGCTCTCCGTTATTCTCAGAATCAAAGAAAAAAAGATAAGCTCTCCATCTTCTTCTTCTTTTTTGTGTGTGTGCTAATTTTTCCCCTTTACCTTTTTCTTTCTGTCTTTTGTGCGGGTCAAGCTCGATCCTTCCTGGTCATATTATTTTGCTTTCCGGACCAAGGACGTTTCCCGAATCATTGATTGATTAACCTGCAAGCTGTCTTCTTGTGCACTTGTGCTAAGAGTATACTAGTGTTAGAATATGAGCCTTACTGGTGCTGAGAATATACGAGTTGTATTATTGTATAGGTAGGTCTCCATAGTTAGAACTTACAACCCGGTATCGTGCACGGAGATAAAGTCGGTATGTATGTTTATTAAAGAGGTAATAACACGGGCGATACATAACTTGTATCGCGCGAGCAGTTTAGTACATAAACTTGAAAATTAGGGTCAGGTGGTCCATTAACTTGTATGCGGATTCATTTTTGGTCACAGCGAACGGGCAGTCGCCATGTGGGATTGAGGCAAATGGCAAGTTTAGAAAATAAACCTTTTACTATCGCGTAATTGCAAAAAAGCCCCCGAATCAAATGTCCATCTTTTCCTCTTCTCGACAGCAATCCCTAACTGTTCCCCTTCTTGACAGAAATCCCTAACCCACCTCGCCGCGTCCACGGAGGGAAGGCCGACGGCGACGACGTTGTAGACGGCGAGGGCTGGTTAGGGCACGAGCGACGGCGATTGCGACGGCTTGGGCGACGAGATGGAGGAGGCCGGGTTGAGGAGTCAGGCATCTGACGGAGGCGGCGGCATCGTCGCCGGCGACGACTGGGCAAAGGTGACCGCAGAAGTTTATTGGTCGACTCCTCCAGAATTTACAGTCCAGGTGAACCCCTCTGCAGTTCGTTCGGTCCAGGTGAACCCATCTTCAGTTCGTTCAGTCCAGATGAGACAACTCGCAGCAGAGAATCTGAAGCTGACAAAGGAAAACGAACAACTTAAGGAGGTGATTTGCAGCCTAAAGAGAGAGAGGAAGATTGAGAAGAAGATCCACAAGGAAGAGATGAGAAGATATGAAAGAAATGTTGTAGTTTGTATGATTTTGGGTTGTGTTGTATGTTGCATGATTTATCCTTTGTGTGCTCTGTTGATTAGAGGGTTTGTTTGAATGAATGAAAAGAATGAATTCCAGCAGATTGTTGAATGTGTTTTTGAATGAATGAAACACAATTCCAGCAGATTGAATGATTTGAACTGAATTTAAGCTAAAGATTAAATAGGCAAAACACAGGCACAACACATACACACTGAATAATCCCAGGATAACAGGTACCATAGATAATGTTGTACTAAAATGACTCAAGTCACACCACAGTAAAAGGACTGAAACACCTAATAGCCAGTGCATGAAACAAGATTACATGACAGTGCAATACACAAAAGGGCTTAAGACAGTGCATAAGGAACATGAAGAACTAAACATCTTTAGTAGGGGCATTCTGTGTGTTCTGGAACTCTTTTGCTGCCATCTCATTCAGTTCAGGCAAGGACTGACCAGCTTGTCCTTCATCACCAAACAACAAATAGGACAAAGATTCTGGACCTGTCTTGTAAAGTGGGCCTGCAGCTCTTCCTCTTCTAGTGTTTGGTTTAGCAGCTCCACCTCTACCTCCTCTTGTACTGCTTTTGCTTCTTGTGGTAGTGCCTGTAGTAGCCCCATCTTCAGTTACTGTTGAGGCCCCAGCTTCAGTTGTAGCCTGTCTTTTCTTACCCCTTCCTTGTGATGAACTAGCTTCCTCAACAGATTGTTTTTCCTTGCCTTTTCCTTTTCCTCTACCTCTCCTAGTAGATCCTCCTCTCAAATTTCCTCTGGTCATTGCTGTTGTGACCCTTGCAGATGGCATTGCATCCCTTTGAGCTGCCACAAAAGCACTCTCCTCTGGCAAAGGACCATGTGATCTGTCAAGTGTGACATGAGCTCTCTCCTGCACAGAAGTGACAGCAGATTAGCATGCAGATACTACAAGTAATTGGTTAATGGTAGAGGAAATAATACAACCTCCTGGCCCATCTTGTACACCATCATGTCAGCCTGATGAGTTGGATCCATCCTTGGGTTTGTAGCTTGTGGCCTGATATTCTGCATATAGGAAGGCAATGTTCAAGTTTGTGTAATATGATGATCAAGAAATATGTTTGTGCTGACCAAACATGAAAATGGTGCATACCTGCAATATCTCTGGAATATCTATTTCTTGATCATCTTCTTGGAGACTTGTATCATTGGCTTGCTCCCTTTCATAATTGTGATGCCCTCTTTTATTGTGATCTGGTTTTCCACATATAGAGTAGTACATTGTGACTCCAGCCTTTGTCATATACTTGTATCCTTTATCTTTCTTCTCCTCTGGTGTTTTCTTCCTATTTTTCTTAGGCCTTCCCATGACTTTGGTGTACAATGGGGGATTGACAAAGACTCCCTGCACCTTCTCCCAATGTTCTCTTCCTCTAAGTGGAACCATATTGAAGGCATAGACTTCCTTGTACGTCTCTACAGTGTAGCAGCTATGCACTAGCTCTTCTGGATCCATTCTTTCAGATCTGCAGCATGCAATTGCATGGTGGCATGGAATCCCATCCAATTGCCATCTTCTGCAGTCACATGTCCTTCCAGGTAAGTCAACAGCGTACTCTCTTCCCTGCTCCCTTGATGTAACATGGAATAAACCTCCACCAGCACACAACACAGTGCAGTTAGCTGCAAAATCTTCTAGTTTGTTCATTTTCTTCCTGATCTTGGGGTAGATTCTACCAGTTCACTTCTCAGTCTCCTTCTGCTTAGTCACAATCTTATGCAAAAGCTTGTAAAATATGGTCTCCAACATTAACAGTATTGGCATTTCTCTTGCACGAAAGATATAATTGTCATAAAAGGAGATATGGAGATAAGCATATAAGCTGATATGGAGATAAGCTGATATGAAGATAAGCATACAAGCTGATATGGAGATAAGCAGATAAACAAATGTACCTGTTGAAGACTTCTGAATGGTTATCGAGAAGCATATCACATTTTGGGAACTCACTGAAAAATGCTTTGATCCATGTATTGGGTTGGATCTCTTCAACCCATGCCCAAGCTTCTTCATTGTCAGCTTTCAGTCTGTCCATGTTTCTTTGCCATGTTGGTACATTTGTTGATCTGGCAATTGCCCAGAGATCATTCTTCAGTGTTTCTCCCTTGTGTATTTTATGGAAATTTTGATACAAATGTCTGACACAATGTCTGTGTTGAGCATCTGGAAATATCTTTTCCACAGCATTGATGAGGCTATATCATAACCACATCAAAAGCAAGTCATAACCATGCAAGTCAAAAAAGACAATAGTAGTACAAGGTAAGAAATTGTACCTTCTGTCTATCACTCATGATGGTGTAGGGAGATGTGTTTGTAACGTTGAGATCATCTTTCAATGTTTGCAAAAAACATTCCCATGAGCTTGTGCACTCCACTTCAACTAACCTAGATGCTATTGGGTAGATGCAGTCATTGGGATCAATCCCTATAGCAGTAAGTAGTTGTCCTTTGTGCTTTGTTTTGATGTGGCATCCATCTAAGAAAATCAAAGGCCTACACCCTGTCAGAAAGCCTCTCTTAAGGGCATCATATGACCAATACAGTGTTGACAAGTGGTCCTTTCGAGGTTCATCTTTCTTTTCTTTAGCTTGGACAGTTGACAGGAAATACTTAGAGCCAGGATTAGACCTCCTAAGTTTCTGGCCATAATCCCACAGCAAACTGAACTGCAATGCCTCATCACCATGAATCTGTTGCAAGGCAGCCTTTTTTGCCCTTCCTAGCTTCCACCTGTTAGGTGTCATGTTGAATTCTCTACAGAGAAGTTAGAACCTACAGAGAAGATGAAAAGATGTGCAAATGAGATGGCCATATAGCTAGAACCTACAGAGAAGCTACATGATGACATTGTTTCCTATATCCTTTACTGGACTGGATGCAGAGTACAGGTTCATTTGTGTCTTCCATGTCCACCAAAACCGATCTATATAATCAAGCTATATGAACGTTCCTAAAAAAACAGATTGGAACTTCAAAATTTTGGAGAACCACATTATTCGTCTTCGGTGGACAATGCTTCCTGAGGCACGATTTGGAGGTCATGGTGGCAGGAGAGAATATCTAGTGTACCACTCATTTGGGTGAGTTCAGTACACATGTGTCTAGAATCTCACAAAATTTCTGATACAAATTCGTTTTACACTAAGAGAAAAAAACAAGATAAATCCAAACACGAGTAGTGTCTGAAATCTATATAACCTACAAAGTTGATCCTCACAAAATGCAGTTAATGTTTGCAAGCTTAACATGCAAAGTGTCGACATCATCATCCACATCATGCGCATTCAAAAGCTCCACATCACCATCCACATCATGTGTTGTAGTTGATCCCCACTAAATACAATTAATGTTTGCAAACTTGACATGCAAGGTGTCCACATCATGCACATCATGCGCATTCAAAAGCTCCACATCACCATCCACATCATGTGTTGTTGTATTCTAGGAATCCAAAGGCTCCACATCACCATCCACATCATGTGTTGTTGTACACTAAGAATCCATTTTGGTGGTCCATTCGAATTTAATATTTTCATACCTAAGATTTTTTGTCTCCACGATGCATGTGAATATTTCACCAAACACACATATTTTCATGATATGTATGTCAATTTTACTAAGATATGCAAATATTCAGGTTGACAAAACTTCACTTTTCGATTTCTTTGAAATTGTTAATGTTCAGGCACATCAAAATTACACTTATTATTTTGTTGCGTAGGTGTTATGAATGATTAAATCATTTTTCCTACAATATTCATATTTATTTTACATTAAATCATATTATTATCATTTGTTTCTGAAATCATATTCAGACGTGCATATAGAATTGCCGCGGGGAATCACCTAGTTTTTGTATTTATGCTTTTGTCCTTTTGACACTATTCATGTATGTATTTGTTTTTCATTTCTTCACAATTATAATAATTTGGATTCGAGAATTTATGAGATTGTAAACCCACACCTAACGACTCATTCAAGTTCTTAAATAAAATTAAAAATATTTAGAGATGCTATCTGGTAGCACCTAAAAGGATGGGGGCACATGATAGTCTTTTTCTCATGGTAGCAGAGGATGTCACAACGGTCATCATCATGGGTCGTGCGGACAATGAATGGTGGCAATTACCATTAAGCTCGATCGCCTGTTATACCGATATAAAGAACACATTTTGCCTGCCGATGGAAGAATGGAGCTTTGGGCAAATGCAGAAAAATGCTCAGATTCGCAATAAGAATCTAATTTCAAGGGGCATCCACGCGCAGAGGAAACAACGAAGACTCGTACAAGTTTAAAATGATCCTTATAATTGCCATCAGAATCAAAATCTAAGAAATGAGCAAACAAACCATCCTGTGCAGCCAAATTACTCAAAACAAGTCCCGGAACGTGGGGAGCTTCATCTCTCCCTGGGTGGTGACAGGGATGGTGAAGCTGCCGATGACGGGGAGGTCGATGATGATCCCGACCTCCAGCACGTAGTCGATGTCCCAGTCTCCGCCCAGATCCTTCATCAGCGACATGACGAAGTCGTAGGGCACATTCACCGGCAGCTCCAGCTGCGTCGCGCCGCTCGCGCCGATCCACCCCGGGTCAGGCATCGTGCCTGAGGCTATCACCCTGAAGAAGAAGAAAGAGATTCAATTCGATGGCCGAGCGAGCGACAGCAACATGCAATGCATTGCACGCACGGATCTACTCCACTTACTTGCCGTCGCTCTTGAAGGTGTAGGTGAGCTCGCAGATGGGGATGCGGTTCGCGTAGGGGTTGCTGATGTCGATGTGGCTGTGGAGCGTGATGCCCTCGCGGCTGACGCTCTGGAACGCGACCCGGTCCAGCGACGCCTCGGGCCTGGGGATCTGCGCGATCTTCTCCGCCACGAACCCCCTGGCCTTGCCCACCAGGCTCGCCACCACGCCTCCTCCGGCCTCCTGATCCTCAATGTCTTCTTCGGCGCCGCCGAATCTCTGTGCTTCCTCTCCGGTGCCCATTGTTGGGGCGCTGGATCGAATTAACGCCTCGCGGAGGTCTTGAAATTGGACGGATGGGGAGAGGAATGAGCGCGGAGATAGAAGAGCCAAGGGAGCCGCGCGCGTTTATGGCTTGCGCTTTATGGCACGCGGAGAACGCCGGTGACATCTAAATTAAGGAAAGAGAAGAAAGCTCTATCTTCCCAGAGATATACGACTCATAGCTCACTGCCCTATGCCATCGATCTAGTGCGGCACTTCCCTGCCTGCGATACTGCATTCTCGTTGTCTCTCCCAGTCGTTCCCTACCACGCCGGCGCCTCCCGGGAAGCCGGGATGAGCAGCGACCTCGTCGACGGGCCGCGCCGGTTGAGGCGCACACACGCATATCCGTTCCTGTACCGCACCCGAGCACTCTCACCTTCCTTTCCATCCCGGATGCTTCTGGTTAGATCCCCTCCCGAATTCCGCATATGCGCACACTTTTCTCTTGCGATTTGTTGTTGAAATTGAATTTATGATTTGATATGAATTGTGGAAATCTCTTCCTCTGTCTGCGTATGAACTGAGCTCGTTGCTTTCTTAAGGGAATCCGTTTTAACCGAGGTACTCGCTCCGACCGGTATTCCTCGTCTCAAATTTGCCCAAATACAGATGTATTTATGTGTAAAAAGCATTTAGATAAATGTAATATTTGACGAGTAATTTCATCCGGAGGGAGTAAAACAAAATTCATAACGGAATCGGTGTCAGATTCGGCCTGCGCAGAACAAAAGAGCTTCACACTCAAGACTCGCCGCCAACCAACCGCCGTCAGCAATTATTGTCTGAATCCGACCGAGGGTGCCCCAAATCACCGCCCCAGATCTCTCAATCAATCGCCGCGGTGAGGTTTTGCTTCTGCTCTCCAATCCCCTGTTTGATCGTGATGTCCTTGTGTAGCCATGCTTGCTCATGATATGTTTGTGATATTGCCTTGCCGAGAATATGTTTCTAGTATTTCCCTCATCTGTCTAAAATTAAGTATTATGCATGCTTATAGTTCTAAATAGCGTTGTACATGTTTTGAGTTATCTTGATGTGACTTGTGAGTGAAACAAAATCATGGTTTAGGTACTATAATTGCTCAAGATTTCATGTGAATTTGGATGGTACGCTGTAGGCATTAACTAAAGTTTAAACTCTTGAGATGGCAAGGCATATGAAACGGATGGTATTACAAAAAAAAAAAGTTCATTTGATGCATCATTTCCCTGCAACGATATTTAATCCACAAGACGGATCTCAATCTTCTCCTTTTGTTCCTGCAATTAGTCTATTTGTATATTTTTTTGAGGACGCAGTCTATTTGTATATATGCATGCCTTTTTGTTGTTGTGTGGTCGATACAGGTATATGCAACACCTCCCCACAAAAAAAAAGATACAGGTATATGCACTATGTCTGAACATTAATGATTTTTCCTATCAAGACTAAATTCAGTCTTGCTGGTCATTAGTAGCATGTGTGAAGCCCATAATGTCACTGTAGCTACTTGCTAGCTTCGTCAGTTTGTTTGTCCCTTTGCTCATAACCAGTAATACGTGTTTAGTTCCTATCCTACAGCTACAACTGATCATGTTCTCTTATATTAATTAATCTATGAGAATTGAGCATTCAGTAGTTTAATTTTGTCTTGTAAAACATGATTATGGGGTTATGAATGACAAAACTGCAGTAAGGATTGATGCTGCTGGTGGTTGAAATTCTTTTCGGTTCAATTTTAATTGGAAATTTCCACATGATAGAAAATATTCAGGAAATTATAGAAAATATCTTATGGCTTATCTTTCCTATATTACTTTGGTTTCCTCCCCACCCAATAAGTCTATCCAGCAGCGTCTTCTTAATGCTTCGATCAAGTCTTATAATATGCCAAGCTTGGATTTTAATCATCTTTATCTGTTTTTCTGGTTTCTTTTGTCGTGATTGTCCTATTTTTTGTTTATGCCAAGAAAGGGTATCGCCCTCAGAAATCTGTTTTGCTCAGCTGCATTTTAATACATGCACAGGTCTTTTTTTTTGCGAATATACATGCCCAGGTCATAACCTATGAACCTAGATGTGTTACAGGTTGTTCTGTCGTATACGTGAGATGGCATCAGGAAGTTTAAGGCTGTTACTCAAATATAGCAAATTCAAATCAACTTGTAGATGCACATACAATTTTTTGTTACCAGTTTATATTGGTTGCATGTGCTTTTGCAAATCCATGCACCTGCCAATGAAACTTATCCTTGTAATTGGTTTTCATTTGTCACATTCTGGACTGATCATTTACAATGCATATTTGCCATAGGCTAACAGTTGTTCAGGACGAGCTTTTTCAGAAAGTTTTTTCAAAGGCAATCAGTCGTTGCACAAAAGGAAGTGCAGAATCCAAAGTTTTATCTCAGTTTGAGAAGTGCAGAAAACACGATAATATGCGCTATTGTAAAATAATGACAGTAAATTTTAAGTTATTTAAAGTTGATATTTCTAATCTCGTTTGTGGTTAAGATCAACTTAAACTCATGTTTCCTCTATATATTTTCAACTGGTTCCTGGACGTGGCTCAACATGTACCCATGTTAGTCACTGCAATTCCTGGTTGTTGGCTTGTGATTATTTTTATTACAAGGTAGTATGCTAACACTTTCAAGTAAATTTAGTACAAATTTAGAATATCTTATGGCTAGATCAAAGTAATGGGTGACACTTGTAGAATGGCATTAATTTTGATCAAGGTCCAATATGTTCATCTTGTTGCTGCAGGGGAGCTTAAGATGATAGTGTCTATGGTGGCAAGGCTGGAGCAGAGGCTGTTGTTCTTGGGCAAGGAGAAGAGGGATAATGACCACCTCTACATGGTTGGGGTGAGGGACAAGGACAAAGTGCTGCTCCTTTAGGATGCATAACTAAAGTTACTATACACAGGTAGGCGAATTCTGCAGTGCCATTCCAAGTGCTGAATTGGTAGTGCTATTGGAATGAGGTTATGTATTTTGAATTGCATGCAGAAAAATGATTTTTATAGTGAATTGATGGTGCTATTTTGAAAGGTTTGGAATTGATCTAATGCCATGATATGTGTCTGCCTAATCACCATTTACCATCATCCGGAGGAAATGATGGGGAATGCAATGTCTAGGTCACCGCGGAGTAATGCTGTTCACACACAACGTACATCACCAGCTCGTCGGGACAACCTTACAGTGAGTGCTAAACCAGGCACTGGTTCTGCATGCATCTACAGAAAGCCAAGGCCAAAAATCTGACTAGTATGGACGGGTTTTTTTTCGAGAAAAGGCCATAACCCTTACAAAACTATTTTTAAAATAAAATAAAATTACACGCAAGTTATTATAGACAAACGTCGTTGTCTTCGGTCTTCCTCTTGCACTCGCAGGTGGCGCGTCGTGAGTGAAGCTCGATGCTGCCTCTGGACCTGAACCACGTCGGAGCTAGAAAATCGTTGTTGACATAGTAGCCGACAAGTCGCCGGTCGGAGTTAGAAGACGCCGGTGACAGTGATATGAGAAACAGACCACCATCGCGGAGAAGAAAACGTCGAAGAGGGTTGGATGACCATCCCAGATCTGGCCAGACGGATCTACCAAGACCTGACCGCATTAACTGCACGATGAGGTCGAAGATGACCGAGTCTCATCGATCAGAAAAGGAACCAATAAACTGATACGTGTGCCGACTTGCAAAGCATAAACACAATACCAGATCCACCACTTCGGAAGAGTAGCGACCAACCGTGCCACACTCTCCTCCGCCACCGGCAGGATCGCCGTCGAGGTGGATGAGGAGTCGAGAAAAACTTATTATTGATTGGCATAGTGCCACCATCACCACCATAATTCGGCTGCTGATTGACCAAACCTAATTTTGGAAAACATACTAAATAACTAAACGTAGAAAAAACAGGGACGTCTTTCCCGACCGGCCAGAAGACGAGATCGAGCTGTAGGCGGACGGCGGTGGCGGCTAAGGCCGGAGTCTTTTTCCTATCGGGAATAAGTGCCAGGTTTCCGTTCTACAGTATCGTGGACTAGCATGGACGTTGAACCAGTCTGCCAGCGATGTGTGTCATTAATTGTGAGTTCATGCTTCGTTGAAACGGGACTACGTGGGGACCCTGGATGCTCATCATTTTCCACGTCTTGTTATTGCGCTGGGCCACGCTGAAGCGTGCTCTGATCCTGCACCTGGAAGAACGAAGCTGGCAGAAGTGCAGAGCACGGGATGCACTCTGAAGCTCTGAAGTGAGCAATCGTGAGGACGTAGACCTAGATGTTTCGGCCAGGCGTGAAACCGAGAAAACCAAGTACTAATCGATCTGCATCGCTTCCTCTCATAGTATCATGGAAGAAATGCGCGTCGTCCCTACTCAGCACAAGAGTGGGTCACTTCGGCAGAATGCCATGAATCTGGCAGCAAAACCATTTGTCCACATCGAACATTCTGGTGACCCGTGTGAACACGTCACGACGGTGTACTCACCGCTTGATACGCCTGCGTAGCGTACAAGTTGGAGGACAGCTGATAAATACGACAAGGAACTAGTAATGATTAATCACCAGTAGCAATGAGAATGTAGCACCAGTCAGTCTTTGTCTCCGGGAATCACAGTAATCTGAAGGGCCAGTCCACTGTGTTTCTCGGTGCATGTCGGTGAATCTCTGAGTAGTAGGAACATGTCCTAGTCTGAATCGACCGAATTGGTGAAACAGCAGGCTGCGGCTGCCGCACGACCCTGCGCGCCCCCGTCCGGCCGGCTGATCTCTCCCAGGCTTTGGCCGCCGCGTGTCTGCAGCACCCTTCGCCCCGGTCCCCGGCGGCATCTTTAATCACGTCGGCTCCTCTCAACGGATCAGGTTGTCTGATGTGAGTACTTCCACAACCACCACCTACAGTACTATCCCGATTCACCAAATAATGATCTCGTATGGCCGTACAGAAGAAGTCATTAAGACTTCCTAGTCCTGCAGTTCCACTTCATTTAGTAAAGCATGCTGTCATCTTCTAGAGGGCGGGATGGACCAGATCTGATCTACCAAATCGATAGCCATAGCTCCTTGTTGGCCCACCCTGCATACTCTCAACACTCCCGGTTGCCCCCCAGTCCCACCAGAAAGCTCAGGTACCCGCAGTTTCCTCCCATCCCCAACCCGCATACACACGTTGAGTTGTTGACACACAAACAACGGAGGCCACGCCACGGCTAACGCCACCTCTCCTCTTCCCCAGCCGTGCCTTGGACGCTTCACCCTGTGCGCCTCCGTCCGTCCTTCGTGGTCTTCGCCACTTCGCCCCCCCGTCTCCACCACGACCCGTCCCCCTCAACGCTCGCCTGATTTGACACCGCCTCGGCCTCGCCCCTGAAGTACTACTACGGCAGCATAAGTTTAAACTGAGAACCCAAGTACACCCTGCGCTAGGACTACGAGGCGCCCTGCTCTTGGAGTCCCCAGTCGGTCGCGTCGTGTCTGCGGTTGCGCTATTAAATGGCGGCGGGCGGAGGCGACTAGCCAGTGCAGCAACTGAAAGCCGCCGGGGGAGTGGGATTCGCCGTTCGTGGGGTGAGTTCGCTTCCTTCAGTCTCCCCCCGCTTTCCTTCCAGTTCCAGGCAGGTCGCGTCGGTCGTTCCCATTTTGTTTCCCGATTTGCCGTTATTTTGAAGTGTTTTGTTGGATAAGGAAATTAAATTGCGCAATTGTCCTAGGGTTTGAGCATAATTGATGCGGAATTTGGGTTGATTTCGTGATCCAATGAGGGCGCGTTGTCTGCTCTGCTGTTGACTTAGTGTTGTAACTTGTACGTGCCCCCCGACTGTTACACTCTGCAATTGTTGCTTGTTTGGTTTGTTTGGTGAGAGAGTGGCTGCAACGATTGCTGCTTTGCTGCGGCTTTGCTTTTGCAATTTGGTATAGTGAGCGTTACAGGGGTTGCGTGCCTTGTGAGTGAAGCTGCCGTCGCCTGGGTGGTGTGATCCCTGTTTTAAGGATTTAAGGTGCGTGGTGGTTTACAGAAGAAAATGCAGTGCAGGGCTACATTCAGGCCTAAATGGTGCAATTATAGTACGATCAGGTCAGCTCTATATTCGGCATGATTTTATCGCTTGTGCCATGACAAGTTTGAGGAGTCCTTATGCTTGGCGACATAAATTCTTGGTGTTCAATAGATCTGCTCATATTGTGTTCATGACAATTGACAAAACTTTCTTGATGCTCAATAGGTCTGCTGATAGCTGTTTTTTGAAGAACACGGTGAAATTGCTTTGTCACTGTTTACTGTATTTTTCTTTCCAGAAAGAGATGGGCATGCTCTTGTGTCAGATAGTAATAGTATACACCCATTCCTTTGCATCATTATGATATAATGTTTGGCAATTTTTTAATAGGTCATGTTCTCTTTTGCAGTGTGTAGCTAATCATTTATTCTCCCGAGATTTTGGACTTGCATGAGTTGATCAACAAATCCATTATTCTCTGGTTCCTGATGGAGGCATCATCTTGCTTGCGCTACCAAGTCCATGGTGTTGGTTTGTGCAGGATATGGCTATGTCTTCTTCTAGTTCTTGTTCTTCAGAATTGCAGCCCAGTGCTCTCAGATTCTCCTTATTTGGTCGGAATGGGGAGCTATGACATAACGGGGCCTGCAGCAGACGTTAACATGATGGGATATGCAAATACTGAGCAGATCGCATCAGGAATTCACTTCAGGCTAAAGTCACGCGCGTTTATTGTTGCTGAGCCTAATGGAAAGCGTGTTGTGTTTGTGAACCTTGACGCTTGCATGGCATCACAGCTTGTGAATATAAAGGTGCTTGAAAGGCTAAAAGCAAGGTAAGAGTCAGCCCCCCTTGGATTTCACTGTCAGAAAATCCTGAAATGTTGGTTGCAACTGTGTGCATGATGTCTATTTGTAGATTGTGCATAAGGTTGAGCTTCCTATCATCCTTTGTACATTTACCTCTCTTCAAATATTAATGACATTATGAATTTATTTACTTAGTTATACCATGCTTACTTTCTTGATTGTGTTAAGCCATGATTTACTCATTGATGTATTTATGTGCATTATTTAGATTATTGAACTGAGATACTACCTCTTAGCATCCTTAGCCATTTCACAATGTACATACATACATACTGTACAAAGGCACTAGATGACATATTTTTTTAATTAGATTCTGCCTTGCATGCTCATGTAGCTGAGTTGGTTGTGCCTCAATTTGGCAGGTATGGTGATCTTTATAATGAGAATAACGTGGCTATCAGTGGCATCCATACCCATGCTGGGCCTGGAGGTTACCTGCAGTATATAGTGTATATCGTCACATCTCTTGGGTTTGTTCGCCAGTCATTTGATGTAATTGTCGATGGCATTGAGCAAAGCATTGTTGAAGCTCATAACAACCTTCGTCCTGGGGAAATCTATGTGAATAAAGGTATAAAAAAATGTATTTTCTTGGAGGTTTTTCAAACCACCATTGGTACTAATCTCACACATCCAATTGTTTGGTTTATTTGTAATTTCTTCCAACTTGATCTATGTATAATGCCATTTAGTTTCAAATTGGCTATAAATGTTGCTCAAGTATGGCTGCATTTTTTTTCTTTCCCAAAACCATATAATAATTTGTGAAATTTTACACGTACATAGAACATCACTTCTCCAGCATATCCTATTTTTCAGGACTTTTTTTAAACTTTCCAGTGATTTACATGGAATTGTCACCGTAAAGGTGGTTTTCACCGAGTACGCCGTCATAATAATACATGTCAGAGGGTATTACTTTATATTTCTATTTTCCATACGATGTCTTGTCCATTTTTTCCCCATATGATGCATGCTCTTGTTTTCTTTGAACAGTCTTGTGATGCCTGCTAATCTTAGTTGCTGCAAGCCTGCAAAGATTTCATTATCAACCTTAGACACTTGATTTTCAGGCGAACTTCTTGATGCCGGTGTGAATCGCAGTCCAAGTGGATATCTGAATAACCCTGCTGAAGAGAGAAGGAAATATCAATATAATGTTGATACAGAAATGACCCTCGTTAAGTTTGTAGATAATGAATTGGGTCCAGTTGGAAGTTTTAATTGGTTTGCAACTCATGGAACATCAATGAGTCGTACAAATTCCTTGATAAGTGGTGATAACAAAGGAGCAGCTGCACGTTTCATGGAAGACTGGGCTGAACAAAATGGCCTTCCAAAGCAGATGGGTCAAGCAAATTCTAATGAGTTTGGATCTTTGCACCTGGGATCTGTACTTCCGAGAAGAGTCTCTACAATAATTCCGGAACCAAATGAGATAAGTATGTTTCATGATTCTCACACTATTTGATAAGAGTATTGAAATGAAACATGTTAGGTTGTGCCTTAACTATTATTTTTTCATTTGCTTTTGATCAGCTGATGACTTAATGCAATTGGCATCGTCCTATGAGGCCTCAGGTGGCAGACGACTGGCAAGTTCGAATATCACTAAGCGCATTAGAAGCAGTCGAGAAAACAATGCCAAATTTGTTTCTGCATTTTGCCAGTCGAATTGTGGAGATGTTAGTCCAAATGTCCTGGGAACGTTTTGCATAGACACCCATCTTCCTTGTGACTTCAATCACAGCACATGTAATGGGAAGAACGAACTTTGCTACGGACGAGGCCCAGGGTATTCATCATGCATAAGTTAATAACTTTCCGTGCACATTAGCAACAGTATTTATAAATGAAGTTTTCAAATATTGCTGTCTTGCAGATATCCTAATGAGTTCGAAAGTACCCGTATAATTGGGAATAGGCAATTTCTCAAGGCTGTAGATCTCTTTAATTCAGCTTCTGAGGAGATACAGGGAAAAATTGACTATCGGCACACTTATTTAGATTTCTCGCAACTCGAAGTTAGTGTTCCTACAAGTACGGGTGGTCAGAAGGTGGTGAAAACATGCCCAGCAGCCATGGGGTTTGCATTTGCTGCTGGAACCACGGATGGCCCTGGAGCTTTTGATTTCAAACAAGGGGATGCCAAGGTTCAGTATATCGATTAAATACTTGCTTCAAAACTTTAGATGATGTGCTATTCACTGATTTCTACCTTCGCTGATCAGGGAAACCCTTTCTGGAGATTAGTGAGGAACGTACTAAAGACACCAGGGAAAGAGCAAGTCGAGTGCCAAGCTCCAAAACCAATATTGCTGGACACTGGTGAAATGAAGGAACCATATGATTGGGCGGTATGATTTTCTTTTTTCAATAATCATATGCAGACTTGTGACATTGTACTCTTCTATGTCTTTGTTATTTCACTTGGTATTTGACACCAAGATCACCAACAATAAGGACCAACTGTTGCTGCATCAAATTTGTACTGCATAGGCTGATATAACATATAATTCTCTGCATTACGGCGTTTGTCGCATTCCTTATTTTCCATGTGAAGCTGTGAGTTGTACAGCTTAAAATCATAGCCAATAATCCAATATCAACATATTTAATATTAACTAGGTTTTTGTGGTAGAGGTGATTGGATCAAATGGGTTGTCACTTGTGAACTGTAGGCCACCTGTTTTGTTTAAGCTCCGCAATGTGGTCAAATCAGAACCAAGATCTAGAAACCAACTTACTGAATTTACACAAGTTCTGTTTGTTGGCCTTGTATTGACTTCTGTTATCTTATGCAGCCTGCGATACTCCCCATTCAGATCATAAGAATTGGCCAGCTGGTTATCTTGTGTGTTCCTGGAGGTATATTCCATTTCTTCAATCCTAGAATGTCTGTCAAGTTAAAAGTGCATGTTTGAGTTACTGTTCTTTCTCAGCAAGAGTAACAACATCAGCATGCATGTCTGGCTTGTTTCTCTACTTTGATTTGCTACTGCTAGGCACTAGCCCACGTGAGCAATAGCTAAAGGAAGCAAAGCTAATGAATCTTGTGTGCAGAGGCTGGGGGTAATAAAGCTTCCATTTCTAAAAAAAAAATTGCTTGGGCTACAGCGCTAACAAGTTCATGCTCAGCAGCAATAAGCACAGCACTTCCCTAATTCTTTGGTTATTTTTGGATCAGAATTTACGACAATGGCTGGCAGACGGCTACGCGATGCTGTAAAAAATGTACTGATAAGTGGCAGCAATGGTGAATTTGATAACAATATTCATGTTGTTCTCGCTGGGCTGACAAACACATACTCTCAGTATATTACAACATTCGAAGAATACGAGATCCAAAGATACGAGGTATGTATCGGCATCTTTTCTGTCGTGGATAAAAAGAGAAAATGAAGTTGCATTTTTTTTGTAGTTGTTGTTTCACTGTGTGGTTAATTGATAGGAGTATGACTAAATGCCTAAATATGCACTTTGTCCTATGTCATATGGCAGTTCTTATATATACACAAATAAGCGTACTGTTATGATTTATTTTTTCATGTCCCTGCTCGATCTAGAAGTGTCAAAATATTAGTCCTCTACTCTTTCACTTGTTTGCATGTCTGCACTAGAATTAAGTTATTATATTCAAGCTGCCTTGCAATGGTTTCATGCAAACAAAAGGAAAATATATATTTGTTTGGTACTTCTTACAGTTATATCAATTGGCTTTCATTGACGTGTGCTAGCTAAAGATCATATATTTTTAATTATCTTTCTGTCTAATATATTAAGTAGTTCCACTTGGATATGTTTCAATGCATGAAATTCATTGGAATGAATATGTTCTTGCAGGGAGCATCAACATTGTATGGTCCACATACCTTGAGTGCATACATTCAAGAGTTTCAGAAACTTGCCACAGCTATGGTTGCAAACAAAGAGGTCCAAACAAACATCCAACCTCCTGACATGTTGGACAGGCAAATCGGACTACTGCCAGGTGTTATGTTTGACTCAACTCCTCCTGGTGTTAAATTTGGAGATGTCAGCTTGGATGTTTCTGCAAACTCAACCTTCAGGAAGGGCAGCACTGTGAACGCCACATTCTATTCAGCCTGTCCAAGGAATGACCTTCTTACTGATGGTACCTTCGCACTTGTCGAGAAGCTAAATGGTAACGACTGGATTCCTGTCTATGATGATGATGATTGGTCATTGCAATTCAAGTGGTCAAGGCCTTCAAAACTAAGCCCAAGAAGTTTCGCGACTCTGGAGTGGACCATTCCTGAAGATGCTGCCTCTGGCGTTTACAGATTGAGGCATTTTGGTGCCTCGAAGCCATTGATAGGATCAATCAAGCATTTTACAGGGACCTCTCGCGCATTTGCAGTGCGTTAGGCAGCACACCAGTAGCTTTTGATGGAGTACCTGTCAGAATTTACAGCCAGAAACCTTTTGGACTGTAAACGCGTTACTCCACCTACATGATTTTTCCCCTTTGGTATTTACATGTATCTCAGTGTCTGGAGTTGTAGCAATGTCTAATCATACGAAACTGCTGTCACTATATGCTTGTTTCAAGTGAAATACGAAGTATTATGTACATAAGTATACACTGTTGATATATGCTGAAAAGAGACTTCAGGATTTCTGTTTTACCTGCGATTCTCCCATATTACAGTCTTGTATAAGAGGTACATGTCTTAATAAAGGGCTAGTGACTTGACTTGTGCCAGTCGCTCTGGTATGAACTTCCTGATGACTGGTCTCTTCAGAATGAACCAGCGTGTATCCTACACGATGGGAAGGGCTCGGGTACTACGTACTCGCTTGGCCGAGGAAGATACAACATAATATTTCTGCTACCAACTAATGGTTGGGTATATATCTTCAGGCTGTTCTGTACTGATAACTGAACCCATCAACAGTTTAGAGCGATCTAAATGCTTTTCTTTTAAAAAAAAGTGCAGATGCGGAATTATTTGGAGATCACCCTGACCTAACTTGGGTTACAATGGTACCGCTCATCTCCGTTTTAAAGGAAAGGGCAGCCATTGATTCAGTAAACCAAATGCTATAAAAAAAATCAGTAAACCAATAAAATCCAAAATACAAGACGGTTCAGCCCATCTTCTTCCTGAAGCATCAAGTACACTGAATTGTATGATGTGGGTGGCAACACTACCACTCATCTCCATTTTAAAGGAAAGGGCAGCCATCGATTCAGTAAACCAATTGCTATAAGAAAAGATTCAGTAAATCAATAACATCCAAAATACATGACTGCTCAGCCCACCTTCATCCTCAAGAATCAAGTAAACTAGATTGAGTAATTTCAGTTCAAGGTTCAGAATTTTGGACTGGATATATTTGGACTTGCATTTTTTTCCAAACTTCAAATTCAGATTTTACAAAGCTTGTGAGGACGGGAAGATTTTTCGTGGCACCATCTGACGTCCACGCATCGCAGGAGCGAAGGGCGAGCTTTCCACGTGCAATTCTGTACTATTCGTAATCCAAAGCAAGCCCATTTTTTTCTTGAAAGTAACTTTTTAAAAATTGCAATTTGACTTTATTTATTCGACAAACAAACTAGGTTACAAAATAGATCGAGAATAAAATAAACATGAAGGACAAATATCCCTAATAACGGTCCAAAACAAATTAGAGTACAATTAATGTTTTATATATCCATATATTTGCATCACTCTTTCGTTCAAAATGACGGGTGTGGCAACAGGTGCCATCATAATCTAGAACATTTAACGGCTCATAAAAGAGATTGTCCTAAAAATTACAGTCCTATCTGCTACCGAGCAGCCGATAGAATGCATAAGTAACTCGCGTGACAAAATAACAGTTCGTTTAACGAAGTCTAATGATCGAGACCAATGTTGACCACCCGCAAGGAACAAAAGCAAGCACTCCTACATTAGTACTTGCAACACACACGTTAAAGAAAGAGCGTGCACGTTGTCCTCTCTAGACGAGGAGAAAGGATGGAGGCGCGGAAGAATTGGACGACACTTTGGGAAAAGCAAAAGAAAGAAAAGAAGGTTGAAATTCCTAGGCCGAAGGTAAAATGCTGCTTCTTGTTCTAAACATGTGGAGAGCAGAGGCACAGGTTGCCGCCTTTTCAAGCCAATCCATTACAGTGTAAGGTGCAATGGAGAGCCGAACTGTTAATGTAGCATTCCAAGGAACCCGCGCGAGCAATTTCTTGGCTTTGGGGAAGACTAGATCCTCTTATCATCCCGGTCCCATCCCTGTCCGCGAAACAGAAGCACGTCTTGCATTTAGAAATTCGAACTTGAGCAGTGTGGTCTTACCCGATGTGACAAGTGTTCATGCACCTCTGGAACGCCCCCAAACTCGCACAGAAACGAAGGTCCAAACACTTTGGTTACACACCAAGATGCATGCATATCCAAGGAGTCTGCCGGTTGTTCTGAAACAAGCTGATAGACTATTAGGCGGCCCCTCTGAATTTTGCTACCATCGTGTCTTCCGGCTCCTGTCGAGAACGAGCAAGATGAACATGACGAATGTGCTCCTTTCCTTTGAAAACATGTGCAGGCTCACGAACGAGACAACACCCCACGGGGGGAAAAAATCAGCATTGCACGCAAACGGGGGCCACAGGAAACACATCAGGAGCGAGATGCAATAATGCTTTCGCCGTTCGTTTGATGCATAAACTGACGGTTTGGATAAAATCGCATCAGGATTGCACGGCAGCAGATGTCATCATAGCCGCTCCCAGCTACTATCTCCTACAGTACCTACTGGCTACTACTACTCCGTCGTTCCACAGCCCCTACCGAAGCAGAGCATCTCCCTCGTCTCCAAGCAGTCAAGATCCGCGAATCCTACCCATCACATTTCATGATTGCGCCGGCCCTTGCAAGTCTCTGCAGGGGGTTGCAGTTTTGTCATCAGTAGAAAGGGCACGAACAAGAAAACCAAAAACCAAAACAGAAACTCCCCTTTCACAGCTTAATAAAGAAAATTTTCCCACGGCCATCATGCTCGTGTGGACCCCCACCGCAGACGCACGCCAGGCCAAGGCAAAGCTCCTCCTCGGATTCGCTGCTAATGCTGACGGCAGTGCACAGCACAAGTCACGCAGCTTTTGCAAACACTTTGGTTAGCTACGCCATGGCTTTCCTAATTACAACGGGATTAAAGGCCCAAAGCCGAGGCAAAGGTCAGACTAAACATATGCTTTTCCCACCCTCCCTTTTTCCCCGTCAAAGCTAGTGTAGCTTTGGGCCATTCTCGCGACCTTTTCCCGTCGCCTCCCTCTCCCCTCGCAGAGTCGCACACAGACAGACACAGACACAGGCCATGGGGGCTGTGGTGAACAGGTAAACGAAAGGCGCAGCACCGAAAAGAAAGCACGGCCTGGCAGCGGGTGCTGGACGGGAGATAAACAAAGCCGAAAGAAACGGGGCGCGGCGCGGTTCCCCGAGCGGCCGTGAATCATGCACAGATCTTTGTCTTCACCGCCACCCACATCGTACGTACGCACATCGCTCGATTTCTCCCTTGCATTTCTATGCCTCCCCGGTTCATCATGGCGCTGCAACGTGACGGGGCCCAGGCCCCGAGCTTTTCCGAGATCCCAACTTCCGTCCGTCTTCATCTGCTTTGCAGTTTGCAGTGCACTTGCGGAGAAACTTAACGACTTCCTTGCGTGCAGAAGACACCGGGCTACACACACATTTAGAACACATCGTACCGTCTGCCTTGCATTATACGGTGCGGATTATTGACCGTCTTGTTGCTAAGTGTGGTCAACCCGCCTGTTCGATATATAGTGATAGGAATTTGAAGGAGATACCATGATTCATGCTCCGTCCTCGTATAATATAATGGTAAACGACAGGTAGTAGCGAGAGAATCTGATGACAGTCAATAATAGGCAAAGAATGTAGGATTGGATCGAGGGCCTAACTACATGTCGTGTTGCTGCAAATCTCTTGTGTACAAGGCAGAGGAAGAAAAGAAAAGGTTTGAACTGACACATCTGCTGCACGCTTGTACATGTGGGAGGTGGCTAAAGGAGCCTAAAAGGAGCTCTTTCCCCACGCCTAAACTACTGCAAAAGAACTCACTCCATCACACAAACACACCACACAAAAAGACGGTTAAAGGTCTCTGGCTTGCTAAACCACCGCATGTTCGTCAAGCTTTAACAATTTGTACTTGGGGAGGATTCTTCGTCTTTTCCTTGCTTCCTTTGCGAAATTCAGCGCGAAGCTTCGGTCACAGCCGCTTCCTCCGGAACCAGAATTCCGAAGCGAAATGGTGAGAATGCAAGGCAAAAACCCATGGCTACATCAACGCTTGGAAGGGCGTTTATGTTCCTGGATCGCTCCGCGAACGCAGCAGCGATGAGTCGCACTCCGACACGGACGCTGCACGGTGCAAGTGAGACGCTCGTCAGAAAGTCTTTCCAGTTTTAATGCAAAGGAATTGAGTGGAAACGGTCACGAACATACTACGTACCACGGTGCAGCGACTCCTTGCAGTGCGCGATGGCGCTCGCAATGCCGTCCTGCTTCTCGAGGAGCGAGTCGTCCCGTCGAGGCGGCGACGACGATAACGATTGGGCCGCCGCCGAGGTCTGCGCCGCGGAAGCCGAGCGGCTCTTCCGAAGCCGGAGATCCCCGGCGGCGGCTGCGCCGGGCGCCACCCTCCGCAGCCGCCTCGAGATCTTCTTCAGGTACCGCCTGAACACGTCACGCGAGGCCGAGGAGGGCGGGCCCTGGGCTTCGTCCGCCTCTTGGTCCGGCAAGGGCGAGCCGCCATGCCCGCCATACGCCGCCGCGAAGAAGAGCCTCGCGCTTCTGGAGCTCCGGGAGAAGCTGGCGCGGCCGCCGTAGAAGGCGGCCTTGGCAGACCCGAAGCTGAGCGTGCGCAGCTTCCCCCCGCGCCTGCAGCTCGCGCTGAACCGTGCCGCGGCATCGTTGGGCTCTGACGCGCAGAATTTCAGTCTCGCCGGTGGGGGCGCCCAACCGCAGCCGCCGAAGGAGAGGCGCTCGTAGGACGACGACGAGTGTGAAGCGGAGCTGCGGCTCCGTTGCAGCGAGATGACGAAGTCGGCCTCGGCGGCGGCGCAGGAGGAGGAGTCCTCGGACTCGGAGCCGGACTCGGCGCTGGACGCCGGCGCGGAGCAGCAGGAGGAGAGGTCGAGGTCGAAGAACGGGCCCTCGTCCTCGCCGTAGCCGTAATAGCCGCAGCCGCACGGGGTGGCCGGCGCCGTCGCGCTCGCGGTGATCGTCGACACCGCGCGGCGCCGGAAACGCCGCGCCGCCAGCAGCCGGAGGACCTGCATTGCGTACGTGCCGCCGTGCCCGTGCGTGCGCGTTCTGTCCGGTTGGCTTTGAGGCGTGGGGACTGGGGAGAGAGCTCGGCGTTTAGATTGACAATTTGGTGGTGCCCTGGTGGTGGTAGTAGTGGCTTTTAAACGGGAGCGGCAAAGGCAGCGACGTGTGTAATGTAACGAAAGGTTCGGGGTTGTTCTTTCTTTGATTTGGCGGTGTTTGCGGGGTGATGTGCCCACTCACTCCACATGTGTACGTGTAGAGCCTTGGCACGGGCGGATTCTTTGGACATTTGGTGTGGTGCGGGTCACCGGGTGTTTAGGCTAGTCATAAGTTAGAGTACCTTAGATAGTAACATAAGATGCTAACTAAACATTTTGGTGATATAGCATGATATTAAATGAAGAAAGAGAGGAAGGTGATAATTAGATATGTTACCATAACATCACACGAATCAAGGTAAGATGAGTCTACAAACTAATAAATAATACTATGCATGACACCACATATATGTTACTATCCATTATGAAAGTAGTAATTTAAACTAATAACATATACATGTTACTATTATAAGTTACTCCTCACTACGACCAGTCTTAGGATCCGCCGCACGGGCCTTGGCTGGCAAAGGAACATGGCGACGTACACTACGAATAAGATAGAGTCAGAGATCGGCAAGGATGAAATATACTTCGATATTTCGATGTTGCGCGTTTCAGGTGATTAATTTTTTTTTCCCGGAATCGGTGAGGCTCACAAGAAATGCTGCGTGTGATTTTAGTATCAGCGGACAACCGGTGCCAAATTGTCAATGCCCCTGATTTTACTTTTGTCTCTTGCTCACCAACCTGAAATGAATCCAGATGATGCCTACCGCTTACCATTCCGCATTGTTATAATCATGTTGGTTACCGACTAACTAAGCAAAGTCCGAAAAATAAATTATGCAAAGTGAAGTACACGTGTCCATACTCATACGCACTCATTTTCTCGAAAGAAAAAAAAAGCACATACGCACTCTTCGATAGTACCGGTACTACTTGTCAATCTTTTCGAATTCTTTTCGCACCTTTTGTTTTTATTTTTATTTGGGAACAAAGGCGATCCGGCGATGTACGCTTGATTGTTTATAACTCCTCATGAGTCCTCATCTTATGATCGATACTAATGACTAGCGGCAGAAAGTTGATGCTAAACATAACCACTATCCATTCGAAGGGAAGCCGCACTTCTCACTTTCTTATAAAAATCATGGCTACGTTCAAATGATATTCTTGGGTTCCTGGACCCTGGGACTACTTATGTCCTCGTCCTGTGCATGGGAAAAGACTCGAGAGAGCCCATCCGAGGCACAAGTTGCTACAAGGCCACACACACACACCCAACATAGAAGCTTCACAAAAGTCTGCGAACAGGTTTTGCAAAGGAACGGAGGAGTGTGGGCAGCGAAAGAGCGAGCTGCTGCTCTGCACCACTCGATCGATGACTGGCGATGGGAATTGACGGGCACCAGCACCAGGGCGCAGCGCAGTGCAGACGGAGCGCAGCATCATGCCATGCCATGCCATGCACAGATGCACTTGAGAGTCGTTGAGAGATGATGAGTCCAAGTCCATAGCGTAAGCTTTTACAGCCTTTCTCGCCTGCGCGCCCGGTCTTCCCTCCCCCGTCTGGTCCAGCCCATCTACAGTATCCTCGGGTCCAAAACTCAAATTATTCTGCTTGACCGATCCAGCCGGTCGTCGAAGCGCGGCCAGCTCTTCTCATTCAAGACCAGAATATCGTTTCTGTGCGGTACAGTACGGTACTACTCCCCGGGATCTGTGGTGAGTTAGAAGTACAATCGTATGCAATGTTTAATTTCGTGGGTTCGCCGAGGTTATTTGACCCTAACATTGTTGTGATGTGGTCATGGCATGCTACGTTTACCGTTTGCTTAAGGAAGATTTGAAGATACGCGATGGATCATGAGTTGAAGCCAGCTCCGGCACACCCTTTCGTACACAACAATTTAGCTTGGAGCTGGGGCT
Organism: Brachypodium distachyon; assembly: GCF_000005505.3. Lineage (NCBI taxonomy): Eukaryota > Viridiplantae > Streptophyta > Magnoliopsida > Poales > Poaceae > Brachypodium > Brachypodium distachyon. The sequence continues at coordinate 44,253,781 of NC_016132.3, read as the reverse complement.
AGAAGTATGGCTTTTATTTCGTCTGGGCAGTTCATTTTTGTCAGGGAATAGTTGGGGGAATTAATCCAAAGCCCAGATTTGTTCCTTTCTTGTGGATAATTGTTTGTTTATCGTTTTGTGAGGTGTACCGAAAAGAAGTTAGATGCGTGATATGTCACGTGGATAGATTAGTCTTTAAAACTAATCTCAGAGCATTAGGAGTGAGAAAAAAGAAAAATAATAATCATGATAATAATGCAGTGGATTTCTCACGTGGCACAAGATGGACATGATTTTTCAGCCTCAAGGATAGACCAGGTCTTTTGTGCGCTCACCGGAGATAAATCCCAGATTTGACATCTTGTTTTGCTTGATTTTAGTTATACTAGTACATTGCCCGTGCGTTGCCACGGCCTTTAAACATATGCACACGAAAATTCACGTTTATAGAAAAGATGGAAAGGAGAAAAAAATGAACTAATCTCAGCATCACGTATATCCTTAGTTAACCTGAACAGTGTGTGCCAAGGGCAATGTTGACCTCTTATCTCCTATAGAAAGCAAACCCAAGCTTATCCCTAATGATCCAAATACTATCTCATCGAAGTCATGTCTGTAATTAAGGACATAAAGGCAAGCACCTAACTGCCACAAATAACTGAGAAGCAAAGGTACCGGCAAGTCTGGCATACATATAACATGTGCACAAATTACAGTGAGATGATAATTGGCGAGTTGTGAGACATGTAGCTTTGCCTATCTTATAGGCAGGGAGCTAATGGAATGAATTTCTGATACATCATCGGCTATCTTATCAAAAGAAAAAAAAACCATCGGTTCAAATCATTGTTGTTCTCATGTAGTTCCATACTTCCATATTTTTATCTCTAGAAAGTTCACCTTTAAATAGTGGCATTTTACTAAATCTGAGACACTTATTATAGATCAGAGGGAATATTTGTTTACTTTTGGCCATTGTGATGTCGATGGGTTATATCAGTGCTGGATGAACATCTTTAGTAGTTTACATTCCTCGAAAAAATAGCTTGTTAGTCATACAACATGAACATGCGGTGTAAAAAGCAAGCGATGGTTCTAATGCCCTACGCCTCAGAAAAATAATACAAATCCAAATCTACAAAAAAGCAATCTATCAGTTAAGAAAATTCAAGTTACCTGGTGAAGTTCTTCTAGAGTAACAACAACCGAAGCTGCATATCGTGCAGATGACTCACTTAGTGGTGTACTAAGTATTGAAATTCTAACTTCACAAAATACAGTGACTGTGAACTGAATTTTTAGTTGTATTTAGCAGTCCCTATTGTAACTTGAACTAATCAAACAGAGTGAGAAACAACACCACATATAAAGCCACTAATACAAGATGTTCAGAAATTAGGAGAGGAAGTGCATTGTCTGAGAGTTGTTCTGATACTTTAGAAATTTATTTTCAGAGATGGAAGCATCAAATCACATTTTGATTTTGATGAACACACAATATCTTGCATCTTCAAGATCACATCTCTCGATCGACAAATCCACCGAGCCAACACATGGTATCTTGCACCACCAAGATCACAACACCTCAATTGACAGATCACACACCCAACACATGAAGAATGGAATTGCACATAGAGAAAGAACCTATCCATCAGCTCTTGGACCTTGGCGAGGTCCTCCTAGGCGCAGTCACCACCTCTGCAGCCTTCCTGTTCAGTGACTTCTTCGCCGGAGCTTCAGCAGCTGGAACAGAAGCCTCCACGAAAACAGCCGTCGTCTTCAAAGACTTGTTCGCCGGCGTCACAGTGGGCTGCTTCTTCCCGTCCGACTCGCCGGACTCCGAGTGCTCCTGACATCGACGACCTCGCGGCTCGAGCCTCTGGACCTGCTCCTGGGACTTGACATCCTCCTCCTCGTCCGTCGAATTGGCATCATAGTCGGAGCTGAACGGATCTAGTGAGGCTGGCTTCAGGCCGGTGACGCGGGACTTTGCCTTGGCCATGGCCAACACCCCGACGTCGCGGCGCGCGCTGCCGCAGATCTTGATGAGGTTACCCTTGATGGGCACAGCCCTGCAGACAGAGGCGCTCGGAGATGAGACCGCCCATGGTCCAGTGCGCCCCGCGCGCCCACACGAGGAGTAGGTCGGTGACCGGCGCCGGCAGGTCCATGCAGGGCCCACGAAGTGGGCGGTGGCGGTGGGTGAGGAGCTGAACCGGTGACGGGGCTGCGGAGGTGCTTGAGGAGCCGGCAGTAGGAGTCTGCCGGAGGGAGGTGCGGTGAGGGCGCAGCTACGGGAGGGCAGCCGAAGGAAGGTGCGGGCGAGCTACGGAAGGGAAGAGGCGACGTGAAATCAGGAAAATTGGGACGGACACGAAAATTGATGCATGACGGACGATGAAAGAAATGTTTCTTTTTATTATTAGGTGAGATTTTTTTCAGTAAGTTGCACGTACTAGCGAGGTGAGAATGATAAATTGTCAATCCTAAGACACTCCACAAGTCTGAGCAGGAGTGCGTCTGTACATGGCGTCCGTGGATGTGTAAGGGTCTATGTTGTCAGTGTCAAGTAAAACGGCCGATACACCGTGCATGAACTTTTACCGGAAGGAGAACAGAAGCAGCAAGCTGCTTTTGCTTGTCAGCTCGTGCATTACTTAAGAAAAATAAATAGAGAAAAAATGATCCTAATTGGACCCACTCAGTGGATTGCATGTGCTCGACATAAGATAAGATGGTCTAAATCACCGGAGCTCGAAGTGTCACCTTCGTTTCCTGCTGGTTTCGTGCAAACTGTGGGTACTTCCGTCGCCGAGGTTCTGCTCGTGAGATTCACAGGACAGAATACATCAGCAACAGAAGAACACAGTCGACAGCACCTAGAAACGTTTGCACAGGCTTTCAAAATTTTGGTCTTGAAGATGGGCAACGCGAACAGCTCAAACGGGCAGGCTACGTCTTGGTCCTGGACAGCGCAAAGCAGAGCAATAAATAGATCCAACGACGAATGACATGCTGTCCAGGGTCAAATATTGAAGCTCGCCGTCATCCACAGCTCAAACACTGCCAAAAGTACCGGCAGTTACTCCTGTCAGTTGGTAGTACAACTGTTGGTGAAGTCATGGTTGTAATCCGCCCTTCCGTTTGGAAGTGATGGAAGCCGAATGAAGGACCGGTGTACTGCTGCACTTCCCGCGCTTAATCCGAAATGGCAGGGATAATGATGATGCAGTTGTTGGCGCAGGTCAAAACGGAGACTCCAGGATCCTAGGCATGACTCAGGAGAAGGGACACCTGCAATTCCGGTCATGAACTATGAACCACACACTCCAACAAGGCCATTATGTTGGTGTTCTCCTTCTTCTTAACTGTAAATACTAAGAAAAAAAGGTTTGCCTAGAAAAAACATAACTGTCGCGCGCAGAAGGGGTGCAGCCCCTCGCGGGTCAGTGCAGCCCCTCTAAGGGTGGCTTTTGGCCTTTTTTTTTCCTTCTCTATTCTACATCGAAAATTCAAAACCTTTTGGATAGAAAACCAAACTACAATTCGGTTTTAACCTTTTGCTTTCTGGCTTCAAAACTAAATATCTTGTCGATTTCTTTGGAAAACAAATTATGGTGTTTTTGTATAACGTCCCATGATTATCCGATCCAACGGTCTTACAATTATCCTGCCTTGTGTCTTTGTCATGTGCTGTGTCTTACTGTTGTCTTGCCTTTTTATGTGCCATAATTAGAGTAGACCACATTACAGGTTAGGGTTCAACATATGTACCAGTTTAGGCTAGGGTTTCCCGTCGTAGGTTGGCTCCTGTCACCATCACGCTGCTGGATCTCCACGTCCACGCTGGATCCCGTTGCCACAGCCGCCTTGAATAAGTAACCTTGTGACCCCAAGGAAACACATCCTGAATTTCGTTAAACTCGTGACAACTGACAAGTGAATGTAAAATACGCCTTCCTCTACTCTGCAGGAACTTGTGGGAACTTTAAGCTCCAATGATGCATCCCCCAAAACACGATTCAACATTATTCAATCAACATAAGGGAATTTTCCCAACCAATTAGTACATGGTGTAGTGAGACCTATCCCTAATTGAATAGCCTCCGATGAATCCACGGGTGAACCTAAACATCGCTTGACAGCATTTTCATCTGCTCTCCAGGTGCAGGACAATACGAAAGAAGGCCAAATGACATACGGCACATACATCTGTATATACAAATCTGAATCCTCCACTACAAGAAGTATGTGAGTTGCTCCTTCTTTCTCGACCCGCCCTTGCCGTAGAGCTCGTTCCATTGCTTGATGGCATTCATGACAGCGCCTTCACTAGCCAAGCTCGCCCCAACCTGCTCGTAGGATCAAATTTATGCTTGTTTGTTTAGCTTAGCAGTCTATATTTGGGGTGATGACAGCAAAATTGAAAAGAAAACGAGTCAACAGGAACTTACTTGATCCTTTGCATTTCTCAAGTCGTCCATGGTCAGCGACCTGAGAGCAACAGTCTCTCCAGTTTGGCCTTGCATGCCTTTCTCTCCTTGCTTGCTTTCCGAGTTCTCCACGCTCTCTTGATTTTTGGGGTTCGCTCCTGGCTCCCCCTTCACCTCCAGTGCGTTTCCTTTCTTATCCTGGGGCATCAAATTATCTATCATTAGCTGATGTAACTGAGATGATGTAGTTGGTACAAGAGACATGATAATATGTGAGCTCGTCAAATTTGGTTGAGGGAATTGTTTCTCTTGGTCTCACCCCCTTCTTCTTTTGTTCTTCCTGAATTAGCTCTCTGACAGGGCGGTAAGCAGCTGTCACGCAAAGATTCTGGAAAAGAAAAGAGTTTTGGTCAGTCAGAGAGTGACCACCGAATACATCGTTCCTCATTCTTAACACCAATGGTTAAAGAAAGTGTACCTTCAGATCACTTCCACTGTAACCTTCAGTCAATGTTGCAAGCTCCTTAAAATCGATACTTTCAACCTTCTCTTTCGACAGGAGCTTCTTCAAAATCAACTCTCTACTGTCCAGAGTTGGGAGGCCGACCATTATTCTGTTGGGCACAATATGAAACATCAACTCATCTAGATACAGCTAAGTTTCTTCAAGACAGAGTTTTTCATATAAAAACAACACGTTTAAACACACCTGTGCTCAAACCTCCTGATGATTGCTTCATCAAGGTCAAACGGTCTGTTCGTTGCAGCAAGGACAAGAATTCTTTCAGTCGACTTCGATAAGAGTCCATCCCAGTGAGTCATGAACTCATTCTTGACTCTTCGCGGCAGCTCATGTTCATTGGGGTTATCGCGTTGCCCTAACATGCTGTCCACCTCATCCACGAAAACGATAGCTGGTGCAATTTTAGCAGCCAGACTGAACAAAGCCCGGGTAATCTTCTCGGCCTCTCCAAACCATTTCGACAGGATGGTGGACATGGAGATGTTCAAGAAGCTAGCACCAGCTTCGTTTGCAATAGCCTTGGCAAGCATCGTTTTCCCGGTTCCAGGAGGTCCAAATAGTAGAATTCCCCTGCATGGCTTCAGGAGACCGCCACCATTGAAAAGCTCAGGCCGCTGAAGTGGAAGCATGACAAGCTCCTGAAGTGACTCTTTGATATCAGCCAGTGCTCCGATGTCATCAAATGTCACTCCTATTTGATTGGCCGGTATAACGGTTGGTCTGATCAGCTTTTCGAATTCATTGTCTGGAGCACTCTGCAAGTTAAGATGGCAAAAATGTAAATTACTCGTACTAAGTAAATTAGTACTGGCCAAAGATGATTGCTAGTTGGAAATATGGATACCTTCTTTGTGTCATCCTTCGGTTCCACAGTATCTTTCCCAAGGTTGCTCTCTTGGAAAATGCTTAATCCATGAGATAAGCTGTCAAAGAATCATGTTAAGAAAAGCTGGAGAAAGAGCAATGGACCAGCTTGATAAATTAGCTAACCTCTCAGAAGAAATAATGAGCTTTCCGTTTCTGTATTCAGGGTCCTTGTTATTCATCAAATGGTAAGAGACTGCTGGGGCCATAATTTCTCCAATGTAGCTTCCAACAGCTGTTAAATTGTCATCCGGATCAAATGAGTTTAAATCATCACACTCCAGACTGTTGGCTGAGAGCACATCTGCAATTATATTTTTAGCTTTTTGGCCCTCGGTTTTCTTAGTATCTTCTTCCATTTGGGTTTTCCATTGTGCAAGATGGGTCTCCTCTTTGGGGGGCTTAGTCTCCAGAATGTACGGGAATAGAGCACTGACATCCTCATCAACATCATAACTATCTTCATCAGATTCGAGGAACTGCGAACCAATTATCAACACTTGTCCAGACAATTTGCTCAACATTTTCTGGAACATGGAATGTGCTCTATCTGAAATACCAAGTAATATGTTGACATCCCTTATGTAAAGAATAACTGGATTGCATTCAGAAACGGAAATTATGATCTGCAAAAGGAAAATCAATAATATCAGCTCATAAGTTATCACATAAGGAATGCACTTCATCGATGAGGCAGCTGAATGCCTGAATTACCTTGTAAAGGGACTGTATAAGAATTTTCTCATCTAAATTCCAGCTCTCTGTAACTGACTCTGCATCAAAAAAGGAATTGTAAGTAACTCGTGCAAGCAGAATCATTATAAATCATGTCATGAAGTGAAAATTTCTATTTTCTTGACAACATTGACCGAAAATACATCTATCTTTTCACCAAGTTTTAAACCATCCACGCCTCATGAAATAAAAAAATACAAATCCAGCTTGGAATAGTGCAAATTCAAGTTTCTCTACTATTCACGGCAAAAGTTTTCTTTTTCTTTCTATATATATGGACTGGATTTGGATTGCAATGTTTTATAGACAAATAGATGCATGTTATGCCAATAATTCTTCATAATCATTAGATATGCTATCAGATATCAAGTACATTATCTAAAACAGATATCTAGTACATTGCCATCAAAAGAGATCACAGCGTTGATAGAGAGATCATAGATAAATAGAGCAGGTGGTGGCCTTAAGCTTCCCAACTACAGTTGGATGAATGATAAATCAATATGGAGAACACATTTTAATTTTACGAATAATGCATTAATGAGACTGTTTGAATTTCTGTGGCTGGTCGAAGGATTTAGATCAACAAACACGTGAACTGTGGCATAAGTGATGAGAAAATATTAAAATACAGACAACTCACCAAACTCTTCCAAAGAATCTGAGTCATGGCCAAGGGCGCCAGGTAATAAAGATACATGTACTCGAACAGAAGGTGTGTAACTAGCACAGCAATTACTGCAGAAGCAATAGGGAAAATATTGATTAGAGAATCAACAAAATAATATTTGTCTCAAGTTTAATAGTCTCATGTTGATGTATTACCCCGTCCTTAAATCCAGAATGTTCTTTCCATGATTCAATGATTCTGCATTAGTGTTTCATCAAAACAAAATCAGAACAGAAACAAAAATTGCAGCAAGTGTGGTGCATCACATGCGCAGTTAATAACAGAAGGGAGAATATAGCAAGTTTGATAGGAATAAACCATGCCAAAACAAATAGAGCACATAGTGGAGCTTCCGTAAATACCAGCTTACAAACGATAAATTAGTTTGGTTTCTCAAAAACTGAAAATGTTGATTTTCATACCTGTTGGTTCATCTTTCTTGCGGAAAAAGTTGAAAGATCCAACCAGACCAGACACTTTGTCCAAAGCTGCCTCAGTTAACGATCTTTTACGGACCTTTATCAAAGAGCAAATCATCAGAAATCCGATGCTTTTGCAATCTAGTAGATGCAACAAATGCTCCTATGCGGTACAAAATGTACCCTAACGATATACCTAGTAGTTGAACTAAATCCATGACAAGAATTTAGGAACGGAGGGAGTAACATTTAAGGACGACCCTTCTTAACTTCCACGTTTTGTTTCCTGAAGGAAGAAATGACCAATGGCCAAAAACCTGGCCGCCGAAGGCCGTGGTACAGGGGCCTCAATGTACTAAAGATAAAAATTGCAGGTCCACACAACAACTGATGCACTCACTGAAAATTCGGAATGCTCTCTGTCCCCCACAATATGAAGCAATACCATACAAACATGGATATGAAAACTAATAATAATAATAAGGAATTTAACAAACCTACCAGGCTACTGCTTGCGCTCCCGTATTTGTGTTCGATCTGCAATGGCATTCAGTGAAACAGTTTAGAATCAACTAGAACAATGCATCCGCAAAATTACAATTGTCTAAGTAGTTTCAAACTGACCCGGCGAGAGAATTGGGGAACATCTAAGAGCAGCAGGCGAGCGTTGAAGTGGTATGCCAGAGCCTTCGAGAGCGACTGAAGGTATGGTTCTGCAACAAGAGACGGGACATGTAAAAAGGGACAACCTTTGGCGATTCAAAGAAGCAACGTTGGGATGTGCTGTTTCGAGGCGAACCTGAGGGGCCGCAGAGCAGTATGGTTCGGCTGGCTGCGGAAAGGACCCGGATGTGCTTGGGCAAGCTCATCTTGCTCAGGTAGGCGTACGCGGCGCTCGTGAGTGCTAGCTTCGTCTCCTCGCTGCAATTAAACCATGGAACACATGTGTGATGATCAGCTGCTTTTCACCAAACGCGTTCTAAAATTTCTGTTGACGGAATAACACCTATAACATGACTTGCATTGACGCCAACAATAAAGAAATCGTCTGATCCTACCCACTAAATACCAGCCAAGTCATATACTAATCGCTCCCCGCCCCTACCAATCGAACGAAGGGGAAACATCGCTGCTTCTTTAATTTAATGGAGATCTTTAATCTCGAGAAGCTGCGCGGAGAGCCCCACGGACCTGAGGTAGTACGGGAACTCGTCGAAGGTGACGCCGGTCTCGCGCCCGTCGACCACAAGCCGCCGCAGCTCCGCTTCCACCTCCGCGCCCGCAGCGCCGCCGCCGCCGCCAGCGCCGCCGCCTGGGGTCGGGGAGGCCGTCAACCGGGCCGACACGAGGCCGAGGCCGACGCCCACGCCCACGCCGACGGCGGACGCGAAGAGGCTCCCGTGCCCGTGCTCCATGTGGTCACAGCCGCCGCAACGCCCAAACCCGACCGCCGCCGCCTCTTCTTCACGCGCGTCTGCCTACTTGGAGAGAAGCATGCAACTTTTGGGTTGGGCGAGGGGCGGATCGATCCGGAGGGTGGGTGGCGGTGCTGACGTTTATATAGAGTCAACAAGTCTACTACGCGGCTACGCCGTGGTCGGCCTCTGCGGAGGATTCCGCAAAAACGGTGAAATTTCCCGAGGCTCCGTTTGGGTTGTGCGGCGTTGGACTGCGGATGGATGGATGGGCTGGTCCCGGTGTTCTTGCAAGAGTTGGTTTACATCCGGGATCTGGTCATATGTCTTGGGTTTGATCTCCTGCGTCATAAGTTGCTCAAGCGTCCGTGAATTACTACAAAGAAAAGACTTGAAACACAGAAAATATGAAAAGTAGAAAAGTTTAAATGAACATATTTTATCCCTCTAAACACAACTCTGCCCAAAGATTGATTCTAGGTCGTCTCTTCAACACACTTGATTGTTGTTGCGAGTGGATCCAACTGATCAGATACATACGGCAGGCTTGGATGACCAAAGACATGGTTGAGTGTGCAACGTTACGCATAAGGTACCGCTGCTTTTTAGTTCCACGGTTTGTTTTTAGCGGACGTGGTTAAAGATACGCTAGAACTGAGTCATCTAAGACGTTTCTTACGTTACCATACTTGTGGCCCATGTGTTTTGGGATTTTGGCGCCTTTGGTCATTGTTGGATGTAATGGACATATGTCATATGAGTTGATATTTTCATAGAAAAATCATAGTCGATTGGGCTTTTATCTCACACAAAACACAAAATCCATTTAATTAGTGCACTGTATATGGTTGGATTAGTAGAAAAATAGCACAATAATACCCTTCTACTCTATCTAGACCACCCACTATGTAGACCAGTACACTAGCCTACTTCCACACCTAGAATGAGCAGGGTAGCCCCATAACTAACCAAATAAAAAAAAACTCTGCAAATTTATCACTCATGGATCTATTAACAATATTCATCTCTTGCACTACTAATGAATTTTAACTTTCATCTTCGATGTCCCGATATATTTGTGCTAGTTCTATCACTCTATCGTGCAAATTGACATGTGCGACAACGTGCACCATTATAATCTTATTATACATTAAAGGAGCACTATCTTTTACTAAGCATCATTCTTTCTTGGTAACACTTTCTGGTGAGAAGATATACGACTTTCATGTGTGTACATTTTGACGCTTATTGCCTTGCATTCACATCCCCTTCCCCGTTCTACCCATTGATGTCATACATAGTTAAATTGAGGCAAGTAGAAGACAATCTTGACTCTCTTGAAAGATTACATGTTCGGTCTTGTTGGTGTCAAGAGGGAGGGGTTCACAGAGGTACATTGTTTTGTTTCATAGATAGTTTAGTCTTTATATGTCTGGTTAGGTTACAGGGTTTTGATTTCGTCACATTTTCAGGGAACGAAATTCTATAAGACTGGGCACACAGAGCCCCGTGAGGACCTTCCTCGATCATTGAAATTCCGATTTTTATTAATATTTTTTATTAATTTTAGAGGATCTTCACTAAAATTTCACCAGTTCCACTCTAATTTCACATTCAAAGTGGATTTATACCAATATATTAAATTGGAGTTGGTGGTGATGGTACGGTCGCCGTCGTAAATTAACTTCGTGAAAATTATAACCAATATGCCACTGTCCGTTATTTTTTTTCCTTCAGTTTTTTTCACGATTTCTCCTACTCCGTCTTACAACCGACGCCACCACACCCGCATGCCGACCTCGACGGCGCCATGAGTTGCCTACACAGAAAATAAAAATAAATAGTTTGTGATTTTGTTGACCCGTAGCAACGCGCGGGCATACCTGCTAGTATGTAGAAATCTTAGTGAAAAGAAAATAAAATTTTAGTGAAACTATAATGACCCATTAATAAATTTGAAAATTCTAATTTTAGTACTACACCTATTTCACTACGGTTTTACTAGTACTAAATTTGAGTAACACCGAGAGGAGCCCGTGGAAAACACGTGAGACCCCATCCCACCATCCCGATTTTTTTACTGTATCTGCAGCGACCCTCATGCTAATGGCAGAGCACAAAATAAAAGTTCTTCATGTATCGGTAGCAACACTCATACTCGTGGCTTCATGATAAACAATCTTTAGTTTTTCCTCTCCAACGATGTGACCACGTTCTAGATGTCGGTGAAACCGAGCACTTTATATTGCGCCTACATCTTGAAAGAAGCAGAAGCAGACAAAAGGATGTACCATACGGACATTGATCAAGGGGCCACCATAATTCATGAACGCGTGTGAGGTCCTAATGGCGTATGACACGCACTGACTTTGTCACTTGTCTCCTCCTCCAAACTGAACCTGCGAGAATACAAGGCGTATCTACTCCGTTGTCTGTTACGTCAGTCAGGGCAATTCGTTGTCAAGTCCATGCAGCAAAATTAATTCTATCCTCCGAAAATTCAGGGTGTATTCTCAGGCTCCATGGAATTGGTGGAGCTGGTCATTCATGTCTCTGCTTTTGGGGTAATTTCGAAGATATTTAGTAGTTCTATCTTGTTGCATTTTTGAGGTAATCACAACTCCACCTACATAAAAATAAGCGGAGCTATCAATGACCACCTCCATCAAATCCATGTAACTGGAATTGTCTCAAACAAACCTTTAAAATACACCTTAAAGTTACGATCTTTGCGTAATACATTTGTCATTGGGTGGTCCTCACGAAGGATAGTTTGGTCAAACACAAATAGAAATGCAGCGAGCTATGCCGCTTTTGCGATTAAGATAGACCATTCAGCATCTCTTCTCGATTACATATGGCTCGGATTGTATCGCGAGTCATTTTTGTCGCATATAATCTTCCACCGCCAAGTTCTTTTTCCAATATGTGGTTATCAGGGTCATCTAGAAGTTCATCGCTTACCCTGAATGAAGCGTGTACTACGTATTGGTCTATTTTTAACTATCACAATGATTTGGTATATCCCATAAGAAAAAGTTCCCATTTTTCGGATCATTTTTCAAGCATTGCATCGGTGTCGGGGGGATGACCCCGGGTAGGGTCAAGACGACACACATTAGCCGAAATGACGAGAGCAAAGCCGGCACAGGCATGTACGCCGGCATCCTTAAGCCGAACTAATACCAGGCCGGCATACCAAATGTATGCCGGCGTGTCTATTTTGTCTTATGTGATTGCAGGATATGCACGAGCAGTCCTATCTCGGCAAGCGTCGAGACGCGTCAATGGTCTTGTGATGTCCACGAGGTACTTAAAAACTGATAGGTACTTGTGATGTCCTCATCTCATCAGTTCATGTACACGAGGTATTTCAAAACTTATAAGGTACATGTGATGTATCATTTGATGTGCTCGTCTCATAAGTCCATGTACAAGAGGTATTTAAAAATTGATAAGGTACATGTCATATATCATAATGTACTAAATATTGACGAGTAACTAAGTATTGACGAGGTATTTTTTTTGTAAAAATAAAAAAATAAAAAAATCTGGGTGTCCGACGAAAAGCGAGAGAGAAAGAATAACAAAAGTTGACAGGAATCCCACTGTTAATTCTCACTTTTAGCCTAAAACATAATAATTAACTAGAAGAAAGAATAAAAGGGAGTTGGAAACTTGTGGACAGAAAAGATGGGACTAGATAGTTCTGGTGTCACAGGCTCCGCATTACATGTCCAAGCACCAGTCCAGAGCCCAGAGAAACGACGTTCATGACTCTGCCACTCACCACAACGCACGGGCATCGGCGCATCGCGGTAGGCTTCCGACGGCGGTGGAGATATGCATCCCTGTAGATAATGCGGACGCGCTATACACCTTCCCTAGGATAAACCATCCCTGCTTGCCCGAAACGAATGATCCAACAACCACGACCACTGTTGACGAACGTGGCCAGCGATCATCAAACGCCTACGCAAGCTTGGCCAACGTCATCACCGCTCATCAAGTTGGAATCAACGCAAGCCAACTGTGCCTCCAGGATTTTTAATGAGCAACTGGACGTAAATTAGCGAGTAGCGACAGCCGACAAGACATCCCGAGGATGATTTCCCCTTCGTGTATGGCTGGGCCTGTCTAGCGGATCCGTTGGGTTGTGTAAACGGGCTAGGTGTTGTGATGCCTTAGCAGGCCTACAGGCTTCCTCTCAAAAAAAAAGAGCAGGCCTACAGGCGACGGAGACAGAGCGGAGGGGCCTAAGCCCTAAAGGCTAGCGTCGAGTCTGGGTCTTTTCCAAAACCTAGTGCTACCTTTTTTCCTAAAAAAAAAAACTACTGCTATCTTCTCCGGCGGCGACGGCCGTACGAATTATTGTTCCGCACGGATCCGCTGCAGAAACCCTTGGAGGAAGACGAGACGAGGAGGATTACCGGGGCGACGTCTCCGGAGAGTTTCAACCGGCGCGCTGCGCCAAAGAAGGAGGCGACGCACAGCGCACCTTGTGCGTGCTCGCCGCACGGCTTCTCCAGCCACCGACGCCACCTCTGCCGCCGAGGCGATCTGATCCATCCACAATCCATCTTTGGCTCTGCCCCTGTTGTGATTTGTTTCTTGGTTCGGCTTGATTTGAGGTTAAGCTGCGGAGCAGAACTAGCAAGGCGAATTGGATTGACTGGAGGACCAAGAACAAGTGGTGAAGGAGTCGGATAAGGAAAATCGGCACACCAGTTAGGCCAAGCGTTGCGGCAGATTCTGTTTTCGTAGGCTGCTCTGCTCCTCCTCCGGCCGTAGGCACAGCCTGGTCTTCCTGAGGAGTCCCCGCCGAAGACGTCTTGTCCAGCCGCCGCTCCGCCCAAACCACAAAAGGAGAAAAGTAAGCAGTACCTTGCCCTTGATTACTGGTTTCTCGATTCAGTTTCGTCTTTGTTGTCCTTCCGGAAACAAATTTGGTGGATGAGATGGATTAGGATACAGACCTTAGCGCTGCAGCAACTTGGCATGAAACTTGCGTCAGTCTGCCCGTTCTGGTAGTGTTATTTTGCTTTTTGAAATAAAAGAAGAGCGAAACGATACATCGACCATGGATCGATCTCAAGGGATTTACCCACCTGGGGGAAGTAATTCGGTGGAGAAACAGGATCCAGCTCCAGCACCTGACCGTGATTGGTCTGCGCTCCCGGCGGACCTGCTGATCCGCATACGAATTGTGCCTTCTCCTGGCAGGAACCAGAGCCCTTGCCTGCTGTACTCCTCCAATGATCGTGAGCTTGCCACAGCCACCCTGCACAGGCTCTCCACGAATAAGCTCTACCACATTGTGCTCCCTTGACCCAACACTCCGCAGCTGCTTTATAGCCGGTTCCTCTCATGGTTGGCTTGTTATAGCCGACGAGCGGTCCAACCTCCTCCTTGTCAACCCGATCACTCGTGCTCAGATCGTGCTCCCACCGGCCGTAACTATCAAGAATGTGCAAGGTTGTTATACTGCAGAGGGAGTCCTTGATAGCTACACTCTTCTTGATCTTGATCTTGATCTTGAAACCCAGGGCTGCAACCTGCAAGCTTGCACATGTGACCTCTCGCTAGAGGAAGGTCGCTTCTTCTTCTACTGGAGGGTTGCCATGTCCGCTGATCCATCCAGTGGGAATTGCATCGTCATGATCTTACACATGCCTGAGAAACACATCTCATTCACCCGGGTTGGGGACACACAATGGACATGGATAAATGTGCATCCAGACTGCTTCGACTATTGTGATGTTTTCTATAATGACTCCGACGGCCTGTTCTACGCCATGCGACGCAGTGGTGAGGTTCACACCATTGATGTCAATGGACCTTATCCGGTGGTGAAGGTCATATTAAATCCCATGACGCGCTCCAGGGATAGCAGCAGGTACATTGTGCAAGCACCATGGGGTGCCATCCTTCAGGTTTGGAGGAATGACCAACCCATAAGGAGAGGGGAGTATCGATCGGACTGTCAAGCTTGAGGTGTACACGGTGGATCTATTTGGGCAAAAGCTTCTCGAAATAAAGAACTTGCAGGACCATGTGTTGTTCATTGGTTTCAACACCCCGTTCTTCCTTCCTGCAAAGGAGTTCCCCATGTTAACCCCAAATTGCATCTACCTGACAGATGACAACATGGCCTGCATCTATTCCCATAGATTTGCTCCACGCCAGGTGGTTGTTTTCAACATGGAGGATAGAAGCTTCACTGATCTGTTGCCTGTTTCCAACTCACGGCTGAATTGGCCAGTTCCAATTTGGATTAGACCATCGTGTAATCAGTACAATAAAGGTTAGTGCAGATTTATCCCGAAAATATATTATTTGGGCTCTTTTCTTCTATGCTTCTCTAGTTGTGGAACATGCAGGAGCTATTAGCATTTATTTCTTAGATATTTGTTATTTATGTTTTGTACTAGTTAAATCCATAAACACCACCTGAATATTTGTGCTTACTTGAGCACTTATTCTATAAAATAAGCATCAACATTATCGTATGTAGCAAGAAAAGCTGGTTTATTTTTCTAAGCAACTTTCCAAGCACTTGCATTGTACACACCCTAAGAAAAGAGGCAGCGCCCAAGTTCCATTGGGTATATATTCTTATTACCTGACTGGGTTATACTGCTATGTCTTTTTATTTTATGAATATCCACCTTCTTGTTGGGTAAAAGGTCAACTTTTTACCAGATCGCTAGAAAGTCTAGCTAACAAGACACCTTCAGTATGCTTCTTCTGAAATTTCGTGTCTACATTTGTCTTTGAGAAACTGCTAGTTGTTACGTTGGTGTGCAAATCCATTATTGTTCCATCAGTCACTAGACCTAACCCTTTTATGTTCGTAATCAATTATTACAATTATTTTTATTCGCTTTCTCTTAAAATAAATTGCTCATCACATAGATCTGCACATGATTATGCACTAACTTAGCCCTTTAATGTGCTCAGGTCGAGATATGAAATAAGCTGGCAAACCAGCAGTTAGTTTGTTGAGGGTATCTGGTTGTTTCAAAGGTTGCCTTCAAAAGTAATCTAACCAATATGACCCCCACCATCGGCGCCCCCAAACTCAATTGTTCTTGATTGGATGAGTAACATTGCATCTTGCACATGTGAACTTTTATGGTTCTATTTATTATTTATTTATTTATTTATTTATAGGACGGTTAAATAATTGGTCTTGTGCTCCTCATGGGTTGTCTAACATGGTTGCCAGCTTTGTAATGATTCCAAATTACACGGCAACAGTTAAAGTTACTCCCTCCGTTCCTTAAAGAATGGCATATTCGCTTTCATTAAGGCAAGCCTTTAACCACAAATTAATATGTTAAAGTGTGGTTTATATGACATGAAACCATAAGTATCATAAAGTACTTTTGATAACGAAACTAGTTATACTAATTTAATGTCATATAAACCACACCTTGGCATAGTAATTTGTGGTCAAAACTTTTGTCTTAATGAAAACTAATATGCCAATCTTTAAGAAACGGAAGGAGTATTTTTTTAAGTTATACTAATTCCATCGTGAAAAACAGAAGGTCCTGATTGGATGCTGTATGCGGATGCATGCTTTTCATTTCTCTTTGGACAGCAAATCAAATTTTTGATAGGATTTATTTGGTTCAAAAATAATGTTTGTGTGCCACGTGTTTTTGTAGACCAAGACATATCTAAAGAAATGATGCCTTCATAGAAGAAATGGGATAGGGTGTAAGTGTGACTGCGCGAAATTTAAGATTGAATTTTTTTTATCCAATTTCGTGCGACCTAAACAAGTTGGTTCCCTTAAAATTACATGATTCTAGGTTCATATGATAGGAACCAAACAAGCTCTCTCTCTTACAGTTGTTTCGTTGCGTTTTGCATGACGGTGTATCACCATGTTCAATGATTTTTGTTGAACCATTTTAAATAGTTTTTCACTTAGCTATTTGTTTTTGGTACAATCTGGCCAATTCGGCTATTGACTTGAAGGATGGAACGGCTGCATGGTTAGGCACATTATATTTGGTAGCGTCGCCCTTGTAAATATACCATTGGAAATAAACATCCCTATATTAATGAAGATGACACAGTTTTGCCCACGTAGCTACAATCTGACCCCTGGGAACAGTTCACATGTTGAGCCTTGTCCAAACAAGAAAATTACTAAAAGCTTGTTTGAGAGGAAATTGCACGTGATCATGGCAACGAATGTTCAGTTTCATTCATTAACTTGAAAAGCGGCTCCGTAAACTTGGTAGGTTGGTACATTTTAGTCCCGATCGACGAATTTCGGCATAATTAGGACAGTTGACATGGACGACTTGGCCGGCTCGGGGGTCCTTTTCACAAATTTCCATATTCTGGAATCTTGTGTTTAGCCCCTGGAACAATAAGATATCCTTTTGTTTCGGGTTTTTATGGATCTCCGCTTGTTTCAGGTTATCCAGGGTTAATCCCCTGGCCAATCGGCCATGAGCCCCTAAAAGATGGGGCTAACCGAACAAAGTGGCTCAGATCTTTACTCTGGTTTTCTTTTGTGGGGGTTGGCAGTGGCACGATCGAGTGTTTTCTTTCCAATGCTACGGCGTCATATAGAAAAATGAGAACCAACGCAACTGCCATTTAAGAGCCGAAATGAAACATGTGAAAAGCTGATTAGCCTGTAGTACAGACCTCAGGTCATCATTAGCTTAACAAACAAAAAGTTTCCACCATCCATCTTTTGTGCTGTACTATCAGTCTCCACGATTTCCATAATGCACGATGAGATCAGAAATATTCGAGTGACAAGACACTGCATAAGCAATGACAGGAACACCCATGTCTTGTTAGTCAACCGCTTGTCAAGCCTTTACATCATTATGACTCTCGCTCTGGAAGGAAACGCCCGCTTGTCGTGCATTCACATCATTAGGACTCGCTCTGGAAAATATGAAGACAAGTTAGTCCTCTTCTGAGCCAAATAATGCACCAGTGAAATGATATTATAGAACACATGGGAATTACGTTTAACAGTTCAACGCTAGGCCAGTTCTCTTTCAGCCAGATAACACAGCAAAATGAAATAAAACACAAGGGAACTAAAATAAAAGTACAGGAACTACATTGAACGGTGGAATAACACTAATACGTAAAATGAATGATTTATATTCCTTTATTTCATAAAAGTAAATGTTATGGACAATTTGAAGTACTCCATTACAATTGTTTCCAAGACACCTGGAGTATATGTATTAGTAATTCATTACCAAATGTGCGATACTAGGGAATGCAGATGGTCAGGTTTTGCCACCAAATGGGTCAAGGTGCCACACAAGAAAACAAGGGGTCTAATAGGGGAAAACCTTACGACCCTACTTCCAAATCGTCAACTAACATACAAAGGCAAGGTTTTCAAACAAAGGAGGCAGCGTCATCCGCCACACCACCTGTGCGACGTTAACCACCTACAGCAGCACTCTCCACCAACCCCCTAACTTCTGCAGCACCAGCGCTCCCTCCAGGCGTCCTAAATTTCAGCAAACACTAAGCTCATGATCGGAAATTCGGAATCAAGTTCGCTCCCTCCCGACAGCTCGTGTTTAATCCACCTGTCCAAGTCAACTGCGGTTGGCCAGTCGGAGTACATACCGGTCTGTCTTCTATAGCATATGCTCTTGCATATGCCAGATAGAACTAGAGCCACCTTCGCTTTCACCAATCTTTTGATCAACGTTTGTGAAAGTACAAGAAATTGATGGAAGTGAAGAGAAAAGTTGGATAAATCAATAGAGGTGAAGAGAAAGGATGAGAAATCAATAGAAGTGAAGAAGGATGAGAAAAGGAACCGAAAGGTAGCTAGTTTGTGTCTATTTTATAACATAACTTTTTTTGGTTATTGTGTTCAGCTGATCTTGTGGTATATTTGCTAGTGTGCTGGCTGTGCAACTAGCTACTGACAGGTGGCAGTCATAGCGGTGCAAGTGCAACTAACTAATATAGCTACTAGCAGCCATCAAATAGGGACGAACAAGCCAGCAGAAACTACCGAGACAACAGATCCTAAAGGCATGTAAGTTTAATTACTAAATTGTTACATGAGGTGTGGGCAAATCCTGTCATACAACCAATAAACAGGCAGGATTAACTGCCATGCATAAATGTTATGGAGTAAAAGGCATCCGACAACACGACAAGATAGGCAAATAAAGGAACAGGATAAGAGAAGGAATAATGTATTTGGACCTTGGGAGTTCAGGTAGAGGAAATAAGAATATTGAGTAAAAATGAAAAATGGGCAGTGCAAATCATCAATTTGAAGCTAGTTCTTACAGAAAAAGATCTAAGGTATACTCAATGTGTTCCAAGTTCCAACTATCAAACAGACCAACAGATATACAAATGTTACCTTGGAAGAATTCAGGTCTTTGTGAATACTTACATGGTGAATATCATGAAGTGCAGATGTCAAAAAGACATTCCCACAGGCTGCACAAGTTGCTCCTCTCTTCATGATTGTTTTGTGGATAGCACGAACAAGATCAACCATACCTTCAGCTGTATAGAAGTCATCTGTAACCCAAACCAGTTCATTCTTTGCATCTGCAAATCATTGTGCAACAATGATGAGAGGAAGAAGCAACTGGGAGTGCTGATGTTGTTGCCTAGGTCAATGAAATAACAGCAAAAGGAACTTATGAAATTTCTAGGGAAGTGAATATGGTACATAAATTTTTTACTTATCTACTTTTACAAAGATGTACTTTCAATATATTCTGTTCACAATGATTAGAGTTCATTATACGAATACGAAGGAAACATGTACAGGATTCTTATATTCTTCGTAACAGGCATCTGAGAAGTTCTGTCATACTTTAAAGGCAAATAAAATAAATTGTACCACTCCGCGCACTTCCCACAAATGCAATTTACAGTTCATACCTCTGTTCTGCAATTTTAATTTATTACCAATAATATATTTGGCGAACATGAGAACAGGATTAGATATAGTACTTCTCAAGCAGCATATCAAACAAGGCTTTTCGCCTTTCATCTTTGCTTTGTCATATAAGCTCTGAATTAATGTGAGTTCTGCCTTTTCCTGGTCAACTTCAACATCATCAAGCTTGTAGGCTGGAACATTGTTGTGAAGTTTTGGGTCCCAGAGCCAGATGACTGTGGGGTCAAATGCATCTTCATCATCAGAGGACGACATGAGGACAAGAGGAATGTCCTACATACAGCAGTGCACAGTCAATTCATGAACTACAAGCACCAGTATTCATTATTTGCGTCTAGCAAAGCACAATGTTAAACATGACTAATTCTATTACATAGATAAGAAAGTGGACAGTAGGCATCATGAAGAAAAATATAAAAGTAGACAGTTCCACAAATTCGACCTCATAGTTCTGTTTGACTGAATAAATTCTTCATAACATAATAATGTCAAAATTGCACATGAAATGAAATTAGCCAAAGTAACCCAGACTACAGATGGGCGTGCATTTATGGTGCACTGATAACATGATGGAGAGTTTGAGAAAAAAGTATGATGGATCCTAATAATAACATTCTGGCAGAAACCAGAAAGTATGATAGATCATTTTTTTTCCTCGAACACACCGAGCGGCGCGTCATTTTCATTGAGAAGAAAGCGCAAGTACGAACCGGCAGCCCAAAGAGCAAAAAGGTCAAAAGAAAACAAAACAAAAACCAGAAAGAAAGCAAAAGAAGGCCTTTGGCCACTATACAGGGATAGAACTAGGCCCAACATCTGGGGGACGCGCGTGACATACAATTAGATCATAGTTCACAATTTCTGTGTAAAGAAAACGAGCACACATGCCATCAACCATTCAAATCATGTACATATATGAGAAGTAACAAAGTCCCCTCTCAGTTTGTTGACTTTCTTTCAGAGATTACAAGCTTCGTAAAATCCTCAATTGTCACGAAATTCATATCAGGAACAGATTTCAGGGAAGAAATCACATGCTATTTTCTTTTGTGGGAACCCAAAAGAGTATAGAATTGATAGGTTACAGGTTACAAGCATATGGGCCGATCCAAAGTGTAAGATCCCAAGCTGGTATGACTGAAGTTATATTATGTTTTTACTTTTTAGTGAGTTAATTCACTGTACAGGTGAACCTCTATCATGTGTTGAGTTATTGAAACAAAAAGGCCGTGTACTACCACATTACACGAACGGAGCCTGTCTAGTCTATAAATCCTTGCACAATGCACATTGATTAAGTAGATAACTAAATACCGATCGATCAACATGTCAGACTTGCAGGGAGAAGTAAAACAGGGCCATGTTTCCCAGGATGTCCCAAGAGGCCCAGACCTACCAACAGCAGTTCCAACCCAAGTGTTCAAGGGTCAAAGGTAGAGCTATAAGGTCAGAGATGAGCATCAAAAGATTCATCGCTTCAAACCAGGGGATTGCCATCAGGCTGCCTGCTCGCATAGCACGTTCTGCTACGACAATGGTGATGTCATAGTGGTTGCAATATATGTCTTTGATGTGAAGGACAGCGCTATTCAACCAGATCCAATACATAAAGGGCAATTAATATAAGCTTAACTCATCCAAACTCAATATGACATCAGCATATTTACTATATTACTAATTTTTTGGACAATGAACTGCTAACATATTGATCCTTCTTAGTGAATTGCTTAAGATTTCTTCTTAGCTGGCATCAAGAGAGGCCAGCAAATGTACAGGTTTGATGTTGATGAGCCATATTGGAACATCTTCATTGCCATAAGCAGTGGGGTGGCAAGGCAGCTCCAGAGTCAAAATGACAGAAGAGGAAATAATTCGCATCGGTCATGAGGGGAAATAGTTCACGTCGGCCATTGTACTGCTCAGCCAGCCTCTTGGATTTCTAGTTTTCTGAAGAAGACACAAAGAGAATGTTGTGCATATATTGCAGTGAATGCAGGAAAGAGTTCCGGCTTACGTGCCCTCACAAATGATGCAATAGCAAGTGCAGACCATGTCTCAAGAGAGGAAGCTAAGAGTCCCAAGCATAACAGAGATGAGTTGGGTGTACTTACTCCAAGCCATATTTACATCCTAGGAATTTGCATGGTGTGGTTACATCCTAGGAATTTGCGTGGCTAGAAACGGTTCGCAGATAAATAACAAAGAAATCAAACTACTGATCAGTTAATTTACATGAACTGCAGAACCTTTCCAATGATGATAATAAAGCCTCTCTTTATTGCTTATATTTGCTTTTCCTTCTAGACTAGTGATGTTTCATATTAAACAATGATTTATCTATTCAAACAATATGCTTACAAAAATTTAAGAAAGGGTAGATTGTACAATGGCAACTCTTCTTCAGAACTGTTAACTCTTTGTATCTTCAGAAAACTAGAAATCATTTTCACAACATGTTAACTCTTGTTATGCCACCGTACAAGAGATACAATTTTCATACTCTTATGATAAGGGCAAGCCATCACTGAGATGCAGAAATGACAACCACCATTTCAAAGATCGACTACGTAAATTGGATATCCAAAGATATATTTACAAAATAACACAAGCTGCTAAGGAGCTAGAGACATTTTTTCTGTATAAGAAACAAAACATCGTGTTATGTGTTCGTCATAGAATCACAGAATGCAAAGCTAACAAGGTTCTTGTACACTGAACATGGACAAAACATCTTTATTATAGCTTATTTTTGTTCCATACATTGTTGGCAATTATTTGAAAGGCATTTATAATATTTCAATCGATGTTATGCAAACATATAGCCTAGCATCTACTCCCTTAGTTCCGTTTTAATTGAATTGGTTCTCCAAAATGTCAATTAAAACGGAACAGAGGTAGTAGTAAATTATTATCAAGAGTATATTGTACATCACAAGGGATACATGGGACTTATCTGACGGTATTTGAAGCATCAATGTTCTAAACTGTTTCAACCAAAGCACAATGATGGATATTCAGCAAAATAACTCATAACCAATAATGTTTACTTTCTCATATTTGGTTGCAACTCCTAACAGCCCCTAACACGGCCTTTTGGGTCCAGTCTCCATAATAGGATCAACGTACTACAGATGAACAACTTCAAAAAACTTTGATAGATGTTCCATAAAGGCCTGCAATCCTGGTCTCTCGAAAGTTCCCATCCTCTCATGCACTAGACAGTATACACATGAACTACACCCAGCCGTCTCACCAAAAATACGATTGTCATATCTCCCCAAGTCAAATTTCCTAATCTCATATGAGTACATCAAGACTTATCTTCATAATCGCTTATGCATTCACGGCTTCACGCTACTAACCAAAAATCAAGTTGAGAACGCAAGTTAGTGTATTACCTCAGAGCTGGACAGATCAGCAGAAACGACCTGCTTGGAATTCTCCTGGAAATTCCGCCACACTTGCTCGATCTCATCGACAGAATAGCCTAAGTACAAACACAAGGAAAACAAAACGAGAACGCGTAATCAAATACTCAAAAGGAGATCAAACTAAACCCGTGTCACATGAAAGGAGAGCAGAATAATAGCGAGATCCCCCGGAATGCTAGGGATCAGGGACCGCACCTTGGGTAACGTAGCCGATACTGCCAAGTGCGGCGGTGATGGCGATGAGGATCCCGGTCTTGACTCTTGAGCGGACCGAACGGCTTGCGTGCCCTCGGAGACGGCGCAGCGTAGAGGGTACCCACACCGCCAGATGATGACGCCGAGGCGGCGAGCGCCTCCCTGGTAGGCAAGGACGATGCGGCGGCGGCGGAGGTCCTCCGAAGGAGCGCCAGGGAAAGGCACGACCTCGCGATGCGTGACATGGCGTGGCTTGCGAAAGAAGGTATGGGATGCGCCAGGGAAAGGACTGGTTTGGCCGTTGCGGGAGGGTTTAATGAGGAGAGATGAAGGTCGGGAGGAGGCCCAAGGAGGAGGGGGAAGGAGGGGGGTGGAAGGGAGGAGATTGTGGTAGAGTGTCTCGGTATTCGAGTCTTCCGAATGGGGTTAAAAAAAAGCCAGACGCGATATTATTACGTCAAAGAAATTACCTTTTCTTAAGGAGAAATTCTTTAACTTTTTTTAGAACGGGAGAAATTCTACTTTTTTTTAGGGAAGAAGGCGCCACTTTATTATAAGATCAAATCGAGGGGATACAATTGGGATTTGGCGACTCTAAAAACCATACATAACGTCCAACGTGCCTGAAGGTGCTGGCGCGCAAGAGAAATTCTACCTTGCATACAATGTTTTTACTTACCCCGCAATTTTTGCGCTATGGCCCATGAAATTTGTCTCGGGGCCTCCATACTTACTGCAGTCCATGGCTACCGATCAGTTGGCCCGACTGCTCTATGGCTACAGGTGGACATCTGGGCTGGGCCGCTTCAAAATGCCCCAGGCATTGAGGCCCGGCACGGCACATGGTTAAACGGTGTGTGCCACTCCGCGATCCTATTGGGCCGTTCCTAGGCCTCGGCCTAGCAGGTTCGCACGCCTCGGCCCATTTAGCATTTTTTTTTTAAGAAAACACACTTTTCTTTCGTAATTTTCTCGCGGGCTGGCACGGCCTAGATCGTTTATAAACAGTCTCAGGGCCCGACTATTGGCCAGCTATGTCTATTATGACTGGTCCCAAGGCCATACATCAGTAAGCCATTCTCAAAGAAACCATAGCCGCCAGAGAGAGAAAAATCCCGTTTCGATCTTCATCGGTTCCCCTCGCTTCCGATAGCCTATTGGGCATCAAGAGGTGAGGGGAACCACGGATCAACATCTAGCATCGTTTCAGTACCTTCTTTGTAAGGTTTTCCGTGTCCTTGGCGGCGGCGTCCTGACGGTGGAGGCGGCGACGTGCGGATTTTTGGTCTCCCAGCTTCATCCCCGTTATGGCGTGTCTATCATGGTCTACTCCATGGAGTTTTGGGATCTCACGGCTCGTAATTTCGTGCTTTTGGTCATCTCCCTCATCGGTTCGGCGATGATTCAATGGTTCGACAACCTGTCTTGCGAGGGGTGTGTCTCCGGCTACCACGCGTTCAACGATATTAAGATCTTACCCACTGGGGTGGGCGGCTCATGCGGCTCAGTAAAACCTACAAGGTTAGTTTAGCTTATGCAGGTTTGGTCTTCTATTGTTTCGTCGCCAGAGATTTGGAGAAATATCAAGATGCGATTGGCGCAGCTAGAGAAGTTGGCTTCAAAGATTTTTTTTATGTAACTTTCGGTTTATCCGAAATCTTTGTTGTCGTTTTAGTTTGTTTGATCAGCTGTAATACGTTCGTTGAATAAATAAAGTCAGATCGTTGTTCTAAAAAAAAGTAATCGATCATTAATTTGGTGTTCTTTAAAATAATATATCTTTGCAAGCTATAAATAAAGGTCTGTAAAAAAGTTTCCCGCGCAAAGGACACCATGCTAGTTCATATCTATTATATACTAAAAGCAATATGAGGAGTACCGAGGGGAAGCTCTACGTTGATCCACATCATCTTAATTAATTTGACCATTGTCTACTATATACTAAAAGCAATATGAGGGGTACCGAGGGGAGGCTCCATGTTGATCCACATCATCTGAATTAATTGACCATTGTCTATTATATACTAAAAGCAATATGAGGGGTACCGAGGGGAGGCTCCACATTGATCCTCATCATCTGAATTAATTTGACCATTGGATCTTATATCTAATGGGTCAGAATTACTCAGAGGCATGTTTGATGGGCTATTACTAAACATTAAAGTTGTATTAGGCCCAACAGTGACATTAGAGATAATTAGAGGTGTATTTGTTAGGCTCTAATAAAGATTAAAATAGTTTCAGGCCCAAGTAGGCCCAATTTATTGTAATTAGTGGTAATTAAGTTAAATTTGTTTTTTGGTGCCAAACATAACATATTCTCTTACACGACAACATTTCAACTTTACTTCCGTTGTTTTCCTTCATAGGTCATGAAAAAAAAACATAATAATCTAAGTGTTTGTTTTTATGGTGCCAACTGTAACATAATCTACACGACGATATTTCAACTTTATTTTTCTTCACAGGTCATGAAATATTAAATAGTAAACTAAAAGCAATACGAGGGGTACGGAGGGAAGCCTCCACCTTGATCCACATCATCCGAATTAATTTAACTGTTGGATCTGATATCTAATGGCTCTTATTTAATGAGAAGGTATATTTGATGGGCTACCAATAAACAATAAAGTGATTTCAGGCCAAGTAGACCTAGTTTGTGGCTACCAACAAAACATCAAAATAAATTAAAATCCACTGAGGCCCAATACAAATCAATACATGTCCAATATGGACACAGATTGCTGATCGCAGGACATCTCATTGGTTCCCTTTGCCGTATGATATAAAACAAATAAATCAGATGGTTCGATTAAGAAAAAGAATCCGCTAAAAATAGATTAAGAAAAAAATGAGGGAAACCGAGGGGAGATGCCACATTGATCCACATCACCTAGATTATAGTGGCAATCGGATCTTATATTTTAATGGTTAAGATTTAATGAGAAGTATATGTCGCTTGGCTACGAACTGGTTATATACTAAAAACAATATGAGAGGTACCGAGGGAGGCCTCACGTTGATCCACATCACCTCAATTTTCTGATCTTGAATCCGAGAGTTGTTGATACACGGCCGTTAGATCTACGTGACACAAAAATTTGCTTTCAAATCGTGCGTTACATATACGTGACACGTAAATTTGCTAACGTGAAGCAACTAAATGACAGGTGAATCTTTTTTAACCTAAACGAACTCTTACATGCACATTTATTTTCCATAAAGTCTGCGCGGCATGCCTTCGCTGGAGCCGCCACGCTTGCTGCTGGAGCGCCCGCTACATGCCTTCGCTGGTGACGAGGTAAGCCAAGCTTTGGAAGGGAATCGTCGAGGCCACATCCATGATGAAAAATGTCTACGGATATGCCTGAACAATGTTGCATTGCAGCAATTCATCGAGATCAAATAAATTAATACTACAACAAAGTCAGTCTTACGCACTTTTGGTGTCCTATCATTATTAACTGGATTTGTTACATTCATGTGTAATTAGCGATTTAACGAAGTGTCATCTAAGAGTTCGGTGGTAATTAGTGGTCTAATCTTCTTCTCCGCGTGGGCTCATTTCCCTTATCATGCAAAGTTTTTTGTGAGTCCCATTTACGTGCAAAGTTTGGCATCGCAGCACGGCGGCCTTGCAGGTTGCACGCGTGCGCTCAGAGCACCGCGCGGTCGCACCGCCCGTTGCTGTGATCAGCTGCCCTAGCACCATCAGTCGTTGTTACCGTGATCCGTCCTCGTCGAGTGCACCACTCTATCAGCCGTCACCGGACGCCGCCTCGCTCACTCGCTGCATCGCGCGCCCGCTCCCAAGGAATGCTTGCCGCATCATCCGGCCAAAACAATAATTATATATTAAAAATATATAGTTTGTGACAGATGTGCAAAAGAAAAATTAAAAATTATATAAAATAATATCGCACAAAGTAAAATGTAGCAGAGGCATAAGTTCCTTATTCAAGCTCAACACTTTTATATTGCATATAATGTTAATTAAATACAAATTTGTTGCTAAAAAAGTATAATGTGTTATTGAATCAATCTAATGATGTAGAATATTCCATCTTATCATTTCAAAAGATTTGTTTTCATGAAAAACAAATAAAAAAAGCTATACATATATATTTTGGTTAAGTAAAATATATAAGAAATCAAATATTTCTAGCCGCGCAATCTGCACGGGTCACCCCAATTATTTTCAGCCGTTAGATATGAGATCTACGAGTGCTACAAGCAATATGTGTGGTACCGACGGAGCCTCCACGTTGTTCCACGTCAGCCCAATTATTTCCAGCCGTTAGATATGCGATCTAGGAGTCCTACAAATCGTTCATTTGATGTTACGTTCGGCTGAACCTCTAAAAAGAAAACACCGAGCCCAAATTAACAGCAGGAAGCAGTGGCAGGAGGCGCCAAGCAGAGCAGCAACGGACATGGGTGGGAGTACTGTGGCGGTTGTGGCCTAGCCGCCTAGGGGATTTGGGGAATGAGAGGCTCATGTGAGGGATTACACAATGTAGGTACGGAGCTATATCCCTTAGAGCCTCCACAGTGGTGCCGGGCACAGCGGGAGACAGTGTAGGGGTGCGCGTGGAGGGGCGGAGGCGCTGTTGGGCGAGCGTGGCGTAGGGGCACTAGTGGAGGCGGTGCAGAGAGTGCGTAGGAAGGGCGGAAGTAGTGCAGAGGCGTGCAGCGGAGGAGTGGAGGAGGGACAGGGCCGTGAGTGGAGGTGGTCCCGTGGGGCGTTGGTGGAGTTGGGGTCCGAGGATTTGATAGGAAAGTGAGGTTGGGGAAGAAGAAAAGATAAGGGAAATGGGTAATTAATTAATTTTTTTTGTGAGTCCCATTTACGTGCAAAGTTTGGCATAATTTCCCTGCATGAAAACTAAAATTTAGCATCAATGCCAAATTGGATCTATGTGACAAATTTGGCTTTTGGCACGCCGTGGAAGCCTTTAGGTATACAAATCTCATATCTTCGATTTTAGAATGAAAAATACGAGCGAACTGAGCGTAGCTCAGGTGGTTGGTTCCTAAATACCAGGAGGTGCTCTTAAGGGTAGGGTGTGCGTGCGTGGGTTCATAGAGGTGAGTGTGTGTGTGCGTACTTGTGAGCGTATGCGTCTGTGTTTCCTAAAAAAGAGAATAAAAAATATAATAAATAGATACGTATCGGACAAAATCCATTATCAGTGAATTATACTCACTCCATCCGGATTTATAAAACCTGCATTGAATTTTGTGCCAAACTTTGACGAACAATTATACAAAGAAATGCAGGTATATAAACATATACAATTGATTGTGTTTTCCAATACGAATACAACGATATCTCATTTGTGCCAAACTTTGACGAACAATTATTAAAAAAAATGCAGGTATATAAACATGTACAGTTGATTGTCATATTATCAAGTAATGTTTCTTCAAAGTCCCTTATAAAATCCCGAGCGAGCCTTATAAACCCGGCCAGAGAGAGTATACTAGTATGGTAGGGAATCAAAGAAGGTACAAAATGAAAAAGTCATCAGCACACGCATAAAAAAATAATATAAGAACGATCATCAGGTCTAGCCCGCACATTTCGTGCCGACCACCATGCTAGTTAAGATAGAAGTGATTCATTCTATTCCACTTCACTCTGGACCAAACAACACCGTTACTCGTCCGCTTTCCATCGGGCTGAAAAAAGGTTAAAAGCCAAAAGGAAGGAAAAGAAAAGAAACGAGAAGAATGAAGTGGAATGGACTACTAGCTGCTCTAGCGGCCACTACTGACCACCGATGCGTGAAAGCTCCTCGCCCATCCATTATAATTTCCAAGGCCTCTTCACCGTACCGCGGCACCGCCGCGTCGTCGGCCCTTTAGCACAGCGGCCAATTTGGACCTCTCTCCACAATTCCACGATGAATTGCCGGGTGGTGTCAAGTGTCAACCACGCGCAGGCGCAGAGCACTTGGTACTGCAGCTCGTTCAATTCTCTCCCGTGTTCAGTGCTCTATCATCGAACTGTTCCTACGATAAGTATATGCATGGAAGGAGATTGATGGAGTATATGGGCCAGCCTCGATCGTCCAGCTCCTTCGATTGCAGGAATGTGTGGAAGGGTTGGACACCATGATTCGCATGTGACTTGCGCACTTGTGCCGCTGTGCGGGGGACTAGCTGAACGTGCAAGGATCGTTGTTGCACGTACATACTATCCCTTGATGAGTTAGGCAGGCATGCACACCGCAAACTGGCCGCGCGCGCGCGCGTCGGTCCGATCAATATCCATACGTCTTGTCAGCGAAACGAACGGAGTGGCCCTGTACGCTTGTAGCATTACGGTGTCTGCATGTTTAGGGGTGGCAATAGGTCTGCGCCTGTTCGGAGATCGTCATTTCTTCCGTATCCACATGTAGTAAAATCATTCCGTCTCAATCCTCATTCCCTACCTCGTGGATCAATTTTTCCCATTCTCATCACCCATCGGGCGCACCAGACGCACGGTTCCCTATCCCTGAGTAAACAACTTTAAATTAACAAGTAACTATCGTTACCATGACGGCGATAAGGGTAAAAATAAATGTTTGACTGAGAATAAATAAATGGGAGTGACTACAGCTCAGGCGAGAATTTCTCGGTCGACCGGCTGGATTTGCATGCCCTACGCCCCTACCTTCTTCCTATGAGCTGATTTCATTTTTTTTTTTGTCTCAAGCACTAGTTGGCTGGTGGCTAGATTGGTAAGTGCACACCTAAGTTGCAATTATGAGTAATATAAGAACATCAACTTCCAAAATTTAGCACACGACTTGGCAACAAATTGCGCTTGCAAAAATTTGCATACAAAATTTCACGTGCAATTATAAGTATTATTTGACATCAACTTTATGCACGTTCTAAAAATTGCAAGTGAAATTTTACAGGCGATTCTAAAAATTACAGGTGAAATTTTACGCGTGATTCTAAAATTGCAGTTAAAATTTTATCGTGATTCAAAAAATTACAAGAAAATTTATGCGCGATTGTAAAAATTGCAGGTGAAATTTTGTCCGTCTGGAAGCGCACGGATGCAGGAGATACAACGCCAACAAGGAAAAACAATAAAATAAAATAAACCGTAGGTATAAATAAGAAACAAAAACAACGATAAGGTATAAATAAGAAACAAAAAAACAAAAAACAACACAAAAATGGACTGCAAGAGATGAACCTCCGAACCGCATGCAAGGAAACAATGCTAATCACAAACCTCCAAACCAGCTAGCTGACGTAGGCCGGTAGGAAACATGCAGTTGGACCACCTTTATCTCTCGTACAACTCCATCGACCGAGAAAAATAGTTTCTCAGTCGACTGCTCCCTGGCAATCTCGTAAATATATATAGTGGGAGAACTGAATGGCAAGTCATCTTATTAGCGCATTAGTTGGATACCATGTCACCTGATTAGTGAAATTTACCTGATTTACTAAATCTGGACCATACGATGTATGTTAACCGGGTCCCTGTGGGATTTGAATATGAAAACTAATTATGTATCGCATTCGTGAACGGCTCCCATTGGCATCCCTCGCATGCTTCCTTTGCTTCTTTTACTACAGTGCCGCATCGCAAGGAGGCACGGAGTGAGCGAGTGACCCGTGAATAGATGAGCCATGCGCGTGCCATTGGCAAAGTGCGCCGCGATCGAGCTACCCGGCGCCAGTTGGTTTTATCTCTTGGCTATAGCCTGTAGCCAGCTCCCCCAGGCGCGCGCATTTGCCGCACGCTGCAGAGCCGATTTCGTGCCTGCCATCATCATGTTCAACTCCTCGCTCATGTACATACCGATCGGCTGGTATAGCATGCATTATCTTGTGCCGTACCGTTGAATAAAGTATAGCTAGCAGCATTACACAATGAACTTTAATTTGTGCGGTCACATGCATGCTGCATTTTCAAAAACATAATTGCTTTCCTGGTAACTGACTAACTGTACATTATTTTCTATATGCGGCAGTTGAATGAGCTCGCTCCGGTACATGCATGAAAAACGTTGCATGCATGCACCTATTGTCGTGATCACATTACTGTTACGATATGCATGTAGTGCTCGTTAGGCTATCTATCACCCCGCATTATCTTGAGTTATCTAAAACAGCAGCATTATATATGCTGCTATGAGCTTATTTTTAGGGAAAGGCAGGTCACATGCCGCATTGTTGGCTTTGATATATTGTATACATATATTTATATGTGTGTAAAACCGAATCCTGACACTGATGAAAGGGAAAAAATAATGTGCACATGCGTATCTTCTATATCTAAATAGCATATCATCGTTACTCCCTCGGTCCAACAAAAAATATCTCAAGTTTGTCAAAATTTGGATATATGTACTTATGTAG
The DNA here is from genome assembly GCF_000005505.3 of Brachypodium distachyon. Lineage (NCBI taxonomy): Eukaryota > Viridiplantae > Streptophyta > Magnoliopsida > Poales > Poaceae > Brachypodium > Brachypodium distachyon. The sequence goes on along the minus strand of NC_016132.3, from coordinate 44,221,805 downwards.
ACATGACTTAGTGTATAGATATATTCAAATTTAGTCAAAGTTGAGACATCCTTTGTTGGACGAAGAAAGTACATGATTTCTCTCAACGTGCAAATATGCATATCATCAAGCACATCACATGCAAATCATGCATGTCATCTCTAATGCATGTATCATTTTTTAAGCCTTGGATGTATTCTTTTACATTTTTGTACGCCCTCCAACCCAAATTAACTAACGTGGATTTGCATAAAAATCTATACAAATCCAAGTCAGTTAATTCGGGATGGAGGGAGTATTATTTGTTTTAACATGTTCCCAATCAACGTGCGGGTATCATCTAGTATGTACTCCCTCCAAGCCATAATTAATAAGTGTCGTTGATTTATTGGAAAATTGTATTAGGGTTAGTTCAAAACTGCGACACTTATTCTAAATCAGGGGATATAAACTAGCGTGTCGAACTCATGCATGGTAGGCGGATCAGACGCATATCCACTTCTGAATCGGCTATAGTTGACATGAACGGGTTGTAAAGCGCCGGCGATCAGATACGCTATCAGATAACCCGTCGATCGGACCGGTCGATACATAAATTACATATGCGTGCAGCGTGCGTCAGCGTCACCAATTTCTAGTACCGAATAGTCGCATTATGAGTCCCACTGGAGGCTGGAGCCGGCCTTGATATAGCAAAGGAAACCCAGGAGATCAGAGATGGCTCGTCCAGTCGCAAGAGGCCACGGTTCTTCATACGGAGTACTTTATTAGGTCACGTATACAAATACCACCGACCTTCAGAATGGATCCGAACCCTGCACCCAATCTAAAGTATTACGTACGTGTGATTCCATTAGGAGTTACTAACCCTAATGCACTTAAAAATTTGTTTAAAGAGTGTAAAGCAGGGGCAGGGACCTAATCACCTAACTAGTCGAAGTGTACATCCACGTGAAACGATAGGTCGATTGGATCCCACGTATGCATCAAATTAGCATAGTTAATTAGCTTCCTTTCGACTTTGGTAAGTAAATTTAGAACTGGAGTTATTTCTTACTCACTCGTTCCCAATCCCCGTCAATCTTCAGGGAACAGGGCGAGTAGTCAACAATCATAGCGTTCCGATTAAAAATTTGTCATCCTTTGTAATTACACGAATCTTAATGATTGGGTCGAACAGTTGATAGCATTAACTTAGAAGTTAGAAATAGTTATTTTTTAGCAGGTTTAGAAATAGCAAAACCGTTTCAAAATGGAATAAGATCTACAAGCCTGGCATCTGATTTCTAGCTTACAAAGCGAACTGTTCGTTGCCATCTGATTTTGATATTGAGGTGAATTATGATAACGTAAACTTTTCAACTCGCTTCTGCCTTTTCTGTTTGACGAACCAAGTTTTTTATGTGTCTCTTTTCACAACTGATTATAAAATAACTTTGCATCGCACACTTTAGCAATCCTGAATCGAGTCTAATATGAGAGAATGGGTAGCAGGACTGCGTGAGGAAGAACGAGGAGGTCAGGAGGGGGGGGTGGAGATGAGCCGGGCGATGATCACTGCCAAAGCTAGCGATAACAGGATTCCCCGTGTCGTCAGCGCAAAATACAGTTCCACGGGGATGCCGTCTACTGCACGTTCGCGTTGGAGTAGTAGAAAGTACCGGATTTAGTTTCTACTCCAGAATCACCATGGAAGGTCGGATCCTGGCTTGTGGACCTGTGGTGTTAACGGGTTTCAGACCGACAAAGTGTCTGAGTGCACGGCGCCTTTTGGTGCATTTCGTCCTTGACGATACCCATGTCCACGAATCCAATCCCCCCCACTGCATCCGGAACTACTTTTTCACGGCCCTCGACGTCGGAGTTCACGCTGAAACGACCATCGAATCTCAATCCAATCCAATAGCTTTTCGATCCTGCTGGGAAATTCCCCTGTGTGCCACTGCCACAACCAACCTGCCCGAGTTGAACCCTGCACGTACATACGTACATCCGTACGTAGTATAGCGTTCAGCAACTAGATCCTACTCAGCGGTTGGCACCCACAAACTGGGCCATCAATTTGGCCTCTGACGAAGATTGGTGGCGGCGGCCACCCGCCACTGACGTCGTCGTACAATCTCCGCCATGCCGCACAGCACACCCCATCGTGCGTGACCTAAAAAAACCCTCGCTAATATGTCTCTTTGGATCGGCCGGTCGTGTCTGCACAATCATGCGCATTCATTCCCTGATCGACGACGTCGTCGCTGCTAATCTTTATGGCCTCCCTATAAAAGCACGGTTCTCTGGAACTCAGTCAGGGTCAGGGGAGTGCGAGAACCACTAGTGAGTGCCACTCACCTAGCTCTAGCGCTTGCTCGCCTCCTTTCCATTTTTCCCAACACGCCCCAGTCTGCAGCGGCGGAGCTAGGAGCCATCCATCCAAGAAGAACTCGCACCTCATTTGCTCGTCGGATCAAAACCCGGCCTTATTGCCGTCGTTTTCGCGTCGATCTCGCGGCTTCGCTATATCGATCGGCGCCGGCCGCCGCCCCCCGGGCGTCGCACGCAGCCCGTACGTCAAACTTGGAGCCTAGCGGCCGGGTACTACTAGACAGGTATGTGCGTACCGTAATCTATACTTCCCCTTCTTTGGATTTACTAGCCGTGACGGATGCATGTGCATGGATACCTCCCGCGTGCTGCTTTTGTTTATGCGCCCTGGGGTTTACGCGACGGGGATCGACGTGGACGTGGACGATCCACGGCGAAAGGATCGGGTGCTATTCTGCTTGTCGTTTACGCGCAGATATACATGATCAAAATCCAAAAAATAAGGATCCGAATTGGGTCGACCGATCGAGCCGCAGCAGCAGCACCGTCCTGTCCGTTGTCCGCTTGCTCGATCGAGCTGTGGGCTTTGTTTAATTTCGTGGATCGTACGGAAAGTACTCTTACCGTAAGTTAATCATGCGTGATAGCTGGCCGCGACTGGCTAGCACTGATCCCACGGTCGATGTGCATCGGATTGTGCATAATAAACTGGCTATAGCTAGCTACAGGTCAGGTCGATTAGTCACTGTCGATCTCTCGGTGATGGTGTATGTCGAACCAAAATTTACTTGGCGGGGCTTGCTCCGTGGGACGTAGTCACGTAAACGTAGGGGACTGGTTATTTCTAGCAAATGAAATCGTTAACTTCTTATTGTGGACAATGGAATTAATGTTTGAATGGTCAATGCATATCGTGATAAACCAAGGTTTAGTCAGTACGTAGCAGAAGCAGGAACTATAGGTGATTCAATAATGGAGTATTCACGAGAGAGTAAAGTGTGTTTAATATTAATATTGCTTCAAATCCAAAGGTTAAATGCGAACTCTCATGTGGTTGGTTCTTTGTGGTGGAAGAAATCCACATAGGTTGAAGTCTCCGACTTGATCGCATTTTCATGGATTTAATCTAACTTCGTCAATCTCAAGATGATGTGCCGGCCCAGTCTATCGAAGGTACTCGTAGGGGTAGGGCGTGCGTGTGTGCATTCATAAGAGTGTTTGTGAGCGTAAAAAAAATTCCAAAGGTTAAATCATAAAAACTTTTACAATCCCCGCAAAAAAAATATTTAGAATACCTGAATATAAGTTGTACATTTTCTTTGATCTAAGAATACAGATTAAATGATACTCTTAATATTTTATAAGCATAATTAGTCTCCTTTGCTGGGTTTAGGAGTTTTATAGGCATCATTAGTCTACTTGAAGGCAAAAATTTCCATGCTAATTAAAAGTGAATACAAAAATGTCCGGGGAAGTAAAAATCAAACAGATTTTTTTTTGTTCATATAATCTCTCTGTTCACCCAGAAACGAATAAGTTGGTAAAATGTTTACTGAAAAAATACTCTTAATATTCTACCATTTAATATTTGCATATACTAGCACTAGTTAGTCCATATCTACACGTGTTCAGTGCTTGTTGGAAGACTTGCCAAGTTGTAATATTAAAAGCTTCTTGGAGCTAGGCTGACTATAACAGAGCAGGCAGTCCTCGCTTGTCCCTATGAACTGTTCGGTACTATTAATTTTATAAATATAAGAGCATCACGTTGTGGTCAAACAATTTGGTTGCGCGTGGTTGGTCGGAGATCTACATTTTCTGAAATGAGTCCAAATATCGATCAACTCAGGGGTCTCCCCTTCATATTTTATTGATTCAGAACATCCAGTTGCCACCTCTTTACCAATATGGCCTAAATTGGAATTTACTCTAGTTTATTGAGCGATCTGCATCTGTCACTGTCCAGTGGGATTAGTTTGAGGTTACACTCGTTTTCTCGATGTTCTTACGCTCCAAACAAGCTAGCACCAGCAGCTTTCAGGTCCTCTAATCAAAATTTGATACTCACTCTGTCCAATATTAAGTATCAGAATATTACATGTATCTAAACGTATTTTACTATATGAATACGTCAATGTTTAAACAAATTTAAATCACTTGATATGATACGGAGGAGTACGATTAACTCTACCTAATCATGCTACAGTCACTATTTAGCTCTTTTCCTTCTCTGCAGACGATTTTTTTACAGCACAGCATAGTAGTCTACAGGTCTACACGACACTGACGCAGTGTACTGTAGTACACATGGGTGGTATATAGTGTCGTCTGTTTTACCTCTTGGCATAGTAGTGGCACCAAAGAAAGAGAATGATGAATACTAGCCACGCCCCGATCTTCAACTGATGTACATGTCAGTTTTGGTTCTTGAATAAGATGGTTGTAAATATCGGAACATCGATCGAAAAGACGGTCGAGTTGAATTCTGCACTACTCCTGTATTAAAGTATGTGACCGATCCTTAACAGACAAGAAAACATGAGTGATTCCGGAGAAGAAAAATCTAGTAGACTAATGCGCGCTCTAACAGAACATTCACTGAAATAATATCTCCCTCATACAAATTTTCTCGGACGAAAAATTCCAGCGACACTTTTTTTGTCCAAAGGAATGTAGGAGTACAAGTTTTTTGGAGAATCTTTAGGAATTTTTCCTTTAGAAATTTTTTCCATGTACTTCGCTTGATTTGCATTGGTATCTTTAGGATTTGGATCTTAAAGTTCATGTGTACTTCATTTGGAAGAAGATCTCCATCTACTCAAACTCAAGCCTCTTGATAGCATTCACTCGTTTTCCTTGTGATGTGTCAAACACTCGTTGTCTTTGTAGGGAGAAAAAAAAAATGATTGATGCATCAAAATTGACGCACCTCTGAAAACTGGAATAATCCTTAATTCGGCCCCGTTCTTAGGTTCCTGGTGCGTGCGTGCGGAGAAGAGACCGTGCATAGGTAGCACATAGCCACATACTGAATACGGCATTCAGTTTGGATCAAGCACGTATTTGTTTCATCCAGAAGTTGAGTAGTAGAACCGGCCGTCGGCGTCGATCCACGGAAAAACTCCTGCCTTCCGTGCGCGTGACATGTCGGAAAGACTCGCATCCAGGGTTCGGAAACCAGAAAAGGGAGTGCGTTTTACTTGTACAAGATGGTGAAACGCACCACGATTTCGCAGGCACGCGGGCCAGTGGTCATGGCTTAGTACAGAGACCTGTGCACGGAAATATCGTGGAGTATACACGCACACGCACTCACACTGTCGGACAGGGCAGGCTAAGCATCCATTCCACTGGTCAAGGCGACAGAGCCTGGATCTGGGCCCGATGAGCAGACGGACACAGCTGCCCGGCACGCGCGCGCTTTGACTCGCCACATTTCTGCCTCCACTGTGTCAGTCTGTCTTTCCAGTTCCCACAATCGGCACCGTACCGTTCCATTTCTTTTCTTCCTCCCACCAATTATTTTCCTCATTTTCGAAATAATAAGACAAGGACCAGCTAAGCTGGGCCTATCCCTATATATACACACACACACCAATGGCAGCATTGTAGGTACACATCAGCTTCCCCCAATACTCATCTGCGAGTAGCTTCCATTGTTTGGTTGCTTGCTAGCTACAGCCAGTAAAGCTCCTCTCCCAATAGTCCCATTTCCTTTCCTTCATTTCCCATCTCTTCCGTGAATCGATTTTCAAGGCCAAGAGGTAATGGATATGCATGAATCTGTTATATTGTATTTTAGGCTTGTGTATGCGTGCAATATAATTTGCCCATGCTGGTGCCCATGCTTTTCTGCCATCTGTTTTGCTGGCACTTTAAATTTGTGGCCTCTAGCAAAACCGAAGGCCGGGTTCTTTCTCCTACTTTTTTCCAGTTGTAGTTTTTGGATATATTTGCTTTTTTTTATTTACGGGAAGCTACAACTAGCGCTGCTGCCCTGTCGCCCTGTCGGGTTCTCTGCTCATTGTTGAGTGACTCATCCGCGCGTGTCATGTGGCGGTGCATGCCATGCATGGATTGCTAGCCACCAACCTAGCTGACAATGCTAAATTTTTTTTTGAAGAAGAACAAATTTTAGATGATCAAGAAGAAGAACAATACCTAGTTGGCTTGGCCTAAGCTGCCTACCATCGAGGCAAGATGTAGGAGTAGCTAGCTAGGATAGGTGTGTTGTTGTCTAGGTTCCTCGGTCACATCTGAGGACGGTACGTCCAATCCGGGAGTACAGGAAACGCCGGTCTGCTAGCTGATCGATGGACCGTGACGTGCCTCCGTAGAATACAGGAGTACTAGACAGTAGAGTCATTAGCTTTTAAGATCGCAACGTCACACTCCCCAGTAATTAATCTCGGCGCATGACTGCAGCAAGTCAAAGATATTACCGTATCTGACATATTACGTCTTGTCCGGCTGTAGCTGGCCATGAGTACATGTTCGGTTTCCACACGAGTCTCGTGACCGGCCCAGGTAGCTTCTCCGATTCCTATGGCCACCTTTCTGAATTAACGCACTTTGCAGCGGAAAAACGTCAAGTCCCCGGGCCCCGGCTTTGACTCTACGTGCGTCGCGTCCATCCGGCCGGCGAAAGCATGCGCATGTACGAAAGCCGCCTGTCTCGTACTACCTGCATCCCTCTGGCCAAGCAGAGGATCGAAAGTGGCAGGAAAAGGTTTATTCCACTGCTTTTGGTGTGCCGTACTAGTACTGTACCATGGAAGGAGACCGTAAAGATCGTCTTGGGACTGCATGGAGAGGAGGAGGAAGTGTCAAAGTTTGACAAGAAAACAACAGGGGAGTTTTCCCACGGCCGAGGGCGACGCGCGTTGGCGGTACACCGAACCTTCGCGATGTATTGGCAACTGCATGCGGCCAGCAGCGCCGACCCGTCGCCCTCACCGGCCGGCGGCGTGCCCTGCCGCTCCACTGGCATGCACCACTCGCGCGCGAGCAGGAAAGGGAATCGTAGTTTTGGCGCATTCCCCACCCGCGCTAGCTCTCTATAAATCGACAGCACCTCCCTTGCGGAGCCGAAATGCAACTTGAGTCCCATACTCCGGGGGAACACGTAGGGGGGGCTAAAAATAACACGATCGGCTGTCGTTTCTTATTAGGGAGATCGGAACCGCTTGAGGGTATACGATTCGCACGATCGCACAATTAGTAGTCGAGGTAAGAATATGCTAGCAATAGGAGTTTGGGTCGATATGGCCAGGGTCGCCGTACGAGAATGCCCAGCCGTGCTTCGGCCGAATTGGCGTGTCTGGTATTGGATACTCGACTTCCGTGTCTTTTGGGAGTTTATTGCTGGTGCCGTAGTTCTCCCCTGCATTTCTTTGCTAAGTGGAGTGCTATGTCTGATCGTGCAGGTTCCTTGATTGGCATGGAGTACGGCAGAGACGACGTCCAAATCCAGATGACCGGCGGCCAGCTGAACGAGCAAACGTCCCGAGGGGAAGCTCTTCCGGCGCTGCTCATCCAGGTTCCTTCGCGGACCATCGCCGGCTTCGACTGCGTTGGCGGCGAAGCGACTGCTACTCTGCAGCACGAGCAGCACAAGGGAGTACTACAGGGCGCGTATACGGAAACTGTCATTAGCATCCCGGCGCCGGCGACCCCACCACCGGCTGCCCCCGTGCCCGTGTACGACGCCATCCCGTACTCCCTTTCGCTCAGCATGCCGGCGTCGCCGTCGGGGTTCCACTTCTCGCAATTCCGGACGGCGTCCGTGCACCGCCAGGACGCGCCGCCAGCCGAGACCAAGCCCGGCGTCGAAGGCGTTCAGGCGGTTGCGCATGGCCCACTGCTGCTGAAGCAGACGCGGTTCCACTCGCAGCCCATCCTCCACGCGTCCCTGCAGAACAACAACGAGGGGCTGCGGCGGGCCGACAGCACGCGCGACAAGCGGTTCGACCCTTTCAAGACCTTCTCCGGCCGCCTCGAGCGGCAGCTCTCCAACCTGCGGGGCCGGCCGCTGGACCCCATCGATCTCGAGTCCTCCCAGTCCAAGATCTCGGAGGAGACCGAGACCGAGACCGACCAGGTCCCCGGCGCCGACCGCTACTTCGACGCCCTCGAAGGCCCCGAGCTCGACACTCTCAGGGTAATTATTAAGCAAATGGCTAATTTAGCGACAGAGACACTAAGTAGTGGCGATCTCGTTTTAGTTAGTAGGCTAAAAGTGCTTTTCTGTGCAGGCGACAGAGGTGGCGGTGCTACCGAGTGACGAGAAGTGGCCGTTCCTGCTGCGGTTCCCGATCAGCGCGTTCGGGATGTGCCTCGGGGTGAGCAGCCAGGCGATCCTGTGGAAGACGCTGGCGTCGGCGCCGCCGACGGCGTTCCTCCACGTGAGCCCCGTGGTGACCCACGTGCTGTGGTACATCTCGCTGGCGCTCATGGGGCTCGTCTCCTTCATCTACCTGCTCAAGGTGGTCTTCTACTTCGAGGCGGTCCGGCGCGAGTTCTACCACCCGATCCGCGCAAACTTCTTCTTCGCGCCGTGGATCGCGTGCCTCTTCCTGGTGCAGGGCGCGCCCATGCCGGTGGCCGAGGTGCACCACGGCGTCTGGTACGTGCTCATGGCGCCCATCTTCTGCCTCGAGCTCAAGATCTACGGGCAGTGGATGTCCGGCGGCCAGCGCCGGCTCTCCAAGGTGGCCAACCCGTCCAACCACCTGTCCATCGTCGGCAACTTTGTCGGCGCGCTGCTCGGGGCCAAGATGGGCCTGCGGGAGGGGCCCGTCTTCTTTTTCGCTGTCGGCCTGGCCCACTACATTGTCCTCTTCGTCACGCTCTACCAGCGGCTCCCCACCAACGTCACGCTCCCCAAGGAGCTCCACCCGGTCTTCTTCCTCTTCGTCGCCGCCCCCAGCGTCGCCTCCATGGCCTGGGCCAAGATCAACGGTCGCTTCGACAACGGCGCCCGGATCGCCTACTTCATCGCGCTCTTCCTCTACATGTCGCTGGTACGTATATTTGTACGTGACCAAACTTCCCATGTACGCACGTAAATTAACTAGCGTTTTGCAGTGATTCTGATTTTGTCTTGTCACGAATTAACGAGCAGGCTGTGCGGATCAACTTCTTCAGAGGATTCCGGTTCTCCCTGGCGTGGTGGGCGTACACGTTCCCGATGACGGGCGCGTCGATCGCGACCATCACGTACGCCACGGAGGTGACCAACGTGCTGACGCGGACGCTATCCATCGGGCTCTCGGGCATCGCCACCGTCACGGTGGCCGGCCTCCTGGTCACCACCATGTTCCACGCCTTCGTGCTCAGGGACCTCTTCCCCAACGACGTCTCCATCGCCATCACCCGGAGGAAGCCCAAGTTCAGCAAGATCCTCGCGCACTTCCGCTCCGACATGAAGGAGCTCGTGCTCTCCGTCTCCAAGTCGCCCAACTCTGACTCCGACACGTCCGTCTCAGGCTCCACTACTGATACCGACCCGTCCGTCACCAAAGGCAAAGCAGAACCTTAAACTAGAGCAACACGCCGCGCGCGCGCGTTCTCTGTCACGTATAGCTCCATAGCTGTACATTTCATAGTTTTTTGTCGTATTTTTAGTTCAAATTTGGAATAGTTTCGATCATCTCGGCAAGGACTGCAAGATAGCCTTGCAGAGCAGATTGGAACATGCATGCACGCATGCAGCGGGTCGGCCGGTCGGTGTAATTACAATGGGTGGAAGCACAAACCGTAGGGAGAGCATGGATCGATGGATTCCTCACCAAAAAAAAAACATGAATCGATAGATATATCCTTGGAGCAAAATTTGTGATGATGAGGATATAATGTGAAGGAGTAGGCTGATCGATCAATGTGTAAATCTACGGATATGTATATTTGAAACAAGAATAATAAAACAGATGACGTTTGTGATCGACCATGCAGATTGGAACTGATCGAGATCTCGGTTGACTGATCCATCAACCTCGGTTGACTGATCCATCAACGTACGACATTAGTACGTTTGTTCATCCGTGCAATTTGGTGTCGCAAGCTAAGAGCAACTCCGGTAGTTACCGAAAAATCTGACCCGAAAAAACGATAATTCGGTCTATTGAATCAGTTTTTTCGGATTCAAGTTTGCGCGGCCAGAACAGAATCTGAAAACTGAAACGAAAACAAGGTATGCGGTACCTGTTCTACCCCAGTCCATGCAAAACCGAAACACGTACCGAATCGTTAAAATCGATAGTTCGTCAGATACAAATCGACAGTTCGTCGTCCGACAAATAGAGTTCTCCAAATTGCACAACAAAATAAAAAGATTAACAAATCAAGCGTGAAATTAGTCTCCTTTGCCATCACCATTTGCCACGGCATCTCCATTTCCGCAATCACCGCCATGAGTGGCTCTGGCAGTGGCGGCGGCTACGGATGCCTCTGCGGCGGCCGAAGCTTCCGCTGCCGCCTTCTCTTTCTCAGCGGCAGCTTCGCGGCGACGCTGGAGGATGTCCTTTCTTTGAAGCTCCCACCACTCCCTTGCAAGTGGATCAAGGCTACTCGGATCCATGAGCATGATCTTGTTCTCCTCCGCAAGCACAAGCGCCGTTGCCTTTTCCTCTTCAGTTTTTGCCTTGCGCGCGTCGACAATGATTTTTTGGAGCTCCACCTTCCCCAATAGCTTGCAGCTTACGCAGTTTCTGTTCATGCTTTTTCTCGGCATTGATCTTTTTAAGCTCCAATTTGGCGATCCGAAGCGATCTCTTTGGACTGGATCAATTCATCAAACTTGGAATTCAAAATTGACGTCTCGGCTATCTTCTTAAGCTTCTCTTCTCCTTCTTCCTTCCATCCATCCTCTTGTAGTTATGCCCACCATTCGGTGTATCACTTTCTTCATCATCATCATCGTCCAATTGGACGAATGCCCCTTTCTTCGGTGTTGCGTTTTGGTCCCTCAACAGCCATTTCTCACTACACTCCAACACCTTCCAACAATGATGAAGTGTAAATGGCCTCCCCTTGGAACCCGGCATGGCTTTGTACCTTTGCATTGCAATTTTGTCCTGCAAAGCAAAGATTAGCAACAATGAACAATTGAATCGACAATTGAACCAAGTAGAGAAAGCAACTTCGGGCTAACTGAACTCACATATTCATCAATGGTGCATCCACTCGGCGGGGCATTCCTCACTTGCTCCAAGGTGGCGCTCCAACGGCTACAAAAAGATTTGATCGACTTGAATCGACCTTGCAGTGACCTCAAAGTGCGTGAGGAATAATTTGGCGGCATGAGTCGGTAAAATTTATCCTCAATTCACTTGCCAATCCTTCTTGGTTGCTTTTGTTGGGATCCATCGAACACACCCTCATCAATTTCTTCCAAATCGTTTTCTTCTTCCCCCTCCGTCCCCTCAGCCCCCTCCGCACCCATGCCGACATCAAAATCCTCTAGCGGTGCCGAATCATTGTTGACCACATTCTCAGCTAACAATTCCGCATAAGACGAGGGAAGTGTATTATAATCGAAGCTACAAGAACGGAACAGAAAGCAATTTCATCGATTCACCCTAAATTTCGCTGGAAAAGATACTAAGGGCTGAAAATTTACCTGTCGGGCGTATCGTCGAACAGTTGTGGGGCGACCGACTGCTGGGTCGGAAGTGCGGCCGCTGGAGCAGGTGGACGAGGGGGGGGGGGGGGGCTCGGGAGGCCGCCATCTTCCTCTTAAGCCCGGGCGTCATCTTCACCCGCCCTCCGTTTGCCTCGGGCATGGCGGAGGGAGCGGCCGCAGGCGCTTGACGCGGGATGGAAGTTGTCCTTGCGGTCAGGGCTTGTCCCTACCCCGTCTGGTTTCCCTACTTCTTCCGTTTGGAAGCAGCGAACACAGGGTTGCCGACGGAGGCGAGGAAGGCGCCGCCAAAAGCCGCAGGAGGGTTGGCGCCGTCGATCCGCAGTACGGCGATTTGGGGTACTCCATGCCGGACTTTGTGAGGCAGTGTTTTGCCGGATGGAGCTCGGACGAGGAGATCGGCGATGGCGACGGCAAGTGGTTGGAGCTTGGGCGCGCAGCGGAAATTTCCCTCCCGCCAATGAGTTCAGCTGAGTTTCGGTTCGATGCCAATCCGATCTCCATCCCGCGTATATTGGGATTTCTCGCCTGGGAGATCGAATCCCCGAAAACTTTTTTCGGATCAGGGTCCGTTTTCGGTATGTAGTCGGGTCTCTTTTTTACCCACCGAATCCGAAAAGCGGCTGTTATTTTTCGGATCGGGGCTGTATTCGGTATCAGCTAGAGATGCTCTAAGTAGGAGTATATTATAGCGAATCAAAATGTTGTGGCCCATTTTCATTTAAGGCTTTGATCAGTCGTCGCCAAAAAAAGGGTTACTGCAGGCTGCTTCCGGGTTTCTGATTCCGATCTTAGAGAAGGGGAAACCGATCGAGCACACAGCCAGACAGCATGCCCATGCTCGGAGGAAGTGCATTTCACAGGTTGCTGCATATTCTCTTCTGGAAAGGGTCGCTAATGTCGATAGGTTTCTGATCTGTAAATGATCGAATTCAGATAGAGATGTCATGTCAGTAGTAGTATACGCTGCATACCAAGCGAGCCCGCCGAACACTTTCTGCATTATATGCATGGTTATCTGCCCACGGACCAATACAAGCGCACAAAGCCTTTTGATTGTGCTACTCACGCGTGCATGTTGAGATATGTGTAGGAGTAAAGTTATATTGTAATTGGACTTGGAATTAGCGGAGAGTTAGGTGTTGTAGTCTAACGGTGTAACCATGAATATATAAAGGCATCACGGGATAGCCAAAAAGATTATGACAACATCATATCAATAGGCTCGAAGGAGGAGCCGGCGGCTTGTGTCGGCGTCCAGGTTGGCCGGTGTTGCGGTATTATGGAAAGGAACACCCATAGTCATGCCCCGGAAATGTAGGCTTCGGTAAAACCTCGTTAGCTCGATCGAATTCCTGAGGAGATCCTATTTACAGTTAGCACAACTACTGCAAAGCTATTCGCAATAGCATTTTGTTAAAATAGATTTTTTTAATTAAAGATACACGTGATGGTAAAAGAGCATATTTAGATAAATTAGATAACCATGAGCATATTTAGATAAATTGATTTTTAATTAAGTATACACGTGATCTTTGCAGCATGCACAATTGAAGTTGTATAGAGTACCAGGGGAATATCAGGGCTATGTATAACGTATTCGGAAAATGCTTTGTGAAATTATGCGTACAAAGGAGATAGTTAAAGATGCTGAAGAATTTATGACCGTTCTTACTTTTAAATAAACAATGTGATCAAGGATTATTTATCCAAGAAAATTAGGTAATTACTTGTCTACATAATTTTGTAGCTTAACTAAGTGCAGACATGGTTGACTGAGGGTTAAATTTGGATGTCGATCCATATAATATTCTTAGAACAACGGCCGATCTGGTTTTATTGATTTATGAAATAAAATAAATTAGATTGATATAATCGAAGCGAGCATAAACAGCAGGGATTCAATAGAACTAAATTATAATCCATCATGGTCTTTCCTGTTGAAACATAAGTGGGTTGCTATTTTTCTACATCAGCTTGAACTGTTGGGCGAACTGCTTTTTTTCATGAAACTCTTCATTTCAAAATCAACGTCTAGATGCCCCTTTCCAATTTTGACGTTTCTCTGTGTAATCAGACTTGTAGAATACGGACTAACCTCATAAAAATTGCATTTCTTCGTATTGACCAGGATGGGCCTGCATGTGTAAGTGTAAGCCCATGCGTGGACGTCTGTTGGTCAATTAATGGGATTGACAGATTTTTTGTGCTAAAGTCGGGAAACATGATTCACCTAACGAAGCAAGATTTTTTGCCGAGGAAGATGTGGGTCTTCACGGTCAATGCAAGGATACCACAAGAGCCCTCCGTCGATTTCTCTAGTCGTCCATTCGTCTTTTCCAGCGACGTCCCTAACGAAGGAGGAGAAGATCTGAAAATGTTGGCGCACATGATGCTACATTGTTTGCCACTGCTGGGTTTCCGATTAAGATTTCGGAAAGGGCAGTGAAACGGAGCAACAAGCAGAACAGGTATGCAGTAGCGAAGCGCATGCATTGCTAGTTATTGACTTCAAGTCTTGAACCGGATTTCTCACAGTCACAGGAAACGCATGCATTATTATTTTTCTACTTCAACCTCGATTTCTCTGTGGAAATGTGCATGTACACATCGGCTCTGATCTTGAAACGATAACGCCGTCGAATTCAGATAGGAACATTTAGGTTCCTACGTGGTGCTAGTACTAAAGTGCAGTACGTGCAGACAGGCTTTGACTGCTGCTCGCCTCTGTACATTTCGACGTCAGTTTTGACTCTTGGATGTATACGGCTCCATCGGCATGCTTTCTGCAAGCCAGCAGCCAGCTGAGCTGACTCGCAAGTGGGGCCGGAGATCTTGAATTTTGTAGAGGTTACCGTTGATTATTCAGCAGGGCCGTCGATTAGCAGGGGCAGGATGGGCGACCGCACAGGGCCTCCAAAATCTAGGGGCCCCCAATTTTTAAGCAGATCGAAGATGTGTGTTTTGTGCCACACCATGAAAGATGATATGGTTCTCGTTAGATCTGAGGACGAAGAAAAATCGTAACGGACGAAACGAAGCGAACAGTGTAGTTATACATGGTGGGTCTAGTGCCGGTAAGCCTGATTTGGGCTTCGGCCTCCCAAAAAGCACAAATCGTGATGACGGAAGATGGTAAAATTGTGAGTTGTGACGCGGCTGCCGCGGTTCTGAACTTGCGACAATGTGCATTGAGCAGCAGCATGCATGTTGCCAAATGCTAATCCTGATTAGAGTTCCAATCATGTTTGTCTTTTGACAAGATGTAATACTTCCACACACAAAAATGTATACGAGGCCTTGTTTGATTGTTTTGCACAGGGCCACCAATTTCTCCGGTACGGCCCAGCATTTCGCTTCTCCAAAGCATGTCATGTAGCGTGACTGCGATGCACAATCCTAGGGTAAGATCTTGTTAGCCTGCTTACATTTAAATAGCTTTCTGGATAATGCATGATAATCTAAAAAAAAATCTGTTCGATATCGGTAACTGATAAGCACGTTTTCAGCTTAGGTGCAGAGCCCCTGCAAAAAGTTAGGACTGGATCCAGTCAGAAACTACGTACCTATCTCAATTTGTAGCGTACATTGGGCAAAATAATAGAGCATGCATATGTTACATATGTAATAATTGAAGAGAAATTTTATAAGGGACCGAGACATATTAAATACTAGTTGATTTTCGGCACGTTGCGGCGGACAATTTGTTTGCATATCTGAACATAATGTTAGAAACAAATGATGATAATACGATCAAATACAAAAGAAATATGAATACCACGGGGCTAAACGATTTTATCATCCATAACACATATGCAACAAAAAGAGAGTAATTTGATGTAAATGCACATTAATAACTTCGAGAAAACCGAAAAATAGAAAGATCGACATACATATTATATACGACATGAAGGCGAAAAGTTTTAGGAGCTAAAATTTGAATCGCCAAAGGGGCCACCAAAATGAATTGCTAGTGCGGCCGCAGCATATGATACATACGGTGATATGGACATTTTGCATGCACATGATGTGGATTAGTGGGAAACAACTTGATGATGTGGACATTTTGCATGTTGTGCTTAGCGAAAATCAACTTAATGATGTGGACATCTTGTATATGTTGTGCTTGCAAACATTAATGATTCTCAGTGAGGATTAACTTTATAGAGATTATAGATTTATGTTTGACAAGGGAGTGTCTATTTTTTAGACTCTGAAATGATTTTTTTTTGTAGGAAAGAAATGATTATTTTCCCAGTCAACATTTATAGTGGTCCTATGAAAAATCGTTCCATTGCTTTGTACTGCCACGATCTAAATATCAGGTCGGTTGGTTTCTAACTTTCTATCATCAGCTTAAAAATAGTTATTCCTACCTGTTCCAGAAATAAGAAAGCCATTTTGAGAAATATTCCTCCGATCCATATTACTTGTCTCAAATTTGCCTAAATATGAATGAATCTATGTTTAAAAAGCATCTAGATGCATATAATATTTCGACAAATAATATGAATTGGAGAGAGTATTTACCAAGACACTGTTTTTTTTTACAAGGACTTTGTTTGGAGTCTTTGGACAATGGACTTTTGGTTTTCGGGCGACAGGTAGTCCGTAACCTCGCAGTTCAGGTCCGGAACTGATCATGCACATATATGGGCAAAATATGCGAAGCTCGGAATTTCCGCAGTTCAGCTTTTATATGTTGTACATGTACATATCTGAACTCGTAGCGCACTAGAGGCAGTGGTGGGTCCATGTTGAAGACCGGGGGTTCCGATGAACACACATAAATTCTGAAAACTTATACATGTATTAATATTTGTAAGGGAAAAAAAAAATTGAAACTAAACAAGTTTCAAGACACCGAACCCACATTATTTCATTTCTGGATCTGATACTGACTAGAGGTGTATGCACATATGGGCAAAATAATAGGGTCATGTACAACATATTGAATAATTTTAGAGAAATTTTATCAAGAAAAGAGACTGGCTATTTTTTTTTTTGAGAAATATATATTCTCCACTTAAAAGGCGCTAAAATCATATACTAGTAAAAAAAAACTTTGTTTGTTCATACTAGACCATTTGGCCTTTGGGCTTATATTGATGAGCGCGTAAGGTCAATTTCGTTGACGAAGACACTACTGGGCCTGGTACTGGGCTTCTATGATTTTACTTACATTTCGTTCGTCCATTCTGTCTGGTCTGTGCAAGAACAGCCGCACCTGAGAGGTTGAAAAACGTCAGGACATATACCAATGAACTGTTCATCTTCTTGATTTTCAGAGCAGACAGACTGAAAGGAAGACTCTTGCATTTGTTCATTGCCCTTGCGTTTTTACTGTGTTTTGAAGACTTGAACCTTTGGCCAATCATTTCTCACCTTGCTGTCCTAGTAAAGAGTCTAGACAGCATCATTTCAGTTTCAGAAATGGCTATAAAGTTTGCAGGATGCCAGAACAGAGCAGTGAACCCGAGTGTCAGGATTGCAGTATGACAGATGAACAAAGTATCGCATCACCGTTACTAGTACCAGCTACACCATGCACGTCGGCCAAAATCCAGATCGTTACCAGGCATGCAACCAATCCAGATCGGTACGCACTCGACAGTCCTGAATTTTGATCAAGAATTAGTACTCAGCGTCGTCTCGTTCTCGTGTGTAGCTCTAGCTTGGTGAGTGATCAGCTTGGTTAAGTTACTGAATACCTTTTTCTTTTTTCGTGAAGCTGTTGATTCACATTGGCGAATGCTGCAACAAACGAAACGGGGTACTGCCACAGAATCCAGGCAGCGCACGCTCGAATCGAACGCTAGCAGTCCCATGCCACTGACGAATGCTGCAACATTTGCTTCGTCCCGACCGATTTCCCGTGAAGCCAATTGAATGCAAGCAAATCCTCAGTTCATTCACTCCATTTCTCCACCATCCCGTGACCAACATTTAATCATCAGCCCCGCATTCAATCGCCACTGCGTCGCGCCTCTGCGCCTCCTCTGACACTATAAAACCTGCGGCGTCTGCCATCTTCTTTCCCTCCATTTCCAACGGTCGTGGCATTCCCGGTGAAAAGAAAGAGAGAGTAGTAAACGTGCGAGATTGCGCGGCAGAGTCAGACACGTTGTGATCAGATCGATGGCTTCGGTGCTTTCCGTGCTGATCGTCGTGGCGACGGTGACGCTGGCCGGCGCAGGCCGCTGGACGTGCCGTGCCGAGTTCACGGTGGTGGTGCCGGACTCGGCGGTGGCCGGCGCGCTGGTGGACGCGCCGCAGACTGGGTTCTCGGACCGGGCGCGCACCGACCCGGCCGAGCAGCGCGCCGTGCAGGACGTGATGGCGGCCACGGGGAACGGCTGGGCGTCGGGCATCGCGGACGTGTGCCGCGGCAGATGGCACGGCATCGAGTGTGTGCCGGACCGCGGCGACGTCTACCACGTCGTCTCCCTCTCCTTCGGCGCGCTCTCCGACGACACCGCCTTCCCGGCCTGCGACGCGGCCCACGCCACGCTGTCCCCGGCCGTGCTCGCGCTCCCGCACCTCCGCTCCCTCTTCTTCTACCGCTGCTTCTCGGCCAACCCGCAGCCGATCCCGGCGTTCCTCGGCCGCCTCGGCCCCGCGTTCCGGTCGCTCGTGCTACGGCAAAACGGCCACGTCGGCCCGATCCCCATGGAGATCGGCAGCCTCACGGCGCTGCGCGTGCTCGACCTCCACGGCAACCACCTCACATCTGCCATCCCGGCCACCCTCCAGTCCTTGAAGCACCTCCAGCTGCTCGACCTCAGCTACAACCGGCTTGCGGGCCAGGTGCCCAGCTTCAAGTTCCAGCACCTCAGCATCCTGGACCTCAGCCACAACTACTTGCAGGGCCACGTCCCGGCGAGCTTCGGGCAATGCCGGTCCCTGCTGAAGCTCGACCTCGGCCAGAACCGCCTGGCCGGCACGATCC
This sequence comes from Brachypodium distachyon, assembly GCF_000005505.3. Classification (NCBI taxonomy): domain Eukaryota; kingdom Viridiplantae; phylum Streptophyta; class Magnoliopsida; order Poales; family Poaceae; genus Brachypodium; species Brachypodium distachyon. The sequence goes on along the minus strand of NC_016132.3, from coordinate 44,202,921 downwards.
CCGACGCGCTCGGCGACCTGTCAGAGCTCATCCTGCTCGACCTCAGCCACAACGCGCTGTCCGGCCCGATCCCTGCCGCGATCGGACGGCTGTCGGCGCTGCGGTCGCTGATCCTCGGGGACAACCGGATGCAGTTCTCGACGGTCCCGGAAGACTTGTTCACGGGGCTCAAGGCACTCACGACGCTGGTTCTCTCCCGCATGGGGCTGGAAGGATTGTTGCCGGAGTCCATCGGGGAGCTGAGCGAGCTCCGGGTGCTGCGGCTGGACGGCAACGGGTTCACCGGCGTGATACCGGCGAGCTTCCGGCGGCTGGGGAAGGCCAGCGAGCTCCGCGTGGACGGCAACCGGCTCGTGGGGCCGATACCGTTCGGGAAGCAGATGATGTGGAGGCTCGGCAAGAAGCTGCGCGTCGGCGGTAACGAGGGGCTGTGCTACGACGCCAGGCAAGAAGGGCTGCAGGGCGTCGTGGCGCTGGCCGGCGTCGCGGACTGCGACAGCGTCAGGAGCCGGACCACGCAGCACTTGAGCTCGAACCGGAAGAGTGGCGGCACGGTGGCTAACGTGAGCACGTCGGCTGCGAATTCTGGATGCAACGGTGCGGCTCGCGTCGAGAGTCTGCACGTTGTCTTGGGCGTATTGGTGTTCTTGCGGCTTGCATTGTTGTAGTGTAGGTAGAACAGCTGGGTTTGGGACTTTTGGCGATTGCTAGTACGTAGATTAATAAGTGTGGAGTTGTTTTCATCGGGAGCAATTGTACAAAGTGTTGCTGGTGATTGACTGATAGGAATTTCGATATTCCATTTGCGCCTAGCACTTGTTTTGCACCGTACTCAGACCTTCTACATTTGTCCTTCCATGTTGCATGGAATGAGTCATTGCCCGCATGTAACAATCGTCTCAAATTTAGAACATTCCACTCTCTCGATTCAAAAAGTATGTACATTTAGGTTTTTCACTTGTCAAACTTTGTCAACTTTGACTAAATTTATAGAAAAACACTAATATATACTCTCTCCGTTTCATAATTCTTGTCTCCAATTTACCAAAAATTGGATGTATCTATTCCTAAAAAGTGTCTAGATACATGTAAGATTTCGACAAGAATTATGAAACAGAGGGAGTATAAACCAAACTAGTATCATTAGGACTATTATCAAATTATATTCATATTGCATTTGTTTAGTGTTACATACATTGACTACTGGTTTGTCGGATTGCTAGTTGGATCCTGATACACCGATTCCCTTCCCAGATTTGCTATTTCTCGGTCGAAGAAGAAATAATTATTCTCGGTCGATTTGGAGAACTGTCGGATCAACTTCTAAGATGGGTGCCTCTATATTTTTGGCCCATGCAGTAAAACAGGTTCTGTGCCTTTTGTCCCACGGCTGTCTTGGCCTGGGCCTTTCCTTTATCAAGTTCAGTCCAAGTTCGGGGCAGTAGCAAGGGTGTTTGTGCTTTTTTCTTGCTGCACTCGAGGGTGAGTTACCTACTCCAGGACCATGTGTATTTTTTTCAGTTTTTTTATGACTAGATGGACTATATTTTTTTTTGTATATTTATAAACTAGATAGGCGAGTTGCACTTTTGACACCTAAAATTGCGCATAATTTTGTTTGTGCAACTTTCGATTTCAAAATGCGGAATTGGGTTGCCGCACATTACGAAGCTTGATTTGCAATTAACTTTGGGCATAAGAATTTCAAAATGTGGAATTGGGTTGCCGCACATTATGAAGCCTAAGTTCGCATGTAAACATTTTGTGCAACTTTGGATTTATAAATGTACAATTGGCTAGTTGTTTCAGACAACTAAAGTTGCAAGTAAAATTTATGTGCAATTTTTTAATTAGAAATGTGGATTTTTGTATTTGATACCATCCAATTATTTTCGGTGGGCTATTGACCAATAATATTATTTATTTTTAAAAATGCAGTTTTTTATAAGCAGCATAAGTCGAGTGGATCTATGAGCCCAAGCCTACTTATTCCTTGACCGGGATTTGGATCTGGCTAACGACATGCAAAGGGCAAGAAGTTGGCATGAAACAACCCTTCCACACATCCTTCCCATCCTCCCAACCCTAGTCGAATCCTTCTCCTCCTTTAAACCATTGGACAAAGTTGCCGCGGGTAAGTGAGATTGTTGAGGTGGTTGGGCGCATGACGGGTCTAGTGAGGCCCCGTTCGGATCTACCCTTCCCGGTCGGGATCAACGGGGAACGATCCAATTTTGGTTCAACTTCTCCCAATCCGCTCCGATACCTGCGGGGCTCACTGCAAACGAACGGGTCTAAATGGCTAAATGGGACCGGTACACAATCCTGGTGGGGAAAGCCTTAGCGGGTTGAGAGATCGTGGTCATGGTTTTCTACCTGGTTCTCTCTAATTAACTAAGCTTCTTGTAAGGCTCGTTTTAAGCTCTTCTTAATGGATCAATCTACTCCAACGGAACACAGAAGGGACCAACGAAACGAGTACACTATCCTGGTGGGGAAAACCTTAGCTGATTGAGAGATCATGGTCATGGTTTCTGAGCCTGAGTTCCCTCCAATTAACTAAGCTTCTTGTAAGGCTCGTTTTAATCTCTTCTTAATGAGACAATCTACTCCAACGGAACACAGAAGGTACCGACCAAACTAATGACTACAGAACCAAAAAGAAACAATCAATGTGTAAAAGAAGAAGAAAACAATCAAGTGTAAAGGACGATCGGCCATCCGAAACCGAATGTACCCCCAAGTGGTCGAAAACGACGCGACAAACACACTTTTTCTTGTAAAATCAAGCTCCACCGAACCACTCAATTAAACTAGGCCGGCCAGCAATGCACTAGCAGAGGCCACCAGATCAGCAGATCAGGGTGAGGTACTGGTAAAGCTTCCCACTCGATTCCCCTAATCTGCTGCCGTCATTTGCCAACGTCGCAGGCGCCTGCGCTGCGGCCCCCACGTTGACTAGAACTAAAGCAACCAGTTAACCACCACCAGGAGCAGGACCCGGCCGTCGCCATCCGCGCCCACCTCACCCCACCCGCCTCCACTCCACAGGCGGGGCTACCTCCGATACGCGAGCCCCTGCTGCCTGCACCCGCCAGCCGGGCGAGCATCGCTTCCTTCCTTCCTCCGCACGTGCCTTGGCATCCCCGCTTCCCATTCCTCCCCGTCCCACCGAACAAGGGTCGCCGAGATTAGAAGCCAGACGAGGAGGCGATGCAGCAGCCGCAGTCGTGGCTGGCTGCCGGTGCCGGCCCCGCCACCGGAGCGGGCCTCCCTGCCCCAGCCACCTTCGAGGAGGCGTCCATGGAGCGCAGCAAGAGCTTCGTCAAGGCGCTCCAGGTACGCGCCGCCGGCTCGGATCCGGGAGATCCCCCCGCTGGCCGAGTCTGTTTTCGTCTGAAGTGGCGTACGTGCAGAGATCCGTGTTTTGCGGGGAGCCGTGAAATTTACTTGCAAGCTGCCTGTTGTTTTGTTTGGCTGACCGTTGACACTACTACATGCTTGCGTTTGTTGCGCGTGCAGGAGCTCAAGAACCTCAGGCCGCAGCTCTACTCTGCATCAGAATACTGCGAGAAGTCGTACCTCCACAGCGAGCAGAAGCAGATGTGAGATATTATCTTTTCCTTTCTCTCTGCACTTCCCTGTTCTATTAGGAAACTCTGTAGCTGCTCTGTCTTGGAGTAACAACAACTTGTGCATATGTAGTAGTAATTGTTGTTTACTACTCGTACTTGTTGTTCGTAGGGGAAAGAGTACTCTAGGGGAAACTATAAAGTCTATAATCCCAACTAGTTGCGCCCGCACCCCATACTGCAAGTGGCTTTTCTAAGTTTCTAAAAAAATGTGAAAATAATAATCAATGTAGATTAGGCTAGATCTTGAGCACCTGCAAAATTCATCCAATAATATGACCATTTGTGATCTGCTTGTTCCTAATCTGGGTTTTAACTGAATTTCCTGTCTAGGAATTTCCTGTCTAGATACAATTTTAGTGCTGCAAGTCTACGAATTGTGTGCAATAGGCTTATAACTACTATTTTGGTGTTGCATTGATGCAGTAGTATAACTTAGCTTATCGGCATTCAGCATAGGCATGTGCGATAATGGAGTAAACACTCCAGGTGTCGAGGCTTAAATGCTGAGAAACCAATAGAAAATTAAGTTTGGCAATGAAGGTTGTGGTTTTCTTTTGTTTCCTTGCATAAGGGTCCATAGTTTTTATAGTATTTTAGTTTATTAGAAGTTCTGATTTTTTTTACAATACCTATTACCACGCACTCTGAAGAACTGCTGTGTACTGATCATTGCAAAAGAAGGGTAAAACACTGCAGATGAATGTATGTGTCTGTCTTCTGGACTAACTACACTATGAAATAAATAAATATTCTATAAATATTGATGAACAAAGCAACTTAACAAATTTCTGCTAGGTGATCACTGTGCTGGAACATTCACTGGGAGATTGTCTGATCCATTTTCACATGCCTCTTGTTGTCAGGGTGCTGGACAACTTGAAAGATTATGCGGTCAGGGCCCTGGTCAACGCGGTGGATCACCTTGGCACCGTTGCCTACAAATTGACAGATCTGTATGAACAACAGGCTTCAGAGGTCTCAACTCTCGAGCTGAAAGTGGCATCCTTAAACCAGGTATCTTAGCACAGGAATTTCTTCTGATAGACCTACAGGGATTACAAGTGAGTAAGTGACATTCTTATTTTTCAACATTTAGCAAGTTCTCGCCTGCCAAACTTACACGGATAAAGAAGGCCTTAGGCAGCAGCAAATGATCGGAACCGTCACAAGGCACCACAAACATTACATCGTACCATGTAAGGATGTGTAATACAAAGGCGTAATTCTCAGCCCAAGAATTGGTTAGCGCCTAACATAACTTGCTAATTTTCTCGGAACTAGCTGCGGGAAACAAAAGAATGCAGGCCTTTTCCGAGATGCAAACAGATGCTGAGCTTGACTTGAGACCTAGACCTTATCCCTCAGGTGCAGTGTCTTGCTTCTGCGCAGACATTTCTTGACATCCAGTACTTAGTTTAATAACACCAAATGTTTTCCTCTACAGAGAAGACCCTTTACTGGCACTTGGCTTCGGAGAAGAACTCCAAAACCAATGGAGTACGTGAATCTGAATTTGCGTAAGTCTATCACCTCCATTTTGCTTCACTCTTTCTAAATGGAGCATTTGATCACATTTGGTCATGTTTTTGCAGCCATGGAGAAACAAAAACTACCAAGCCTAGTACATCCAGTGGTGGCTTCCACCTTCCAGGTATTTTATTTATTTGATTGCTTATAGGGCATGCTCAGTTCTGTGATTTACTTTTATGGTTGGTACTTAGTGTAGTGTGTCTCATTATTCGTTTGCATAGTCTATATCTTTATGTACAGACAGCAAACCTTTCGTTTAAAAAAAAAACAAAACATTTTATATAGAACTGCTTATGTTTCAGGTAAGGAGTCATCTGCATCTCCCTTGCCCAAGCGGTTACAGTCGAATGTCTCCAGCTCGGCCATTGTTATACGTAACAGTGGCATGAAGGTAAACCACAATATGATGATATATGTGTTTAATATTAAGGCTTAAAATTTATTTGGTGTTGTAAAACCTCCTAATCTTCATCATGTCATTTAGGTCCTTTTTGTGGCGGTGGTTAAAAGTAGTCTACTTCCCCCGAAAGGCCACATATCTTTGCCTTGATTATATACTGAAATTTGCCTGATTTGCTTTTTCAGGATCAGCCTGGTGCAAGGCCTTTGTCATCATTCAGTTCTTTTGACAATCCAAGAGGGCGCCAAATCCAAAAGGCTCCCCTTCGCACCAAAAGTATGCTGGCAGCTTTCTTTGTCAGGCACAGATCTGGAAAGATGAAAAACGTCTCTGTTCGTTGATCAACGACAAACCTGCAGTTCACTCCAGCAGCTCCACCCTAGTACATCCGAGAAACTCAGTCCAAACTCTGTTACTCCCTCCATCCGTCCGGAAATATCATATACTCCCTCCGACCCATATTACTTGTCACAGATTTAGTAATATGGGTTGGAGGGAGTAGTATTTGTATTTTGTATATTAGTGTTCTAGAGATAAATCATTTTTAAGCCCTTAGCATATCTGATCTTAATGTCATCTTGGTAATGACAAAATTTTATATGGATATAGAATTACAGTTTTATACCATTGTGTTAAGTCACTAGCCGGAAGGTTTGAGTATAATAAATGGAGGAAATGGACGCATACAACAGTGAGTGTGCCAGTGTTGACGTGCCTCATGCTGCCACCGACGGGAGGTCATGAGCTAGATAAACTCTGAAGCCCTTTGAGATCTGAAGTATACTCTCCTTTGGAAATATCATTAAGTGAGAAATGTCATCAGGCGCCCCTCTGAGAATGGGCCGTAGCAACCGAAGTGAAAGTGACCGGGAGACAAGGACGATAACCTGTCGAGGTTACAGATGACGCCTAGGCTATAGACGAGAAAACAAAGTCGTAGTTGAAGAATTTTCGTCAGCGTGGAATATTTGCATCAATCAGGTGGTGAGGTGGTGCAGAGTAGCATTGCATGACGGGTAAAAAATGGATCGATGCAAATAGCCATCATATTATTAAAATCTCCACCATCTAAAACTTTTAAGGTTTGCAATTCAAATAAAAGCGAGAATAAAACAGATCACCCCCATCTATCCTATAGCCAGCGCGCCACCCAAACCGTGCAATTGTCTTTCGTTGGTTGTACCCTTGTCCTCTGTTCCAAGGAACAGAGACCAAATATGGAGAGTGCGCTGCCCGAAAAACAACCTGCAAAAAAAAAACTTTTGCCTTATTAAAAATCAAGTCATTCATGCTGTTCAGATTTTCATTTGAAGAGAAATTTTAAGTTTCATGTAGTACATGGATGCGTACTCAACGTACACAAGAATGAAACGAGGAGCTAAAGAGTGCCAACACTAGAAGATTGTTAAATTCAATGTTAAGTAAACTATGAATTGACGGTCGCTTTCAATGATCCAACTTAGAATAAGGAAGTATGGTCATGTTAGCAACCAAAGTAAAGATGCATAAAACTTTTACGTCGGTTTCAGTTCTTTGTTTCGGAGGTAGCTGTTTCGTTGTTGTAATGGATAAGAGTGACACGATGGTCTACGGTTCAATAGAATTTATAGAATACTACTTCCTGTGGTCCTAAATTTTTGACTCAAATTTGCCCAAATATGAATTTATCTATTCTTAAAAGCGAATAGATACATGTAATATTTCGACAACAATTTAGAATCGAAAGGAGTATATCGATAAGATACATATTTTTTTTGATAGAATTTATAGACTATTGCACTAAGATGCATATATTTTTGTGAAAACCCATCTCGATAGAACCTCTCAGTTAGACATGCTTGACGGGGAGCAATGGTGGAACTAGTGACCTCCGGTAAGATTCCGGAGGAGTGCTTGGCCAAGAGCAACATGTGGCGTTACAATGAGTGGGAAAACTATTCTCAGGAGACAAAATTTTACTCTACAACATGCCTTGCTCTTTTTTTTTTTACCACAACATGGCTTACTTAATTTGAATGGCCTTCGAAGGACAATAGCATATACTCCAGTTAATAGCATATAGTTAATCGGAATTTTATACCGTGAGAATGTTTTCCCGTTTGCTTCCTGGTGCGACCTTTTGCATGTCATCCAATATGATGGCGCCAGTCGATGCAATCATGCCATGTGGCGCCGTCTTCCGTGTCACACACGTCGCGCCAGCGTGGCGGTGTCTGGTCCCATGAACTAAGCAGTATCCTAGCATACCGTTGGTTGCTGATCGGACGGTGGGGCGATTCACATAGTGGTTCGAATTGGAGCCACGCCCGCTGTCCACCATGGCAACTTTCTTTTTCCTTGCCCTGACAACTTTTCCTGCCTGTGCCTGGCAGCCTGGCTTTACGTCGCCCTGCCATGCGCACGCGCATTTTTCGTCATGCTTGCGTGTCGCTGCATGCGTTATAAATGTCACGGCGTAGTCCCCCCGATAGTTAATACTCAAGTTTTTTTTTCAAAAAAACTGACGTATTTCGTTAAGACAAAATTTTGATCAAGAATAACTAATTTGTGATTTATATGATAGCAAACACAGTTATCAACTAAAACTTTTGAAGATGAAATCACATTAATAAAGTAATTCTATTGATATAAGTTAATTTTAGTATCACACACTGTAATAAGCACTAACTACTCTACTCTAAGGAGGTCCCATGATTAAATAGACTCTTTAGGGGAAAGAAAAGGAAATAAGACGTATATATCCAGCCATTACTTATTGATTGTGCAAGGTTTTCAAGTGGCTTGTGGTCCACAAACGATGCTTGACTGCGGACAATTTGGAGCGACGGGGCTGGCCTCATAAGTCATAACCCCACTTGCTCTACATGTTCTTCTGACAATGAGACTGCACCCATTTGTTCCTGCACTGTTGTTTCTCGCAGCAGATATGACTCCGTCACCAACGATGGTCCAAGGCGATCTTTTCCAGCCCTGACCGAAGATTGGTGGATCACGGCAAGGAAGCATGCTCCAAAAAAAATTCAATCTGATTTTGACACCATGGATTTGGAAGGAACGAAATTCCAGACTTTTCCATCAGGAGATCAATTCAGTGGACAGAGTTTTTGACCTCATCTGAGGACCTTCATTCCTGGAGGACTGCAGGCTGCGTAGTGGCTATTAATTTGAGTTTTTCCTTTTCTTTCGCTTGTCACCTGTTTCAAGTTGAGTTTCTGACTCTCCAGGCTGTATCTGCTCCTGTACTGTCCTTCTTCTACACTATCTAAATTTTTTTTCGGCCCCTGGCCCTTCGAATTACTGATTGATTATCTAGCACAGACGTCGCAAGAAACACCCTTCTGCGTGCCTGCCCGGGAACTTCCCACTCCCGGTATGGCGTGTGGCGACCAAGTCTGATCGAGTCAGCATCATCAGTATGTACGCATGCGGACTGCTATAATATCCATGATTTAAGTATCACTACCAACCAACCTCTTGATGATGCTGTGCAGGAAGTACACCCTTTTGATGTTTTGAAGCGTTCTCGCGCCATTATTTACCTCCCACTTGCCCACCATTAGTAGTACTAGTAGACTATTCTGCATCGGGAGACAGCTAACCATCACGTGCTGCGGCGCGATAGCAAAGCTAACTCGATCTGCAGCGGCGCCCGCCCGCTATATAATCAGCGCGCGGCACGGGTGCCTGGAAATCGGGCAGAAGAGAGTGACTCTCCTAACCTGAGGCAGCTATGGAGCGAGCAAGTAATTCTACTACTCCAGAATCTAGAGATCGGAGAGGAATCATGACTAGCCTACCATCGCCGAGGCCGGAGCGAGCAAGTAATTCTACTACTCCAGAAGCTAGAGATCGGAGAGGAGCCATGAATAGCCTGCGAATACCATCGCCGAGGCCGGATATCTTCATGCGAGCAGCATCGCCGAGGCCGGATATCTTCATGCGAGCGTCATCGCCGAGGCCGGATATCGTCATGGACGCCGCCGCCGACATGGAAATAGGCGTGCGCGCGCCGCTCCTTCGCCAGGTACGTGTAGCAGCCATACTTCTGTGTCCTGTCATCATCCACATCGATCAATCCCTTGTTAATTTGCAAATGGAATTTGGCGGAGAATCGATCATGTGTTTATCGCCGTTTAATTTCTGGCGGTTCAGCTTTAGTCTGATCGTCAGTTCATCACCATCGTGAGATTGGGGATGCAGATGACTGGTTCAAAGACTGTTTCCGGCGTCCGAATTTATTTAGTGTGCATCTTTTCTACCGCGTGACGGCGATTTGCCGCCACCATGGACCAAGTCTAATCTAATAAATCACGATTAGGAGACTGGCTACATTGGTCAAGTCATTGATGAATAGATATGCATTGATGCATCGAGGTGTTTCCATTGATGGAGTAGGTCCGGAGAATCGGTCGGAACCCCCCACCAACCGCAGGCAGAAACAGACTCCTCAGATCGAGATGTTTCGTCTTGCTTTCTTCCAAATTTTACAATTATATTTCTCTTTTATCATGCATATAAAATCATATGACGCAGGCTTTACAGTCAGACTCTTGTAAAATAAGTATGACGGCTCACTACCGATCTGTGCATGCAAATTGGCTCTACTTGTATCAGTACTAACTTAAGAGCTTTCCGACACGCGGATGTACATAAAGAATTCGATGATTCTGCCGCCAGCTAATTAAAATTTGAGGAACGTGTCCTGTACGTACGTACGTACGGAGTACGTATTATTTTTCTTCAGTTGTTTGATCGGCTTTGTAGTGATACATTTGAACCAAACGCAGCTCACCTTCCGTCGTTCGTTCAAAAGAAGCAAGAGTCTGGTGCCAAGGATTGACGAGGAGAACCAAATTGAAGCGCCGCCACCCGTCGATGATGAGAAGGAAAAACCCAGCAGCAAGGCACCATTTGTAGTCCTAGGTGAAACAATTATACTCCAAAATGTCAATCTCACTGTTCTATGAACAATCATGATAACATAAGTTCGAGGGGAATCAACCACAAGAGATGGAATGTGACTTGATGCTGCTGCTGCTGCTGCAGGTTTCGAGTGCCTGGAGAGCACGGCGTTCAATGGCATCTCGACGAACCTGGTGGTGTACCTGGAGACGGTGCTCCGCGGCAGCAACGTGAGCAGCGCGTCCAACGTGACCACGTGGTTCGGCACGAGCTACCTCACCCCGATCATCGGGGCCGTCGTCGCCGACAGCTTCTGGGGCAACTACAACACCATCGTCGTCTCCCTCGTCGTCTACCTCCTCGGGATGCTCCTGGTCACCTTCTCCGCGTTCCTCCCGGTGGTCGCCTCCCCGCTGTTCATCAGCACCAAGACGCTGGCCTTCGTGGGGCTCTACCTCGTGGCGCTCGGCAGCGGCGGGATCCGGTCCTCGCTGCTGCCCTTCGGCGCGGAGCAGTTCGACGACACGAGCGCGGCCGACAGGGAGAACAAGGCGGCATTCTTCAGCTGGTTCTACCTCTGCGTCGACTTCGGCCCCATCGTGTCCGGCCTCTTCATCGTGTGGATCCAGGAGAACATCAGCTGGGGCCTGGGATTCGGGATCTCCACGGCATGCATCGCGCTCGCCTTGGGCGCATTCCTGCTCGCCACGCCCATGTACAAGCGCAGCACGCCCACGGGCACGCCGCTCAAGAGCCTGTGCCAGGTGGTCGTGGCCGCCTGCAGGAAGGTCAACCTCAGGATGCCCTCCGACGCCGGGCTTCTCTACGAGGTCAGCGACAAGGCGGACTTGCAGCCCAGGATCGCGCACACCAGTGAGTTCAGGTTTCTCGACAGAGCGGCCATCTTCTCGGAGCTGGATGACCCGGAACAGAAGCTGGTCGACGCGACGGGGGCGAGCGCGTCCTGGAAGCTCTGCACGGTCACGCAGGTGGAGGAGCTGAAGATTCTCCTGCGGCTGCTGCCGGTGTGGGCGACCAGCATCATCGTCTCCGCGGCCTACTCCCAGATGAACACCACATTCATCCAGCAGGGCAGCGTTATGGACATGAACATCCTGTCCTTCTCCGTGCCGGCCGCGGCGCTGCTCTCGTTCGAGGTGCTCTTCGTGATCGCGTGGGTGATCCTCTACGGCAGCGTCATCGTGCCCGTGCTGAGCGCCTTCTCCGTCGAAGAGCCGTCGCAGCTGCGGAGGATGGGCGCCGGGCGCGTGCTCATGGCCATCTCCATGTCGCTGGCGGCGCTCGTGGAGATGAGCCGCCTCAGCAGCGCGGCGCGCGGCGAGGAGATCACCATCGCCTGGCAGCTGCCGCAGTACTTCTTCCTGGCCGGCGGGGAGGTCTTCTGCTACATCGCGCAGCTCGAGTTCTTCTACAACGAGGCGCCGGACGCCATGAAGAGCACGTGCACGTCGCTGGCCCTGCTCACCATCGCGCTGGGGAGCTACATGAGCTCGCTCATTTACGGAATCATCGAGGTGTTCACGGCCACGGCGGACAGCCCTGGCTGGATCTCCGACGACCTCAACAAGGGCCACCTCGACTACTTCTTCTGGATCATGGCCGCCATTTCCATGATCAACTTCTTCGTCTACACCGCGTTTGCAAAGAACTACAAGCTCAAGACGGTCCTGTCGTGATCTCGTCGCTGTTTGTTTGCTCTGCTTTTTTCTGTCGTCGTTACACGAAGAATTCCACTGCACCACACAAGCGCTAGTATTTTGTTTGTACATAATACACGAAACACCAAGGCTTCGTTTCGATGTCGGTATTGTGAGCTTGGAATTGAATTGGGGTAGAACGCCAAATCAGTTTGTAATGAAATGGGCCGTAATACCAATTTTGTTGTTGGCTTGCAAAATATTGTTTGTCGGGACAAAAGGAAACAGTCAACTGCAATTTCTTGTTTGGATGTACAGAGTATTGAATTGTGTTCTTCCTCGCGCAGTGGCCGGATTGGGCGGCGGGAGCTACAGGCGGCTGCGACTGGTATCCGTGTTTGTCAGTGTGATGTGAGTAACAAGAGCCAATGACAATTAGTTCGATGTGCTAGTACTACCGTTCCTCTTTGCTTGACAAATGAACCTCCGTTAGAAAATTAGATACATGGCTAGTGTTTGTCAGTGTGATGTGAGTAACAAGAGCCGATTCATGTTCTGATGGGAGAAGCAAGACTAGTAGTGCATGCCAGATTGAAAGGATAAGAAAAGTGGATGAACAGTTGTTGTCAATTTTCGATGATGTTTTAGACGTCATAAGTAGAGAACCAGCTCAACCCTCGGCAAGCGGTTAGTTTCCCAGAACACCAAAAGTCCAAAAGCAATGTTCCCAGAGCGGCATTTCGCTTTGACTCTTCAGTGGTCCACGTAGCCTGTGCTAGTTGAGTTGGATTGTGCTAGGCGCTTTCTATGGTACTGGCAACTGACAGGGACAGATCATCTCTTATGTTTCTTATCAACGAGATCAAGTGGTTATTGCTTGATGGAAGGGCGTTTAAAGTTTGCAAAGATCAGTACAGATCTCAAGACATAGCGAGTCACACTTTAGCCAATATTTGGAGACGTGAGGGGAGGACAGCAGTTTAGCTGGTTTCCGGTCCGGAGGATGAGGTGTTGGCCGTGTTAAACACAGAGTGTAATGACCATGTTAACGCCCCGCAAAAAAAGGAGCAGCATTTCGCAGCTGGCAAATTCAGAAGAAAATTTGGGTTGTGTTCGTCCAGAATAAAAGTCTTGCTTGATATTATCATTAAAAGCTGTTTTACAATGTATATGTTCTAATAAATGGTCCAGAGGCAGCAAGTATATGATCACAGCATACTCGGTACAGCATATGATCGAGGATACACGCCAAAAGAAAAGATGGGGGACGATGGCATGAAAGTAGCACACCCCTCAGAAATGTTTTTCAGAGATAATGGGGCCACGAAGGTGTCTGGGCAGTATCAATTTACTAACTGCAGAGAAATTTAAAACATGCGTCTCCGATTTGGAACAATCTCAGGGCTGTTGTTTCTCATCATAGCAACGAACTCCTGGTAGTTGATTCTTCCGTCCTGGACATAAATAGAACATAACTATTAGCACCTTCGCTATTTCAGTTCTAACACTTGTGAAGATATACTGCGTGCATTTATATCAGAGCTTGACTCTTGTACAATTTATCTCACGTGAATTTACTTCACTATGTGTACATAGATCAGTAATATAAATCGGTGAGATCACTCCATGCAAAAACTCAAAAGGAGATGATGGTATATGGAAACATGTCAACATGTTCACACAACTTACATTATCTGTATCTACTTCAGCAATGATTTCTTTAATTGTTTTATCGTCCCCCATGTCATATTTCTTCAGAGCTTCTTCCAACTCATCTACTGTTATGTATCTGCACAAGAAGATTTAAGCAATCAGAAAATCAATGCAAACAGTCAAAACTATTATTATATGCCAAGTTCAAAGTTCAGTTACCCGCTGTGGTCCTTATCAAAGTATTCAAATGCTTTAAGTATGTGGTCTTCCTTCTCCAATCTATTCATGTGCATTGTCGCCGATACAAACTCAGAATAATCAATGGTCCCATTTCCATCAACATCAGCCTGTTTGGGTAATGAAGAAAACAGAATAAGGACACAAATCAGCTTGTGCTAGAAGCACAGAACTGCCTCCGGGTCAGTTGCAAAACTCTTCATTCTGAAATTTCATTCAAACGAGCACACATGGTGTTTTGTGGTCTACAAACTCTACATTCATACGACATCGAAGATCATAAAGAAAACTATGTGAACTGAATGCTCTCTTTTTTCTTTCAAAGTAGGGTAGTTGCTTCTAAACTTCCAAACCAGAGAAGTGGTTTGGGTTAGACATATGAAACTTATATGCTACGAATAACAAAATGTAGTCAAATTTATGTTTTCAAGTCATGAGTATGAGCCTGTGGAGTCAGAATACAAACATACCGCCTCCATCAGTTGTGTAATTTCTGATTCAGATATTTTGGTGCCAAGTTTTGGTAAACCAGATCGTAGCTCTTCAAGAGTAATTGTCCCGCTGTTATCAGTATCCAGGGATCTGAACATTTCTTTCAAGCCTGTAATCTCTTCCTCAGACAAGTTCTCTGCAACAATCTGGTCATAGTGAACAAAAAGATTAACTTGTCTGCTACTGAAACTCAAGTGTTAGGAGCAAACTTGAATAATCCCAAAACATTCAATCACCTTCAGTGCAACTTTCTTAAGCTTGTTCATCGCCCTGAACTGCTTCATTCTACTGATAACTGTAATGTCAAGTGGCTTATCCGGGGCCTCTCCATCTTCCTTAATCCATGGGTGGTCTGAATGCTTAAATCGTTAGATGAAGAATATATTTGCAGAAAAGAAATGAATGACTGATGTTCATACAGTAAGCAGACAGGTCTTTGACAACAAGAAAGAAACTTGGTAGTTACTGTCTGCGCTACTACTAGAACGCTTTAACACTTTTGTATAAAAAAATGTTCAGAAAATGGAAGAAACTACGACGAATGACAAATGTAGATTGCTACTAAACTACTATGCAAGTGGACATATTTTAATAAATATAAGCATGAGATCTTATGAAATGTGAGTGTGCAATTAGACAAGAAAGAAAGAGAAGTTGAATGATTACCTAAAATCTCTGCAGCAGTTAAGCGCTCTTTGGGGTCTTGTCGCAGCATCTTCTTGACCAAATCTTTCGCGGGATTAGAAATTGAAGGCCAGGGGTCAGACGAGAAATCAATGTGACCAAGCAAAACAGCCTTAAATATGCCATCCTCATTATCTGGAAAATGGAGTGATGGATATGACAAATAGAACATAAGTGTCAGGGGGATAAAGGAAGAAAAAGAAAAAACCTGGCAGAAATGATAATTAGCAAACAGCACCTGCCCAAAAAGGAGGAACACCAGACAGAAGGATGTAAAGAATAACCCCTGCACTCCATATGTCAGCTTCTGCTCCATAGTGCCGTTTCAGCACCTCAGGAGCAACATAATATGCGCTTCCAACAAGATCCTTAAACTGCTCCCCTGTAGAATCCACAGTAGCTCTTCACTCAATTTGAGCATGCGATGAATACAAAGAAAAGAAACCAAAGAAAATAACAGCCAACTTAATGTCCTATTTTCTAGTGATGAACAGCAAAACACCGTCCGTGTGGCGACAACAAGAATCCTCCCCACTGCCAACAGTTTACATGACAAAGCATATTGGTTTCATCAAATAGTAGTTTGTAGTGCCATTTTTACATACATGTGTGCATGATTTACAGGGCTATACATATCCTTCTTTCTTAACTGCCAGTAACGGAAATAATAATGTGCTTGGTGTAAATAATACAAACCTACAATACCATTTCATTGACACCATACTGCACAAAGCCAATACTTGTTCAAGTACTAGGAATTAGGCTGTTGATCCCAAAACTAACACCGGCAGCACATAACAAGAGTGAAGGCAAAATAAACCAGCCAATGGATGTCTTATATCTAGTTCTAATTTTAGCAATGCCAACTTCAACCTGTCAATTGCAGCAAATCGGTTAAAGTAAAACCGAATTCTACATCAAGGCAAACACCTGATCAATCTCACACAGTTCATTCTCGACTCAGGTAGTCAAATAAAGCGCGCTCACCATGCTTGAAGAAGACGGAGAGGCCAAAGTCAGTGGCCTTGAGTGGCGAGTCTTCCTTGTTATTCAGAAACAGAAAGTTCTCAGGCTTGAGATCCCGATGGAAAACCCCCATCGAGTGGCAGCTGTGCACGACGGAGACCATCTCGCGGCAGAGCACGGCGGCGGCTCGCTCGGAGTAGTGGCCCCGCGCGATGATGCGGTCGAACAGCTCCCCGCCCTCGCAGAGCTCCATGACGAGGTTGACCGAGTGGCGGTCCTCGTAGGCGCCGCGGAGCTCGACGATGTTGCGGTGGCCCGTGAGGTGGTGCATGATCTGCACCTCCCGCTGCACGTCCTCGATGTCGTCGCGGTGGACGAGCTTCCGCGTGGCGATGGACTTGCAGGCGAAGCGCTGGCCCGTGGCCTTGTGCGTGACGAGGTAGGTGACCCCGAACTGGCCCCGGCCGAGCTCGCGGCCGAAGGTGTAGGTCGCGCGCACGTCCTCCATCGGCCGCCCCAGCACGCGCCCCATCGCCACCACGCCCGCTTCCACCGCCGGGGCGGGGGGCGGCTGGGGCTTCGGCTGCGGCCAGTGGAGCGTCTGCTGTTGCGGCTCGGGTTTGGGCTGGGCCGGCGGCGGGGACGGAACCGGCGTCGGCTGCTCGGCGGCGGCGGCGCGGCGGTGCCGCGAGGTGCGGTTGCCCATTGTGTGCCGATGTGTTTGACAAGACGAGATCGAGCCGATTGGGGGGACTTGGGTTGAAGAAAGCAAGACTAGAGTGGGGGGAGTTTGGGGGAGGAGAAGACCGTGCAGACCGTGAGCTGCGCTGCGGTGTTGGGATGACCGGGTTCCGGGTAAACGCGGACGCCGACGTGGGACTCCGGATTGCAATGGGTACCGGATACCCGCATACCCGACGGGTATGTACCGGTTTAAGATACGGGTATGGTAAAAAATACCCGCGGTATGTAATTGGTAAAATCCTGTACCCGATGGGTTTGACGGGTACGGGTATGGTATTGGGGTACCCAAACCCGTGTACCCGCACAACCCACTTCAAAAGCCCAGTAAATCTTGTTTAGGCCCAATCCAATAACATTGATATATAATTCCGGAATCTCCACTCTCCAGACCTAACCCTAAATCCTTCACCAGACGCCAGTACGCCACGCGCCCACGCGCCCACGCGCTCCCGCGGGCGGGCCACGGCCGCCTCCTCCCTCCACCCTCCTCTTCCCTCCGCCGTCGCCAGGGGCCCAGTGCTAGCCGTCCGTCGACCGTCGCCCCGCCTCCTCCCCGTCCACCGTCGCCCCGCCTTCTGCCCTTCTCCCTCCTCCACGGGCCATGGCTCCCTCCGCCGAAGCCCCGGGCCCCACCACCCCCACTGCTCCCTCCGTGACCGGCTGACCGGCGAGCCCGCCTCCTCCCTCCTCCAGTCCGACCGGCAATGACATGGACATCGACTTCGAGCTCGAAGGCAGCGACACCGGCGACGACTTCGGTTGCTGATTTCTGAATGTTGCTGCTTGGTGGGTCAAGTAAAAATACCTGCGGGTAACCCGTACCCGTGGCGGGTGGCGGGTATGGTAAAATTTCATACCCGACCACGGGTACGGGTACGGGTAGCGGTTGAGGGTCGGGTCGCCGGGTACGGGTATGGTAGAGCCGTACCTGTACCCGAACCCGTCGGGTGCCATCCGGACGTGGGACCGCATCACAACGACAAAGCATGTCTGAGTGTGGGCTTGTCGTTGTCGATCTGGGCTAGGCCGCTTCGGGGTAAACCCGGACGCGCAGAGATTTGCGGCCCGTGAACGGGGTCTCGGCTAGTCGGCGTGGTCCGTGGACGGGAACAGGGGCATGGGTCTCGGCGACGTGTTGACTTGATCCTCTGCCGTAAACGTCGTCTCAAGCAGTGGCAGAGCTAGTATTTCCAAAAAGGGTATGCAAGGTTGAGTTTTTTTCTTGTTACACACTACATAAACACAATATAATCCTACAAAGGATCAATTAATAACTTGTGGATCATCCCTATTCTTAATCACAATTGGGGAAAACACAAGATCTTACGTGCGCCAACGATCATATCAGTACTGCAGAGATCAGAGTAGAGGACATGCTGTATGCGCTGCAGTTTTGTTTGTGTGTTCTTCAGGCGAGCAGGTGACAATCCGATGCATCAATGCTTACCTGCCTCGTTGGTTAACGAGCAGCCAAGGAGAATTCACAAAGGCGCAAGTGACCTAGTGTCGAAGTGATCATGAGGCATAGCTTTGAAACTGAGGACGTGAGAGGCTAGGAATAGATCAGAATTTCTTCTTTTCTTATGTGGTACACATATATGGACATTTATACTGTTTTTTGTTTGGAAAAAAACATGGGTGTGCCTTGCATACCCAGGCATTACTCTAGCTCCGCCCCTGGTCTCAAGCTTGTCCCAGGCCGGGTCTCACCAAAAGAAACATTGAATTATTACCATGTGCATGTTTAACAACCACATGGTGGCATACGTGATGAGCAGTCTCAAATCGACAAAATGTGCATTCCTAGCCTAACTCTTCTGCGACTTTTAGTCCATAGGTTATGTATGGAATGAGACGAGAGTGACGCTCGGATGTTAGACTAAAGATTTAGGAATACAGGTGACTCTTTTTTGTGGGAAAAAAAATATATTCATCATTACATCAAATAGGAGTTACAAAGTTGTAGACCAACATATCAATTGGACTGACAGCAAACCGTGTGCCGGCTCATTCTAGCAAACTCGTGGTTACTCTCTCCGATCCATAATAAGTGTCTCAGATTTTGTACTCTTAACTTATTATTTCCTCCATCCCATAATATGAGACACGCACGTATTCCTAGATCATCAATTTGATCAATTAAATATATATTTTTCTTAACAAGAGTACATCATTATGAAAAAAAATTTGTAATGGTATAATTTTTTAATTTATATTTAATTAGCTAAATTGACGATGTAGAAATGTGCGCGTGCCTCATATGATGGGACAGAGGGAGTACAAAATCTCCTATACCTAAATAGGGGGTGCCCACTACTTAACTTTCCTGGATTCTCCTGCTGCCACGTCATCCCTTTTTAAATACAGGGCTCAAACCCTCAATTCCGCCTAGAAGAGGCGCACGGCTGACGACGGAGCTCCTAGGCAATGGAGCGAGACATCTAGACAATAGAGACCGTGGAGGGGCGCCGCGGGCGGAGGCGGCACATCCAGTCGAAGGCGAGGAAGAACGAGGTACGCAGGACCGTGCAGAGCAGGAAAGAGCACGGAGGAGGGACGATGAAGAGGCGTAGGGCCGCAAGGGCCGGCGATCAGTGGACAGTCATGGAGCAAGCGCGGGATTGCAAGGCTCAGGAGTCATCCCCGTCCGGCTGCTGTGGCCCGTCCGCCCAGACGCGCTGCCACCAACGCCGATGCAGTGAAGGTCTTGGTGGTGGCGCTGCTGGATGGAGTTGGTCAGTTGCGTGTGCCCCCGTAGGTGATGCTTGCCGCCACTGCTACTACCCCCTAGCGCCACATCCGATAAGAAACAGTGGGTGCACGTGAGAAATCCTTCATTCCAATTATTTGCAGCATATGTGTGTGATGACCCCAACTTGGAGTGTGATCACAGAGGGGATGAGAAGCAGATAGTGGAATTTGGGATGAGAGGAGCACAGGAGGAAGAGCAGGATTTACTTTTCAATTTAATCAACAATGGAGCTACAAGAATCCAAGGAACTTATAACAGCACTCGGCCAACACACACACCTCCAAAGACCTTACAAGAGGTACCCAAGACCCAGTCAACTACTCGAGTAACACACGTCAGCCTCAACAATACAGCGTGTTACACTTGCCCCCCCTTTAGATTGAAACACCCTCCCAGCAAACGGCTTCAGGAAAACGATCACGAAAGTAGTTTTCCCAGGTAGCATCAGTTTCAGGCAAGGAAGACCACTTGACAAGAACTTGAACAGTAGGGGCATTGTTCTTTTTCACCAAACGACGTTCAATAATCTTCTCAGGAACCACGGTCTCAGAATGGATTCCACCTGGCAATGGAATCTCAGAAAACACTGGAGAATACTTGGGAATGTAAGATTTCAACTGAGAAACATGAAACACAGGATGCACCTTGGAACCAGCAGGCAAATCCAATTTGTAAGCCATAGCACCCATTCTGGCCAGGATCTTGAAGGGGCCGAAAAACTTAAAGGCAAGCTTGTGACAAGGGCGATTCACCACACATGATTGAGCATAAGGTTGTAGTTTCAACAAGACAGAATCACCCACACCGAACTCACGATCAGTGAGGTGTTTGTCAGCTTGGGGTTTGAACCTGGACTGAGCACGCGCAAGCTGAGAACGGAGCAATTCAGTTAACGATTGCCGTTCAGTCATCATGTCAAACACAGGAGAGTCCGACGCCACAGAAACATTTGGCATAGCACCCAGTGGTGGTTCAACTCCATAAAGAGCTTTGAAAGGAGAACAACCCAAGGAGGAGTGAACAGAGGAATTATACCAGAATTCTGCCATCGCTAACCAATGGCGCCATTTAGTTGGTCGATCTTGCACTGCACCACGAAGATACTGCTCCAAACACTGATTTACGCGTTCACTCTGACCATCAGTTTGGGGGTGATGAGCCGTGCTATAATTTAAGGTGGTGCCGACAGCCTTCATGATATCTCGCCACATTATACCGGTGAAAATAGCATCTCAGTCAGAAACAATGGAAGCTGGAACGCCATGTAACCGAACCACATTGTCCAAGAACAGATGAGCCACTTGTTGTGCAGTATAAGGATGGCGAAGAGCAAGGAAATGTGCATACTTAGTTAGACGATCGACCACGACCAGAATGACATCAGCCCCATCTAAGAGAGGAAGACCCTCTATAAAATCCATTGTGACATGTTGCCAAATCTCATTTGGAATAGAAAGGGGTTGTAACTTGCCAGCAGGGTGAGTGTGCCCATGCTTTGCTTGCTGACATGTAAGGCACTGCTTAACATACTCATCCACTGTAACTTTGAGTCCTGGCCAAAAGAACAGTTTGTGGACACGCAGGTAAGTAGCATGAATCCTAGAGTGGCCACCCGCAGCACTGTCATGCAAGTTAGAGATCAACTTAATTTGCAGAGCAGTATTGGCACCAATGTAAACACGGCCTTGATATTTAATCAAGCCCTGTTCCAAAGCATAACCCTTTCATTTGGACTAGACACAGCCAATTCTGTGAGAAGAGCTTGAGCAGTGCTATCCAACTCATAGGAGTGACACACCTCGTTGACCCAATCCGTACGACAAGTGGTGAGGGACTCCATTTGTAAAACATGAGCAACACACGACAATGAATCTGCCGCGGTATTCTCAGCCCCACGCCGGTACTGAAATGTGTATTGCAACCCCATCAATGTGGAAATAGCTTTGCGTTGTAAGTCAGAATGCAACTGCTGCTCAGTCAGGTTGCAGAGACTCTTATGATCAGTTAAAATAGTAAACTGACCACGTTGTAGGTAAGGGCGCCAACGATCGATGGCCATCATCACAACGAGGAATTCTTTTTCGTAGATTGAGAGGTTGTTGTTTTGCTGGCCAAGAGCTTTGCTTAAGTATGCCACGGGATGCCCTTGCTGCATTAACACAGCACCAATACCAGTGTCACAGGCGTCTGTTTCCACCGTGAAGGGCAGAGTAAAGTTGGGTAAGGCAAGAACTGGGGTGCGCATCAATGCGTGCTTGAGAAGATGGAAAGCCTCTGTAGCCTGATTGGACCATGCGAAGCCCTTCTTGGTGAGAAGATTAGTGAGAGGCTTTGCTAGCAGACCATAATTCTTGACAAATTTGCGGTAATAACCTGTTAAGCCCAAGAAACCCCTTAATTCAGTGATAGTAGCAGGCAATGGCCACTTTTCGATTGCAGCAGTCTTGTCAGGTTCAGTAGAGACACCCTCAGCAGAAATAACATGGCCCAAATAATTGATAGAAGTTTGACCAAAACTGCACTTAGACATCTTGGCAAAGAATTGCTTCTGCCTCAAAGTATCCAATACGGCTTGCAAGTGTAATAAATGCTCAGGCCAAGAGTTATTATATATGAGAATGTCATTCAGGAACACAATGACAAATTTGCGAATGTAAGGAGCAAAAATATCAGTCATGATGCACTGAAAGGTTGCCGAAGCATTAGTCAAACCGAAAGGCATCACACGGAATTGGAAATGGCCATGGTGAGTTTTAAAGGCCGTCTTCGGCTCATCTTGCTCACACATGCGAATCTGATGATAACCAGCTCGCAAGTCCAGTTTGGAGAAATACCTTGTACTAGCCAGCTCATCCAAGAGTTCATCTACAATGGGTAGAGGAAACTTATTTTTGATGGTGATATCATTCAGGCGTCTGTAATCCACACAGAAACGCCATGTTCCATCTTTCTTTTGCACAAGTAAGACCGGTGAGGCATAGGGACTCAAACTTCGTGTAATGACACCCGATTGCAGCATTGATGTGACCCGTCGTTCAATCTCATCCTTTTGCAGGGGAGAATAACGATAAGGACGAGAATTCACAGGCTTAGCTGCAGGGTCCAGAGGAACAGCATGGTCAAACTCACGTTGGGGTGATAATGAAGAGGGTTCTTCCAAAACATCATTGTACTCTACTAACAACTGCGACATCTCATCAGGCACCATGGTGTTAACCGGTAAAGGAGCAGTAGAGGCCACTGATTCAATCATAGCAAAAGACCACACCTCATTACTCTTAATCCAATCTGCAATTTCTCCAATTCTATGGCTTGAAGTATCTGCCGGTCCTTTGGAATAACTCCTTGTAACACAATGTCCTGTCCGTTATAAGCAAATTTGATCATCTTATGCTTCCAACGACAAGTCATAGGATCAAATAGCTCCAACCAGTCCATTCCCAAAATGGCGTCATAAGCACCCAACGCAAGCAGACACATATCATGGGAAAATGTATTGCCTTGAATCCACCAAGAGAATGCATGTGACACTTTAGAGGAATACATGCTCTGATTGTTGGCAACCTTCACAGGTACTTGACATATTGTCTGGACCGTAGCCCCCACACGTCGGGCAAAATCGGCATTGACAAAACTACGTGAGCTGCCAGAATCTACAAGTATCAGGCAAACCTGGTTTCCCACCATGGCTCACAACTGGAATGAATTACTGGATTCGGTGCCAGCAAGCGCATGAACAGAAATGTGACAACATTCGGCGGTTGGTGCAGATGTCTCCAAAAGTTCCAAAGCATGCACTGTATCGTCCGTCAGGATCTCTCCATAATCCCCAAGCTGGATAGTAAGAAGGTGAGAGACTTGTTTACATTGGTGCTCTTTGGAGTACTTATCTCCACAGCGAAAACACAGCCCATTGGCTCTTCTGAAATCCCGCAACTGCCTTTCCCGAGAGAAATCGTCAGTGTGACGCTTAGCTGGAGCAGCGCCAACCATGGCAATGGAAACAGGAGCAACCGGAACAAGTTTGGACATGGTGGTAGCACGAGCACAGAAACGAGGTTGTTGTTCTTGCTGATTCTCCAACTCCTCCTGAATGCGGGCCTAGGATGCGGCACGAGAGACACTGGTGGGAGCATGAATGCGAACTGCTGCACGAATATCAGAGCGCAAACCAAGCACAAAACGGGAGACAACGAATTTTGTGTTCAAGGCAGGATCTAAGGAGATCAGATAATACATGCAGGTTTCGAATTCCTTGCGATAGTCAGCAACTGAACCGGTTTGCTTCAACTATTGGAGTTTGCACATTTGACCATCATACTCATCATCACCAAACTCAGCAAGCACATCGGCCGAAAATTGATCCCAGTTACCCAGAACAGTGCGGCGCTTGTGAGCCTGTAACCAAAGCGCAGCATGCCCCTCCATGTACAAAAGTGCGGTGCTAACACGCTGATGCCCCGGGGTTTGGTACATGGAAAAGTAATTCTCACAGAGATCTAACCACAGGGAAGGGTTGTCACCTAAACTTGGGACAATGATGCTTGGGTAGTTTCGCCGCATAGCGCCCGGAAGTGTGGTCAGCCCTTCCGTCGAACACGTCGTCAGCGTCCCCAGGGCTAGACATGAGGGGTGGTCCGTTGTTGACCAACGCCGGCCGCGGACCACCAGCCGCGTGCCCATGTGCGCCCGGCGGGCGCGCGCCTCCAAACGCCACTGTACCACGCCTGCCTGCTGTGCCCTGACCACCCGTCGTGTTGGTGATGTCACGGAATGGCCCCATAGCCGCAGTAAACTCCACCTGAGAACGCTTGACGGCATCCACGCCATCTTGAACGTCGGCGACGTGGGTCGCCAACTACTTCACCTCCGTGGAGATAGAGTCAAATTTCTCCTTGACCTGGGCCGCCAGATCCTCAATCGCTTTCTGAACGACCTCCATAGCCTCGAGCACGAAACGAGTTTGGGTGCACGGCTTGGTCTGACGCGGAGCCATTGCTGCTGCCCTTGAATCACACGAACGCCAATCTCGGATTTACAGGAGATGAAGCCCGAAAGCAACCTCCAACCGATTGGTCGATGTTACCGTGATGATCTCGGGAGAAAGAAGCGCAAACGGATCGAACAAAGCTGCTGATACCAATTTGTGATGACCCCAACTTGGAGTGCGATCACAGAGGGGATGAGAAGCAGATAATGGAATTTGGGATGAGAGGAGCACAGGAGGATGAGAGCAGGATTTACTTTTCAATTTAATCAACAATGAAGCTACAGGAATCCAGGGAGCTTATAACAGCGCTCGGCCAACACACACACACCTCCAAAGACCTTACAAGAGGGACCCAAGACCCAGTCAATTACTCGAGTAACACACGTCAGCCTCAACAAGACAGCGTGTTACAATGTGCGGAGCAAGCCTAACTAAAAGCAAAACAGAAAAAGGCGCACGACTCCCGTGCCCTAGCCGCCACCAAGGATCCAGCCGATCGCATCGTCCTCCGGCCGGCCGGAGGACAAGCAACACGTCTCCACCTCCTTTCCTTGCCGCTCACGCGGTTGGTGCTATAGTAGATCCACAGAAGTTAGGGTTTGGTCAACCAACAGCAGCGTTATGGTGGTGATGGCAGCACTGTGAGGGTCAAGAATAAAGTTTTCCCGACTCCTCGTCCACCTCGTCGACGGCGATCTTGCCGGTGGCATTGAGGAGTACGTTTTGGTTGGTCGCTGCTCTTCTGGAGTGGTTGATCTAGATTTGTGTTTGTGCTTGGCAGGTAGTCTGCGTGTCTCGTTTTCTTGGTTCTTTTTCCATCGGCGAGGCTCGGTCAGCTTCGACCTCATCGTGGATTTAGGGAGGCCAGGTCTTCTTGGACCCGTCTGGCTGGATCTGGGATGGTCATCCAACCCTCTTCGTCGCCTTCTTCTCTAGGACGGTGGTCTGTGTTGGAAATATGCCCTAGAGGCAATAATAAATTTGTTATTATCATATTTCATTGTTCTTGATAAATGTTTATTGCCCATGCTATAATTGTATTGATTGGAAACTCAAATACATGTGTGGATAAATAAACAAATACCGTGTCCCTAATACGCCTCTACTAGATTAGCTCGTTGATTAAAGATGGTTAAGGTTTCCTAACCATAGACATGTGTTGTCATTTAATAACGAGGTCATATCATTAGGAGAATGATGTGATGGACAGACCCAAACCTAAACATAGCTTTTGATCGTGTCGCTTAAGTTTAAGTTGCTTATGTTTTATTATGTCAAGTATTATTTCTTTAGACCATGAGATCATGCCACTCCCTAGTACCGGAAGAATACTTTGTGGGCATCAACCGTCATCTCGTAACTGGGTGATCATAAAGGTGTTTTTCAGGTATCCCAGAAGGTGCTTGTTGGGTTGTATGGATCAAGACTGGGATTTGTCACTCCTTGTGACGGAGAGATATCTCTGGGCCCTCTCGGTAATATAACATCCTAATGAGCTTGCAAGCATGTGACTAATGTGTTTAGTTGCGGGGGTATTATATTACGGAACGAGTAAAGAGAACTTGCCGGTAACGAGATTAAACTAGGTATGGCGATACCGACGATCAAATCTCGGGCAAGTAATATATCGCGAGACAAAGAGAATTGGATACTGGATTAATTGAATCCTCGACATAGTGGTTCAACCGATGAGATCTTCGTGGAATATGTGGGAACTATTATGGACATCCAGGTCCCGCTATTGGTTATTGATATTTGATCATGTCCACATGTTCTCGAACCCGTAGGGTCACACACTTAACGTTTCATGTTGCTTGGGTTAGATGAGATAAATGATGATGATATCGAATTATGATTCGGAGTCTTGGATGGGATCCTAGACGCAACGAGGAGCTCCGGAATGTTCCGGAGATAAAGATTTATATATGGAAAGTTGTTTTCAGGGTTCTGGAAAGTTTGGAATATTTCCCGGTTTTGACCGGGAAGCTTCTAGAAGGTTCCGGAGGGATCCGGAGGGTTCCACCTTGAGGCCCACCTATCCCTGGGCTAAATGGGCCTGTGAGGGAGCACCCTGGCCTTAATGGGCCGAGGGGCTAGCCCACAGGGCCCATGCGGCCAGGAGGAGAGTCCTGGCCGCGGGAGAGTCCTGGCCGCCGGAGAGTCCTGGCCGCGGGATAGTCCTGGCCGGCCACGCCTCCTCTACCCCTATATAAATAGAAGGGGGGGGCAAGGGAGAGAGACACCCCAAGCTTTCAGTTGGATCTCTCTCCCCTGAGCCCTCCTCTCCTCCTCTTCTCACGCGCACGGCATAGCCCTGCCCGTGAGAATATTCACCATAGTCACCACGCCGTCGTGCTGCCGGGATCTCGTCTACCTCTCCCTCTCGCTTGCTGGATCGAGGAAGGAGGAGACAACGTGAAGCTGAACGTGTGGATACCAAGGAGGTGCTGTCCGTTCGGCACTGAGATTGATCTCATTGAAAGTTCCACTACACCAACAACGATCTCGTGATCGTAACGCTTAGCGGTCTACGAGGGTATGGTGTTCATGATCCCTCTCGTTACATACATCTAGTATATATATTCTTGGGTTTTCTTCCGCACTTCTCGTAGGAAAATTTTTGTTTCCTATGCAACGAACCCAACAGTCTGTTTCTCAGATCATTGTCGCCGGCATCTTCTGGCTTCGACCGGTGACTTCCCGGCTGCTACATCAACAATGTTTTCCTAGCACCGACGTAGTTCGGAGGTCCAGAGGCAGCATCGAGCTTCGCTCATGGCGCGCCACCGGCGAGTGCAGGAGCTAGAAGACGGCGTTTACCCACAAGAACTTGCGTGTAATTTTATTTTACTTGGATGGTTCTATAAGGGTTGGTTGATTTAATGCACGGCCTTTTGTCCTTTCTGCAAAAATATATATTTATTTGCAGCACAACATCAATTTGTTTCATTCGATCTGAACTGTTAACGAGAATTTTGTAGTGTTCTTATGTTCTCAAACCATTATGCAATGTGGTTATTCTACGATTCACATTTGAGTTGGGTAGTGGTGGTTTTCACAAGTCGCTTCATTGCTTGATTCATAAAGCTCACTTTCAGAAAAGAGAAAACAAATATCCTTTGAGGATGTTGACGGAGATATCTGATGAGGGGGTGACTTCGACAATGCCCATGTTGAGGGGCTTTGTGTTTAGGGAGAGCGACATGCATGTGCGTTGGCGATCCCGTCGGCTAACAAGGACACAGGGACACGGT